>NC_133619.1:56152716-57426466 GCF_048593235.1 Sminthopsis crassicaudata | reverse complement strand
TTACTGAGATAGAAAATATAATAAAAAATTTATTTGGAAGAACAAAGAAATCAAGAATATCAAAGGAACTAATGAAAAAAATGTAAAGAAAAGAGATTTAGCCATACCAAATCTCATACTATATTATAAGATGTAATTATCAAAACCATCTGGTACTAGCTAAAAAATAGAAATGTAGATCAGTAGCACAGAGTAAATATACAATTTAGATGTATATAGTATAGTAGATATACAATTGTATTTGACCAATGTAAAGGCATAAGATTTGGAGATTAGGATTCTTTACTTGGTAAAAATTGTTCGAAAATCTGGAAAGTAATCTAGCAGAAATTGGGCATAGACAGATATCTTATACCATTTTCCAAGATGAGGTCAAAATGGATACATGATCTAGACATAGAAGGAGATATTACAGGAAACTTTGAAGAACATGGAATATATTATTTGTAAGAAATCAATTAATTGAAAAATTAATGAATAAAACCAGAGGTTACAGAGCAGTGTTAACTGTAAAGTGGATAATTTCAATTACATTAAATTAAAAAGGTTTTGGACAAATAAACTTATGTATCTAAGATGAGAAGAAAAGCAAAAAATAAAGGGAGGAGATTATAGACATTTTCTCAGATAAAGGTCTCATATCTTAAATATCAAAAGAGTTTTATCAAATCAATATGAATACAACTTATTTCCCAATTGATAAATGATCAAAGGATATATACAGGCATTTTTCTAACAAAAAAATCAAAACAATTTATAGACATATGAAAAAATGGTATGTTTTTATTGATTGGAGAAATGTAAATTAAAACAAGCCTGAGATATTATTTTGTGTCACCAAAGTTTAAATCATAAAAATTTATTTATTTATTTATTTATTTTTAATTTTTTTTTTTCCTGAGGCTGGGGTTAAGTGACTTGCCCAGGGTCACACAGCTAGGAAGTGTTAAGTGTCTGAGACCAGATTTGAACTCAGGTCCTTCTGAATTCAGGGCTGGTGCTCTATCCACTGTGCCACCTAGCTGCCACCTAGCTGCCCCCTAGCAATACTGTTTTAAGCACAACTGTGAGCAATTAAGTCATTTTGACTATTATAAATACTAAAATTATGTATGAAAGATATATGATGGAAGATGCTATTGGCATCCAAAGAAAGAACTGATGAATAGCAATATGTATAGTATGGCTTTACATCTGTATATATACATATATATGTATATGTGTGTGTGTGTATATATGTATATACACACACACACACACACATATATATATATATATATATATATATATATATATATATATATATATATATATATATATATATATATATATATTTGTGCCAATTGGTATGTATCTCTAAGGTTGGGGTTGGGAGAGGGGAAAAAAGACATTTACCTGATAATTTTACTATATATTTAAAAGGTAAAACAAGTTGTACATGATAGATTTGCATTTTTTTTGTGCACTCCTTTTTATATTCTGTAATGGAAATGCTTATTTTATTTTCTAGTTCATAAAAAAGGGAGGGAGGAGGAGTTTATATGTAAATGGACTAATTGAATGAATATTTGCTGAATTCTCCCCAAAATAAGTCTGGCGAGTTCTGACTATGTATAGATTCCAGGGCAATACTCAGAATAGATTGAAATTATATTTTCTGTACTTTTTCATTTTTTCTTTTTGCCTTTCTCAGAGACCCCAAAAGGGAACTTTGAAATATATATATATATATATATATATATATATTACCTATAGTTGCCTTAGGCAGCTAGATGGCACATTGTACTAGATCTGGAAAAGAAGGAAGACCTAAGTTCAAATGTACACTCTGGACAAGTCACTTACCCTCTGTTTCCCTTAGTTTCCTTATCTGTAAAATGGGAATAATGATAGCACCCAGGGTTGTTGTGGGGATTGAATGAGATAATAATAATAATGAAGCATTTAACATAGTGCTAAAAATATAAATTTACTTTATTGGTAATAATATTATACTGTTAACCATGGACCAACAGGAGATCTGTGTAGTATGTGCCTTGTGCCCAGAACTAGTCTGCAATTCTGATCTAAAAAAGCCTTGATTTTTGCTCTAAAATCCAATATGTCACTAAATGAAAATCCGTTTCTAACACCTTAAGTTTTTATGATAAAAGTTAATGTGCTACTAGATTCTCCAAATAAAATCCTTACCTCTCTGGGCTATCCATCTGCTTGGCTAAGGGAGCCAGATTAAAGAGCACCAGGTTAAAGAGAGTGACTGCTGCCTGCAGTGGGCTTATAAAGGGCCTGTGAGGTCACACACACAGCCAACCAGCGAGAGAGTCACCCATTACGAAGCTATCTCAATGTGGCCAAGATCCCACTTACAAGGCAGTTCTAATATCCACAGAGATTACTTCCTAGGGCACTCAATCTCCTGTTGCGCTGTGGCGCCACCCATTTAAAGGGCCCTTACAATTCCCTTTTCTTGTTTTGCGGGAACCACATCCTTACAATACCCTTTTCTTGTTTTGCGGGAACCGCACATCTCATCAAGCTAAACTTTTAGCACCAGCTATAGTTCACTTGATTCAAAATATGGGTGAGGTTAGTAATAGATTTTAAGGTTAAATGGGGCACATGTCACAGAATCTTACATAGATCTAGGTCTCAATTAGGATGAATTATGAACCAAATGAAATGTTTATATTTGTCAGAATTTTCACCATTTGCTGTTATGTGAAATATGGTCATTGGTTTCAGACTAATTGAAACATACAGCCCAAATGCAAATAAGAAAAACATTGTATGGAATACTTTATGATTAGCTCCAATGAGGACTGATCTGTATGATCCTCTTAAAGTCTGGTACCCTTTTAGGTCAATATAAGGAATCAGATAGATTTTACAGAGGAGACTTTGTAATGTTTCTGGAGAAATACATTGAATAATATGTCATCAATTAATGGAGCCATTTGGAAGAGCTCATCAGCAGTAGAGAATCCATCAGACTGTGCAAAATATTTTCTTAACACTTGTGAACCTCTGCAATGAGTATCTGACTCCCTGTTTTATACCTCATTTGATGTAGATGTTCAGGATCTCATTGAACCAGATGATTTCACAGCTGTCATTACTGATATGCTTCTGTTTCCTTTGCCAATGAGAATACTATTCAAACTAGAAAGTATGGAACCAAAAATACAGCTGAAATGTGATATATAGAGAGAGCAAAGAGCACCAAGCTTTCCACGATGAATTTAAGTCACTGAATCAGATGAACTACAACCTAACTACTGTACTAAAAAACAAAAACAAACAAACAAACAAACAAAACAAAAACTGGCAGGTGTGACTGCTGAACCACTTTCAATGATCTTAGTCAAGTCAATTGACATTTTTAAAGCATCTACCATATGCCAGCCATCATGCTAGTGCAAGGAGCACAAAAAGAGGCAAAAGACTGCCGCTGTCCTCAAATAGAGGAGGCAATAAGCAAACAAATGTATAACATGCAAGCTATATACCATATATAAGAAATATGAAATATTTATAAGAAATAAGAATAAATAAGAAATGAGTTAACAGAAGGCACTAAGATAAAAAGAGACTGTGAAATGATTCCTGAATGGAATTTCTGACAGGACTTGAAGGAGAACAAAAAGGGAATAGACTGAGATCAGGAGAGCATTTCAAGCATGAAGGACAACCAGAGAAAGTACTCTGAGCAGAAAGATGGAGTGTTTTGTTCATGGAAAAACAAAGAAGCCAGTGTTCTTGGATCAAAGAAGAACATAATGGAGAATAAGGTATAAGAATCCTGGAAGAATAGGAGGGATTAGTTTTATGAAGGACTTTGAATACCAGAAGATTTTGTATTTGATCCTAGAGGCTAGGGCTATACAAATGTTAATGATTATTATTATTATATATTGTTGGGGATAGTTACATGGTACAGTGGATTGAGAAGCCTGATCTAGAGTTAAGAAGATTCAACTTATTGAATTTAAATTTGGCCTCAGACATTTCTTACTTACATGATCCTGGGCAAATCACTTAGCCTTGTTTGCCTCAGTTCCTCATCCATTAAATAAGATGGAGAAGAAAATGGTAAATTACTCCAATAATTTTTCAAAAAAAACAAAAAAAAAACAATGGGAGCATGGAGAGTTGGATACAATTGAATAACTGAACTACAATTAATACTAATATTAAGTAGGGAGGTGACATGATTGGAGTCATGCTTTTTTTTATTATTATAGCTTTTTATTTACAAGATATATGCATGGGTAATTTTTCAGCATTGACAATTACAAAACCTTTTGTTCCGATTTTTCCCCTGCTTCCCCCCATTCCCTCCCCCAGATGGAAGGTTGACCAATATATGTTAAATATGTTAAAGTATATGTTAAATACAATATATGTATACATGACCAAACAGTTGTTTTGCTGAACAAGAAGAATCGGACTTTGAAATAGTGTACAATTAGTCTGTG
This sequence comes from Sminthopsis crassicaudata, assembly GCF_048593235.1. Taxonomy (NCBI): domain Eukaryota; kingdom Metazoa; phylum Chordata; class Mammalia; order Dasyuromorphia; family Dasyuridae; genus Sminthopsis; species Sminthopsis crassicaudata. The sequence goes on along the minus strand of NC_133619.1, from coordinate 57,421,991 downwards.
AAGGAAATCAAAAATGCAGGCAGACAAAAATAGAGGGATTGGGAATTCTATGTAGCGGTTCATAGTCATCTCCCATAGTTCTTTTCCTGGGTGTAGCTGGTTCAGTTCATTACTGCTCTATTGGAACTGATTTGGTTCATCTCATTGTTGAAGAGGGTCATGTCCATCAGAATTGATCATCATATAGTATTGTAGTTGAAGTATACAACGATCTCCTGGTCCTGCTCATCTCACTCAGCATCAGTTCATGTAAGTCTCTTCAGGCCTTTCTGAAATCATCCTGCTAGTCATTTCTTACAGAATAATAATGAAATTGTGCTTTAGAAAAATCATTTGGGTGGCCTCATGGAGAGTAGATTAGGGTGGGGAGAGACCTGAGACAGGGAGCCCCATCAGGAGGCTACTGCAATAATCCAGGTTTGAGATGAAGAACATTTGTACTAGAACTGTGATCTTATCAGAGGAAAGAAAGGGCTTATTTGAGAGAAAATGCAAAGTTGGAATTGACAGGCCTTGGCAAAAGATTACATATGGGGGTGAGGGATAGTGAGGAGTTAAGAATGACACCCTGGTTTTAATCCTGAAATACTAAAAGGATGGCATTTCCTTTGTCCACTTTTTCTCAGTTTTTGGGCTAAGAAGGACAAACAACTTAAATGCAGGGTTTTTTTTTTCCTCTCAAGCCAGAGAGCATGCATGCAGATCTTCAGGTAGAACTGAACTCATGAAAGGGTTGAGTGAAGGGCATTTATAAAGCCATGAAATATGGATGTGCCCCTGACTCTCAATGCTATGCAAGCTTAATGTTGTCCTATGGTTCCTGATACATCAGGAGAATTTGAAGTTCATTCAGAGAGGACCAAAGGGAATCCTCTTTGTCAGCCTAGAAGGGCTCAAATTATCTTTTCTTATTGGCTAATCTAGGTTTTTGGCCTTTGGGAAATGAAGGGCTCAAGAAGATCCCACACCTTCTACAGTGAGAGGATATGGGGAAAGAAAGGATTTAGTGAGGAAGAGATAAGTTCCATTATGGACATGTTGAGTTTTAAGATATCCCCTGAACATCCCATTTGAGATGTTTGAAAGGTGGTTGGAACTGTGAGATTGGAGTTTAGCAGAGAGATCAGGGAAGAAGAGAATCCTCAGTCTAGAGAGCTAGCAATGGGAGCTGATCAGAACACCAAGTGAAGATGTATGATGAGAAGAGAAGAGAAGAGAAGAGAGGTCTAGAGAGAACTATAGAACCATGGTCCTTGAAAGATCATAGGGAATTGGAAGCAAGGCACAGGAATGATTTTTTAATTTTTTTTATTTACATTTTTTTTAATTTTATAATTATAAAATTTTTATGACAGTATATATGCATGAGTAATTTTTTTATAACATTATCTCTTGTATTCATTTTTCTAAATTTTCCCCTCCCTCCCTCCCTCTACTCCCTCTCCTAGATGACAGGCAATCCCATACATTTTACATGTGTTACAGTATAACCTAGATATAATATATGTGTGTAAATCGCATTTTCTTGTTGCACATTAAGTATTAGATTCCAAAGGTATAAGTAACCTGGGTAGATAGACAGTAGTGATAACAATTTATATTCACTTCCCAGTGTTCCTTCTCTGGGTGTAGTTGTTTCTGTCCATCATTGATCAACTGGAAGTGAGTTGGATCCTCTTTCTGTTGAAGATATCTACTTCCATCAGAATACATCTTCATACAGCATTGTTGTTGAAGTGTATAATGATCTTCTGGTTCTGTTCATTTCACTCAGCATCAGTTCATGTAAGTCTCTCCAAACCTTTCTGAATTCATCCTTCTGGTCATTTCTTACTGAGCAATAATAAGGAATGATTTTTTTTAAATGAAGAGAGCAGAATCTGCAAAGTATAGTCTGATGAGCTTGACTTTGATTTCTGCCAAAATTGAGAAAATATTACTAAAGAGATAATCATAGAGAACTAACATGGCTCCATTAAGACAAGATCATGCTGGGCTAAACTCTTCTATTCTAAGAAAGTAGCAAAGTAGGAGCATTGTAGATAGTTTGCTTAATCTTCTAAGGAAGAGAAAGAAGTAGAAGAGTATGCAGGAAACAGATCCTTTCACAGACATTATCTGTCCATCCAGGACTGAGCTACCTCTTCTCATGCTAAATTCTGACCCTTGTTTGACTTAACTTTTCCCAGCACTTCACTCCCGGTTTTGCTATTTATTACTTCTGTGATCCTAGTGAAGTCACCCAATCTCTCCAGACCTCGGTTTCCTCATTTCTCACAATGAGGGAGGGTTGTACTAGATGAGCTCTAAGGTTCCTTCCAGTGCTAATTCTGTAATACTATAATTCAAAATCTAGTCTTCTATGGATATACTGAGCAACAGCGCTCTCTCTCTCTCTCTGTGTCTCTCTCTGTTTCTCTTCTCTTTTCTCTCTCTCTCTCTCTCTCTCTCTCTCTCTCTCTCTCTCTCTCTTTCTCTGTCTGTCTCTCCTTTCTGTCTCTCTCTTTCTCTCTCACTCTCTCATTATTATTATTATTATCTTAACTTTACAAATAAGGAAAATGTAGCACAAAGTGATCAAATGACCTTTCCAGTTATAATGATCAATAATTGATATAATCCTACTCTTCTTCACTTCTTTGTCAATGTTTTAGAATTATTGTTATTGTTGAACCATTACAGTCATATTAGACTGTGATGCCATTTGGGTTTTTTTTGGGGGGGAGGGAAAGACTAGAGTGGTTTGCCTTCTCCAGCCTATTTGACATATGAGCAACTAAAATAAATGAGGTTAAGTGACTTGTTCAGAGTCACACAACTAATAAGTGTCTGAGATCAGATTTTAACTCAGGAAGATAAGTCTTCCTCACTCCAAAACAGACATTCTATCTACTGTACCACTTAGCTGCCTATTATTATATGTTGCTATTCTTTAAATTTAATTCTAAATTGTCTAAAAAAAACTTTAATCATCTTACCTTTCTGTCACTTGCTTGATTATGTAAGTAAGGAGTACCACTAGCTGAGATGATGATGACTGCAGGATAAAAACAAAACAAACAAGAAGAAAACATTATTCCCAAATACTCTGTTCATTAAAACCATTTAGAAGTCCTTCCATGGACTAAAATAAAGTGTCAAGTATTTATTTGTAATTGGTAAATTTAGATGTCTTTGGCGGCCAACAAATTTGGCCCAGAGACAGATCAGTAGGAGATATGCTTATTTAACAAGACCATTTGGTTAAGGTTTAAATCTGTCAAATGAGAAAGTTGGATTCTATAGCTTCTGAAATCCTATACTCCTTTAAATCTATGAGCCAATAGGAAAGAGAATCAGCAAAAGAGTTAATTGATTATTTTGTCCTGATAAATGACTCACTATATCCTTTTTCCACTGATGATTTTTTAACAATAAGTGAATCAATACACAATATGAATATAAATGATACCATAATTTAATTAACATTATCTGAATTCTTCTCTCCTGTCTGTGTCTTCAAAACTGTTTTCTACCTGCTATATTCCTTCTGCTGAACTCCTTAACAAACTGGCTCTCCATCTTTTGATAATCTGGATGACTATGGAAAAGCATATTTACTGCCCACAGTAAATGTGAAGATGATGTTTTATTCTCAAAAATAAAAACAAAAATCTATCTAACTTGCATGTATCTACTAGGGCATCATTCCCATTTTCTGTCTTTTAAAGATTCTTCAAATGAGGTTGCTTACCTTATATCTGGGCCTGAAACCAAAATTTCTAGGTGCTGAGCTCAAGGTTTCCTCAGACACCATCTCTAAGATGCTAAAGATTCTACATGTCTCTTCTTGGCAGCTACTTCACTGAAATTCAGAACAAGGCCAAGCTACTTGATTGCTTAACATAAGATAGTTTACCAACAGTAACTCCTGAAAGCAATGGTATAGACAGGTAGGGTTTTTTTTATCCCATATCTGTTCTTTTAATTTACTTCTTTCTCCGAAAAAATAGTTTAGTTTTCAATTTTTAAGGCTCCTCCTCTAATTTGTCCCCCTCTATTGGACCTGTGATGTCATCGGAATGGGGAATTGCCAGTGAGTAAACTTCAGTCAGAACCTGGCACATAATTGATCTCACCTATTCTACATTTAGTATTCTAGAGAATTACACTGAGACTTTAAGTGACTTGCACATGGTCATACAGCCTGTATTTATCAAAGACAACTTGAAATCGAATCTTCCTGACTCCTGGGTCAGCTTTTATTCAATGCATCATGTATTTTAACATATTTAACATGAATTGGACTACCTGCCAGCTACAGGATGAGTTGGGGGAAAAGAAGGGAAACTTTGCAACAAAAGGTTATGCAAGGGTCAATGTTGGAAAAATTACCCATGCATATGCTTTGTAAATAAATGGTTTTGATAAAAAATTAAATATATCTATGTAGCGAGCTGTCGTCTCCAGAAGCTGCCAGATCGCTCTCTGGGAAGAGATCTGCTGTGTTTACTCAAATCTCTCAGAACAGATTCTTCTTCCTGTAGAGAACCGTTGTCTCCAGACAGTTGCCGTTAACTCTTGTCCAGAGAAGTGACTTCCCTTCCTGCAGAGAGCCCCGTCAAGCCTGATGTAATGCAGAGACTACTCCTATCTCTAGAGTGGTGTCCTCTTTTATCCTCCCAGAGAATGGGCGTGGGATAATGCAAGGGCTTCTGGGAAGAACCACTTCAACCAATGAGCTTGCTCCTTCTAGGATTCCTAAGGTGTAAACTCCCTTTACAGGTCTGAGCCAGAGAACTGTCAAGTCAACCTGAGTTCTCACCTTGTAATTGTCCAGACAACCTGAGTTCTCACCTAGTAATCCTAACATACACACACACATATATATATCAATCATGCTAACATCTGATTAAGGGGCAGGGAGATGGTACAATGGAGAGAACTCCAGGAATGGAGTCAAGAAGGCTAATCTTTCTGAGTTCAATTCTGACTTTAATCTTGAGGTGAATAGCTGGATGATCCTAAGCAAATCTCTTACTCTGTTTACCTCAGTTTCTTCAATAAAATGAGAGAGAGAGGGAATGGCAAACCACTTAGGAACTTTGCCAAGAAAACTCCAAATGGAGTCACAAAAAGTCAGAACTAAAAACAGCTCAACAGCAACAGCATCTGATTAAAGGAAAACTGTTTTCTATCCTTCCCCTCTCAAGGCAGAAAGAGGACAAATGATCCTCCCAATTCATGCCTCATGTGTTGTTTGATAAAGATGGACGAGTTTTGTGTATTTAGGCTGGTACTGTGAGGAAAGGCAGAGAAGTTATCTTGTGCTTTTAGCACTGCAGTAGACTGCAGAACATTCTAGGAAGAATCATTCACCACTTTCAGTAAGAATCATTCACTACTTTCAGTATCCATTTCTTTATCTGAAATCTAGAATATGGAGAAAATGTGGGTTTTTTTTTTTTTTTTGATTATCAAACAGAAATGGAACTGGAATACCATTGATATTGAATTTTTTAGTCAAATGGCAAAATCTTTTTGTAGAGATTTATCTTTCCCAAACCCTTTTAGCCTGCATTTCATCATCAGATATCTAGATAAGAACAAAAGGCATTAGTCTTTTTTTTTTTTGGTAAACTTTGAGATATGTTTTATTTATTTTAATAGTTTTTTAAAAATTTTCTAAATATATGCAAAGATAGTTTTCAACATTCACCTTTGCAAAACCTTGTGTTCCAAATTTTTCACCTTCCCTCCCCTCTTCTCACTCTCCAAGACAGCAAGCAGTCTGATATAGGTTTAAACAAGTGCAGTTCTTATAAACATATTCCCATATACTGGAAAAGAAAAATCAGATCTAAAAGGGGAAAAATATAAGAAAAAGGAAAAAAACCTAAACAAATAAACAACAACAAAGAACAAAAAGGTAAAAACACTATGCTTTGATTTACATTCAGTCTCCATAATTCTCTTTCTGGATGCAGATGGCACTTTCCATCACAAGTCTATTAGAATTAAAAAAAAGTTTAGTTATTATGTGTGCATTCCATCTAGCAACTTTGTCAACAAATGCCAATGGCTTATCTGTAGCTCAAGCGTACTTCCGAGTCATTCACTACTATCATTTCAGTCTCACTGAAACTTTTATTTTGATTATTTGCAATATAGTGTCATTACAAAGATTTGTTGTTCATTGAGTATTTCAGATCTTCACTGAAGAATATACTTAACAGAATTAATTTTTAAAAAAATTATTATTTTAAGTATCATTTGATGACCTGCTTCAAGACAAGAGGTTCTAATATTTGTATATACATTATTATCTAGAAACATTTTACATATCTAGAAATATGTCAATATATACATATGTATGTATGTGTCTGCTGAGAGAGTAGCTTTTCTGAAAACAAGTGTAAGAATTTATATTTTTCCTTATTAAATTTATATTGGACCCCAAATTCTACTATGTCAGGATTTTTGGGGATCTTGGCTCTGTAATCTAATTTATTATGTATCTCTCCCAGCCTTTTGCCTGGAAAAGACAAAATCTAAATGGTGACTAGGTCAGTGAAATCCAACAGAAATGGGAGAATTAATGAGCAAATACCTAGCTCTCCTTGATGCATTCAGACAAATTACCTCCCAAAGTGTTAAAAGCACTGATGAAGGCAATTTCTGAAGAGTGATCAATAGTCTTTGAAAAACTGTGCGGAATGTGAAAAATGCTACAGGATTTGAGCAAGGTGAATTATGGATTTTCATAAAAGAGAAGAGAGTAGTCTTCAAAGGATACCAATTGGCCTGAATCTCTGGCAAAATTCAAGAATATATGTTTAAGGAAAACATTAAAAAGGAAGTCATTAACACAAGTCAGAATGGTTTTATCAAGAACAGGCATAAGTAAGCCAGCCAGAAATGAAGATTTTAACAAAAATAATTTCTCTTTGGTCATGACGCAGGTTTCTGTGGAAACATCAGAATTTGACACATTTTGATTTTACCTAAGATTTTCCCCTGGAGTAGTAAATTTTAACTCATGATCTGTAGATGTCTCTGGAAATAAAAAAAAATTAAATTGCCCTCATCTCCCATGCTAGAGTGCTAATAAAACATGAAATATATTTTTTAAAAAGGACTTATTTCAGCTACTATAAAGCAAAAGGACAATGTCGAGGCCCATAAACTATTAAGACATCTCTCATTGTATATTTTATGTGTTCCATAGTCCTTGTACTTTTAATATTTCTCTAGGTATTCCCCTCACCAGAAGGAGAAAGAATTTGGGTGACTATGAGTCAAACTACTGACCTCACTGGTAATCCCTGTCTCCTAAGAGCCAATATTTATGATTGAGAAGCCTATCCTCACCCCAAACAAAAAAAAATATTCAATAGAATTTGCTCATGCAACCAACTCACATCTTGATGAGCCCACATTTCTAGGGACTTCTATAGTCCTCCTAATTTACAAAGTTACCTTGGGACTGTCATGGTAATGGAAAGCTCATTAGGGAATTTTTCTATCCTGCATAATCCACAAAACTCACAAGTGTAAGACTTTAGATTTATCCTTATTAAATTTACATTGGACCCCAAATTCTACTATTATCAGGATTTGGGGGGATCTTGGCTCTGTAATCTAATTTATTATCTCTCTCTCCCAACCTTGTGTTTGGAAAAGACAGAATCTAAATGAAGGCCTAGGTCGAGATTCCCATTACTATGTTCTATTACTTCTCTGCTCTGGCTTCAACTGGTTCCTGAAGTTGATGTGAACCAGGAATTCCTCCCTTTGGTTCAGGAATTCTTACACTTGGTCCTTTGCATCTAATGTTTATTCTTTAGTTCCCAGAATTACATGAAGGACACATGTCCTTCATGTAATTCCGGGATGCTAAAGAATCTTTTCTTGAAGTAGGCACAAAACTATACCAACTTGTTTCCAGGGTATTTTAGTGTATGTGACTCAGACTTCTTCCTCTACCTAAGCTTTCTCCCTGGTTCTCTAAGCATGCTTCTATGTATCAGGACTCTTTTTACAGGAAAAGTCCCAAGTCATAGCCCAAATATATGATCTGGTCATGAATCAGTCTAAATCAGAGATCAAGAGTGGCAGTGTAGGGCGAGGCAAGTAATTTGTGCTTCATCAAGGAAATACTGTTCATTCCAGAATGACATTGTCTTCTCACAGGGAAAATGCAGACTTTACAAATTGTATAGAGACATTATCAATGACTAAACAAAGTTCTCATCAATGGGATATCATTATTACCCAGGACAATACCTGGTTATACTCACTATGTATTCATGGCAGATTAATCTAATATCTCTTTTTAAAACAATTACTAGACTGTAGATCAGGGAATTGAAAATAAGTGACATTTATATAGCATTTTAACAACACCAACATTTATATAGCACTTACTATGTGTGCCAGGCATTGTGTTTTAACACTTTACAATTATTATGTCATTTGGGCAGCTTGGTGGTGCAGTGGATAGAGCACCAGCCCTGAAATCAGGAGTACCTGAGTACAAATTTGGCTTCAGATACTTAGCACTGCCTAACTGTGTGATACCTGGACAAGTCACAACCCCAATTGCCTAAGCAAAAAAAAAAAAAAAAAAAATTGAAGTTTTGCAAAGTGCTTTACATTTACTATTTCCTTTGATGGTGAAAATATAGTTTATCTAGATTTTGCCAAAACACAAGGAAAAGTTTCCCATGCCTTTTTTGTGGATTCTACTGTCCATAAAAATGTAGACATTAGGTAATAGTAGAGGTAGGTGCATTTAATACTAAATGAATAATCAGACCCAAAAGGTCTAGGGATCTGTCCTTGGCACATTATATTTTTTCTCAGATTTGGAAAAATCATAAATCACATGTTCTTCAAATTTATAGATGACACAAAGGCAGAATAATATACTCTCTATGTTTGTCTTGAGTCTCTGTAGTGACATGTTTTAGTATTCAAAAAAGCTACCCATGAGACACAACAGTGTAAATAAAACAACATATTCTTTCCCCACCCCTCTAAATTATGATTGTAATTAACAGATCTTATGAAACAGACTTCATTTGGCACATCAGATTTTCTCATTTTCATTTGCAAACTACAAGTCTCAAAGTCAAATCTTGTGTTCAGTTGTTTCCAATTTGGCCAAGTTTGCAGGGAGATAATTGAAGATATATATTTGCAGGGAGATAATTGAAGATATACATACATACATATATATATATATACATATATATATATATATATATACATATATATACATATATATATATATATATATATATATGTATATATATATATATATATATATATATATATGTATATATATATATATATATATATATAATTTGGCTCATACTAATGTCATAAGAACAGATGAAAGAATTTAATTGCATATTTTTGTAGATCTCCCCCTAACTTAACTCTATTCCTTTTGGTTTTCATGGTATAATTTGCCTAGTAACCTCTACAGAAAGCCATCTATGTTTCTGAAATTTGGAAAAGGGAACTTCTGTGTGTGTGCTACAGGTCCCTTTAAAATCCTGCTTAAGTAATGTGAGAGGCAAAGAAATTGAAAAAGAGCCCTAACATAGAAATTCCAGATTCATCTAAATATTGAGAATAAGGCTCTTCAAAGAAAACTACAATAATTAATTACAACTTCTTTGATAAATATTTCAGGATTGTTCCAGTATTAAAAGTGCTAGTCAGTGTAGAGCCCACAGAGCACAAAGTTTTTTTTGATGACTGAGTGATTAAAAAGCATATATGAATGGATTCATATAGATTCAAACATATAGTTGCAAAGCTGTTTGGGGGAATTACAATTGTAATTTGATTATCCTTGTCGTGAAGGATCTCAGGGGAAATGGCCATGTTAATGAGGCTCTCCAGGAGGTGTTCCAGACTGAATTTACAGCTGTCATGGTAACCAATTCCTAGCTGAGTGTTAATTACATTTTTATTAGATGTAATTCATTCAATATTTAGTATTCCATTCTTTGTTAAATAAAATATTTTATATTTATCTTGGGTTTTTTTGTGTCACAACTTTAAGGGATCATTACTTTTTAACCTCAAGAGAGGTTGAAGACATGAGGGCTAGACTAGAGGAAATATACATACATACATACATACATACATACATACATACATATATATATATATAACTTATGTGTATATATATAAATAATAATTTATATATAAAAATGAAAATGTTCATCATTTCTTTTTGAAGGGACGTGATATTTTAACTAGCAAATGAATTGGAGTGAGTAGCCACACTCTGTCTTCGAAGTTATCAAAAGTCCACTGGCAAGAAAAAAAAGTCAGGATGACTGGTGATGGCCTGAGATACAGTGAATTACCTTGACATCTTCAGTGTCTGACCTACTCTTACAACCTCATATATATTTTTTTTAAAAATAAGGTTATAAGATCATTAGATTTACAACTGAAACAAACCTTATAGATCATCAGTTCAATGTTCTTCATTTTACAGATGGGAAAACAAATCCACAGAGAAGTGATTTCATCAAAATCACACAGATTTTGGGAGAGCTAGGATTCCAACTCACAATTTCCTATTCAAATTTACTATACCATTTTGATAGGAGGAAATTTTAACATGATGAAAATCTTGGGAGAAATGACTCAGTCAAAAGCAATATTTCTAATATTGAACATTCAATTTTAAAAACCCATTATATATATTTCTGTCTACTATATTCCATATATTATAAAGCAAGAATTAAATTCCTTTGGGAAAAAAATGACATATATAAAATAATTATTATTATAATTTGGTTGAATAATATTTACCCTTTTCCTCCTCTGATGATGGTGCTAGACATGCAAATTACTTGTATACAATATATCAGCAACACTATACTTTATTCACCATTTAGTGTTTAGTGTACTGAAGGAAAAATGTGTGGCCACAGAAATATGTGTTTTTCTCACACATATATGAATCATGCTCATTTTTATTCTACCCATGATCTCCCCTAATGCTTTACCACATACAACCATCTCTCTTCTAAGTATATGTAATTTATTGTTATTCGGTTATCATCTACTCTCTGTGAGCTCATCTGGGATTTTCTTGGATAATGCAGAAATGATGTCAGCAGTTTGAACTTTTAGTTCCCTGAGCCTTCCAAGACTAAAGGAAGATCTCAAAACTATTTAAAGAAAACCTAGACTAACTTGCCTGAGGGCAGAAGTAAGGGAGGGGAGTAGAGAATATTTTTCCTACCACACAAAGGAGCCACAAGTTTATTCTAAACTTTTATTAAAATCTAAATCTTGGAAAAAGTAAAAATAGAATTAGATCTAAGGTCTGTGCTTTTCCTTTGAATCAAATGTTTAGTCTCTAAAACCTGCAGACCTGTCATCTTATTCAGTGCCTCAATAGAATCAATGAGCACATGTGTCTTCTGTAGACTAAACAAACGATTTCTAATATGTGAATGGATTACTATGTTACTGATGCTGGGATTAAGATCATTGAATAAGAGGAAATTTAGAGCAGAAAAGGACTTTAGGGGACCATCATTTAACAGATGAAGTTCACAAAGTGAAGTGATATCCACTATTTTCAGATCTTAAGTAAGGCATTAATATCTACTCCTGATTCTTGAGCTTTAAGATCATTTAAGTGTAGTTCCTGGAGCTCTTCTTGGTGGGGGCGAGGAGCTGGTTAGAGTACAAAAGTGGATTATTTTTGAATTTATTCAAGGTAGACTAAACTTCTTGTCTACAGTGGGATAGGGTCATGTAGATTTAGAAGACACTTTATCTATTACAGGGCACAAAGAGGGATGTTTTCTTGGCTAAGTTTAAGGGTAAAAGCAAAAAGTGAGATATGCTTAGAATATCAGTAGTATCAGTGAACCAGTAATGTACTGTCAATTATATGGCAGATTATTCTCTCAAGTGATATACCAAAGGTCTTAATGGAGATGCTTTTGTCCTCTCTCCTTTTCTTGGGATTCTGCATGTGAAATGTTAGCTCATATTCCAAAAGGGAAGGAGAATAAAATTTCAATATACAAAGACCATCACTAGGTCTTTATGTTTGTTCATAGAACTTTGAGCCAGAAATTTGGCCTATCTCCCAAGGAAGTCATTGATAAAAAGAAATACTTTATATATGACAAAATATTCATAGTAGTACTTTTTGTGGTAGGAAAAACCTAGAAAAAAAAAGGAGATACCCATCATTTGTGGAATAGCTAAATAAACTATAATGGGATCCAGTGGATAGAGTCCTGGGCCTGAAGTTAGGAAGGCATCTTTCTGAGTTCAAAGTCAGCCACCGATACTTATTAGCTGTGTGACGCTGTGCAAGTCCCTTGACCATGTTTGTCTCTGTTCTTCACCTGGAAAATAAACTGGAGAGCGAAATGGCAAACCATTCCAGTATTTTTGCCAAGAAATGAAGTCACAAAGACTCAGAGACAACTGAACAACTGAAAAACTATAATATATGAAAACAAAGTAGTAGTGATAATATTATAGGAAGTGACAAGTATGATAAATATGGAAAAATGTGGAAAGATTTCTATGAACTTATGCAAGTGAAACAAGTAGGGGAAAAACATATATACTACAAATATAAGAATGTAAATGGAAAGAACAGTCACAAAACAGTTAAAAAAGAAATGTTCGACAGGTACAAAAGATAAGCCTAGCTACACCAAGGAAGGGATAGAAGAAGACACTTCTCTCTCCTTCTTGTACACTAGTAGGAGGTCCATAGGTGGGAAACCTTGCTCATATATATATATATATTTTTTAATGTATTGATTAGTTTTGCTGATTCTTTTTCTTCATCTTGTCTTTTGGAAATAGTCTTAGTTATAGGAGATTTTCTGGGAAAGGACATAGAGGAGGGATATAGAAGGAAAATTAGGCAATGTAAAATGTTATTTTAAAAATCATATTTAAGTGTACATTGACACGTATATAGTCTATATTAAGAAATGTGTATCTATCTGCATTTCTTAGAGGGAGGAAGTACAGCATCTGTGGCAATAATATCTTAAGAAGGAAAATGATATTTTTGTACACATGGTAAGAAGAGGTCACAATAACTTTGTAGATAAGACAGAAACATTACAAAAGCTAAAATTTAGTTGGTCCCTGACAATAGCTACCTGGGGGTGTTATGGAATTACTGCTTATAATAAGTTACAAAATTCCGAGTACCATGCTAGCTTTATACAGTTCCTTAGTCCTTGGATTCCAATAGATTTTTTTATATCTTGTGGGCAACCAATAATTTTATTTACATAAAATTGTATTAAGTGAGCTGTTAACCTCTATGTATTATGTATATTTCATGGATTTAAAACAAATAGTAGGTAATGATGGTTCCAAAGAACAGAATGAAATTTTTCTTCCTACTCTTTGCACACTGACCTATAGAAGAGAAAGAATACCCTAATAAGATATATTATCTAGCAGCTCGCTGTAGCAAGTGTTTTAGTTTGTTTTCTTTATTTTGAAAAATGAGGTAATTTTTGATGTAAAGATGGAATAGTGTGAATTTATACAGAAATAATTGTAATATAGACCATATTGGCCTCCTCTTTCCTTTTCTGATATTGAATTTATTTAAAGTTTGCTTTTGGGAGAATTGTTTCACTCTCTTTGTGGTGGCAAAGAATTGAAAATTAGGGGATGACTGAGTAAATTGTTGTAAATTAACACAATGGAATGCTATTATTGCTCTATAACAAATGATGAACAAGGGAATGTCAGAAAAACTAGGAAAGATTTACATGAACTGATGCTGAGTGAAGTGAGTAGAAAGAACCAGAAGAATACCATACACAGTAACGACAACATTGTGAAGATGATCAGTTTTGATAGACTTTGCTCATCTCAGCAATATAATAATCTAAAACAATTCCAAAAGATTCATGATGGAAAATACCATCCATATTTAGGGAAAGAACTGTGCAAATTTAAGGAAAGACTCAATGCAGATTAAAGCATACTATTTTCACTTTTTGTTTTTTTTATTTTCTCATGGTTTTTCCCTTTTGTTCTGATTCTTATATCCCAACATGATTAGTGAGGAAATATGTTTAATATGACTGTACATGTATAACATGTGAGATTGAGTGTTGTCTTGGGGAGGGGAGAGAGCAGGAATGGAGGGAGAAAAGAATGAAAATCAAAATAGTTTAAAAGTAAGTGTTAAAAACATTTTTAAAAAAAGAATGCACCAAAAGAATAAAATTTTAAAAGAACTGTTTTATTTTTATTGATATCTATCACATATCTCTCTTTTCCTTCAATAAGAATTTTCCTAGGTAGAAAATTCCCTATAAAATCCAACTTGACTGATGTATATGTGCTGAGACAAAGTCTTGAATCCTGATTTCTAAAACCTACAAAAGTTCATTTACTCATCTTTGCTGAGTTCAGACCCAGCCTCAGCACTAAGTAGCTATGTGAACCTGGGCAAGTCACTTAACCCTGTTTGCCCCAGCTCCTTATCTGTAAAATGAGCCAGAGAAGGAAATGTCAAACTCCAGTATTTTTGCAAAAAATGACCCGGGGGGGGGTCACAAAGAGTTGGACACAACTAAAAAAATAACTAAATATCACCATTTGGACATGCTAAATAATTGTATAAGTTTATCATGATCTGATTATTAAATTGAGGAAGGAAGGGAAGAAGTATGAAGTTTTCAGTGCACTATGTATTTTAATGGATTAAATATACAAATAGATCCAGACTGCCCAAAGGTTATCAGAAGTATATAGAAACCAAGAGAATTATGAGATTGGCAAGTGGTCAAGAATAAATATTTAATGTGATTCAGGTAGAAGCTAGGTAGCTCCAATGAATATTAAAGCAAATTGAAAACACTAATGAGTTATATAATGTATTCTCCTCATAAGCACTCAACACAAATGACCTGAAACTCACTAAACACTATGTGTATACATCCTGGGGAAAAATGATGTCTATTCTTTTTCCTTGTGCTTTTGGTTGTGATCTCTTACAGTGGAAGCTAAATATCCAAACCAATCTCTTGCTTCTTTGAAACAAATAAGTTTTGGTTGTTTTAGACTCCAGCCACATAGATCTAGGTTTAGGCATGAGGGATACCCAGATGCCCCCAGATGTGCAAGAGAAGAAGCTGGCTAGTTTTGGGGTCAGGCTCAGTCTCCCAAACTATGGATTTGATTCAGTATCTGAAAGTGGCATTTTTTCCCATCATATAAAGAATTCTTCTTCATCGTTTCCATGGGATATTTGTGGCAAGTGAAATACAGAGGTTATCTGCCCTACACCACTGTCTCTTTGGCCAGCAAATGGCAAGGGGTGGATTGTCTCCTCGGAGGTCTTATTTTTTGAGCCAGTTATAGCTAACAAAGAGTTTGGCATCCATGATGCAGTCAGGCTGCTTTGCAAATCTCTTGGAAATGTTCTCAAAGAAGATTGTTTCTGTTCTGAATTCATTACTGGGAACCCTGTATCAACATTAGTCTCTGTATCAAACTTCTGAAAATTATTTCCTAGAAGGAGTGTTTTGATTCTGGCTGCTGATTCAAGATGTGGAGAGGGCCTAAGCCTTTGAGAAGGTGCTGATGATCTGCTAGAATGGGATGAATAAGTACTTATGGAGGGGGTCCTACTGGAGCTTTCATATGGCAAAGTGCCCCCTCCCAGGTCAGGAGATTCTGGGGGATTGTGCTCGGACCTCCCAGTTTGGCTTCTCCTACTTCTTAATTCTGTTGTCCTTTTGGCAGAGGTTGGGGTTTGGATGGAGTCTTGAAGAGGGGTGTCCACTCTTGTATGGCTGAGTTTAGAGGGAAGTTCACCCTTGTTTTTGTCTGGTCCTGGGTTTGTTTGGACCTGTTAACAAAAAAAAAAAAAAAAAAAAAAAGCAAAAATATCATTGAGAGAAAATATTAAAATTATTATTGACAGAAAGAGGATGTGGTAACAGTAGCCTAGAACTTCATTTTTAAGAGTGTGATTAGGGATCTACTCTGGGTGATGCTCAAGCCCTATTTCAATTCAACAATCAGCTTTTAAAATCTTTATTTATTTTTAATACACATTGCTTTATGAATCATGTTGGAAAAAATATTGAACCAGATATCACACATGAGGAAAACAAGTCCTAGAGAACTTAAGTGATTGGCCCCAATGCCACATGGGTAAAAAGTATTTCAAACCCAGGTCCTCTGATTCCATGGCCAATGCTTAAATGCCAGTGACTTCTAAGTTTCTTTCCAGTCTCATGTAAATAAAAAAAGAAAGCACCACAAATTTACAATCTTATCCTGTCTTTGCTCCCTTTGAATAAGTGGTTCCTTACCTCCCCCTTACCCCATTACTATAAATGAAATGCCCTCCTTACCTCATCAACCTCCAAGTCGGGTGCCTCATCATGAGGCCTTCCACCTTTTTCCCTGGTGATAGTGCTCTCTCCCTCTTGAAACTTTTTGTCTTTGTTGTTGTCCTATAGTTATTTTCTAATTGTGCCTAACTCTTTGTAATTCCATCTGGATTTATGCAAGGGTGTTTTTTCAATGGATACTTTTTTGCTTTTAAAATTAGGTTGCCTCCACCATGATTTTCTTCTATGCATACTTGGTTTGGTTTATCTGCTCTTCCTGGTGTTTATGTATAGAACCTACCAATTACCTTATATATGTTTATTAAAGTTTTCTTGCTAACAGTAAAATAAAAGAGAGTAGATGATGAGCAAAGAGTTTGACAAGCCAAGAGCACTCACCATCTAGGGAGGTTTGATCATGAAGGAAGATGATTATTAAGTAAACAATTGAAAAAAAAATACCCTTGCATAAACCAGGACCCACCACTCTGGAAGTCAACCTGCTATAATTGAACAGCATACAAATGCTTCATCCAGTCTTCCAATCCTTTTGAAGGTTGTAAGTCACTGATACAAATTCAGTCACTGACACAAAGACAAATGATTGGATATAATAGAGAGTCTTCTCTTTGAAGGAGGAAAACTACTAGGAGCTCAACAATATTCTACCCAGTTTAGTTTAACAAGTATTTATTAAGCACCTTCTAAGACCCAGAAAGTTCTCTATAGGCAAAAGCTGAGTTGAATAACCAGTGCTGAGTTGATCTCTCTTAACTGACCAATTTGCCAAGTTTCTAATCTTGGATCAGTAATCTATCCTGGTTTGCCCTATCCACGTACTGATTAAGTCAGTTTGCCTTTATTTTTATTTATTGAGGAGATAATCACACATATGTCATTAGTGCAGGTGCCAGATGGAAGCAAGTGTTTAGAGCATATTTCTGTATTTTCTCATTCTTTCTAGAACTTAGCCCAGTGACTAATGCATTTGTTCTGTTCTCAACTCCAGTTAAGTCTGACTCTTGGTGGCCACATTTGAGGTTTTCTTGGCAAAAAAAAAACTGGAGTGGTTTGCCATTTCCTCCTCCAGCTCATTTTATAGATGGGGAAACTGAGGCCAACATGGTTAAGTGATATGGTTACATTATTTGAGTCACACAGCTGGTAAATATCTGAGGCTGGATTTAAACTTAGGTTTAAGGATTTAGCTTTAAACTGTAACAAGCACTTAACAAATGTTTACTGCCTGATGGATTCCATACCTGCCTGTTCTGCATCTGCTACTGCTTGAATAAAACTACATCACCAATATATAAATGGAAGGTGAAATACATTTGTTCAAATGGTTATACTCTCCTTCCCTGCCAAAAAAAATCCCCAGCCCTCCTTCTATAAAAATTGAGTTTTTATATCAATCTATGCAGTGTTATTTCTCAATAAATATCTATACTTTTTCTTTCAAAAAATCTAATTTTAGTGATTACGCTAGTTTCTTTCCAAACTCAGTTCAATGTTCATCTCACATGAAACATTTCCTGATCCTCCCAACCCAAGATCCTTCACCAAAATTACCTTGTCTTTATTTTGTATATACTTTAAATGTGTGTGTGTGTGTGTGTAAAGACTTTCCCCCATCCCATACATAAAATATAGGCTCCATCAGATCTGAGGCTATATATCTAGTCCCTAGTACATTACTAACATATGGCAGATGCCTGAGAAATATTGATTTATTGATAATGGAACAGCCTATATTCAAAGCACTATGATGCCTCATATATAAGTGAAAGGTCCATATAAAAGGAGAACCAAGGATAAAAACAATCAATTATACATTATTTTGAAGTTAATTATCTGTTTTGCTTAGGGTATGCTGCCTACTCTGCAGATTTTTAGGGTCTTTCCCCCTATATCAAAGTTACTCTGCATGCCTACAATTTGGCCCAACCTTCCAAAATAAAACATCAAAGCTGTGACCTAAAAGTAAAATAAGGAATTGTGCTTTAGGTGAGCCATCTAAAATACTATCTTATGGATTAAGCAAACAATCATTTATCAAGTGCTTGCTCTGTGTTGGTCCCATGCTAGGCACTAGGGGTCCAAAGACAGGGACAAAATGCTTTCTGCCCTCAAGGATATTACATTCTAACAAGGATAACCACATGTACATAATATAAGTAAGCACTTTTATCATTCCCCTGCTTACAAAAGCTTCTGGCTCCCTTTTATGGCTGGAATAAAATATTTACTTGGAGACCTGGCATTGCCAGTCTTCTATAAATCTGCCTCTAAACCACTTCTCCATCATTCTTTACATTGTTCCTTTTATGTTTTTTATCATATAACCCCACTGGTCTGCTCACTTCCCCCAAATGACTTTCTATGTCCACATACCCTGCATTTCCAAAAGTATCCCATACCTAGAATGCCATTTCTCACTGCCAACTTATAGAGTCTTCAACAATCTTCAAGATTCAACTACCTTTTACAGGAAGTCTTTCCTGATTCCTCCAGATGTTAATATTCTTTCTCTCTCTTTAAATCAGTATTCAACAAATTACTTAATAAAGTCCAGTGGCTTGCTATTGTCTCCAGGAGCAAATACAAAATGTTCTGTTTGGCATTCAAAGCCTTTTATAATCTAGCTCCCTCCTACCTTTACATATTACTCCCTAACACGCAGTCTTTGACCCAGGGACGCTGGCCTCCTGGCTGTTCCATAACAGAAACATTTCATTTCTTGGTTCTAGACATTCTCTTTGGTTATCCACTATAACTGGATTGTTCCCTTTTTTTTCAGTCTGTTTACTGATCTCCCTGGCTTCCCTTTAAGTTCCAACTAAAATTCTGTCTTCTACAAGAAACTTCCCCAATCCCAGTGCTTTCTCTCTGTCAATCATGTCCTATTTATCCAGTATATAGCTTGCTTTGTATCCATTTATTTGCATGTTGTCTCTCCTTTACCTCTTTTTATATCCTCAGCACTTAGCATAAGTGTTTAATAAATGTTTTATTGAATTTAATTGAGTTGAATTAGATAATCTATTTATCTGTGTACATGAGTGACAGTGTGGTGTGGTGAATAATACTTTGAATTTAGAACCAGAAATCCCACCTCAGATACTGACTGGTTTTGTGACCTTAAACAAATCTTTTTACTTCTCTGGGCCTCAGTTACTTCATCAGTAAAATGAAACATGGTGGGCTAAACCCCTTTCCAGCTCCAAATCCACAGACAACATTGTATGTCCCAATAGAATATGAGTCCTTTGATAAGAGGGCCTGCTTTGTTTTTTTCTTTTTGTTTCCCTCACATCTAATTTTCACCCCACAGATGCTCAATAAATAGTGATTAAATTCCTATAGACATCATATACATCTTTATACCTACACATGGACTTATATACAGTTTTATTGTAGTCATGATTAACAGTATTAGTTAGTAAAAACTCACTTCCAGTGCTGTCTGCCTTTACCATGAGGTTTTCTCTAATATTTCAAGGTGGATATGAGATCTCTCCATTCAGACATCATAGAATTTTGTATCCCTTTTCTTGTGTGCTTATTTGCATAGTTTTGACATATCTATTTCTATTAAAGTGATGTCTCCTCAAAACTAGTTCCTTGAGAACAGGGAACATCTCTTATTTTGTATTTTCTCCAGTGTGTAATGTCATTTTCTTGATATAATAGCTACTTAAGATGTTGGATAGACAAAGGAATGAATAAACAAATAAATGTTATTCAGAAAGATCTTCTTTTCTAAAAAAATATTTTGTTAAAGTTCATTTAATCAGCTAATTTAATTTGTAATAAATCAAGAGAGTTACTCAGATTCAGAACTTAACTAACCAGTTCATCTCCCATATCTTCAGCATTGGCATTCCTAAATATGTCATATCCTTAACTTCCTCAAACTGGTTCAGAACTATATATCGTGTTGGTAAATGCACTTAGCTGAAAAAAAATGGACATACATATACATGTGGATCAGCATTATAGTGGAAAGACTATTATAGATAGAGAGGATATATGCTGTATGGAAAAAAACAGTATTTATCAAATCCAAGGATTTGGATTTTTAACCCAGCTCTGGCAAGTCCTATCTATAGGACTGACTTTATCTAGGTCTCATCTTCTTATCTAGAAACAAAAATATTAGACTAGGTAGCCTCTGAAGTACTTTCCCACTATACGTCTATCATCTCATGACTCTACGGGATTTGATATCTTTATCTGTAAAATGAAGATGGTTTGACTAGATGAAATCAAAGGTCATTTACATCTATAAATATATGATCCTAAGAACTTAATTTAAAGTCCTGGATCTTGATACTAATTTCAATTTCCCTAAACCTTAGTGTCTTCACCTGAAAATCTAATGGTCTATGATTTCATATGTGGAGTTTTAAAAGTTCTGAATGAATTAGTCATTTTATTAATAAGGCTAGCAGATTTATTAATAAAAAAGATAGTCAAAAATCCTTTGGACTCACAGTTCATAAGCCCTTGGAAGAACAGGTATTCCTGAGGATAGCAATCAGTTCTGATTAGTTAACAGTCAATGAGAGAATAAATATTATAATGACAGACTGAGCTATATTTCAGTGAAAGTCTTGGTGTATGTGGCTTGAATCACCTAAATCTTAGTCAAAGAGACATCATTTTCCAAGAGAGAATCAACATTTTTCCAGATCTGTCTGAATAACTCAATGAACAGGAATCCTCCCATAAGCCCAAACTTAGAATTTCTGTTGTCTGATAAGACCTTAACCTGGGTAAATCTTTGAAAAAGATTTCTCTCATTGGTTGAGATTTCTCTCATTGGTTGATTTCTGGATGAGCAAATGGAAAAGGAGAAAACCTTGGTGCTGGTCCAATAATTAGTTATTAATACAAGAGAAAAAGAATCATTTCTTTTACATGTAATCATGTGTTTATGTCTAGGAAGAGAGGGAACCTAAGAACATACCTGTAGTAGAATTTTGTTTCCATCATAGTCCTGAGTTTGCCATCTGGTGCTGCTAATGGGAATGCAGGGATTTGGCAGAAGTGGTACTAACTGGCCAATTTCTTGAACCTTGAACTGTAACACTGAAGATTCTCTGGGTTCCACAGACATCCCTAAGGGAAGTTGTTTCAAGGAGAGCTGGATTGAAAAGTTTTTCTTTGAATATAGGACAAAGTAGGAGAAGTTGCTCTTCTGTGTGGTGGCTTCCTTTTGTAAGATCATTTCATAAAGTCTGACTGCATCTTCATAGTTATCAAAGCTACAATATAAGGTGACCCGAAGGATCTCGCTGCCATAATGCATCTGTCTCACCCCCCACACAGGCATGTGAGGATCCAAACTGTAGAAATCTTGCTTGATAAGTGTATGTGGGTACAACCCTCCACCCACATTCTGTGTGGAATGAGACTGCCAAGGTGATTGTCGGAAGAAGTCATAGATGTGAAAGAATCTCTCTTTCCCACAGTCTTCAGGTAGGAAGAGCAAAACAGAAATCCCTGGGAATGCAGACCGCTTGGATTGGTATTTTTTATAGTATCTCACTGGAGTCACTCTCTCTGAAACCAGAAAAAGATGGACTTCTGGGCAAACCCACCCCAAGAGGCGGTCAAGGGTTTGTTGCAAATGCAAGCCATGTCCAGAGCTGGCCAGGAAATGGACAGTCATGACCAATGGATTCTTTCTCTCCTCCATCCTCAGGCTGCCTCTAAGAGAGAAAAGGGAAGCAATTTCTGTTAAACTAGATGTCAAAACACCTACCCCTTAATCTTTTGAAATCAGGGAGCATGAAATCATGAAAGCATGGGAGAGCATTTTTATCTCTCCACAAGGTTCAGCCCACCAAGAAATCAGAACAGATATCCACCTGCCTGGTTCTTTCTAGGAGTCTTGCTAGTTGCTATTGGAGGCACCAGGTTGGCACCTCCCCAAAGCTTGGCAAGGAATCTCATTAGACACAGGCAAGGTCAGCATAAGTGCTATTCAACTTAAGTGTGAAATAGCTCACTGTATTAGGCTTAATGAAGCAACACACAAGATCTTCAGCTGGACCTGACTGGATGTAATTTTGAGGACAAACACCAACTTGGGAGCCATTGATAAACTGAAAAGGAAATAAACAAGTAGATCTAATCGAGAACAATCATAACTTTAGTCAACAAGAAATACCAACAGATAAGAATCAATTTTCATTTAGGAACATCAATTTTTTATTGTGAATACATTCCTACTGTATACATCCTATTTACATTACTGAGGGACCCAGAGAATGATTGAGAGCTTCAAATTTTTCCCAAAAGTTTTATGCTCTTGATTTTGGAGACTTTATGTTTCTGTACCTGAAAAATTATTTACCTCAATTCAGAGTACACTCAGCATAGGAAGAGGCCTGAGGAAACATATCCCCTTTCATTCTTTTGACTCCTTGGAAAAGAAAATGGTAAGATAGGACTTTCAGCTGGCAACATGAGACCTGACCTGAATTTTCTATTTGATGCTATTAGTTTATTTAAAGGGGAAAAAATCCCAGAAACTTTCAGTTGAAGAACTATGTGTAACAAAATCTTTCCCTTATTCATTGACTCCCAATAAGACAAGAATGAATAGGAGACCTTTTAATTCTGGATATCCTAATGGAGCTTGTTCAAACAACAATTTTGTTTGCTTTTTTTTTTTTTTTTTTTTTTTAATCATTGGCTTCTTGTGCTTATTTTGTTCTAGCAATTGGTGTATCTTGAAAAACGGTATCTAAATCAAATGTTTATAAATTGGATTCTTCTTTAAATGAACTCTGGAACAATTATAAGAGTAAAATAGAAAGATCTGGAACCCAGGAAGGAATATATTACTGGAAGTAGCCTTTTAGGGAATTCTTTTGTAAAGTTCTATGGTAGTAAAAAATAATAATAATAATAATAATAGACAACAAAGAAGATGCCCACCAAGTAGGAAAGGCTGGATAAATTGTGCTATGTAAAAATCTTATCTCACTATCAAAAATTTCTAATATGAAGAATTCTATGAAGCATGGAAGATTTCTATGAACTGATACAAAATTAAATAAGCAGAACCAAGAATACAATAGGTATAATGATTATTAAAAATATAAGCTTAAGAAACCAACAAAAAATATGGTGTCATTTAAAAACAAACACCCAAACCATGGAAATTACTTCTTTCAAGTTTCATTACTTTTTAGTGCCTCACAAGGCATTTCAGTTGATAATAACTTTTAAGATTTAAGATGTACAGCACAGACATTCTTAGCTCTCCAGATCTTGACCTCTGTGTCTCCAACTCTGTGTCCCTGTCTCTGACTCAATCTGTCCCCATTTCCCCCTATAACTGTACTCATTTTTACAGCATAGACAAAACAGCTTTTCATACAGGATCTGCTGGTAAATGTTTAATAATCAGATGGAAAGTGGGACCTTTACACATACTCTTACATTAAATCTTCATTATTTACACTTTCTTAAGTGCAAATAATCAAAACAAAAATTAAGCCCTGATTTGTAGGACAGTTCAGCTCCAACACACCTCTGCTCTCATAATAAGAGCTGTTACTGTTACTGTTACTTGTTTGTTATACTCCGTTAGTAGCAGCAAAGATACTGGGAAGGCAGCATTCAACTTGAACACAAATATAGAAATACAGAGTAGACTATTTAATTTGTAGTTGTTTAATGGTTTCAGTCATGTCTGACCCTTTTTGAATTCAATTTGGGTTTTTCTTGATAAAGATACTGGGATAATTTGCCATTTTGTTATCAAAAGACCTGGTGAAAACTCAGCAGGATTGGGGAGTAAATCTCAATTGAGTTGCTATGGCCCCACTACTTCCCCAGTTGCAAGCTAGTCCAGGAGCAGTTACAACCAACTTTTAGAATGAGAGAAGAATTCTTTATTCAGTGATTTTCATGAGAAGTAGGCGTGTTCACAGGTGAGAATACAGACTACAGAAGCAAGAGCAAATTTTATATAAAAGTTATTTGGTTCTTTATCCCTCCCTTCAAGTTTCAGATTGACCCAATTTACAATCAGAGCAATCCTACAATTCTACTTAGGGCCCTGTCACTAACCCTAGCTGGTTTGGACCAGTTTAGACCTTGGATCTTTTATTAGGAACTTTGCTGTTCAGTTTTATAAAATAATTGGTTGGAGATTTCTTAACAAGATAGTTCACTCTTCTTTTCATCCTGTTTTGACAATATCTGTGGAAACCTAACTTTTCATACTCCTCACAATTTCCTTCTCCAGCTCATTTTACAGATGAGGAAACTGAGGCAAACAGGCTTAAGTGGCTTGCCTGGGGTCACATAGCTAGTAAGTGTCTGAGGTCAGGTTTGAACTCAGATTTCCCTGACTCTAGGCCCAACATGCTATATATACACTGTGCCACCTAGCTCCCCCCCATTATTTCATATAAGGCAATGATAAGGCTTTGGATATTTTTAACCTGTTCATCAATTCTGGCATACACACACATATATTTCCTAAAAGAAAGATAGAATAGAAAACTTATCTTTTCTCCTACTTCACATCTTTTGAACTGTTTTCTGTAGAACTCATTTTTTTGTTTTCAGGATTCTTCTGTTCAACTTGCAGATTTCAATTTGGAGTACTCATGGATTGCTGCTACCTGACTATGGATAACATTTGGATAATACCCAAATTTCTTTCATTTGTATCAAACTTTGAAAGCTCTCCAGATTTCTTTCAGAAGTCAGTTCCTAGATAAAAGCCAGTTAGCAGACAACACCCAGTCAAAGTGAAGGAGCTGTTGACAGGTAGTGTTCAAAGCTCCCAGAAAGCAACCAATAAGGAGGATTGTCAGGAAGCCTTTAGAAGCCTCCTGGATCAGTCTATACTACTACTATTGCTTTCTTGAGTGCATTCAATTTCTAGGCCCCAAACTCCTTGTTATCTATAAAATAAATAGATCTCCCCTAAAGGGACTCCCTTCCTTCTAGACCCAGTTTATGTTTAACCTATGCCCAAATATTTGTCAAGGCATTTCCTGCTTAGGCAGACACATTTGATTTATTTGTCAGAATTAGCTGAGTATTATCTTCTCTTATCTTCCAGGCACAATCAAAGCTTGTGGTTTTATAGAATGTGTACCAGTTCATTTCTCTGAAACCTTCCTTGCTATTTGAATCTCATTCTTTAAGTTGATTATGGTCAATGAATACTCAAGTACTTCTTTAAATAGGTTTCAGAAATCTGAGGACATCATCCTAGAATCCTGAAAGAAGAGACCTTTTATACAGGACAATAACAGCAATCTTGTCCATGAGCTGTTCATTATTCTGACTACTCTTTTATAGAGAAACTGAGGAACATAGGAAACTATGGATATTGCTCATACTTATTCTCTGAAATTACTGTCCATTTACATTCTATGCATCTTGTATGTCCTTTTTTGGCATATTGTCTCACCCATTAAAATTGAGCTCTCTGAGCTCAGAGACCTTTTTTTTTTTTTGCATCCTCCCTTTTTTCTGCTCCCTCAGGGCTTAATAGAGTGTTGGCGCATATTAAGTACTTGTTGGTTGAGTAAAGGCACAGACTTATAGCATTTATAAAATTACATAAAATTTTTATATGCAAACATATAAATATAATGTATATGTAAATATATTTGTTGATTGATTAAAGGCACAGAATTAAATAACATAAATAAATATATGTAGGTAAACTTATATGTAATTTATATGTACAGATATAAAAATTAATTTTATGCAAATATGTACTTATAGATTAAAACCATCATTGATTGAAGAATTATATAATTTACATGTATTATATGTATCCATATATAAAAAACTGTTGACTTATTGAAGGCACAGAATTATATATTTTCAGAGCTTTCAGGAGCCTTCTGCAACAATCATCCCATCACCTTCATTTTGTAGATAAAGAAACTGAACCCTAGGAAATTCTGTAATGGCTCCTAGATCACATATTGGTGGCAGGGCTAGAATGCAATCTCTTGATTTCTTAGTCCACTAACCTTTCCTCTTTGTTTTACCTTATTTATAAAATCCCATCTAAGTGAGAAGATGTACCTCTTTCCCTTCTTTGCAGAGGTGGGGGACTATGTGGAATTCCTTATACTATCAAGTACAAAGAATATAGTATATAGTTTTTACTGAACTTTTTTTTCTCTTTCTTAATCTTTGTTAAAAGGGATGGTTTCTTAGATAGGGAGGAGAGAGGGATATTGGAAACAAACATAAGCAAAACTAAAACCATAAATAAAACAAATAAAAACAAAGGAGTTAATAACAGCTAGCATTTATATAGTACTTTAAGGTTTTGCAAAGCATCTTACAAATATGATCTTATTTTATCCTTACCCCAACCCTGACAGACATTATCCCTGTTTTACAGATGAAAAAATTGAGGCAGATAAGTAGCCAAGTAACTTTTCTTAGGGTGGCAGAGCCAGTAAGTATCAGAAGCTGTATTAGAATTTAAATCTTGCTGACTCCAAGTCCATCCCCCCAAGCTGACCAGAAAAACAAAACAAAACAAAACAAAACAAAAAACAAAAAACAAAACAAAAAAAACCAATATCCAAATCCTTGTTTCCAACTACATTAAATTTTTTTAATCTGGGCTAATCCTACTAATGTGCTCAATGTTTTCAATTACTAACACGAATATGAACTTGGAATAAATATATTAAGTTGAATGAATCTTGAAAAAATCATAATACATGCAGGATTTATATTTTGATTAGGTAAAGGATTCCAAGTGTGGGGACTCTGTATTTCTTCCAGAGTCCACACAATCTGTCTACAACTGATAACTTAGAAGATAAATCCTAGAGAGTTTTGATTGAAGAAAATTCAGTTAGGTGACTTTGTTCACTCAACTGGTATATCAGAGATGGGATCCACACTAGATTTTCTTGACTTCTAGGCCAGTATTCTATCATCCATACTACCTGCTACCATTTATGACAGTGGTAACCAAATGTAGCACTTAGTTTTGTGTAACATGCCCTCCTGGCAGTAATAATTACTAGTCTGTCCTAGGCCCAATAGAGTACCTTTGACCACTGACCTTTGCAGTGTCAACTCTATCCAGCTCGCCTCCTCTGAGGCCTTCAAAGGTCTCTGGCCACAATTTCTTGAATAGTAGTTTAATAACCGATAGCACACTCAAGAACAGCCACATGTAATCTTAAAAGCCTTTATTATACCTACTCACATAATGCCCTGACTGGATGCCCTGACGGGTTAGCTCCCTAGTGAACACCTGGTCTGAAGACCCCTGTGTTCACTACCAAACTTCTTACCTCTCTCTGCTATCCATCAGCTTGGCTTGGCTTGGCTACCCCAGGCTAGGGAGCCAGGTTAAAGAGCGCCAGGTTAAAGACAGCGACTGCTGTCTGCAGTGGGCTTATAAAGGGCCTGTGAGGTCACACACACAGCCAACCAGCGAGAGAGCCGTCACCCATTATGAAGCTATCTCAATATGGCCAGGATCCCACCCACAGGGCAGTCCTATATCCACAGAGATTACTTCTGGGCCACTCAAATCTCCTGTTGTGCTGTGGTGCCGCCCATTTAAAGGACCCTTACAGTTTTGTTCTGGAAGAAACCTGTCTAAATCTGAACTCCCTTCCAAAACTAAGATTCAACAGTGTTAAGATTCTTCATGACTTATATCTGTATACCAGGGAAAAGACTTGGCTTTAGGGAAAGGCCTTGATTCCCCAACTCGAGATCAACTCAGCTGGGCTGCCTTTAGGCTGGGGGAGTTCCTCCCTCCTCTGTATGGGGCCCTTCCCTATTCCATCCTTGGCTCTCCCAGTTTTTCCTGCCTGATCAATGCCTCCCACAGGTGCACGCCCTCACATCATCTGGTCCTGTGGTTGATTAGGGAAGCTGGGGCAGCATGAAAACATCTGGGTCAGGGACAATTCCACCCTGACTGAATTGCTCCTGGGACTGAAGGGGGAAAGAGGAAATAGGGTGAGATCCTTTTCCAAGTTGTTGCTAAACATGGAAAACATCTCCCCCTGCTCCCCAAGGGAAAACCACATTCCCTACCAAAAACAATACTATCTCAGCCCTATAAAACGGCCATCTGTTTCCCTTTTTTTTCCCGCTGGACAAAGAGTATAAGTAACCACATGACAGCTGATACACTCAGTAGTTATAGGTGTGAACAAAGGCCACTGTGTTTCCCCTTGACTTTTTAATGTTAATCAAGTTCCCTTTCTCACAAAATCTTCAGTTTAGTCATGAGGTAACATGATTTTCCTTCCTTGAAATCACTCTGCTTTCAAGGTGACTAACTCTGTGACAATAGTCACCATAATGCCAACCTTTCCCTAAAACCAATGCCTTGTTCTGGAACATTTCTGCAAGGTAGAAACATAATCAGGGACTTTAAAAAAACAAAGCAACAATAACAACAACCACCTTCAGTCATTTAGCATTTATAGATTTTTTTTTATGCAATACTATTCAAGATTCATCTTTTTGTTATGTTGGAGGCTTTTTTTCTTTGTTTTAATTAGTCTGTTTTCAATACTGTCATTCTCCCCACTTTTGCCCATCTCACTCCAATTTTCAGATGTAGCAGTATAAGTCAAAGATGGAAGCTGATCTGTAGACCTCAACCTCTCCTGAAAAAAAATAGAAAGACATTCATGATAGGTCCTTTGGGAGCATGGCTGCTCATTGTATGTAATCTGTAAAATTAACTATTTTAGTTGTAAATTTAGTTGAAAAACAGAGCTTTAATTATCTTTTTGGGTGTGGGGAGAGGAAAGGGTAGTTTGTATTTTTAATCCAAAATCTTAAGTATAATCAATATTAAAAAAAAAAAAGTTTGTTGAATTTTAAAAAAAATACTGATTGTAGCTAGTTTGCAAAAGTTTTATTAAAAACATAAAAAATGTTTATAGCCATTATTTCCTGGTGGTTAACCTCTTTTCTTTCTTTCTTTCTTTCTTTCTTTCTTTCTTTCTTTCTTTCTTTCTTTCTTTCTTTCTTTCTTTCTTTCTTTCTTTCTTTCTTTCTTTCTTTCTTTCTTTCCTTCCTTCCTTCCTTCCTTCCTTCCTTCCTTCCTTCCTTCCTTCCTTCCTTCCTCTCTCTCTCTCTCTCTCTCTCTCTCTCTCTCTCTCTCTCTCTCTCTCTCTCTCTCTCTCTCTCTCTTTCTTTTTTTTTATTTTTTGGCTGAGGCAATTGGGCTCAAGTGACTTGCTCAGACTTGACTGTCTGAGACCAAATTTGAACTTAGATTCTCCTGACTTCAAGATTGGTGCTCTATCCATTTGCCACCTAACTGTCCCTTGATGGTTAATTTCACAAAGGACAAAGTGAAACAGTCAGATTTCTCAAAATGGCCTGCCTACACATTTCATTTTGTAAAGAAACACCCTGAGAGATTATTCTTTTTATTTCCTTCTTTACATATTTCATTTTAAGAATCAATATTTATAGGATGTATATGAATGCATGTGAATTTGGAAGAATGTGAATAAGGATTCATTTTAAGAATCAATATATAGAATGTATGTGAATTAGGAAGCATCAAATTGAATGAGTATGGGGTGGGTTAGTTCTGGCTTCTGAAGTCACAGGTACTTCAAAGATTTTGTGATTTAAAAATGTAAAAAAAAGATACCAAGCAGTTAAAGTAGCCATTTTAATATGCTCTTTTAACAAGAGACTAGAGTTAAGACGTTAACAAGCCTTTATCGAAAAACTACAGTTAGACTATATGTAGAGACTACATCATCTTCTCCATCATCATAAAGCCGGGAGAGGATGGGGGGGGGGGGAGAGTGGGGAAATGATACCCAGCTTCTAAAGGCTGGCTTTAATTAGCACCTTGTTTCTAAACGAGCCACGTGACATGCGGCAAGCCTTACTAAGCCAAACTTCAAATGATCCAAAGCTGCGGGGCATCCATGCTGACAAATCCTCCCGAGATGGAAAGCAGCAAGCCTGGACGCATCCCGGCTCGGGAAAAGCTCCCGGCTCGGCCAAGCCCCACGCGGCTGGGCTCCCCAGCCGGCCTCGGCGAGTCCCCTTTCTCCTGTTAGAGCCAGAGCCCAGGGGGTGCGAATGCTCAGAGCTAACGCCTGGCCAGGGCGAATGGGTGAGGAAAACCATGGTCCCTACCCCGAAATCCCCCATCTGCACTCCGTTTCCATTTTCGAAACACTAGGCAGGAACGGGGGGAACCCACCGTGGTAAGCCCTGGTGGGTGGAGCAGGGGAGAGCGGGAAGGGGAAGGGGACAGACATTTGCCAGCGAAGCGGCCCGTGCCCTCCAGGCGCTTCTGTTCTAAGGAGGTAGATGACTTCGGGGACAGCTGGCCGGACTTAGGAAGAGGGTTTGTTGGTGATTTAATTACTGTTTTTCCTGCTAGAGAAGGAAACGGGTATTTTTATGAGCAGATGCCAGGGCCTCTGGGCTTCTGGATTGGAATATTGCTATGCTCCCCGAGCCAGTCCTCTGCTCGGTGAGCTCCTCCCATAGATTCATTTGGTCACCACCTCTATGTCTGTTCACTCTTCTCACTCTGCTTCTGACTCGAGATTTCTCTCTTCAGTCGATTTTTCCGGGCTCTCTTATGGGCTGTCTTCCCTCCTTAGAATGTAATCTCCTTGAGCGCAGGAATTTTTCTTTCTTCTATAGCATTTAGCACAGTGTCTGCCACATAACAAGTGCTCAATAAATGCTTGTTGACTTGACTTGGGCAGGAGGATACCAATGTGGCAGCATGCCATTTAGATGCTAGAGGAGGCCCCAGTTGCTTAATTTGTAAGATGGGCTATTATGGGGTGCCACAGTTGGACTAGGTAACTTTAAATTCTTTTCTAGCTCTATTTCTAGTATCTTTCATTTCACAGATGAGCAAACTGAGGCCCAGATTGGTGAGTGGATTGATTGCCTCAGAAAGTTGGCTTCCCCTCTCTCATTGGAGATCTTCAGCAAAGGCTACACAACCAGTATGACCCAGAAAGATTCTCAGATAAAACTTAGAATAGATGGTCACTGAAGTCCCTTCCAACTCTGCAATCCTTTGTTATTGACTTACCCATCCAGGTCACAGAGGAATAAGTAGCTTAGCTAGGGCTATAAACCATTCATCATGCTGAAATGCCTTCTGATCATTTATGGCTCCTAAATGTGCTATTGAGTCCTAATAAACGGTATTTTCCATAGGTAAACTAATAAGCTCATGAGCTGTATCAAAAGTCTGTCTATATAAGATAGCTGATCTAGACTGTCCTAATCCAAACTCAGAGCCTGGTGCCTTTTCTCAACTTCCTAGAGTCTCCATTTTCCCTTAGGATTCACTTTAAATGCCACCTCCTCTATGAGCCCTTTCCTCATGTCCCAAATTGCCTTAAATCTATTTCAAATATAAATACATCTGTAGAGATTGTTCAACCCTAGTAAATGTAATAAACGAGCTCCTTTAGGGCAAAAGTAGTTCCTGTTTTATCTTTATATTCTCAGTGTCTGGCACATACACAGCAAGCACTTCAATTAATCCCCAGGATCAAATTAGATAATAATTATAAAGTACTTAGCATAGCCTCTGATACATATTAAGTACTTTATAAATGTTAGCTATTAATATTATCACATACAGAATATATATATGCATATTGATTGTACTGTGTATGCAGAATGAATTACCTATGCCATGTTTAATTTAAAACATCTCTTATAGGGCAGGCATTACTTATATGTCTCATATATGTTTTCTTTAGCACCAGCACTTGATTTTTTGATATTAAAAAATCCACCTTTTCCAGTGGACACTGTTTTTTAAAAAATGTTGACATGGCTCATGTTCATTAGTTCTCATTGAAAGGTGAGCAGGGAGAGGGGGGAAACACAACAACACAGGGATATTGAGTTACATGCTCAGCAAATTCCAGGTTAAACGTTACAAGTCTAAACTGCTTGCCTTCTGGTCCCCCAACCATTACTTCTGTTAATTGTTTCCAAAAGTGGAAAGGGCATCAAACACTACCTCCCAAAATCATTAACGAGGAAAAAACATCAGCAAGATAGGACAGGATAGAAGTAGTCTGAATATCCTTCATATATGTGTTAAATATGATTACCATTTCTAAGAGAAGGAGAAAAACAACCCAGACTTGACAGCTTTCCAGCACTCTTATAGTAGTCACATCTGTTTTTGCTAACTGTAAACAAATGGGAAATTTCTTTCATTGCTATACAAAGGACACTAGCTCCAAATGTCTATGATATATCTACTAAATCAAAACTAAACTTAGCAAAGGCAAGGAACCCCTCATTCAGATTTCTGTTCTGATCTCAAGGATTTATTGACTGATTTAGAGAAGTTTAGGGATTGAGTAGAGGGAGATAGTTACAGTCAAGTAAGTGAATAATAAAGAAGCCTGTCTTTATATCTGATACAATCTCCTGGTCCAAGAAAGGCTTTTTTCTTCCTTCTTTGGAAAGTTTCAGGCAGCTAGTCAGTGCTCATCAAACTCTTACAATGTGCTTAAATGTAAGAGCTTTTGGCAGTCATAAATCCCAAGTGGGAAATTCAAGGTAGGTACAGAAAAAAAGTCCTTTGCTTACTCAAATGGGTTGTTTGCCTGACTGATGTTTTAGAAAGATTCCAATTGAAATGGCCCAAAGTACCTTAGAAGCTCCCATATAGAAGCACAGGTGACCACAAATGACTTTTTTGAAGAGTTGAGTTTTTTACCAGCTTCAAATTGAGACTGCTGGCGATGGATAAATCCAGGCCTTTTCATAAAGTTGAGAAATATCTTGCTCATTGTGGCTGCTGCCTCTTAAGGGAGCAACTAATAAAAGTAGAGTAATTACTGTTCTATTCTGCTCATAGACCACCCAAAAGAGATGGAGCTTAAATAAGTAACCAGAGGAAAAGAAAAAGCTCTCTGTATGTATTCAATATAATGCAAAAAAAAAAAAAAAAAAAAGACTTTTTTGTTGTTGAGTTGTTTTAGTCATGTCCAAATCTTCGTGACCCCATTTTGGGGTTTTCTTAGGAAAGAAACTAAAGTGGCTTGACATTTCCTTCTCCAGCTCATTTTACAGATGAGAAACTGAGGCAAACAGTTAAGTAACTTGCAAAGAGGCCATACAGCTATTATCTTGAGGTCAGATTTGAACTTGTGAAGATGAGTCTTCCTGGTTTCAAGCCCAGTGCCCTATCTACTGTGCCACCTAGTAGCCCTAAAACTTTATTAAGAACCTACTATGTAGGAACTGGGGGAACAAAATTTTTGGATGATATATGTAGTCAGTAGCAGAGACAAGATTGAGCCCTATCTCAAATCTTGGCCTTCAAAGCCAACACTTTCTCCGAGATAACATACTGCCATCAGTTGTTTGAGACCTCAAAAGATCAGTTCCCACTTAAATAGTTTCATGAATTGTTGCAGCTCAAATAGGCACCATGTGGTAACCAGCTATCTGGCAATGAGACTCTCCTAAATCACTGAGACATGGCTTCTGAGGGCAGACAAATTTCATCAGAAGCTTTGAATTTTATGCCTTTCCAGCCCAAGAAGATCTTCAGGGGCTTGTCTACCTTTCAAGAATTCAGAACTTTCTCCACGACACAAAGGATGACTTGATCAAAAGATGTGCAAAGAAAAAACTGGCCTTAATAATGCAAGAAATGCTTTCCTTTTCTGTAATAATTTACTTGCAGTGAAATGTTTTAAAAACAGGCATAAACTATTATTATATTTGTTTGCATGCTGTCTCCTCAATTCAGTCATAAGCATCTTGGGGTCAAGGACTATCTTTTGCTTCTTCTGTGTCTCCCAGAGCTTAGCACAGTTCTGGCACATGGTAGATGCCTAATTATTAATTTATTGGTAGATAATCTAGTGTTACTATTTTTCCTCTTAAGAAAACACCTAAGTTTTAGTTTTAGGAGAATTCAGAGTAATATAGTCTTCCTAATTTTAGTACCTAACTATTTGAAATCTAACTAAGAATAAGTATGATGCACTCTTTGGGAGACTGCAGTATGGTTAAAAGTGTTACTGAATTTAATCTCAGGACTTCTGTTCAAATCTTGCCTCATCTGCTGCTAACGTCTGTGATCTTGAACAATAGAATTAACCTCTTTGGGCCTCAGTTTCCCGTTTATTAGAGTAAATGGCCTCTAAAGTCCCTCTTTAACTATATGAGAACAATTCTGTCAGCTAAAAAATCTTTATTCTGGCCAGTATAGAAATTACAGAGGGATACTTAGAAAAATAGATGTGTGGCGTAATTCAAATTAGTATCTTTGGGAGAATTAAAAGGGCAGGCTTGATCTTCCTTTGATTTCATCAGTTAATATTTATTGGGTTCTTATTATGTCTCAAGAACTATTTAAAATGGGCAGGCTCCATCCTCAGGACATGTAGTATGTTGAAAATTTGGAAAAATAAGCTTTGTTCCAAATATCTTAGACACTACTATGCTCCTTTCTTCTTGTATATATGAGATGATTGATGTCTTCTGTGTGTTCTCCCCAAGAATCTGCATGAGCAAATGCTCCCATTTAGTAAAATGATTGGATTAAATCATGAAGTGTCTATTCAGTTTTCCATAGGCTAATGTGTCTGTTCACCTCAAAATACTCAGAAGGATACACTCTCCATCATCAATGAGCAGGGCAATGCTGATTACCAAGCATGAGTAGGACATTAACAGTGAGCAATTTTTTCCAATAATGGTGACAAGTTTGTGGTGACTTCCTAAATGAAACTTGAATTTTTTAAAGTTGTCATCAGTGGAAACACTTTTCTTTACCATGCAAAACTCCCTGATCTTTAAGAATGAAAGTGGACCAAGCCCATGATGTTGATACTAATGGTATATTTCCAAAATGTGTGTTTAAAAAAAATTAGCACCATGACCTAGCAATTAGCATCCCTTCTTCTTGGTTTACTAATTCTATTGTTGGTACTCATCTCTCTAGTGTTTTCTCAGGTTTACCCTAACAAAACTACTTTAAAAGAATCCTAATGTTCTAATCACAGTACCAACAGGTTTAACATTTTACAGATCTGCTTTTGAAAGTAATTGTTCCATTTGCCTAGTAATTACTTAAGAACCCAGACACTCCTTCAAAGGAAACCATGACACATAGAAGCCCTGATTTATATCTCTGCTGGCAATGTGAGCTCCAGAACAACAGGAAATACAGTACTGCTGAAATTCAATGCTTCTAGATGCTCAGCTTTTAAGACAGGACTCTTTATGCCAAGCTTTATTGCTGGGTGGTAACCAGAGCTCCCCAACTGGAATCACTGTGGAGGGTCTGAAAAGTTCAGCTTAGAAACTTTCAAGCAGCAGATATCTCTTGATTTGCTTTATTTGATAGGAATGTTGTAAAAAAAAAAAAAAAACACACACAATCTTAGGAAGACATTGTCATTTGCTATAGACTTATCCTATTTGATCACAATCCAAATCCTGTGGTAAATTTCCTTGGAGTTGCCTTTTCTCTGTCAATCTTATTCTGAAACCTAATACTTAAGCTCAGCTAGAAAAGGCAAAAAAAAAAAAATACTCATTGAGTAATAGTTCATATAATGATGAAGCAAAAGTACTCTTCTCTCAGAATTATATTTTAATTACTATTTTTCACTGGATTTCAGGTTTTAAAAAAATCGACTTGAATGTTATTTTCCCTTCCAAACTTTTATTAATCTGCTGAACTCTCTTGGGATGGGCAGCTGTGAGCAAGGTGGTGGAATTTACAGAATTCTGAAATATTCTTTTTGGTCTAGACAGACTTGATTTTCTAGGTCTTTTGGCACACCTTTTTTTTTTTTTTTTTTTTTTTTTTTTTTTTGGCCTCCTTTAATTCTGTCCCAAATTTTTCAGGCACAAATTTTACCAGCTCACAGCTCACAGGTAGCTAATCAAAAGCAGAAATTTTCCACTGGAAACTCTAAAAATTTAAACCAAACCACATCCTTCATCTTCCTCTCCAATCTAAAATTTAAGGTAATAGATTAAAATAGTAACAACTCTCTCTGCAATGTTGGATAACATACCTAATATGCTGGAGACTAAATATAATATGATCTAGGACAGGGATCCATATGAGATTGCTTCAAATTGAGGTGTATGTGTGGGGGGTTTGTACATGAGTAATGACATCCCTTTGGAAAATATCCAAGACAAAACTGCT
Source organism: Sminthopsis crassicaudata (assembly GCF_048593235.1). Lineage (NCBI taxonomy): Eukaryota > Metazoa > Chordata > Mammalia > Dasyuromorphia > Dasyuridae > Sminthopsis > Sminthopsis crassicaudata. The sequence goes on along the minus strand of NC_133619.1, from coordinate 57,385,418 downwards.
TCAAATTCTAGACTGCAGTAAATACTGGAATATACCAAGATTCGAATGTAGTGTTGAGAATACCAATTAGATATTGTGTCAATAAGACAGACTACTCCATCCCTTATGCCATGTAGGCAACACATATTTGAGAACACTGCTCCAATTGAAGATGCCCAGTCTTTTTCTGCAAGGTTTTTCCCTAACTGATACGTACTTTGTTACTTAACAAATGTCTTTCAATAGTAGCTATAGCCTCTGTTTTATGGTAGCAAGAATGTAGAAGCAAAGTGAGTTCCCACTGATTGGAGAACAGGCCAAACTGTGATATGTAAATTAATGAAATAATTCTACCATAAGAAAGGACAAGTATGGGGAATTTAGAGAAGCATGGCAATATTTGTGCAAATTAATGTACAGTGAAGTATGCAGAACCAGGAGAATAATACATGTAATCTGTAGTAAAGTAAAAAAGAAAAAAAACAAAACAAAACAAAACACTAAAAGATGACCAGTCTCTGAACTCTGGCAATGAAAGTCTTGATTTAGAAGATTAAATGAGGAAACATTATCTCCTGTCTGTGGAGAGGTGGAAGACTATTGTGGTAACTAGGTATTGCTTATTTCCCATAGATGTGACTGCAGTCAACAAGTTTTGCTTAATTGTTTTTCTTTGCCACAAGGAAGAATTCAATGACAATTGATGGTATATAAAGAAATGATTATTATATAAAAACAGAGTGTATCAGTGAAGCTTTTAAAAATAAAGTAAAATAAACCTGTATAATTGTTATACAAAACAACAAATTACATTTCTGTGGTTAAAAACTGCATTGTTCTGTGGCCAGCTTGGGGATGACCCATTTCTGCTGATCTTCAGATTATGGCAGAAATAATTAAGGAAATCCTTGATGTTCTTGCTAAGGTACTACCCACAGAGCTGGATACATGAATTAGTGCCTTATGGAGGGACATGTGTCATTCTGGGATAATGGATTGATCATCCTTGCCTGGTCCCCAGTGACTGGAACTGACTGACCCTAAAGACTGGTATTCTGTTAGAGTGTCTGCTTCTCTCTGTAGTACAGGAGAAGAACTGAGAAGAAAGAGTTTGTCTCTTCCATTTTGGATCTCTCTCTCTTTCCATATTCTTTCTCTCCTTTGCACATCTCTCAAAAGAAAAAAGGGAATGAGAGTTTGTGGTACAAGCATGTAGCAAAGGAAGAAATATTTGCCTATGGAGCCCGAGTCTTTGGCTCATTTTTTCTGCCTGGACATTATGAGTTGTGTAGAAAAGTCAATTCTGAGAGAAATAAAAAATAACTATTCAGTAGTCCCCCCTACACACACACACACACACACACACACACACACACAAATACCTTCTGAGGAGTATAATGCACTATCTGAAAGGTTTTTTTTTTAAATTTTCTGTATTTGCATTTTGTGGAGTTTCTATGGGAAAAGAAATAAGTTGTTCTCTTTTATTTGATATCCATATTGTACTCTGAGTATCTTTTCTAGGCAGTACCATATTGTCTCCAGATAGAAAATATCTAAACATGAATCATATGTAAGTTTTCCTTTCTATGTTTCCCTGGAGTTACTCTGGGTGGTAAAGCCAGAGCCAGAGAGTGAAAAGTCTGCTCCCTTGGGGTCTGACCCTCCAAGATTAAGGATAGATCCCCTTGGGCCAAAAGCTATACAGTCAGTCGCCAAACCTATACTCTAAAGCCTTTTGGCTTTAGAAGGACCTTCTAGAGCTTATATTCTGACTGACTCCCAAAGCATGATGAGCCACTGAAGAAAGACTTCCTTAGAGCCTTTTAATACAAAATCCCTGTAAGCAATACTGAATCATGAGGGGGAAAAGGAATCACAGAGACCACTCCATGAATATGGTGAGCATTTAATTAGGATATTTTCTCTTATAGTTAATAGCATTCTCTAGGATCCATTCAGAATGTACTAGACAACCAAATAATATAAGCAGCCAAAAGCAATAAGTAGCAATTACATATGTGAGCCATATACTCACACAAACAGTTCTGCTATAGCATTTGTTTTCTAAGTGTGAATTTGTTCCAGTGCAATTGACATATTAGGGGACAATTGAGCCTAATGTGAATTTTGCATTTGTTCATCCTTGAGAAACACCAAATGAATGTAGAAAGTTATACCCAACTGAACCTGAGCCACATAAGAATATACAAAATATATATGCATACACCTTACACATCTATCAGTTACCTGAGCAAAATGTGTATTATCCTACAAGGTTGTTTTTTACTAATTTTTTTAAATTTAAAATTTTAAATTTAAATCTCTATTAAAAAACAATACTTGGAGCCAACTAGATAGTGCACCAGCCCTGAAGTCAGGAGAGTTCAAATCTGACCTCAGATACTTAAACTTCCTAGCTGTGTGACCCTGGGCAAGTCACTTAACCCCAATTGCCTCAGGAAAACACCACCACCACCACCACCACCACCACCACCACCACTCATTCAACATCCCAAACACATTTAAGCATCCTAGTTCAAAAATGTCAAGCAATGCATGCAAAAGGAAAACAAAGTATTGAGGAAAAGCTTGAAATAATAAAATTGTGAAAGAAACAAGTGACCATGTGATATCTCTCAAGCAACAAATATAAAGGAATCCACATCCAAGACAATGTTGTAGAAATAAAAGAAATGTCTATGACTGGAATTGTGCCCCAAGCCCATTTTCCCCACAGGCCCTATGGTTTCTGTATGACTTTGAATAGTGTGGTAATTTTTAGGAATGCATATGTTATGCTATAACAGGACTGTAATTTCAAAAATTGAACATGTCAGTCAATCAGTAAACTTCTGTTAAAGAAGGGCTTGCTATTGTGCCAGAAATTTTGCTAAGTACTGGGGAATACCAAAAAAAAAAAAAAAAAAAAAAAAAAAAAAAAGTAAAAACTCTCCCGAATTTAAGTAGTTCACATTCTACTTATGGGGGGGAGGAGGAGAGAGAGGGAAGAGGGAAGAAGGGAGGGAGAGAAAGAGACAGACAGAGACAGAGGAGGGGGGAGAGAGAAAGAAAGAGAGGAGAGAGGGAGAAGGAGAGGAAAAGGGAGAGAGGGAGATGGAAGGCAAAAACTGGTGATGGGGATATGGGGATAAGGGAGGGAAACATACCTCCTGAAGAAGTTGGAATTTGAATTGAGTCAAAAAAGGAAGCCAGAGAAGTCAAGAAGTGGAGAATTGATGGAGTAGTATATTTACATTCATTTGGGATTGTCAGTATAAATAAACCAAGATGTTGGAGTGTTATGTATAAGAAGACTGCCAAAATGGCAAGGTACTAAGGTTGTAAGGGGCTCTAAATGGCAAGTAGAGTATTTCATATTGGATTCCCTGAAGAAATCAGGAATTACTGGAGTTAAATGATTGGAATTGGAGAGAGGGAGGAGTAATAATCATACTTGTGCTTTGGGAAAATCACTTTGGCAGACGAGTGCAAAAGGGACTGGAAAAAGTAATCACAATTGTCTCCACCAGCCAAGAGACCAAGAAGTCTTAATGAGGTAACAACCTAATCTCTAATCCCTAAGAGACTCACTCAGCAGCCCCTCCCTCACCTGTCCCCAGGCTCTAGTAAGGTACTACAATAGGACCCACAAATTGGAGCTGAGAAATAATTTTCTTGTTACTGCTGTAGATTCAGACAGCACATCCTGCCCCAGCCTTCACACCACCATTCTGTGACAACAAAGAGTAGAACTCAATTCTTCCAACCCACCCAATCCCACTCTGGCTAAGGAATAGTAAAGTGGAAGCATGGCTCTACTATAGTAATCATTAAATTAAATCATTAATTTAAAGAATTAAAGAATAAAGGGAACTAGAGCTAAAGATCAAAATTTAGGAAAAGCACTACTGTACAAAGCCTGAAGGAAAGGGAGGAGGCTAAGACAGTTTTGAGGTCCAGTCCTGGAGATTCACCATCAAAAGGGAAGGAATTAGAATGTGAGGGAGGGGAAAAAAAAAAAAAAAAAGACTATCAAATATTTCAGGAAAAAGAAAACTCAGTAAAAATCTTAACCATAAATAGATAATCAACATTGAAGATATTAATTAAAGAAAGAAAGATGGCCTCCAGAATATCTAAAAGAATAGACATTTCTGAAAAAAAAAAATTTCTAGGCACCAAAAAAATGAATCAGTTTAGATGAGCCACAAGGCTCTGGATTCTCAGAAACCACAGCACTACAGCATAATAGTCCCAAATGATTCAAGAGAGAAATAAGAATCATGAAACAAAGTTTATGGCTTTTACAACATAAATATATGACAGAATAGAAAAACTTGACCCCAATACAGTGAGTCTTAATTGAAAATATAAATACACAGAAATAAAAGACAGTCTAGAAGAAGAGAAGCAAAAATAAATCATATTAAAACAACATATGATCTCTGTTCAAGCAAAATATATTGATCTTGAAGAAAGGATCCTAAGAAACAACTGAAGGATCATAAGTCATTCAGAAGAAGATAACAAATAAAAAAAAAACTTTAATACTTACACTGTAGGAAATAATACAAGAATATCTGATCACAGAAGACAAAGTGCCAGCTGAAAGAAGCCAGATATTGTCTCAACAATCTATTGCAACATTTCTGGCAAGGGGTGACTAGGGTTTATGGGAGGGTAGGGATTGTTGAAAGAAGAGAAGAGAGGTGTTGTGCAAATAAATATGATAAGATCTGACAATAGATATTAGGGTGAATATAAGGGAGAAATGAAGGATAGCATGAGAAAAAAACAAAACAAAACATGTAGTATGGGTTTGTCCATGTTGGTCTCTATTGTTTAGAGTACATGACATCTGTCCAAATCCTCCCCATTCCTCCAGGTACAAAGCAATTCTCACCTTCTTCAAAAACTTTTCCCCCTATTAATCTAGATGTCCCTGATTTTCCCCTTCTCTAAATTCCCAAAGCACTTATACTCATATTTTTGGCACTTGCATAGGATCATAGAATTTTAGAACTGGAACTTTAGACACTACTACATTCTCATTTTATTTAGAGTCCCATAGTTAAGGGACACCTGGGTAGTGAATGAGATGAGGTGAGATCTTTCAAGACAGTTGTGAAAATCGAGTAAGGCTTCATCTACTTCAGAGTTCGAGTAGGCCTGAAGGACTCTGAAGTTCGAGCAAAGGGCATTGCCTTCCCCTCCTATGATATCTCCCTATTTCATCCAAATATGGGCAACTATGTACTTATTGGTCAAGTTCAATTTCATGGGTAGATCTCACGTTTAGAATGTAAGACTCTCAGCCAATGAGGATGAGGGTCAGTGGTGGGAGGGGGCGTTTTGCGTTAGGGATTAAAGGTGCTGTCCTGCCCACAGGAGGCCTGATATTGTGGTGTAGCCATTAATTTTTGCTACTGAGGAGGCTAAGACTAGTTGATCATAGGATTTGGGGAGTTGTGAATAGCAGAGAGCTAAAGCCAACTGAGTGACCACATCATGCTCGGTTCCAATATGGAGAGCCCCCAGAAACAGGAGACAACCAGGCTGCTTAAGGAGAGGTGAAACAACCCAGAATAGAAACAAAACAGGACAAAGCTTCTCAATCAATCACTGGTGGTGTCTGGATCATAAATGTCTACTGAACTTTCTGCTTAGGTAAGATCAGGAGACCCAATCTCAAAACAAAACAAAAACCAAATCACAATGTTCTCAGCAGGCCATTTCAACCATACAATCTACTTTATTACCTTGTAAGGAATTTTGGTGTGTAAACTATAATTTGATGGTATGCAATTTGCAGGTGTCCAGTTTAGGCTCAGAATTCACTTTTTATCTGGTTTAGCATATTTGTTTATTTTTTTTTCCTTCTTAATTCCACATGATGGCTCACAAAGCCCCAACCCCAATTACCCCAGGCCAGTTATCTAGTTATCTTTCCTTTCAGCTGTGGTCCTTGAGAAAGAACAATACTTTATGTATGATTTCTGGGCACTATCTTTCCTTTTGATTAGTACCTGATAATCTAGGATGATTGTTTGCACTCCTGAATTCCTCATTCAGAAAACCATTCACAAATGCAACCACCATTCATGCCATAATAACATGGACAACTAGTTTTCAGAGTTTAGTAGGTGTAGCAAGTTATTGCCCTGAAGGTTATATTGTATTGGGATTAGTTTCTGCACTTGGTTCCTGGATATAAACAGAAAGATTCTTGGATAGATCTGAAAGTGAGCTTGGTAACCAAGTCTTGTTGCTGGTTAGAGTTTCCTACTACATACTCTGCTTTGATCAGTACAGCTCCAGAAGTTTAATCTGTCTTCCTAATTAACTGTTAGCCCCCAACCTCTTGGCTCCAGTGCCAGTAATGCTCTTTCTTTGAGTCTCCCTGGTACATAGCAAGATCCACAAGCAACTTCTCTAACAGCTTCCACTTGACAAACTTTTGGCTTTAGAAACACCTTCCTCTTTTTAAATGAAGCTTCTATATTGCTTTATCCATGGAATTTTATTAGTCACACTTTAGATCCTTAACACTGGTAGGGACCATGAACATTATCTACACCATCCATTTCATTTTTCAGATTATACAACCTAGGCCAAGAGTGTGTGACTTGCCCAATGCCATGTGGCTAATTTGGGGGAGAGCCTGAATTTGAACTCAAGTCTTATAATTCATAATCTAGAGCTCTTTTCATTATAATGATGTGCATGTCTATGTGTTCCTTCTTACTCTATCTTCTTATGGAACTTTTTTTCCTTATCTGTGTTGGTGGAAGAGTAATAAGCACAGATGTATTTCAAGCAGTTGACCCAGATTTGATGTTTGGTCGACATAATTGATTTTTGGTGGGCAGCATGGTATGGACTCTGAACTTGAACTTGGAAAACTTGAGTTTAAAATCTGCTTCAGAAACTTACTACCTTTGTGATTTGGGTAAGTCAGTTAAATTTTTTGTGTCTCAGTTTTCTCAACTATAAAACAGTAAGTCTTCTAAGGTCCCTTTCATCTATAAATCTATGAACTTACTCTTCTCTCCTTTTTCTCTCCAATTTCCCTTTCTCTTTTCCAATTATATTATAAACACAAACACAATACCAAAATTGTCCTGGCCCTCAAGATGATCCCATTGCTAGGGACAGAATACAGAATGGAAAGAATTAAAGTCAGTCAAGAACATTAAGCTCTCATGAACGTTGTCTTAAGTAATGAATATTGAATCTGAGTCATCTTCTCATCCCTTACTACTAAAGTACAGGGGGAAATTTGGAAATATATTTAAAAAGCATTAAAATTGTGTACATCCTCTAACCTAACAATATCATTATGAGGTGTCTACTCTAAAGGGATAAAAGAAAATAAGAAAGGACCTACCGATGCAAAAATTATTTATAGCAATTCTTTTGTATTGGCAGAGAATTGAAAACTGAGGAAAGTCATTTTTTGGCTGAAGAAGTTGCTGTATATAATTATGGAGTACTATTGTGCTATAAGAAATGATGAGGGGATGGTTTTAGAAAAAACAAAAACAATAAATATGACAAGACCTATGTGAACTGATGCAAAATGAAGTGAGAAGAATTAGGAGATAATTGTGAACATTTAGAGCAATGTTGTAATGATGGCCAAGTGTGAAAAAACTTTACTACTCTGATCAATACAGTAATCCATGACAATTTCAAAGGACTTGATGAAAAAATAATCTCCATCTCCAGAGAGAGAACTAATGAATTTTGAGTACAAATTGAAGCATAATTTTTTCACTTTGTTTATTTTTTGTCTTTTGGGGGGAAGGGGAATATGGCTAATATGGAAAAATATTTTGTGTGATTTCACATATATAATTGATATAATTTTGCTTGCCATCTCAGTGGGTTGCGGAAAAGTAGGAGGGAGGAAGAGAATTTAAAATTCAATTAATAAGAAAAGAATGTTAAATGATTAAAAATTAAATGATTAAAAAAAAAAAAAAGTTAAGCAATGAGTAGAAGGGGGAAAAGAACAGATGACATCCATAAGGTAACTCATGTCCAGAGCAGAAAGAGCTTCAATTATAACATGTGTTGAGTAGGCAAAGTTGTGTCTGTGCATGTATGTGTAATTTATCATACAATGAAATTTATAGGCTTGAATTTTAAAAAGTATTTTATTTTCAAAAACTAGAGAAAAAAAACAGTAAGAAATACATATTCAAAAACTACCAAATAAATGTTATCTAGAAGTTAACTTGCCAAGATATAAACAAGGTTTTATATAAACAAAGAATCAATAAACATATTTTAAGCATATTCTGTATACCAGGCACTTCACTAAGCACTAGGGAAACAAAAAGATTGAAAAGACTATCTATTCTTGATCTCAGGGAGGAGGGAGGTGGTGGGGACAATAAACAACTATAACAAAAAATTTACAATGAACAGAGAAAAGGCATTAGAATTAAGAGGGGTTAGTAAAGGCTCCCTGTAAAAGATATGATTTTAGTTGGAACTTAAAGTAAGCCAGGGAATCCAAGAGGTAGAGCTGAGGAGAAAAAGCAGTCCAGAGATGGGAAAATGTCTGAAGCTAAAAGCTGAAGTGGCTTGTTTATGGATCATCAAGGAGATTTGGATTCCTGGATCAAACATATGATGGGGAATAAGGTGTGAGAACACTGAAAGGACAGGAGGGCTCTCAAACAAGATCCCACCTTCTACAGGCAGCCTTCTCCAATATGTCGATTCTGGTGCCTTCTCTCTGTTAGAAACAAGCTGACTCCAAAAGTCAGGTAACAAAGAAATTTTATTGAGAAAGTTCAGAGGAATTGGATGTTTCTGGCCAGAAGCAGACTCCACCCTTTTAAGGGGAAGAGGGAACACCAGGTACAGAAGCAGACAAGCTTTGTGTTGTTAGTTGCTTGTAGTTCCCTCCCCCCCTAAAGAATAGATTGGTTAGTTCCCCGTAGGGATACTTCATTTCTAAGGAGCTGCTTCTACACATGTTCCCCTCCCTTGTCACACATCCCAAGATCAGTTAATGAGGTTCTAATTCTATGTGGGGTGTGTCAGCTTATATGTAGGAGGCTTATTAAGTCTCAGCACACTATAGAAAAAGTCTTTTCCAGGTCCTTGAACCTAATCAGTTTATACTAGTTTCTAGCCTAAACATCTTTATCTAAAGTTTGGAGGCAAGTGAATCTCCTTTCCTGAAAGCTCATAGACCAGAGATACTTATTATCTTATATTATCTTGAGGTTTACAACATTCTGTGGAAACTTAGCTTTTCAGTATTGTCTGCTCAAGGTTTTTGAGAAATTGAATTTTAATTATTCTGTCGTAATTTATGTTGTCTCTCAACTGTTAATATTTAACTATTTAACTTGTCATGTAGCTTATTTGTATCTATTTATATGTATGCCATCTCCCCTATTAGATTGAAACCACTCTGAGTGTAGAGGCTGTCTTTTGCCTCTTTTTGTATCCACAATACTTAGCACGGTGCCTGGCACATAGTAATTATCTAATAAATGTTAATTGATTGATTAATCATGAAGGACTTTGAATGCCTGAAATAAATTGGGGAGACAAATAATCAGAAAAATCTTCACTGCTTAAGGTCAGTCCATGGCAATATGATACAAATGTTGATACTATTCTATGTTGGTGGTAGTTACATAGTATGATGGATAAAGTACTTAAATTGGAGTCAGGAAAACCAAAATTTGAATCTTTCATCAGACATTAACTGTGTAACTATAAACAGCCCAGTTAACCTTTTACAGCCTCATTTTCCTTATCTGTAAAATGAAGAAAATAGTACCTACCTCATAAGATGAGGAACAAATGATACATATATACATATATATGTATGTATACACATATATGAACATAAACATACATATATATGTGTCTGTATGTATATATATGAAGTTCTTTACAAACCTTAATGTGCTATATAAATGTGAGCCATTATTATTAAATTACATGTTTAATGCCAAGCCAATAAGGATAGGGCTCAGGGTTAGTTACTAGGATAATTTTTTTTTTATTACAAAATTTGAGGTAAAACTCGAAGGGAATTTTTATGAAATCAAAATTAGAACAATATCTTACACTCCAAAGCACAGTAAACTCAAAATGGACAATGAGCTAAATATAAAGGAATCACACCACAATAGAAAAAAAAAATGTTAGAGGAGAATGCCTTTCAGAAAAAACTAAGATGGGGAAAGAATTTTTAACTAAATAGGGAGAGATAAAGTCATAAAATAAAGTTGAGAACAAAAAATGTAAAAGCTTTTGCACATATAAAATCAATGAAGACAGAATCAGAAGAAAAACAGTACTAGAAAATATTCATATCAAATATCATGATTAAAAATCTAATATCCAAAATACTCAGAGAATTGACACAAATTTATGTCAATAAACGATGTCAATGTCTCAAAAATCACTGGTTAAAAGATATGAAAAATAGTTTTCCAAAAGACTGCAAATCCTAAATGACCCCATGAAAACATGCTCCATATCAATAATAGAGAAATGAAAGCTCAAACAACTTTGAAGGTCCACTTTATATCATGGAAAATAACAAAGATGAAAAAAGATAGTAATAATTATTGCTAAAGTGGTAATGGGGAAGACAGGCACATTGATCTACTCTTGGTTAAGCTGAGAAGTAGATTTCAATTTGGAATTACTCAAGAAACACTTTTCTTTGACCCTGTGTTCTCATTAATAGGCATATAACCTATGGAAGGTAAAGACAGAAAAAAGGCTCCGACACACGCCAAAATATAAATAGCAACATACACTGTGGTAAAAAAAAAGACCTGGAAACAAAGTGGATGCCCATGGATTCAGGAATGGTTGAAAAATGATGGTATGTAAATGTAATATGCTCTTATTATACAGTAAGAAATAAATGATGAAAATAAGGAATTTCGAGAAAAAGGGAAAGATCTGAAAGAACTGATACAGAGTAAAATCAGAAGGATGATATGTTTACATATATACATATATGTATATATATATATACTCATGAATCTGTACATATCTATATTCTAGAATAGTTTATGTATATACATATATACTACAATAGTATATATTATATACACTATAATAGTATTAATGAACATATCACTCAAAGTTTATTAGTCAAACTCTAAATAATGGAAAAATCAATGAAAAACCTGCAAGACAGTACTGAATGAAACCTCCTCCTAAGGGTAAACAAATCAGGAACTACTAGGACAAAATACTGTATACATTATCAGACTATCTCTGATTTGGATTTTTTTGCTCAGTTGTTTTCTTTGGAACAAGGAAGAATACAATCTGGAGCGGGGCGAAAGTAGGAAATGACTAGCTTAAAAACTAAAGACATCTGTAAACATACTTTCCAAAGAAGACACAGATCCCTTTTTCAGAATCAATTTTTTCCCACTGATAAAAGTTATTCCAATGAATCTACTTCTGCAGCTAATGCATCCAATTCCTCTATTTATAAGAGTAAAAAAAAAAAAAGTAATGGGAAAGTTTGTGAACAAAAAATTCATTACAAATGAGTGGTTCAAAAAAGCATGTTGATTGTCAAACATTTCCATTTACTAAAAAAATAATGATACAAAAGTTCACATCCTCTCTTGTCCAGTGCTTTCCTTTACGGAAGAATTGTGTTTCACAATTGATGAGGATCATTCCTACAGTAATGACTTGTTTCCTCTTTCACAGTCAGATGAAATGGTAATAAAGTTCTCTATGATTACAGCAGCAAAGCAGAACTTTTAGTCTATTGTTAGAAAGCTTTTTTTTTTTTTTTTTTTGCAAGAAGAATCTCAGAGGAGAATTTTTAAAGGGACTGCATATAGCCTAAATTTATTTAATTTTTTCTCAACTATATATACAGCAAAACATTTTAACATTCATTTAAAAAAAATTAAATTCCAAATTCTTTCCCTTCTTCCCTTCTCCAGCCTTGAGAAGGCAAACAATTTGATATAGATTATACACATGTAGTCATGCAAAATATTTCCATATTAACCATGTTGCAAAAAATGACCAAAAAATCAACAATAATAAAGTTTTTAAAAATATGTTTCAATAGTGCAACTCATATTTAATAGAAATATGCCAATGGCCACAAAACAAGTATATAGCAAGGATTTTTGTCAATAAAACAACTTCCAGGACACATATACACTTACCTTGATCATAGGCTTCAGCAAAAGTTATGGTATGGAACCACCATAATTGACATTCAACATTATCACCCTGAGACCCTAACAGATCTGTCTGAGATAATATGACTTAAAGCTGGAAGGGACCTTTGAGATCATCTAATCAAAGAATATCAGGGTTGGGAGGGCTATTAAATAACATCTCATTCAAATTCTAACTAAACACAAATTCTCAGTGTCTAACAAATGGTCATCCTGCCTTTGCTTAAAGGTCTTTAGGAAGGGAGAATCCATTGCTTCCTGAAGTGGCCCCTCTCAGCTTTAATTATTAAGAAGCTCTTCCTCACACACATCATGCCAGCAACCATTTCTTTCACTTCTTCCCCCTTGAGCTGAGAAAAAAATCTCTTTCCTCTTCTACTTGACAGACCTTCAAATATTTGAAGACAGCTATTGTGTCACCGGGGACCTACATTCTCACATAGATTGATATCCAGGCCATTCTTTATTCTGATTTCCTTTCTCTCAACAATAGCCAGCTCATGTATATTGTTGTTCTTCAATATAATTCCTAGAACTGAATACATTATTTAGATAGACTCTGATCTTAGCAGAATAAAATGAGACTCTAACTTCCAATGTAGTAGTTTTTGCCTCTCTTAATACTGCCTATGATCATGCTGGCTTTTTTGTCTATCATATCAGATATCATAAGCTTTCAGACCACTAAAATCCTCAGATTTTTTCAGACAAATTTCTGTTTAACCATATTTTTTGATGTGGTATATTTGAAGTTGATTTCTTGTAAATGTAATGTAATACTTCATATTTGTACTCACCCAATGACATTTTGTTAAATCCAGCCCACTATTCTAGACTGTCAGAATTGGGATAGATTCTGATTCTTTTATTCAATATGTTAGTCATGACTCCCATCTTTGTGCCACTTGCATGTTTAATAATTTTTAATTATGTTGTTATCCAAGTTAAAGATAAAAAATGTTAAATAGCAGAGGACTGAATACTTACTAAATACTAGAGTAATTCCATTAAAGATACTTCCTCAAATCAAATCATTACTTACCTTTCATTGGGTACTGGCATTCAGCTAATTTTAAATCCAACTAAATGCAACACCTTCTTTCCCATATCAACCTTATTCATGAATCCATGGGAGATATTGTAAAATGTTAGCAAAGATCTAGGTATAGTACTTTCTCTGGGCTACTTTCCCCAACTTTCACTGGTAATTTGAGTCATCACAGAATAAGATTATTTCTTTCTTTATAGTTCTAGAGGCAACCCTGAAAAATTGGGGGTAGTTTTCTAATCTATCTATCTAATCTATCACTAATGAGCCCTTATCAAGTGTACTTCCCATTGATTATCAGTTAGTCAAAATTACTTAGTTTTTATAAAGGGATATTTACTAAAGTGATATAGTAAGAATAGTGTTACAAAACACTCCCTAAAAGTCTGAGACTCTCCTTAAAAAAGTACAGAGTTCATGAGTAAATGGGCTCAAGATTAGAAATTATGTGTGACAAAAGGATAATTCACAACTCCTTCTTGGATAGAGACCCATTTCTCCTTTGTGAAATCATTATGAAGTTCCCCTTGGTTGTGTAACTGCTGAATTCCAAGAATTGATGCCTTGGTGGTATTCTGAGACTGTTTCTTAATTGAGTCTAATACGTGCTCAGCTCCCAATGAAGTTGCTGTGATCAGCCACTACTTATTCAGGGTTCATTGCTACTGGTATAAAAGGAAGTCTAAATCTGACCTTTTGAAGTTCACAAGTCCATTGTCTGGTGGCAGTGGCTGGGAAAGATTTCCCATCCTCTTCCCTCTAAATACTTCCTTCTAAGGAGATGGCTAGAGTTTTTCCACTACTAGAACTGACATGGTATTGGAATGCCAGATTCCACATTGGTTTGATGTTTTGTCTAAACCCCATAAAAAGTGCCTTATTCGCCTCATCTCCAAAATATACAGAGAAATTGACTTTAATTTATAAGAAATCAAGCCATTCTCCAATTGATAATGGTCAAAGGATATGAACAGACAATTTTCAGATGATGAAATTAAAACTATTTCCACTCATATGAAAGAGTGTTCCAAATCACTACTGATCAGAGAAATGCAAATTAAAACAACTCTGAAATATCATTACACACCTGTCAGATTGGCTAAGATGACAGGAACAAATAACGATGAATGTTGGAGGGGCTGTGGGAAAACTGGGACACTGATGCATTGTTGGTGGAGTTGTGAAAGAATCCAACCATTCTGGAGAGCAATCTGGAATTATGCCCCAAAAGTTATCAAAATATGCATACCCTTTGACCCAGCAGTGCTACTACTGGGGTTATATCCCAAGGAAATACTAAAAAAGGGAAAGGGACCTGTATGTGCCAAAATGTTTGTGGCAGCCCTTTTCATAGTGGCTAGAAACTGGAAAATGAATGGATGTCCATCAGTTAGAGAATGGTTGGGTAAATTATGGTATATGAATGTTATGGAATATTATTGTTCTGTAAGAAATGACCAACAGGAGGAATACAGAGAGCCTTGGAGAGACTTACATCAACTGATGCTGAGTGAAACGAGCAGAACCAGAAGATCATTATACACTTCAACAATGATACTGTATGAGGATGTATTCTGATGGAAGTGGATATCTTCAACATAGAGAAGAGCTAATCCAATTCCAATTGATCAATGATGGACAGAATCAGCTATACCCAGAAAAGGAACACTGGGAAATGAGTGTAAACTGTGAGCATTGTTTTTGTTTTGTTTTGTTTTGTTTTTCTTCCCAAATTATTTTTACCTTCCGAATACAATCCTTCCTTTGCAACAACAACAACAACAAAATTCGGTTCTCCACATATATATTGTACCTAGGATATAGTATAAGATATTTAATATGTATGGGAATGCCTGCCATCTAGGGGAGGGGATGGAGGGAAGGAGGGGGAAAATTCGGAACAGAAGGGAGTACAAGGGATAATGTTGTAAAAATAAAATTACCTATGCATATGTACTGTCAAAAAATGTTATAATTATAAAAATTAATAAAAAAAAAAAGTGCCTTATTCTATTCAACCTACCACAAGACATTTTCTGTGTTATCATCTACTTTTATTTAATTTGTACATAGTTTGTACCTTTGGTTAATTCAATACATGTATCTTTGAATTGTATACATATAATTTACACTTTTAAGTATTTAATTGATTCTATCACTTAATCAAAAAGGTATTCTAAACCAAAAAAATCAGTGCAGTAAAGATGTACAGCATTTTGTTAGTTGCATTAGTTGAGGTGGAAAGGTGTCAAATATCCCTATAATATAGGTAAAAATTTTGTCATTAATCTAGCTTATTGATAGTCATGTTAGATCTTGTTATTACAGGTTAAGTGTCTATTTATTTTGCAATTATCTACTCAGTATATATTCTGAAATTCTGCCTAGAGTCCAAAACAAGCTCTCTGTTGCAGGCTCCATTCACAATTCTTTAAAACAATTGGGATATTTGCACTTAAAACACACCTCAAATAATATCTGGAATTTGAAGTTCAGTTCATTTTAGAAAGAAAATTTGTTGATAAGTTGGAGAGAACCCAGAAGAGGGAAGTAATTTTGATGAAGAATTTCAAGATCATATAGTATAAGGATCCATTGAAGGAAATAAGGATATTTAGTGAATAGTGAGACAACCTCAGAGTCAGGAAGTTCAGTGTTCTAATTCTGCCTCCAATGCTTGCTAGCTGTGTGACTGTAAGCAAGTCATTTAATGTCTCATTTCTTCCCAACAGCTTGCTAAGATCTTAGATTCCAGATGAAGGTTACACTTCTTCTGTTTGACCTCAAAAGCCAGAAATAGTGGCTATGTTATATATACATGGTTTTATATACACACATGGCTTTAGGAGGAAAGAGTTCACCAACTAAATCAAGCCTGAAAAAACAAGAGGTAATACTGAAACAGAAATACAGGAAAGAAATCAATAGGGATAACCAGGGGTGTAACATGTGACTAAATTTTATCAGATACAGCCCGGCATGAGTAAGCTTTCAAAAGAAAAGTTTTAATTTAAACCCTCAATCTTTTTTATTAGTTTTTTTCCCCCTTATGCTGAGCTAAATATTGGAAAATCCCATAAGTGCATCAACATGTCAGTGCTTTGTCAGGGTTTCATTACCATCACAAGCTAATTATTTTTTAAAGGCATAAGGATCATAACTACAGGATTATTGAAATAGTCACAGCTCACATCAACACCATGAAATATGATTTCCTAAAGTCCTTTATCTTCAATTTTTCCCCTAGCAATCATGAACAATATTCCAAAAAGAAAAATTACAAATCCAAAGCTGGCAGGGATGTCAATATATTAGATGACAGAATTGGGATCCAACAATTACTTGGATAGGGTAGAATGATGAATCAAAACTAACAAGAAAAATTTTAGTGATAAATATCGAGTCCTTGCTTAGGTTCGAAAATTGAATAGCAAAAATAGGAGATGAAGGTATTCACTTGGCTCCACAGGAGTTCACATGGAAAATATTTAAATTTTTAGCAGCTTGTCTCAATATGAGACATAGAATCTATCTTCCTTCCTTCCTTTCTTTCTATCCAAACATAGTTGCCAAAACATAAGAAAATGTCATTTTAGGCTTCTTTAATAAAAGTAAAGTGTAATGTTCGGGCACCTTAGTCTCAGTAGGATAGTTACCACGAGGATGGAGAAGAATAAGAGTCCAAAGTCTTTATTGTTTCCTTCACAGTCTGTCTTAGTCTGACCCAGTCTCAGTCTGAGCCAGTCTCCTCTAGCAGTCTGTCAGTCTGCCAGTCTCAACTAGTCTCAGTCTGAGTATGACTTTTTCCCTAGTTCTCTAAGCCCTTAAATACCCTATTACAATTACATCATTACAGTATACTGAGTATAAGCCAATCTAGAGTGATTATATCATCATATCATACTACATATATGTGAACTAGAGAACCATTATCTCATCAATTCCACTGAGTTAACACCTTGTTTCAAGTATACTTCTCCAGTGTTCTGGCCCTCTACAGTAAAGTGCAGAGAGTAAACTGTTCCAGATTTATTAGACAGCTCACATTTGGAATACTATGCTCCATTATGAGCCCTCCATTTTAAGAGGCACCTTGTAACTGGATCCTATAGAAGGAAGGCAAGGGCAGGTAATAGATGTAGAAATCATGTCATATATGGAATGTTAAACAAAAAGACCTAGAGATATTTGGCCTGAGAAGAAAAGATTTACAAGGAACATAAGCACTTTTTAAATATCTAAAGGACTGTCATGAGGGAAAAAAACTTATTTTGAGAATTTCCAGAGAGTAGAAAGAGGATCAGAAAGGTAGAAAATTTTAGGGAAGCATATTTTGGCTCAATATTGCTATTACTGTTTTCAGTTTTAAAGGAATGGACTAAACTCCCAATGAAGGTGTTTAAATTAGGTCTCCCCATGAAGTTGTTTAAATTAAGACTGGATGGCCACTTAAACTAGGAATATTTTACAAAGTAAATTTCTGCATTGGAAACAGGATGGCCTCTGAATACTCCCACTCAATTCTATGATTCTATGACCTTAAGTCAGAAGAAAAATATTTCTTCTTTCTTCTTCATACTATTAATCTAGAAGTTTGAAGATATTTATAAACTGGAAAAAATGTTTTTATTAGAAAATAGGATATTTTGAATTTATCTTCCATTAACCCAATTCTTTTCTTGTCTATTTGCTATGTACTTTAAGATCTTTTTTACAATTGTCTACCTAAATTCAGCAGCTAGCGCTTTCATTTCTCAGCACATATCTATTCAAATGTCTACTATATGACTTGAACTTAATCTCATAAGACCAACAGGTCAGGTCACTTAACTACTCCATACCTCAGTTTTCTTATCTGTAATAAATGAGGTAGTTGAACTAGATGACTTCTTAAGGTCCCTTTCAGTTCTATATCTATGATCCTAAGTTCTCCCATCTTTTAGTTCTAGAACATTACTCATGGTGTGTATGTCATTTAGAACACTAATTTCTCTTCTTTTCCTTCTCCCTTGTTCAGAATTCAGCTTGAGTCTCTCCTGTATCAAATCTTTGCAGATATATTCTACTTAAGTTCAGTCATTACAGTGCATTTCCTGCTAACTTTTTTTATTAGGCTCTTCTGTGTGTTACCCAACAATCATTATAGCTTGTTCATACCATGTATATTTTATCACTGGAGTTTATACATTGGAATTCCTTGTGGCACCATTCACCTGAACTAGGTAAAAGTCAGAGCAACAGTTTTAGTTATTTCCATGCTGAAAAGACTTCATTTAGAAAGTGATATCACAGTGAAGGAAGACCACAGTATTGTAGCAATGATTCTTATGTATGCACATATTTAGATTTTTTCCATTTCTTGCTTGGACTGAAAGGTCCTAGAAGATGGCCACTATATCTTCAAGTTAATATTTCATTTTCTACTGGGACTATAATAATATAAAGTTCTGTGCTCAGTCATAGTTAATAATAGCAAGGCAAAATCAGAAGCAAATTATGATAAAATGGGTTTGACAACAAGACATTAGCATAGTTAAGTAGAAAGGGTGGGAGTTATCATGTATAGACTCTTGATTTGAATCCTGGCTTTGCTATTTATAGTTGATATAAATATAGCTGTGTGACCTTCCAAATAAATCACTTCACCTCTATAGTAATCAGTTTCTAAGACCATAATCTGTGATATGGCACTAGGGAAATTTGTGTCAGATGAATTTGCAAGAGAGAAATGGGGATCTTGCTCAGTCTATACGAATGTTAGGTATCATAAACACTTGCACATTTGGCTAGTCTTTCAATTGTTTTGCTATTAAAAAAGGCTTCCAATTCTTCCATTGGCCCAATAATTGCCAAGATTACTTCTGTATTCTAGATCTAATCTGAAGTTTTAGATGTCTATATTAGGACCTCCATCAGGAGTTTTTCTTTGTATTTTCTTTAGAACATAATCATATTCTGACATCTCCTTGCTACTAAATCTATTTACTCCAACTCTTTTTTATTAATCAGTGTACAGATTCAGAATATCATACTTCTTCCCCCCCCCCTCCCTATTTTCACTTCTCCCATGACAATACTGAAGAGAATTTTTAGGCTATCTTTTTCTGGCTACCATCTCATAAAAATTAATTTTCCAAAGAAAGAATAAATAAATATAACTTTAAAATCATTTCCCATGCATTCTCTTCAATGGGTTAAAATGTAACATTTACAGAGCACCAAAATGTAGCCTTTAAAAAAAGTATTGGGTATTTGTTTTTAGTCAAAATTATTAGCTTCTATGATTTACATTCTGTTTTCTTAAAATTTCTTCCCTTTGTCTAACTTTGGAACTTGCCAAATTGCTCAAGTACTCCCTTATAATAAACAAGGGCAGTCAAAAGCAAAACAAATCCTAATTCTAGTCATATGTAAACATGTGGTTGCTCAATTTGCATCTCCAGTCCATCACCTTTCTGCCAAGTCTCTTTATGCTCAGTCTTCGGAAGCTATGATTGGTCAGCTCGTGACTTCTCAAGTCCTTTGAAACTGATTTCGTTTCTGTTAATCTTAAAATCTGAAGCAATTGGAGCCTATATTTTAATTCTTTTTCTTTTGGGACAAGAATCATATATTTAACCTCATAATCAAGGACTGATAACCAATACATAAAAAACAATGGAAACCTTCTTGGAAATGCAATAGGAAGCAGAAAAATAGTGGTCTTTTTTTCCCCCCCATGTGAAAGGGCAAATTCCTTAAATATTAAGAGAATGGAAATTAATAAAAAGTAGGGTTGTCAGTTCCCATCGTGATTCTGGTGATAATTATTTGAGTTAAAGATAAACAAGATTCTGGTCTTTGCCCTTTACTGACCAGATAAACTCACAATATCTCGGGGGGAAGCTGGAAGTAACCAAGTGTCCAGCTACAAAAAGTTTCTCATCTTGGTAACTTGGGATGGTTTAGAGGAACGAAATCTCTACTGCTTATGCTAACTGATGTAGGTGATGTGCTTTTGAGGGGGAGGAAAGACTTTTGGAAAAAAAACACGGGCGCATTTGAAGAAAAAGATCCAGAACAACCAAGAGGCGCCGTGGGCTTTAGACTTGCCGGAGAGTCAGAGGCCCTGGGTTGAAATCCCGCCCAGCCACCTGAGTGACCTGCACAGGCCCCTCGACTCTGGGGACTTCAGTTCGTCAGTAAAGGAGTTAGGAGCAGATGACATCTAAGGACCTTTGCAGACTGGGGTGTGAGGGAAATAGAAGAGCCTATTGGGAGCAGGAGCCGAGAGAAGAGAGGAGACAGACGCCCAGAGGCAGCCCCGGCGAGCTCTACCTGCAAAGAAGGGCGCGTCCCCACGTCCGTTTGGGAAGGCAAGGCAAGGAGCCCTCCCTAGGGCGGAGGCAAAGCCCCTCCAACTGCTGGCCACGCACCTCGGACACGCAGCTTCTCCCTCGGCTGCACTTAGTGGCGCTTCAGAAAGATCATGCTGGGCCGGCGCAGAGCCGGGACCGAAGCCCGAATTTCTCCGCCAGTTCGGAGCTGCTGCTAAGCAGTTACCCGGCGGGCTTCGCCTTGCGCAGAGCTCCGAAGGGACCCAAGGCTTCGTACGCGCCGGGGCTTGGCAGTTTGGGGGCTTGCGGGGGTCAGCTCACCGCCTGGGGTCAGGAAAACAAGCCCCTGCCCGTTGTACTCACGCTCACGCACACAGCTTACTCCCCAAAGGGCACAGGACAGGCAGCGCGCAGGTAGCGGCGCCCCGGACCTCGGACCACTCACCCCGCGCCAGCCGCTCCCAGTCTGGCCCCCGGGCTCTGCTCCGGTCCCACCCACCGCTCCCGAAGCTCCTCCCTCTGCCGAACAGCTCCGCCCACACCTCGGCCAGCGACTGGACAGCGGCCCACTCACCTGCCAGAGCCC
Source organism: Sminthopsis crassicaudata (assembly GCF_048593235.1). Lineage (NCBI taxonomy): Eukaryota > Metazoa > Chordata > Mammalia > Dasyuromorphia > Dasyuridae > Sminthopsis > Sminthopsis crassicaudata. Next base: position 57,364,277 of record NC_133619.1, on the reverse strand, counting down.
GGGAGGGCCGGGCAGCCATTGGATGCTGATCCCTTCCTGGCTCCCCACCCCATCCTCTTTTTGGGTCAAGATCACCTCCCTTTCTCTACAGCCTAGAAGGAGCGGTAGGCTGGCTGCTCAGGCACCTGAGCCGTCCACTCCACTGACCTGCCGAGCTTCGAAGCTTGGGTGTCAATGCGGATAATTAGCATGAGCTCACCCATTGCACTGGTTACCACGAGTCCCCATCAATTCTGGGATTTCAAAGGAGGCAAAAATAATGCTGGGTAGTAGTACCTGGCAGAGTAGGGATAACAATCCCAAGAGGAGGGCGGTTCAAGTTTTATTCTCATTTTACAGATGTGGAGACTGAGACTGACAAAGCTAAAGCGATCACAAAGCAAGGTTTTGAAAGAGGGCTTTTTATGTTCAAATCTGGCCATTTTCCCTTTGCTTTACAGCAAATGAATCTATAAATGAGAAAAGATTAGAATTTATCACCTAGATTGCTTCCCCATTTTCCATGTTTTCTCTTTATAATCACTGTTTTAATTTTTCCATGTAGCCTTCCTCCCTCTGCTAAAATGCCCCAAATTGACAAATCTGCATATTGTCTGAAGATTGCTGAACTTTAATAACTGAGAATTCAGGACTTCTGTTTCTTCATCCATAAAGGGAGGATTTCTTCCCTTACCTATTTTATAAAATTGTTGTAGTAATTAAATGATAATCATGTGGGGGAAAATCCTTTTGTAAACTATGTAAAGCACTATAAAAATTATAGTGTTAACTTCCTTCAGTCATGTCACTTAACTGGTAAACAACTTTTCAGTGGCTTCCCACTGCCTACAGGATAAAGTCCAAACTTCTTGGCATGAAAATAAAAGCTAAAAATCTAGCATTTTAGCCCTATGTAGAATCATCTAACTATTCCTGAACATCATTCTGTTTATATTCATCTCAGCTTATGGACTATTTGTGACCTACCTGTGGTAGAGCATCCCTAGCTTTTCTTGGTCCTTATCAGTCACAGTCCATACATTAGTACTTGACTCCAACCTAGTGATGTCATTTTGGTCATGTTACAGAATGCTGGACAACAACCAACCAATTAACTTATCTCACCTATTTCTAGTTTTTGTTAAATTTAATTTTATTATTATGTCATATATATTATATAATATGTAATATTCTTCTCTAAAATGTAATCTCTTGTTGAGGTTTTCTTGGGGTCTCTGAAGGCAGCCTTAGTTTCAGTTCAGTAATCTCCCCAAATGCAGCCAGGTATTAAAAGTCCAAATCCTTTATTGTCTCCTTCCAAGTCTTATCTCCTTTCCTGGGGTCAGGTTAGCTTTTTTAGAGGCCTATCTCTCTCCTTAGTTCCGACAGTTTAAGCTCCTGCCACCAGTCCTTTGTCTTCTCTGCTTCTGCCAACTTCTTGAGGTCCTCCTGTATGTGTCTTGGTTTCTGTGGGGGAGGCAGGAGGATTGCCACCACTTCTCTGGTCTTCCCTAGTTCTCATTCTGGATGAGCTTGTCCGAGTTTATATCCTCTCTCATCATAGCTGTGAATCTTGTGGAACTATAGTAAGAACTAAGTACATGTACTGAATTAGAGAACTGTTAAGCACCGTGCTAAACCACCATTGTCTCTATCAATTCCATTGACTTAGCACCTTCTTTCAAGTTCTGGCCCAAAACAATAATATGACACTATATATTATATAATATGCATATTAGAATATAAAGTAAATATTACTAATTCCTCCTTCAATGTACAGCTTACTGAAGGCCCATCCCAGCATGATATAATTACTGCTCCCAATGATTTCTTCCTCTTCAGATTTTCTATAACATTTTTTAATCCCTTACACTCATTTGGACACAACTATACACCATATGCAGCTTAGAATCAGATTGCATTCCCATAGGTTCTTTGAATACCTTGGCAGAGCAGTTCAAATAAATTTATTTGGCTAGTAATGTGTAGAATCTATAGTCTAAATTCTGGGTTTCCAAAGCAAGGGGCTATGAAGGGTAGAAATTAGACCAATCTTGATTCTTCTTGTGATTTCACCTCTGACTTTCAGGACTTTGCCACAATCCTCCCATTTCCTTCCCTTTCTTTCCCTATCTACTCCCCATTTTCCAGTTTCTTTTTATGTGCTGTTTTCTTCTTGAGGATTGAACCTGCTTTTCTTTTTGCTTATGTAGTCAGGCTGTCATCAAAAAGTAGCATGTTGCTGTCATTTTATGGCTCCAGGGAGGAATAATAGACATCTTTGGACTTTTCTCTCACCCCACCTCCCACCTTTTTCAAGGGAGGCTTTACTTCCTGCCAGGAGGGAAAGCAGGCAGTTAGGCCTATTTGGCCACCTGGCTTTCCTGAGAGAGTGGGAGCTAGCTCAGGGTTAAAACCATATCTATCTTCTCTGTTAACTATTATTTATCTAAGGGATATGATTTTCGGGATCAGGCTAAACTTCAGATCGTTATTTATCAATGAGAGAAGCAGGACTCCAACCTTTATATCCAAGACTTGATTCAAGACAATAATTGAAACAAATATACACAGAAGAATATATACCAGACAGTACAGAGTGAAGAAGCCCTCCTGTTGGGATAATAGCCCAACTGAGAGAGAGTCCCAGAACTCAGCCAAGGAGAAATTCCCTGAAGTCTATATATAACATAGTAATCCAAGGATAGGTTAGCTTCACTCATGCTGCTTTCTTCCCAAAGTTTTTTCTCTACAACATTCTGAAGTGCAGTTGCCATCTTCCATCTTTTCTCTTGAAGCTGAAAGCCAAAAGTACTTGAAATGATGGCAGATATAGAAACTCAGAGAGGCTGACAATCTCCCCTGCTCTTGGCTTTCTGCTATCCCTCACATAGGTTGGCACTATAACTGGCACATAAGTCTTAAATGCTTGTTGACTTGCCTTGAGCTTGTTCCCTGAATTTAACTTATCATCTCCTGCCTTCAAGCATCTCAAGTGCACTCCAACAGTCTCCTGTTACTCAGATTTAATTAAAAAAAAAAAAAAAAGAAAAATATCATTCTTAGTATTACTATATGGTCTTTGCTATAGGACTAAGTGGCATTTTACTCATTGCTCTACAATCAGCGTTGCTACTCTTCATATAGTGAAGTTTGAAGCTAGAAAGGACCCTAGAAAATATCAAGAACAATCCCATTACTTACAGAGAAGGAGACCAGGAATCATAGCAATAAAATGTTAGGTATCAAGTAGGTTTATAGGCAATCAGGATTGGAACCCTGACCAACCTGACTCCAATTAAAATTTGGGGCAACAGTTGTTTAGCAGCCTAAGAAGAATAAAGCTTAGAATTTTGCTGTCATATTAATAGAATAATCAATTAAAAGAGAGAATGTCTTCGAGAATGTAAAATAATTCACTCTTCTCACGGGATAAATGGCTGATTCTTTTCAGATTGGGTTTTTCTTGCCCATTACATAGGCTTGGATGTGAGATCTACCCTTGTCTTTTGCACTGCTCTACTCTGTGATTGTTCAGTTGTTTAAGTCATGTCCAACTCTTTGTGACTCCATTTAAGGTTTTCTTGGCAAAGACAGTAAGAGGTTTTTCATTTCCTTCTCTGGCTCGTTTGACAGATGAGGAAACTGAGGCAAACAGGGTTAGAGTTCTTGCCCAGAGTCATAGAACTAGGAAATATTTGTCTGAGGTTGGATTTGAACTCAGGACTTGCTAATCCCAGGGGCTGTTAAGTGAGGGTACAGAACACTGGGCTTATAGTCAGGAAGACATCTTCCTGATTTCAAAGGTAGCCTGAGACTCTTAAAGGCAAGTCACTTAATTCTGTTTTTCCTCATAGGTAAAATGAGATGAAAAAAGAAATGGAGACCAACCACTCCAGTATCTTTACCAAGAAAACCTTAAGTAGTGTCATGAAGAACTGAAGTGACAAGAAATTCCTGGCTCCAAGGCCAGCACTCTGTGGCCCACTTGGAGCAGAATGAAAGCTGGAGGCAAGGGCTTTTCCTCCAAGCCATTCCTTTTTCAACAATTGCTCTTTTTTGCCTAGGACAAGGATGGCACAGCTCTAATCTATGTTAGTTCTAGGTTTTGGACAGTTTGGCAAAATTATTAATAATTAAAACCATAAAATTCTCTTAATGTGCCCCCAGCCTTCTACATAATGGTCTAATTGTCTAATTTTGTTTGTGTAATCCAAGTTAATAATTTGTACCCTCCATTATTGTTCCCCTTGATACAAAATTAATGTATAGAGATGCATCACAAAGAAGTTCTGATCAACTATAGTTTTTATGTGAAAAAAAAAATCAGAAAATATAAACAGCTTAAAGAAAGAGGGGATAAAATCAGAGAGCACTTCTAGCAATAGGTGGCACTGTGGATAAGAGCTGGGATGAGTTAAAACTTGAGCCACTTTCTTGTTGTTTTTAAAGTGTCCCATGTCTAGCCCAAGCATTTGAAGACTTACCCAACCAGAATGGGTGAATAAGAACAATTTGTTTCAATGGCCACAAAGGCCATTGAAAAGGGACGGGAAGTGTTTAAAGCTTGGCCAGACATTGGAGATACCAAGGCCATCCATCCCTTCCTGGGTCATTGCCAATCATCCTGACTTAAGTTCTGGCCTTCCATGATGCAGGAGGAGAGAGGTAGGCCAATGATTCTGTCTGCCTCTGCCACATTTAAATCCAATTCATGAGCAAGTCAAGACATTACTTGTGAGGTCATTGGTCCCTTTAAAAATGAAGGATGAACGGCAAAGAGTCACAACCAGAAACCTCATTCTATTCCCAAAGAGCTGTTTCTTCAAGAAGCTTCAGTAGAGAGCCTGCTCTCTTTCTCTCTTCCTGCTCCCTTCCTATGTGGTGCTGTTTAGTTCAATGTGGGGGAGAAGGAAGTTGGGGAGAAGCCAGCAATACTCTCCCAGGAGTGGAAGAAAACAACACTGATCATTTAGACCACCACCATGTTTTAGTTCTTGGTACAAACTGCAAGAATCTGGTCTTACCTGGAGGCATCCTCCTTAGCATATATCCATGTGCTAGGTGATATCCAATAGTTATAACTCCATGGCAGAAATCATTGCTAAGTGGTAGCTGGGTTATAAAAGCTTCTCTTAAGTCCTTTCTCCTTTTATTCCAAAAGCCAGTTTCTCTGGGGGTGGGTTTGAGAGAAGTAGAAATCTTATCCATTTAAGGGAAAACCCAAATCTGATGGAAGATTTTTGGGAGAGTGAAGACCTAAAGATTCCTATGCTAAAACAGTTGTCACAAACTTGCAAAAACTAAAAAAAAAAAAAGCTAGAAATTGCTTTTTTCAGATATAGTCATCCTTGCCAGCAATAGGTGGTAGAGACAGGGCAACACAATTTAGAATATGAGTTCTTAAAAAAAAAATAGAAGGGGAAGGAAAATTATGTACATTATCACCTACCAAAACAGCCAAAATCAGTTTAAGAAAAAATGAACCTCAAGGTTCTTGATATGAGATTCAGTTAAGGCAGAGAATCCTGAGAAAATCTATTTATGAAACTGAAATGAGTTACCTCTCATTTGATTATTCTAATTACTTCCTAACTCTTAATTTTTTTACTTTTTAATTTTCAAAATATATGAAGTTTTCAACATTCACCCTTGCAAAACCTTGTGTTTCAATTTTTTCTCCCTCTCTCCCCCTTCACCCTCTCCCCTACACAGCAAGTAATCCAATATATGTTAAACATGTGCAATTCTTTTAAACATATTTCCACAATTATCATGCTGCATAAGAAAAATCAGATCATAAAGGGAAAAAAATGAGAAAGCAAACAAAAAGCAAGCAAACAACAAAAGATGAAAATACTAGTTCTGAATCCACACTCAGTCCCCAGAGTCCTTTCTCTGGGTGCATATGCCTCTTTCCATCACAAGTCCATTGGAACTGGCCTGAATCAATACTTGCTATTAAAAAAAGAACCACACCTTTGATCATCATATATTCTTGTTCTATAAAAAAAGTTCTCATAGTTCTACTTCACTCAGCATCAGTTCATGTAAGTCTCTCCAGGCCTCTCTGAAATCATCCTACTGATCTGTTCTTATAGAACAACAATATTCCATAATATTCACATACCATGACTTATTCAGCCATTCCCCAAATGATGGACATCCACTCAGTTTCCAGTTTTTTGCTACTACAAAAAGAGCAGCCACAAACATTTTTGTACATGGGGGTCCCTTTCCCTCAAAGATTTCTTTGAGATATAAGCCCAGTAGAAACACTGCTGGATCAAATGGTATGCACAGTTTGATAGATCGTTGAGCATAGCATTCACAACTCCACCAACAATGTATGTGTCCGTTTTCTACATCCCCTCCAACATTTATCTTTTCCTGTCATTTAGCCAATCTGAGAGATAATGTAACAGTACCTCAGAGTTGTCTTAATTTGCATTGTATTTTTTCCAATTTTCCCAGCAATTTTTTTTCAAATCATGAATTTTTATCCCAGAAGCTGGGATCTTTGGGTTTATCAAACACTAGACTACTATAGTCATTAACTATTGTATATTGTGAACCTAACCTATTCCACTGATTGACTACTCTTTTTTTTAGACAATACCAAATAGTTTTGAGGACAGCTGCTTTATAATAGTTTTATATAAACTCCATTATTCCTATGTTCTCTAGTGTTTTTAATAGGAACGGATGTTGAATTTTGTCAACTGCTTTTTCTTTATTGAGATAATCATGATTTCTGTTAGTTTGATCATTGATAGGGTTAATTATGCAATTTTTTTTTTTTTTTTTTTTAACTTTTAGCCAGCCCTGCATTCCTGGTATAAATCCTACTTAGTCATGGTGTATTAACCTGGTGATAACTTGATACAGTCTCTTTGCTAATATTTTAAGATTTTTGCATCAATATTCATTAGAAAAATTGGTCTATAATTTTCTTTTTCTGTTTTGACCCTACCCAGTTTAGGTATCAGCATCATATCTGTCATAAAAGTATTTGGAAGGACTCCTTCTTTCCCTATTTTTCCAAAGAGTTTGCTGATTTTAATTTCTAATTGATCTCCCTGCTTTAGGTTTCTACTAACCAATTTATCCAATTGCTAAAATAATATTCCTAATGTGTAGATCTGATCTACTCAAATGGGAGATAAAAAGAAGTTGTGATATGTACCATTTGGAGCGACTATCCACATTGATGAAATCATAAATTCATATATGTGTATAACTAAATTTGCATTTTTCTCTGATTTAAATGCCACTCAATAAAACTAATAAGCTAATTGATTCATAAAACTCCTTTTTACTTCTAAGCATTATAACTGTCAGGATCCTTATGCTAAGACTACACCTCTATTTTTACTCCTCTCTTTCCAGTATTAGGAGATAACCTACATTTTCTTCTGTTTAAACAACATATCCACTTTTGGCTATCTTAAATTGGGCATACTCAACATCAAACTAATTTTCCTGCCAGAACATTCTTTTGGGATGCCTGCCCCTATTGAGATACTTTTTTGCAACCCTGGCCTGCTGCTCAAAGAGCAAAATGACAAAGTAAGCATTTTACAAGGTAGATATTTCCATTCTGGCTGATTTTAGACCACTAAATGTGTATAACAATAAAAAAGAAACAAGTACAGTCTATACATAAATCTCAGCTAGTTTAAGGCACTAAGTCAATCTTAACACAGTCATTCTTAGTCATTTAAGAGGATGCAATAGTAAGATAAAATGGAATTGAAACAAGGTTTCAGAGAAGACAAGAACAGGGCTGAAGAATTGAGGAAAAGGAAACAAATATAGTACAAAGACATAATATGGTTGCAATAGGATTTCAATCTGAACATCTGCTTTATACTTAAGGACAAAAAGCAGAGCAACTGAGACATTTAACAATGATTTAATTATTCAAAAGGTAAGACAAAAGCCTGAAAGGAACTGCTGTTCTGAACTGGGAAAGGTCTCCTATATTAGACATGGGAATTGAAATCAACATAACCAGGAGACTGATATGAGAAAGGAGAGCTTTCCATGCTTGAATGACAGTCAATGAAAATGCCTAGGAACAGGAGATGGAAATTTCTTCTTCAAGAAGACTTGGTTGAAGAATGCATGAGAACAGGGGTTATGAAGTATAAGATTAGAAAGTGTGTGAGTGTAGGAAAAATATGAAGTGTTTTGAATGGCAGACTTTTACACATAATCCTGTGGTCAATAGGGAGTCATTTGAATTTACTGAGTAAGGGGTAGATCACTCTGACAACTGAGTGGAAAGAGAGAAGAGTAATCATCTGTTTTTATGCTTATATCTCCCATATTTATTTCTGGGCCCAATTCCTGCATAAATTTCCTTTGAATGAAAACCCTAAATCCTTACCAATTAGAACATCAGTATTATTGTGAAAATTATCAGAGAATCAAAGTATCTTTAAATGAAATAGTACGGATTTGACTAAAATAATATTCATTAGAAATTTTTCAAATATATTTATAGCAGCTCTTGTGGTGGTGGTTGGTTAAGAAATGGAGATTGAAGGGATCAATTGGGAAAAAGATAAATGAGCTGGGGTAATTTGTAGCAATTGTAATGGAATATTATTATGCTATAAGAAATGACAAGCAAGATGATTTGAGAAAATCCTGGAAAGACTTAACGTGAACTGATGCAAAGTGAAGTGAACAGAATCAAGAGAATGTTGTGCATAGTAGCAGCAAGATTATTCAATAAAGAATTGTGAATGACTTAGCTATTCTCAGTAATGCAATTATCCAAGATAATCACAAAGGGCAAATGATGAAGCATACTAACGACCTTCAGAGAATAACTTTTCTTTGAATACAGAATGAAGTTTGCTATTTTCCCACTTTCTTTCTTGTACGAAATGACTAATATGAAAATGTTTTGCATGACTGCACATGTACAACCTATATTTGATTTCTTACCATCTAGGGAAGGAAAGGAAGGGTAGAATCTGAACTCAAAACTTAAAAATATTCAAACAAGTTTCTCATGTTATCATGTTAAAAAAAGGAAGAGATACATATCTGTGGAAAAGGAAGGAATTTATGGCCAAAGAAGAACTCAAGTACATTACAGAATGCAAAATGGATAATTTTTATTATGTTAAAAAGTTTTTGTACAAACAAAACCAATACAGGCATGATTAGAGGGGAAGCAGTAAAATGGGAAAAAGTTTTACATTCAAGGGTTCTGATAAAGGTCTCATCTCTAAAATATAGATAATTGATTCAAATTTATAATACAAGCCATTCTCCAATTGATAAATGGGTCAAAGGATATGAACAAATAATTTTCAGAGTCATATGAAAAATGCTCTGTCACTATTGATTAGAGAAATGCAAATTAAGACAACTGTGAGATATTACTACACACCTCTCAGATTGGCTGACAGGAAAAGATGACACATTTAGAGGGGATGTGGAAAACTGGGACACTAATACATTGATGGTGGAGATGTGAACTGATCCAACCATTCTGGAGAGCAATTTAGAAATCTGTCCAAAGGGCTATCAGACTGTCCAGAAGTGTTTCTACTGGGCTTATATCACAAAGAAATCTTTAAGGAGGGAAAGGGACCCCCATGTGCAAATATGTAGTAGTAGCCCTTTTTGTAGTGGCAAGATACTAGAAACAGACTAGATACCCATCAGTTGGAGAATGGCTGAATAAATTATGGTATATGAACATTATGGAATATTATTGTTCTGTAAGAAATGACCAGCAGGATGATTTCAGAGAGGCTAGAGAGATTTATATGAACTGATGCTAAGTGAAATGAGTAGAACCAGGAGCTCATTATACACAGCAATAATTAGACTATCTGATGATTATTTCTGATAGACATAACTCTTTTCAACAATGAGATGATTCAGAGCAGTTCCAATGGTCTTGTGATGAAGAAAGCCATTTGTACTCAGGGAGAGGACTGTGGGAACTGAGTGTGGATCACAACATAGTATTTTCACTCTTTGTTGTTGTTTACTTGCATTTTGTTTTCTTTCTCATTTTTTCACCTTTTTGATCTGATTTTTCTCGTGTAGCAAGATATTTGTGGAAATATGTATGGAAGAATTGCATGTTTTAACATATATTGTATCACTTGCCATCTAGAGGAGGGAGTATGAGGAGGGGGGAAATTAGAACACAAGATTTTATAAGGGTGAATGGTGAAAATTATTCATGTATATATTTTGAAAATAAAAAGCTTTAATAAAAAAATGGAAAAAAAGAGGAAGAGATCAAATGGATTAATAGCTTACTTCTCAAGTTTACAAATGACAAGAAGTTGGGAAGAAAAAGAGAGCAAATATCTTTGATGAATCAGAATCTAAAAAGACCTTAGTAAGTTAAATGATGGTTTAAATGACACTTTTGGGGACAGTTTTATATATATGTGTGTGTGGTATATATCTTACTTTCAAAACTCTTACTTCTCTTTCCTTCTGAATTTCCTTGTGTTCTCTTCTGTATATTTAAAAAAAAAAAAAAGTTTTGATGATCTTTTTTGGCATAGTGACTGCTAATTCACTATCTTTCCCAATATCTCCCCATAATTAAAATAACAAAAATAAATAAATATAAGCAATCAAAACAAATCCACTCAGTGATGATAAAAATATGTTTCTATATCAAGTCCATCACTTCCCCATTAGAAGATGGGTCATAATGATTCAGCCTAAATCCTCTGGAGACCTGATTGGTGTTTTTTTAATGCTTAAAAAATGTTGATGTTATTGTATAAATTGTTGTCCAGATTCTCACTGCATCAGTTCATGACTCAAGATTCTCTGAAGTAATCATTTCTTATGAGACAGGGAGGTGGTCAAAAGGTGGTGTGTGTATATGTGGGGTTTGGGATTCAAGAAAATATAATTTCAAATCCTGCCTCTTTCAAATCCAGACACTTTCTAGCTGTCTCACTGGGCAATTCATTTAACTTGTTTCCTAATCTATAAAATGGGAATAAAAGTAACAAGACCTACCTTAGAACTGTTGTGAGAATCAAATGAATGCTTTGCAAATCTTAAAGCATTATCTAAATGTTAACGATTATAATTATAGCTACAGTGCAATATGTCATTTTATTCATATATAATTTATTCATTCTCCAAATGATGAACACTCCTTTAGATTCTAGTTTTCTTTGTCTTTTAATTCCCTTGTCGGTACTGGAAGTTTGTTTTGATATTTCCCTTTTCTATTATCCAATTACCTGTTCTCCCATTTATATTCGTTTAGTTTGATGTATTTATAAAGCAAGTTGGTATTAACTTTATTTTTGTCTGTCAGATAAATGACAATTGATTTCCACAAGTCTTGGCCCTCCTTAGTGTTTGTTTTGCCCTGAAATTTTGTGGGAGTTAAATTATACTCTTCTTTGTTTTGTACTAGTGTATTCTTCTTACCTTCCATTTTCTTTCACTTCCTAAAACCCTTAAACATAAACCAATCCAACCTTGGGTGCTACTTTTCTTAACTCCTTATATGTCCTTTGAAGAAACACTTGTTTCTTTTACCCTATTAGAATATTAATACATCATCACATAGCCCCTTCCAATGGCTCAAATAAATTTACTTTTCTAGGTTTCTTGTGATACATATGTTTATATTTCAAAATTCCTATTCAGCTTTGGTCTTTTCATGACAAATCCTCTAAAATCCCCTATTCCATCAAAAGTCCATTTTTGTTTCTCTAATATTATACTCCTCTTTTCAGGGTAAGTTATCCCTGGTTGTAGGACTCTGGGCTTTTGGAATACTGTATTACAAGATTTATTCTGATTTAAGTAGGAGCTATGTAGGTTTTATGCGATATTTGGTATTTGCAACTACTTTCTGGATACCTGTATTATTTTTTTCTTTGATGTAGGAACTGTGATTTAGGCTATGATATTCCTTGGTCATTTTCTTTTGGAGTTTCTTTAATGAAACAATTGGTAGAATCTACACTTCATGCTCAACTTCTACTAAATGTAAGCAGTTATTTGATTTCCAGAAACACAGTATTTAGGATTCCTTTTTGTTTTGAAAGTATCATGATTTGTAAATGATCTTTCCCCGATTTGTTTTCCAGAACGTTTGTTTTTAAGACAGATATCTTATTTTCCCCCTCAACCTCCTGATTTTATTCTGATATTTCTGGCTGTCTCATGGAATCACAGACTTTTCTTTAGTCTATTCTAGTTTTCAGGGAATATGCTGATTAAGGTTTAACTATTTTCTAAGTGTTTGTAATTTTTCCAATTCTTTCTTGAACTATTCCTGGTTTTCCTTTTATTTCTTCTAGGTATTTCTGTAGTTCATGGAAACTCTCTACCCTTTTTTTTTTCCTTTCAGTCTCTGCTTTTTAGTTTTTAGGTAGTCACTCTTTCCTATTTATTTCTTTATAGTATATATGTAAAATATATGCATATGTAAACCATTATTATATACATATATACACAATACATATAGGGCTGTAATGGCTTACTCATTTCTTTAGCTTTTGTTTATAAATTGAAGTTTTGTGCCAAATTTGGGTCAAGCTCCTCCTCCATGCATGTTTGGATAGTGTGGTTAGCCCTACTTATTCTCTCCTGTTCAAAGTCACTGACCTTCACCAACCTTCCAGTCTTATATACTACTTTCAAGAATGTGACCTTTCAGCCAAACTGGAAATTCTGTCACCTTTTTGTTCTGTCTTGTCTGCTATGTCCTAATTATTGAATGAATTCCATTTCATTTTGTTTGGATTCATCTCTTCTTCACTGTTAAATGCATTTGCCACCTTCTTGATAAAAACTTCCCTGGCTCTTCATTGGCCCCAGGTGAACACAATCTCTGTTCAGACAGCTCATATTCTTTAGCTTCTCTCATTATCCAGTGTATGAATTCACATTCTCACTGGCTTATCTATACAAAGATATTTTCAATGATTTGTATGTGACAAGACCTTAGTATTGTTAAAGTTGGATTTGTTGAATCTAAAGTATTATCAAACGATTCTAGTTCTCCTGTCTCTGTCACTAAGAGGCAAATATCTTTGACCCCATCACTGAACTTCCCTACACTTCAGTTAATGCATTAAATGAAGGAGTTGGAATACATAGTGCTGGCATCTGATCTTTTAAATAGATATCTGTAATTTTTTTTCCACCAGAAATTTAAAAAAACTTTACCTGAGGAAAGATCAAGTCAGCTAACAAATTATAAGATTGGAGGAGGAGAGGCTTAGTTTTTTTTGTTTTTTTTTTTTAAATTCTCTTCCTCAAACCGATTGATGGGCTAATTGCTAAAGCCTTAGTTCTGAATACAAAATGGTATTTGCTTCTGGAGGGAAAAAGCATTGTTTATTATTAGCAATGATGGCTGAATAACATCTAATTAAATTGCAAGGCTAAAAATGTTTTAAAAATATTTTATTTATATAACCCCCTGGAGAATTCAACCAGTGGTTTTATACCCACATTTCAAATTCTTTTTTTATAAGCAAGAGACAAATGACAAATATACAAGCTAGTACCAGAAATTTATTTACAAATAAACAAAACCTTCCATGATATGTTTTCCAGATGGTACAGGTTCATTCTAATCTCCTACACTTACAGTACTGTACCATAAGAAGTGATGCTTATAATGATTATAAAGCACAAAGTCCTGAAATTTCTTGTGAATCAATGGTGCATTAAATGATATTCAGCACTTTTTATGTATTATATTTTTCAGCATTCTACTTCTTTGAAATTTATTTAATAATATCCATGCATGGTATATATGGTAACCTCAGTTAACAGAATACTCAATTAACCAGAACACCCCATTCCTCAATCATTCTGGATAAATGGGCATCTACTATATATGCCAACATGGTACTTTGGTGATGTGATTTTATTGGTGCAGCCACAATAACTACCGATAAGATTTGCCCCAATATATTTTTTTAATTATTAATAAAAGATGTTATCTATCAGATGACTGGAAAAAAAGGTGGAAAGGACATCATAAGAAGGGTTTAATAGTTGGACAGTGAGTGCTGCACAAGTAGCCAGGCAATGCTAAAAGACCCAGAAAAAGGCTTCTAGCATATCTAGATCTAGCAGGTCCCACTGGAAGATTTAATGGGAATGAGAGTTGTACAGAAAGTATAGACGGATTGTTGCTCTGTACCATTGAAGGTAACATCTAGATTGATGAGATCACTACTGGAGCAATGGAGAATGTATTTTAAAACCAGTCCATGTAAATGCTAAGAGGAAATTCAAGGTCAAAGTTTGTACTTTTCTCAATTGAATTTTTTCAGAAATCTTCCTTCCTTTCAGAGCTTTCTTTCTAGTAAACCTAGATTCCAAAGGGCATCTTTCAAGCTCAAAAGCAGAATGATCAAGATCACCTTTAATTAAACAAATACATGTCAGTTACTGAGAGTTCAGACTAACCCAACCTTTAAGAGCCTGAAAAAATGTCACAAAACCAGTGAATTAAAATCATGTACTATATTGCTGACAATCTTGTCTAAAGCCACCAAAAATAAAACAGACAGCTTTGGTTATCTGGTATGCCAGGATATAGCAGAATGGAAATGACTATATCAAGTGTTAAGGTGCAAGAATCTAAAGTGAGTATACCAACAGCAGAAGGGAAGTAACTAAAAAGCCCACATCTGGATAACACACAGTATCATAATGCATGGTCACATCAGGGTTTAGTAGCCTGTATTTAAAGAAGCTTAGAATTAGAAGTGTGTAGTGCCAATTGAACAAGATTCCCATCAAAAACCATTAAAACATTTTTGGACTTGTAGAGGAGACTGGGGCCCAAATTCATATTATTTCCTCACTGGTTAAATAGGGACAAAAATAGCACCTACCTCACAAGGTTACTTGTGAGGGTCAAAGGAGATAATGTATGTAAAGTGCTTTGCAAATTTTAAAGCGCTCTATAAATGGGAGGTATTATTATTATGTTTATCAGCACACATGAAACTAGTATCCTATCTGAAATCAAAAAACTGCCTAGCATAAGGAAACATTTTTACAAATTACAACTAATATAAATGGTTACATTAAAGTTGGAAAATTATATTAGTAAAGATAAATCTTTACCATAGTCAAATAATTTTCCTACTTAACATGTTAGGAAACAGTGTATTAAAACAAACTGTAACATTACTATGATTCTTGACTCTTATTGACGATATAACCAGACATCATAATTTTTCTTAATATTAAACTAAATTTTAGAAAAACTTCCATAAATGCCTTAATATGTTTACATTTTCTTCAACTATGAAGAAAAATAAGAAAAATTAAGTACAGTCAACTCTGAACAAACAGAACAGGAAGGGGCTTATAGTCTTGTAAAATTTTACAAAATGGACACCATTTAGGCAAAATTATATTTACAATGAAAAAAAAATACTGGGGCCCAATTCATTCTACCGAATAAAATCTAATTTGTCTGATTAGTTCAATGAATGAAGCAAGGTTTTCACACTTAAAACAGTTAATTGTCTGTGGAGCAGGGACTAAACCCTAACCCTGATTCCAGACCATTGCTTATTGGGATGCACCTTGGTGATGGACAGATGGCCTTGACTGTGCTTCACATCCTGGCTATAAGAGGACCAGGTCAAGAGGCTCAGTTCAGCCAGTATCAGAAAGACAACTCAGCTGATACATCCAAAAGATGAAGCTCCTTGATGGCACAGGTCACCTTAGTTTCTACATCCGACCCCAATGTTATTATACACAAAACAAGCACTAAAGATTGAAAGCTCAAGACAGACAGGGACTGAAAACCAGCAGCACTTTAGAGAATCCCTGGGAAACGTGAAATTCACACAGCCATTTGTCACTGGTTCTATGGATTCTGAAACAAATAACCAAAATATGTTATATTTCATATGGCTAAGTCTATCTTGTTTTTAACCATTCATAGTTTGTGACATATAGTCTTCTAGAAATGACAATCTTTACTGGTCAAGATGTATGTTTGCTATTATTTTCTCATCTATGAGTATCATTCTTCTGGTGCTGATATTCCTAAATTTATATAGTTTAAAAAGACCAATCATTAACTCATGTACCTTGATGAATTTATATTTATCCATCCTTTTAGCCTACATGTGGCCACGAGTGGATTGACTATTGGCAAATCATACAAGAGTATAAAGCTAACTAGCTGATTCAGAAACCAAAGATTTGTTTTGTCAGGCATGACTTGACTCAATGAAAAAAATATCATCTTTGGAGAATGAGAGTTCAAACTCCACCTTGGACACTTATTGTGTAATGACAGACAAAAAGCTGACCCTCTAAAACTCAATGATTAACATAGGCACTACTTTTTAATGCTTGATTTATGAGACTTAATTTTCTTCCATAGCTCCAACTCACCGCTCTGAAAATAAGACTAAATATTTTTGAATAGTAATACCACTAAACAAGTATGTTATCTTGTCAAAGGGCTATTTGTTAAAGGAAAATTCATAGATGTCTTTTAAAGGATAATAAAATAATTAATAAGATGTAGAAAATTATCTACGAAGTTCACATGCCAAGTTTTGATATTTCTAAAGTATATTTTGAACAAGAAAAGTTTGAATATACACCACATACTATATGTATACAGTCTATTTTCAAGAGTCATTAAGTAGAAATGACTTTCACTCACAAATTTTCCCGTTGATTTTGAACCAGTTTCATGTTCCTTATTCAAGTCATCAAGTTCTTCATGACACTAATGATAGCAAAAACCAATTCATACAAACTTTCATCAAAGTATCTGTAAAGGAAATTCCATGATAGAAGTTAAAACATTACGAAAAAACAGATCTTACCTTTCATAGCCCTGAATTCAAATAATACCAAAACAATCAATTGGTAGGGAGGGGAGAATCATAGTATTTAGAGTCATATAGGCAAAAAAGAAAATTCATTCTGTCTGAATTTTCTACGTCAGCCAGCTGTATAAGCATTATATTGGGCACCACCAAAATCTATTGTATGTGAATTTTCATTTATATTAGTGAAAACATCAATAACTTTGTTATTCATTATACCCTAAGATAAAATTACACTTTATTCTTTGTACATCATTTTCCCCCTTTTTAAATTTTGTTAACAGAAAAATAAAAAAAATTAATATTTAAGGAACCGTTTTAGTTAGAAAAACTCAGATCCAAATGAATAGTTGAAAAGATTAAATCTGCCAGGCTGCAAATGTTCTTGAATGTATATATATATATATATATATAAATTTTGTTCCATACTCCCTAAATTCAAAGATTGCAATTTCTCTCTTTATACTTCTAAAGATACACTTAACATCACATTCTTTTTCCTCTACCAACTAAGAACATATTCTAAAAGATTATAATCTTGTAATAGCAGGTTTACATGACCAAAATATTCATTTCTAAAATATTCTTCAGCAAAACTCACATTATGTTTTATCAAGTAAAAGGAGTGCTGGAAACCCAGTTGGAGTCAATATTAGTATCAATATTTATGATGGGCCTAAATGTATTAAGTCAGAAGTATCTATTGTAGTTAAAATATTTCTTACAACACATTTTCAAATACTGTTTCATCTGAGAAAAAGAAAATGATGCCAATTGTTAATATTTAGAGTGATGACTTTTACATTTAAAAGTTCACAGTACTTACTTAAGGAAAGAATTATCAAACCAGTTTTCTGTGAGGAAAACAGAGGAATTAAAATTTACTTTTAAATGAATGGAGTAAAAAAAAAAAAAAAACAAACCCCAAAATTACCTGCGCTTTCATTATTAATATTTAATGAAGAAAAATACTATAAGAACAACATACTGATATATTTATGCATCTGCATCCACTTGCTAAGTAGTTTTATAGCACATAGCTTACTATAACTTTTCTTCAAGTGAATGAGAAGATAAAAAGCTAAAAATATTCCTCAAAAACATAGCCAACATGCTATGTCAATATCATAGTTATAATTCAAGATTATTTCTATGACTACAACAGAAATAATTTTGCTATCTTTTGATTAACTTCAGATGTTGTCTAATTTGTATTCATGTCTTATCAAGCAATAAATACTTAACTGGTTGAAATGAAAACTTTTGATTTGGACTACATGTTTTGTATGATTGAGAAAACTTGGCAATCTTTTAAGATTACTTCTGAAAATGTATTGTATCAATATTACTTTCCAATTATAAGGTATTAGGATTTTCTTGGGAAGCCCAAATACTAATAATCTAATACTTCTTATTCTTACTTCAGATATTTGTTATGTTTAAGTATAGCTTTGAACTGTTAGTAGTATGTTAAATGCAATAAATACATCTTATAGATAGAAAATCCTTATTCTGAGTTCTATAAATTTTAACTACATAAAATTTAGAATCTTTATGGTTATGATCTCAATTTTCTCATCCATAAAACAAAGTAGGGATTTGATTAAAGAAGTTCTAAATGCCCCTCCATATTTAAATTCTCTGATCCAAGAGGTCAATTCTAAAGACACAAAGCACAATGTAAAGATACAATATGAGACAAAACATGAGTATGTAAACTTCTATCATTAAAAAAACACTGTTGATGTAATCTATTTGCATTCTTCATATAAAGTCATGTTTATCTAAATCAATGGCTTACTAAGGACATATTTAATTTTTAAAGCCACAATATTAAGAAAAAACAAAATGAATAGAATCTCTGAATCTGTGGAAACAAAGCAATATCAAATTAAGATATAATTAGATAGTTTACTTTGTAAAAGAGCTAAAACCCTTTCCAGGCAACATTCTGGTAGTTATATACTATAGTTAATTTTTATGCAGCACCAAATAGCATCTACAAAACTAAACAATTTTCTCTGATAATCTATGTCAAAATGTTCATTCATTTGGTGTTTCTGAAATGTTGATTAAGAAGCACAAAAAAACTACATATGCCAGAGAAAGAAACAACTGTACTTTCTACTTGCTTTCCACTCCAACACCAAAAATGAATCTATTTTACTGATTTTTAACATCAAGTGGCATGAATTTTTTTTGAAGAACAAAAGTCTAAGCACTTCATTAGAATATTTAAGACACTTCTTTTAAGTAATCTTCCCTTTTTCACTCCCAACTTAAAAAAAAAAAAAAAACAAAAACCAACAACAAACTTTTGTGCTTTATGAATAAAAGCACACATACACCAAAAAATCCAACTTATATAACTTAATACTGGCAGAGAAATTACAAAAACAAAACAAAACAAAAACCCCAGAAATTTTTAGGAAAACTTAATGACCCTTAACTAAAATTCTAATTACATACAATTGGCCATGTAACCCTTCTGGCTTTTCATATTATAACTGATTCCACAATTCAAAGCTTACAGGGATGAGAAAAGATAAACCTGAGAATGATGCTGATTATTATTATTTTTAATCTCTCTTATATTTCAATGTGAAAAAAAGCAAAAACTGTTGAAATGGTATTAATGTAAGATTCTGAAGAAGCTGCAAAAAAAAAAAGAGGAAAATCTAACATAAGCACATTTGCCAATCTAAAAGGAAAAATTATTACCCAAGACGCATGGGAAAAAATATTTACGTGGAATTTTTAATCCAGATTAAAATTCAATAACTTTAACTTGACTATAAAGTTGAACAGAAACCATCTTCTGAGACACACATTAATAAATGTATCAATAGTACTTATATTCAACCAAGCGTCAGTTATTCAATTCAAACTTGTTAGTAACAATCTATTTTTCCACTCAACAGGCATCTTATAGTGGTTTGTCCCAATTACAATTTTGAAACATTGCCTTAGGAAAACAAAATAGAATCAAAATTAAATAAAATTAAAGATAAAAAATACTTGGATGTTAAAATAAAGAAAAATATAGTCCTTGGCAGATGTTAGTTCAAAAACATCTGCAAATGTTTGGAAGTACAGGAAAACTGAAGTTCAACTTCAGTACAAAGCACATTTTTGAAAAAAGTAAAGCTGGTTCTGTGGAACACAAAATCTGTCCACAAATCACCAGCTTTAAAAAAATATTGCTTTATCACACTCTAAAACATAAAATTTGGCTGTAAGAACTGAAGATTTCATTAAAAGATTAAAGTAATCATATTTATTGCATCTTTAGATTGTATTTTAAAACAGTAAATTAATAGTGCACAACAGGCTTCACTTTTTTCTCCCAAAGTATTTAAGGTGGAGGAACTCTATGGTTGCAAAAAAACAAAAACAAAAACAAAAAAAAAAAAAAACTAAGACATTTATAACAAAGTGTAGACTGGTGTGCTTTTCAAAGGGGCCGAAATAACCAACTGCCACCTTTGTGCTCTGACATATTTGAATTAGTGGGTATGTGAACACTAAATCCATTTATTTTAAATTTGTCTACAATAAATGAAAAACACCGCCCTGTACAATCCACTATCATTAGGGAGTACAACAGCAAAAAAAAATTATTATACAATTTATACATACTAAAATATTTTCTTTTTTTTCTTTTTTTACCACTAGAAATAATGCAGAACAAAACCTAATCAATATAAGGACTTAATTTGGAAAAATTAAAAATTAAAACAGGAAAAAAGCCAATTAAGACAGAACAAAGATTCATGGTTGTGAGGTTAGATTAGTAAGTGCAATTTGAGTAGTGAAACATGCTAAAATTGTATCCTTGGGTTTTTGTTTATTTACCAAATCTTTAAATTAAACATGACTCAAGAAACGTCGGAAGCAGGGCAATATAATTGGGAATTTTCATTTCTTTTATCTTTCTGTTACCCAACTTATACAATGCGCAAAGTGCTAAGCAACACTACAAAAACACATTTACATCAACACTGAAGACCTGGGAAAATGAAATTCCAACAATTTTATTTTTTAATGAGCTGTATTTTCTAAATTTTTGTTTTATTTTTTTTCCTGTTTTCATACAGTATTGAAAACAAAACGCGGCACATTCACATTTTCCCGAGGAACTGTAAAGATGATCTCTACAGGGATAACGTTGAAAAGCCTGAAGCTCAATCAATTGATGTTGAAAACTCTCAAAGGGAGTAAAGGCTTGATCTGAATGGTCTAGAACACGTACTGCAATTTAATAGAAGAGATGGTCGTCTTAATATTTAATGATTTAAAAGAACTTCCCAGTTCATGCGAAGAGTATAGTCCAAGAATAAATCAATTTTCTGAACGCATTTTATGCTACGTAAGTGTATACTTTGCGATCCTCAGGTGTTCGTGCCAAATATTCTCTCTCAATAAGTCCTTCAATACGTTTTTTAATAACAACTGGACTTGGTAAGAATCGGGCCTTCAGCTGTTGAGTTACCTAAAGAGGGGGGAAAAAAAAAAAGACCAACCCTTAATCACAGAAAAAGCTGCACTATAAATATGAAAACCTCATCTGTTTTGAATAGGAAAGTCTATGTGTGACCTTTGACTCTAAAACTTAATAGTTTATAAAATTTGATGATGTGCTGAACACTAAAGCTCACTCTGAACTTCACTTTGTTGAAGCAGAAAATTGGTGATAATTAGAATATTGGATAATTTTACTCTAGAATGTATGAGGTGAGTAATAAAGGTAATCCTTGCTAGAGATACTTTTCTCCATCCTGGTCTACAATTCTCCATTTTGTAACTTTTCCAAGATGAAAGCCAAACAATCAAGTGTGAAAAGAAATAAATAAAAAATAAGAAAATGAAGGATCCAAAGCCTATTTTTTATCTAAATTATGGCACTAGCCTTCAATACTACAATCATAATTCAAATTCCTATATAACTGAACAGCTATTTGACAAAAGTGCAAAGTCAAATGATGATTACTAATATTATTGTACAGATAAAGAAAATTCAAAATCACATCTGCGAGACTCAAATGGGTTAATATATAAATATTATATGATATGTAAACCTTAAAGTACTATGCATTAAATGCCAAGTATTATCATTTGATGAATCTGAAACTGAATCTCAATACATGTAATGATTTTAAGGTGATGTTAAAACATTCACTGTTCTGAAGCAGATGACACAAAATAAGTCAAGCAAAAAAGCTACTCTGATAGACCACAAACATCATCATGAAAGCAATGTTCTTTCATTCTGCTGTAATTTTTCTTTATTAAATACTCAAACTTTTTTACTTCTGAAATAACTACAAATTTTTTTTTTCCCTAGAAAAGGCATTAAAAATGGTAAGGCCATCATTACTATATTATTCTTTCTAGTGTAAATTTTAGCAGAAACATGTAAAGATACCGATCTGGAGGGAGAAAAATGGTTCCTCAATATTTTTTAGACATTTTTTAAAAGCTCTTAAATGTTATATTTTCTATTATTACAAATAAATGTGAATCGTTATTTTTATTTATTATTGTTATTACTAGATTTATTTTTTGAAACACGGCACCTGAACTATGAAAAAAAGTCTGTCCTTTAAAATTGAAGAGATTTTAATGTCTTGGTTATCAATGGCTATTAGTAAAGTTTACTTTTACTCGTTGACAACCCATATTTTAAAATTTTATATAAAAAAGTAATTCTTACTGGTTCTCCTGTTCATTTAGGATGTTTTAATAATCTTACCTCTGCTACTAGCACATTGTGCTGCATCTTCTTTCTAGATTTCATTATCCGTACTATAGCAGCCTCTATCTCATGCTTTCTGTCGTCATCTACTTTCTGCCTTGTTTCTTTTCTTTCTGGGTCTGATTCCCCTTGTTTGGCAGCAACTATAAGAGTAATAAAGCAAATGGTATATAAGTTATTTACAATAAAACAAGTTATATACAATAAAATGTTATTTACAAGATATACACAGAATGAATATAGGGATGTTCACTGACAATGTTCCTGTAAATAAGTTGACATTTTTCCCAATATTTAAATAATATTATATCTATAAACAATCATAACTATTCATAATATATTATCACATATAATTTAATTCTTACTTAAGTTATATCCTACTTTAACACTATACTATTCAGTAATTTTTTTTGAAGATCACATTTTATATATGACACAACAAAATGACAAGAAATCTAGTTTCAGGTTCCTTCGCTCTCATTTTTCCTTCCTTTCTCTAAGTCAGGAACTCTTTTAAAAAGGAAAAGAAAAAAATAAAGTAATTTCAAAGGTAGTTTCTGGACCTGTTTAATACTGGAATTTGTCAGGGCAACAAAATTCACTGCAGGTTCATTTTATTTCCATGATACAATTAAATCATGTGTCACAAGGGGACTTTCCAGACTCACCTATTCCATCTAAATTGCCTGTACCATCTCATGAGGCCCAATGAATCAATATGTGTTGTGAATGTGGGGCTATTTCTTCTTAAAGCTTACTTACTTAAATTTCATATGGCAAAAGAATGAAAACTCAGGAAGGAAAACATTAGTTTCCAAGATACTCTTAGTTAAAAATACTATTGAACACATAAAGTAACTACTTTTATTACTATTTTTTAATTCCTTATGTTGTTGTGAATTGTGAACTAATATTTTTTTTTAAAGCAACAACAAAACGATCAACAAAATGGAAAGGAATTTTAAAATATCTGCATGTAAATAGAAACCATTAATTTCTTGGTAGAGATTCATATTCTATGGCGAACTTTTAAAAATATGTATGAACAAATTCTTTTCTAAAGGAACATGAAGAAATAATTCCACTTGAGACATTTGAAAGTTCTTTTTATTATTGCAATTAAATAAAAGTAACATAACGAAACTCTGTTATATTTATGCAAAAAAAAAAAAAAAAAAAATCCAAGCATCAGTTTCTCAACAGTTTCTTAAAGGATTTTGATTCATGAAAAATAAGTCTTTTTGTTACCCATCTGAATATTGGAAAATGTTCATATTCTGTAATTTTTAATTTACTCTTCTGCATATTCACTTTTTTCCCTTCAAGCTCAGGTGAGCAATACTAAAAATCCATTCTTAACGTAAGATTTCAGCATTACATGATGTTTTTAAGGAACAACAGGAAACACCAGTACAGATACCTGTTTGAATCTTGACTCTGTGCAGTTTGGATGTGAACTGGTCATTCACCGTAAACATGTGACCATTTTCTATTTCCTTTGACTTGGGCTCTTTTGTGAGAACACGTTGTGTTGGTTTGCCACATGCAAGGGACTGCAGGGCCCTAACAAGTTCTCTTTCAGGGATATCAGTCTCTTGTTGAATTTCCTGAAAATTTATCAGATCAATACAATTAGATTTTTTTTTTTTTGAAGAAAGATCCAAACAGATTAGGCTATCAGAAAAGAGAATGACTAAGAAGTCAAGGGAAATTATATTAAAGTAAACTCACAAAAGTGCCATCTCTACATATATCACATTATAATAAAACTTCAGCCAACTGGGAAAAGGACCAATGTGAATCAAAGAACATTTTTAAAATAAATTTTTAACACTTGAAAATAAAGCATTTTCATCGTTTTCAGGAGTTTTCAAATAATTAGGTCAGCAGTATATATACAAGTAGGGGTCATTCAGGAAGAATGAATTGTGACTATCAAGACTCATTCCCAGACATTTCCAAATTAACAAAACTTTTGCAGGCATATAAAAATATTTCCTCTAGATGTACTAATGCCATCAATTTCCTTAGTAAACACTTTTAAAAAATTGAAAATGGTACAACTATTCCCTAGCTAAAATCACAAATTTTAAAATAGTAAGTTCAAATTAATACAATTTATGGTACATAATTTAGAACATGAAAATATTTAAACATGGTTGGTAATTAACACTAAGCAAAAGTTAAATCACAGAGAAACAGTATAAGATATATAATGCTAAAAAACCCCAAAAACCTGTCATTAGAATAAATGTATGATCTATTTTTTCTCATACACATTCTAATTGGTCTAACTTCACTCCATAGAAGCAATGTGAAAGGGAAAAAATCTTTTTACTCTTTTACTTCAAACTCCAGTATGCTTTTTAGCCACTAACCACTATTTTCATGATCACTGGGGTCTGGAGCAAATATCTAACAAAATGAGGTTGGTACCTTTGGTCTTGTTTCACTGTATTAGGAAGCCTGTTCTTTTTCAAGGGTCCAGTTTATCATTATCAGACACAAATCATTCCTAAAGAAAAGGCAAGGGAGCAGCTCAGAAGAGTGGGCTAAACTCCTGCCACCACCTCAGCAGCACTGCACAATATGAACACATAAACAGGAATGATCAAGCTCACTGTTTATGTGACTGATGAGCTGAATCACTTTTCAAAGATCAAGAATGCTTTAGTATATCTTCTTATATAATTTCTTGATTTCTTTTATAATTGGGAAGTGATGAATTCTAAGTGACATGGTCATCATCAATGACTACATATTTTTCCTCTTAGCAATTTCTTTCATTTTAATTACTTCATTTCCATTGCTGAAACTTATAAACTTTAGGCAATTGAAAAAGGAGGGTTGGGAAACAGATTTTTTCAACTTCAGGAGATGGTAAACATAAATTTTTTAATTTGTCATTTAGTCTAGAGGAGATAATCACTGAAGCCCTCTATTTTTGAAGATTTAAGTTGCCTAATCAAATTTAAACAAGGAAAAATTTTGATTACATTGTGGCATAACACCTTTTAAAAAAAACTTTGATGCAAGAATTAATATGATTCTAGCTAGTATTGATCATAGCACAATTAACTTGGTCTATCAAAGTTCTATATCTAATTAATAAATCCTGCATAATTAAGAATACTCTGAAAATATGTTTATAAAATAAGTTAGTGACTACTGAGGGAACTCGCTTGTCATTCAAGACAAGACAAATGGCTGGGTTCCCTCCCCAAAAAATGGTTCCTCAAATCAAAGTTATGACTTTTAGAAGAAAATCATCCATTTAAAATTCTTTAGTTTACATTGGATCATTTGCTCAAGAAAAATATCTTAACTCAAATTAAAAGTCAATTGATTTTCTTGCTAAGTTTGCACCAAGATCAAAAAATAGTCTTTTTAAAAGGAAATATGACATCCGGTACACAGGAAATAAGTAATATATATAAAACTGTGTGTTGTGTGTGTGTTCGTTTTAGGAAAGAAAAAAAAAAGAGGAGAAAAAGACTTTTTTGGCCAAAAAAAGTATAATGGAGAGGGATTAGCAACATTTCTATCTAGGAAACCAACTCCAAATTCTAACAATTAATTCTAGTTTGAAAAGAAATTGAATGGAAAGAACAGGGGACATTTTAAAAGTACAATGATTCCTATGAAGAAGCCAAAGTCTATTCTGTGGACAGAAAGGAAGGACAATCACCAGGGGTATGATGTTTAATGGCTTAAAGGAGTCTCTAATCAGAAGAATGGGGTGAGTCAATTTTAGCACCATGAAAGACATGTGTCACTGGATCTTCATTCTCATAGGATATTCTAGCAAGGAACTGTGAGTTGGAACAAAAAATTGCAATAAAAGTCAACTCCACAAATAAACAATACTAAAATAATGTTTCAAAGACTTTCAAGCACAGTTTTATGTAAATTTCCATAAAGCAGAAACGAGATAGGTAGCATTACATTAAGACACAGAAATTGTCATCTTCAAGTTAAAATGATACCAGTTAAAAGTCAGAGTTGTAAATCATACCTCAAATGTATATTTTTCTCTATTATTAAAGAGCATTAATATTGTCATCTGGAAAGTAGAGACTTGCAATATGTGCTTCCGTGTATTAGAGCCAGTAACTTGGGCACCTCCAACACCAACTTCTGATCCATCTTCCTATTTTTTAAAATAAAAATATAACAATAAAAAGTCTTGTTTTCTATTTAAACTTCAATTACTTCTAGAGTACACTGTCTTTTATTCTCATAAAAATTTCATAGCTACTGTCACTTTGCCTGGGATATATAATACAGATGGATCAGGATTTAGAAACAAGGAGTTTTAGTACTAAGAAATAATATACTGGATATGTAAATGACACAGAAATTATTTTAAAACAATTAAATGGGAAAAAAAAATCTTAGGTAGTGAAAAGGTCTGTAGCTTAATAATTTACTAAGGATTAATAATATAAGACTTTGAAGGAATAACAATATAAGATTTTCATATATATTTTGGAAATATACTGATTTTTTTCAAAACCATTCCAAAAATAATTTTAGAAAAAGATTAACAAATTTATTCTTATGTAAGTTAAATAGGAAAAAAAAATCATGTATACAATGCAAAACTTCAATCCCTGTCCAAAAAAAAAAAAAATTTACAAGGGAAAAACATCTATCTGTGAGAAAATGTTGGTTGATACTCATAATCTCTGTCACCAACTTGGAAACTGGCTGAATGCATTGTAATTGTTACAGTAATGGAATATGATGGTTCCATTAAAAACAATATATAGAAAGCACACAGTGAAATGTGGAAAGAATTATGAGATGATCCAGAAAGAACAAGCATCACAAGTATAACTAGATATTTATTAAAAAAAGAAAGGAGCATAAATTATTAAACATTTGTTAAATGCTTGGTATTTATATAAGGTTTATTTTGCATATTTATTTATTTATTTTTGGTTAATAAATAATTTTAAAGTTTTCTTTTAAAGTCTACTAGTAGTAACTCAATTCCAACTTCCAAACATTGATTTATCTGAAGAATCTTTGTAACCCTTGGTTATTTTATCCCTGATTGGTAAGCATACTTCAATTTTATCTCAGGGATATTGCTTACTTCAACGTATCTTCAAATTTATATAAGTGATGGATTTTAAAATAGTATGAATATATTATTAAAATGATAAAAAAATGAATGTAGTTTCATTCCAATCTATACACAATTGTGATAATTCTAAACTTGTTTTATGGAGATAGTGATTGGATTTATGATTTTGCTGGCATAGGAAACTCTTGGGTGAGGGAAGTCTCCCATGGAAACTGGTACTTTCCTTCATCACCTTAGAACTACTGAGTGCACCGAGGTTAAGTGACTTGCTCAGGGATCACTAATTCAGTGCATATCAGAAACAGGACTTCTTTCTGACTCAGACTGGCTCTCTGTTCATTACACCAAACTGCCTCCTTTATATTATACACAGTTGACAATAACATCAAGACAGAAAAATTTTATCCATTAGTAAATTAGAATTATTATTTTAAGTCAGCTTATTCTTTTAACATTTTTATTTTTATAAATTTTCTTGAGGCACTTAAAGCAAGCAAAAGATTGAGAAAAGCAAACAATAAAACACAATCTCATTGTTCTGAATTAAATATTAAAAGATTCATTAAATTTTCCTAATTTAAAAATGCCAGCCAATTATAAAATTTCATATTTATTTTACTAACTTTCAACTTTTTTGCCTACTTGCAAAATTATCTAGCCCATGACATCTCAGGATTACCAGAACATAAAGTCACCTTTGGCGAATTTAAAATTAAAAAATTTATATACTTTAATGCTTATATGATTAAAAAGAAATTAAGCTTTCTATGAGAATTATTAGTCTTAGTAATTGTTAGCACTTAGACCAGGGGTTCTCAAACTGTGGCCTGCTAAGGATGTTTATGCGGCCCACCAGGTATGGCAAATGGGCTGAGGGGCAGAGACAGAGTGTGAGTTTTTGTTTTTACTATAGTCTGGCCCTCCCACAGTCTAAGGGACAGTGAACTGGCCCCTTATCTAAAAGTTTGAGGACCACTGACTTAGACCTTCGGACAAGACTGATAGCAAATAACCTGTTTGTAAAATGAAAAAATTTAAATGAGGTAAGAAAACAATCAAAATCCAGGTTCTTATCTACCAGCCCTCTTAAGAATTTGTATGACATAGCTATAGTCTATATAACCAAAGAAAAGTTAACCAAATAATTTATTTCAAAGACAGTATTTTTAAAATTTAAATTACTTAGTGTAGGTATATACAAAAATTCAAACACTTACCTTTTTAACTGGTCCATAAAAGGTGGCATTGAGATCTGCAGAACCCATATGGTGCTGGAGTGTCAGTTGGCGACCACTGTGTTTGGCTAAATAAAACCTACAGCATTACAAAAAAAATAACAATTCACATACAAAAAAATTTAACAATTCATATACTTTATATATTTTAAAATATAGACAAGATAATAACCAACTATATCTTGTAGCTGAGAAAATCAATGGCCAAAGAGAATTGACTTGCTCTAAGTCCACACTAAGTACATATGGAAGAATGGAGCCAACCTTCAAAGAGGCACTTAGTAGAGGCACTGTCACTCAGGTAATATTTCAGCATAGAAACTGAAAATTCTTAAAATAGCCATTATGTTATAATTTAATAGTAGTTGAGTATTGAGTCTATGCCTGTGCCCCCTGCCTCCATGTATTCCTGCAAAAGACTTTTCAAAAAAGTATCAAATAGAAGACTAATAATATATTACTCTCAAAAACAATCCAGCATAAAATCGATGTGCCAATTTTCCAAACACTACTATTTTAAGATCCATCAAGAATTTTATAGTTGGCATACTTTTCAAGATCTTTTCATTCACAGCAATTAAAACAGCCCTCTACTCATTGCTGATATACTACTTGAAACTACTTTTATGATATTCCTGGGTCCCCCAGTCTTACTAAAGTAGTAAAATGGTAGCATTTTAGATGAAATTTAATGATTTTTACCATATATGCAAAAGAAAAAAATGCATTTAATCTGTATTCTTTTTTTTAAATTTCTAACTTACTTCAACGTGAAGCAGTATTGGAAACACAAAGCCTAATTTAGTATTTACCTTCTAAATATTTCAAAAGCATGTCTTGGTGCTGGCGGGATGTTGCACTTTGGTGTAGCTGACTGAGTGGGCCAGTATCCTGTTGTGAGGACTCGAACTGTGAGGTCAACACCACCTAATGATACCTATGCACAACAGGGAAAAATATCTCAAATTTTAATTAGAATCAATTATATCTTTCAATTAATACAATGAGTTACTGCTATAAGGCTGGCCTTAAGCTGGTAACAAGCACATGGCAAAGCAGGGTTCTAATCTCTAAGATTACTTATTTAATATCCCATCTTCATACACAAGTATAATTTCCTCTGCCTAAAACAGAGCACATAGCAGAAATATAACATGTACTGTTAAATTTTGTGACCTTCCTTTACCATCTACTAGACTTGACCTTTTCAAAAACCTACCAGTATTTACTACATATAAAGAAATAATGTTGGTAAGAGCTAAAGATCTGAGAGAAAAATATTGAGCAGTCAAGCGATCCTATGAAATTAACTATAGAGAACTGTTTCAGTTTAAGAACGAGGGTCAATAGTGAAAAGGTTAAAGAAAAACAAGTTGTGACCTTTAAACACATTTATAAGGTCATGAAGTTTACTTTAAGCTGTAAAGAAAATTGTCAAGGAATCACAAACAATCACTTTCTTTAAAGATACTTCTAGTGTTAGTTCTTTGCTGAAGTTTTAGAAACATTATGGGCATCCCTGAATTACAAATGTACAAATAAAACAAAAATCCTTTTAATTTCAATTCAACATTTCAACCCACTTAATTAAGTTTTCCATTTCTTCATACCTTAACTTATATAAGCCTCATTAAAAAAGTTTGAAGTATTTTAACTATATGATGCAAGTTTATTTAACTATCATAAACTATGACTCTTCAGATACTTATTTTCACAGCATTGTATTGAGGATGCAATAACAAAAACATAATTCCT
This sequence comes from Sminthopsis crassicaudata, assembly GCF_048593235.1. Classification (NCBI taxonomy): domain Eukaryota; kingdom Metazoa; phylum Chordata; class Mammalia; order Dasyuromorphia; family Dasyuridae; genus Sminthopsis; species Sminthopsis crassicaudata. The sequence goes on along the minus strand of NC_133619.1, from coordinate 57,333,605 downwards.
GAACTTAAAGGCAGATATCTTAGAAGAATAACTCAGGGCAAAAAATCAGGAAGATTGGAGAATGTTTCATGGAGGAAATGGCGATTCTACTGAGACTTGGAACACAAGAATTCAGCGAGATAAGGATGAGAAGAAAGTGTATTGTGGGCTTCAAAGTATGGGTTGTGCATATACCTAGGTGAGAGGAATTTCAAGTTTGATTAGAACAAAGTTCATAAAGGAAAGTATTGTGTAATAAGACAGCAAAGAATCGCGGGAACCAGATGGTAGTGGACTTAAAATATGCCAGGCTACTAGCTAGTGAAGGTTTTGATTAAGGGAGTGATATTAGACTTTTATCTAGAAAATAATTGTGTGAAGGATGAAATATATTTTGGAGGTATATGGAAGCAGGAAAACCAGTCTAATGCAGTACTCGGCAGGTGACGACTGTGTGAACAATAAAAGAATGTAATGAATTCACGAGATATTATGGGGGTTTTAATGGAGAAGTCCTTTGCAGCTTACTGGATATATTAGATGTGAGATGCCAAGAAATTAATAATTTATAGGCTATCCATTTGGATACTGGAAAGATTATGGCACCCTGAAAGAAACAGAAGTATGGATGAGCAAGAGAAAAATATTCAAGTTCTGCTGTTAAATTACTAAGTTTGAGTGCATATTAAACTACTTTGAGACATTTAGCAACAGCTGATAATGTGAGACTGGAGTTTAGGAAAGAAAGGGACAGGAAAGTTATTGAAAGCTTAAGAATGGGCATTAAAACTAGTTAAAGTGACTCATTCATTCAAACTTGTTCTCAAAATAAATGTTCTCTTGTTTATGCTTATTTCATTCTTCATTATTTCATGAGTCATATTGTCTTTATGAGACCTTTAATTGAAAATCTGTCTACAAAAGTTCCCCGAATTGTTTTTCTTCTGATCTTGCTTACATGTTTTATTTGCACAAAACCTTTTAAATTTAATGTAACTGATATTATTCCATTTTCACACCTTTGCTTTTGCTTATTCATAAATTGGCTACCTATCGTTAAGTTTTCTAAGTCACATGTTCCATGTTCTTCAACTTTTCTTATTTTGACCTTATCCTGATCAATGCCCAGTTTCTGCCACATTGTTTTCCAGTTTTTAACAAATAATGAATTCTTATCCCCAAATCTTAAAGTTTTTAAATTTGTCAAACAAAAGAGGAGTCTGTGTATTTTCCTGTTGTAAAGTATAAGTCTATTCTATTTGCTGATCTACCTTTCTTAGTATTTGATAGTTTTGATCATTACTGCCTTAAAACATAATTTAAGATTTATTGCTACTAAACCTTTCTTCCTTTACATTTTTTTCATTAGTTCCTTTAAACTTTTACTTTTTTGTACTTTCAAATGAAGCATCATGTATTTCTAATTTAATTGGTATGGCCTTGAATAGATAAATTGGTATAGGTTTTGGTAAAATTGTCATTATATGGAGATGTCTACCCACAAATAATTATTCTCCAATCATCTTAATCTGGTTTTATTTATATAAAAATGTTTGTTGTTGTTTTTTTAACATAATTTTGTTTATATAATTTTTGGGTTTCTTTTGGCAAGTGTACTCCTAGGTATTTTACATTATCTACCCTTATTTTAAAAGACAAGGAAAAAATGTATATATAGGCACACAAAATAAATTTCCATATCAATCATGTTACAACACACACACACACACACACACACACACATGTGAAAATATCGCTCCATCTTCATTCAAGTTCAGTTCTCTCTCTGGAGATCATTTTTTTTTTTTTTTTTTTTTTTTGGTCATAGGTCCTTTGGACTGTTTTAGATCACTGTCTTGATCAGAGTAGCTGGGTCTTTCACAGCAGATCACTGTTTTAACACTGCTGTCACTACATACAACTTTTCTAACTTCTGTTCACCTCTTTTACAACAAGTCATGTAAGACTTCCCAGGTTTTTCTAAAACCATGCTGCTTGTCATTCTTATAGCACAGCTATATTCCATCACAATTATGTACCACAACTTGTTCAATCACTCCTTAAATTTATGAGGCTTACTTTTTGAAAAGTTGTAATTATTAGTAAGTTTTTCCTTAAGAGTAAATCTAAATTAATGTTTTTATACTCTAACTTTTTCAAAATCAAAATTAATGCAGAGTGAAGTAGAAGAATTTTACCTGAGAAAGATTTTTATAATAAATTTCTCTGATGAAAGTCTAATATTCCAAAACATATGATAAATTGATTCAACCATATAAGAACAAAAGCCATTTCTCCAATAGAGAAATGAATAAAAAGCACATAAAAAAGTTCCAAATTATATATTATTTTAAAATACAATTTAACATAAATAGAACGTGATAAAGAGAAATAAGAAATCTGAAGAGCTACCCCCCCAAAAAAAATCTGAAGGATTCTCATTCATTTTTCCACCTTCCTTTTCTATCTCAGAGCTTTCAGGCTCCCTTGCTCCTTCTCACTCAAAGCAAATTTATCCTTCTTCTCCCCCTCTCCCCATTCCTCTAGTACTTTATTCTAGACATACTGATACTTTCTCCCAGGATACATTGGTTTACTCATCTTAGTCTAAAAATCTGTTCAGTATTCTTCAGGCCTAAGAAACTTGTTCTTGAAACATTTTTTATTCTGTCCAGTTAATATTCTATCTCTCTACTTCATATCACTATCAAACTTTTTGAAAAAAAAAAAAAAAAAAAAAAAAAAAATGGATCCATACCCATTGCTCCAAACCCCTATAATGTGGCTTTCAAATTGCCTATAGAAGGTCATCAATAGCTTCCTAATTACCCCTTTTGTCTTTACTTTCTTTGGCCTATCTATCTAATCTACTTACCTACCTATCTATAGCATATATATATATATATATATATATATATATATATATATATATATATATATATATATATATATATATATATATATATATATATATATATGAACAACCTCTCAATGTTGATAAGAAGAGAACCATAGGGAAGAATCTGTATGTGAGTGAATGTATGCAGCCAAATTAATTATAACTTGTGTCCTTCCCACACTCAAGATAGATGGGAGACTGATCTCTCTCTCTCTCTCTCTCTCTCTCTCTCTCTCTCTCTCTCTCTCTCTCTCTCTCTCTCTCTCTCTCACACTCACACACACACACACACACATATATATATATATATGAAAAAAGCAAGCAGGATGATTTAAGAAAAACATAGCCAACATATTGTTTAATTCAAAGTGAGAGAAATATTTATTTCTATTCTAGGATTAAGGCTTTTTCTTTTTCTTTCCTCATTCATAGAGCAGCCCCTTTAGGGTCAATCAGCTAGTCCCTGAAAGACAAGGCTTACAGATGAGATTTCTCAAATCGTATGAGAATATTTTCCTAAATCGTGAGTGGGAGGACCCCACCCAACCTAAGAGACCTTGGTTTAGAGTTTAAAAAGAATCTAATCTGATTAATTTCTGTCTCAAAGCAATGAAGTCATTCCCTTCTATTAGGTTACCCAGCTCCTGAAGGAGAAAACCAACCAGAGTGGAGAATAGACATGGATTCTTTTGTTCCAACCACTGGAGGTGGCTGAGTGTCTCGATTAAACTACAATCTCAAATATGAGTTGAAAACTTTTAACCCAACTTCCTTTTAAAATGTTTATTAATCAGGGTTCACATCTCTTATCAGGGGTATTCCCTTTCAAAAAAAAAACAAAAAACAAAAAAAAAAAAACATTAAGACATTCAAGTTTATCCATTAGGTATCTTTGGTTATCAAGAAACTACAGACTATCAATTTATCACTAGCTAACCTAATTAATAAATTAATTACCCAGATACTCTATCTCTCTGGTTGTGAAATGAGCAGAACACTGTACATAGTAACATCAAGTTAATCTAGATAATTCTGAAGGACTTTTCATAAAAAAAAAAAAAAAAAAAAAAAAAAAAAATGCTATCCACCTTCAGAGAGAGGGGAGACGGAATGCAGATTAAAGCATAATTTTTTAAAACTTCATTTTCCTTGCCCTCTTCCCCCCCCCAATATAACTAATAGGGAAATATGTTTTGCAGGACTCCACATGTATAATTAATATAACTTTTTTTGCTTTCTCAATGGGTGGGAGGAGCAGATGGAAGGACAGAATTCACAACTCGAAATTTAAAAGAACACAGCAAGTAAATAATAAATTGGGAAAGGAGAAAGGTGGCACACAGAAAGTTGATATGCCTCAAAATAGTTATTAAATGCATTAATATAAATTCCAAAAGAAGAAAAACTGTTTACCAAAATTAACCAAATTGTCTCATTTATCTTGACCCCAAATCTCTTCTGTTCCATATCTCTCCTCTCCACTATAATTGCAGAAAAAAGTCTAAAAGTTATCACAACAAATGAACAAATCCATGATTGAATGAACATATGAAAAAAAAAAAAAAACAAAAAACCACAACCAAACGTAGCATCTGAGAATATTTCTAATTTAATAATGAATCTGTAATGTGAAGCAACCTGCTGTGATTAGAGCCATCTCAACAAATAGGAGATATACTAAATCAATCTTCTTCCATGTTTATTTATGATTGGTATAGTCAAATACTAACCCCCCTCCCCGGATATTACTTAAGATTGATTCCTTAAAAAAAAAAAAAATCCCCCCCTTTTCTTTTTTTTTTTTAGGGGGGCATGAGGGAAAGGGGAGCGTCTTGGTCCAATATAGTATGAGTCCCAAAGTTTAAAAGTCAATATGCTAATATGTAGTTCTAGCAGAGCTGATTAGTTCTGATATGGGCCTTAAATAAAAGGGGTTGGGATACTTTTGTCATATCTTCACATAGACACTCACTGTACATGGTATAATTTTTTTTTTTTTTTTGTATTTGGATAACAAATTTATTTTGAGTTTATTGTGGACTGGACTGCTTTCTAATTTGCTTAATAATTTTTGCCAAAGAGAATGGAATTCTTTCTCAAGTTCACCAAAGATGAGATTCTGTTTTGTGAAATTTCTTTGCTGAGTTTTGCTCACTGGTTTATTTTTCTATTTCTGAACCAGTACCAAAATATTTTCATGATTATAGATTTGTCACAGAATTTGAGGCTTGGAAATACTACTCTCCTCTTCATTCCTATTTTTGCAATTTCTTTATCTAGAAAGTCTATACATTCTTTGTTCATCCAAATGAAACGTGTTATAAGTATTTTGTTTCAGCATTAAAAAATTATTAATAATTAAGTTGCGTTACTTGGAGTTGTCAGCTTTAAATTCTAATGGACTATATAACATACTACATTTATAAATGGAAGCTTATAACCCATATGGACAATCTCAGTCATATTCATTCACAAATATAAACACCAAAGAAGAAATGTTGGGTATGATGTGATTTATCAGATAGATAAACAAATTTTTCTACTATTTTTCAAAGTTTTTGCCCCATACTTGGAAAACTTTATATACACAGTGCTTAGAACATGGCTTTCTATTCCATAAGTAATTAGCATTAATACATAGCTATAACATTACTATAGTAATATCATTTCTACTATGAGGAATTTGTAGTATAATCTAGATTCTTCTGGATGATGTCCAACATTATGTAATACTTTTAGTTTTTTCAAACAAGTTAAAATCAATGTTCTCAATTTTTAAAAATTCAATGTAAATATAAACAAATTAATTTTGTATTTATTCTGATTTTATATAAAAAAAACAGGAACAAAAGGTGATTTTCTGAGATGATATAGTTTAATAGAATGATGCTTAAGAGTAAGTAAAAAAGTTAGGTCTCATTCTTTCTAGTAATAGTTTTTCTACTTGTCTCTTGTTTTTAGCAACAACCTTATACCATATTCAGAATAAAAAATGTTTTTAAATAACAAAGAATCTGAGCTATACACAAAAGCTTTTTTATATTGAAAGACTATCAAAGGTTCTGAAAAGTTTTGTGGGCTATGAGAGTAAAGTTCTCTGAAAAAAATACTCAATACTTAATACACAATATATAAGAAGCAAATAAATGCTTACAGCTCTCAATGAAGTAGAATAAATTAACTCACTTTCAAAAGAGAAGACTTAGATTATGTTGTTTACCAAACAAAATGTTTACTGTGAAAAAGTTTATATTAAAAATATAGATATATAGATAGATAAATATGAATACCAGAAAAATAAAAACAGTCTTACTCCTGTGGCTTGTAGATGCTGCCTGAATTCATCCATAGTTGTATTTGAGATGCTCATATCCCTGAACATTCCTTCCAGTTTTGATGTGAACTGACATCCACATTCAGTCTTTGGAAATAAAGGAAACATAAACAAAAACTAAATCTTTTATTCATTAAATTAACTCTCAATGTTTTTATAGAAAATTAAATATGAAATCTTTTAATAGTAAGGTTAATCTTTATTAAATTATTTTGAGGAAAACGGTGACAAGACCAAGATAAAGCTTTTGAAATGTGAATTATCTCCACTAAATTCAGTTAGCTGGGGAGAAAAGAGAATGGAATGAAGAGTATTCGGGCAGCACTAAATGAATTACAAAAGACACTGGGATTCTTAGGATTTTATTAATTCTAGAAAAAGGCATTGTATGGAACAAACTACATTAACTGTGAGGAGAAAAAAAAATTTACAAATTAAAAGCTTACTTAAAATAATCACATACATCTTACCGTGCTAACAATTATATTACCTGTGTTAAACATCTGTATTAAATATTAATAGATGTGATATTTTATCTTACCTTTAATTTAGATATCATATTTTTTTCGGAGTCATCAGAAACACTTTTATTTGTAAGAAGTCTTCGGGCCAAATGTTGTTTATAGTAACGTTCAAATACATCTTTTTCTTGCATAAACCTAAATAGGACCATTGCCTTATCCAATATTGTTTCTACTTCTTGTTCTGTAAGCTGTAAAATTGAAATAATTCAGAAATTTGATTTCTATGAAAAGAATTACCACATAATCTTAAGTGTATAACAAACAAATGCATAAGGGATCTCAATGGCTGAAAGAAAACCTCTTACTTTTTGTATATCAGGCAATTAACTATAACTACATGTTTCCTTCTTTGCTTTTCATATGTCCTTTCCCACTAACCCATTTTCCTCACTTCTCTCCTTCCTAACCAGTAAATCTATATCCAGTCTACCTGAGAGCCACACATTACTTTTTTCTAAATACTACTGAATGGAGTTTTTTCTTCTGACTTCATCTATGTGGGAAAAACAAATGAGTTTTGGAAAAGCTACAGCAATGTCATTTATGATAAAAGAGATAAATTTTAAAAGTCAAACTATTCCCCTGACATCTCTCAAACTGGTAATGATCACCTATTAGATTTGTATTTTGATAGATATTGCCATTCCTCTTTTTCTATCTCAGACTACAATTGGTGGGTCTTATAAAAATCCAACAACAGAATCATCTTGGAAGAGTGGACAGAACTGTCCCCATGCACAGAAATAACTGGCTCGTAGGTCCAACTCTGAAAAATATCTTTGACCATCCTGAGCACATCAGTTTAATTTCCCAGTACTTTTGGCAATCCTCCAAGATTATACGGCAGACGAAATGCCAAGCAAGCTTGGTGTCTTCACCTGTGAGTTTCTGATGACAATGAGATGACTGGTCCAGTTTTTAATCAAAAACTTTTCATCCCTAATTAAACTTCCCCAACTCCTGCTCCTTTATAGCTCTGAGCTGAGAACTTAATCTTATATTTCATTGAAAAAAGAGAACATTTGCTAAAACCTTACTATTTCCTCAGCTCATGTCTTTCAGAGATTTCAAGGCACTATTTCCTCCTTCAGGTCTATTTCACATAAAGAGATGGACCATTTTTTTTTTTTTTGCCAAGGTTTAATTCTTTACATGTATAAATCATTCCACTGTATGCCATCTTCTGCAGCAGATGGCCCTCACTATCACCTATCTTTTAGCAGTTTCCTGTCTTTTGGCTGCTCCCTCACTGCTTACAAATAAACTCTTATCCTTAACAAAAGCCTCAAATTTAAGCCATCCAAATTCTGCAAACTGTCATCCTAGAGTTCTTCTCCTCAAATACCTATAGGAGGCACATAATTAATGCCTTCCCATCCTTTCCTCTTACTATCTCCTTAACTCTCAGTGGTGTGGCTTCCAACCTGATCATTTAATTGAAACTGCTCTCTCCAAGTTACCAATGATCTCTTAATTGTCCAGCCTAATGGCCTTTTCTCACCCCATATCCCCATACTTCTTACAGTCTTCAACTTAGGATACAGTTTAGCTGTCTTTTTCTCAACACTATCTTTTCTGCATTCCTCTCTCCTGCTTTTGACTAAATGACATCCACTTCTTTTTCTTCATCCATTTCATGCCTGCTAAGAATGGATGCCTTCCAAAGGACTGTTTTGGGTTCTCTTCTCTCCTCCTCGTGTGCTGGATTATTTGGTGATCCCATGAATGACCATGGATTTAACTATTTTTTAAATATTTAACTATTTATTTAACTGTCATCTCTATGCAAAGAATTTAGATCTAATGATCCTTTTTCAAACTCTATTCTTGCCTCCAGTTTTGCAACTTCAGTTGCCATTTAAACATCTTGAACTTGATTTCCCCCACTTGTATCTTAAACCCAACATGTCTGGAAATAAACCCATTATGTTCATTCCAATGCTTCCCTTCTAACAAACCTCCTTATTGTGACCGAGCATTAGTATCCCAAGCGACACACACTCGGTTAGTGAGCTGGATACCAGGCTCAAACCACGTGTCATCCTCAGCTCCACACTCCAAGCTCCCCACCCCCATCCAATCAGTGGCCAGATTTTGTCCTCTCTACCTTTGTAACACCTCGAGTATATGCCTCCTTCTCTCCTCTGACGCTACCACCCTGCTGGGGACTCATCACCTCACAGATGGATTGTTGCTGTAGCCTGCTGACTGGTGTCCGTCCCTGCTTCTAATGCCAATCTACTTTCTAATTAGCTATCAAACTGATCTTCCTACAACACAAGCCTGACTGTCACCCTCTTATTTGTTAAATACCACTGGCTTCCCACTACCTCCAGATAAATATAAACTCTTTAGTTTGCCTTTCAAAGCCCTTTGTAACCTCCTCCCCACCCTACTTCAAGGTCTTACATTTTAACGCCTTCCACTCATCTACAGTCCAGTGACACTTATCTCCTTGGCTGTTATTAGCACAAGACACTCTGCGCCTCCCAAATCTGAGTGTTTTCAAAAACTGGACACTCTTCTCTTCTTGCTTCCTCAAGTCTCAACTAAAGTCTTTCTGAAATCAGTCTTTCTTAATGTTAATGTCTTTCCTATAAGATTACACCAAATTTAACATGTATCTGTCTTGTTGGTACATTGTTGTTTGTTTCTTCTCTCTCTCTCATCAGGCTACAAATTCCTTGAGAAAACGAACTGTTTTGTTTGGTTTTTTAGCCTTTCATTGTATCCCTTAAGTTTAGCACAGTGTCTGGCACATAGAAGATGCTTAATAAATACTAGATGATTCTCCCTTGTCTCAAAACATGATACTGTCACACAATATATAACTCTGTTATCAAACATGTGTCAAGTATATCACCTATTTAGCAGAACTTAAAATGTATAACTTCTACCCCCTTGATTGGTTCCAAAAGTATGAAGTGTAGGTCATTGATAAATATGTTCAAAAAAGCAGCTGTGACAATTGCAACTAGAGGCTCATTCACTTGAGAAAAACAGCTTTGTTGTCTTTTATAGTTTGGTCTTGATACCTATTCTGTTGACTGAAATATAAAAAGTACATGTTTCACAATGCATCAATACTAAAATAATCCATAAAAGATTTCATATAACACTCAAATCATAAAAAGTAATTTGTCTTTTTGCTGTTCTAACTTTTCCATTGATCTTACTTTTATATAGCCTCAAATATATTCATACTTACTCCTTTCACTCCTTTTTTAAGCTTATCATCAATAAATAATGAGAGGTATTCTGGGGATCTGGAGTTGAGGTTGAGAAAATACTCAAAGTCACCCGCAATTGTCTGTTTAAAGAGCCGGTCATTATTGAATGATTCTTGGAGAAAGCGATCAAACCTACTCTTCAGATCCAGTAAACCCTTACAAGGAGAAAAAAAAAAAAAAAAAAAAAAAAAGAACATTTTGATAAATTCTAATTTTTTACTGAATTGGCATATTGAAATTGGTAGAATGAATGACTATTTTAAGGTGGGGAGAAATTAGCTTACTCTACTTATAACAATGAATTAGATGCGTCAAAGATCACAGAAGTTAGTTGAAGACAGGAGAAAGGCAAATGTTAACCAGATTTAAGAACAGGAGGAAGAGTTGTTAAATGCCTTAGAAAATTCCACAACTGGCTATTAAAAATATGGCTGGTGCATCTGAAAAAATAAATGGTGATCCCAAAAAGTTAGGCTGGCTTCATTAAGATCAAGTTGGATTAATTATCACTTACAGAAATGCAAATTAAAACAACTTTGAGATACTACCTTACACTTTTCTGTTTGGCTAACATAACAGAAAAAGAATATGATACATCCTGGAGGGGATGAAAGAAAACTAATGTACTGTTGGTGGAACTGTGAACTGATCATCAAGCCATTCTGTATCAAAATTTGGAACTATGTCCAAAGAGCTATGAAACTGTACAGATGCAACATACCCAGCAATAAAACTTGAGAGCTGGGGGAAAAAAAGGCTTATACATATAAAAATATTGATATCAATTGTATTTTTATGGTGGCGAAGAACTGGAAATTGAGGGAATGCCCATCAACTGTAGAAGGCCTGAACAAATTATAGTATATGATTGTGATGGAACACTATTGTGGGATAAGAAATAACAAGAAGGATACTCTCAGAAAAACCTGGATGCTTTTATGAACTTGTGGAAAGTGAAGTGAACTGTACCAGAATAACAGTAACAGCAATATTGTATAATGATCAATTCTTAGCAATATAATGATGTCAAATGATTGTGAAGGATTCTTGATGAAAAATGCTCTCCTGCCTCCAAAGAAAGGACTAATGAAATCTTAATGCAAATTGAAGCATCCTTTTTTTTTTTTTTTTTTAAACTTTCTTTTTCATTATCGATTTTTTGGATCTAGGTTTTCTTTTGCCACATGGCTAAAAGGGAAATGTTTTACATAAGTGAACATATATGTGCAATCTATATCAAACTGCTTGTCTTCTCAAGTGGGAGTGGGAGGAAAGAAGAAAGAAGGGAGAGAACTTGGAACTTAATTTCTGTTTACATTTAACCAAAGAAAAAACTGAACATAAAAAAAGGAAAGGTTCTATCAAACTATTCCTTTAGTTGATCAAATTATTAATTAGTATGTAGTTTTTAGCAAAGCATTTGTAAAGTATCTTGTACTTCTCTTAGGGAGAATAAACTATAGACTAAATGACAAAACGATTTGATGGATTCTGAACTGGCTAGATAGAAAGGATAGGAGTAGTTATTAATGGTCCAATGTCAGGAGATCAATAGATCTCCAGAGAAGAACTGTGGTAAAACTGTCTGATTGCTGTTTAATATTTTTATCATTGATCTCGGTAAAGTATCATACCCAATTAATTTAAAAATAACAACAACAAAAAAAATGGAATAAAAAGTTAACACAGAGAACATGTAACCAAAAAATCTTCGACAGGCCAGAAAACTGGGCTAATTCTAATATAATCATATTTAATAGCTATAATTAAGTTATCAAAAAGAAATCATCTTCACAAATATAAAATTGAAGTAAAATGGGTAGAGAGCAGTTACATTGAAACAGATCTTGAGTTTCAATGGACTTCTGGCTCAAGGTGTCAGCACTCTGAAACGGTACCTCACTGAGCCCTGCACTCTGGCTGCAATCTGGAGCACTGGACTCAGTGCCAGGACCTGTTTAAGAATGACCCGACCTTGGTGAAGACTGCCTGGAAGATAGTCTAAGTGGAGATGGGTCTTGAGTCCATGACATATAAGGACAGAACAAAGAACCTGGGTGTGTTTGTCCTGGAGAAGACAAGACTCAAGAGATTCATGTGTGACAATGTCTTCAAATAGTTGGCCCCAAAGGGCAGAACCAGGAGCAATGGGTAAAATTCACAGAGACATGGTGTCTCTACAACTCAGCCGGCAGCCACCCAGTGAAAAATTTTAGTAAGAGGTGAGGCCACAAAGTTATCCAGTAGAATGCTCATACCACAACCTTTGAGGGGACCACAGAAGGCAGGACAGGGAACTAAATGTGCTTGTCAGGAGGCTCAGAGCCCTGACCCTGAGAAATGAATGTTAGCAGGTTATGTGGGGAAAGTGTGAGACCAAGCAGAGTCAAAGACCCCCCCCCCAAAAAAAAGGAGGAAAGGCCAGAGCCCAGCCCTGGCAAAGGCAGGCAAAAAAATTCTTCAGAAATTAAAGCTGAACAGATGAGAAAAGCAAAGATGACACTGAGTATACAAAACTGTTGTAGAGCTAGAAATTCTCCCAAACGCAGGGAAGAATAACTCTTATAAAAGAAGTCTCAAAGAAAATAATGGTTTTCCACAAAGACTGCATGGAAACATAGAAGAAATGAAGGGACAAAAAAAATAAAATAAAGACTCTTACTGGAAAGAGAAAGAATAAATAATCCATCAAAGAAAGTGGTAAGCTTTTTCTAAGGAACTGACTCTAAAAACTAGAAGAGAATAGTTTATTAAAATCTCTAACTGTTGGAAATATTAGAACAAAATGAAGACCACAACAGGGGGAAAAACCCCAACAAAGAACTAACAATATGATACAGAATATCAAATACAACTGGCTTGTGAAGAAAAACAGAAGAAATGGTTTAAGAAACAATGAATTCCTGAAAATCATAATTTAAAATTTGAAGCATTGTATTCCTAAATATCACAAACAAAACTTGTAGAGGCAAAGTGGAAAAATTCACTTATTTTCAAAATTCCAAAAGTAAAGACTCAAGAATGGAAAAATAAAAAGTAATTTAAATCTAAAGAGAGGGCTGAGTTATAACAATTAGGATTGGAATGGATAAACTACATGATTGTATGAATATAATCCTTCTTAGGAAATGACAGAAACCTTGCCTTTTTTGTTGTTGCAATGTAAATAATATGGAAATAGCCTTTGTATAATTTCAAATGTATAAGTGATGTAATATTTGTCTTATGAATGGGTGACTGGAGCAAAAAGGAGAGGAAAATATGAAATTCAGAAATTAAAAAAAATTGTAAATAAAAAATAACTTAAAAGAGGAAAAAATAAAGGATGAAGAAAAAAATTCAAAGAATACTGGGCAGCAGTATGTAAAGTGAGCAGAACTAGGAGAACAATAAATAAAAGAACAGGACTGTTAAAAACAAACAAAAAAACCCACAATAAAATTTTTAAAAGACTCAAGAACTCTGCTGAATGCAATGACAAACCATATTTCCAAAGGCCCTATAATGAAGCATATATCATCCATTCACCTTCTGACAGAGAGGTAGATTCAACATGCAAAAAGAAAGATACATTTTTGGACATACCCACTGTGTGGATCTGTTTTGTTATACTATGCTTATTATTTTTACAAGTTTATTTTAAAAGATAGAGGGTGGAAGTAATTTTTAAAAAGAGAAAGATAGTTGAGGGCTCGTGATCAGCAGTCTTGTTGCCAAAAAATGTCAATGAAACATTTTTAAAAATGCACAAGAAAATTCAGATGGATTCACAAACAGAAATTTTTTAAAGGAACATGTAAAATTTATTACAGATACTTTTTTTTAAAATCAGAGACAAATGTAAGCATGTTATTCAGGAAAAACTTCCTCTTAAAACAGTCAAGAACTAGAATATGAGGACCTAAGAAGAGTTGGGTTCCCCTTCTTTGGTAGTTTTCAAACAGTCAGATTAGCATATAGCAGGGCTTCCGCTCAAGTCTGTGATGAACTGGATAGCCAATGAGATCCCCATAACCAACTATCAAATCCTATGACTATGATTCTATAGGGATAATCACCTAAATCCCCAAGTAATTATTTAAATATTGGGAAAGCACTTCGTTGTAATTTTGTATGCAACTACATGCAGTTAAATAGTTGATAAAGAGATGCATCTTCATTGCTGGGCCTTAGCCAGGTCAAAAACAATGAAAGTACTAACTAAAACTGAGTGTATAAAGAAGCTGGAGATAAAATTAACACACTGTAAAATTTGTGTGTTAAAGTTATGACAATTTACTTTATAAAGTTGGTTTTGCTTAGAAGTTAAAAAAAAATAATTGGAACACACTAAGAATATAACTTTGCTTTCTTTGTGAAACATTAATGCCTCAGAAAATTAGAATATTTATAAATTATGTGATATACTTCTATTCTCAGGGGTACTTATTTCAGTAAGAAGGTCGAACTAAGATTTAATAGCAGATCAAAGTGATCAGATATGTTTGGGGAACTGACAGAAAATGTAAGACTTACAATATTTGTCACTTTTCTCCAAACATTTAAGATATTCCAGCTATCAAATGATCATTTATGGCATAGTCAAGTTTGAAGCTATTTATATTAAGATCTAAAGGCATTTAAAAAATTCTCAATATTCCTACTGTCATGACTGTTTTTAAAAAGCACTAACTGAAATACTCATATAAAAGATATACAAATACTTACCTGAATGTAATCAACTGGATTCTTTCCTTCTCCTTCCTCAGAAACAAGGGCTTTGCCTTGTTCCCTTAGATATGAGCTCATACACTCACACATAGTTTTCAAACCGTTTGGCACACGGCTAAATAACTTGTACATGCAGGCAAGGTCTACAATTAGAAAGAAAAAAGTGATTACAGTAAAATTTTTAAAATGTGAGTAAAAACAAAGTATTTTATTCTAAAAAGGCTATTAATGCTGCAATGAGTAGTCTTCATTATGATGCTCAATATGCAATTAAAAAATACAACTAGAATAAGATATTACACAAATAAGTTTTGATTCAAACTAATTTTCCTTAAGATATATTAAAAGTTAAAATTATAACATAGAAATCTCAAAATATCAAAATTAGAATACACATTTACAGCAAAACATCGTCAAAATTTTAGAGGAGAACTTCTAATTCATTTATCTACTATAATTCTTATATTAGAGATATGGTTTCTATAATTATCTTATAAAAATGAAATTGTGGCAACAATGTTTATGATAACAATTAGGGAGAAAAATCAAAATGACCTCAAGCTCTATAGGTATTGAAAACAATTTTTTGATTCTTGTTCATCTTTTGAAAGTCATGTGACAATCATAACTAATTATTTCAGCCAAAGAATCTAAGAAGCATATATATATATATATACATACACACACACATACATACACATATATATACATATATATACACACACACATATATATGTATGTATATATATATATATATATATAAATAAAGATAATGAAAAACTGCTTAAGATAAACATCATTTGAACATTTCTCATCTTTGCAAACTTTGTTTGAAACAAAGGGAAAGAAAAGTATTCTCTTCACTAAACCTTCTCAGAATAACTCTACAAACTCCTCTACTGGGAAGGAATAAATATTCTACCATAATATCTATATTATAAGATTCTGTTATACTGTAAATTTATAATCTTTCATTTAGGATAAACACTGTCCCTCTCCCATTTTATGGCTATTATTAGATTAAAATGTAAGAAACTTGAAATTTAAAAAAGATTATTATGATTAAATACTACTCTATTAAATCTCTTTATGGTTTAGAACTAACCTTATGTTCCTGAAGGCTATGACAATGGGAGTACCCGGAACAGCTTGTTGTACAAGCCCATTGATACCCATCACATCTGTCTACCGAGGATGAACCTATCTAAATTCAGAGAGGTTTTTCACTTTGTTGGCAAATAATCTCAATAAGACTTCACTTTCACCATTATGAATTTCTGTTGGGTGAGGATGGCAGGGGGGTAGGGGAGAGGGAGAGGGATTACCTTCATCAAAATCTTCAGATTCCTGTACTGAATTATATTTTGATGAATATCTTTTTCTTCATTAAAATGAAATAGTTTGAGAATGATTTTGTTGTTGTAATTATCACTGTTACTTGAAATATATTCAAAAATATTAATAAGGGAAAATTTTAAAATGGATTAATGCTAACAAGATGATGTTCATCAGTTTGGTTAAATCATACAGAGGATCTTGTTAATAAAATAATTTAACACACATTTTTAAAATGAAATGGGGAATATAAATTGTTATTTAGCATAAACCAGTGTTTTTATACCCATATTTGGTTTAACATTTTTAACCTTCAATATACAAATTACATTTTAAATTATTACTTTTGACCAATGAAGTTTTTGAAATATTATCTTAAAACGGTAAATGATTATTCAGAATCTACTAATTAGGAAACCTGACAATAATTTCTACTGAATTTCTCAAGTTTAAAAACTAATATTTTGAGTTTGACTGATATAGCCATACTAAACTAAATTTGTGAAACAAAAGCACTTTGGGCAAATTTGTACCCAACTATCCCATTTCTAAATTTGTATATGTGTAATTAAAAGCTGTCTGTAGTTTATACTTATTTTGCATATGGTTTTTTATTTTGTGTGTAAAAAGAAAAAGAATTGGTCAGAAATGATGTAAGAAAAGGAAAGATTTTTGACAACAGCAGTAAGAACAACATTCAAGAACTACTGACTAGTTCAGAATAGTTCATATCTCCAAACTCTTCCTATAAGTTGGAGAAAGTATGACAGGCCAAATACGAGGAGAAATGTTTTAAGAGTTTTCTAGTGAGTAATAATTATCATAACCAAAATAAATGATTAACTTTTGTTTGGTGCCTACTATGTTTCATGCTCTGTATAAAACACTTTATAAAAATCATCTCATTTGATCCTCACAACCCTAGAAGGCAGATGCTATTATTATTCCTATTTTACAATTGAGAAAACTAAGATAAACAGATGATGAGATAAGATTTAAATTTAGGTCTTTTTGAGCACAGGTCTTCACATTCTACGGCCCTGGCAGAAAGTAGAACTTGACTTAAATCTTAAAGGAAAGAAAGAATTCTAAGAGGCAAGAATGAGGAAGGAGACAACTACAGGCATGAGAGTAAATAAGCAAGGGTAAATACACAGAGAATGGATCATAATTCTAGAGCTGAGAAGGATAGGAGAGGTCACTGATGTGCCAACTCTTCCATTTACAAATGAGGAAACTGAGGCTCAATGATGGTTAGTGATGTGCTCAGGAACAAACAAGTGACACAAGAAGGATTTCAACCCAGATCTTTGGAATTCCAATTTCTATACTCTTATCAACTATGCAAGACTGCCTCTGAATGATAGTACTTGGCACCTGATGGATTACCAGTTATCAAATCTTGTTTCTCTTTCCCCAAAATGACCTGTATGTTGCTTCTCTTTCACTCTACTCACACAATTACCACTCTAGTTCAAGCTCATATTACCTCTTACCTGGACTGCTGCAATAGCTTTGGCACCTGCTACTATGAATCAGATAAATCATTTTTCGTGAATCTTTTTAAATGTTTCAGATATAGCTAGAAACATTCCCTAACTCCTTTAGTAAAACTGGATGTACAGAAAATGGCTATTAACAATTCTAACAAGAAACACAAAGTATCAGAGAGTTGCATTTGTATTTTTTATTACAATGTTATTAACTTAAAAACAAATTTGATGACAATGAAAATAGCATAAAAGCAATTGCTTTCTGGAGTTTCAAAAAGTTTTAACTGCCTGTGTAGCCTCTGAATTTTCTAAAGTCATTCTAGGAAAACAAAGACAAAAGAAAGTAGTGTGATATAGTGGTAGGAGCCTTGGAAGTATGTTAATACTTCTAAAATCCTATAATCTAAACATGAACATCAATAAGACAATTAATATCCAAACTGTGAAGTACTTGATTTTTCTCTAAAATAGTTGAAAGAGTTTCTGATTGTTCTGTCTTACCTTTCAATGTTCTTTAATATAAATTTAAAATTCTAAGAACTTTCCTAACAAAGTATAAAAAAGTAAATAGTCAAACATAACTACTGAAACCACATTAAACTTCACTTGAAAAAAAAATTCACACACACACACAATGATTTAATTCTAAACAATCACAAAGTATAAGTTCAAAAACCTGTCCACAATTTTTTTTTTTTTTTTTTTTTTTAAATTTATAGGAAAAGCATCCTGGAGCTCACCTTTTTTTCTGTCAAGGGGAAATTCAAGTGAAGGAGGGAAAATGGAGAGAGAAAAGAAGGGACCCAGGAGATTATAAAGTTCTTCTAAAACAGTTCTAAGTAGGCAGACACGCCAGAAGCAGAGAAGCTCAAGTACTTAAGATCAATAAGAGAGTAATCCCAGAATGATGCTCTATTATTACCCCTGAAGAACCTACATCAATATTTGAAAAACCACAATTAATTTCAAAAACTCATAAAATTTAAAGAACCTGCCAACACTTGATATTTTTAAAACTTACCTTCTGTTTTTCCATTTTTCAACATATGCACAAGCCCAGAATTCTCCATTTCTACTATGGTTTTCATATGTTTAGAAATTAGTTCTCTCTCAACCACCTTTACAATCGGCTCCTCAGTCGATTTGTCCAAGCAGTGCATCACTCGTTCTATTTCTTCATTAATTCTTGCTTCTACTTTCTTTATATAAACTGAAGCACTGTTTTCAGCTAAAAATTTCTGACTTTCCATCTGTTATTAAAAAAAAAAAAAATTCTTGAATAACTTTTTTACATATAGAAGACCTAAAATGTAAAAAATATTTGTGTTTTTATTTTCACTTCTACACTACTGATCACAAGACAATATCTTAAAAAGGTGCTATAAACATTTTATGCAGATTGTTGAGAAGATCCTAATTATAATGGTTCTTAAAAAAAAAAAAAAATCCAGTCTATAAGTCAAATGATGTTCTTTAACCATAACACCTAAGTCTGAAAAAGCATACTTTTGAAATTAAATAAGTATCTAACACCTACTCTGCAGATTTTGATCATTGTTTACTGACCCTCACTCTAATTTGATGGACATTAAAGAGAGTCTAAAAAAATCTTAAGATGACAAGGTAGCTACCTTAATCTACCAAGAAATTACCTTTTCAATGGATCTTGTAGTAAGCCCATAATCGTCAGATATGACTTGAATTCCTCAAGTTACTATTTAACATATTTAGTAAAACTTTTGTCACTGTCCAGCACACAGCAACTTTTGTTATAAAATAACTATAGTAAAAAATAGCTATACTGCCTATTTTGGGAACTTGTTTTATAAATGAACATTTCAATTAAAGTGAAAACTAAATGAAACACTAAAATGCTTTGTGCTATTCACCACATTCTTAGAAAAAATGTTGTTTTCCATAAATTTAATTTACATTGAAAACTTGACTGAACTGTATTACATCGTATGCATGAAGACACATTTTAACAACATTTATTTACAGCATTATTAATTTACCTGGAAGAATTCTGCAGACATCTCCAAAAATGGAGCTTCAAAATCTTCTTCATAAACTGATCTTCCTTCAAGACCTAGAATCATTAACATCTGGCAAGCATTTCTTATTGCACCTCTGTGAAAAGGAATTTAACAATTTAAACAGATAGTAAAATAAATTTTAAAAGGATCAAAACATCAAGTGTTTAGAAAATATCATGCCTGTATACAAAAAATCTCTAAGAAAAATACTATATGTACAAAAGAATGTACACTATTTCTAAATGTTGTGCTAGGTCTAATTCTAGATATTGTTGATTAAGATACTGTATGTATTCTGAAGCGCCTAAGATATCAAAACATACCTATGGATTAAAAACAACAACAACAATAACAACCATTAAAAAGGGGGACTATTTAGCATAGTTAAAAAAGAAAAAAAAAATCTATTGCCCCTCACATTGCTTCAGAGCAACCTTGACCATAGTAGTGAAGCATAAGAGTCATGTATATTACAAATAAGGTGCTTATCATTTCAAGAACCATCTTGCAAGGTTCTTGCCACTTGAGTCACAGGACAAGTACATAATTATATATATTAAAATAAAAAATACCATCCAGAGGTGGCTAGGGGTGTGTCACAGTATAGAGCATCTGATCTAGAGTCAGGAAGACCTGAGTTCAGATCCTTGACTGTACAGATCCTGGATCTGTAATCTTAGACAAGTCACTTCACCACTGCCTGCCTCAGTTTCCTTAAATGTAAAATGTGAATAAAGATAGTCTTACCTCCCAGGGTTATGAGGATAAAAATGAAGTATTTTTCAAATACACTGCAAACCTTAAAGAGCTACCTTAGCTATTATTATTACTGCCAGAAATCAAAGAAAAAAAATTGATAAGAATCTAATTTGAAAATGTAAAAGCTAAAATAATTTCAGGGCTCAATTTTTAAAAGTCTGAAAAAAAAGATGAAATAATAAAAACAGAATATAGACTTTTCATAAAAGACTAAAGGAATAAACCACTAAAAAAAAAAAAAAAAAAAAGCCAAGATAATGAAAACAAGTATGAAAAGTCAACATGAGGACAACTGTCTACAAAAATCTTTCCAATGAAAAAATTTATTTTCTAAAAAAAGATTCTCAATGTTTAAAGTTAAGAGAAAACACCTTTTGATCCTTTAAGAACATATTAGAAGAAAATAAATAAATCTTATTGTTTAAAATTATAGCTTTGGGGTAGCTAGGTGACACAGTGGATAGAACACTAGCGCTTTAATTAGGAGGACCTGAGTTCAAATTTGATCTCAGACATATAATGCTTCCTAGTTATGTGATCCTGGGCAAGTCACTTAACCCCAATTGCCTGGGGGAGGAGGGGGATTAAAATTACAGCTTTAACCATTGACTCATCAGCTGAAAAATATTCACTCAAATATTATTTCAAAAATTACAGCAGTAAATAGAAGTTATCATACCTGTCTACGACTTCTCCTTTTCTTTCTCTTGCAATCATGTCCAACAGAGTTTGCCTGAGGTGATCTCTAATACACCCATATCGTACAACTTGATCTCGAAAAATAATTAATCCCAAATTGTAGACATTCTCCACATTATTTTGCTGGACATAGACACGGTCCTGTAATTCAAAACCAAAGTAAATAAGCACATATAATATATGATTGTATATAAAACTTTTAATTTCCCCAAATGAGTAAAAATAAAATTCTTTTCAATGCATTATTTTGAGGTAAAAATAGACTACTTACTTGTACTCAAAATTATACAAAAATTGCTTTAATTATCTAAAAGTCATGCACAAAAATAATCTTGGCCATACAAGGCAGCCTAGTTGTTTGTATGTTAACAAAATGAGAGAATTTCTGAGCTGGAAGGGACTCTTAAAAACTATCGGATACACTTCATCTACCTTTGTTTTACAACCTTTTGTGAAAAAGAATGGATCTGATCCTGTGACAGCCCTTTTTATTCTCAATTATCTCTCACTGTTCATAAACTTTTTCTTAAGTCACTCAGTAGTTTCTACCCTTTGCTCATAAATCCTACCACCTTCTGAGGACAGGGAAAACAAGGCTAATTCATTTTCCACATTAAAATCTCTGAAAAATTTGAAAGAAATTAGGCCACATTCTCCAGCCCAGGCTAAGTATTCAACTGAACCTTAGGTAGTATCTCTAATGGAATTTTCTCATAATAAAATATGTATTTAATTTGTAAATGCTTACTTGTATACATACATTCTTCACTATAGACCACAAGAATATGACCGATCAGTCTAGTACAATGTTGATGTTCAGGAGACATTGAATAAATTGACTGTTGTTCACAAATAAACTGTGATTGATGATCTCAAAGCTTTTGACCATCTTGCTCATTCTCTAGACATTCTTTAACTAATCAAATCCCATTCTAAAACATGACGCCCAATACGGAACAGAATCATATATATAAGTACTGACCAAGGTGATAGGTCTGTCTATCACTTTGCTAATCTTATTTACTAAAAATCCCTTAAAGTGGAAAATGTACTTTTATGGGACTACTATATAATGCTACTGTATCATGAGCCTGCATTCCACCAAAACCCTCTACTATTTTTCACTGTGAAAAATGCTATCAGATGTGTACTACCCATATCACAACTGTAAAAGTGGTATCTGGAACTCACAACAGTTTTACTATACTGTTATTACTAAACTTTTTTTCATTATATTGCTGTCCAAGATCTTGACAGATTCTGTTGCTGGCATCTAATTAATATGTTAAACTTTTCCTCTTGGTTTTGTATTTTTGCAAATCTGATGAGCAAGTCAGCAATATCTTTATCCAAGTCACTGATAGAACATTTAACACAAGCCTGTTGATTGCCCCAACTCTTTCCAACTTGATATCAAGACTTTAATGACTTTGGGTCCAATCAATCGTTTTCAATATTCAAGTCCTTTGTAACCATATAACTTTTATATATCTTAACTGGCTTTACAACCAAAATAAGTTAATCCCTGAAAAGACCCAGATTTTAAGAAATAGTAATAGCACTATCCTTATTAAAAGCAGAAAACAAACTGCTCCCCCAAAATGAGAAATGGATTCCTCTATTACATATGTATGGTAATTACACACATACTTTGAAGGAACAAATGAATAATCTGAGATATGGAATTGGGTTCAAAATGATAGTATATAAAGTTAAACCAATCACTAACTCTAAGGATTCAAATGAAGACATCCCAACAGAATTCAGGATAAAATTCAATAGACATTGTTAATGACTCATTGTTTAAATTAAAGCTCAAGTTCTTTCCTCTGGTTAAAAATTTTAACTAAAAAAGTGCATAGTAGCATGTAAACCAGTTACGATCATTGCAATTTATCATTTTGAAAATATAGTCTAGAGTTTGCCAGGAAAAAAAAGTTCAGCTCACTGGACTATAGTCAAGCTCCTTTTCCTTACAAAAAACAAGGGGACAGAAAGGAATAGGTTAACTGAAGAGATTTCCAGATCTTTGTTGTCCTTCTTTTCCTTGGTAGTTTCAATTCATTCTGAGCATTAACACTGCTAAGTTTTTTTTTAAGGACCATGCCATTTCTTTGTATTCCTCTTCCATTATCTGTCTTTTGCTTCAAATTTGATTGATTAGTTCACTATGCTATCAATTTTCAGAAATCTCCATTTTCCTTCCACATCAGAATTGTTTATCTTGGTGTCTTTATAGTTCTTTTTTTTCTTTTTCTTTTTCTGAGGTTGGGGTTAAGTGACTTGCCCAGGATCACACAGCTAGAAATTGTTAAGTGTCTGAGACCAAATTTGAACTGGGGTCCTCCTGAATTCAGGGCTGGTGCTCTATCCACTGCGCCACCTAGCTGCCCCCTTGGTGTCTATAGTTTAATACCTGAGTTATCCATCTCTCCTGGGTCACCTTTCTCCCTACAATTTAAAGCCATAGGACCCTACAAAGTCTGAGAGGCAAGCTCACTGAAACACACAAGTTCATGATTCCTTTGACCCCAGCAATCCAAAAAACATAAAAATTAAATGATTTGCAAGATCCATAGGGCTTCCTTCTACCATGATTAAGTTAAAGAAGTGGAAAGGTAATAGAGCTAAAAATCACAGATTTTACTATTACCTATCATATTCACTTAATTGTCAGTATTTTAAATGTAAACCTGTAATCTAGCAACCAACTAACCAAACTCCCAAAGGATCTCCAACCATATTAATATTGACCTTTTAGTTACAAGCAGTGCTACAAAAGAGAAGTCACAGTTATATCAAAGGATATCTCAAAGTTATTCTTGGAAGAGCAAGTGAAATTGTTGGGTTTCTAAATGTAACCAAAGCAGTGATATTTCAAGGGATCCTTGGTTACCTTCCCTAACAGTACTTAGAAGCACAAAGAAAAACACCATCCTGAAGATTATAGCATCATAGATCAGATGATCATTTGTTTACAAATATCAGGATATATCAAGGATATTAAAAAACAAAACAAAACAAAACAAAAAAAAAAAAGGAAAACCCTTAGTTTTACAGGTGAAGAGACCTAAGGACTGGGCCACAACAAAGGTCTTGTTCAATGGAATAAATGATAGATGCAGGACTGGAAGCCAGGTCCTCTGAACCCAACTCTAGCAGTTTAAACTTCATTCAGAAACACTATCACATGAAATGAAACGATAGGAAAAATGTACAAAAAACTAGAATTACAGCAAAGATGAGAAATGTACCTAAATTACCCAGATCCTTTGGTGCCAGAGGCAATGCTGTTTGCACTACACCATACTGCATTCTATATCATATAAGACAGGATTAAAAAAAAAAAAAGATCTCAATATTCTAGAACAGTGAATGTAATCTAATTAGACTTAGTCTGGGGTATAAAACATTAAATGCAGGTCAAACAGACAGACAAAAATTAGGCAAAGTATGTTAAGTCAGCTTAAAAAGATGGGAAGGGGGAAGGTGTTAATAGTCTGAAAGTTCAATAAGTACACTGTGCAACTTTAGTCAAAAAAAAAAAAAAGCTTATGTAATCTTAGATTGCATTAAGAGAAGTCTAACAGCTTCCCCCGCTAAAGAAGATGATGGCAGGGGCTGTATTTTATGCTCTCGGGCGAAACCAAACTGCCAAACTGAGAAACTGTGTTCGATATGGTATATTATATTTTAAGGACTTTGATTAAGTTGGGTAAGAAAGAACCAGAAATTTTTAATCTGGAAAAGACACAATTTATGGCTATTATATGTAAAGAAAAAAGGAAAAGACTTGTTCTGTTTGTACCAATAATTAAATTAGGAGTAATAGGTTCTCTTAATTTTTTATAACTATGCATCTTAGGCAATTTGTTAATATTAAGTAATTTATTGTTATTCCCCAAGTAATGGATATGTACTTTTGATCTCAGGTCTTTGTTCTCCCCCAAAAAGCATTATTATGTATGCTTTAGTATAAAGAGGACTTTTCTTTCTATCTTTGATCTCTTTGGTATATACGTCATAAGAGAATCTCTGGGTCAAAAAGTATGGATATTTTAATCACTTTTTAAGGATTTGCTTTCTAAAATTAGCTAGATCCATTCATAGTTCTATTGACAACATGTTAATTTGCCTTTCTTCTATTTTCTATAACTAATTTATTCTGATATTTTGTCATCTTGTCAATTTTCTTGGTATGAAGTAAGACCTCAAAGTAGTTTTGATTTGTATTTCCTGAGTAGTGATGTGAAATCTTTCACCATATTGACAATGAGAATTGTAATCATTATGCCAATATTAAGATAATGATTTATCTTACATGATTAAGATATTAGTATACCTTACAAGATTGGTTATTTCATTGGTTATATACTTGGTCAGACCCTTATTAGAGATGAGGCAAAGATTTCTCCCCAACTGATACATTCCTTTTAGCATTGATTTTGTATGCAAAAAAGTTTTTTTATTTTCTTTGTCATAATAATTACCCATTTGTTTATCATCTTTTCTATCATCTTGATTAGAATTAAGGATTCTCCACCAAACCATATTTAATTTTTTTAATCTTATCTGGTTTTCTTTTTTATTAATGGTATGTCTTCAAATAGTCAAGTCACATCTCCATTTGGAGTTTACCATGGTCTACGGTATAAGATGTTGATATAAAAATAATTTTTGCCAAATGACTTTTCAGTTTTTCTGGAAGATTTTGTCCAAATAATTTCTCATTTCCTATTTTCAAATAATGACTTATTGAACAAGGGTTTTTAATTTTTCTGTAGCATATTGCATGTAACCATTTTTCCACTTTAAAATCAGTAACAATTTTTATATCTGCTTTACGCTGTAAAATGAGGTCAAAGTCCTAGTCTTCATTTCTAGTTTTTTTTTCCTCCTTGCATATTTTCCTTATGCTCTTGCAAATGAATTTAACTCTTTTGTCTAACTCTATATAGTATATTAGCTGTTGGATCAGAATAGTATCAAATGTGTAAATTAATTATTTTCTTGCATTGATACCACCCAACTATGTCCAATGACAATCTCTCCAAATGTTTTAGTCACAGTAACTTATTGGCTGTGTTATGGTCTGTTGTAAAATTTTTTTTAAAAACCCATATTTCAACATTAATGAGTGGTCCCCTCCTACCCCCAATAGCTTTGTTTGCTTTATCCCTTCCTGCTTTGGGTTTTTCTCGTAATTATTAAAAATTTATGCAGCATTTGTATTATCATAAGATCATAAGATCAGAGTTAAGAGTACATGAGATCTTAAAATCTGTGTCTAATCCCTTTACTTTATAAGAGCATACAAAGTTTAAGTGGAAGACCCAGGATCATATAGCTTTTTTAAGTGTCTGAAAAGATTCAAACCCAGATTTTCCAAGTCCATCAGTATTTTATCCTACAGTTCTAATAAAGGGCATTCTAAATGTTGGGAATTATTAGAAAAAGGCAGATTCTCTCTGCTGCTTTTAGGAAGTCCTTTGAGGATACAAATGACTTCTGAGTATTCTAGCTGACTAGCATTAAATAAAATGATGATTACCTATAATCCATTTTCATCCACAATATTTTGTGGGTAACATACACTGACTTTTTTATTTGTCTCCACAAAAGGGAGTCCGATAGTTTTAATCTGTAAATCTATTTGGACCAAGGAATTTTTCCTTTATAACAGCTGTTTTATGATATGTTAAATTTCATGCCCTGAGATATGGGTAAGATCTCTTTTATAAAGTGGAAAAATGGTTACATGCAATATGCTACAGAAAAATTAAAAACCCTTGTTCAATAAGTCATTATTTGAAAATAGGAAATGAGAAATTATTTGGACAAAATCTTCCAGAAAAACTAAAAAGTCATTTGGCAAAAATTATTTTTATATCAACATCTTATACCGTAGACCATGGTAAACTCCAAATGGAGATGTGACTTGACTATTTGAAGACATACCATTAATAAAAAAGAAAACCAGATAAGATTAAAAAAATTAAATAGGTTTGGTGGAGAATCCTTAATTCTAATCAAGATGATAGAAAAGATGATAAACAAAGAATTTAATTCAAAGCATTAAATCCAGTTTTTCCTTCTTTTTATTCCTCAATTAGACCTTATTTTTAAGCACCTCACATCCTTGAGCTTTTATTTTCCTTAAACCAATTTTTGAGAGTTGACTTTGTCTTTTATTGATAATTGTTTACTTACATGTCATTTGTTTCTATTTTTTAAGGTGCTAACTTGTCAAATATTGCAGCTCACCTGTGAAAGATTTTAGTTTTTGGTAGAAATTCTTCAAATTCTTCTCTTTTGCTTAAGATCCATCTTTCTTCAGTGATGGCTGGACTTAGCAATGAAAGACATGATTTTTGGTTGCAGTTTGAACTCCCTGACTGCCTTTCACTTCAGTCAACAAGCACTGCGTAAGTGTCTGCTCTATTATTAGGTACTGTTTTCTTGGTATTTGTAAAATGTATTATTTGTTCTTGAAATTCTAATCTCAAGTGTAGAGTTTTTCTTTGGTGGCACAATGTGAATGCATATTAATGAGTACTTTACTGTCTCTACTCCTGAATTACTGTGTTGCAGTATGGTACTCATGGCTGAATTAAAAAAAAAAAAAAAAAAAAAAAAAAAAAATCAACATCTTACATCACTTGGGAGTTGCAAAGGAGAGGTTTAGGCCAAGTCAGTGCAGTAGGGGAACCCAATAAGGAAAGGCCTAGCAAACAGAGAAAGTAGTGGGAATGGAACGGAATAGGATTTATTACAGTGCCTAATACCAGGTAAGTTGGGCTGTGGTAGGAATGCTGAATGAAATAAAGAATTTAAGTTCTTTAGTATTTTATGAATTGTTTAAAATTTAAGTGCAATATTCCTTATTTTAAAGATTTGGCTTTTGTGATTCTGCACCTAGTGCCAAACTTCTTTTTCAAAAATTTTGGTATGGGTGAAATCTGAAAAACTGTTCCACTGTCTTACTTTTTTTTTTTTTCCCAAGAAGAAATCTGAAAGGCATTAAGATATGGAAAGCACTAAACAACATAACAAAACCAAATCTGAACATGTCTTGATAGCAAATGAATGGTTATCTAAGTGGGAGTCATTTCATAATCACTTCTATGGACACAGATGATTCTTGTAAAGACTCTTGTGAAGATGCAAATCAAAAGGATCAAGATGAGATGAAGGTACAATATAAAATTACAGCAGTTTCAAACTGAACCAGTTAAGTATGTTACTAATGCTCAAAAATGGGAACAATAAAAAGACACTGAAATCAAATATCACCATTTCACACAGAAATTTAATTAATGAGTCTAGAAACCATCTTAGTTAGACAACACATGTACTTACTATCCAGATCAAATTACAAGGGCAATAATACTCATGTTAGAGTTTAGTCAGGAAGGCCAAATCTGATAGGTAAGAATAATTTTTTACATTTTAAAGCATAAAACTTTATTTTAAGGCAAACAAAAAAATATTTTTAGCTTGGGCCTGTTTTTGGCTCTAGGCCAACAGTTTGTCAAACACTAGGAGAGAATATAATTTCATATTTTAAAAAAATCCCTCAAAGGACAATAAAATATTATGAACATTATAGTCTCATAGAATATCAACAAGCAATGGAGGGTAGTTTATTTGTAGAGATTGTTGTGGGGCCCAATTAAATCTTATCACTTTAAAAGCATTTAGAAAGTGAAACTATAAAAAATACAACCAGAAAAACAATGAATACAAATAAAAGCAAAAAATGAAACAGCATTTCTTATAGAAATTATTTTATTTAGCAATAAAAGCATAGTCACTATGTTTTACCAGATCAATTTCTGATACACTAAATAAAGAGGTAGAAATGGTACTAATGAAGATAAAAGATAAGAGCAGTTGAAACAGACAGGACATAGGAGGATATCTTTACTGAAGGTGACATAATAATTTAGGGAATACTGGAAAAGTAACTCAAGATATATGAACGAGATGACAACAAACTGAAGGGAAAAGAAAGAGTATTATCCAAAACTACAACTGCAAAGTCATCAATATCTGCCAAACCATCTGTCTACTTTTTCATCTTTATAAGAATGATTTACACACATGTTAATAGCATCCTTGATGAAAACACGAGAAGGGAATAGAATTTCAAACAATTTTCTAAGAAACTAGGAAGCACAGCTGATTGCATGCTGGACTTAGGAATAAGGAAGACTTGAGTTCAAATCCTACCTCAGACACTTACCAGGAGTGTGACTCTGGACAAGTCACTTAATCTCTCTCAGCCTCAGTTTCCTCATCTGTAAAATGAGGATAATAACAACACTTACCTCACAGAGTTGTTGTGAGGATCACATGAGATAATGTGTGTATGTACATATGCATGTATGTATGTACATATGTATACAAAGTGATTTGTAAACCTTAAAGCACTACATAAATTGTTATCTATTATTACTAGAATAGATTACAACTGTATAATTACATAAAAAACATGGAATCTAAGATTATTCTGTGCCTATTTACACATCTTAGAGGATTAAAAAAAAAGCTGTAGCTTTTTAAGTCTTTCCTTCAGCAAGCTATGTCCCATATATGTTAAAATCATATGCTGTTCCTTGATAGACACAAAAACTTTAACAATTGAGTCCCATCATCAACTCACTGTATAACAACAACTGAAGCATGGAAACCCACCAAATCTTTTTTGTCATTATCACAAAGAATGTACACTACAAGATCCAAGAAAGGGGAGGAGGGGTTTATCCCCTATTGATTAAGGGTTCTAACCTTGATTTAAGAAAAATCATAAACTGAGAGCAGAAACAAAAAAATACTTTGTCATTTTCATCAACTTTTGATTTCCTTGATAATCATATGTATTTTATGGATTTAAGAAAACTGTGCAGAGAAAGGAGCAAGATGCACCACCAGATGGCTAAAGGAGTCCATGATACACACACAAAAAGTTTAAGAACTCATGGCACAGATGTTGAGGTCTTCCAGAAGCTAATTAGAGATTGCATTCCATAGATTGTATAAAGTAGAGAATACTGAAGAACCTTCTAAATAAATTCATAGTTGTCTAAAACTTCATCATAACAATGCATACAAGAATCACCAAGTGGAGATAGAATGCTTATTGTTCAGAATATAGCATGCAATAGGACAGACAGTTCAATGATCCAGTCCATCAATACTTGTATCTTGAACAGACACAATAGATAGTTAATGAGTTAATCCAGAAATGAATGCAAGGGGAAAAGTCAACTGGATTGTTTCAGAGAAATTGTACAACATTTTTAATGATCTCAAGCTACTTCCTAAATGTACACACACACACACACACACCCCTCCACACAGTCAGTGACTCTATGAGCCTGCAATTTATCTATATCAAAATCACTGAAGAATAGCTATTATGGCTATTCCACAGAACAATGGAAAAACTAAGGACAAATGCAAGCAGACTACAGTATTTTGTTATAATCCAACGTACATAAGTAATGATATGTAAAACATACTATTAGAAAGATTATTATTGGAAAAGGGAGGTGGAAAAGGAAGACATGCACAAAGAACAAGGGTAACAAAACAGATAAACAGCCTAAATAATACACTGATATCCAGGTCTTATCAAAGACCTAAAAGAAGACTTGGAGAATGCAAGAATGGTGATTCATGGGGCAGCAATGATGGTCTGCACAGGACAAGAAGGTATGGACTAAGATAATACCCATGATCAATGGAATAAAAAATTTACCAACTACTTAATTAACTTAGCTAAGTTATATAACAGTTATAGAAGGTAATCTTGAAAAAGAAAAAAACAAAATAGTGCCCCCCTCCCAAAAGAAAAAGACAACTCATACATGAGACACATGAGAACTGTCATCACGCAATTCAATACACCATACTTGGCAAACTGGAATTCCTATTCTTAAATTTAACAACTCAAAGGAAACGTGGCCCCATGGAGTTTTAATAAAAATCATTAAACATAGCTGATTAATTAACAACTGAACTACTACATGATTTGGATATATATAGAATTCTTGCGGAGATAATTATAGGTCTATGATACTCCACAAAATAAAAATGAATTTGAAATATTTGTTTGCAAAGTACAATCTAAACTCTGACTACAAATAATCTGAACATAAATGTATGAAAACCCTCATTTACACAATATACATAAAATCCACCATGAGGCACAGATAAACAAGTGTGTGTGTGTGTGTGTGTGTGTGTGTGTGTGTGTGTGTGTGTGTGTGTGTGTGTGTGTGCGTGCACGCGCGCGCACTCACTTTGTGCCAAGAATCGTTTTCAGTTCTGGAGAAAGAATTACAAATAAGACTGCCAAAATGGAACTTGTATTAAAATGGCATAAACGGGATCTGAAATTGGAGTGGAGGAAACCAAAACATGATTATCAAAAGACTCACCATGCAATTTCTTTAAATAGTAGATTGTTCAAGTTTTAAAATTTGTTTAGTTTATTTAAAATGTGGATGGATAGGGGTCTAGAAGGCTGGATTGCTACTAGCTCCCTATAAGATCTTTTAAGTTAGCTATTTGCCTTTTCTAGGTTTCAGTTATCTGATCTTAAACATGAAAGTGTTAAACAAAACCAATTCTAAAACTTCTTTAAGCCTATGCTTTCTATGACTAAGAATGAATAGTTCTTAAACAGAACAATTCACATATTTACCCTAAGTAGGTACCAATAGCTGTTAGACATGAAGTTGTTCATAAAGAATAGGTTAATTAAAACTGTCAAGTAGAATACTGTATCTAGTCAATCTTTCCTTTCTCAAATTCAAAAAAGCTTTCACAGAAATCTGTTTCCAGTAATTCCTAGTTTCATTAAAGATGAATGCCATCAGATTTGTAATTGAACAAACCCACACTTCTATAGAACTTATGCTTGAGGATCTTTCATGTTTTCTTTTATTGTCTCCCTTCCTTAAAATAATTCCAACTACAGGTAGGATCAACTTAGAAAAGGTGCTGTACTTTTAATGTTTCACAGAATTTGTCTAAATATATCTCAAAATTCCCATGGGTTCCCCCTCTTCTCATTCTCTTAGCTGAGAACTTTGCCTCTTGTGCCACTGAAGAAATTGAGGCCATTTCCTCAGAGTTCCTTCTTATCCTTTCCTTCTCACTGCACCTCATTCAGATATCTTAAGTCACCATCTCCTTCATGTCTGATTTACATGAAGAGATTGGTCCATCTTCATGGCATGGTGAAGTCCTCTAAATGTATAAAATCATTCATTTTTATCTTATCTTCTCCACAGCTCTCTTCCTCTATCATTCCTACCTTCTCACTTCTCAGTCTCTTCTGGCTGCTTCCATACTGCCTACAGATATATCCATACCCTTCCTGAGCACATCAGCCCCATCTAAGCAAAGGGTTGCTTTAGCTAAGACTTGAAAGAAGCTAGCATAAGCAATTGAGAAGGGAAAAATTCCACACTTGAGGGACAGTCAGTGGGGTGGGATGAACACCTCAAGAGTTGAGAGATGAAGTGTCTTTTGTGAAGAATATTAAAAAGACTGGAAAAGTGGAAAGGAGCCAGGTTATAAGGGACTTTAAAAGTCAAACAGTAACTTTTCTATTGAATCCTGGAGTTTAGTGGATAGGGAAGTGGTCTGGGAAGAGACTTGAAGCCCATACAACAGGCTGTGGGCATAGTCAGTACATGAAGTGATGAAATGCTCCCTCATATACATGGAGGAGATGGGGGGGGGCAGTGAAAAAAGTGAGGGTTCAAAGGTGACAGGGACAATACCTGAAGCTGTATGTAGAAAAGGTACATCAGGGAAGGTAATAAATTCAGTTTGGGACTTTTTTTTTTTTCGATTTCCATTAATGCTAACATCTTCCTTCTGTTATCTTCAACACATCCTGTCTACATCTTGTTCAAACAGTCTGCATGCTGTCTCTCCTATTAGAGAGTGAGCATTTAAGAACAGGGCCAGTGTCTGCAAGTTTCTTTTGTGTTCTCTGCTTGGCACATAGCAGTGTTTATTAAAAACTAGGAATACAAAAGAGAGAAAGACAATCCCCATCAAGGAGCTTACAATCTAATGGGGAAACAATATACAAAAGAAGCTATGTACAGAATAAACAGGAAATAATCAAAAGAAAGAAAACACCCATGTTATTTGGGACTTCAATAGAGCCAGAGAGGTCATTAATCAGAGCAGAGAAGAGTATTCCAGGCATGGAGGACAGTAAGAAGGCCAGAGGACACCTGGATCACAAGGGGACCTGTTAGGGAGCAAGGCATAAATGCTAGGTTTACTAAGGGCTTTGAATACCAAATAAAGCACTTCGTATTGCTCCTGGAGGCAACAGGAAGCCATTGGAGTTTACTGAGAAAAGGGATGGGAAAAAAACATGATCAGACTCCAAGTTTTAGGAAAAACCACTTTAGAGGCTGAATGGAGGATGGATTGAACTGGGCAGAGACTTAAAACACCAGCAGGATGCTACCACAGGCATCATTGCTTCCAAAATATAGAAAAACTGAGATACATGCAACCGAATTGTTAAGTTAAATGTTTTTCCATGTTAAATTATTCAAGAGTGTGTTAAGTCACTATGAAAAGTATTATGCTGGAGACCTAGAAAATGAATACTAAAACAATTCCTACACTTTTCTCCACTAGATATAAACTTGTTGCAGACAGAATCTGTCTTCTGCCTCTTTGTATCCAGCACTTAGCACATAGGATACACTAAATTCATGTTTACTGATTAAGACAATTTTATTGTGGAAACGGAAAGACATACATGTTTGCATGTGTGAATGTGAATGAATAAAAATGTGATAAAAGCTAGACTGTGATAAGAGCATAGCTACAAGAAAATGGTAGAAGATATCTAAAACTTTCAATTGAGGGAAGAGAAGTATAAATCAGTGAAGATTCTATTCATGGAGGCAGCACCTAAGATGGGTGTTAAAGGAAGAGGAGTTCAACCACAGTAAATACAGAAGGAGTTCAGAAAGACAGAAGGAAGGTTGATAATTCAGTTCAGTTAGAATGAAGTATGGGAAAGCTAAGTATGCAATGAATAAAGAGCACTGAACCTGGAATTTCTAGGAAGACTCATCTTTCCAAGTTCAAACATGGCCTCAGACACTTACTAGTTTGTGTGATCCCATTTGCCTCAATTTCCTCATTTGCAAAATAAGTTGGAGAAGGAAATGGCAACCCATTTCAGTACCTTTGACAGGAAAATCTCAAATGTAGCCACAAAGAGTCAGACATAACTGAAACAATTCTAAGACAATAATTACAACAACAGAATAGAGTCTAAAGGGGAATAGTATAAAACAAAGGTGGAAAATAGAATTGCTAAAGCAAATCTCTAGGGAAAATTTAACTCTCTAAATACTTTCATCATCAAATGAGGGAAAAAAAAGATAAAGTGGACTTAATTTTAATAAAGACAGAAAACCAACAAATATTAAAATACTCAAATTCTTAAAATCAAAAAGATCAACAAAATTAGGCAGTTAACTGTTCTTAAACAATATATATATATATATTGCTTAATATATATGTATATATTAAGTATAATGATTAGACTTTGTGCATTTGGAAGATTGCTTGGCAACTAAATCTAGAATATATAATTTTGGCATTTAGGTAAAGAACAAAAGAGAAACTGAGGCAAAATAAATTAATTACAGTAGCAAAGATGAGAAATAACCAAAGTCTCAACTATGGTAATGACAGTATGAATGGAGAAAAAAATGGAGGAAAAAGTATTTGAGAGGCAGATTTGATGTAAGGTACTAAGAGTAAAAGATGACATTGTATGAAAGAGTTGATGGTAATTTCATCAACAGAAACAAAAGTTGGTGAAAGGTCAAGTTTTAAAGAGGAAAACAATGAGTTCAGTTTTTGAGAAGCTGAATATGAGAAATTATTTAACCATTCATTTACATCAAGTGGCTGGAAATGGTGAAGAAATGCTCCAAGCCAGAGTAGGATTATGTAGCTCTGAAGATTATCTGCATAAAAATTAGTTGGAACCCCCTGAAAGTGGGTAGAATCAGAAAGGGGAAAGTAAAGCGAAAAGGTCCTCCAAGGATAGAACTTTGTTGGAGTATCCATTAATTTTAACAACAGACATTTTAAAATTGCAAAAAAAAAAAAAAAAAAAAAAAAAAAAAAATGAACTGATTAAAAAAAATTAATAATCTAGGAGTGAATGCTTGAAAAAGCAAATTAGATTATTAACTATAACCTCTGATTAAAAGAAAGGAAATTTACCAAAATCAATAATAAAAATAATTCACAGCAAATTAAGAGGAAATAAAAGGAAATCATCTCAGAAACCACTCTGCCTAATACTATACCAAAGACACAAATAGTGTAAAGGAATATTTATTTTAAAAAACATTAATGTATCAAGAACTGTGCTAAGAATTTGAAATATAAAGACAAGAATGAAAAAGTCTACAATGTAAAGAAACCGATATCTATTGATATATCTATTTTAAACAAGATGTTAATAGAAACATGAATATAAAATGTATACAATGCAAGTTTTGGGGAAAAGACACTGGTATTTGGATAGGATCAGGATAGAAGTCTTTTAGATTAAGATAGCAGTTGAATTAAGTGTGAATATAGTTACAGATTTTACCAGGTGAAGGTAAGGGACAGAGTGCATTCTAAGGAAACTTATGCAGCAGCATGGAGATGAGAAACAATGTCAATACATGCTCAGAGAAGTTCAATATGCATCTGGTGATATAGGACTGGAGTTCAGGAAACAGACTGGGAATAAATGCACAGAGTAGTAGTCAGAGAAATCATAGTACACAGTACATGGGAGCTCACTCATCAGGAAAATTCAGAGGTAAGTTAAGACCCAAGCTAGAGCTTTAGTATAGAGCTAACAAAGGGAATAGGATGGTTGGGTAGTTTGTTGGACGAATTCAACGAGGAGACTAAAAAGCAGTGGTCCATCCTCTTGTTGTTTGTCTTTCATTTTAGAAGAGGATTAATCACATCACAGGGTGATGTCTTATTTTGTACATGAACTCTATTTAACTGAGGCAGAGATGCACATAGACATCAGCCTTGTTCTCTGTTTCTGAGTCACTGAAGTCCAGTAGTAAGACAAACGTCAGGACAATTGATGAAAGCCTGGAATGCAGGGAATAATCTTGGTGTTCTCCATGTATGAGTGACTATGCTCTAATCATTCTATAGTGACAACTGCAGCTGCCTACATGGCCACTCATCTACCCATACTGCAGGGAAAAATCTTTACATCCTTGGGGTAGACATCCCCCTAACTCACCAACAGGTTTGAGGCCTGTGGATTACTCTCAACCTGGTTTAGCCTGTCTGTTGAGGTTTACCAGGGTGTGGCTGCTGAGCATGCTCCAGCTT
This sequence comes from Sminthopsis crassicaudata, assembly GCF_048593235.1. Classification (NCBI taxonomy): domain Eukaryota; kingdom Metazoa; phylum Chordata; class Mammalia; order Dasyuromorphia; family Dasyuridae; genus Sminthopsis; species Sminthopsis crassicaudata. The sequence goes on along the minus strand of NC_133619.1, from coordinate 57,297,181 downwards.
CTTGGAACCACAGGTGAGAGGAAGGTGAATCAGGTGGATGAGCAGTCCTGAAGGGCTCAGCAAGACCTCATACTAAAGATACTCGTCCTTCTAAGCACTCCATACATCCCTGGACAGACATGTAGGAAAACCAGGAGAGAACAGTATCACAAAAACTGAGAGAATAGAAAGTGAGCAGAAGCATGGGAAGAAGATGATCAATTGTGTCAAATACTGTATAGGTCAAGAAGAATAGGACTGAGAAAGGGTCATATTTGGCAATTGTCATTAATCCTAGAGAGAGAAAGTTCAATTAAGTCATGAGCTCAGAAATTAGATTGCAAGACGTTTAGAAAGTGAAAAGGAATTGAGAAAATGGAGACAATGAGCATGTTTTCTCCTCCCCAGGACTTTGGCAGTAAAAAGAGAGAAGAGATATAGGATTGATAACTTGAAGGGAAAGTAGGAAAAAGGGAAGGCTTTTAATGAGGATGGAGATCTTGGCATTTTCCAGGCAAAGGGAAGGAGATGGAAAGAAATAATCAAAATGACAATACTGCTGGAGAAAACAGGAAGGGACAGGAATAAGACTTAGCCTTGGTGAGGAGAAGAACTATCTCTTCCTCCAGGACCAGAGAAAGAAGAGAAAATCTCGAGTGTAGAATTGGGAAGAATAGCCATGTTACAGAATGTCGACAATGTCATATAATCAAACTAAGTGGGTCCACTATAAATTTGTTATATAGTCTCAAAAGGGCTCTTACTACACTATACACATTCTTTTACTCAATTCCACTCCCATCAGTACCTATTCTAAACTTTTCCTTCTATCCATAAGTCACATGTTATCATGTCTTCTCCCTTTAGTAGAGAACTTTCCATCTATTTTTTCACTGGAACACTTGACAAGATTTTCTGTTGAAAGCAAGGGAGGAAAAGAATTGAGTAGGCTACTGCCTAAAGAGGAAAAAAAAATGGAACACTTATTAAGGGAAGATAAGAATAAATTGAGACCAAAGACAGTTCTCTCTCTCTGATATTGGCTATATTGTATTTATACAATTTCATCAAAATAATACAGCTTTTTTGTATAATCACGTTCTTACTACCACCAGTAAGATCAGATCCATACTATTCATTCATGTTGTCAGAGGATGGATTACTGTCAGGCAAAGAAGAATGAAGAAAGAAAAGAAAAATTTAGAACAATAAATGGAAATATCTGTTTTTCGGTTGCATTTTAATCCCTGGGGTCAATATGGCTAAAACTACAAAGTCTTGAAAGAAAACTGGTATACTTAATAGACATAGAAGGATAATGGTTGTTATTTGATCAGATCAGTCTGTGTTTACAATTAATAAAGATCTATTAATTTTTGTTTCTCTAAACTATGATGAGTTAATTTTATAATACATCAAGGACCTGTGAAATGTCAGCCTGAGGACATCATAATAGAATTCCTTCCTTCAATAAGGATCAAAACAAGTCTATGACTTTGCAGTAAATCCTAGAGATGTCCAAGTGACAGAGAAATTATAGGGCTTGGATACTATATAATTACTAAGTTTCAGAGACAGTAAGTTGTGGCCAACAAAGTGACAATTTTAGAATTAAAACAATGGATGTTCAAATCCTACTCCTTTTACTACCTACATGACCAGTAGTAAGGATTTGAACTTTGGAAACTTACATTTCATCTTTAAAATAGGGTGTAAGTATTATTTTTGCTATCTACCTCACAGGGTTTTTGTAAGGCTTAAGAAAAAAAAAAATCTATGTAAATCCTTCTGAAAACTTTAAGTGCTATATCAGTTTTTAAAAAAATTATATACCTAGCTGGGTAAGTAAAGAGGGCCTGGTGAACAAATATCCTTATCATTTCAACAGAGCCTCTAGCTCCAACCCAATTGCATTTTATAGCATAAAGATTAGAGTATCACAACCAGGCTTGTGATAATTTATCATATAGGAAATTTATGTATATATAACTATAATGATACAATTCTGTAATCCAAAAGAAAACTGCTTAACATGGATTATTCAATTCTCTTATATTAATCAATTAGTCTACTTTATACATAACATTTTCCAAAGATTTTATCTTACTACACATGTGGGGGAAAAAAACAAAAAGATTTTTCAGGAGTGGATTTTTACTGTGGGGGAAAATGATAAAGAATGCAAGTACACTTTCAAAATACTATCAACCAACTAATTTCTTTCTAAGAACATGAAAAGCACCACTTAAAGGAGTAAATAAACTATGCTGAGTCAGCAATTTTTCAAATTCAGTCATCTATATTAAAATAATTACCCATATAAATTACAGGAAAACGAACATTTCCTTCACTTAAAGAACTTTGAATTGAATGTTCAGCATAAAAAATTTGTGTAAGTTAACATACTGTATTTACCCCCATTTTCCCCCCCAGTCTCTTCTAAGAATTTTACATTCTAAAGTGATTCCAAGACAATTGCAATAGACTTATGATGGAAAGAGCCATTTAAAGCCAGAGTGTAGATCACAATATAGTATTTTTACCTTTTGATGTCTGCTTGTTTTCTTTCACTCATTCCCCCCTTTTTTGATCTGATTTTTCTTGTGCGGCATAATAAATGTGGAAATATGTTTAGAACTGACTTTTCACAATGAGATGATTCAGACCAGTTCCAATGATCTTGTGATGAAGAGAATCATCTATCTACACCCAGATAGAGGACTGTGGGAACTAAGTATGGATCACAACATACATATTTTCACTCTTTTTGTTGTTGTTTACTTGCATTTTATTTTTTCTCATTTTTTTCTTTACTTGTGCAGCAAGATAATTGTACAAATGTGTGCCTATATTGGATTACTTGCCATCTAAGGGACAGGGTTTTGCAAGGATTAATGCTGAAAAATTATCTATGCATATGTTTTGAACATAAAAAATTTTAATTAAAAAAAATGTGAATTCTTAAAAAAAGAAGAAAAAGAAGAGAAAACAGAGAAAGAAGGAGGAAGGAGGATAAGAAGAATTGGTACATGTTCAACTTATATTGGATTACTTGCTGTCTAGGGCAGTGCAAGTGGTGGGGAGGAAAGGAGAAAAATATGGAATACAAGGTTTTGCAAGGGTGGATGTTGAAAGCTATCTTTGCATGTATTTTGAAAAATAAAAGCTTTTTTTTTTTTTTTTAAACTTAATTCTGAATCACAAATTACAGGAAAAAACAAAAAGGAGAATAATACTTCCACTGATTATTAAGGAAATATAAAATCTTGGGACTTAGAAATGGTAAGTTTGTTAAAAAAAAATTATATTTTACAATAATTATCCCTCTTGAAAAAATTGCTACCTACCATATACATTAGAATGTCTCTAATCATCACCATAGCTGTCTGATGATCATTCCAAGCTTGATTTAGTGTTTGAAGAAAGTTGTTATTCAACGAATTTAGTACATCTTCTCGCACCTGCAACAGAAGAGACTGAGTTTAGTTTGAATGGTTTATTAAATAAAAAGTAGGGGCAGTTAGGTAGTGCAATGGTTAGAGCATTAGCCCTGAAGTCAAGAAGACCGGAGTTCAAATCTGGACTCAGATACTTAACACTTCGTAGCTGTGTGACCCTAGGCAGTCATCTTAATCCTAATTGCAAGAAAGAAAGAAAAAGAAAAAAGTAACAATATTCATTTTTAAAGAAAGCAATCTATAGAAAGCTCAGTTTTGGTAAAATTTGCCCAGGTCAGGAATATGGGAGCCTTGATATTTTAAATTTCTTATGTTATACTGTATTCTCATCTTTTTTAAAAGTAAAATTTTTAGGGCAAAGTAGGGAAGTCTGACCTGATGGAATTAAAAAGTCCTCTTTTAAAGAAATAACATAACTTTTTTCTCTACAACAACATGGCAGGAGTAGAAACATTTAACAAACAACTTTACAGTATGTCATATAAACATATAAACATGTAAAAACAGGCATATAAAGAATAGGGAAGCCCCGTTGGCGTGAAGGTTGCGAATTAGTCAGCCGTAGTTGACATCGCGGCAGATGTGAGCGACTGAAGAGAAGGCGGTTGGGGTGTCAGATGTGTAGTGTATGGCTAAGAATAGTCGTGTTAATATTTGGATTATTAAGCAGATACCAAGTAAGGATCCAAAGTTTCATCAGGAACAATTAGACGCAGAAAAAAGTTATGGAAAATTGCAAAATGTTATAAATTATAATAGATACAAGTAGAGTGTTTTTAAATGACAAAACAATTTTATTATAAAATATAATGAGCATGATAAAATTTGAAATACAATTTTAAAAAGAATAAAAATTCTGACATGTTTCAAGATGAAGGAATAATGGAATAATAAGAATTAACACAATAGAAAGTAATAGAAGGCTGTCCTAAAAAAAAAAAAAAAAAGATAAAAAAAAGAATAGTGTGGGTAAGGAGACTTAATAATAGGTGGATTCAAATTCCCCTCAGACACTTACTGTGTGACCCCGGGCAAGCCATTTAACCTCTCTCTGACTCAGTTTACTCATCTACAAAATAAGGGGACTGGATTTGATAGCATATAAGGTCCTGGTCTAGAAGCTCTAAATCTATAATCCTATGAAAGATACAAGAATATCATTTAAAGGTTACAAATTGGTTACAAATTATAATTGATTAAAAAATTTAATTAAAAAATTAAAAACTGTGAGCATTGTTTTTGTTTTGTTTTTCTTCCCAGATTATTTTTACCTTCCGAATACAATCCTTCCTTTGCAACAACAACAAAATTCAATTCTGCGCATATATATTGTATCTAGGATATACTATAACATATTTAATATGTATGGGAATGCCTGACATCTAGGGGAGAGGGTGGAGGGAAGGAGGGGAAAAACTCGGAACAGAAGGGAGTACAAGGGATAATGTTGTAAAAAAAAACAAAAAAAACAAAAAAAAAAAACCTATGCATATGTACTGTCAAAGAAAATGTTATAATTATAAAAATAAAAAAAATTACAAAAAAAAAAAAAAACAAAAAACCTATCAGATTCCAAAAGCAAGCCTTATCTGACACATAAGAAGAAATACAAAGGGAGAGGAAAAGGGGTACAATCCATTTTTATCTTTTTACTATGATACAAGAGATCTGTCTTCCTATAAAAAGTGGAAGCAACCACAATAGCTCCTAAAAAGATATATTCAGCCAATTCAAATATACTTGTGATGGAGAAAAATATCTGCATTTAGAGGACTATGGCGACTGACTATGGAGCACAACATATTATTTTCACCTTTGTTGTTGTTTGCTTGGGCTTTTTTCCTCTCATTTTTTTTTCTTTTTGTTCTTATTTTTCTTATGCAGCATGGTAAATGTGGAAACATGTTTAGAAGAATTGCACATGTTTAACCTATCCTAGATTACTTGCTATCTAGGGTAAAAGAGGAAGGGAGAAAAATATGGAACAATAGGTTTTACAAGGGTAAATGTTTGAAACTACCTTTGCATGTGTTATGAAAAATAAAAAGCTATTATAAAAAATTTTTAAAGAGGATGTAGTCCAATATTATATAATCAAACTTTGTTACCAGAGGTCAAAACAACATCTGTGGTTTAAGATCCATTCCTCTCTAAGTTAAGAGTACTGTGGCTCAGCCAATTTTTTTCTGTGCTCTGTAAAACATTCCATTTACAATTACGTTTACACACATATACATACAAACACATACACATACTCATAAACATTGACTAAGTGACATCAATAAATCAAAACTAAAAAGTAGGAGGAAAATTAGTTGTATGATGCTAATTTAGATAGTATTAAAATTACATGTTTAACAAGAAATTTTTAGCTACTCAGTACAACTGGACTCTCTTTAGAAAAAAAATTAATTATTTTTAAAATATGTAATAGCAATGAAATTTTATGATGAAAGAACAAATATATGATATTTCTAAACAAAAATCATAAGTTAAGATACTTTTCAAAAATTAAAATCCCTCACAGACTAAACCAGCTCCCTCTACTAGTATCCCCAGTAATGACAATTCAATAATCACAAATCGTATCTCTGATCTCTAAATGTATATAACCTTTCGATGACCCAGGAAACTCTATGACATTCTCAAGTAAGTACTGTTTTCCATTGGTAGTTTACTTATCGGGAATTCCCCACATCAAGAAAATTACAGATCCAATCCAAAAACAAACAAACAAAAGCCCCAATCCTATAAAAGCATAACCATTTATAAGAAAATGAGTACTTTCAACAAATTACCCCTTTCCCCAAAGACTTATCAAGTATACCTGATATATTGGTAACTAAGGAGAAAAAGTAGCCAAAAATGTTCATAATTCAAAAAACTAAAATATAGTACCCTTGTTTTTTAATACTTAAATATCTGTGCTCTCATCATTTCAAGAGTTCCTTGCAAGAATGAAGATCAAATTCACCCATGCCAGCTGATCATATATAACTATTCTTTTTTTTTTTTTTTTTTTTTTTTTTTAAATTAAACCAAAAGTTTCTTTCCCATAGTCTACCTAAAGTTCTGGAAGCTTACTCACTTTCTTTCAGCACTATGAAGATACCAGCGAGGCTCTCTGGCTATGCATCTATTAACCTGCACTCTTACCAAATACAATCATAATTTTTCATATAATCCCTTGATGACAAAAGTTCCTCATTGGTTACATGTCTGCTCATATACACATATACTTCTCCATGATATTCAACTTTAGGTCTTTGGACACAGTAATATTCCACTTCCTGCTGCCATAGACTCTTAAGAACTGGAAAAATAGGCAAATTTGGCTTTTATGGGAAGTTTAGAGTGGGGAAAAAAGTCTTGCAATTTCCTAAAAGCAACAAGTCTTTTTTCCTCTCTAACTCTAGGCAGATCTAGTTCATCTATCAGTCTGTCATAAATACACAGACTGTTGGTCAAAATTTATACAGTGTGCAGATATGACTGTCTATATTTTCCATCCATCTCAGTTCTGATCTCTGATACTAATTAGAACAAGGGTGAAAAGAGATGAGAATAAACATTTCTATAGCACTTATAAGGTACCATGTGTGATACTAAGCACTTTACAGATATCACCTCGTATAATTCTCAAAACAATTCTGGGAGACAGGAGTTATCATAATCTCTATTTTACTGTAGAGGAAACTGAGGAAAACAAAGGTTAAATGACTTGTCCAAGGTCAGAGTTATTAATGGCCTTAAGCTGTACTTGAAGACAGGTGTTTCTTATTCTAAGCCCAGCATCATATGTAATGGGAATAGACTAGACGCATTCCCAATAAGATCAGAGGTGAAACAAGGCTGCTCACTTTCACCATTACTATTCAATATTGTATTAAGCAATGTTACCTTTAATAAAAAAAAAAAAAAAAAACTGAAGGAATTAAGAATAGGAATGAAGAAACAAAATTATCACTCTTTGCAGATGATATGATAATATGCTTAGAGAAATAAAAAAAATTACTTGAAACAATTAACAACTTTAACAAAGTAGCAGACTACAAAATAAATCTAGCAACAAGAGATACAAAGAGAAATTCTATTTAAAGTAACCATAAATTAATATAAAGTATTTGGGAGTCTACCTATTAAACATAGTCAGGAACAACATGAACACAATTACAAAACACTTTCTGCACAAAGTCATATCTGAACCATTGGAAGTATATCAAGTGCTCATGGGTAGGCTGAGTTAATATAATAAAAATGATAATTCTACCTAAATTAATCTACTTATTTAGTGCCACACCAGCCAAACTGTCAAGAAATTATTTTACAGAGTTAAAAAAAATAAAGTTCATCTGAAAGAACAAAAAGTCAAGAATTTCAAGGGAATTAATGAAAAAGAAATATAAATGTGGCCTAGCTGAACCCAACCTAAAACTATATTATAAAAGAGCACTCATCAAAACTATTTTGTATTGGCTAAAAAATAGAGTAGTCAGTCATTGGAATAGGTTAGGTTCATAAGACACAACAGTTAATGACTATAGTAACCTAGTGTTTGATAAACCCCAAAACCCCAGCTTGACAAAAATTGCTGGGAAAATTGGAAAATAGTATGACAGAAACTAGGCAATGACTAGTACCTAACACCCAATACCAAGATAAGGTTAAAAATGAGTTCATGATTTAGATAAAGAGTGATATTATAAGCTGATTAGGAGAACAAAAGAGATAGTCTACCTCTCAGATCTGTGGAGATGGAAGAAATTTGTGGCCAAAGAATTAGAGTACATTATAAAATGCAAAAATGGATGATTTTGATTACATTAAACTGGAAAATATTTGTACAAACAAAACCAATGCAGCCAATATTGGAAGGGAGGGAGAAAACTGGGAAAAAATTTTTACATCCAGAGGTTCTGATAAAGGCCTCATCTCTAAAATATATAGAGAATTGACTCAAATTTATCAGAATACAAGCCATTCTCCAATTGACAAATGGCCAAAGACTATGAACAAACAATTTTCAGATGAAGAAATTAAAGCCATTTCTAGTCATATGAACAAAAGCTTTAAATCCCTATTGATTAGAGAAAGGCAAATATAGCAGCTCTGAGGTATCAATACAAACCTCTCAGATTGGCTAAGGTAACAGGAAAAGGACAATGATGAATGTTGGAGAGATAAGGGAAAATTGGGACACTAATACACTGTTGGTGGAGTTATAAATTGATTCAACAATTCTGGAGAGCAATTTGGAACTTTCCCCAAAGGGCTATCAAACTGTGCAGTGTTTCTACTGGACCTGTATCCCAAAGAGATTATTAAAAAGGGAAAAGGATTCACACGTGCAAAAATATTTGTGGCAACCCTTTTATAGTGGTAAGGAACTGGAAACTGAGTAGATGCCCATCAGTTGGAAAATGGCCAAATAAGTTATGGTACATTAATGTTATGGAATATTATTGCTCTATAAAAAATGATCAGCAGGTGAGTAGAACCAAGCACACAGCAACACACGAATTGTTGTACTCAGCAACAACAAAACTACTCAATGATCAATTCTGAAGGACATGGCTCTTTTTGGCAGTGAGGGGATTCGGGTCAGTTCCAATGGTCTTGTGATGGAGAGAGCTATCTGCATCCCAAAGAGAGGCCTGTGGAGACTGAATGTGAATCATAACATATTATTTTCACTTTTATTGTTTGCTTGTATTTTGTTTTCTTTCTCATTTTTTTTTTTGCTTTTTTGATCTGATTTCTCTTGTGCAATATGTAATTGTAGAAAAATGAATAAAAGAATTGCACATATTTAACACAGATTCCTTACTGTCTAGGAGAGGGAGTGGGGGGAAGGGAGAGAAGAGAGAAAAAAATTGGAACACAAGGTTTTTTAAGAGTAAATGTTGAAAACTATGCATGTGTTTGAAAATAAAAGGCTTCACATCTAATAAACTAAGTTAAAATTTCAACAAAACCAGCAACAATTAAAAAAAGAAAAATGAGGTGATTCAGGTCAGTTCAACAGACTTGTGATGGAGAGAGCCTGCATCCATAAAGAAGACTGTTGGGACTGAATATGCATAAAAACATAGTATGTTTATTTTTTCTATTATTTGCTTGCTTTTCTCCCCCTACCCCCACCCCCACTTTCATCTCATTTTTCTTGTGCAGCATGTTAAGTATGGAAATATGTTTAGAAAAATTATATATGTTTAATCTATATTGGCTAAATGCTGTCTAAGGGAGGGAGGTGGAAGAAAAGGAGGGAGAAGAATTTGGAACACAAAAGTTTTATAAGGATGCAATGTGGAAAACTATCTTTGTATGTATTTTGAAAATAAAAAGCTATTATTAATTTTTTTTGAAAATAAAGGGGGCAGCTAGGTGGCGCAGTGGATAGAGCACCAGCCCTGAATTCAGGAGGACCTGAATTCAAATCTGGTCTCAGACACTTAACACTTCCCTAGCTGTGTGACCCTGGGCAAGTCACTTAACCCCAGCCTCAAAGGGGGGGGGGGATAAAGAAAGAAATTTGTATCATTTTTTTCTTGCATTTTACAAATTTTCATCTGAGCTCTCAGTACTTGATGGTCTGTTATATTAACAGCTGATTCTGGAATTAATCCTCCCATCAAAAATAAGTTAAAATGTTACCATTTTTGTTATGTTTGATGCTCTGTCAAGTGTTTTTTTAAAAAAGGAAAAAAAAACACAATATTTTTAATTAAAAATTGCTTATAATGTGAAAGTATGTCTGTCCATATATATAGTTTCCCCTGAATCATTTTCTTCCTAAAAATTTCAGCTCATCTACTTATTCTTCAATGTACCAAGAAAAACAAAAAACAAAAAACAAAAAAAAAAAAAAAAAACCTTCCAAAAGGCTAAGTAAGAGCTAACAATCCCAATCTGGTGAGGGAACCACAACTGCAAATCATTGAAAATACTACAGAGATGCACAGACAAATGTAAATACTACAGAGATGCACAGACAAATGTAGCATGCATGCACACATATACACATTGAATAATAAAATTAGTATTAAAAGGAATTTCAGGGCACATCTAGTCTAACCCATTTCTGAACATAATCTCATCTACTACATTTCTAAGAAATAACCACACACTCTTTGCTAGAAAATTTACAGTAAATACTTAGACACCCCCAGAGAATCAACTAAAAGGCTATTAGAAATAATCCACAAATTTATCAAAAATTATACAATAAATCCACATAAATCATCAGCATTTTTATACATCACTAACAAAATCCAACAACAAGAGATACAAAGAAAAATTCTATTTAAAGTAATTGTCCATAGTATAAAATATTTGGGAATCTATCTGCCCAGGGAAAGTCAAAGCAGAACTACAAAACACTTTCCACACAAAATCAGATCTAAACAATTGGAAAAATATCAAATGCTCTTGGATAGGTCGAGCAAATACAATAAAGATGACAATACTACCTGAACTAATCTATTTATTTAGTGCTATACAAATCAAACTACCAAAAAATTATTTTACTGAACTAGAAAAAATAACAACAAAATTCACCTGGAAGAATAAAAGGTCAAGAATTTCAAGGGATTTAATGAAGGAAAAAGTAAAAGAAAAACAAACAAAAAAAAAATGAAAGTGGCCTAGCTGTTATTAGATGTAAAACTGTATTATAAAGCAGCAGTCATCAAAACTATTTGGTGCTGGCTAAGAAATAGACTAATTGATCAGTGGAATAGGTTAGGTTCACAGGACAAAATAGTCAATAACTTTAGCAATCTAGTGTTTGACAAACCCAAAAGCCCCAAACTTTTGAGATAAGAATTCACTATTTGACAAAAACTGCTGGGAAAATTGGAACCGAGTATGGCAGAAATTAGGCATTGATCCACACTTAACACTGTATACCAAGATAAGATCAAAATGGGTTTATGATCTAGACATAAAGAATGATATTATAAATAAATTAAAATAATATAGAATAGTTAACTCTCAGAGCTGTGGAAGACGAAAGAATGTGTGACCAAAGAAGAACTAAAGATCATTATTGATCACAAAATAGATAATTTTGATTATATTAAGTTAAAAAGTTTTTGTACAAGCAAAACTAATGCAGACAAGATTAGAAGAGAAGCAATAAACTGGGAAAACATTTTTACAGTCAAAGGTTCTGATAAAGGCCTCATTTCTAAAATATATAGAGAATTGACTCGTAATTTATAAGAAATCAAGCCATTCTCCAACTGATAAATGGTCAAAGGAAATGAACAGACAATTTTTGGACGAAGAAATTGAAACTATTTCTAGCCATATGAAAAGATGTTCCAAGTCATTATTAATCAGAGAAATAAAACTGGGACACTGGTACATTGTTGGTGGAATTGTGAGTACATCCAGCCATTCTGGAGAGCAATTTGGAACTATGCTCAAAAAGTTATCAAACTGTGCATACCTTTTGATTCATCAGTGTTACTACTGAACTTATATCCCAAAGAAATCTTAAAGAAGGGAAAGGGGACCCACATGTGCAAAAATGTTTGTGGCAGCCCTTTTTGTAGTGGCTAAAAACTGAATAGATGCCCATCAATTGGAGAATGGCTGAATAAATTATGGTATACAAATGTTATGGAATATTATTGTTCTGTAAGAAAAGATCAATAGGATGATTTCAGAGAGGCCTGGAGAAACTTACAAGAACTGATGCTAAGTGAAATGAGAAGAACCAGGAGATCATGATACATGGCAACAAGACTATAAGATGATCAATTCTGATGAACATGGCTCTTTTCAACAATGAGTTGATTCAAACCAGTTTCAATTGTTTACATAGAGAGCAGACAATACAACCAATGCTTCCTCTTTTAGACAGTTCTGTCAAAAAAAATTTACCTTATATTAAGCCTACATTTTCCTCTACTCTTGCTATTGCTGCTATCCAGAGCCAAGTTTATTCTGAAGGCCCCGTGAAGTCTTTTCTTTTTCAAGCTAAATATCACTTTACTCATTCTTTACATTGCATAATGGCCTTTCGCTAGCCTGGTTTAAAAAAAAAAAAAAAGGCACAGAGAAGTGAAATGATGTTTCTCCGTCAAAACCTGTAATAACTACTTAACTAACCAAAGTAAAGACTGATAAACATCACAAAGTAACTGGCATAGTCAAATATAGAGCAGCACGTACAATGATAAAATTAATAAAACAGATGCTTTAATTCTTATAAGCATAGGGGAAAAACCAATGACACATAGTTGCATAATCCATCCTCTCCCATAAACTAAAGAGTTTCAAAAACTAGCTATCTCCCAAAATATAAAAAAGAATTCACTTAAAGAGGATGCGTGGAAGTAGCTGTTAATTTTGAAATAGAATTGTAATTCCCTTTAAAGACAGCAGGCAAATGATTACATAATTTTGTTTTCCTCAATAGAGTAAGGATGACATTTCTATTCTTGACTACTAAGCCTAATTTCAGAGTACAAATGAGATATACACAACCTAGTCATTTATCAAAGCAAGAACACTGCAAAATGCTTCAGTGGCCATCTATACCAAACTCTATATAAAAAATGAATCCTCTCTAAAATATACCCAACAAGTAACCATCCAGCAGCACTTGTTTTAAAATTTCAATTATTAGAGTATTTTGAAAGATTTTCCTGATTGCAAGCCTTAATATGCTGCTGCCAACATCTATCCATTATTCCTAGTTCCAGGATCAAGTGAGGGTCCTTTGAATCTTGCCTATATATTATCTTAACAATAGAACTTATTAGCAAGTTACATATAATGGCATCTAGATACCTAGTGCACTCCACTGGAGACTATTTTCCAAGTATACAGCAAATTACTGATCACTACTCACACCATTCATATAGTTCCAAATCATGGCATCATAAACAAATTAAACAAAAAAGCAATCAAGTCTATTAATAAGGAATGAGTTCATGACCAAACACGAATTACAAAGGATCATAAGATGGCAAAATAAGACAATTTTAATTACATAAAACAAACAAACAAAAAAAGATTTTGCACAAGTAAAACCAATGCAGTAACATTGAGAAACAGTAAATGAGGATGGGAAAAGGGAGGAGAGTATCTGTAATAACTCTTATTTCTAAGGTCTCATATAAAGATATAAAGGAAATTAATTCATATTAATAAATAACAAATTCCATTACCCAGTTAATAATTATTCAAAGGATATGAATAAGCAATTTTCAGAGTAAGAAATCCAAGCTACCAATAGCCACAAAAAAACCCTACTCTAAATAACTAACAATTAGAGAAACACAGAAATAGACAACTCTGAGATTCTATTAACATCCATCAGATGGAAGTTGATTTTTAAAAATGACAAATATTAGAGAAGCTGTAGGAAAATGCATATGTTAATGCACTGTTAACAGATCTATGAACTGTTCTAGCTATTCTGGAAAGTAATTTGGAACTATGCTCAAAATCTATTAAAATGCATATACACTGACTCAAAGTTACACTACTAATCAATCTATACTGTTAAAGAGATCAAGGAAAGACGAAAAGGAAATGGACTTACAGACATAAAAAATATTTAAAGCAGCTCGTTTTATAGTAGCAAGGAATTGTAAGATGATGGGATATTCACCAGAAATCAGTTGAACAAGTTATATATATATATATATATATATATATATATATATATATATATATATATATATATATATATGAATGAATGATTAAATTCAGTGACTTATTAAAAAATTTTTTAGAAAAACATGAGAAAACTTATATGAACTGAAGCAATGTAAAGTGAGCACATTCAGTATTAATTAACCTAAAATGTAAACTATGATATCATAAAAAACAATACTATAAAGATTAACAACTTTGAAAGACTTGGGAATACAACACAACGAGTGATCCTAATTTCATTAGACTAGAGATGAAAGATGCTACCTTACCCACCTTTCTGATGAGAAGGCATGAATTCAGTACAAATTGAGACACATGCATTCATTTGTAGCACGTATGCACATTTGTATTGTGTATGCATTTGTATGTTGGACATGGCCAACATGGGGGTTTGATTATATGTACACATGCATGCATGTATATATCTGTAATAGGGCTTTTGTTTTTCTTTATTTCTTGACACGGGTAGAGGAAATAGGAGGGAAAGAATGTAGATCTGAAAATTAAACTAAAAATAACACATAGTTCCACATTCTATTAATTATACTATAATCTAGTCAATATCACTTTTCTTTTTCCATAATATAGCATATTTCACCAAACATTTTTGCTAAACAAAAACAAAAAAACTAAGTTGCTGAACGAAACCCATTTTTGATGAAACCCTATTGGCATGCTCACTGCTTTATTTTCTGGCAGTTGAGTAGCCATTTTTGTAATGAAAACATGGATTAAAACTGGTAACTGATGATACTTCCAAATAACCTTTCATTAAAAAAAAAAAAAAAAAAGCTAAAAAGCTTTTATTGCTATTTGGGTTTCTTTAATTGCCATAGTCATCTTAAGTATCCTTCACCATCTGAGAGCCATCCCAAATAATAAATAAATATATATATATTTTTAAAGAGATGACAAACAGTTGGCACAATGAACTGATTCACTGAAAAAAATCCAAAAATATGTGCAATATGTTATTACTGCTAGACTTCTTATCTCCAAGTGGGGTGGGTTATATGTTAGAGATGTCTTCTCATTTCTCTTTATTTGAATTAGCTTGATCTTCGTTAAATTTCTAACAATGACTTTCTTTTTTAGTGAATGTTCTTTCCATTTACATTGTCACAGTCATTGTATAAATTGTTTTCTTGGTTCTACTTACTTCAGTCTGTACCAGTGTATATAGATCTTTCCATGCTTTTCTGTATTCATCACCTACATTAATTTATTATATAAACTCTTACCAATCTGTTTAGTCATTACTCAATTAATGGCTATTTACTCTACCAATTCCTAGATATTACAAAAAGTGCTACTATGAATATTTTGTAGTAAAAAGGGATAAGCATTTTTAAAAAGTACACCTTTTTAAAAAAGATTTAAAAAGAAAAATCTAAAAGTACTCCAAGTGCTTTCCCTTCCTTCCTTTAAAGTGGGGAAAATAGAGGGTGATTCAGCAGACAGGCCGACTTAATAGTTGGTTCTGCTGTACTGTGTTCTTTCACTTTCTTTTTTTCATCTTTGATAGAGCATATGACTTACTGGATGGGAAAGGGAGAGAGATTTAGAACGAAGATGGTATATAAACAAAAGAAATAAAAATAAGCTAAAAAAACAAGCATACTCTAATTGAAATGGCAGAATCTTCAATAGTGACATTTTAAAATGCATTATAAAACTCAGTCATCCTAAAATTAACAAATATGGCTGGCTACCTTAAGAAGCTTCCTTGAGAAGCAACAAATGGATAAGTATATATATAATTCACAAAAACTAAATCCAATTCAATTTAAAAACACACACACATTTATTAGATACTTGTTCTAAAATAGGAATTTTTCACCCTATGTCTATCAGAGACCCCCCATCCCCACCCCAGCAATCTAAACATTATGAGAAAAATTATTTTTAAATGACAAAATAAAACAGAGGGAAAGAAACCAATTATATTGAAAAACCCTAGGTTAAGAACTCTAGTTTTAGACTTTCTCTGAAAATATCAATATAGATATCTTGATTTTATAGAAGGCTGATGCCTTTTCTAACCTCAATCATTAATTTTATATATAAATTTGGTATACCCCAAGAATATTAAATATTTGAATAAGGGTCCAAAATATTTATAAAAACTCTTTTTTGTCAGGGATAAAGAACTGAAAATGTTCATTAATTCAACTAATAGTTATTAAACATCCCTTAAGTTCAGGCATTAAATGAAGTTCTTAGTATACAAAGATAAAAATAACCTCTGCCCTCCAGTAATTTACAATCTAGCATAATGGAATATTATGATGCCACAAGAAAAAATTCATATGAAGAATTAAGAGAAGCAGGGAAAGACTTGGGAGTGATATATGTGAATAAAATAATACACTGAAAAATGAATAAAAATGAAACTAAAAATTTTGCAATTATTAGCTTTACTATGTCCTGGAAAAGAGATGAAAATAAAGGATGTGAAATACTGCATATACTATGAAATTACCTGATGTGTTGGTGATTCTTGCTAAATTGTCTCTTTTTTGTTCTTTGTTTTAAAGAATGGCTTGATAGGTATAAGAAAAGAAGAAAAATATATTTGGAAATGAAGGTGTCAAAGATCAAGTGATTCAAAATTTTAAAATAAAAAAACTATAGAAAACAAAAGATGGGGTGGGGTTCCCTATACTTGAAAAGTCTTTGCTTGAATGTGCTGTTCCATCTACTTAGACAATTCTTTTTCATAATCAAAATTCTCCCCATCTCCCCTTAGGCTGGGGTTAAGTGACTTGCCCAGGGTCACATAGCTAGGAAGTGTTAAGTGTCTGAGACCAGATTTGAACTCAGGTCCTCCTGAATTCAGGGCTGGTGTTCTATCCACTGTGCCACCTAGCTGCCCCACATAATCAAAATTCTTAATGGAAAATAACTTTCTTCCCAGTCATTCCTAAGTATGGATTCTGACCAACTGAATCATGGTCCAAAATATACACACACATACACATACGCATACACACATGCACACACACACTCTCTCTCCAATGATTACTTCTTGCAAAGAGATGCCAAATTTAAGACTTATTTCCAGTTTTATTCCCAAACCATTGATTACCTCCTAACAGTTTCATTTGAATATTTTATCACCATATAAAACATAAGAATTTCTTCAGTTGGAGATGGGGAAAGAATTTTATACTAGATCATTTTTAAGACCTCTCAGCTTTAAAAATATCCTTTTGAATATTAAAATTAAAGTAGTTTAAGAGTTCTATCTCTCCAAAATATACAGAGAATTGACTCTAATTTATAAGAAATCAAGCCATTCTCCAATTGATAGTCAAAGGATATAAACAGACAATTTTCAGATGATGAAATTGAAACTATTTCCACTCATATGAAAGAGTGTTCCAAATCACTATTGATCAGAGAAATGCAAATTAAGGCAACTCTGAGATACCACTGCACACCTGTCAGATTGGCTAAGATGACAGGAACAAATAATGATGAATGTTAGAGGGGATGTGGGAAAACTGGGACACTGATGCATTGTTGGTGGAGTTGTGAAAGAATCCAACCATTCTGGAGAGCAATCTGGAATTATGCCCAAAAAGTTATCAAACTGTGAATACTCTTTGATCCAGCAGTGCTACTACTGGGCTTATATTCCAAGGAAATACTAAAGAAGGGAAAGGGATCTGTATGTGCCAAAATGTTTGTGGCAGCCCTTTTTGTAGTGGCTAGAAACTGGAAAATGAACGGATGCCCATCAATTGGAAAATGGTTGGGTAAATTATGGTATATGAATGTTATGGAATATTATTGTTTTGTAAGAAATGACCAACAGGAGGAATACAGAGAGGCTTGGAGAGACTTACATCCACTGATGCTGAGTGAAATGAGCAGAACTAGGAGATCATTCAACAATGATACTATATGAGGATGTCTTCTGATGGAAATGGATATCTTCAACACAGAGAAGAGCTAATCTAATTCCAATTGATCAATGATGGACAGAATCATCTACACCCAAAGAAGGAACACTGGGAAATAAGTGTAAACTGTTACCATTTTTTTGTTTTTCTCCCCAGGTTATTTTTACCTTCCAAATCCAATTCTTCCTTTGCAACAACAACAACAACAAAATTTGGTTCTGCATATATATATATTGTACCTAGGATACAATTTAGGATTTAAATAGGATTTAATATGTATGGGAATGCCTGCCATCTAGGGGAGGGGGTGGAGGGAAGGAGGGGAAAAATTCGGAACAGAAGGGAGTACAAGGGATAGTGTTGTAAAAAATTACCTATGCATATGTATTGTCAAAAAATGTTATAATTATAAAATTAATTTTTAAAAAATAGGATAAAAAAGTTCTCTCTCTAGTCTCTCAACTTTCTACACAATTTAAACTTATGCTATACTAAACTAGCAGTAGTGTATTTCTAGAATACTATATTTTTTGCCATCATTATCTTTTGTTAAAGCAAAAACAAAAAAACTTCCAATGGCCAGCAACTGCACCATTAAAAAAATTCTGACCTTCGATATGAGATAAGAGGAGGGCATTTCCATATATATAATAGAACAGAAAGGGCTATATATGAAATTAGAAGTCCCAAATATGTAAAACTTACTTTTCTAAAATTTGACATATTGTCTTCAAAAAGCTGCTCTACTTATCTCCATTTTTTTCTGGCATTCTAGTCTAAGCTCAATTACTTTCTTTTCTTTATGTCTTTTAGAGAAGGAAATGTGCTACCCTGTCTTTAACCTCTCCCTCTCGCTCACTTATCCCCATCAAAAAAAACAACAACAACAAAAATCGTTTAAAAAAAAAAAAAAAATAGTATCAAGCAAAACAAATTTTGACTATGTCTGACAATGTTTATTTCATTCTGCATCTTTCAGTCCCATGATCAGCTTAGGACAAGGAAGACCTTTTTATAAATGATTGAATTGTTCAGAGTTCTTAATCTTTCAAAGTTGTTTTCTTTAAGATGCTGTTGTTACATGTATAACTATGTCAAATTGTTTACTGTCTCAATGAAAGAGAAAATTTGGAACTCAAAAAATGTAGAAAAATAAATTTTTTCAAATTGTTTTTACATGTAATTGGGGAAAAAAATGAAACATTCAAAAAAATGAAATGTTAGTGTATGCACCATTCTAGTTCTGATCACTTCATTTTGTTCAATTAAGTCTTCCCAGGTTTCTCTGAAACCATTTCTTTCATCATTTCTTATGGCACAGTAATATTTTAATAAATTGATATGCTATAATTTGTTTAGCCATTTCCAACTGATAGTATCTCTTTTGTTTCTAGTTCTTTGCTACAACAAAAATAGCTATTATAAATTACTGTTCCAATGGATCCTTTTTTCTCCTTTGATCTGGCTGGGGGTACATGCAGTAAGTACTAAGTGGGATTAGTGAGTGAAAAGATATGTAGTTTAGCGTCACTTTGAGTATTATTTGAGTATAATTCAAAATTTGTAACATTTCCTGTAGTTCTTTATAACAAGGTCAGTTGAACATATAAAGTAGAATCTTATACTTTAATTTTCCTTCCTTTAATTATTAATGATTTAGAAAATTTTTTCACATGCTCAGGGGACCCTGAATTTCTTCCCTGAGAAATGCCTGATCATGTCCTCCACCAACTTATTAAAAATGTTTATGTTATTCTTATAAATTTGAATAAGTTCCTCATATTTCTTAGATAGAACTTCTTTTTGAGAAACTTACTGAAAAGATTTTTTTCCTCTCAATACCCATCTCTCTTCTAGTTTTTAGCTGCACTGGTTTCTCTTATTCAAAAGTTTGTTTTTTTTTAATTTTATGCAAACAAAATTATTTGTTTTCTGAACTCTTCCCCAATCCACAATGTTGAAGTTCTTTCTTCCTTAATAACTTTGTGTAGGTATACAGCATAAGATGTTGGTTTATATCTAATCTTTGCTCGATTGTTTTCTAGTTTTCTTAGTAGTTTCTATCTGTGAATATTTATATTAGTAAAATGGGTCTTTGAATTCATTTAAAAATCTGAATTTGTAATAGGATGAAATTCATACTCCTTAGATTGGTATTCACTATTTTCCACAATCTAACTCCAATCTTTGAAATCTATCCCCTATTATCCCCAACATAACATCAGAAATGATAAAAACTGCATGAAATCATTGATATATGGAATTCAAAAGTGAGAAAACTAAAGCTACCAATATATGTTGACCATTTCTCTACAACTTACCACATTATAGCATTCCTGAAGTACTAAGAGGTTAAGGTTAAGTGGCTTTCCTAGGATAATACAACTAGTAGGTGTCAGAGGGTTAAACTTGAACCATAGTGTTCAAAAATTTGGCACCTGCTAAGTACCTTGAAAACTATGATGTGGTTACTAGAATTATGTGCCAGAAATTTAATATTCTTTAAATGATTAACATATAACAAATTTCCATATTATATATACAGACCTCAAAATAACCTGTCAAACTCAATCATTAAACACACAGTGAAATCAGACCACCAACAAAGATCAGATGAACTGCTGTTCCCAATCAGTTCACAGGGAGTCAATTGTGATAGACAAGGCTCTTTTCAACAATGAGGTGACTCAAGCAAACTCCAATGGAGAGAACCATCTGCATCCAGATAGAGGACTGTGAAGACTTAATGTGAATCACAACAAATTATTATCACCTTTTTCATTTGCTTAGTTTCCTTTCTGATCTGATTTTTCTTGTGCAGTATGACAAGTGTGGAAATATGTAGAAAAACTGTACATGTTTGACATATATTGGATTATTTGCTGTCTAGAGGAGTGGGTAAAAGGAAAGAAGGGAGAACACAGGGTTTTACGAAGATGAATGCTGAAAACTATCTTTGCATATATTTTGACTTCACCAGGGCTATTTTCAAGTGAAAATCTGAATAAAGGGTAGAAAATCAGAAGAATGAGATAAGAATAGATGGGATTTCTGCTGAGTCTTAAAGGTAACTAGGGAAGCTGGTACAGTTTGAGGAAGGAGATGAGGGAATAAAGGAATGGAGAAGGGAGCCATTGGTGGTAAATGGCATGGTGAACAGAACAGGGACAGGCCTGAGCTGGGCAGACTCCTCTTCAGGAATTTCAATCTGGCCTCATATACTTAAGGGCTGTGAGACCCTGGGCAAGCCACTTACATGTGTCAGCTTCAGTTCCCTCATCTGTAAAATGAGCCAGAGAAGGCAATGGCAAGCCACTCCAGTATCTTGGTTAATAAAACCCCAAATGAGGTTACAAAGAGTTGGACACAACTAAACGACAAAATATGAGACATAGTTTACTTCCTATCAATCTCTTTCTTTCTAAGGATTACTATAGAACCATTTGTACTGCCCATTTAGTACTCTAAATATTGCCTGGAATTATTACTTAACATTTAATGTGCTTAGTTGGCAGAGTAGATAGAAAGCTAGACTTAAAATCAAAAGGCCAGAGTTCAAATCTGTGCTGGCATTATATAAGCCTACTCAAGTCAACCTCTCAGTCTCAGTTTTCTCATCTATAAAATAGCAATTATAACAGCATCCATCTCACAGGGTCAGTGAGGTTCAAAGGATATAAATGCTAGTTATCATTAATATTTATATTTCAGGATGCTCTAAAATAGCTTCTTAAACTTTTTCCACTGACAATCCCTTTTCACCCAAGAAATTATCATGCAACCTAAATCTGAGCCAAGATATTTCTGGGAGTGTTCATGGATGCACAATGTAAAGTGATCATGTTGTGTATTCAGAGCCAAGGCTACACTGAAATTACACAATGCCACAAAGGCAAGCACTGTCACCTAGATTCATTATGTGTTTGATTTTCAATTAATTTTTGGTTGCTTTTCGTATTGACCAGGGTTTTTTTTGCAACTCCCACAACTGTCATGAACTATATTTAAGAAGCTTTGTTCTAGAAAGCAGGGTTAGACTCTTATATTACTTTATATCCCTGACAATGCCGTGCATTTTATAGCTGAATTATGAAAGTTATTGACCTGAGAGTCATTTCTATCAATGTCCAATTATAGGAAAATAACTGCAGAGACATTAGCCCAATTCTCTCAAGCACTGAGGCTCCTCAAATCAATACCAGCAAATTCCCTAGCAAGTAGTGAATCAGAAATGCAAACTTGGTTTTTATCTAGTATAAGGTCCTTAAAGGATGCTCTTCTCCATGTTGCCCAAATTCTAAAAATCATATCATGAAGAACCTATAAATTCCAGGACTATCAGAGACTGCACTGAAATGTCTCCATGTAACCTGGAATGGCTGACAATCAATTTCCAAGGAAAAGTTAAAATTACATTGTGGTCTCTTTTTCTAAATTTGGGTTCAGAAATCACGTTGCTTTACTTCTCCAAATCAAAAAGATAAAAGTCATTCATAACAATGACAATAAATATACATATAATTTGTAAGGGTTTATAAAGCACTTTCCTTACAAGAATCCTTCAAGGTTGGTAATGAAAATGATGGGCCCATTTTATAAACGAAGATCCTAAGACACAGAGAAGCTAAGTATTGGATGCAGAAGTTAAACCAAAGTCTACGCTACTGCCCTTCTCTGAGGCCACAGTACTTCTTTACATTTCTTGGTAATTTTTACACCACATCCAGTGTGCAGAATAGGGTCTCCTATACTAGAAAACAGGTCTTCAGAAAATGTCCAATTCAATCCCTAAATATTACAGTGTAGGGCTATGCTTTCAAAATAAATAAATAAATGATGGCTGTTTTCTAATTTATCTATTGATGTTCTTTGCTTTGTGTGCCAAGCATAAATCCTTCTCTTCCTTTTAAGACTCACAGTTCAGGTGTTATAAAGCTCCTCTTGGAAGATCTCTCTAATGGCACCTTACCAGTTAGCTACTATTACTTTTTCTCTCAAACTACATTGCACTTATTTATTGGAACACACATCTTAGTCCTCAATTACAACATAAAATCATTCTTTTTTTTTTTTTTTTTTTTTTTTTTGGGGGGGGAGTTAATCCTAAACCATAGCACTTAGCCAGAAATTCATGGGCACATATAACATAACTCTGTGAACTTGGGTAAGACATCACTTAACCTTTTAATGCTCTAGTCTAGAAGTATCAGACAGCCAGACAGCCAGTTTAGTAAACAATCACTTCTAAGGTACTTGAAAACTTTATTCTCTCAAGTAAGCATAATCCTTTTTAGTCTTCTTTATACTTTTAAATTGCTTAGCAAACTCCTTCTACAAAGAAAATACAAACAGCATCATCACAACTCCCATCTAAAAGATTGCTAATTACAAATAAGTAGGCACTAAATTAATGAAGTTTCAAATCAAAGAAAAATTTTCCAGATTGTCAGTATACAATGAAAACAAATTTCTAAAGGAGGAAAACAGTTTGCCTCTTATTGTTGTTATCTGCTTGCATTCTATTTTGCTTTTCTTTTTTTTCTTGTGCAGCAGAATAATTGTTAAATATGTATACATATATTGGATTTAACATATATTTCTACCATGCTTAACATATATTGGACTACTTGACATCTGGGGAGGGCATAGGGGAAGGGGGGGAATTGAAACAGGGTTTTGCAAGGACTAATGTTAAAGAATTTTCCATGAATATGTTTTGAAAAATGAAAAGCTTTAATGTTAAAAAAAAAAATCAAGTCTTTAAAAGTTATAGATACCTTATTTATGAGGTGCTCAGTAACAACTTCCCTTAGTCCAGTGTAGAGCTTTTCTCCATGTTTATGCAAAACCATAGTATATGCATTTCTATACAGCTCCTCAAAACTAAGACCACTGTTATTCTTACGCTGGATCTCTTGGATTGCATTTTTCAGAAGATCCCAAATGCTGTTTACATATTTTTCATCCATGGTCATCTGTAATAGCCAAGAAAAAAGATATAAAGAAAAGGAATTAGTTTATTTGAATCATAGTCACAGTATTGTGAAATCATTTTTTACAAAATAAAATTAGCTAAAAATGACTAGTCAGGAATAATTCAATCATTAAGTATCTACTACATCCCAGAGGTATACAGAATATCCAGGGAGGATTAGAAACTCTGGTGTGAGGACTTGCTGAGTTCTTTTGAGCACTGCTCATCCATGTTTGGTGCCCACCTCACCCACTCTCACCTGTGGCTCCAAGAAGCTGTAGTACACTAGTCATACCTCCGTAAATTGTTTCGGCAGATGGGCTTAATCAGGTTAAGAATAACTGATGGGCTTTAAAGCCATTAGTGAGAGTTAGGTGATACCAACACCAAGCATGTGAAAGCATCCCTGAGCAAAATGGGCTGATAAGCCCATTTGTTCTAATGGAAATGAAGTCAGCTGACAGAGGTGCTATGGAGTGCTTAGAGTTGTCATATATGGAAGATACCAAGGTCATCCACTGCATCCTGGACCTTCCACCAATTGTCCAGACTTCTCTGTCACTACTGGGTTTTGATGACTCAGGAAGAGAAAGAGAGATGCTAAAGACTGTGGCAACTCTGCTCACTTAAATCCAATTCACATGCAAATCAAAATATCACCTTGTGATGTCACTGATCCTCTTCAAAAAATGAAGAATGAACAATTGTTGTGCTAGGCACCTTACTAAGAGCTAAGGATATAAAAAGAGCCAAGACATTTCTTGCCTTTAAGGAGCTTTCACTCTAATGGGGTAGTACGCACAACATGCATGCACACACCACGGGAGCACATGCCCACGTGAGCGCGCACGCGCGCACACACACACACACACACACACACACACACACACACACACACACACACACACACACACACACACACACAGCTATATCCAGGATAAATAGGAAATAACAGAGAGAGGGAAGGCTTCATTTTGTCCAAATCAAGAATTGGATGATTCATGAGAGGATTTAAAGGAAGTCAGGTAGTATTCCAGGAATGGGAGACAGAAAAAATGCCTAGAGCCAGTAGATGGAGTCTTTAGTTTGTGGAACAGCCAAAAAGACAGAGTCACTGAACTGATGAGTTTGTGGCTGAGAGAAAAGTAGGAGGATACTACCTTGTGATAGTTAGATGGCTTAGTGAAGAGAACCTGCCTGGATTCGGGAAGAATTCCAAGCCAACCAATATGCATTGCATTGCTTGGCCAAGCTGAGTACTATAATTCAATGAATTCACCATATTATTCAACAGTCTTTCCAGTATTAGACTTTGATTTCGTTAAACTTAAGAAGGCTCTTTAACATTGAAAAATAAATTATACATATAAGAATAACAACCAAGGGATAAAGAACACTTTTATAACACTCCTCTCAAGTTTATTTAAATTTAATTCTCTAAAAATTCAAAAGGAAAAAGAAAATTTTATAGATTTTCATAACTCATTTAAATCGAGAATCAGAAACTTGACATAATTACATTATCAATATCTGTTGACTTCACCTTTGCAACATCTCTCAAATAAGTCCCCTTTCCTCCTCATACTGCCCCCATTAGTCATCATCTCACATCTGATTTACTGCAATCCCAGTGGGTCTTCCTGCTTCAAGTCTCCCTATTTCTATCCATTCTCCGTTCATCCATTTAAGTGATTTTCCTAAAGCATATTTCTGATCATGTCTCACCCCATCCCCTAACTCTGTAGCTCCTTTTTGCCTCCAGGATCAAATGCAAAATATTCTTTTAGAAAGCATTTAATAAATATTTATTGATTGATTACTTGACATACACGGATCTTCATAACCTAATAATAATGATGACAGCTAATCATTTAGCTATCACAGCTAAAGCACTTAACAATTATCATTCCATTTAATCCTCCCAACAGCCTAGGAGAAGTAAGTACAGTTATTATCTCTACTTTACAGATGAGGAAAGTGAATCAAACAGGATAAATGAAATTTGCTCAGGATCACACAACTAGTTCAGGGGCAGTAGTTGAATTCAGGTCCTTCTGATTTCAAGACCAGTGCTCTATCCACTGTGCCAACAACTTGTCTCCACCATGTTAACCTTCAATTTTACCTTGACCATAACAATTTTAATCAAGTAAATCTGAAAAGAATCTACTCACACAAAGAAACATATCTACAAATGCCTTAAAAAGGGCATCTTTTGCTGATATCTCATCTTCTTTAATCATGGGTGTCTCCCAAAGGCTGTTCTTGGCTGTCTTTCTATGGTGATCTCATCTACTCATATGCTTTCAATTATCACCCCTATGGAAATGATTCCCAAATATTAAACATTTATACGTATATACACAGACATACACACACATTCTCACACTTTCTCTACTTTTTATGAAATACAACTCTGAAGAATGTCACTTGTCTCAACCACTGATTCCTGAATATCACTATGCTTGCCCCTCAAAAAATAAAACAAAAAAGCCTTTCAAAGATAGTTTATCTGCTGTGTAAAGAAGTCTCAACAATCTTATTTTTATATTAATATACATTCTGCTTTCTTCATTTAAAACAAGCTTTATTGTTGTCTTGTATTTTTTACATTAAAGTCATTTTCCAAAAGCAACTTTCCCTTTAATTGTACCCTTCTGTCTCAAAGAAAACATAAGCAAAACCAACTGACACAGTGACTGCATTTGACAGAGCTTCAATGTCAGTTTCTGTGGAACCAATAGTTGTCAACTGCCTTTAATCTGAGATCACCTGCTTTTTAACATTTCCATGTGTTATTACAGTACAATATGTACGATATGCTCAAATATTTGTCTCCTCAAACAATGTACACAGCAACAGCAAGATTATAGGATGATCAATTCTGATGGACTTGGCTTTTTTCAACAATGAAATGATTCAGACCAGTTCCACTGACTGTCTGATGAAGAGACTGTGGGTGGGGAATGAATAAAGATCACAACATAGCATTTTCACTTTTTTTGTTATTTGCTTTTTGTTTTCGTTCTCATTTTTTCCCTCTTTGATCTGATTTTTCTTATGCAGCATAATGGTGTAAATATGTATAGAAGAACTGCATGTATTTAACATAACTGGATTACTCGCTGTTTAGGTAAGGGGATAGGGGAAGGGAAGGAGAAAAAAAATTTGGAACACAAGTTTTTAGAAGGGTAAATGCTGAAAATTATCTATCCGTGTTTTGAAATTAAGCTTTAAGAAAAAAACAAAAAAACAAAAAAAGCCTTGTCTCCTCAATTATGTTTAGAAAAATTGCATATGTTTAACCTATATCAGATTGCTTGCTATCTTGAGGGGTTGGGGAGTAAGAGAGGAAGAAAAATTTGGAACACAAAGTCTTGCAAAGATTAATGTTGAAAATCATCCTTGCATGTATTTGGAAAAATAATATTATTAAAAAAAAAAAAACACTTGTCTTCTCAGTTTTTCTGAATTCTTTATTTGTCAAGAATAATATTTTTATGTGTCATAAATTCCTTTAATTATGCCCCAATAGACAGACATCTACTTAACCTATTGCTTTCTATTAGTTACCCCCCCCCTCCCAAAAAAAGTCCCTATTAATGCCTAAAAACAGCTCAAATATCAAGTATTATTCAGGAAATCATTTAAATTGTAACTGAACCTTCATATCTATTGCTTGTTCTTCTATAACTTTAACAGACACTACACCTTGCAGTGGTCCTCAAACTTTTTAAATCGGGGACCAGTTCACTGTCCCCCAGACTGTTGGAGGGCCAGACTATAGTAAAAACAAAAGCTCACACTGTCTCCTCCCTTCGGCCCATTTGCCATAACCTGATAAATGTCCTCAGCAGGCCGCATCTGACTGGAAGGCAGTAGTTTGAGAACTCTGCCTTAAGGTTTACCATGTAAGTTATTAGCTATTATATAAAATTATGCAAATAAAATGATTCAAATGTCCATGACCTCTGACCGCTACTAGGTAAAAGAAGGTTAGTAATGCCATCATTACCTCTCCCCCTCAAAAAATATGCCAAAATACTTATGGTAGCGTTTTTGTGGTAGCTATGAACTGCAAATCAAGTAGAAGCCCATTGATTAAGGAGCTGGCTAGAAAAATTATGGCACATAAATGCAATGACTACTACTGAGCCATAAAGAAACAAAGAACAAGATGACTAGAAAGCCTTGAATGAATATTGCAAAAGAAGGGAAGCAGGACCCTAGAAAATTATATCTATATGTATGTACAGCTGTATATACATACAAATAAATGCACACACACAAGTAAAAGAATCATCACATAATAAAATGAAAATTATTGCAAAATGATAAATGAAAAACTTGAGAAGATACTTCTTTCTGGGAATAGGAGTCCCAGAGCTGTAGTACACTATATGTGTTAAATTTTAAAAATGTGTCTATTACTTTTGTTGAGTTTTTTTTCTTCCTTCTTGCTTAAAATAAATAATATAATTTGTTTTCCTGGAGAAATGCAAAGGGAAATATAGGTGATATAAAAATCTACATATTAATAAAAACCTCTTTGACAAGTTTTCTCCATAGCAACCTTGTTAAATAGCTTCAAATAATACCCTGAAGAACTGATTAGCTCAATGCCAATTAATAAAAGTAGAACGACTCAGAGCTCAAATAAAGATTCTTCTGACTGATCAGAATACCGTCTTTTTAGAAATTATGAACTTGGGAGACATCGAACAAAAATATATACAAACAAGAACAAAAGAAGGCTGTTCATGAAGCTAATAATTCCTATTATATCTCTTGTTTTTTAAAATATAGATTAAATTTAACACAGCAGTACTAACACTATACAGCTTTCCTTTCCCCTTCTGAACTTCCTTCTGCTCTCTTTCATATATTTTCAAATATTTCACTTACATCTATATCACTCCAGTCACCCAACTATTCCCTCAAAAAACAAAATACCTACATTGTAACAAAATTAGTCAAGTAAAATGAATTCACAAATCAGTCATGTCTAAAAATATATGGTCTTATACACGAACTGATGCTGAGTGAAATGAGCAGAATAAGCAGATCATTTTACACTTCAACAACAATACTGTATGATGATCAATTCTGATGGATGTGGCTCTCTTCAACAATGAGAGGATCCAAATCAGTTCCAATTGATTTTTAATGAACAGAACCAACTACACCCATATAAAAACACTGTTTCCACTCTTTCTGTTATTGCCTGCATTTGTTTTCTCTTCTCAGGTTATTTTTACCCTCTTTCTAGTGCAACAAGATAACTGTACAAATATGTATACATTGTATTTAACATACACTTTAACATATTAAAATGAATGAGACTACCTGCCATCTAGGGGAGGAGGTGAAAAACTTAAACAAGTTTTTTGCAAGGGTCAATGTTGAAAAATTACCTGTGCATATGCTTTGTATATAAAATTTTTTTTAAAAATATATGGTCTTGGTCTTAAAAGTTGTTCAATGAATGTTCCATCATCCATCATTTGAAGCTCCGGTAGAACAAAGTATTAATCAGAACTCTTTAATCTTTAAAAAATTTTTCCCTTACCATCTCCTCCCCCAATTTCATAACACTTATGATCATTGCATAAATTGTTCTCTGGTTCTTCTCACTTCATTAGTTATCAGTTCACACAAATCTTGCTAAATTCAAGATTATTTCTTACTTCATTACATTCATATAATTTGTTTAGCTACATGGAGACATCCAATTTTTTGCTATAATAATAGCAGCATACTGCTATAAATATTATGTGCATATGACATCCTATCCTCTATCTTTGATGTTTTATGGGGCAAAAGACTAGGAAGTAGTAACAATGTTTCAAAGGTATTATAGATGGGTTAGTGATTTTTTGGGGGGGTTCAAATGAATTTCAGTGCCGTCAACAGTTCATTAAATTGCGAAGCCTGTCCTCTCAGGACTTTCAACAATTACCATTTTCTTTTTTTGTCATCTTTGCCAATCTGATAAATATGAAGTATATTTCAGTTACTTAATTTGTATATGTATTATTTGTTTATGCTAAGTATTTTTCCCACATAGTTACTAGCCTATTTTTCTTTTGAGAACTGTTTAAATCCTCTGACCATTTATCTACTGAGAAATAATTCTTGTTTCTATATATTTGCATCAATTCCTTACAAATTTTGGATACTAGTCCTTTTATAAGGTAATCATGCTATCAAAAATGTTTTCCCCAGTAGACTTAACATCTAATTCTAAGAGCATTGATTATGTTTGTGCAAAACCAATCTTACATAGTCAAGTTGTCCTTTTTTACTTTTTCTGATCATCTCATGTCCCCTTTTTTGGCAGAAATATCTCAAACAGGGCTGCCATCAAGCTAATCCATCAAAATTGACTTTAAAAATATAAAATGATCTAATTTCCTACCATTAAAACAAAAAATATGAAATTAATTTCATCATCACTTTCAAAATTTTGAGTACAATATGCACCAAAAAAAAAAAAAATGAGGTTGTTGGAGTATATTAAAAAAAATTTTACTTTCCATGAAATAGCTTAAAATCAAAGGGAAAAAATCTAAATGCCTTTAAAACAAGTTCACGGTAAAAATGGCATAAGGATTATGAAAATCTCAAGAAATGTAATGTCAAGATAACAAACTTGAGCTACTCCGAAACAATTTACTAGGAATATAACAGTAGAACCAATCCTAAATGATCTTTATAGGTTATTTAAGTAGTCACTCCAATTACATGAAAGCTATTTACAATACAATTGTTAACTTTCAATTAGCTATACCAAGTACTAAATATTCCAATTGGGCATAAATGGTTGCCACCGTAGCAAGGTTGTATTACCTCCCAACCCCTTCTTCTATGTTACAAGTACCTTGAAATCCCTCCTAATTTTGTTTCCATTGTTTTCTCCAGTATAAAAGAAAAGCTCCTAGATGATTTTCATAACCT
The DNA here is from genome assembly GCF_048593235.1 of Sminthopsis crassicaudata. Lineage (NCBI taxonomy): Eukaryota > Metazoa > Chordata > Mammalia > Dasyuromorphia > Dasyuridae > Sminthopsis > Sminthopsis crassicaudata. Next base: position 57,266,231 of record NC_133619.1, on the reverse strand, counting down.
GGCTTAGGACATAAAGAGCATAAAGTAAAAGAGAATGGGATGAACTCATAACTAAAATATAACTCAAAGGGGTTATATTTTATTCAAAAGAATCAGAACAATCCTAACTTCAAGAAGAGATGATAAGACACACCTTCTTTTCTTTTGAAGTATGGAAATCGAGTGGGACACTGCATATGCTCAATCAGTTAATATGTTGGTTAGTTCTGACAAAAATGTTACAGGGAGAGGAAAGATGATATGATTACAATATAGTTCAAAAGACAGAATGTGGAAATGGATGAATTTTAAACATATAACACAATATACATATAGAAGGGATGAGGACTTCATCTGCTGAAACTTACTACTCCAAACAGAACACGTAACCATTTCCTGACTTTACTCATGGTAGTTTCATCTTTCAAAAGGTTGAGAAAATAGAAAATTCTACTGGGAAACTTTGCAATCCCTTCAAACCAGTCAACTGAAAATGATCTCTTCAAAGTTACCAATGATCTCAACTGTCAAATCTAATAATCTTTTCTCAATTCTCACCCTACTTGATCTCTCTATTCATTTAACACTATCAAAAAAACTTAACTTTCTCTCCTTTGCTTTTCTGACACTAATCTTTCCTGATTCTCCTCCTACCCATCTGACAACTCCTTTGCTAGTTAATCATCCAAATCATACCCCCTAAGGGGGGATATTCCTGATGACTCTGTTTTTGGTCCTCTTTTTTTCTCTATAAACTCTGTGACCTCATGAGTTCTCATGGGTTTAATTATCACATATCTGTTGATGGTTTACAAATACATACTTATTTGTAACCTTCAGAAATGTGATTATATATCTATACACTTGTGGGAGAGGGGAGAGAAGGAGAAGCAGAAAAAGAGGAAAAGGGAGTGGGGGAGGGAGGGAGACACTATATCTTCTCTGAGCTTCAGTACTGAATCACCAACTGTGCCTCTTTAAAATGTCTAATACAAAACTCATCTTTTTTTACCAAATAACCCCTCTTCCCTCCCTATTTCAAACCTGATTTCTGTGGGCACCACTCTTCTTGCAGGTTCCCAGGTTGGTACCCTCAGCATCCTTCTCCCTTCTTCATACCACACATATAATCAGATGCAAAATCCTGCCATTTTACCTTCATAACATTTCATCATCCAACCTTCTCTCATACACACCACCACCTAAATGCAGGATTTCATGATTTCTACCTAAATTAATTCTACAGAACTAAATGTGGATCACAACATAACATTCTCACTCTTTTCACTCTTTTTATTGTTGTTTGCTTGATTTTTGTTTTCTTACTCATTTACTTTCCTTTTTGATCTGATTTTTCTTGTGCAGTTAAGAGAATTGTATAAATATGCTTAAACACATTGGATTTAACATATATTTTGCCATGTTTAACATATATTGGCTTGCTTGCCATCTAGAGGAGGGGGTGGGGAGAAGGAGGAGAAAATTTGGAATGCAAGATTTTGTAAGGATCAATGTTTAAAAATTAGCCATGCATATGTTTTGAAAATAAAAAGCTTAAAGGAATGCTCACCATTGGAGAATGGCTGAATAAATTGTGGTATATGAATGTTATGGAATATTCTTGTTCTATAAGAAATTGACCAGCGGGATGAATACAGAGAAGCCTGGAGAGACCTACATGAATTGATGCTGAGTGAAATAAGCAGAACCAGGAGATCATTATACACTTCAATAATATTCCATGACGATCAATTCTGATGGATGGCTCTTTTCAACAAAGAGAGGATCCAAATCAGTTCCAATTGATCTATAATGAACAGAACCAGTTACACCCAGAGAAAGAACATTGGGAAATGAGTATGACCACAACATAACATTTCCACTCTTTCTGTTATACTTTGATTGTATTTTTGTTTTTTCTTCTCAGGGTATTTTTACCTTCTTTCTAAATCTAATCTTTGTTGTGCAACAAGTAAGTATATAAATATGTATACAAATATTGGATTTAACATATACTTTAACATATTTAACATGTATGGGACTACCTGCCATCTAGGGGAGGGGGTAGAGGGAAGAGGAGAAAAGTTGAAACAGAAGTTTTTTCAAGAGCCAGTGCTGAAAAATTACCCATGCATGTTTTTATATATAAGAAAGCTATTAAAAAAAAAAACAACAAAAGAAAAAGCTTAAAAAACTTTTTAATTAATGCCACAGCCCATTAACTGGCCTGACTCAAGTCTCGTCCTTCTCCAATCCATATCTTCTAAGCTACCCACATAAATTCTCTTTCTTCATTCAATTGGTTCACTGATTCCCCATTGTCCGTAGGATCTAGTCAGTCAACACACATTTATTAAGTACCTACTATGTGCCAGGTGATATCAAGCATTAAGGATACAAATGATGGCAGAACACAGAGGTTGCTCTCAAGGAGTTCCTGATCTAAAGGGGAAGACAACAGGCAAAAAGTCACGTACTGAAAGGACTGAAGGTCATCAACTGAGGGAAGGCAGGAAAACAAGGAGGAATCAGGAAAGATCTCTGCCACCTGAGACTTGTAATCAGGAGGCAGACATGAGGGGGGAAGGATAAGTGGTGAGGAGCTCTGAAAGCCAAAAGGAAGATTTCAATTCTGGGGATAATGGGAATCCACTGGAATCTACTGAGGAGTACAGGAGAGCAGCATGGTCAGACCTTCACTTTAGAAAATCATTTTAACAAATGGATGCAGGATGGACTGGAGTCAGAAGATTCTTATGGGTGGGAAATGATAGCAACTTTGGGAGAAAGTGAACACTCCAACTGAAAAATAAGTGCTGAAAAAGCAGGGGAAAAAATGTGACAACACTAGATCAAGAATAACAGATTTTAAAGTTCAGAAAGTCAAGACAATTTTCTATAGGTGAGATTTAACCTTGGAATAATGAGAAACTCTCGAAAAAATTCTGAAAAAAAAAAAAAAAAGCAAAAAGAATTCTGATGTTATAAAGTTTTCTGAAAAAACAAAGCATAGTTGCATAAAGATTTTATTTTTTCATTTCCTATCAATTATCATTAACATATCAACTCCATTGTCAATGGAGTTATGATTTAAAGACATTACAAATTAAGTAAGCAAGTACTTAATCAATTTTTTAAAAATTGCATGATAAGTTTAAGGACCAAATTAATCAAGAAGCATTTTAAGTACCTACTATTACAAACCACTGAGGATCCAAAAAAAATAAATAGGCTGACTTCAAGCAGCTTATTGGATTATAATGAGCTGAGAATGGTAAGAAAAGCAGTAAGTAACAAAAGCGAGAGGAGTGGTAATAAGTTAACTATATGTAACTATATTAAAGGAAAAAAAGATAGGCTTAGATGATTGCTCTGACAACAGAGAGAAGGCAGTCTTATTCAATTCCTACTTTGTTTCTTTTTCTTTCTTTCTTTTTTTTTTTTTTTTTGCCAACGAGATCTGGACTGGTTAAGAACAGAAAAAATATACCTAACAAATCAATATAAAATTAATGAGATTGTAAGAGCATCTACATACTATTAAGTTCAAGTTCCTTAGCTCAGATGAACTATATATCTGGTACTAGAATAACTGGTCATTCACATGATCACTGAGAGCAAAAAAAAAGTCAGTGATCTGTGAAAAATTACAGAACCCAAATATTCATGAGAACATTTATGGTAGCAATGAATGAACAAATGATAGTATATTTACTAAGTGAAGACATAAAATGAATACAACAAGATTAGCAGAACCAGGAGAACCCTGGTGATTAGGTTAATGTAATTAAAAACAACTCCCTGAAGTAGTCTAACTCCAATTAATTGTTCTGACCAATCTAAGTCCCAAGAAATATATTCCTTTTGTCAAGTAGAAAAATGATGGATTCATTTACAATTCTGATATCATTGCCAGATTGGTACACCAGAGGAATGATGCTGATATTTTTTACCTAAATTACATCAAGTCATCTGAACATTTCTCAATATAATCTTGTGGAAAAGGTAAATGATGTAAGCAAGAAAACTAAGGGAGATTCAAATTTGTAATCTGGCAAAATTAAGAGATTAATCTTCAATGATTCACTGTTATCATTAAAGGAGGTGAAGTGTCAGAAGTATTTATGATTGGCCCTGTCCTGTTTAACAACAACTCTGATAAAAGCACAGATGACATGCTTTTCTAGATAGTACAAAGCTGTAAGGGATACTTAATATAACAGATGACACGATTCAAAAAATAAAAATATGTCCATAGGTAATTCAGAAAACTGAATAGAACTAAAATGAATAGATAAATTTAATAAGGAAACTACTTCACACACAGACAATGAGAGAGGCACGATTAGACATTATTTCACTTAAATAAACAAAATAACCAACCAACCTAGGAATTCTAGTGAAATGCAAGCTCAATATTAGTAAAAGATGTGATATGGAAGCCAAGATAACTAATTAGTGCATTCTTAGAATTCTTAACGGGCTATGGTGTCAAAAATTAGAGACCTAGAATTCTGCTGTAATCTGCCCTGATCAGACCACAGTTCCAGCACTATATTCTGTTATTTTTTTTTTCATTTTAGGAATATTATTAAGCAAGAAAGGGGATTCTGGAAAGCAAATAGAACTTATGCCATATGAAAATCAGTTAAAAGATGTTTAGTTGAGAGAAAAAGACTTGAAGGAATCTTCAAATATATGAAGGGCTAGCACTTAAACATTTTGCAGAACCACAGAGGTAGAATAAGGAATGAGAGATAAGCAAAAGTTTCAAAGAGTCAAATTTAAGACATGAATTAGAGCTATCCAAATTGGGATGTCCAATTTAAGGAGTAAGAAATAGTAACTTCCCTTGAATGGGAAGTTGTCAAGCAAAAAAGCTAGATAAAAAGATCATTTTTTATGATATAAAGAATATCCTTGTTCAAGTATGAAGTTGCACTAGCTGTTCTCACAGTACTCTTTTAACAGATAATTCTTGATTGTATAAACGCCAATTTAAAAAAAATTATAATGAATATTTTGAAGTTAAACAATGCTATATGTAATCAGGAAAAACTAGAATATATGTATTTTTGCTGTCCAAAAATCTAATAACAATTGAATGGAAGTGACAAGACATTTATATGACTAAATCATTAGTTTTTTTTTTGACAGTTATCTTATTTTAGAGGTCACTTTATCAGAAATGATCAAACTCTGAAAAATCAGCATTCTAAATTCTATCTAGAATTTCAAACTAAGTTTCTAGGAACAACAAAAATGTACATTTTTATAGTGTTTTACATTTTACAAAAAAATCCTTTCCATACAACCATATGAAATAGGAAGAACAATTTTGGAGATTAAGATAAATGAAAAGAAATTGAGACCAAGAAATTAAGTAACACAACTAAAGTAACAAAACTATGTATCAAAGACGAGATTCAAATCCAGCTCTTCCTTAAAATCCACTGCTCTTTTCATTGACTTAGGCTGTTTTTCTCTTCTTACTCTCAATACTTTCTATATTTCTTTCCCATAGATTTGGTTTCCCAATCCTCAATTTCTTTGCCTTAGATGCAAAATGCATGCTTTATCTTAAAAAAGAAATCAAAAAACCAATTTCAATGTTGCTGAAAAAAGTTTATCTTAATAAAGTACACTTTACTGATGATTCCTAGGAGCTCAAACCATATCCTCCCTAGGGACAAAGTATAACAATTAAGATATTTAAAAAAAAAAAAAAAAAAAAAAAAAAAAAAAAACAAGTACATAAGTACTATCAGCCAACAGTACCCTCATTTTCCACTTGCAGCCTACCACTTCATACAAGAAAAAAAAAAGGGAGGGGGCTTTGCTTCATAATTTGAAGACTAGTCATTGAATTAAAAAGAAATTGTATTTTAAAGATTTTTACATAACTGTGGTCATCTATAAACTGTTGTTTCTGTTTATTTCATTCTTTCAGCAGTTCAAACAAGTTTCAAATTTCTTTGTATTCTTCACTTTCATTATTTTCTATCATGTCATAATGTTCCCTTAAATTCACACTGTATCCAAGCCATTTCTCCAAATAACAGGCATTCATTTTCTTTCTAGTTTTACTACTATGAAGTGTTGTTATAAATATTGTATATACAGGACTTTTCCCATCTCTGACTTCCTTAGGGTATACATAGTGTAGTGATATTAATAAGTTAAAGAGTATGAAGTTTAGTTAGTATTCTAACCCTAATTCCAAAATGTTTTTAAAAATAGCTGGATCAATACCAATAGTGTTTTAAAATAGCTGACCCTCAGCCCTTCTATCATTTATCATTTTGGTTTTAATCATTTGAGTTTTAATTTACATAATTGTTTGAGTGATTTAGAACACTTCACTAAATGAGTGATTCAGTGAATATTGCTTGCTGATATTCTCTGACTACTTTATCTTTGGGGGACTAGCCTCTAACTCTCCCAAAACTTACACTCCATTAATTCTATTCTCCAAACTCCTTTCAATCTATTTTGTCCTTTTTATAAGCCTAGTTTTCCCCTGGGGGCAAAAAAAAAAAAAAATCACACTGATCACAATCCATGGTGGTCACTCGTCTACTGTCCCATAGTCACAGGTAACATTAGTAACCTTTATTCTGAATTTTATCTTCCAAACCTTTCTTGCCCCACCATACCTCAATAACTTTTTTCTTCTTTATTCTATTAAATTCGATTTAATATTCTATTTATATTACCATCACCTACAGATCTCTATGTCACCCACCCTAATTTCCTTAATAACTATTATCTATTTCATCATTTTCCTCTTGAATCCATCCCTTTGCCATCCTCAGAGAATTCAATCTTCACTTGGGATCTCTCCTATTCCTTCTAACAAATGGCAACCCAATTACTCAACTATAGCAATCTTCATTTCTCTACCTTACTTCAAGTTAAGTAACCATCTCATGAAACTACATATACCATTTCTAAAAACTTAAAACTTAGAAATTCTACTTTCAGATCACTTAGATGCTTTTCTACTCAATTATCTACTGTTGTAATTCAAACTGTTTTCCCTAAGGTATATTTGTGGTTTACATTCCCAGCTTCTGTGCTAAGCATTATAATGCAACTGCTTTCTCAACGGTTACCCTTTTAACACTAAGAACAAATACAAACATCTTTGTTACTCATTAAAGCTCTTCACAACTTAGGTCCAACCTACCTTTCCAGAATTGTTCCATGTTATTCCACTTCACATTCTTTCCTACAACCCAACTAGCCCTTTTGCCGAACTCATACAAAAGAAACCATCCATCTCCCATTTCTACATTTTTGCCAAGCATGCCAGGAAATCACCTCCTCCTCCCTCTGCCACACTGAATCCTTCATTCAAAGCTTAGCAAAAAGATCATCTCATAGTGATACTTTTCCTGATCCAACTGCTGGCACTAACACCCTCTAAGTTACCTTGAATTGATTTTGTATATAATTATTATATATACACTTTTTATGTGTACATGTTGGCTCCTTGAGTTAGGAATGGACATCTCATGCATTCTCATCCTCCTTGCCAATATTCCATTATTTGCTGATTCCTGATGATTCTATTTTTGTAACATTTTTCTTTTGTCCCTTCTCTCCTCAGATACTTCCAACCAGTATGGCACAAAACTTCATCACCTCATGCCTGGATATTCTAAAGCCCAACCCTAAATCTCTTCCCACTCCAAATGAGGTCTGAAGAAGGGAGAGCACACTGATGATGTCACTTTCCTATTCCTGTCAGCTGTACACCTTTTCTCTTCCTAACTTGAGATCCCATTTGTTGCTTTTGGATACCACATTAAAGTGATGACTCATGTTAAACTGGCAGTTCACTTAAACCTCTAGATCTTTTTTCATAATAAATGCTGTCTACACAATTCACTTCCAACTTATATTTGCGGAATTTTATTTTTTTTTAAATTTATTTATATCTATTGAATTTAATTGTATTCCATTCATCCCTAGCCTCTGGTCTGACAAAGACCATTTTAGAATATGTTATTCACTGTTAGCTATTCATTTCAATTTTTTTTGGTTATTATCAAATTAAATGAACATGATGCCTAACCCTTTATCTAGATAAATGATAAAAATATTAAACAGCATAAGGCTGTTTAACCACAATTCCTTTTATCCCATCCACTGAACATCCACCAACATCGAACCATCTTGTTTTGGGTTTTTGAGGCCCTTCATAACCTGCCTCTTTCCTACCTTTCCAAGCTTTTTCCATTTTATTCCCCTCCATGCATTCTGCAAACCAGCAGACTTTTGCTGTTCCTTGCACAAAATACTTCATCTTCAGACTCCAACCGTTAATTTTCACTGGCTGTGCTCCTTGACTGGAATTCTCTTCTTCCTCTCTCTTCTCTTACTGGCTTCCCTGACTTTCTTCAAATTTTAGACGGAAGTCCATGTCCTTTCCACTTCTCAATCTTACCTCCTTTCCTCTGAGATAACACCCCAAATTATTCTGTACATATTATATTTGTACAGATATTAGAATATCTTTATTCTCATATCATAAGCCCTGTAATATCAGGAACTTTCTTTTGCCACTTTTTATAACTCTAGAACTTCCAGGATCTTTGCACACAGGTGCTCAAAAAAATTTCTTGTAATTTATTATAATAGAAGGGGGGGAAGCATAATATTGTACAGCTATAACAATACAGAAAAGACTACAGGGCTCTTTTCAGTACAAAAATCAGTCTAGGTCAGATTCTTGCAGAATTAAGGAAGACAGAGATAAGAAGTGATTAATAGGAAAAGGCTAATACAAAACCTACTAGTATCCATGCAAATAAACTAGGAGGCAAGAATCATCAGTGTAATGATTTTTCACCTGTAAAAGGAAATAGTCAAAGAGCTGCTTTATTTTATACTACTTAAGACTCCATGTCAACAGTTTCTTGTGCATTTAATAGGAATCTTTCATCTTGTACAACATAAGCTTGAAAAATTATTGTTTTTAAAATTTTAAATTCACTTAAGAAGATATTTAAAGGAGATACCATGTGGTCAATTAACAAAGTTTTTACAGAAAATTCCCTCACTTTGTTTTATAAATTCATATTTGTATATAATAAATTTCATAGAGGTGGTACACATTAAAAACTAAGCCAGACAAAATGAGAAAGCCCTATTTGCTTAACTTACTGGGCTTTTATAGTGCTTATGTACATTTTTAACATTTAAACAGTAAAAACTACTGTTAACTAAAAATCTAGGCAATATCTCATAAAAATCTACAAAGAAATTAAAAAAAAAAAAAAGACCATTAAGCCATATATAACCAGCCTTATCCTTGCATACTGACTTAGCTTTTAAATGTATTGTTATCTATCATTTATTGTATTTTATTTTGTTAAATACTTCCTAGCTTAATTTGGTTCAAACTGCACTGGGGTTATTTTGCTGAATAAGCTGGCTCAATGTTTGACACCTATAACTTAAAACTACTCTGATAATACAGTTTTCTAAAATATCCATCACATTCATGCAATCTTTTTCAACAAATAATACTAACTTTAAATTCCAGGGACTAATCAGAATCTAAATAAAATTATATTTAAAGGAGATTATTTGTGTAATCGGCACCATATTTTTTCTTTCTTCCTCAATGATTAAAAAAATCTACAAAAATCAATTTCACGACAGGCACTATTCTTAGATTCTTCTCACTTGGTCAAGGGTTTCCATGAAACAAAATTTGAAACTAAAGTGAACTGAAGCCTCACGTTCAAATTCTTTTGGATAACTACTTTTGCCAAATTAATTCACAACTGGCATCAAATGGAACACTACAGCACTGTTGGCAGAATAATCAATGTTTTATAGGTCTCAACTCAATCATGTAGTTTCAGAACACAATAATGAAAGACTGATGAAAGTTAAGGGATTAAAAAACTAAATCAGTCAACTCCTAGTCTCATCAACTACAGACATGCTTATAAATATTTAACTCAGAAAAACTTCACAGAACTGATGGTGCCTAAATATAAATATTCTCAAAAAGTGAAAACTATTATTAGATTGCATTAGGATAATTCTGCACAAGTGATTGAGTGTTCTGATTGTAGTGTAATTTGAACAAAAATGGTTAAATTAATTCACTTTACATCATTTTTTAGTTTGCGGTCTTTTTTTCCCTTCAAACAACTTTAAGAGCAAGTTATTTCCAGTCCTCCTCCTTTAAAAAAAAAAAAAAAGAAAGAAAGAAAAATGAGGGAACAGATAACGTCAAATGGTCAGCCAATGATCTGTAAAGTGCTTAGCACAAAGTAACACATAGTAGGTGCTTAATAAATGTTTTTCTTCCCTCCCAGACTAATTAATCAAAGAATTTAAGACATTTAGACCCATTTCTATGTTGCCATGACAAATCGAGGGATATCATTCTGGCAGATAATTTATAAATTAGATTCACATAATACCTTTATTCAAAAAGTTAATGAAAAAATTCAAATAAATCAATTGTGCAAGAATAAACTATAATAGTAATCATTAAAATGCCAACATTTTAAATGCATATAGTTAAATTCACTAAGAACATTTTTTGAATCTAAGGCAAGTCAATCATTTCAGTCTCCAGAAGGTACATCCCTTCCTCAGTGCCCACACTTTGTACCCCAAATTCAAAATCAATTATTATGGAAAACTGCTTGCACAATATATTCTAGATTTCCCTTCAGGAATCTCTGATTTTTTTCTTTTTAATATTACTTGAAATAATCGCAAAATGAATAACCAAATTAGAGAAAAATCTGATTTTGCATACTATAAAATGTACAGTACTTACACATTCTGATGGTACTGCTCAAAGACTGAGTGAACTACATACATTGAAATGTAAATGAAAAGAATTTTATTCTTCATATCCACAGCACACAAAGGACAAGAAAGAAGCCTTTAGTCCCTTGTGAATAATTTGCTCTAAGAAAAAATTTTAAAAATGGTGGGTGGGGGAAAAGGGTGAGAATTTGAGATTCCAGGCAATTCAAAATGACAAAGCCAAAAAAAAAAAAAAAAAAAAAAATGAGCCACAGCAAATGAAAAGAAAAATGAGTGATGCTTTAATCTAATTCTCAAATTAAAATCTAAAAGCTCAAATTAGTTGCTTTGGTAAAGAAGTTCAAAGAATGACAATAGTTAGATTAGTGAAAAAATTACAAATAACTTCTCAGGATTCTGCTTCTCATTAGATAATAAATTCCTTAACAATAGGGACACACACACACACACACACACACACACACACGGCATTAAAGTATTTGTTAAAAGAATAAAATATAGCACAGTGAGACTTCTAGACCAAGTCAGATTAACATACCACTAAATCTTCACCCCTTTTCTCTGCTTTAATCAAGTCACATCTAACTGAAACATCACTACATACTTTAAAAGGTTTCAAAGTTTGGGGGGGGGGAACCCTTGCATAGCTTCCATGTATCACTCCAAAAGACGGATAATAAATACCTCACTAGACCCTTTCTATTGGCTTATAATTCTATGTAGAACTAAGTCTATGGATTTATCAATTCTGATAATATCATTTCATTTGGCAATCTTTCACTTATTTGAAATGCGGGTGGAAAGGTAAGAAGAGAAAGGAAGAGAAAAGGGAGTTTGCTACTAAAAGTGAAATCTGAAGTAGACAGAAAACAATATCAATAGAGGGAAATCCAGTGAAAGGCTTTATAAGTTAACATGTGAATAGTTCCTGAGGATTATCAAAACACAGCAAAATAAAAGTTTAGGATGATCTATCTATATCAGTTATAAAATGTTAAATTAAGGGGCAGCTAAGTTGTGCAGTGGTTAGAGCACCAGCCCTCAAGCCAGGAGGACCTGAGTTCAAATCTGATCTTAGACACTTAACACTTCCTAGCTGTGTAACCCTACCCTAGACAAATCCCTTAACTCCAATTGCCTCAGCAAAAAAAAAAAAAAAAAAAAAAAAAAAAAAAAAAAAATTAAATTAAAGTTTCTCATACAACATTCCCATATTTATGAATGGATTGAATTTGTGACCAATTTGAAATATACTTTCCCAGAGAAACAATGCTATAAATGTTCCCATATTAGTAAAGAAGTATAGTAGTGCTAAAAAACAACAACTATACAATTGGAGCCAAAACATGAGATGCAATAATGCATCATAAGCCCCTCCAAATATCCTGTATCCCTAGGAACAGTATCTGACATTTAATATTTTACCAAGATGACAGGGAACAGAGGGAAAGATCCTCTATGGAAGGTGAAGATGAATGAAAGGGAAGATGGGTTTAGGATTCCACTTTTGTCCATTCTTAAGATGACACTGCCTGTATGCCAGAAACAGTTTATATTATTTAGGCCTGAGTAGTTCATGTCTTAGAATGACTTAAATTAAAAAAAAATTTTAAACTAGACAAAAACAAGAATCTCCTCCTCAAAAGAAACCCCAAGACACAAAAGAGACAAAGTTTCCATACTTAGAAAACTGACTTTTAAATAAAGCTATCAAACCAACATTCTGAAATAATAACTAGAACCTGTCATTTGCATACATGCAACTGGAGATTAGTGATGCTATTCCCTAACACTCTTGAAGAAGCCATATTAGAAAAAAGCAATTTTTTTTTCAATGCCCATTTGGACTTTAGGTGGAAAAACAATAAGAAAGCTAAATTCAAGTAGTTCAGAAAGTTCCAAAAGTGATAAGAGAAAATGGTTTACTTTATGGTCAATTACAGTAACTTCTCAAATTATAAATGTTAAAGTAGAACTAATCAAGGATAATTAAGTTACCCCCCTCACAATGGAGCTTTGGGTTCTGATATTAAAAGGTCATTTAACAAAAGATGAAACAGGACTCCCTTAAATTACAATGAAAAATCTAACATGAAAAACAAACTCCCAACTGGGACAAATGGCAAAATAACACCTCATTATTTCATCCACAAAATAAGGGTAAAGACTTGAGCCTTTGTGAAATACTATAAATTTTTAAATATCTAATTCTTTCTCTCTTAAAAGAATCTTTTTTTCTGGAGGGAATTGATGGGGTGGGTTTGAGATTGAGAATAACACCACACAAAAAGGATTCTAGGGTATTGTCACATAAAATAAATATTTATGGTATCATGCTATGCAAACCTAAATTTTATTTCAAATTAAAAGTGCTGTCAGATCATTCATGTCCTTCACATTTTGATTTAATGAGCATAAATTCCATGTGAGTTTACAGTTTTACTTTATAGAATGTAAAAAGTTGAAAAGAGAAGTTAAGATTACAATTAAACAATTGCTACACTAGAATTCATGAGCTTTCATTTATCTATAACTTGTATAAGCTAACTTTAAAAATAAACAAATAAAACCATACCATTTTAGAGCAAGAAGAGATTTTGTCAATTTTCTTATTCTACCAAAGAGCAAAAGAAGATCCAAAGACTTGTAATCAACCCAAATTCATAGCAACAGTGAAGAATGCAAGAACCTGGCTATAATGATCCAGTGTTCTTTCTACTATATCGTACTATCTCAAAAAAAAAAACCTATGATTATTTTTCTTATTACTCAGAAAGTTGTTTTGTTTTGTTTTGTTTTTTTAAATAACTGTCTTCATTCTATAACATGAACAATGAATGGCTCTGTCTTAGGTTTCAATTTAGTGGTATGGATTAAGTCAGTCAAGAGACCTGAATTGCAGTCCCAACTATGTGAAGGCAAGTGACCCGACTTCTCTTGTACTGTTTTCTCATCCATAAAAATAAGGAGGTTGAACTGAACAGCTATAAAGGCTCTTCCCAATTTAAAATTCTCTGATCAAAAAATACTTTAAAAAACAACACATATGGCCATAAATATCATTCATTAAATATATTTACTTATCTTTTATGTTTCTTATTTAACATGTTATGTTCTTGGGAAAGTGAATTGCATCATATTACCAAAGGTAAAATAAGATTTTAACCTACTGTATATGATTTTTAGGAAAAAAATCAAGGGTGTCCCCCAAATAGTTGGCATATCCAAGCCAATTTTCCCATAAGATCATAGATTTAAAGCTAAAGAAACCCTTTCATTTTGAAGATGAAGAAACAAACCCAGAGACATAGACACTTTAGAAGTTGATCCTGTCAGTTACAAATTAAAGGGGGGAGTTGATGCAAGTTGTTTGATTCTACCTGCTCAATAATTATCCAGTTCTCACTGAATCCTAACAGTTCAATCAACAAGCATTTATTAAGGACTTGTGGCAGATTTGTATATGAATACACAAAGATAATTAAGGAAACAGTCTATGTTCAGCTCACAAAGCACTTAAATCTGACACATGTATATATTTCCATGAACAAGGGAGCATCATTGATTCATGTTAAAATTTATTTACAATACAACATGAATCTCTAGATTTACTTTCAGTATAGATACGTGGTATAAGCAAATCAAAATTTTGCCATCAAAAAAAAGCTCTAAAAGAATTAGCATAACATTTCCACAACAAGGTTTCTTAAACTTTTTCCATTCCTGACTCCTTTTCACGCAAGAGATTTTTACATGACCTTGGGTATATAGGTATATAAAATAGGCAGACATGATAATAAATCACAATTTTACAACCCCATATTAAGTTATGAGATCCTATAGGGGAATCACTTAACTCACAGTTTAAGAAGCTTTAAAACATCTTCGGGTTCTATAGGATATCCTGTTAAGCAATTCTAATATACATTGCCAACGAGAATATAAAATGTGGAAAACTATAAAGGTAATTTTTTCAGTCCTTCATGTTTTTAACATTTCAAATGTACAAGATTTACAGGAAAGTATATTTCGGAGACATAATCACAAAAAAAATAAGATTAAAAATACAACTTTTGCAATCTACATAATGCTATTCAAATTCAAGCCCTCTACTCCAACAGCTAGCTCATCAGCTCAGGCAAACCCCCATAATCTCTGTCAAGGATTGCAAAGTACTCCTATCTACTCTTCCTGCCTCAAGTCTCTCTTCATTGCAAACCATTTTCCACACTGATGCCAAAATTATTTTCATTAAATGCAGACCCGACTATACAACTCCCCTGCTCAATCAACGCCAGGGTCTCCTATTAGCTTTTAAAGTCCTTTACAACTTGACATCAATACATCTTTCCAAAGCCATCTACAACCCTGCCAAACTGGCCTTTTCTCTAAGCCCTCAGATGTTATGTTGTCCTCATCTCCCTTCTCTGTACCTATACCTTTGTAACTATCCTCCCCACCTATGCCTGGAATGTACCGTCTCTTCAGGTCTACTTTACAGAATTCTTTTCTTCCTTAAAAATCAGTTCAAGTGCTAGGTTAGACATGATTCTTCCCAATCCTACAACTGTTGGTCCCATCTCCCTCTACTCTATGGTATTTCCTTTGTGTTTATTTTATATATACTATAATTGTCTCCCCCACCAGAATGCAAGCTTCTTAAAATTAATAATTATTTCACCCTGTATTTTTATTTCTGGTGATTTGCACAGTTCCTAGAACTCAGTAAATACTTGATAAATAGTTATTAGCCAACCATGTTCAAGAATTATTCATTATGTAGAATATTTTTCTCCTTACAATAAAAAACACATCGCTGAATTATCTTTGGAACAGGCAGCAGGACTGAGTTCAAATTCCACTGCAGATACATAGTGGCTATGTGACTCTAGATAAATTATCCACCCTCTAAATGCCCCCAGAAAACTCTCTAGATTGCAAATTTGCATTGGTTGAAATTTTCTTGAGAGTTTCTATACCAATGAAATCACAAATCTCTTCTTTAAAAAAAAAAAATCCCTAAATTAGACCAAAAAGTTATGAATATTAGGTTTAGAAACAGATTTAAAGTAAAATCAGTTACAGTTAATGGACAAGCAATTAATTATAACTATTTTTAAGTGCAATTTTATGCTTTCAAGCAAAAACAGTAGCTGAAAATTGGCAAAGTGTTGCCTAGTCTAAAATATATCAGGCTGAATAGGTAAAAATGAATCATTCTAAACACTGCTAGTTTATACTATGCTCAAGTAATTTATTTTAAATGGGTTTCTTGAAATCTTTCCTATTTCAAAAGTGCAAAAGGAAACTTTTGACAACTTACAAGATTTCTATAAATTGGAAAGAGCTCTAGACTTGAAGACATTAAATTAAGTCCAGGGTTGGAAACTGATAAGCTGTGGCACCATCCCACAACTTATATCACATTTGTTGAATCTTAAGTTTTTTCATGTGATAAAAATGGAGATAAGAATAAATGCACAACCAAGTTGCTGTGGGGAGATTTTGTAACCCTTAAAACGCTAGAAATAAAAACATCAATAAAGTAAATTGGTTTTGGTTAAAAAGGAAAACAGCTAATTGGAAAAAAAAATTTGCAGCAAGACAAATACAAAAACTTCAAATCAGTAATAATTAAAGAAAAGCAAATTAAAGTAATTCTGAGGTAGAACCTCACAAATAATCAGATTAGCAAAATGTACAAAGAAGGAAAAATGATAAATGCTGAAGTGACTGTGGAAAATAGGCACATTAATAATCCACTGTTGGTTGAATTGTTAATTACTCCAGCAATTCTAGAAAACAACTTGGAATTGTGTCCAAAAAGTTACTAAACTGTTTATATATTCCTTTGACTATTAGTAAGTTCATACTATAAAGAAATCAAAGAGTAGACAAAAATAATTACAACAGCTTTTTTGTGATGACAAAGAACTAGAAACAAATGGGGTGTAGGACAGACATAATAAGACATTGTTGATGGAATTCTGAAGTGTCATAATCATTTTGAAAAGCAATTTGGATTTAAGCAAAGAAAGTGACAAAAATATCTATAACTTTGAGAATAACAGATTTTACTACATTACTGGTCTTATACTCCAAGGAAGATATTGATTAAAACAAAATCCCTATACACCCCCCCCCAAATAGCTATAGAAAGAAAAGAAGTGCTCATTAATTAGAGGGATGGGTAAACAAATTTTGGTGAATCAATGTAATGAAATACCACAGTGCTATACAAATTGATGAAAAGAAACAGTTTAAGAGAAACCTGAGAAGACTTCTATGAATTGATGCAGAATAAAGTGAGCTTAACCAGGAGAATAATTTATACAATAGAACTGGGTGTGTGGGGAAACTGAAAAACTTAAAAACTCTGATCAACATAATGAAAAAAACCATGATTTCAGGGTACAGATACTTAAGAATGAACCTTCTGACAAAGAGATGCCTAACTATCAGAATGAAACATTGTTAGACATGGCCAACTTGGAGAATCTGTTTTGCCTAAAAATATGTATTTATAATAAAGGATGTCTTTCTTTTGGGAAGGGAGGCTGAGTGAAAAAGAAATAAATGCCTGTTGTAATTGGAAAAAAAAAACTAAATAACAAATCTTTTAAAGTGCTATATAGTGTTTATCTTGTGAAATACCTTCCACCACAATGCCCAAAGGAAGGATTTTTAATTCATTAAGAAAGAGTAGGTCACAGAAGATACAATGGACAATTCTGATTACATAAAATTGAAAAGTTTTGCACAAGACCAGTGTGGTTAGATTCAGGAAGGAAACAGTTGCAGAAGGAAAACAATCTTTGTAGCTTATTTGTTCTGTTAACAGCTTGATATTAAAAATATATAATACAGAAAACCAATATGAATACATAAAAATAAAAGCAATTTCCCAAAAGGCAAATATTACAAAGATATGAAAGCAATTCTCAAAATAAATGGAAGCTACCAACAACTTTGGGGAAAGGGAGAATTGGTCAAAATAAGGGCAAAATAAAAATAATTCTAAAATTCTATCTCATACTCATTACCTTGGCAAATATTATTATGAAAAAAGACAGGCATGTATCTCCTAAAGTCCAAAGTCAAAGGGAAAGAGCCCATATACAACGCAAATATTTCTAATTTTTTTTTCCTGTAGCAAAGAATTGGAAATAAAGTGGATACCTCTTAACTGAGGGATAGTAACCAAATTGCGTTATTAGAGTGTAATAGAATATTATTGGAATGTAATGGAATATTATATTGTACCATAAGAAATGACAAACGAGTTCATAGAAATCTGAGAAGACATCTATGAACAGATGCAAAGAGAAATAAGACTACTAATAAAGCAACCACAATATTGTAAAAGAAAACTAATTGGAAAGTCTATGGACAAGTCTGATGATGAAGCATGCCACCCCCTTTCTTAGTCAGAAAGATAATGGACTAGCGGTGCAAATTGATCTATACATTTTTTAAACAAAACCACGGATGATTATGAATTATATTTGCTGAAAGATGAGTGAGATAGATATTAAAAGAATACAGAAGGAAAAAAAAGGCTCAGAAGAGGCCAAAAACAGTAATTCTGTTACTACAGAGTGTGTATGCATGTACATTAAAAAACAAATGGCACTTAAGCACAGCTTAAGTCTTTACATACAATTTTTTGGGCTTTTCTTTGTATAGAAAAATATCCATGTTTGTTCATCTTAAGTTCGTCATAAATTTGGGGGGGGGGGGCAGGGTACACCTTCTAATGTTCCCTTTTTGCCCTAAAATTATGACTAACATAAAATTCTCAGATAGAAAATAATTTAACATGGCAGAAACTAGGCATGGACCCACATTTAACCCCATATATTAAGATAAGATCAAAATGGGTCCAAGATTTAGGCATAAAGAACGAGATCATAAATAAATTAGAGGAACATAGGATAGTTTACCTCTCAAACTTGTGGAGGAAGAAGGAATTTGTGTCCAAAGGAGAACTAGAGATCATTTATAGATCATAAAATAGAAAATTTTGATTACATCAAATTAAAAAGGTTTTGCACAAACAAAACTAATGCAAACAAGATTAGAAGAGAAGTAACAAATTGGGAAAACATTTTTACTGTTAAAAGGTTCTGATAAAGGCCTCATCTCCAAAATATACAGAGAATTGACTTTAATATGTAAGAAATCAAACCATTCTCCAATTGATAAATGGTCAAAGGATATGAACAGACAATTTTCAGATGATGAAATTAAAACTATTTCACTCATATGAAAGAGTGTTCCAAATCACTATTGATCGGAGAAATGCAAATTAAGGCAACTCTGAGATACCACTGCACACCTGTCAGGTTGGCTAAGATGACAGGAACAAATAATGATGAATATTAGAGGGGATGTGGGAAAACTGGGACACTGATGCATTGTTGGTGGAGTTGTGAAAGAATCCAACCATTCTGGAGAGCAATTATGTCCAAAAAGTTGTCAAAATGTGCATACCCTCAGCCATACTACTACTGGGCTTATATCCCAAGTAAATACTAAAGGAGGGAAAGGGACCTGTATGTGCCAAAATGTTTGTGGCAGCCCTTTTCATAGTGGCTAGAAGCTGGAAGATGAATGGATGCCCATCAATTGGAGAATGGTTGGGTAAATTATGGTATATGAATGTTATGGAATATTATTGTTTTGTAAGAAATGACCAACAGGAGGAATACAGAGAGGTTTGGAGAGACTTGTTGAGTGAACCGAGCAGAACTAGGAGATCATTATACACTTCAACAATGATACGGTATGAGGATGTATTCTGATGGAAGTGGATATCTTCAACATAGAGAAGAGCTAATCCAATTCCAATTGATCAATGATGGACAGAATCAGCTACACCCAAAGAAGAAACACTGAGAAATGAGTGTAAATTGTGAGCATTTTGTTTTGTTTTGTTTTTCTTCCCAGATTATTTTTACCTCCCGAATACATGTCTTCCTTTGAAACAACAACAACAAAATTCGGTTCTGTACATATATATTGTACCTAGGATATACTATAAGATATTTAATATGTATGGAAATGCCTGCCATCTAAGGGAGGGGGTGGAGGGAAGGAGGGGAAAAATTTGGAACAGAAGGGAATACAAGGGATAATGTAAAAAAAAAAAAAAAAAAAAAAAAAAAATTACCTATGCATATGCACTGCCAAAAAATATTATAATTATAAAAATAATTAAAAATTAATTGATTAATTTAAAAAACTCACCAAAAAAACACAAATACCCATATATTATGCAATAATAATAATAATAATAATAATAATAATAATAATAATAATAATAACTTAACACTTAAAATTCTTTCCCACAAGTCCAGGATAACTGCCCCTTTATGATAACTGGCTTTAAATCTTTATTAATCATACAATCAAGATCCATTTCATTTTACATATTAGTTCACATAATTATTAGTTCAAATGCTTCCTAACATTCACTGGCTTACTACCTCTCTACTGATTTACCTATGTAATCATAATCACTATAGTTTTAGAGATGGAGTGACTAATTACTTTGGTAACAATATCATATGATATCTTAATCCTGTGTCTCCTATCTCCTAAATAGGTTCAAGAATTTTTAAAAGGGGGGGAGGGGCAAAAAGATCAGATCATCTCTCACAAAGTAATTATAACTTGGAGAAGATTACAATATGATCAATTAGTAAATGAAACAGTATTATGCATAAGATATGACTGGAAATTAGCATGGTTCATTTTCAAAAATAAACATTGCTGAACTTTTAGATCCAAATAAATATTATTTCCAAAGTAGTCTGCATACACTTATTTAAATGATGGCTGAAAGGACACTTTTAGTACTTCTCTCTGCCAACAGCTTTTAACACAACATTCTTTTAAAGATACTAAAAGATGCCAAATCTTCAATGAAACCAATTTCTTGATATGGTTTCTGTAAACTGGCACTAAAAGCATTTATTAAAAGTTTTTAAAATATTTAGGAAATGACAGCATTCTATACTATACTTACTAACCAAAATTTGCATGAGATGATATTTTAACTTACTTCTGTTTCTCTGTACAATAAATGTATCTATTATTTAACAACACTATCAGTATGGCATAGTAGAAAGAGAATTGGATTTGGATGTGAACAAACTTAAGAGTTCATCACTGAAATTAGATATTTGACTATACTTAAGTTACTTAATGTCTCTGAGCCTTATGAGTTTCCTCATTTGTAAAATGGGAATAACATACTACTTTTATGGATTTGATGTGAATAAAATCTTTGAAAATGTTTAAATGGTGAACATGTGAATTATGATTACTACTTCTTTCACATTTTACCTTCAATTCAATTTATTACAGGCACTTTATGCTCACTAAAGGTTATATTTGGCAGTCTTAAAAAAAAAGTTTGGATGATCATTACTCATAAATTTTGAAGAGAAGACTTGTGATCAATTACAGGTTGTAGTAGGATGGCTTCTGAGGATTTTTCTAGTACTCAGATTCTATAATTCATGAGGTGAAAGGGGTGTGAAAAATTCAGCAAAATTTTGCTTTTTTCAAATTCATGGACTTGAATGCTATCATTAGCAAAACAGTTCAAATGGCAGATTTTTGAGGAATAAAAGCAGTTGTTACTTTCAATTATTTTAATGTAGGAAAAATAGTGGATTCCAAACTAAAGAAGCTTTTATGTATTTTACTTCAGAGGACAAAGACTATAGTAGAATGTATTACCAAAATAACCAATTTTCATAAACCACTACAGATCTACTTAATTCAATTACTGATATCAATGATCAATTATGTAAGCTCCCAGCAACTGAAGAAAAAATGTTATTTTTAGAGCAAATGTACATTTTTTATGGATAGTTATTGTAAACATCTTTCTTTCTCAACTAAAGCCAAAATGGCACAAATAATACCTAATGCAGATATATCAAAAGATAACTAGAGTAAATAAAATCCCAAATTTTAAAAGATTTAGAACTGATTGCAAAAATATATTTTCGGGCCAACTGGATTTGAAAAGGTATGCTCCATAATTTTTTTACAAGTATATAATTATCTAGTCAATTCCCACTTCTTAACATTTTATATTGACTTGCTTTAGTAGTTTCTCCTTTTTCCACATAGCTATTTCTACAATTGTTACTTTTAAAGAAGAAATTTTACTGTAAGAATAGCAGAACTGTCTGAGGCCACACACAAAAGCTGAAAAGTCGTTTGTGAGTCCTGTCCCCCACTCATCACTCTTGAAGCTTAATTCTTTTACTATCTCTAAGCCTTTCAGAGTTTAAACTGAAAATTTATTTCCCCATATCCAGAATTGCAGTACTAAATTACCTAATTAAGCCTAAACAGATGAACTTAAATCAGACATAAGAATCAAATAACTTTCTCAATTTAGACTTAAATAATCTTGGAAATGACTAATAATTAATATGATATGCAGGTCCCTACTATATGTAACTGTTGTCCTTTTGAAAAACCTAAAAGTAACCCTAAAATACTAATACTCTCTTTTGTTGGCTTCCAAGCACAACCTAGACAATTTGAAAACAAGAAATATTCTTCTATCTGTTTTCCACTGTTACACATCTTAATCAAGCATCATGTAAACAGCCTAGGTAGTATCACCCCAGAATCTATTCCCTAAGGAAAGGCTGGTAGACACTAAATAATGAGCAGTTCCCCAGATAAATTGTCTTAAGGACAGACCCTCCATCTGGGAAAAGCTTAACAAGGAATCTCTAAAGGGTTCAGTAAAGGGCACAATTTGAAAAGGAAAGGAAGTGCTATATACACTTTTTAGCAGTATTCAAGTTTCCTAAACTTCTATTGTTACATGCCTATACAAAGCTGCTATCTACACAAGCTTTCCTGACATGTACTATAAAGCGCAAGAAGAAAAATTGTTTACAAAACTTGAACAATAAAATGTAAAGAAATATTTTATTCAAATCAGAGTTCAAAAAGTAGAATTGTCAAAAATCCTTAATTTCTGTAAATAATAAACAAATATAGAAACCTCATTATTTTTTCATCATAGAGAAAAATCAGTTTTTGGCATTGTAATAATGTTGCTTAAAAACTCTAGTATCAAATCAAGGCAACAATAATTTTTTGAGTCATGGTCTGAATGCTGAAAAAGTCATTTATAATACTTTAACATTTCAAGAACCTGTGATTTCATCTGGGTAAGCATTCCCTCTACCAAAGCAGATCATAATTCATCTGTAATTTTGTACATACAGTCTACAAAAGCTACTATACCTCAGAAATAAATCATCCTGAGCTAATCTGAGATGAGCCTGTCTGAACTTAGCTAGGTCAATCCTCGGAAAATAGACATATCAGTCTTTAGGCTCAATTTAAAAAGACTATGCCATAATTTGGGCTCTCCTGACATAACCTTCAAAAACTCTAGGTCACCACCATGACATAATGAAGCATCTGAAGGATTTGGTGTAGAGCATATTTATACATGCTCAAAAATAGAAAAGAGCCTCCTTTTACTACTGGCACTAAGAAAAAATGTTCAAAGTCGTTTTGAAAATGCCAGCATGGGACAGCTAAAAAGCCCAATGAAAAGAGCACTGGCCCCGAAGTCAGAAGGACCTGAGTTCAAATTCTATCTCAGATATTTCACTCTTACTAGCAATGTAACCCTGGACAAATTACTTAACACCAATAACCTTGCCAAAACAAATAAACAAAAAAGAAAATGCTAGCATAAATTAGCTTGTGAGCTGGAAATTAAGTAGCTAATTAGCAGACAAGTCATGGGGAAAAAAACAGTAATTTTTTTCCATCTGAATTCTCCAGGAGTAGGGAAGTTAATAACTTGAAGTGAAATTTTGAGACCTTAAAAAATCTAATTCCTATTAATTTAAAATGACTGTAGTCAAACTTACAGTGATAGATTTAATAAGACAATACAAATTTTCTCAATAGGAAATTCTATTCATTTACTATTTCTGAGTAGTGACTCCAACTTCAATCTGTTCCAAAAATAAAAGCAACTAACCAGGAAGAAAAGAAAAACAAGGTCTGTCAAATTTTTTTATAACTGAAGATGAATAAGCCACCAATGAAATACATCACTATAGAGGTACTTATCTGTAATTAATGTGTTGCCACAGGTGCCACACTAACAAGGAATTTAAAACTAGATATTGATAAAGAAAAAAGAAGGAATTTTAACATTCTTTTAAATTATAAGTAATTACATATGGGAACTGAATATTTCTGAAGTACAACTGGGATATACTTGAATAAACTCCAATGGCTTCCAGCTATCTGAAGGATAAAACATAAAATCCTTTTTAAAGCCCTTTTATAGCCTTATTTCACTTCACTCTCCTTAAAGTAGATCACAATGCAGGCAAACCACTCTTCTTGCTGTTCCACAACACAAGGCACACCCCATTTTCCTTCTCTAACTTCTATACTGATTGGTACCCAAAACTGGAGCATACTATCTCCTCCTCATCTGACTCTCAGAGTCTCTCACTTCCTTCAAGGCTCAGATTAACTTCTACTTGAAGGTTTTCCTGACCCCCAAGCTACATTTAATGCCTCCCCCCTACTCCTTGAAGGAAAGGATTTGTTTCATTTTTGTCTTTGTATCCCCAGCTTGTAGCAAACAGGAGATGCTAGGCGAATACCTTGATTAGCATCAGACCATGATGCTGCTCTAAATTTTGTTTCAAACAAGGCAAAAATCTTGCTAATTCCTGAAGTTCACACTCTTCAGCTAATGCCAAAACTGAAATTTACTGGAGGATGGTGAAGTAAAACCAACCAGTAATTAAAGATTTGAACATTGTCAAAAGTACACTGAGACAAAAGGAAAGCCCAACCCAAGTTTTACTCTTAACACAGAGATGTTATCGATATGAATGCTGCTATATTTTATAATAAATCTCAGCAAAAGTTAATATTCAAAATGTTAAATATGAACTCACTATGACAGGGTAAGTGACTGGAAAATCATACTGTTTCCTACAAAATCTGACACTTAGTAATAATTAAAAAGCAATTGATTTCCTAAGACTCAATCCTGAGGATTTGTTAAAAAAAAAAAAAAAAAAAAAAAAAAAAGGCAAAATTTTCATATTCATTTAAATGCAGTTCTGGATTCAACTTAAGAATTCATCAACGGAAGTATTAGTACAGTACCATTTTTCCTCCTCAAGGAAAAGGTGATAATAAATTTCATCAAAGACTGTTAAGTGAAGTAGTAGAAAGGGGAGTAGACATTCAGAATAGAAAGATCTGAGTTCAAATCCCTTCCTGGCTACTTGGCTGTGTGTGAACTTGGACAAATTAACTTCCCTTCTCTCTGGGCCTTCCTGGATTTCCTCATCTGTAATTAAAAAGTTAGACTAAAAGTTCTCGCAGTTCCTTTTACAAGTGCAAAATCTATCAGTATAATCTCATTCCACACTCTTAAATTAATGAAAGCTCTCATACTCACAAAGAATTGTCGGTGGGCAAAACTCCTTTTATTCATAATGAAATAGCTCTCCTTCATTAGGAAAGTCACAAACTCTGTGCACCTCAGTTTTCTCATCCGTAAAATGGGGATAAAACTTGCTTTACCTACTTCACAAGACTAAAATACATTTATAAAATATTATAAATGCATTCTAATCCCCTAAACTTTGCATATAGTCATTTCATTCCCCCTCCCCCAAATTCTTAACTATATATATATATTGCATTTTAAAAGTTTAGGATTAAGATATCACAAGTTTCCCAGCACTTCTCCCACCAAATACAAAAATAAAATGAAAAATACCTATGACAATTGTTAATTTCAAGTTACGGAGTAAGGCTTTTTTCTTTTGAGAACTTAAAAAACAACTCTTCCTTCTCAGCAGTTAACTGTGCATATATATGCATACACCTTTGAAAAAGCAAAATTCTTAACTCCTACTCTGCGGGAGTTTTGTTTATAATTACCGTTTTATCACTACAGCTCTGAGTTCAGAAGAATCTCTGCCTGGCTAGACGCCTGTTAATACTCTCTTCGCACAAGTATGTGCAGTCTGTTATTATTCTACGTTCGTCACTAGCCTCCACCAAACGTGACCTCCAGAGTCTCCCGGACAGCCCGCACACCAGGTGACAGCCCCCCGGAGTCTGTCCAAGCCGCTCTGGGTCCCTGGTGTGCAGCGCGCACGGTGGGGGCGCAGGCAGGGGCACACCTGTCACAGCGCCCGACCGCCAAACTCCGACCGCGGGACGCGGCTCGGGCGCCGGGCAGCCGCTCGGGCACTTTTCTCTCAGAGCAGAGCAAACCCCCTTTCAAAGTTCACACTCACACGCACGCACGCACTCATACGCACACACGCGCCGGGGCTTACAATGAGCAGCGCCGGGCGCCCCCGGGATAGAGGCCGGGGGCGGCGGGGCGAGAGGCCGGGCCCCCGGGCCTGCAGACGGGGGGCGCGCAGGCCCCCGGGCGCCAGCTGGGCCGCCGCCGCTGGGCCGGCCCTGCGGAAGAGACGCAGGGGCAGCCCGCCCGCTCCGGGGCGCCCCCTCCTCGCTGCCCGCCCCCGCGGGGCGCCCCCCGAGCTTCCCCCGTTGCCGGGAAGGTTCCAGCCCCGCGGCCCTAGAGGCGGCGGTGGGGGGAGGGGGGAGCGGCCGGCCCTGAGGCCTGTTGGGGGGAGTTCAGCCCGGGGCCTCGAGTGCGTCTCTCGGCCGGGCCCCCGGCCCCTCGGCCCCGGGCGCGGAGGAGAGACTCACCGGAAAGGCCCGGATCCGCATCTTGGTGTCCTTCCGGCTGCCCGTCCCTTTGCTCAGGTTCGACATGGTTCTCCTCCTCCTCCCCTGCTCCTGCTCCTCCTCCTCCTCCTGCTGCTCCGGCGGTGGCGGCTTCAGGTCGCGCTCCGGGGCGCCCGTGTCACATCGAAGGCGGGCGGGCTGGACACACCGGCGGCTCCCGGGCTGGGAAGGGGGGAGGGGGACTTCGGGGGTGGGGGAGGCGGCCGGACCCCCGCGGCCCCGGCCCCGGCCCCGGCTCCGGCCCCGGCTCCGGCTTAGGCGGCTCTGGCGGCTCTAGCTCCGGCCCCGGCCCCGGCCCGGCCCCGGCGGCTGCGGCTGCGGCTGTGGCTCGGCCTTCCCTCGGGGGCTGCGCTGGCGCGGCGGCTCCGCGGGGCTCCCCCTCCCCCCGGGCCCGTCACTCGCGGCTGGGCTCCCTCTATCGCGCTCCTCCGCGATGGCGGCGGCGGCGGCGACGGACAAACATCTCACTGCGCAGGCCGAACCTCCTCCTCCTCCTCCTTCTCCTCCTCCGCCTCAGCGAGACAAGATCCGGCCCAGAGGGTGGAGGGGGGAGGGAGGGAGGGAGGAGAGCCAGAGAGTAAGAGAGATTGGGGGAAGGGGGGTAGGGGGTGGGACGGGAGGGGGAGGCGGCCGCAGCGTGGGGGGGGAGGGGGGGAGAGGGAGCGCTGATCTCGCGAGAGCGGCCCGAGGCCGGAGCGGGGCCGCCGAGGCGGGCGGAGCGGGTGGGGATGAGCCAAGGGAGGAAGGATGGGGGGGCGGGAGGTGGGGGGGAGTGGGAGGAGCCGGAGGGGAGGGGCGGGGAAGGGGAGGGGTTGAGGGCGGGGAGCGGAAAGCTACGTTTTCGAAACTGGAGAGTCCGAGACCAGGTTCGGGGCGGAGGTGACTCTTGATTGGTGGAGAGCGGAACGAGGTCCTGGTCACGTGGGAGTGAGAGTAGTGACCCTAGTTGTGGCGAGGCGTGAGATCCTCGGTGGGGGTTCTGTTGTGGAGGCTGTGGCAAGGCATCCCTGCATCAAAGGCTGTTTTTCTGGGGCATAATGAAACAGGATGGACCAGTGGGGTGGGAGACCGGAGGAGGGAGTTTGGGTGGGAGGAGGTACCTGCCCTGCTGTCAGCCCTTGGAAGGGGCTGGGGGGAGGGGGCGACGGCCGGAACGGGTTTTCCAGAGATGGGAAGGTGAATCTTCCGTGGGCTCACCTAGCTACCAAGCGGCCCAAGCCCCGGGGTTCACGGAAGGCGGCTCAGGCATGACGTTTTTGGCAGGACTCGGGGGGGGGGGGGAAGCAGTTGCTATGGCAATAAAGTCATGTCAATTCACTAAATCAGGTGTAAACTGGTTAGACAGAGGTGATCTAGTTGTAGAAACATGAAGGAAAATACAATTTAAACAATTCAGAGTCTGTTCACAATTACTGATAATCCTTAAAATTAGACTTAAAATCATTTATCTTTTGTAATGCTCTCAAGGTTTGGGACTTTTGTCTGGGGTTTTGTTTTTGCTTTTTGGTCTTTTTTTGGGGGGAGAGTTTTTGTTTTGTTTTTTGTTTTCGGTTGTTGTTGTTGTTGTTTTGGCGTCTCATTCAGTTGCCCCACAAGGTCTGAGTCGTTCGTGGTTTTACTTTCCAATTATAATCAACTTTACTTCCTGATTTTGCTTACTTGACTAAATTGCTCTACAAGCCCTACAAGAGGACCCTCCTATTTAAACCCCTCTGAAATAACCATTTGCACACTCAGAACCTACCAATATTTTCTGCAGCATGTTCTCGACTTTTGAGAACGTTTGTTTATGATTCTTTTTTAGATCAGAACTATTTAATAAGTTCAGGCATTTTTTTTAAGAGGTTGGAGTTACCTCAGGTTAATGAATTCATTGAGTAATTAAACTACTGGGTGTTGTTATGCTTTCAACACTTACTTTGTTGATTAGTCTATGGTTATTTGAAAAAAATTGTTCCTTTTTTTAAAATCGTTTTTGTTGTTGTTTCTTGCTCAAATCAAAACAAAGACTTGAGAAATGAGTATGTTGCTTGAGGCAAGACCTGCCCATAACTTATAAGGCTAAATATAGGTCACCTGAGAACTGGAACAATGAGGTATGATTGGGAGGGGTGTAAAGTAAGTATCATGTAGTCTCCTATGGTATGGATCCAAGGAAGGAGCTGATCATTCTTGTACTAATTAAGTCTACCCTTATATACTTATTAGATTATTGCAGCAATTGATGTTTTTCCATTGGTTCTACAATATAACTTCAACAGCACATTCCTTATTTTGTTGTGATGCCTTTACCTCATTAGCACCAGATCAAAGCTGCTCTCCCAGCTTCTGGTTTGCCTTGCATTGTGTAATAAGGCTGTTTTCTTTAAAAAACAAACAACAACAACAAAAAACCTTTTAAATCCAAATTTTTAAAATTCAGCCCTACTTTAAATATATCTGGGCATTCCGCTGTCTAAAGGAAGTATAAAGGAATGCTTTTATAAAATGAAGTCACTTTGTAGGTTTATTTGTTTTGTAAATCCAGATTTTCATATTTTCTTTCTGTTGAAACAAAGGACAAGCTAGCCCATCATGGCAAGCTATTTTGGTTACTTTAGATCTAAAAATACATAATGTAATCAACAGAAGGTCTTTTGAACTATAACTGTCCCCAGTTTCATGGGGAAGTCCATCACCTTTTCTACATCTAAGTTTTTGGCTTTGGAGTGATAGGAATTACTATTAAGAGGTCTGATAGAATAATGAATTTGTACGCTTTTTCTTTTATAGAAAAGTAGCACATCATCCAGTTATATTGAAAAAGTCTTCTAGCCTTAGAACTCCCTCTTACTCAATGGTTCCCAGACTTCTACATTCAAGGCTTGTGGGTACTTCCTTTAATGTATGTTGATTCCCAATCTAGCAGAGAAAGAAGAGCAAAGAAAATAGCTGCCAGAATTTCACATGTATGCCAGCCTATATTTTTGCTCATTCGGGAACATGCTCATTCAGGAAAATGACAGCCCCATTTGCCAACATGCCTATGTAGAGGACACAGGCAGAATGCGTTAAATTCTCTGGGACTTCATCTTCAGCCTTGAAATGTGCAATCTGAAATTGAAAGAGAAAAAGATCTTTGCACAGAAGTGGTTATTAAGTGAGAGAGAAATTTACTGATCTTAAAGATAGTCAATTAGTGTTTTAAGCCATCTTAATAATTTCTTGACCAATGGCATATCTGATTTGATGGAACAGACTTTGGTCTTTGAAAGATAACTGAAAATCTTACAATTTAACTAATATAATTGACTTATAGAGCTCAAAGGGATCAGGTATAAAAGTATTAGCCCCAGCACTTCAACTCTGAAAACCTTCATTATTATCAAGATGTGGATAAATATACTATATATTACTATATCTAATATACTAAATATTTTAAGCACCTTGCCTGATCATTATGAAGAAAAACTGTTTTGAAATTATATAGAAATTTGAGTAATATCTGACAGATATTGACTTCAAAGAATAAAGCCTAGGTTTCTTGTCTAAATTGCAACTTTCTTTCCTTTCTTGGATACCTTGTTAGTCATTTGTAATAACAGCTAGCATTTACATAGATTGTTGTAAAGTTTGCAAAGCTTCCTGGGATGTAGGTGCTATTTTTATCCCCACTTTACAACTGAGGAAATTGAAGAGGAGATTCAGTGACTTGCCCAGGGTCATACATCTAAGAAGTATCTACTCTCACTTTTGAACTAAGCCCATGGTTCCCTTCATTACAGCACCAAATGCTTTTTGGAAAACAGCCTGAGTGGCATTTGTTTAAAGAAAATCAATGGAGCTTGACTTAAGAAGCTTGAGTACGGATGGGGGCACAAAAAAGCCTCTTCATTAAAGTCTGATATTTATCACAGTCTGAATGTGTGACTTTGAACAAATCATGACAGTTCCTGGGCTTTAGTTTTCTCATCTTTAAAATGAGGAGTTTAGACTAGATTATCTCCAAGGTCCCTTCTAACTCTTTTAAGTCTAGAATACTAGATATCATCAACCAATATGAAGAAATACAAACTTTAAAATCCCAGGTTTAACCTCACACTTCACAAAGTAGCAGAGGTGTTAAAAGAAGCAAACAATTATTGACAAGAGGCTATGAGGCAGGCAAATCAAGATACTTTTTCCTTTTTAAAATATTTCACCACTGTTTTTTGACATTACTGCCCAATAGGTCCGCTGCCCAATCTTCACAGATCCTATGTTGGTAGAGTTTTAACTTGGGCCAATTGTTCAGAAAAAAATTTGGAATTAAGAAAATTGATTAAAATGTTTTTACATTTTGATCTAGTAACCATACTACTGGACAAATGTACATATGTGTATTCTATAAACGTGTATGTATCTGTACATATGTGTCTATATGTGTGTGTATGTATATGAGTTCCAAGGAAGTCAAAGATGAGGGAAAAGTCCTAAAAATATATTTGTACATATACACCAAAATATTACTATATCTATCTATTCATAGAAATACTTGTTATTTACTACCCTAACCAATGATAGATATACAAGTAGTAAATAGCGGAGATACTTTAAGTCTAGTATTCTTTTTTAAAAAATCAAATTTTCTTTTTTGTTGCATTTTAAATTCTAAACTGTTATCCTCTGTTCCTCTCTCCCCACCCTGAAGTAGAAAAGGCCACCATTTGAAACATATTTGTGTTTATGTGTGTATATGTGTATGTATACACACACACAAATGTCTATATGTATATACACATATTTATAAAACCATCCTATACATACCTGTGTTTACCAGTTCTTTCTCTGGAAGTAAATAAAATCTTCCTTTGTAGTTGATTTGAATATAATAATCAGAATAATTTAGTTGTTCTTCAAACACTATTCAGTTAATATATACAACTTTCTCTTAGTTTTATTCATTTCACTCATTTCATGCAAGTCTTTCCATATTATTCTAAAATTAACCCATTCATCATTTTTTTTTTTCAGTATAGTAGTGTTCTATTACAGTCATACACCACAACTTGTTTTCTCATTTCCCAATTGATGAGCCTCAATTTCTTATTATTTGTCAACACAGAGAACTGATATAAAGGTTTTAGAATAAATAGTTCCTTTCCCTTTTGTCTTTGATCATCTGGGAAAACAGACCAAATAGTAGCGTTTCTAGGTTAAAGGGTATACAGAGTTTTATAACTCTGAGCAAAATTCCAAATTGCTCTCCAAAATTTTGGTGCATTACTTCACTGTTCCACCAATAGTTTGTTAGTGTTCCATTTTTTTCACATCCCCTCCAACATTTGATGTTTTCTCCTTTCATTTTAACCAATCTGATAGGTATAAAATATCTCAAAGTTGTTTTAATTTGCATTTTTCTAATCAATAATGATTCAGAATATTTTTTCACATGACTATATATAGTTTTTATTTCTTCATTGAAATACTACCTGGTTTCATCCTTTGGTTATTTATCAATTCTTAATAAATTTAACGAAATTCTCTATATATTTGAGATGTGAGACTTTATCCAAGAAACTTAAAAATGTTTTCAGATTTTCTGCTTTCCTTCTAATCTTAGCTATATTAGTTTTATTTATAAAAAACTTTTGATGTAATCAAAATTATCCATTTTACCTTTTTCAATGCTCTGTATATCTTGTTTATTTATAAATTCTCTCTTCCATAAATCTGATAGGTAATATGTTCCATGTTCTTATTTTCTTATGATAACTCCCTTTATATTTAGGTCATGTATCCATTTTGACCTTTTCTTGGTAAATGGTGTAAGGTATAAGATTGTATCCAATTTCTATCATCTTGCTTTCCAGGTTTCCTAACAATTTTTTTTTTTTTTTGTTACCAAATAAATTGAATTCTTATCATAAAAGCGTAATTCTTTGCATTTGTCAAACACAAAATTACTAGTCATTTATTACTATATATTGTGTGTATTCTGTTCCACTGATCCACTTTTCTATTTCTTAGCCAGTATCAGAGAGTTTTCCCAAGAGTTGTCTTATAATGTGGTTTAAGATCTGATATTGCTAAATCTACTTCCTTTACTTTTTTTTTTTATTAATTCTTATGATACTCTTAACTTTTTGGTTTTTCAAATGAATTTTGCTGTAATTTTTTTCTAACTCAATTGAGATGGCATTGAATAAGTAGATTAGATAGAATTGTCACTTTTTTATTGTATTGACTCTACCCATCCATAAGCAACTAATATTTCTCCAGTTATTTAAATCTGGCATTGTTTGTTTAAAAAGTGTTTTAGAATTTCATGTGGTTTCTGAGTTTGTCTTCCCTAGTGTATTCCCAGGTGTTTTTCACAGCAGTTATTTAAATAGGGTATCTCTTAACTATCTCTTCTTGAAGGGTTTATTGATGATATATAGAAATGCCGGTGATATATGTAGGTCCTGCTGCTTTGTTAAAATTATTAAATTGTTCCAACCTCTTAGTTTAGTCTTTAGGATTTTCCAAATGTATAATCATATCACCTGAAAAAAGAGGTAGTTTTATTACCTCATTGTCTATTCTGATTCCATTTCTTTTTTCATCTCTTCATTGCTATTGGTAGCATCTCTAATAAGATATTCAATACTATTGGTGATGCTGGGCATCCTCATTTTCCTCCTGATCTTCTTAGGAAGGCTATAGTTTATCCTCATTTTAAATAATGCTTGCTGTTGATTTCAAGTAGATATTTCTTATAATTTAAAAAAATATTTATACTTATGTTTTCACATATTTTTAATAGGAATGAGTATTGTATTTTGTCAAAAGTTTTTTCTGCATCTACTAATATAATCATATGATTTTTGTTACTTTTGTTATTGATGTAATCAATTATGTTAGTTTTCCTTATATTAAACCATTCTTATGGAATATTTTTAACACATCATATTGCTTCTCACAGAATTGGGGTTTGAGAGGAATCTTAGAGGGGAACCATCTAGTAACCCAGATAAAACTGAGCCCGAGATATGAAGAGGCTAGTCCAAGGTTATATGGGTGCAATTGAACCCAGTTTCTGACTCTGAAATACTTATTGGCAACATTTTTTAGAGAAAAGGGAGATTATTACATCTATCTTCTAACTAAAGAGAATATGTGGGGGTAGCTAGGTGGTGCAGTGGATAGAGCACCAGCCCTGAAGTCAGGAGGACTCGGCTTCAAGTCTGGTCTCAGACACTTAACATTTCCTAGCTATGGGACCCTGGGCAAGTCACTTAACCCCAGCCTCAGGGAAAAAAAAAATACCCCAGGGAAGAGAATATGTAAATGTATTATTAAAAGTAATTGGTAATTATAAATGTTTTTTGGGGGGAAACCAAAAGTACCCAATCCAGTCAAATATCTTTAACTGATCCTGAAATCAAAACCTCCTGACATTAAACTTTTGTCATTGATTTAGAAAGCTATTTTACTCATGTCAGTGAAAGAAAGAGACTATTAGCCTTGGTATAATGACACTTTAAATTGAAGCAAAATAAATTTAATTTCTTAGGAAAATAATTTCTTTTCGTTTCTCAACGATAAGCCTACTAGGTATATTAATGAGCAGGAAAAGGAACTTAACATTGTGTATTTCCACAATAAGATGACACTTTGTCGATCAAAAAAATATAAACACACAGCTGTTTTCTAGTCTGACATAAAAAAAATTTTGTTGTTCAGTCATGTGTGACCCCATTTGGCACTTTCTTGGCAAAGATACTAAAGTGATTTACCATTTCCTTCTCCAATTTATTTTATTCCTGAGGAAACGAGGCATACAGGGTTAAGTGACTTGCTTAGGGTCACACCACTAGGATATGTCTGAAGGAAGATTTGAGATCCTGACTCTGGGCCCAGTGTTCTTGCTACTGAAATATTTAGCTGCCCAACATAACAAGGCACAATTTTTTTAAAGCAAAGTTTCTTCAACTATGAGTCTTGATCCTATGTGGGGTCACATAACTGAATGTGGGGGTTTCAAAATTATGATTTATTATCAGTAATTGTTTGCTTTGTATAACTATTTTATATACTATATACCCAGGATTGAGTAAAAATTTCTCAGGTAAAAAGGGGTCACAGGGAAAAAGTTTTAAAAGCCCTGCTTTAAAGTATAATTCTTTAAGACTAAGTTGGATGGCAGAAGCTGCTTTGGTGGGTGGAGTCTCCTACCCCAATTTGATTTAAAAAAAAAAAATCCTACCAACAGCTTCTTTATTAAAAATCCTAAGCATTGCTTAGCTATTATTTTATTTGAAGAGAAGTGATTCCCTATACTTGATATACTTGTAGCAATGAATCTCTATGTACAAGACAGTTATAAATATGTGCAACTTTAACTTGTGACAAGTCAAATAGATGCTAAAATTTATTATTCCTTAGCTTCCTCTTTGTGGAGTAGGTTAATTTTGGAGCAGAGATAAAGTGTGGTTCCAAAGAACTGTAAAAGCAAATAGTCTAAATTGTATGCTAGGCTCAGGAATTGTATAAATTATAAATGCTGCATTCAGCAAATGTAAAGTAACATTATCATTTAACTTCTTGAATCGGTTATTTATCTTTGAAACACAATAAAAAGTTGTATTCTCAACTCTAGCATTTTGAAACAATAAAAATGAAACATTGACTAAAGCATAAGGAACTTGGGAAAGATAGAACAACACTGGGTTGGTTTTAACAGAAAAAGAAATGATGAAGGCCTTTTCTTAGCCCCACATTAATATCAATGTAAGTGCTATACCTTAATTTAGAGAATTTACTTGATACTTATCTCCCAAAGCCATATTGCCCTACTCCTCAAATTCCTGTGCAGCTGACAGTTTAGTACAGATCTTGATGAAAGGTACTACATACTATTTTATAGGTTCTGAGTCCATTACATTGACTCAAATGAGGAAGCATTTTTCATCATAAATCCTTTGAAATTGTCTTGTGATCTCTATGCATTTATGAAGTAGGTATCTGTGTGTGTGGCATAGGTCTTCATGGGTATTAGAAAAATTATTTTACTCCAGATATCTTCTCCTTTCCTCAAGTGACACATATATTTGAGAAATATAATTCAGATTGGAGTTAATTATAGGTGAAAAGGGCCTATGAGATCTAATACAAAAGGTGTCTGAATCTGCAGCTTTCCCCCAAATACTTCCCATACTCTTGTGCTCCAGAGCTTAAAATTCCACTATTAGAAAGTGGTTATTACCTGGGTAAGGGTAACATAGAAGATCATCAATATTTTAGAATTCATTAATCAGAGGAATTGAGGAAAAGCTTGCTGTTTCAAAAGAATACAGGATATGAAATCAGAAGATGATTTTCTAATCAAATCACTCTATGTTCTTAAGTTTCCATTTCCTAAAATTTACATTTATATAGTGCTTTAGGGCTTACAAAACTTTACAAATATCTCACTTATCTCTCCCACAGCCCTGGGAGGTAGGTACTATTATTAACATTTTGCAGATGAGGAAATTGAGGCTGAGAGAAGTTAAGAGATTTGCCCAGTCTCATATCTAGTATGTATATGAGACTGGATTTGAATTTATTTCTTTCAGACTCCAAACATAGCATTCCGTTCACTTAATTGACTAGTTGCCTCACCTATGAAATGGGAATAATAAAAATAAAGTGTTTTAAAGCCTTAAGCACGTGTGTGTACGTACATACATACATATAGATATAGATATGACATCATTATGAGAGCATTGTTGGGAGGGAGGAGTGAAAAGAACAAGATGGTGCTATAAAGTAGGAAAACAATAAAAAGGAGAGGAAGAAGCTAAGAAAAAATTTGTCAGTTTTCTTTAGAAGTAGCTCTGTTCATAGATTCCATGAAATATACTTCCAAATGTTTTTGGGAATAGTGCCCAGCTGCACCCTTCCCCCAACTAGCCCTGTCTCCCTCCCTCCCTCCCTACCTCCTTCTCCCTCTCTTCCTCTCTCTTTTCCCCTTTCCCCCCTCTCTCTCTGGCTTCTCTTTTCTTCTCTCCTCCCCTAGCTCACTCACCTCAACTTTTATATATTCTTGCAGGTCTTGGAGTTTTGGTGTACTTTGATGCTGTACCTCCCCTTCAGAGTCTTAGAAATAATCTTGATATAAGGAATTGTATATCTGCATTCACAGCTGTAGCTTCTGAGCTTCCCATTTACATAAATGAAAAGCATTTTTTGTCAGTTCTGAAATCTGTAAAGATATTCAAGTTTATTCTCTTTAACCATTGAGGGTTTTTCCTTTCTCCAGACATAAAACAGTGTAAAGATCAATGAGGGCAAGCCTTTGAAAGGTTTCCCCTCTTAGGCTCATGGCTAGCACTGGAAAGCAAGACAGTCTGTTCTTATTCAGATCTTCATCTTCCAGCATCATGGCTTTGCTCCATTCAGATCAACTTCCTGCATCAGCTGAAGAACTTTCCTGTGAGTTTTGCTCAGCTTCTTTTAGTTTTTTAGCTCTCTTAGCTTCTTTGACCTTTCTACTTATCTTCTCCTGGTTTTTAGGCTGAATCAGCTTCTATATTGCCCTGTTGGTTTCTGATAATTTTCTCAGATAGCTTTTCAAAATTTAACTTCTCCTTGTTTTTCCTGCTTGAAGTCAAATCTTCTCATATATAGTGATCCATCTGTATCTTAGGCTGGGAAACTCAAAATCTTTATTTCTCAGACATTACACAAATAGTGCATATGGATTTGTCTTATAGTCCTGAAACGGTTCTTTGGTTTAGAGTTTGCCAGCAAAAAATTCCAAAGTACTAAAAACAGTCATATTTAAATTAGGTGCTGGGAAACTACACTGCAGAACTCTCTAAGATCAACTTTTGCCTATGAATTGCTTTCATTCATATCTTCTCAGTACTTTAATGTTTTCCCTCAAGTCTTCAGAACTGTTTCTGTTTTACCTCACGATGCTTTCCCCCCCCCCATTTTTCAAATAAATGTTCTTTTACTGCTTCTTTCAGTAAATAGAAAGCCCACATAAGAAGAAGAGGTGGAACCTTATACATATAAAATATGTGAAAGCAACATAGCCTAACATACAGAGAACTATCCTTGGAATCAGGAAAACTTGCCTCCAACACTTAACTATGCCTTTGAGCAAGTCATACCCAATGACCAAGGCAACTTTCTTAAGATTTTAAGTTATAAATGTTTATTGAATTGCATTTATGGAGAGATTTTTCACATTGAGTTTCCCACACTGATGCTATCACAAACATGAAGAAAGAAAGGAAGAAAAAAAGGAAGTTAAAGAAAAGAAAAAGAGAAAGGAAGGAAAAAAGGTAGTTCATGGAAAAACAGAAAGAAAAAGATATAAGCATAAGCCCATATACTGAATGAAGAGAAGATGTCTGTATTTGAAAATTCAAACACAATTTTTTGTTGATCACTGTTCAGTTGTGTCAACTCTTTGTAACCCTGTGAACCATATCATATCAATACCATCTATAGGATTTTCTTGTCAAGAATACTTAGTGGTTTGCTACTTTCTTCACCAGTAGATTAAGGGAAGCAGAAATGAGGTCTCTAGCACAGCTAGGAAGCATCCAAGGAGAGATTTTAACTCAGATTTTCCTGATTCCAGGCCTATATCCACTGAGCCACCTCCCTGCCTTTATAGCTTAATTTCTTCTAGTAAGAACTGCTGCTGCTCACCCTGATGATATAATTTTCAGTTTAGTTTTTGAGTATAGATAGGACATGGGTGTATTTCATATAATAAAAGGATATTCAATGAAAGCCTCTGATAGGATCAACTCATGATCTCATCTTGTTTTGAGACTTGCAAATTAGGTCCATTTGGGAACTTGTTATAAATTTAACATTTTTTTATTTTTTCAAATTGTATATTTGAATGATGCAAAAATGATTTTCATTTTTTTTCTGAAATCCCTCATTACTGCAGTTTAAATTGCAGTTTTGAAATATGAAGGCAGAGAAATTTTTCTATATGAGCAAGGGTTGACAATTGTACTTCATGTTAGAACTAAAAGATGTACTACTTCCTAGTTGTAAGCACGTGTAAAATGTAGACAATATATTGATTTCAGAAGCAGAGAGTTTATTCATTGGGGTGTCTTTTTTTTTTTTTTTTTTTTTTTTTTTTTACTTTTTTTTCTTTATCTTGGATAGACATTACAAATACCATTAAATTAAACTCAGAGCTAAATAGGAGAAGGAAAAGGGTCAGTATTTTCTTTGGGAAACTACACCAGTTTTTAATGACCCCAGACTTCTACCTGAACTAACAGCCCTCCTTTTAAATATCAGTATTCTATTAGTGGTGTCATACTGTTTTGAGTCATGAAGAACTATTGTCTCTTTAAGAATTAAAAGTGAGGGGCAACTAGGTGGCACAGTGGCTAGAGCACTAGCTCTGACATCAGGAGAACCTGAGTTCAAATTTGGCCTCAGACTCTTAATACTTCCTAGCTGTGGCTAGTCACTTAACCCCAATTGCCTCAGCAACAAAAAAGAAGAAAGAAAAGTGAGTATCATTGAAAATGGCAGTGGTGGCTAAGTATAAGACTTAAGAAGTAGGAAAACTTGGAAAGAAACATATAGGCAAAAAAAAAAAAGACATGGACTTGACATGGAATAAGAGCAAGAAATAATCGAAGAACAGCACAAGTGCTCTATTGGCTTTCTCTCAACAGAGTAAGAAAGGCTTCTAACACATTGAGTGTGCTACATAAGTGGAAAACTTATGAGAAGACAAACAAGAAATTCACAAAATAAGCTGTCATAGATAGTTGGAATCTGCATTGTTAGAGGGAATAACCACATGCATTAAAATCATAGATCCATTTTAGTATTTGAAAATCCTTAGTACCAAGTATAGTGTCTTCAGCATAGCATAGCATAAATGTTTGATGAAATAATATTGATTTGGTATCATGGAAAATAAAACTTTAATTATCAAAAACCCAAGCAACATAATTAACCTGCATTTATATTCTAACATATTTTGAATAAAGATTGAATTATAATAAAGTGCACTAAAAATGTATTATTTTAACCTAAACAAAAACTTCAAGAGTCTGTTGTTACCAAGGATTCAACATAAATCTTTGTCATCTTGTATATTTAAATCTATGTCACTGTTCATGTATATTACTGCTAATAGTAATATTATTATAATATCAATAATTATTACTATAACTCCAAGACCCTGTAAGATTTTTAATTACTTCTCATGCTCAGTGTTTTCAGGATTTTTAAATGCTTTACAAGAAAAATCAGATCAAAAGGGGGCAAATTGAGAAAGAAGAAAAATAAAACAAGCAAACAAATAACCATAGGAAAAAATACTAAACTTCGATCCACATTGTCTGCATGGTTCTCTGAATGCAAGTGACAATTTCATGAACAAATTTCATAGCCTTTAAAATCATTATGATGACTGACATGTTACATATAACTTGCTACGATACATGTAATTTATAAGGTAGGTATCTCTATTGCCTATTGTTAATAATTTAAAAGTATCCCTCTGTCCTGTGCTATAGGTTATATTAGTAGTAGTAATATTACCAGTGGGTTTTAAATGTTTAAATACCAGAACATTTATATATTTTAAAGAATAAAATATGATGCCAAGTACTTAAGGGAGTTCTTCACTTAGAAGAGCATCTGAGAGATGTTTACACTAGAGGCTTACTTTAAGCAAACTTGAACTATGAAAATTCAAATTTAAA
This sequence comes from Sminthopsis crassicaudata, assembly GCF_048593235.1. Taxonomy (NCBI): domain Eukaryota; kingdom Metazoa; phylum Chordata; class Mammalia; order Dasyuromorphia; family Dasyuridae; genus Sminthopsis; species Sminthopsis crassicaudata. The sequence continues at coordinate 57,225,945 of NC_133619.1, read as the reverse complement.
GGAAATTTAAATTAGAATCATTCAACTTTAGAGATAAAAAAATAGAGTTGATCTGTTTGATATTCTTATTTTATTTACAAAAAAATAGGAGGCACAGAAATGTTCAGAGAGTTGTGTCAGGTCACACAAGCTAGTAAATGGCCCAGCTGGTGTTCATCTCAGAGCCAGTACTTTTTCCATGACATCACAGTACCTCTTTGGGGATGATTTTTTTTAACCAAAGAAGTCTTTGTTTATTATGAGGAATTCACCTGTGGCCAACATGATTCCTTTAAACAGAAGAATATCCCCAATGCATTTGAAATGTAAGTAACAGTTTTGATTTCTAGCTCATTTAGAAGCAGCCAGCAACAGTGGAAAAGGCTGTTGGGTCTGTAGATAGGAAGACCAGTATTCAAATACTTCCTTCAGCATTATCTTCGTGAGCCTGGGCAAATATCTTGAATAGCTATCAAGTATTTATCCGTGTAATCATAATAGAGAAAAATTCATGAATATTACTGTTCATAGTAATAGCTCCAAGACCATTTAAGATTTTTAATTACCTCTCATGCTCAGTATTTTTCCTTTATTCAGCCAAGAAGGTGTCCAAAACAATTTTTTTAAAAGAAGCATTTGAAACAAATAGGATTTGGAGTTAACCAGGCAATTCAAGGAACACTAATGACAAGTATTTCTCAAATACTTGGTATAGTGTTATGTACCCTATATGCTAAATGTTCTGATGACTCAAAAATTGGCTATGAATATAGTTATAATTACTTTCCATCTTTTTATGATCAACATTTTTTTAATTTATATTTTATTTTAATGGCATTTTATTTTCCCAAATATGTCAGATAGTTTTCAATATTCACCTTTACAAAACTAAGATTGAGAGAACCTCACACTGTAGTCATGTATTTAATAACATTCACAACTTTTATTTAAAAGAGAAACTGGAAAATGTTTATATTGCAGGTTTATATCACCTTCTGTAAGCAAAATCTATAAATATAATTTATATTATGATACATGTAAAAGTTCAAAATTAGTTTAACGTTTTGACTGTTCAAATGATCATGTTTCATTAAAGAAATATTCTACGTAACTAATAAATAACTAAAGATTGAATTATAAGAAAACATTGAAGAGTTGATCAACTTTTCTCATAGTGTGATTTTATATGCATTTCAGAGATTATATTGAGATTGATCCAAAAGTTAGGTCTCATTCTTCCAGCCTTGGAAGGAGGCAGATCAGTGATGTAATAGGGATCAAAGATAGTGGATGAACAGTCCTTGTACACCACACATACTCTGTAGACATTAAAAGGACCATGTATTTATAGAAGGACATGGATGGGAATATGGAATGAGAAAGTGTAGAACAGTTGTCCTTTATACTTGTGGAAAGAGAGAGTCCCTATGTAACCATAAATGCATATGGGTCATCGATTTACAGTTCAAAGGGCTCCCAGAGACCATGTAGGAGAGCCTCTTCATTTTACAATGTGTCACAGAAGTTGCCAAGACAAGATTCAAAACTAGGTTCTTTTGATTACTGATAGCCAACATATCCAAATGAACCTGGAGCTTAAAACTGGGCTGAGACTGGGCAGAGCCAAAGTATCTGCTCTTACTATTTTTCATTCTGGGAATAATTATTTCATGCTTCATTTCCTTTCTAGCCAAACTATCTCAAACCAAACAATACCCAGATTTACTCTCATCCTTACACTCCCACTCTGTTTCACATCCTGCCAAGTAAAATGGGACTGGTATAGCATTTGAAAACTTGAAATCACTGTATCTTCCATTTTTCAAGAATTTCAGATTTCATTATTTTAGGTGCTCCTTTCATGGATTCAAAGGGCAACCCTACAATTGCTGTGGTCTCACAATTCATTATCCAGTATCATCTACTCTAGTCAAAAGTGTGTCTCCCAGTTTATTTAAGCTAATGCTCCTTCACCATACATCAAATCTCCAGGTCTATACTGGAAGTCTTTACAACTTGGTAAGATCTATCAAAGCATAACCTCCAGGAACTCAGGGTAAATTCCAAGACACATTATGAGAAATCAAAAGATGTTAGTAAAGGGCAAGAGGCTACAAATTTACAATCCTTAGAAAAATAAACTTTCATTATATGTTGTTCTAGGGTTTAAGTCCTAGATACCTTAGTAGTCCTCCCGAACCTGAATTTTATTTACATTAATATGGTCTTCCTATGGTGTTGAGACTATGCCAAAATTCCTTTCCTTGCTTTTTTCAGTTTTCTTCAATAAAATGTAAATGCTAAACTTGCCATTTATGAGAGTTTGTGGTCATGTTTGTAAATCACTCTAGGTTTCCTTCTAGAAAATACAAAATTATTTTTTCTTTGGCCACCTGGACACTGAATTTTCCAGGTTGATTCACTTTAGTTAAATTCTCTTTTCTTAAATGCTAAGGATGGGATCTTAAAGCCATTTTAAGATATGTTTATGTTTGCCATTTGTCAAATGGCAACCTTAGCTGTTAGTATGGGAAAACTGAAAGAAAGAAGTGGTTAAAGGTTATTATTCCTATGCAAATTTCCCTACAAAATTTATGGGGTAGAGCACTCCTGAACCCTTTAATTTAAAGATTTACAGCTTTGTTGAAGAAACTAATTAAATCTCATTTGAAGTGTCAGTAACCAAGCAGCACTAGGCTAAATTTTCTGTTCTATTATGAGAGTAAGAATGTAAAAGAACAGAGTATTCATTCACTCAATTTTCTGTCATTATGCATTATTTGTGTCAGATTCTGAAAATTCTTCTGCTAGTTGTGGAATTCACTACAACAAAACAATGGAGAATTTTTAAGGATTCTGCTTAACTTTTGCTTAAAATGTAATTTTGTTTAAAATTAAGGTTAAACTCTAGTAATCAGAAGGAATTTTCTCCTACATAAAATGCCAGCAGATATTTATTTATGGAAAATAATTTGGAAAGAACAATATAAATTATACTTTCTGATTCCTCATCAGTTTTTGCTTTATTTTATCATAACTTCAAAGCAATAGTCTTGGGCTCTTTTGGTTACCAGGTGCTTGACATGCTATTTTATATAATTCTAATAACACTTGTGAAGTTAGCTATGGTGGATTTGTGATCCTCAGTTATAGAGAATGAAACTAAATCTCAGAGAGTGAAGTGATTTGCTGGGGATATAAATGACATAAGAATAAGTTGCAAAGCTCAGTCCAAAATCTCAAGCACTCTAGATACTTCATTTTCTTCACAGACATAATCAATATGCAACCCAAGCCTTTATGTAACACATTTCAACAATTTTTTTCAAAATTAATTTGAATAATTTTTTCTTTGCATAGGTGGAAAACTTGCTTTCATCTTAAACTTTTTTCCTTCTAGGTTGTTTCTGTCTTCTTGTACTCATGGCAGCATATTTCCATCCTGAGGGACATGGCTTCTTTGTTTCCTGTCCAGCACTGCCTCTTCTCTCTGTATACTCTTTCACTTGATAATCCCATCAGCTTCTATGGATTCCAATATCATCTCCATGCTGAGGAATCCCAGATCTACTTATCCAGGTCCAACTTCCAGTCTTACAACACCAATTGCCTGTTAGACATCTTAAACTCAGAATATCCCAAACTTTTCATCTTTTCTCCTATGATTACCCCCTCTTCCTAAATTCCCTATTTTTGCCAAGGATACAACTGGCCTCCTATATACTCAGGGTTCTAAGCTAGTTTCATCTTTAATCCTAACATTCTATAGCCCGCAACTCCTCTCCCCCATTATTTGTCACTGAGTTCTGTTGATTCATCCTTCCTCACATTTCTTTTATATGCTCCCTTTCTCTCTTGCATTACCCTGGTGCAAACCCTCATCCCGTCATGCTTATTTAGACTATTGCAATAACTTTCTAATCTCTTTGCTTCAAGACTCTTCCTACTTCAATTTATCCTCCATTCTGGTGAGAATACAGGTCTTACTATGTTATCTTCCCCTCTATTTAATAAGCTCCAATAGCTTCCTCTTGCCTCCAGGATCAAATATAAAATCCTCTTTGGGGTATTTAAAGCCCTTCAGAATCTGTCCCCTTCCTACCTTTCCTTTCTTCTTATATCTTATACTCTTCAGGTACTCTATGTATTTTTCATTGACACTAGCCTCTTTGCTAGACTCATTTAAGACACTCTGTCCCCCAAATTCAGAGTATTTTTACTGGCTGTCTCCTGTGCTTGGAATTTTCTTCTTTCTCATCTTTTCCTCATGGCTTCCTTCAAAAACCTTAAATCTCCTCTTCTACAAGAAGCCTTTTCCAAAGGCCTTTAATGCTCACTCCCCCTCTCTATTGATTTATTTGTTTACTATTGATTTATCCAATTTTTCCTATATATATTTTGCTTCATGTATTTTCATGTTATATCCTCCATTCAACTGTGAGGTCCTTGAAAGCATATATGGCTATTGCCAATTTATTTTTTTTTTTAATTTATTTCCAGGGTTTAGCATTATATCAGGCATATGGTAAATACTTTAAATGGATTAGTAACTGGCTGCATGAGATACAGGTTTCTTGATGACAAAACTGAATGAATTGTAACCTTTTTCTAGAGAAAATGAATAATTATTACTTCTCTAACTTTCTTTCATTACAGAATTACAGAAACATTTACCAAGGCCTTACATTAAATTCTTCATGTTGTTCCTTAGTTTTGATAACAAACTTATTTGAAAAAGACAAACATTTTGATCAGCCAAACAATGTTTACTTTATATTGCTCTATAAACCTTTCCTAAGGAGAGGCAGAATAAAATTTCCTATAATTTAAGCCATATACATTATCATACTATTTCTTATTTCCTCACCTTCCCTATTTTCTTCTTATTTAATATCTCTCTATTAGAATATATTGTCAAGATGGGCATTGTCATCTAATTTTCTTATCTCAAATACAGGAATATTTTTTAAATGGATTAAGGTAAGCATTTAACCTATAGTTTTTATAATTCAAACAAATTGAATGGACCAGATTCTTATGAGAAGCCTAAATTTCATTGTAGATGTTCCACAGATGTAATTATGTTGCCGCACACACACACACACACACACACACACACATTGTGTGTCAATATATACATATTTGTGTATACACATATGTACACACCATATACATGCATGTGAGTATATATATATACACATACATATACACAGGGACACACACATATATGTACATGCCAATCTTAAGATTCTATAGTTCAATCTTGAATATAACATCTCTATAGTTTATATTCATTGTATCTGCCTTATGCAAATCCTGATGTACCTAGCAGCAACAGGATCCTTTTGAACATTAAGTTAGAACTTCAATATATATATTTGTTAAATGCTTATTAAGTGGAGAATTGACTAATAGAAATGAATACTGTGTTGGGTTTAGAATCAGGAAGCGGTTAGTTCAAATCTTGTCACTGACATGTTTATGTAACTAGACCACATAAATCTTCTCAAACCTCAGTTTCCTCAAATGTAAAAGGAAATAATTATTACTGATATACTTATCTTTCAGAGTTATTTTGAAGCTCAAATGAGATTTATGTAAACTGTTTTATAGATACAATCTATCCAGATCCCTAAGACTCAGATTCAGGGGGCTGACCCTAGAAGGTTACTTCTTTCTCTTTGATTCATTGCCCTTATCCATAATTTACTCTGGAGAAATATACAAATATAACTTATGTTTAGGTTTCCACAATTGTGGATAATATGGTCATCAGTCCCCATGCAAGCTCTTAAGGTAAGAAGTGCATATAGTTAGGGGACAGCCTTTGTTTTATCCCCCCAAAAATATAGCAAAGGATTCACAAGAGTCTTATAAACAGGTTTGCCTTGCACCTTCCAGTGAACTTTCCACAGTCATAGTACTACTACATAGTACTAGTTTGTATTCTCTTTCTAAAAGACAACCACATTTGTAGCTGCTGAGCAAGTATCATTCATTGACATATATGGGAATATCTTTTTACCGCTAAGTGATTTATAAATTAATTTAGGCTTATGGTACAACTCTAAAGGCTTAGAATTCCATGAACAGGAAAAATGTTTTTAGGGCTGCTAGAAAGCAACCTATTTTCCCATAATATGGACAGTATCTAAATAGCTCACTGTGTAACAGCAGGAGATTCAGAGAATGGCAAGGTTCTGAACTCTTGTTCTTCTCTACCTACTTCCTTCCTGTGATAACCCTTCTTGGTCCTTTTTCTTCAGCCCACTAGCTTTTATTAAGTGCATATTATATACCAGGCACCACTAAGACCTAAGAAAAGAAAACCTGCTTTCAAAGGGTTTACAGATTAATGAGACTTCATGAGTGATCTTTTGGCTCCCAAGGGACATTTTTCAGAAGCTCTACTTTTCTCTCTAGAAGTTTCCCAGAATTCTCAAATTAGGCTTTTCTTATGAGAAAAGCCACAAAGCTAGCGGTGTCCAAGAAATCTTCCTTCTCTGACTAAAATGCTAACTTTTGGAATCATTATCTAGGAATTCAAAATTACCAGAAACGTTATCCACTATTCTCAATCTAAAGATGTAAAAACACCTGCTCCTTCAGTATATTACTTCAGGAACCTTCTCATTGTCTTAGCTGCTTCTGAGAAGGTCTAATATGAGAAAGCCCCCTAGCAGTTTGCATTATAAAAGAAAACACAAAAAAATGAGAGCAATCAAATCAGTTTTGTAGGCTAGTAAAGAAAAGTGGAATCCTTCCCCAGAACCCATACAATCATCTTGAGGCCAGTGCCAATCAAGAATTGTACCTTCTAATCAAGGTGCCAATGGATGCAATAACTCAATAGGAGAAGTATTCTTGTCAAATTGATGAGCTAGGGTGGAGGTGTTTCCTGATCAATGCTTGTTCTTATACAACATTAAAACTATAGATAAATGGCAATTATTATTTTAGGACCTGGTGCTCTATATTAAGATAACAAAGGTGAGTTATCAAGCTGTGTCCTCAAAGAACTTATAACCCATGAAGTAAGATATTGAAACAAGTACAAAAATAATTATAAATTAAGCTAATAGTGTAATCAGTAAGCATAACTGTGAGAAACACTGCTAGGCACTGAGGACTCCAAAACAAATGTGAGAACAATTCCTACTCTCAAAAAACTTCTATTTTGATGGGGAATAAAACATATATAGTATAGATATATACAATCAAATGCCAGGTAACTTTGGGAGGGAAGACTAACAACTGGAAGGCACCAGAAAAATTCTCAGACTTAAGGAACTTAAGTTGAATGTTGAAGGAAACCAAGAATTTCTGGAAGCTGGAATGTGAAGGGAGTGCTTTCTAGTTGTGAGAGGCAGGCAATGCAAAGGCATGAAAACAGAGGAAGGAATATCCTGTGAAAAGCCAATGGATTGGAGAGTGTGTTGGGGAACAAAGACTGGAAAAGTACTAAGAGATCAGGTCCAAAAGATCTTGAAATGCCAAACACAAAAGCTTAAATTTGATTTTAGAAGGAATAGGAAGCCAATGGAGTCTATTAAATGATGTGTCATGTAACTTGTACTTTAGAAAAAATCAGCAGAATGGATTGGAATAGGAGTATTTGAGGCAAAGAGAAACCAATTAGGAGGCTGTTTCAATAGTCTAAGAATTATTTGTCCTTGAGTTTTGAAGAGATCAATGACATCACAGGGTGATGTCCTGACTTGCATATGAATTGGATCTAACTGAGGCAGAGTTGTATGAAGTCATCAGCTTTACTCTGTCTTCCAGAGTCATATGGTCCAGTGGCAGGACAAACTGCTGATGGGCAGTGAATGACCCTGGCCTTTTTGATGTCTAACCAAGCTCTAAGTGTCCTGAAGAGCTGTTTCAGCTGCCTTCAAAGTCATTGTTCTCATCAGCCCATTTGGCCTGGGGAAGTCTTCATGTTTGTTTCATATGCCCTACTCACTGACAGCTTTGAGTTCCATTGGTTACTCTCAACCTGGTTTGGCTGGTCTGCTGAGACAGTTTACCAGGGTGTGGCTACAGCTTTTTGGAGCCACAGGTACGAGTTGAATGCCAGGTGGCTGCCAAAGACAGTTGAATAGTCCTGAAAAGTGCTCAGCAAATCTTTATACCGGAAGTTCTGATCTTCCTCGAGCTTTCCATACACCCCATCCTGAAGAAGAATGCATAGGGAGAGTATTACTTTCACCTTGCATTTATGAGCCTCAACATCTTTTAGGACTCTTCATCTTGAAAATCTGAAAATTGATTTCCAATGTAACTATAAGTTTTGTTGACAGTTTAATGAATAGTTTCCTCATCTGTGATTTAGGTAATTGGATTCCATAACAATTTTGATCCTTTCCATTTTTAAATCCAGTTATGTTTCTTTTGTTTTTCCAATATTCCTGCCTTAGGAAGACTAGGAGTGTAGTATATCAGGCTATATGGATTCTCTCCTGACTGCATCACTAGAATCCTTAGGTTCTTAGCAGTTCTGAGTCAGAATTTCCTTACTTGTAGATACTAATACCTGTCCTGTTTATCCCAAGGGTAGCTTTGGGAAACAGATGAGATGTGAAGGTAGGTACTCTGTAAATTGTAAAAAGCTATACAAGTGCAAATACCAAAATTTAAGCTTGACAATACTTTATAGGTTTAAAGTACAGATGCATTACTGGTATTCCTTAAGTGTTTAAGTGAGTGTAAGAATCTGAGAGTGCCTTGGAGGAAAAGGTTTATTCTTTAATCCAGCCATTCATTTTTATTTGTAATTGAGTCCCACACAATGCACACTTTTATTAAGTATCTACTGTCAGGCTCCATATTAGGTGCTAGGAATGCAAACCTCCAAATGAAATAGTTGCTTCCATAGGGAGTTTATATCTGATCATAGAGCTAATTCTATGCTAAGCATTAATATTAGAAAATAAGCTTCTTGAAGGAAGGCAGGGACCCTCTTTTTGTTTTCTTTGTATTCTTAGTGCTTCTCACTATTCCTGGTACATTTATTGTTCATTTATTTTTTTCAGTCTGTCTGACCTATATTGAGTTTTCTTGCCAAAGATGAAGAAAATGGAAGAAATAGAGTTAAGTGGCTTCCCCAGGATCACACAGCTAGTAAGTGTCTGAGATCAGATTAGAACTCGGGAAGATCTTCCTGACTCTAGCCCCAGCATTCTATCCATCACTCCATTTACTGCCTGTGTCTTCCTTCTCCATGCTTTTTCATAGTGTATCTCTTATGATTAGAATAGTTTCCTTCTTTAACTCCACCTCTTAGCTTCCATAACAGTCTAACTATTATTGTATAAGAAAAAGTGAATGAAAATGAATAGCCAAAGAATAGTACTACATTGAGAACTTTGATGGAAAATTGTCATGATATACTTATAAATAATTACTAAAGCGAATGTAATCCAATATTAATTTTTAATAACACATTTCTTTAAAAAAGTAAATGTAAAAATGCCTCAATCTCTGTCTCAAAAGTAGATACAATATTAATATAAAATAAAGTAGGGAGCAAAAAAGAGTTCTGACTAAAATGTTCTAGGATAATTTGCAAAGGGAGAAAGGATTCTTAGCCAGTGATATCAAGGATGATCTTGAAGGATGAGAAGGATTTTTATTAGGAGTTCAGGAGCCAGGATAAGCCTACACAAATGCATAGGGATGGGAGCCAGGCTGATTTTAAGGAACTCTGAGTAGTTCTACAGAAACATAAAATACCTGGGGTGGACTCATGTGAAATATTGTCTGGAAAAGTAGGTTTGGAGACAGCTTAGAAAAAAAAGGTGAAGACTCACTTTATAGAACTGATCATTGAATTCCACTGAAGCCAATAAGAATGAAGCCCATGACAGAACTTTGGGTTACAAAACTACATATCATTAGTAATTTTTTAAAAAATAAATTTTTATTGGTACCTTTTGTTTGTTACATCTATATTTCTCCTTGTATCTCTCTCAAACATTCCATATAACAGAGAACTTTTTAGAAAAAGAAAGAGGAGGGAAAAATCATTAAAACCCCTCAATATTTAAAAAAAAAAAAAAAAAGGATATGATGATCTATGCAATATGGCATCTTCCTCCCGGCCACACACCCTCCAAAGAAATGGGAAGAAGTTTCTTCTTATATCTCTTCTTTGAAGCCATGTTTGCTCTTTGTAATCTTACAGTATTCATTTTTGATTGATTTGTGGTAGTTCTTTTCATTTACATTGTTATAGTTTTACATATTGTTTTGTTGGCTCTACTTAATTAGCTTTGCATCAGTTTCTGGAAATTCATCAGGACCAATATGATTGATGGCAATAGTCCCCAAATAGTAAATCAGGGATCTGCTCATAGGTTCTTAAGTCTCACTTGGATTTAGTGTCAGACAACCTAATTTCATGATGAACAGGTACATTTCAGAAAAACTTGGAAAGACTTTTAAGACCTGAAGCAAAATAAAATGAGCAAAACCAGGAAAACAGTGTACATAGTATCAGCAACATTGTATGATGATCAAGTATGAATGACTCAGCTTTTTTCAGCTCATAATGATACAAATACAAAGGCTTCACAAAGGAAAATGCTATCTATATTCAAATAAAGAACTGATGGACTCTGAATGCAAAGCATTTCCCCCCATTTTTTATTCTTTCTCAAATTTTTCTCCTTTTTGACTTTTCTTCTTTCACAACTGTGACTAATATGGAAATAGTTTTTACACAATAGCACATATAGAAGCTATATCAAACTGCCTACTATTCTTAGAAAAGAGGAGCAGGTGGGAGGAGGGAAAATATTTTGGACCTCAAAATTTTGTAAAAGTGAATGCCAAAATTTTTCTTGACATGTAACTGGGAAGGAAAATAAAATACCTTTTAATAAGAAGGAGGGGGAGGAGGAGGAGAAAGGGAAAAAGGAGGAAGGGAAAGGAAAGGAGGGGAAAGAGGAGAAGGAGGAGGAGGAAGCAGAGGGGAAATAGAAGAAGTGAGTTCAAGGTTCAATTCTACTTCCTAATTGGAGGGCTGTGGACCAATGACTGAATTTCTCTAAATCTGTTTTCTCCTCTGTAAAATGGGAATGATAATACTTGTCCTGCTTAGTTTTCAGGATGGTTATGAGGATCAAATGAAATAATCTATTTGAAAAGTCCTTAGTAAGTTGTAAAGTGCTATACAAATGTAAGGTGTCATTATTTGGATGAGTTGTAAACCACACCCAATCTGCCATATAATCCTTTCTCCTGTTCCAAGTTTCCCAGAGGGAAGGAGACCTCTGTTTAGAAGCTTTAAAAATGAACTCTCCACTTATACCTTCTACTATTAAGCCATATTGGCCATCTGCTTCAAACAAAAGGAATTGGGGGACATAATGAAGAGAGCAAGCATTTATTAAGTGCCTTGTGTCCCATTTATTCCTTACAGCAACCCTGTGAAATAGATATAATTATGATTCCCATTTTACAGTTGAAGAATTTGGGGCAGAAAGAGATTGACTTCCCTAGGATCACACAGTAAATACACTTCTCTATTCCCATGCTTTTGCCCCAACTGTCCCTGATTTTCTTTAAGAAACTGGTTAAGTACATGAAGTTTTCCTTCATCAGATCCACTCAGCCACCTCCCCATTTGGTATTTTGTATATATCTCTATATGTGCACATCTCTCAGATTATAAGCTCCTCAAGAGCAAAATCTGTTTTGCCTGGGTTACCATTGCCTAAGGATGGAAACTAGAACAGAATTTCACTGCTGTAGAAGCTCCTAAATGAAGAAATTGTCTCTATCACTTTCTCCACTCATAATTTTAGAGAATTGTCACTGTGGGTCAAAGGAGAGATTTGAACCCAGGTCTTCCTAATTTCAAGACCAGGTCTGTATGCATTATGCTACACTAACTTTCATATAGTAAGCACTTAATGTTTATTGACAAATTGATAAATTACTTTAGATGGGCAGATAGAACTAAATGTGATAGCCCAAGTGAATTTAGTCCTTTTTTTTTTTTTTTTTTTTTTTGTCATACACACTAAGCTGTGCCACGTACATTTGTGAATTTTGCTCAGTGATTCAATCAATTCCTATGGATTCAATTATCATCTTTATGTAGATATTCTTTTATCATAGCTAATCAGTTTCCTGAACTACAATGCCATACGTCCCAGTGTCTGCTGAACTTTCAATTTGGCTATCCCAAAGGCATCCTAAACTCAGTGTGTCTAAAATAGAACTCCTGATATTTTACCCTTAACCTATCCATCATCTGACCAAAAACAAAACATTTAAAACCTCCCTGCACAGCTATTTCTTAATATATAAAACAGGAATAATAATTGGATTCTTTTGGGGACTGTTGTGAGGAAAGTGTGCTTTCTACATCTAAATGTGCTACAGCAATGCAAATTGTTCCTATTAAGAAAAATAGGACTCAGATAATGCAAAAAGGTGAGAAAGGACATTCAGAGAGGGAAAATAATATGAGCATTATCTACATAGCCATCCTTATAATAGGTAGATTTGGAATGTAAGAATAGGGGTGTATTATGTTTTTGTATTTTGACAAATGACACCATTGACATATATAACAACTAAATAAATGCCTTCCATCTTTTTTTTTTCCAGCAGTAAAAGTTTTGGACAAAAATGAAAGAGAAGCTAAGACTAATAGATGACATATATTTGTTTTATGCAAAATGAGAAGCCCATAAAATAGAGCCCCATTAATCATTGTGGTTCATGAATTATGCCATCCCCAGTCATATAATAAACATTTACTGAGAAGTCAAAATGTGTAAGGCATTCTGGTGCCATGGGAGACACAAAGGTGACAAGACACAGCCCTTGCCCTCATGAAACCTCATGCTTCTACTCAGAACTAAATCCTTTAAAAAAAAAAAAAGTTTTATTGATGGTTTTTTATTGTTACATCACCATTGTTTCTGGATAGTCTTGTTACTCTCTCCCTTAAATTTGAACCTTCCCTAGTAACAAAGATGAATAGCTCAATAATATATGCATCATTCTGCCTTTGCAGATCTATCTTTGTTCTTTGATACCATTACAATTAGAATTGCTCAGAGCTCTACTATTTTTCAGTGTAGCTCAATCTTCAGGTTTTTTGTCAAATTTTACTCTGCATCAGTTGGTATGTTTTTCTGTGGTGCTTTGGATTCAGCATTTCTTATTACATTATTCTATTCTATCCTATCCTATTCTACCTATCCTACTCCACTGTTTTCAAAACCCAGTCTTTTAATAATGGTCTAAGTACAGTTTAGAAGCCATTCTTGGATTTTGCTTAATGGTATACATATAGATTGCTTGAAATTTTAAATTTTGTACTATTTTAAAATGATAGCATGTTTTAAATCAATAAATAATTCATTTTCAAAGATTTCTTCTTGCAGCATTCTCTCCTATTTTGCTCCAGCCACTGATGAAAAAATGGGCTTTTTTTTTCTGTCTAGACCAACTCCTTTACTTGTGTCCTTGATCCCATCCTTGATTGCTTTCTTTTCTAGGAGTTGTCCTAATCTTGCCACGCCAGTCTTCAATCTCTACTTATCTATAGATTCCTTTGCTATCTCCAAATACACCTGTTTAACTCCCATCCTTTAAAAAAAAAAAAAAAAAAAAAGCCTTTCATTTGAGGAGGGCTTTCTGAATCAGGGTGGAAAAAAGCAAATGGGATGTTTAAAAAAAAAAAGACACTCTTAAAGAGATAATGTCAAATAAAACAAAACAAAAAACCTGCTTAGCACCCTCAAGTTTGTTCCACATCTCCCTTCCCTTTCATAGCCAAAATCCTAGGAAAAAAAAAAGTTATCTACACTCTTCATCTATTTCCTTAGCCTCCTGCTAAGAATGGTTAGAGTGCATTGATCTAGGATAAGAAGACCTGATGTCTAATCCAGCCTCAGAAAGTTAGTAGCTGTGTGATCTTAAGCAAATCACTCTTTCTGAGTCAGTTTCTTTATCTGTAAAATGGGTCTGATAATTGTATCTGTTTTCTAGGATTGTTATGAGGATTAAGTGAAATAATATTTGTAAAGGTGCTTACCACAGTGAGGGACATGTAGTAGATGCATTCTTATTTCTTTTCCTCCTTGCAATCTGGATTCAACTGAAACTTTTTCTTCATGTTTTTTCTTTCTCTCTCCTCCCTCCTTCCATTTTGCTATCAACAACAGTTTCTATTTTTTAAACTTAATAGCCATCAAATAAAATAAACTATGTACTGTCCGCGTACTTTATAGAAAGGAGAGGATTGTTCATGAAACTCTTTCTCTCTTCTTTCTTTCTTCCCTGTCTCTCCTCTTTCTTTCACTTTCCCTTTTTCTTTCTCCTTTTTTCCTTCCTTTCCCTCTTTTTTCTTTCTTTCCTTCCTTTCCTCTTTTTCTCTCTCTGGCAGAGAGGTACCCTATCAATATTCCCACATTCTTCACTAGGAACTTCCCACAGGCTGTCTTCCAGCCCCAGCTCTGTCCTCTTTCAAGTCTTTGCATTTATTTGTTGTCTTAAGCCTGAAACAATCTTCTTAGGCACACTTCCTATTGGAAATCTTTTCTGATTATCCTAATGTTCTGAGTTCCTTCCTTTTTGAAATTATGTTATTTTTACTTTTCTTTTTATATGCTACTGTCTCCCCCAGAAAAAAATGTAAACTCCTCGAGGGCAGGGTTCAGTTTTTGTCCCCTTTATATCCACAGTATAGTTCTTTACATGTAGAAAATAGTAATTAAATGCTTGTTGAATGAGAATTTTCTTCCAACAGCCTTCATTTTATTGTATAATCTAGAAATGAATTCACTTTCAAACAAGGTCCACCAATCCACAATCAATAATTCAACAAACTTATAAATAAGGTGTTAAAAGGAATTTTTCAAAAATTTCTGCTAGCACTGAACTTGGAAAAAGAATTGTAATTTAGATATCAGCCATTTCAGAGTTAACCCAACCTTTAGTTTTACATTTCTAACGTCAAATGGAACAGCCAGTATGTTAATTGTTTTTCTACCCTCATGTAATTCTTACAGATGACCTTTGGATCTTAGATTAGGTTGCTTAGTGTTAATATAGACCTGGGGTCCTGGACAGTTTACCTGAAATCTGGAGCAGGAGCTTGTCAGGATAGATTCCTTGATGTCAAGCCAATCCTCAAAGAAGAAAATTTGTTGAATATTTTCTGAAAGGCAGATGTAAATTAATTAGCAAAAATGGAACAAGTATAACTTCAAATCAAATTTGCCTGATACTTCTCTATTGAACTTTTGCTAATTTTTGAAAAGAACTATGACATATAAAAACAAACTAGAAACCATGAACCACCCATGGGAGTAGTAAAAAGTATTCCCACATTTTACAATTATTTGCCCAATCTAGCTGGAGCAAACTGAACCTCTGTGGATCATAGAAAATTGATCTATTTGTTTAACTTTTTAAAAAAGTTTTGAAGAATTGCTTCCTGAAACAAATAATGATGCATGTTGGAGGGGATGTGGAAAAACTGAGACACTGATGCATCGTTGGTAGAGTTATTAAAGAATCCAACCATTCTGGAGAGCAATCTGGAATTATGCCCCAAAAGTTATCAAACTGTGCATACCCTTTGATCCAGCAGTGCTACAACTGGGCTTATATCCCAAAGAAATACTAAAGAAGGGAAAGGGTATGTGCCAAAATGTTTGTGGCAGCTGTTTTTGTAGTGGCTAGAAACTGGAAAATGAATGGATGCCCATCAATTGGAGAATGGTTGGGTAAATTGTGGTATATGAAGGTTATGGAATATTATTGTTCTGTATGAAATGACCAACAGGAGAAATACAGAGAGGCTTGGAGAGACTTACATGAACTGATGCTGAGTGAAATGAGCAGAACCAGGAGATCATTATACACTTCAACAATGATACTGTATGAGGATGTATTCTGATGGAAGTGGATATCTTCAACACAGAGAAGAGCTAATCTAATTCCAATTGATCAGTGATGGACAGAATCAGCTACACCCAGAGAAGAAACAACTGGGAAACTGTCAGCATTTTGTTTTGTTTTGTTTTTCTCCCCAGGTTAATTTTTATCTTCCAAATCCAATTCTTCCTTTGCAACAACAACAACAACAAAATTCAGTTCTGCACATATATATTGTACCTAGGATATACTATAAGATATTTAATATGTATGGGAATGCCTGCCATCTAGGGGAGGGGGTGGAGGGAAGGAGGGGAAAAATTCAGAACAGAAGGGAGTACAAGGGATAATGTTGTAAAAAATGCTATAATGATAAAATTAATAAAAAAATTTAAAAAAGAACTGCTTCCTGAGAGTTTATTTAAATAAATAAATAAATATATCTTTATACACACATGTATAATGTGTACATATAATGTATGTATAATATATACTATACATATAATGTATGCATATAAGCATATTTAGATTGTATAAATACATATTTGTGTCTTTTTTTTTCTTTGGAAGGGAAAGTTTATTACTCTATTTCTATGGAAAATCTCATGCCAACTTTATATTTACAGCCCTAGGTTGTGAGATTGTCTCTACTCCCAGGGAATTAATAATTTGGTAGAGCAGATGACACAGATCCACCTCAATACAAATATTGCTTTGTTTCACATTTGTTTTATAACAAGGCAATGTATACATTTTTGATATCTACATATATATTTAATTTTATAACAAGGAAAGATATAACAATACAAGTGTACAGTAAGCTATGCGTAAGTTCACCTTATTGCTTATTGAGTTGAATTGAACTGCTACAAATTAAGTACTAGAGAAATACACAGAAGGATCATTTGCAACTAGCATGATGAGGAAATACATCATAGAGGAGATGGTATTTTAACTGAATCTTGGAAGATAAGTGGCTTCAGTAGGTGAAGTCTGGAGAAA
Source organism: Sminthopsis crassicaudata (assembly GCF_048593235.1). Taxonomy (NCBI): domain Eukaryota; kingdom Metazoa; phylum Chordata; class Mammalia; order Dasyuromorphia; family Dasyuridae; genus Sminthopsis; species Sminthopsis crassicaudata. The sequence goes on along the minus strand of NC_133619.1, from coordinate 57,209,058 downwards.
GAAATGGTTCTGCATGCAGAATAAATAAGAGCAGTGAAGTACAGAGAAAGAAAATCTCAATGTGTATCTGGGGCATGGCAGTTGTCTATCAGGATATGAATGAGAATATTAGGAACTATGCTGAAAATGTTCATCCTTTGTTTTTTTTTTTTTTTTTAAATAAGTAACATTATTGGGTGATGAATCAACTCATGAGTAAAATGGATTTAAGTAAGACAGAGTTGTACAAAGTCATCAACCTCATTCTCTCTTCCAAAATCACTGAAATCGAGAAGAGAGACAAAAGTCACCATGACTGGTGATGGTCTGGGATACAGGGGATGACCTTGGGATCTAATGTCTCACCAAGCTCTACCTGCTTCACAGCACCTGCTTCAGCTGCCTTTTTTACTATTTGAACAAATTGTTTTCATCTGCCTGTGACTGGGAGGGGTGGAGTCTACATTCTTAGGATAGCCATCCCTCTAATTTATATTTGAGGGCTCTCTGGGTTATCCTCAACCTGAGTTAGTTATGGTCTTATCAGAGAGTGGTCACTGAGTATGCTACAGCTTTTGGAGCCACAGGTGAGAGTTGGGTAACCAGTTGGACACCAAAATGTAGATAAGCAGCCCTGAGAAGGGCTCAGTAAGCCCTCACCTCAGAAGTGCTCGTTCTCCTGGAACACACCATACACCCATACTAGAAACAGATAAATGTCAAAATGAGTTCAGTAGGCAGAGTACACTCTTAATCTCCAAGAACATCAACAGAAGGAAAGATAACACTTTGACATCACTGCTGCCAATGTCCTGCCTACAATGATGTTTCATATAGTCAGTATGGAAACTATGTTCATCTGAAGCAAATGATATGGTAGCAATTATTGTTTGCAAGTTTAAGGAAAGATATGTGCAGTACCAAGTGGAAGTTGAACTCCAGAAAATTAAGCTATAGGTTGAATTATTCTGTAAATTGAGAAATAACTGAGATGGGATATTAAACAGCCTAATGATGAGGTGAAAAAATATTGGAATTGTTAAGGACCACCCCTAAGTGCTAAAGCCCCACAGCTGTGAATCATAACACACTTGAAGGAATTGCAAATCAGCCTTTACTGACACAGATGTTGCTTGTGAATTGGAAATGAAATAAATCGGAGGCAAGAGGAGAGAGGTCAGGGAAGGCAACTGCCTCTCAGTCTCCTTGTATCATTATCATCTTATTCTGCTGATCAGAATTAGATTCTCAGCAGCTACTAGCAGGTTGCTTCCATAACAGGAATGATGAGCTTAGATAGCCTGTTAACTGGATAAAGGGAAGGAGGAAAGAAGGAATGAAAGAGAAAGAAATAAAAAGAGGAAGAAAGAAGGAAATGAAAATAATGAAAGAAAAAGAAAGGATGGAAGAAAGGAAGGAAGGAATTAGGTAAGGAAAGAAGGAAGTTTCTTTTGTTGTTCTTCCTTCCCTCTCTCTTTCCTTCCTTTGATCCAGTAAGAAGGCTAAGCTCATCAGTCCAATATTTTTTTGCTTTGTCATTAGTCTGTTTAATATCCCATCTCAGTTATTCCTCAGCTTATCACTAAATTCTGAAGATACTAATACAAGTTAAAAAAAAAAAAAAAGATAATCCTTGGCCTCAAGGAACTCCCATTCAAATAGGGGAAGATGGGGGAAGGCAACATACTAAAGGGAACTGAAAAGTAGTAGACAGTGGAGATGCAGGGGAATGGTTTCAAAGTGCAGAAAAATCAAAAACAGTACTGGGAGGGGAAAGAAAGGCCTGCCCAGGAATCTCCACAAAATGGAGGCTCCAGGAAGAAGTCTCCACTTGTTTGAGAAGGGAAGCAGGAGAGGCAGCTAGATGATCCAGTGGATAGAGCACCAGCCCTGAAATCAGGAAAACCTGAGTTCAAATCTTACCTCAGACACTTAACACTTCCTAGCTGTGTGACTCTGGGTAAGTTACTTAACTTCAATTGCTTGGGGGAAGGGGGGAAAGATTGGTGAAAGCATCATCCTTTCCTATCAAATCAAACACATTTGCCCTAATATTCCAAATTTGCAATTATGAATTATTCTTCTGGCTTTGGACCAGGCCTGACTGCTTTCCAGGTATGTATTGACCATGGATTTCACCAACTCCCTCCACCTTTGCTCTGTGGCTTTGCAGGAAAGCATGAAAAGGTTTTGAAATCTAGGCTCCCATTGTTGAGTAGAAAAATTAGTAAATTGTTGAGCAATAACATTAGAACATCTTTATTCACATCAAATACTAGGATTAACCTGAACAAGATTTCTGGTTCCAGATTATTGGCACCATAACAAGGACGACTAGTTTTTATAGAGACTTTTATTGATATAGATTATAGATAGCATAACAAATGTGTGAAAGAAGTAATCATTCCTTCACTAAGTAAATGAAACAAGGATCAGAAATGGTTCTGTTTAATGTCACTTGATTCTAAACTTGGAACACTTCATTTCATCTGTTAATTTGTTTAGCAATTCTTGCTAAATAGATTTCTGCCCTGGAAAGTTTATATATGTTGCTATTCTCTTCCCCCTTTCCCTCCCACCTCTAATTGTGAATTTCTTTCAAGGAATAGGAGGCATGTAACTTCTGGCAGGTATAACGTCTTGTTATCTATGTATCTCAAGCTCTTTGTTTTAAGGTAGGATTTTTTTTTTTTTTTAATTTGTCAAATCCCAGGAAATTAAGAAACACATCTTTAAAAATGTATCCTTTTGTAAATTTATTTTAAAAAGTAGGTAGATTTAACTTTTTTCTATCAATAGAGGGCCTAATGAAAAAAAAAAAAAACATTTAAAATGTTATTAAATGAGATATATTTGAAGTGCATAAGGTTTTTTTTCTTTTTGTAAAATATACATCCAAGAACCTTTTTTTATAATCCTTAATATCATAGAAAGAAACATATTATTATTTAGATATATTTGTAGTGAGGACCTAATCCAGAAATCTAGAATTTTTACTTCAGTCATCTAATTTTGAAAGGAAAATAATTTCTTAAACTCCTTTGGTTATGTTTTTGTTTTACTCTGCCATATTTAAAAGTTTTGTCCCAGTAAGACAATTTGAACAGTATTTGAAATGAAAAGGCAGATATCCCAAGGTGGTTCCATAAGGTTTTTAAATGTAAAATCCCCCCATATCAAAGTCTTAATTTTTTTTTCTTTTTTTACTAAAAAGGTTTGGAGATTCCCACTGCCTTCCTTGTTCTACCAAGGATCATAGTATAAAACAAACATGCTGTTTTCAATATGGAAGTTGTTTATGAATTTCTGAAGCTCCCTTCTAGTCAAATAATGAAAACCATTTAATCCTGATACAAACAAATATTCTATAACTGTAGTAAATCTAACACTCAGAATTTCCAAAGATGGTATATTTTCCCTTCTTCTACCCTCCCTCTCTTTTTCCTCCCAGAACTAAACTTCTTCAGTTCGCCAGTAATTTTCTATGGCATTTATTCTATAAGCCCAATCTACTTTAAAGCAGATGTTCTTTACTTAAAAAAAAAAAAAAAAAGTTATTAGTCCCTTTGATAGTCTAGTGAAGCCTGTATATGCAATATATACACATACACATACTATGTATCTACATATATATATATATATATATATATATATATATATATATATATCAGGAAATCAGTTATCTTGGAATACTGTTATCAATCTATCCTATTAATCTGTCATCTGTCTAATATATCTAATCTATCTGTATGTGTTTGTGTGTGTTTGTGTGTGTGTTTTAATTCACAAATTCTAAGTGATTATGAAGAAAAGAAGAATCAAGTAAAAAGCACGTATGGATGACTGACCAGATTGGTATCTCTGTGTATATACATATATTCATTAGAATCAGTCATTAACACTTACTTGCCTTGAGGCAAGTTATGTTGAGCACTTAGTCTTTTACAGCAGTACTTCTTCCTAAACATTTGTAAATAAGCACCTTCAGATAGCTTTAGCTTCTCTTCTCCAAGTTCACGTTCCTCACCCTCTTTCTTCTGAGACCAGAGACAGGTGTATAAATTCTACGGCACAGCCTTAAACGGAAATTTCAAGGGCCTTCAAGCAAAGCAAACATGCTGGCCTTCTCATTTTCCCTCTGCCTTTCCAGAAATGTTGCTTGGTTAGTATTTGTACCTACAGAGGCAGCCTAGCCTGACCTCCAGCCACCTGGATCTGGCTTTAAGTCCTCTTGTTATACATATTGGTTGTATGATAGTGAACAAGTCATTTAAGCCCAACGGCCCAGATAACTCACTCTGATTGTAAACTGCAGGGAAAGTTAGTCATTTAACAAGCATCTGTTATGTGCCTCCTGTGCATCAGTTATAATGCTAAGCATTGGGCCTACAAAGAAAGGGAAAAGCCAGTCCCTGCTTTTAAGAATCTTAAACTCTAAAGGGGAAGACACCATGAAAACAGTTAGGTACAAACAAGATATGTGAATGATAAATTAGAAATAATCAATAGAAGGAAGTGACCAACATTAAGAAGGATCCCATGGGATTTTAGCTGAGACTTGAAGGAAGCTAAGAAAAACCAGGAGATAGAATTGATGCAGGAGAGAATTCCAGGCATATAGGACAATTGGTGAAAATGCATGAAATTTTGGAAATGAACGTCTTCTGTGAAAAACAATCCCAGTGTCATCAGAAAATACAGTGTATTATAAAGGTCAGAGGGGGGCCAGGATATGAAGGACTTTGAACATCAAACAGGATTTTATGTTTAATCCTGGAAGTAATAGGGAGCCACGGGAGTTAATTGATTGAATGAGAAAGTGGAGGTAGGGGAATATGATCAGAGTTATGCTTCAGGAGAATCAATTTGATAACTAAATGACCAAAAAGCAGACCACTGCAACAGATGAGACGTGAACTGAGAAGGAGCTTGCACCAGAATGATGGCTGTGTCAGAGGAGAGAAGATTGGATATGGGGAGAGGGAGGAGATGTGGGAGAATGAGGAATTGAAGATCCAACTTTAGATTGTGAGTCTGAGTGACTAGAAGGTGATGGCGCTCTTGATAATAATAAAAATTAGGAACAAGGAAAGATTTGGGTTTAGTGGGAAGAGGAAGGGAGATGAAGAATTCAGTTTTAAACATGTTGTATTTAAGATATCTGTAGGATATTAAATGTCTAACAGATATTTGAAGTTGTGAGTCTGAAGGTTGGGAGAGAAGTTGCCATGGAAAAAATGAATCTGGTAATCTCAGCGGAGAATAATAAAGGAATCCATAGGAGCTGAGATTACCAAGAGAAACAGTATGGAAGAAGGGAAGAGGATCCAGAATTTGCACCCTGGGGTGTACCTACAATTAATGACCTAGGTGACAATTTAACTAACGAGACTGAGAAGGACTTATCTGGCAAGTAGGAGGAGTACTATGATAATGTCATGAGACCTAAGAAAGAAAAGTGTCAAGAAGAAAGTAACTAACGATATCAAACCCTGAAAAAAGGTCAAGAATTATACAAATTGAGAAAAGACCATTAGATTTGGCAATTAAAATGTCACTGGTAACTTTGGAGAAGAGTTTCAGTTGGATAATGGATGTGGTCAGAACATAGATTATAGACATAAGAGAAAAAGGGAGGGAAAGTGGAAGCATTGATTTTTCAAAGAATTTGCTGCAAAATAGAGAAGAGATATGAGATGATAGCTAGATGAGATGAATGTATAAGTGAGGAGTTTTTGAGGATGGGCAAATCATTGGATAACCAGGTATCAGAGAAGCAGCCAGTAGAGGGAGAGATTGAAGATATGAGAATAGGGATGACAGAAGGCAATCTGCTGGAGAAGATGGGATGGAATGAGATCATTTTTGCATGCAGAAAGATTTGCTTTCAAGAGGGAGATTTGCTTTCAAACTACCTCTTCATATGAGAGAGAGATGAGGAAATAGTAGGAGAAATTAATTGAGTAATATAAAGAAAAGGTGGGGGAGAGGGAGATCTCAGGGGATAGCCTTATTTTCATTCCAGCAAAATCTAATGCAAAGATCTCAACTGAGAGGATGGGAAATAGGGAAGCCCAAGAGAGGTTTGAGTATGAAATGAAAAGGTTAGAGAAAACTTCTGGGACCGTGAGGCAATTAGGAAAGTATAAAAGGCAATATTGCATTGTTGGGTTAAGGTCTAGTTGAGATTATGTATCGCAAATTTGTAGTGAATCCAGTCAGCAGTTTCATGATTTTCTGAAGCTTTGTTCAGCAGCATGTGAGTAGGAGTGAAGGCAGTAAATGGAGGGAATAATCCAAGATTAAGGCTTAGCAAGGCAAAATTTGGCAATGGGATAAGGGAGTAAGAGATTCAAGAAAAGGAAAGAGTTGGCATCATGATTATTTATCCAAGTTTCCCAAACCAAAGGCAAGAAGACAGGACTGGTGTCTGCACATAGATGCCATATCTTGCTAGTTTTATGTTGTTGCTTTCAAGGAAAATTCAAAGACGGTTCTAATGGATGATAGAAACAGACTTCTTCATTTCACTTTTTCTCCTTGTCTTATACTGGTGACAGATTTATAACTGAATTTATCTAAGTGTTGTCTTTACCTGGCTTAGCATAGCAAACATTACATTAGATTTTTTATGTAAATCTTGCTATGACAGTATTCAAGTTAGATTTCAAGTAAAAAAAAGTAAAAAAAAAAGCAGAATGCATTGAAGTTCATTCAAGCTGTAGCACTTAACAGCTGAGGGACAATGCTAAAGTTTCTTTATTCTCTTTTAGCCTCAATGTACCCATCTGTAAAATGGCAGTAATAACCTTTGTGCTACCTACATCTCCAAGTTGTGGAGAAATTGTTTTGGGAACTTAGGGACTTGGAAAAAGTGAACTATTGTCATCTTCATTGATCCAGTGAATTCCAAGTCAGTAACTTCTCTGTAATCTCTACTCTTAGAATATCATTTAGATCACTGAGAAGTTAGACTTGCTAAAAGTCACATAGTCAATATAGATCAGAGGTGGAATAGAAACAAAATAAATACAAAGTGATGGCAGATGGTAAGATGAACAACTGGGTGAATCAGGAATTGTCTTATGAATCTCCAAAGTTCTATAGTTATAAGAGCTTTGGATTTTCACTATGGCATCTAGATTCCAGAAGAGGCTCATTTGAAAGCTATTATTTTGCTTTTTATATTATGGGTGACAAGCTCTGACTATTTCTCCAGTGCTTAATCTATAAGAATTCTTGGGATTTTCTAAAGAACAGTTACAATTGCAAAAACACAATATTCAGCCCTTTCTGTAGAGGAGCATTCACAAGTAGTTTGAAAACATCTCTCTTCTTGTATTCAATTGAACTGTTAAAGTACAAGGAAAAGATTATGTTCAAAAAAATAGAAGTTTTTGGATAATGTCTGAATGAATATCAGAACTGCTAAAGAGGGGGTTCTTGGGTTATCATGTAGGGAGAAAAAACTCAGAAGAAAAGGGAAAAACCACTAAGGAGAAAAAAAAAAACAATAGAAAAAAGATGTATGTAAACATAGCGTGTTGATTTACGTTCAATCTCCATAGTTCTTTTTTTCTGGATGTAGATGGTGTTTTCTATTGGTGTTGCCTAGGATCACTGAACCACTGATAAGAACTAAGTCTTTCATAGTTGATCATCACACAATCTTACTATTACTGTGTCCAATGTATTCCTGATTCTCCTTTTTTCATTCAGCATCAGTTTATGTAAATTTTTCAGGCCTTCCTAAAATTAGCTTTGTTCATTTTTTTTATAGAACAATAATATTCCATTACCTTCATATACTACAAGTTATTGAGCCATTTCCCAGTTGATGGGAATTTACTCATTTTCCAATTGTTTGCTACCACAAAAAAAGCTGCTACAAACATTTTTGCACTTGTGTGTCTTTTCCCCTCCTTTATGATTCTTTGGCCCAGCAATAGTATTTCTGGGTCAAATATACAATCCTATTTTAAAGAAAATTTATATATAAAGATTTCACAGACATTTTTTCTTTAAATGATAAAAGGGTATATGTGTGTTCACAATACTTAACACTTACCTTAGTAATCTCTTTCAGTGAATAAAATTCAAAATTCCCCATGGATCTTTTATAATGCCTATCCTATACATTAAAAATTTATCTGTGAATAAAGAAGAAGAGCTTTCAAAATATAGAAATGAGAAGCAGGATGGAAAAGCCATCAATGTCATCCATATTCTTATACCAAATGTTCTTCTGAAAGTTTAGTAACTTAACCAATATGGTATACTGAGGCTTCTTTTTGGGTTAGCTTTATTTGTACGGGTGAATTGTTTTAAAAAAAACACTAGATGTTTAAAAATTTTCACATTCCTATCTCTCTCTGTGGTACTCCTCTAAAGTAAGTGATTCAATAATATTCATCTCTTGCCTTCATATGGCATAAAGAAATTTTTTGAAAACTATAATTTTTTGCCACAGATTAAGAAGTTACTTTTTTTAAAAATAGGCTTTTTGTTGTTATTGTTCTTGCAAATATGTTCTACTTTTTTGGCTTACTGCTCAGTTTTTCTTGAGAAATCAATTGTAATTTTAATTATATAATTTGCTATAGGTGTTATGGCTTGTAGATAATTTCCTTGTAAAATGAATCAGTATGAGTAAATGGACAAAATATTTATTAAGTACTTGCTGAGTGCAACAAATAAGAAATATAAATAGAAAAATAAGACATTCCCTTTTCTCATGGAGTTCACAGTATAATAAGGGGAGGCAGCATATATAGGAGGATTTAGCTGTAGATCAAATGGAAAGATACCATGGTTCCTAAGACTTCAGTGGCAAAGCAATTCAATTTTTTTCTTTTTTTTTAATTAAAGCTTTTTATTTACAAAACATATGTATGGGTAATTTTTCAACATTGACACTTGCAAAATCTTCTGTTCCAAATTTCCCTTTTCTCCCCCACCCCCCTAGATGGCATGTTAAATATATTAAAATATACATGTTAAATATGTTAAAATATATGTTAAATATATCATCTTAGCCAGTCTGACAAGTGTGTAGTGGTATCTGTCTTAATTTACATTTCTCTGATCAATAGTGATTTGGAATATGACTATAGTTTCAGTTTTTTCATCTGAAAACTGTCTGTTCATATCCTTTGACCATTTATAAATTGGAGAATGGCTTGAATTCTTATAAATTTGAGTCAATTCTCTATATAATTTGGAAATGAGGCCTTTATCAGAACCTTTGAATGTAAAAATGTTTTCCCAGTTTATTGCTTTCCTTCTAATCTTGTCTGCATTAGATTTGTTTGCACAAAAACTTATTAATTTAATATAATCAAAATTTTCTATTTTGTGATCAATAATGATTTCTAGTTCTTATTTGGTCACAAATTCCTTCCTCTTCCACAGGTCTGAGAGAGAAACTATCCTATGTTCTTCTAATTTGTTTATAATATCATTATTTCTAGATCATGAACCCTTTTTGACTTTATCTTGGTATACAATGTTATGTGTGGGTCAGTGCCTAGTTTCTGCCCTATTAGTTCCCAATTTTCCCAGCAGTTTTTGTCAAATAGTGAATTCTTATCCCAAAGGCTGGGGTCTTTGGGTTTTTTGAACACTAGATTGCTATAGTTATAGACTATTTTGTCCTGTGAACCTAAACTATTCCACTGATCAATTAGTCCATTTCTTAGCCAGTACCAAATGGTTTTGATGACCGTTGCTTTATAATATAGTTTTAGATCTGATATAGCTAGGCCACCTTCATTTGCTTTTTTTTTTTTTTTTTTTCATTAATTCCCTTGAAATTTTTGACCTTTTGTTCTTCCAGATGAATTTTGTTGTTATTTTTTCTAGGTCAGTAAACTAGGTTCTTGGTAGTTTGATTTGTATAGCACTAAATAAATAGATTAGTTTTGGGAGTATTGTCATCTTTATTATATTTGCTAGACCTATCCAAGAGCACTTGATATTTTTTCCAGTTGTTTAGATCTGACTCTATTTGTGTGGAAAGTGTTTTGCAATTTTGCTCATATAGTTCCTGACTTTCTCTTGGCAGATAACTTCCCAAATATTTTATACTATAGACAGTTATTTTAAGTGGAACTTTTCTTTGTATCTCTTGCTGTTGGATTTTGTTAGTGATGTATAAAAATGCTGAAGATTTATATGGATTGGGGCAGCTAGGTGGTGCAGTGGATTGAGTACCAGCCCTGAATTCAAATCTGGTCTCAGACACTTGACACTTCCTAGCTGTGTGACCCTGGGCAAGTCATTTAATCCCAGCCTCAGGGGAAAAAAAAAAAAGATTTATATGGATTTATTTTGTATCCTGCAACTTTGCTAAAGCTGTGGATTAATTCTTAAAGCTTTTTAGTAGAATCTCTAGGGTTCTCCAAGTATACCATCATATCATCTGCAAAGAGTGATAATTTGGTTTCCTTATTACCTACTCTAATTCCCTTAATCTCTTTTTCTTCTCTTATTGCCAAAGCTAGAATTTCTAATACACTATTGAATAGTAATAGTGATAATGGCCAACCTTGTTTCACCCCTGATCTTATTGAGAATGGTTCCAGTTTATCCTCATTACATATGAAGCTTGCTGATGGTTTTAAATAGGTGCTTCTGAGTATTTTAAGGAAAAGTCCATTTCTTCCTAGTCTCTTTAGTGTTTTTTAGTAGGAATCGAAGTTGGATTTTATCAAATGCTTTTTCTGCATCTATTGAGATGATCATATGATTTTTGTTAATTTAGTTATTGATATAGTCAGTTATGCTAATAGTTTTCCTAATATTGAACCAGCTCTGCATTGCTGGCATAAATCCTATTTGGTCATGGTATATTATTTGGGGGATGTCAGGGGGAGATGTTTTTCTGTAACCTCACAAAGCAGTTTAATTATAAAATGAATGGGTTCAATATTATTTTTCATGTTAGGATCAAATGGATTTTATTGGCATATGGCCACTTAATTTAAATGACTATAAAATTTCTTGAATAATTTTCTAGAATATGGCTTTGGAATTTTTTTTTCATTTTCTAAGTTTTCTGGGATACCAGTATTTTTGATGTACTGTATTTTGATTTTTTTCCCCTTTAGGTCTTTTACTTGTGCCTGCAAGGTTGCTAATTTTCTGGTTAGAGAAAATTATTTTTCTCAATTTCCTACTTCCCTCAGTCCTCACCTTATGTTCTCTCCACCTACAATTCTGGATATTTTGTTTTCATTTTAAGTAAATCTCTGTTGGCTATTTCTATAATTTGGTTTCTATGAAAACCAAAATCCCCCACAAATCTTTTATAATGCCTATCCTAAATTTCTAATGTAATATTGGTTGGTGATTTTTAAAATACATTTTCCAATTTGGTCATTTTCTCATTATTTCCCCTTGATTTTTCAAAATATCTTTTAATTCTAACTTTAATTCCTTCTATGGTTTTTAAATTTCTACAAAGTCTTATTTGGCAGTATGTTTTTTAAAAAAACAATTTTTATTAAATAACTTAAAAGTGTTATATCCTTGAAGTTTTACTCGAGATATACTATGCTGTTTTCCCCCCTCTGCATTATTTTTGGTAATTTAGCTATTTTAGTTTTTTAAAATATCAACATTTTGTAAAAGAATCCAACCATTCTGGAGAGCAATCTGGAATTATGCCCCAAAAGTTATCAAACTGTGCATACCCTTTGATCCAGCAGAAATACTAAAGAAGGGAAAGGGATTTTTATGTGCCAAAATGTTTGTGGCAACCCTTTTTGTAGTGGCTAGAAACTGGAAAATGAATGGATGCTCATCAATTGGAGAATGCTGGGTAAATTGTGGTATATGAAGGTTATGGAATATTATTGTTCTGTATGAAATGACCAACAGGAGGAATACAGAGAGGTTTGGAGAGACTTACATGAACTGATGCTGAGTAAAATGATCAAAACCAGGAGATCATTATACACTTCAACAACAATACTGTATGAGGATGTTTTCTGATGGAAGTGGATATCTTCAACAAAGAGAAGATCTAATTCAGGTTCAATTGATCAATGATGGACAAAATCAGTTACACCCAGAGAAGGAACACTGGGAAATGAGTGTAAACTGTTTGCATTTTTGTTTTTCTTCCCAGGCTATTTTTATCTTCTGAATCCAATCCAACAAAAAAAACTCGGTTCTGAACACATATATTGTATCTAGGATATACTATAACATATTTAACATGTATAAGACTGCCTGCCATCTAGGGGAGGGGGTTGAGGGGAGGAGGGGAAGAGAAAATTCAGAACAGAAAGGAGTGCAAGGAATAATGTTGTAAAAAATTACCCATGCATATGTACTGTCAAAAATGTTATAATTATAAAATTAATAAAAAAAAGAAGAGAGGAAAAAAAATCAACATTCTTTATTTTGCTCATTTACTTTATTTGGGAGAGAAGGGGTAAAATATTACTGTGTGTATGATTTCTTTTTAATTGCTATTTTCAAAAATTGTTTTTTCTGTAATTTTAGCACCATCCTTCTGATGAAGGATAAATCTTGGGGTTTAAATCTTCTCTCAGACAGTTTCTAGTTGTAGACCTCTCTCAATTTGCTAAAGTCCCCAAACATCCATAAAAGACCAATCAACAAGTCTTTTTTAGTTGAACTACAGCAGTTACATTCAATAAACATGTATTTAGAATCTACTAAGTGCAAGACAATACAAAATGAAAAATAATCCTCTCCCGCTAAGCGCTTGCATTTGCAATGCCTAAGGTAAAATGCAAAGCAATTTGAGCAGCAATAGTTTTACTTTCTAGATGCTCTCCCAAATCCACCAGTCAACAGTCATTTCTGTAGATCTTTCTGTTTGCTAAATTCTTAATACTAAATAACTAAATACTTAATATTAAAAAAAAAAAAATCCTCAGTCCCTGCCCTTAAGGAATTCAATATGTTAATGAGGGGGAGACTACATGTAAGCAACCACATTGGAATTAATCCTAGAGAAAAGGCTCTAGCAGTAGAGAGAGGGATTATATAGAAGACTGGGACTCTTACAGAGTGGGATTTGAGATGAGAATTAATTGGAGAACATTTCAGGCATAGAGAATAACCTATTCAAAAGTTTAGATTGGAAATGCAGCATCACACGTGAGATATAGCCAGAAGGCCACTTTAACTGGATTGCAATGTGACAGGAAGGGAATAAAGTATAACCAGAATGGAAAGGTAACCAGTGAAGAATTTTAAATGCTAGATAATTTTATTTTTGGAGGTAATAAAGAATCTCCATTGTTTATCAAATATGGGAGGAACAAATTTACCCCTGTCCTCTTGTGTAATTATTTAGGTGACTGAATGAAAGCTAGAATGGAGGTGGGAGAGATGCTGATCTTTTTAGGAACATAATGATTTTAAGATACAGAGATAAGGAAGGAAAGCTACCTTCCAGACTTGAGGATAATTTATATAAAAACACAAGGAATAGGAAAGGGATTGCTACTTTGGGGGTGGGATATCATAAGGAAACTGGTTTGACTGGAATGTTGAGTACGGGAAGGAAAGTCATGTGAAGTAAACTTGGGAAGGTGAACTAGAACTAGAGTGATGGCTCTGGAGCCTTGTTGAAGCTGTGGAATGTCCACTCTATGGCTTACACCATCACTATCATTACTGAGCACAAAATCTGGCACTAAAATCCTATAAAAATTTAAACTACATTTAAGGAACAATAAGGAAGCTTCTAAACTATGACTTCTACTTAGGAAAGATATAGCTCTAGAGTCCTGAAATTTAAATGGGAACATATGATTAAGAGTAACCTATCTTAAGATGTATACATGTATACGTATGTGTGTGTGTGTGTGTGTGTGTGTGTATATATATATATATATGTATACATACATATATATACATATATATATATGTATGTATACATACATGGAGATAATCTGAGATGGCTAGAATTCAAATGATATAGGATTTTATAGATCAGGTTTCAACATTTTTTAATCTCATCGGGTAAAAGTCTTAAGTGTCACATTTTAAATCCAATTCAGATACTAGAATAGTTATTAATTTTATGATTGTCATCACTGTCAACATCACTATAAAGAATAATGTCTTTTGTTTATTGCTTTAAAGTTTGCAAAGTGCTTAGCAAAATACTTACTAATGAATACATGCAACATGATTTATTTAAAGTTACTTTATTGGAGATCAGGGTAGCCTAGAGATAGCAGATAGTTCATATAACCATAACATGAGAGTTAGTGAAAGATTCCAGAAGCCACTTGATCATCCCTCATTTTCCAGTTGAGAATTAAGACCCAGAGAGTAATAGACCCCCAAATGATACAAACACTGCCAGTATTTGACCTTTACTGCCTCTGTGATCTCTGCGTTGCTTAATGCTCATGACCCTAATTTCATTTGCAAAATTAAGGTATTGGACTATATAAGGGGATCTTAACTGGGGATCTGTGAGTTTGAATGGGGGGAAAAAACCCTTTACTTTCAATAAATTCTAATTGAAATTTGGCATTTTCCTTAATTATAAATTTTAAAATGAAACAATACTAAGGAGTTTATAGGCTTCACTAGTCTGCTGCCAAAGTCAGCCTTCCAGCAGGGAATCCATGATATGAAAACTGTAATGAACCCCTGGATTTGATGGTTTTTAAGGTCCATGTAGTTCTAGATCTATGATCTCAATCTGAGACTTTGTTGAAGACCTTAGCTTAAAAAGGCCAATGTCTCTCACTGCAGCCAGGGCCATTTCCAGTCATCTGGATCTATATCTTGTCTCTGGGCCCAGATGACTCTGGAGGGGAAAGTGAGGCAGGTGATCTTGTACAGCCCTCCCTCATTGAAATCCAATTCACTTTCATGTTATGGCATCACCTCCCTGACATCATGGTCTTCTTCAAGATTGAAGGACAAACAACAGCAAGATCTATGATCTTATGAATTTCAAATCTTAGAGCTTGTCCCACTGCACCATGCTTCCTATTTCTTACAGATTTATAGTTATTTGTTCCTCATTTCTGATCCTATCACTTCCTAGCAAGACTCGTTGCTGTTCCAGTAGCAATATATGGTTGTGAGAGCTGGACCAAAAGGAAGCTCAACACCACAGAATCAGTGCTTTCCAATTCTGGTGTTGGAGAAGACTTTGAGAGTCCTTTGGAGATTAAAACTGCCTTTCAGGTCATTCAGTGGGAGATCAAATACTGAAGCTGAAACGTGCATACTTTGGTCACATAAATAGAAGATAGGACTTGTTGAAATAGATCCTGATGTTGGGAAATATTGAAGGAAAAAAAAAGGGGATCACAAAGGATGAGATGGATAGTGCGATGGAAACATAGATCCTAATGTTGGGAAAGATTGAAGGCAAAAGGAAAAGAGAATAGTGCCATGAAAACCATGAACATAATCTTGGACAGACTTAGAGAGTTAGTGGAGGATAAAAGTGTCTGGTATGCTATGGTCCATGGGATCACAAAGAGTTGGACATGATTGAACAACAATAGTTCTTAATCTTTTTACTCCCTGTACTCAACTTCTTTTAGAGAAGAAACTTTGATTCTGAATCATTTTTCATTCATATTAATAGGTATTCAGAGACAGATCTCTTCATTCTCACTTTTAGGGAGATAGGACAGTAGAAAATTTGAAATTAATAAAATAAATTCAAAATTACTCTAATTAATAGACCTTACTGTATAGTGAGCTTTGCTAAATGTTTTGGTGATTTCATTAATTGTGATAGTATTCTTTATATAGAACAATTTGAAAATAAGAATGAAAAATGTGATTTTTTTTTAATTGGTCAGTTAAACCTATTATTATTAAACAATTTTGTCAAAAAATCTTGTTATCAGTTATTTTATTGTTTTGTTTTCAAACAGATCTTAATCTAGTTACTTTCTTAGAACAATTCTTAACTTTCACTTGTCCCATGCAATCTTATGATTATTTATTTACATCTGAAGGCGGGGTTCAGATATTGCCTCTGATGCTTCCTACCACATTACCTTATGCCTCAGTTTCCTCATCTATAAAATGAGACGATTGTATGAGGCAGCCTCTGTGGGCCCTTTGTCATCCTTGGGAGCATATCATGGTTTTGCCACTGGCTCACTGGCATGATATCTTAAATAGTCTAACTTTCTAAGATACTTGACCAGACTATGGAGTATTAAAACAACAACAATAATAAAAAACAATTTCCTCTTGGTACAATGATTTCCTCCTATTGGATATATGATTCTTGTACATTTAAGGAATACTGATATCATATGGAAAGAAATGAATATTAATGATGCTTTGGAAGAGGTTTTTAGACCCAGTGAGCTACTACTATGTTTGTGGTTCTTAGGTCTGCAATAATTGGTTAAATAAATGATTTCACTGTACATGAAATATTTTGGAAAGTTGTATAAATCTCTTTTACAGTAAGAACAGGTCAGGTAATTGGGTGATTTGGAGAGTAGTCATCATTCCACAGCAATAAATCGCAACCATTACTCACTATTGATGTACTGTTACTTGGGTTTAAAAAAAAAAAAAAAAAAGTTAAACAAAGGACATAGTCTATCCCAATCATTGGGACATCTATCCTCAGAGGTCAGTGACACTTGTTTATCCAGATCAAGGGCAGTCTGGTTTGAAGAGAGAGGAGATAACAAAAACTGAAGGTTTCTTTACATTGTGTGGGCTAAAAAAAAAAAAAAAAAAGTAAAAAAAAAAAAGAAAGGAAAAAATATGCATCATCCTTAACCCCAAATGACTATCTAGTTTAAAAAAAAAAAAAAAAAAGACTTTCAACTCTATCTTTACTGTATGTTTTCTATTTTTTAATCTATTTTTTGAACCTTTCTCTTGAAATTCAGGACAGAAGACCCCATTGATGTCTGATATCCTCCAAGAGTGGCCCCAAATGTCCCTTATGGAGCAGGGAACTGAACTGGGCCAGAATGACATGCAGCTTTTTAGATAGAATATAATTACCTTTTCAAGCATATGGCCTTCCTTGCACATAGTAAATGCTCAACAATATGCCTATGGATTTGAACTGAACAATGTACTGAGCCTTTAATTTCATGAGTAAGGAGCTCCTTCCAGTGCAGATCATTATCTACTCTGAGGTTCCTTAAAATAATGACTTGCCCAACAGTTTGTCTCAGAGATAAGATTTGAACTCAGTATTCAGTCTATCACCACTATGCCTCTCAGCATTTAATTATAGGCAAACAAAAAGAAGACCCATGACCAAAATAGTCTTATACATGTAGCATGTTGACTTGTTTGATATTTTAAAAAATAACTTGGGGTTAGGTACAGTGGATAGAGCATCAGCCCTGAAGACAAGAAGACTGAGTTCAAATGTGGTCTCAAACACTTAATACTTGGACTCTGGACAAGTTGCTTTACCCCAATTGCCTCAGCAAAAAAAATAATAATAATAAAAAAATAAAATAAATAATAATTTGTGGGTATGTACCTATATACTTGATTTTTTATTTCTTGTTTTCTTTAAGTCTTGCAACATTCTCTACTATGCATTTTCCAACTGTGGTACTTGCTATAAAACTTACTATTCAATTAGCTATATTGATTGAATTGCTTTTTACCACACAGTTTTTTTTTTTTTTTGATTGGTTTAAAAAATTTCTTTGCTGATATAGGAACCCAGTTGTATTAGAAAATGCCTGGAATATTGCCCCAGTTATCTTAGCTAAGTGGGATAACAGCTTTTCTTCCCCTTTGTATATACTCCATCCCTTCCCCTCCATTTTCTGCCTGAAGAGGCATAAGGGGACAGCATCTGTTCAATAGTTTTTTGTTTTTTTGTTTTTTTTAACAGGGAAAGTTATAGGGAGAAAGATTATCCTCATGTAGTAGGGAAAATAAGAGTAATGTTAAAATTTAAATTATATAACCTCTGTATACTAGTCAAAACTATTGTTGGCTATCTTCAGATATGTAGACTTCTGTGGGAAGAATAAAGAGCTGGAAGGGAAGCTATCCCTTCCAACTTCTTTCTGACGGATGATGAAACTGAAAACCTGAGCAGAGAAAGAATTTGTTTAAGGTTTTAGACCTAGTGAACGAAAGAATCAGAATTCTAATATAGATCTTCTCTACAATGTGTACAGATGCTAGCTGCTTTCTTAAGGAGGTTAACAGCAGCTCCTAGAGGTCAACAGCTATACATCAAGTACAGTGCTTTAAACAAGATGAACTGATGAAGTAGGGGTATCAATTTTACCCCAAAGGACTCCACATTAGAATGTTTAACTTCCTTCAAAACACAGTTCAAATACAGAATTATCCCATAGTAGTAGTTTTTTTTTTCTGATATCTCCTAGTTCTTTGAACTCTTTCCTTCCTGAAATTATCATAGGATTTTAATTTAGAGAAAATAGAACCTCACAAATCATTTAGACCAAGACTTATTTTATAGATGAGGAAACTGAGCTCCATCTGAAAAGTCGGGATCATAAAGGTAATGATTGTTAGAGGTGAGATTTTAATTTAGATAATTTGACTTGGGCTCTTTTCATAGTTACAGTAACAGTATTTTTCTTACTTTGTTTACTTATGATGTACCTATATCTCTGTATTAACCAAAAAACATTTATTGAGGAGCAGCTAGGTGGTGCAGTGGACAGAACCCCAGCCCTGAAGTTCAAATCTGATCTCAGACACTTAGTATTTCCTAGCTGTGTGACCCTAGGCAAGTCACTTAATCCCAATTGCCTCAGCAAAAAACAAACAAAAAAAGGCATTTATTGAATCCCTTCTTTCCATAGTTACAGTTACAATATTTTTCTTATTATTCTATGTTTACTTATGTACATATATTTGTGAATCAATAAAAAAAAAATTTACCTGCTCTTTGCCAGGCACAGTACTTGGGACTAGGTATATAACTGCACTTAATAGAACATTTCCTCCTTTCAGGAGGTTTACATTTCAATTTTTAATATTATGTTAGCTCCTGGGGCCTGTGATTGGTTTTTCATTTTTCTTTGTATGCATCATATTAGGCAGTATTAAACACACACTTATAGAGTTCAATTTAATTGAAAAACAAAACAAAACAAAACAAAAAACAAAACTGGATTCTTCATCAACTGATTCCAAAAGAAGCTCTACTAACCACTGGTGAATAAGAATGAAACCATCCAGTTTAGCCACAAAATGTCCTTCTCTGCACCCCTTTCCTTTCTTTCCAAGGCCAAGCGTAAGAGTTAATGGGAAATAGCTGAATCCCACTGTATGGTTTGTCCATAGTTCAGCAAATACAAAAGCTGTTTTGGAAAGATATGTGCAGTGGCCCAGATCAAGCCTTCAATGGCTGACCTCACTTTATCTGCACTGACACAATTTGTTCTGTCATTATAGATAATAAAGAAATACTTTGTCCTCCCATGGTACCATTCTTCCAAGAAGCAATTTACAAGCACAGCAGTATTATCTCTGTAGCTCTTGCCACATTCCTTAGAGGTAGGTGGCAAATTCCTTCTTTCCAACATAGCAAAGGGAAAAGCTCAAGGAGGTGAATGGATTCCCAGCACATCACAGTAGTGGGCTTTATGAAAAAAGAAGAGACTGGACTTTCTGACTATGCATTTGTCATTTTGCTCTAGAGGGGACAACCATGAGGATTCTGTGATTCCCACCTCCCACCTCCTCCTACCCCCAGGCTGTACAGTGTACTTTTCTCCCTTCCTCCCCAAATGTCAATCATTGCTTAGCTCCAGTTTGGGCTAGGCTTTGGAAGAGAGATTTGCCAGCCTAGTTGAAGAGGAAGCAGTGTTGCCACATTCATTCTGCCTGCATATTGATGTTTCTGCCCACACCCACAAGCTATTTTGAATTCTTTAATCTTGATATTTGTTCCTAGCTTCAAAGAGTTAACCTCTTGAATTTAAATTGTTAAATTTAATAGAGATTATCTTCTTGGTTCTAAGGCCAGTTTTTCTATTGTGTAACAGTCTTTCATATATCATATTCTAGATTAAAGTGAGACCTAGTTAGGAAAAAAGGTGAAAATCACTAAGAAATAGTTTGGAAATTTTCCAGAGTTTGGAACTATTCTTATTTAACCTTCAGATTATTTTCCATAAAGCCCTCTCAAAATCTGCTGTCACCTCACTTGCCCTTTCTCTTAAAATTATTGACCCTACTTCTTTCAACTTATGTAGTTTTCCACCACTCCATTGCCTCCCATTTTTTCTTCCTGTCATCTTGAGCAAAATTGTGACATAGGGCTCAGAAAGTTCAATAAACTTGCCTATGGACCCCCACTCTATATAGTCTGTCCTTCAGACTACTGGATATTCTGGAATTTTGATCACTAACTGAGGTTTGTGGTGAATTTCCAAATAGCATTTTTTTTTTTTTTTGGTGGATTACCAATATAAATAAATATTATTTAGGTTGTGTGGGTGGGTGTAGGAGGAAGATAAATTGCATCATGAAAGTCCATGCTTCCTTTGGTTTATAGATTAACTTTATTACATGTTTGGGGTCCATAACACTAACGTGCCCTTGACTGGTTCCATGTAGAGATGGAATAATGGAACACTTAAATGGGATGGTTTGAAGGGCACAAAAAGGCCTGAAATTCCCACCTTTATTTACACTAATTTAGTTCCTTTAGATACAATTGAGTGCTTCTTAAGTACTTACTTTATCTGATGAGAAGGGTACTTATCATGGAAACCTGATCAATGTAAATTAACTACTTGGTGATAAAGAGTATAGGCTCTGGGAATCAAAGGACCATCTTTGATGTTTACTGACTCTGTGATCTTGGGCAAATCACTCTGAACTTTCTCAAGTCTCCTTTTTCTTTACCTTTCAAATTAAATAGCCTCTGGGTCCCTTTTAGGTCTTGGTTAGTGATTATAAGAGGACCATAAAAATGGAGTTTTTCCCAGTTTTGCCCATATCTGACCCTGCTAGGCAGATGTCTAAGAAGGTGATTATGAATGGTAATACCATCTACGGTCTCTGTTCACCTACTCACTAAGTAATATGATCCGGACTAGCCCCCAATACTGTGTGGCTCAGAAATGGTGAGGGGTCACCATTTAGTAAAAAAAAAAAAAAGCTGGAGAGATCTCTAGAAGCAAAACAAAATCCACCCCTCCAGCAGGCAATGGAAGGGAGGAGGCACCTTTCAGGCCTGGTTTGACACATAAATCCCTAAAGCAAACACTCCTCCCACCACTGACCCTCATTCTCATTGGCTGAGGGTCTTACATTCTAAATTCGGGAACTACCCAAGAAATTGAACTTGACCAATAAGAACATAGTTGTCCATATTTGATTGAAATAGGAAGAAAATGATGTCATGGGAGAATAGCAGGAAGGGGACTTAGGTATGCCCTTGAATCAATGCTCAAAGACCTTCAGGCCTACTCCAGCTCTGAAGTAGATAAAGCCTTACTCGATTTTCACAACTGTCTTAAAAGATCTCACCTCATCTCATTCAGTGCTAAAATTTGGACATTGAGGGACAAGAGAGTCAGGTGATCAGTTCAGAATCACAAAAATAGGGAGAATCAGGATTTAAACTCAGATCTTATTTACTCTGAGTCCTGTGCTCTATCCTTTGTGCCACCTAACTGAAGAATGGGAGGAATACCAGAAGGCAGGTAAACATCTCAGTTCTTGAAAAGGAAGAGCATAGAGTCTTCAAATTGTAGATCATTCTAGAAAAGGTGATTTCCATTGTTTCCCCATTGCTCCCACCCATCATTACTAGACTAGTAATCAGGAACTAAATGGATTTAATATGCTTGAATTGTAGCAAGACTCTTGAAAAAAGTCTCTCCTGTGAGCTGGATGAGAATATAGTTGGGTAGATTTGGAACTGAATGAATGACCTGGCTAATTATTAATGGGTGATGCTAGTCTGAAGAGACTATTTGTCCTTGGCCTTATTTTATGCATCTTTTTTTTTTATTAATGACTTGGAGAGACACTTAGCTCTGATCTTCCAGTTTATCTTATATATAAATTATATGTATATAGTTGTTTGCATATTGTCCCCTTCATTAAAATGTGAGTTCCTTGAGGATAGGGACCTAGTTTTTGCCTTTCTTTATATCCCTAGGGTTTAGCAAAATGGCTGCCCCATAGCAATATCATAATAAATGATTATGGGGAGACATGAGTAACATCCTCCGGGGTTTAAACAACTATCAAGGGGAAGAGGGAAGAGCCTTTTTCTTTTTATTCTGAGAAGATATAAGAAATTATAAATGATGGGTTGAAATAGTAGAAAGGCAAATACAGACTTAGAGCAATTTTCTTATATTTTGAGCTATCCAAATATGAAATGGGTTGCCCTTAAGTGTATTCCATCATATGGGTGATCACATGTGGCTAGATAATCATTTGTGGAGGATATTGTCAAGATCAAGATTCCAATTCTGATTCAGAGTGGATTCTATGACCTTAATGCACTTGCCAACTTTGAGATTCTATGATTCACTACCTGTTTGTGATATATTTGTTTGTAATATTACACAGAGGCATAACGCTATTATTCCAGTTGCCCCTATTTCCTTGTACCTTTAAACCTGTTGTGCATAGCTATGATATCACTCATGATTACTAATACTGTTTCTTTGTTTTTGACTTGATGGTCCTGTGGAACAGTTCTTGTTATGCTTATGGTGGTGGAGATGGGGAGAATGGGGAGACTCTGCCTAAAAGACAGGTAGGAGAGTTTCATCAGAGTTTGTCTGTAGAAGATAACTGTCTCTACTGACTCAGAGATCAACCACAGAGGCAAAATTCCTTCTTGCTTCTATTCTTGATGTATTGCGACATCATACACTATAATTGATTTGTTTCTTTTGTGTATCTGAGAAACACAAAAGTTACAATTTTATATGGTTTACATGATCACCCGATTGGCTGTAAGGTGATGAATTTTTTGATCTAACAGACCATTTTCTAAGTTGCAAAAGAGTCAATATCTGTGCCAAAGGATGGAGGGGCCAGTTGAGGAGAACATAGATTATATTGAGAAGAGCACATAATACCCTCTTTTTCTATCTATGATCACTACATCACTTCCCACCCTGCCAAATAATATAAATTGACAACCAATTAAACTGAAGTACATACTACTGATATTCACATGGACACCATAAACAAAAAGATATTTAAAAATTATTGGATGATGAAAAGTACATAACAACAAACCATAAATTCACTGTGAGTTAATGTGGTTTGAAGGGAATTTGATTGCGAATTTAAGAGACATAATTTCAAAGACAATACAAAGACATATAAGGCTATATGTACGTCAATAAATCATACTCATATGGCTTATGAACTCTTGATTGAATTAATTATTTCAGTCATTGATTTAGTAAACAATCTTTCCTGCAATTTTGGGCAAGTCTAAGCTCTCCAAGCTCCAGTTTTCTCTTGGGAGGCAACATATATAGTGACTAGATTTCAAATATGGTCTCTATTAAAGTAAGATTATTCATTTTGTGATCATGGGCTAGTTATCTAGTCTCTATGCTAATCTGTTAAATAAAAGGGTTGGGTTTGATGGCCACTTGAAATCTTCTTTAACTCTAGATCTATAATCTTATAAATTCACTTCAGTTCTCTGTGTCTCAGTTTTTTCATCTGTTGAATGGGGGACAGTAATACTTGTGCCTATCTCAGAAGGTCATTGGAAGCTCAAATGTGATAATTCTCATGTTAGGAGATGGCCTGACTCTGGCCAGTTACCAGTTCAAGTTTAATGTTGGGATGAAATGATACAAAAGGAGGTTTGTTTACTTGGTCATGATACAGACAGGAAATTCAAGAAGGATGCTCTAGCTCTTAGTTCGGGTAAATAGACCCACCCAATTACCCTATGGAAACAGGTCTGGTCAGCAGGGCAGGGTGTGGTAACTCTTATGATCTTGGGACATCTGCTGAGTGTGAAGGGCCCAGAAGTTATGTGAGTGGGTCTTTTTATGTTCTCATGTGACCAGGAAGCCATTGTCAGAGGTTACTAGGAAGCTGGCCAAGGTGCAACACTGAGCCGTGCCCCCTTTTCCTCATTAAATCTTGGAAATAGCTTTTTTGCTTTTAAAGTAAAAGGCTAGCCTAATTCTCATATTGATAAAGGAATGGGGCAGAGTGGTAGTGGTGGTGGTGGAGAGAACCTTCATTGATTATGGTGTGTAAAGTATTAGTTAGGATAGTAATTATTATTACTGTGTGGAGTAAGCTATGGTTGAAGAACTTACAGATTAAGCACATATTGATCAGAGACTGCTAGCTAATGTAAAATCAGGCCTATAGGCCCCAGTCATGTGAAGGCCTAGGCTGCATTCCATTGCCCAAATAGGGATTAACCTATACGTGGCCGAAGAAGTTATAAATCACATTGCCAGCTGCATTCCACTGACCAAATATGACCAATCACAACCTATGGAGGGTGGATTTTGGAGGTTCTTTGTCTGAAATGTGTAAAAATTATGTACATCTTCAAGAGAGTGGCTCTCTCCTGCTGTGAATCTGGCTCACAGAACAGGAAGGGGTCCGCTTCTCGAGATTCTAATAAATAATTCTGCTTTTCTATGAGTGATCTCTGAGTAGTCATTTTTGGATAGGATTTTCTATCCCTCACATTACCAATGAAAAATAGTAACAATAATACATGCACTCCCCATATCATAGAATTATTTGAAGGAAAATACATCATAAACAATAACACACCATAGAAAAGTGAGCTATTATTATTATTATACCTTAGTCACACCTTAGTGCAATAGCCTTTTTATCCTCCAACATAATCCTAGCAACGAATCATTTCTATCTTGAGATATATATGCCTATTTGCTCCTTAAAGTCCTCCCAAAGGAAAGATACTAATATCCAGACCAATCACCATTCCAAGAAACAGAACTTCAAAAAGTAAAGAATGAAGTTCTGAAGTTCCTCAAGAGAGTCTACTGCCTCTGCATTCCCCAACTCATTGTCCCGAGTACTACCGAATTAGGGAGTGGATCAGAGAAATTCCATCTGATTGCCCAGCTGCTTCTGGAATGTATGTGTGTTTTTCAAGTCCCCCAAACCAGAATCCAGCAAGCCTGCAAGTAAAATCAAGAGTTCTCAGTACAATGGAGGCACTGATAAGGGGATATAAAGCCACGGTCCACCACAAATAGCAGAAGCATTAAATAAGTGAAAATTGCTTTCCTAAGAAGGCAATTAGAAGATTAAAAGTAGAGCCGCAGATGCCTGAAGCTATTAGCACAATTCTGAACCCAAGGAGCCTTTTATGCCTGTATTTCAGGGAGGGATGACCTCTCATAAGATGAACTTTTGGTCCTCATGTGGAACTGACATCCCTCACTTCCAAAGTTGTGTTTATGAAATGAGAGTAGCTAGATGAATGACAAGTTCTAAAAGTCAGATTGTAGTTAATGAAACAGTCACTGTAAAGATTCTTGTGTGGTTCAGAAATTGTGAAGGGTCACCATTTAATAAAAACAAGCTGGAGAGATCTCTAGAAGCAAAGCAAAATTTATTATACATTCTGAGAGAAGGGCATCCCACCCATTGAGCAAGCAATGAAGGGAGGAAACACCTTTTGGGGCAGGATTAACACTTTTAATCCTTAAAGCAAATACCCCTCCCACCACTGACCCTCATCCTCATTGGCTGAGGGTCTTACATTCTAAATTCGAGAACTACCCAAGAAATTGAACTTGACCAATAAGTGCATAGTTGCCCATATTTGACTGAAATAGGGAGAAAATGATGTCATGGGAGGATAGCAGGAAGGGTACTTAATTATGTCCTGGCTCAATCTTCAAAGTCCTTCAGGCCTACTCAAACTTTGAAGTAGATGAAGCCTTATATGATTTTCACAACTGTCTTCAGAGATCTCACCTCATCTCATTCAGTCTTTTACAGAGAGACTCTTGGAAATTCTTGATCATCTGGATAAAATCATAATAATTAACTGTATTAGTGTCTTATTCTCTAGATAGAGGATATCGCTGGATGAAAGTAGAGATCATGCCTTATCTAAACCGTATTTCCCTTTGTTCAGGACTCAGCACACAACACAACAATACCAAAAGGCTCTTGTATGGATGGGGAAGAAAAGTGAAGAAATAATGTTATGCTATAATTATAGTGTAAGGTAGTCAGCACAGGGCAAATAATTTTCTGGAGGGTTTTGAATCCTGGGGTACAATCTTGAAAGAAAAATATTAGAATGTTAGAATTAGAAGGGAACAGAGATTGAATTTGTTTGGTCTCTTTCTTTTCCCTAATTAGGAATTTTTTTCTGAAGCATTAGGTAATAATAATAGTAATAATATGTAGAACATTAAATATAAAGATAATAGTGAGTATTTATACTTATCCTCACATAGTTACTATTTAAATTCCATGGAAAAAGATAAAACAAGATAAGAATAATACCTAAATTTCACAGTACACTTTCCTTAAAATTTATTGTATTGACTTTTAAAAAAATATTGCTGTCATTTCTCAGTAGTTATTACCTACCCAATAGAGTACCCATTATAAAAAATAACTTTTTGTTGTTGAGTTGTTTCAGACTTTCCGTTCCCCCATTTGGGTTTTTCTTGGCAAAGATGTTGGAGTGGTTTGCCATTTCTTTCTCTAGCTCATTTTATAGATGAGGAAATAGAGGCAAACAGAGTTCAATTATTTGTCCAGAGTCACACAGGTAAAACGTATCTGAGATAAAATTTGAACTTAGGTCAGGGTTCTATGGCACTTCACTACCTAGCTGCTCTATAAGGAAAAAATACAATTAGGCAAAACAAAGCAACATATTGACTATCTAATAGCATAAGCTTATGTATCCATAGTTCATTACCCATCTATCAAGAGAAAAGATACTTATTTCATTTTCAATCCTATGAAGTCAAAATTGCTCATTGTGACTGATCTGAATTCTGAGGTTTTTTAGTGTAGGCTATGCATCTTTCCCTCTCAATGGCTCCTATGAACTTTCTAGCACAGAGAGTTTAGTGTGTTTCAAAGCACTGTGCTAAAAGCTCAGGCTACAAATAGGAGAACAAGACATTCAAATGGTGGAGATAAAAATATAGAAAGTTTCAGCTATATGTCAGATGGAGAAGTAATATGATACTTAAGGGACAATAACAAAACAGATAACAATGCTTCTTCTTTAATGCTATTTCCACAAAAACAAAGTCACATCAGTTTCTGATATTGATATATCTGACAGTTCCAAGGACATTGGTGGCAAGAACGTTCCATGACTGTGGCCTCTGTAGGAACAATTGCCAGGTTGCATTTCCAAGAGGCTGCTTTGCAGTATGATGGTTGAGGGTACTGGCTTCCTAGGTTCAGGATCCTTTGTTGTCTGCATCTGAGTCAGATGGAAGATTATTATTTATTATTGTTGTTGCTGTTTCTCCAGCTACTACCATTCCTTCTCACATTACCATTACCACCACCATCACCAACTCTTCCTCCTACTCCTCCTTCTCTTCTTCCTCTTCTTCTCTTCCTCCGTCTCCTCCTTATTACTGCCAGTAAGTAGCATTAATTGACTTGTTTGAAGTCAAATAATTAATAAGTAACATTTCCAGGATTCAGATTCATACCACCCTGTACCATGCTGAAAACTAAAGTTAGAAAATAAATCCTTATTTAGACTTAAATATATTTTGATAAATACAATCATGTGATATCAATGAGTTAAACATTATATAAATTGAGTTAAACAGTTTTTAAAATGGAGCCGTTAAATATGTAACAGAAAAGACACAATCACTCTTTCAAAATGTGCCAATATCTTCTTATTAATCTACATTTTTAACTCTTAAATTTAATCAAAGTTCACTGAAGTAAAAATGCAACTGGATTATCCTGTATGGAAATAATTCATGCCTGCTTTTGATTTCTATTCTCTATGTAAACGAATGGATGATAGAAATTCATTTCTGGAAAATCAAATTGTTTCCATTCAGTAGAAAGAAAGAAGCTTATTGTCAAAAGAGATTGAGTTGACATTCAGTGTTCACAGTTTCTTCTTCCTGTGAGACGGTAGTTTATCACTGTATATTCTTTTCAAGAATGTTCATTAGAACATCTTGAACTACATCTGCAGATTTCAGGTTAAATCTTCTGTGACATCTATGAATTTTTCTCCTGCCTTATCATCAGTGTTTTCCATCATCTCCATAGTAAATATAGGGGAACCAAATATTTTATTGAGTAAACATTTCAGAATCTCTCAAGTTTGTTTCATTAAATTTTTTATCTATATTATTGTATGGCATAGGATTTTTAAAATAACACCTAAATAAAAATACTTTAACATATAGTACTTTTGGGATATTTATTTATTTATTTTCTAATTGTTCACTACTTGCTTTATTTTATTTTTATTTATTTTTAATTTTTTTAAATTTTTTATTCATTTTTCCAAATTATCCCCTCCCTCCCTCCACTCCCTCCCCCCGATGGCAGGTAATCCCATACATTTTACATGTGTTACAATATAACCTAGATACAATATATGTGTGTGAATACCATTTTCTTGTTGCACATTAATTATTAGCTTCCGAAGGTATAAGTAACCTGGGTACATAGACAGTAGTGCTAACAATTTACATTCGCTTCCCAGTGTTCCTTCTCTGGGTGTAGTTATTTCTGTCCATCATTGATCAACTGGAAGTGAGTTGGATCTTCTTTATGTTGAAGATTTCCACTTCCATCAGAATACATCCTCATACAGTATTGTTGTTGAAGTGTATAGTGATCTTCTGGTTCTGCTCATTTCACTCAGCAACAGTTGATTTAAGTCTCTCCAAACCTCTCTGTATTCCTCCTGCTGGTCATTTCTTACAGAGCAATAATATTCCATACATAACCTTCATATAACACAATTTACCCAACCATTCTCCAATTGATGGACGGGATATTTATTTTTAAGAACCACTAAACAGTCTTATTGGCTTAAAATATAAGCATTTCAAAGGGTCCTTAGATAGCAAACAGTTCCATCTAGGAAGAAAATTTGCTTCACATGATAATTGTGGAAATATGTATAGAAGAATTTCACCTGTTTAACACAGACTACTTACCATCTAGGGGAGGTGGTGGAGAAAGAAAAAAAAATAGGTGCACAAAGTTTTGCAAGGGTCAATGTCGAAGCCCTTGTTCTTATGTTTTGAAAATAAAAAGCTTTATAGAAAAAGAAAAGAAAATTTGCCTTAGGTGACTTTTTTTGGAATACTGGGCTGTAGAACGATTTCACTGGTAAAAGATGTGGAAGATGATGGCAACAATGATGTAATTGGGGAAATTCATACATTCCTACTCTGATCTTATTAAAAGATGTTCAATCTTTCATAGCTTCTACTAGTTGAATCTCTCTCTTGTTTTACCTCTTGTAAGTTAAAAATACCAAATTTTGGGGCAGCTAGGTGGCGCAGTGGATATAGCACCAGCCCTGAATTCAAGAGGAGGGGAGTTCAAATCTGCTTTCGGACACTTAACACTTCCTAGCTGTGTGACCCTGGGCTAGTCACTTAACCCCAGCCTCAGGGAAAAAAAAAAAAAAAACCTAAATTCTGAGAGAGCAAACAAGATAAAATTTTCCTAATCAAGAGTCACTACTTGTTTTCTGAGAATTTAAATCCCCTCAAATTTTTTGAAGGAAAACCATTATAAAATCTTGCAGGGTCAATCTACATGTAATAATGAAAATAATAATAATATTTATTCAATTTAAATAAATCACATTTTTATTACTTGTAGCTTTCTAATGTGTTTTCTTTACAATCACTTTGTCAGGTAGATATTATAAATATAATTATCACCAATTTAGAGGTGAAAAAGTACCCCAAAAGGTTAAATAATTTACCTATAGTCATGCAGGGATTCAAATTCAGGTCTCTTTTACTTCCAATTCCAATCTAATCTAATAATTGCTACCGTTTTTATAGCACTTTGCACAACAATTCACAGATATTTTCTCCTTTGATCTTCACAGCAAACCTGTGAAGTAAGTGCTATTATTATTCCCATTTTACAGATGGAGAAACTGATGCAGAAAGAAGTTAAGCGATTTGCCTTTCATCACATATCTATGTTTGAGGCATGATTAGAATTCAGGCCTTTTTGATTCTAGATCTAGAACTCTATAAACTGCAATAAATCTACATATGAAAATGAAATATATATTGCATAGAATATACTTTGCAAGCCATAAAGTGTTACAGAAGTAGCAGTTAATGTTATTGTTTCATAACTTTATAAGTTGGTAAAACTATCCTAGAAAAGGAGACTAGTGTGGCAGTCACTAAAATTAAATGCACTAAATATCACATAAGTCAGGTCATGTCACTAAGACTTTAGCTAACCTATGGTTTATTATCCCACTTCATGACAACTCAATTTTATAAAAGGGAGAAATAATTTACATTGAAAATAACTCTAACTAGAATAAGACCTAATAAACTAGAATACGTCTTATTTTTCCCTAATAATTTTTCCATAGCAGTGATGATGATAAAGAATGACAATTCAGTGTGCTTATTCTGCTTTGAGAAACAAAGATGGAAGAACATGTTGCCATCTTGTCTATAATAGCTTTAGCTATCTTGTCAAAAATTAATTATTATATGAGGAAAATCAGTTGATTTTTAGAAATAGAATGAACCTTAGAATTTATTCCATCTTTTTATTTTATAGATGATAATTCAAGTCCAGGAATATTGTTATTTGCTCAGGATTCTATAGGATTTAATGACAAAGAACAATAAGAATCATAGCCTTATAACTCCTGGGCCAGTAGACATTCCACCAGACATGCTTCATATGTTTCTGAAATGAAGCATCTGGTTTAAGCAGAGAGAAAGAGAGGCAGAGACAGAGATAGAGACAGAGACACACAGAGAGATACAGAGACATATACACACAGAAACAGAAATACAGAGACATACAGAGACAATATGTAAAATAATGAATTATGTTGCCACATTTTTTTGTCACATTTTTCTACATGCAAAATGTTTTTTATCTTGAACTATTTTTTTCTTTAAAGATATTTAATGGAAAGGTAGCAACTAGATGATAAGTTAACTACCTAAACTCATCTTCCTGAGTTTAAATCTATTCTCAGATACTTACTAGCTGTATGATCCTGGGCAAGTCTCTTAACCCTATCGGACTCAGTTTTCTCATTTGGAAAATGAACTGTAGAAAGTAAAAGTATTCTTGACTATCGACTGAGTTTAATTATTTCCAATATTAGAAGATTGGCTTGGAATCCTTTTCATTTTAAAATTGGCGGGGCTCGCCCTCTAGAGGTCAAATTAAAAAGTATCTAATTGCAAAATGGACATAATTAAATATCCTCATCATAACTAACAACATTAAATTTTGAATTTAGATAATCATTCATTTCACCCCATTTATTTAATAAATGAAGAAAATAGTATTCAAGAGTTAATTTTTCTAAGGTCTCAAAAACAACTAGTGGCAAATCTTGCAATAGAAGCTAGATTTTCTGATTTCAAATTCAATTTTCCTCCAAAAGCCATATAAACAGCGAAGAAAACTTTCCATCATGAATTGCTTCAATTAGTAGGACTATTACAAAAATATGAAGGGAAAATATCAAGAAAGTCAATGAGAATTCCTATTTTCCTGAAAAGATCAATTTCAGAAGGCAAAGCCAAAACAACTGCTGTGATTTCTACCAATACTCACTATTAATAAAATTGTCATTTCTTGGAATGATAGAACTCAGAATTGGAAGGGATCTCAGAAGCCATCTAGTGTAACCCATATTATATTGGTTTAGAGAATGGAAAAGGAGAGGAAAAGAGCTACACTGGTGAGGGGAGGAGAGATGGAAAATGCTAGTGGGTTAAAAACCACCGTACCATAGATGTAGTAGATAGAAAGCTTAGCCTTAAGAAGACCTGGGTTTAAAGTCCTGTCTCTAAAATATTCTCTGGATAATTCCAATAAGTCAACTTAATCTGTAAGTGCAATAGCCAATTCTTTAAGTTGCATTACTAGAGAAATATCAGTATAAGCACAAGTCCAGTAAAAAAATCTTGAGGATGGATAAAGAAGAGACATGGAGATGGAGATTAAGGAACCATCATGATGACTGACCAAGGAGAACCTCAATTTCAAACATATATGAGCTGGAGGAAAAAAAATCTTTGTAAAATATTACTTAATTGGTGAATTTCAGAACTATGTAGTCCTCTTGAAGGTTGAGGTTCATTTCTCTATGTTCCAGTATAAGAGGACACAACTGGCCAAGAAAAACTTTGTGTTATGAAAGACGGTTATGACATCCAACTTCAGTGTGTATTTATAACATTTGATGTGACATTAAGAGTTACAAGAACCTAACGGGCATAAAAATTTAAGAGGTTATGACCTTCCTAAGGTTACTCACATATTAAGGGTTCAAGTGAACAAGAATTTATTGAGTAACTATCATATTACTCACTAACTATCATGATTTGGCACTGTGCTAAACCATGAGGATATGAGGAAAGGTTAAAAAAAAGGGTAATAGTCTCTACCCTCAAGGAGTTTACAATCTCATGGGGGTCATAACATACAGTTAACGATGGACAAAGGGGACATATATGGGATAAATTGGAAAGAATCATGAGAGGAGGGCACTAATATTAAGGAGTACCAGAAAAAGCTTCATGTTGAAGGTGAAATTTTAGCTGAAACCTGAAGGAAGCTAGAGAAGCCAGAAGGAGAAAAGGAGAAAGAGAATTCCAAGTGTGAAGGATAGGCAGAGAAAATATATTTTAAAAGAATAGAAAGGAAGGAGAAGAGACATATGCTGGTAGAAGAGAGGGAGATGGAAGTTGAGGAAAATTATCTCATATAATTGGATGTAAAAGCCTGTATCATGCAGGAGAAAAGGATGGAAAAAGGCTGATGCTTGAACCTTACTCTCAACCACTAACAAAAGGAAGAA
This sequence comes from Sminthopsis crassicaudata, assembly GCF_048593235.1. Taxonomy (NCBI): domain Eukaryota; kingdom Metazoa; phylum Chordata; class Mammalia; order Dasyuromorphia; family Dasyuridae; genus Sminthopsis; species Sminthopsis crassicaudata. Next base: position 57,176,069 of record NC_133619.1, on the reverse strand, counting down.
TATATGACATATAAAACTGAACACAGAAATAAACATCATTTAATAGGAAAAGGAAAAGAGAAAATTATAGGGAAAGCAGATTAAGGGAGGGATTAGAATCAAGCAAAATAAACTTTAAGGATATACAAAAATATTTATAGCACTTTTTGTGGTGACCAAGAATTGGAAAGTGAGTGTATCTATCTTGGAAATAGCTGAACAAGTTATGGTACATAAAAGTGCTGGAATACTATTATACTATAAGATGTTAAAGGAATCATTTCAGAGAAACTTGAAAAGACTCATACAAACTGAGTGCAGTGAGGAAAACTTGGATTATAAAAGACCAACAATACTGTAAAATCAAATCTCTTTGAAAGACTTATGAACTCTGATCAGAGTAATGACCAATCATTGTTCCAGGGTACCCATTTCCTGATAGAGAAATGAAAGACTCACAGTGCAAAAGGAGAGATTTTCTTTTTTGGATATCACCAGTGAAAACTTTGTTACGTTCCATTATTTCTTTATTATTTTTTGAACCAGGGTGGTGATGATGGTAGAAGGGCATGGAAAGAAAAGAAGAAATATTTTATTGATTGAAATGAAATAAAGACTAATTAATTTAATTTCCTTTGCCTCAGTTTTTTTTATCTGTAAAATCAGAATGTTGGAATAAATGTCCTTTTTATTTTATTTTATTTTTTAAATTATAGCTTTTTATTTACAAGATACATACATAGGTAATTTTTCAGCATTGACAATTGCAAAACTTTTTGTTCCAACTTTTCCCCTCCTTCCCCCCACCGCTTCCCCCAGATAGCAGGTTGACCAATACATGTTAAATATGCTAAAGTATAAGTTAAATACAATATATGTATACATGTCCAAACAGTTATTTTGCTGTACAAAAGAATTGGGCTTTGAAATAGTGTACAATTTGCTTGTGAAGGAAATCCAAAATTCAGGAGGACAAAAATAGAAGTATTGGGAATTCTATGTAGTGGTTCATAGTCAACTCCAGAGTTCTTTCACTGGGTGTAGCTGGTTCAGTTCATTACTGCTCTATTGGAACTGATTTGGTTCATCTCATTGTTGAAGAGGGCCTCATCCATCAGAATTGATCATCATATAGTATTGTTGAAGTATATAATGATCTCCTGGTCCTGCTCATTTCACTCAGCATCAGTTCATGTGAGTCTCTCCAGGCCTTTCTGAAATCATCCTGGGTCATTTCTTACAGAACAATAATATTCCATAACATTCATATACCACAATTTATTCAGCCATTCTCCAATTGATGGGCATCCACTCAGATTCCAGTTTCTGGCCACTACAAAGAGGGCTGCCACAAATGGAATAAATGTCCTTAAACATCTTTTCAACTCAAAATCTATGGTCCTATAATCGTTCATGCCTGGATATTAGAAGCAACATCAGAAATCCTTTTTGAAAACATAACGATCATGATGATGACCTTGGTCTTTTGAATAATATTGTAATATTTTTACTAAGCAAAATGTTACACAACTTTAAAAGAATGAAAGATGCCAAGCAGTTTTCAGCTACTTATATAGGTAATATGAAGACACTAACACCACTTAAATAGCTGCCTATCTTAGTGTGTTCGCTTAATTATAATTTCTTGGGATTTGACTTTCCAAAATCTAACAATCTACCTCAAGCACAGGGAAGGAGTTGACAGGTAAATTTGTTCACTATTTTCTCTCTGTGAAATATCTCAATTTGCAAACAGCAAGTTAGGAATAATGGAGCTTCTTTGCCTGTGTCACTAATTCCTGATCTGATTATCTGGGTATGGAATAGTGGGAAAGAGGTGAGCATGAACAGACAGGGGAGACTTTTGGTAGAAACTAAAAGGAACAACAAAAACAAAAACATTGACACCTTTTTATAGCCTCTTAGGTCCCCAATTGAAGATGAGCTGAGGGTTGATTAGATCTTAAAGGACTACTATAAGAATTACACATTCCAAGTTTTCATAACAAGCCTAGTATCTGCAGTCAAGATATGATATTGACTTGAGAATAACTGAGTCACAAATATAGATTACAGGGAGAAAAAAGACAAATTTCCTTTGCTGAGAATCCTGATAACGAGTCACAGACCATTATTGGCACACAGAATAGAATTTTCTATTACAGGCAGCAAAAGCTACCTATGGTTAAGGGTGATATGAATCCAGATAACACATTGTTCAGTGCCCCTCCTTGCCCCCATCCCTTCCAGTGGTTAGGAGTTGTGCATCTCTCTGTTTATCTGAATTAAAGTACTCACAGATTTTTATATGATCACCAAACATATCTACTCACATATGATTAGTGATCATTATTTGGGATGCATCATATGTTTAAGAATTAGGTCAGTTGGAATTGCTATTCTGGATCACTGAATTAAAAATAAAGTTATTTTCCAATGTGAGTCCTTTAGTAAAGGAAGAATTAATAATTATTTTAAAATTTAAGCACTTAACAATTGTGAGCTGTCAGGGCCACACTGATAATAAACATCCTTAAGAAGGAAAAAAAATAACCCAAATCCCAGCATGTCCTATACCCATTCAGTACATTTTATCTTTCCTTTGTCCTTTTTTATTAGAGTAGTCACTGCTGATCATCTAAGTGGGGCAGGAAATCAGTGAACAGTACTAACTGAAGGATACACATTGCCCAATCTAAAATAAAATTGACTCCGGGCCTGGGAAATACTCTGATGTTCTTTCACCCTCCTCCATTCTTAAAGGAGCCAGAGGTCTTCTGAATGCTTTGTCACACTAAGAAAATGATACTGGTGGATAGGACACATTTAAAAAAATTATAATGATTTCACCTTGAATAATGCTGCCCTCTTCACCTTGTTCTGATTATGAACTATTTAGCAGAGGATGGCCGAGCAAGGGACGTAGGGAGAACCAGCCACTTCAGTTTTGTCTTCGTGGAGCTTTGCATGCTGAATTTCTTTTTTCTTTCTTTCTTTTTTTTAATGGCTTTTTATTTACCAGATATATGCATGGGTAATTTTACAGCATTGACAATTGCCAAACCTTTTGTTCCAATTTTTTCCCTCCTTCCCCCCCATCCCCTCACTTAGATGGCAGGTTGACCATTACATGTTAAATATTGCATGCCGGATTTCACAGTAAGATTCCATTTCATCAGGGTAATTGGCAGCCCTTGCTTCACCTTTACAAAATAGGGTTTGGAGAGCAGTGTCTGCTGAGTACTTGAAATCGTTTCCATAAAGGGCTGGTAGGTTCAGCACCATTCCACCAAGCCCATAAGAGCTGGAGAAGTTACAGTGAATGTTTCTCAGAACCAGTAATCCCTGTCAGGTTGCAAGGGGTGACGACGCACTCAAATTGACAGAGGTACATCTAGCTGGACAGACAATCTGTCAGACGCTGCTTTCAGTAGAAGAAGTGAGAAATGCCTTGAAGTTAGAAGATTAAGAACGAATTTCCTGCATTATACGTAGGGAAGCAAGAGGGACGTTGTTGACTCTCAAGTGCCTGTGTTTTTCCAGAGTGATGGATAACATAATATTTCTGAGAGTGGGGATAGGGAATTAAAAACGAGATACAGTCAAGAGGTTTGTGAGAACACTGATTTCAGCACTGGAAACGTGGACAGCTATTACCATTGTTCTCTTGCATTTTTCGTTCACTTTAACTGGGGTATGTAGACTGCAGGTCTTTCACTTGAAGCTTAGCTACATTCCTTATCTATTTATCTAAGAGGGTTTTCTGCTAGCGATGATATTTAATTTTCACAAAGCTAAAATCGTATGCGGGTGTTTAAGGAGTTAAGTGGTTTCCATTCTTAATCCACACAAGAGGGGTGAACACAATATTGTTTATTAGTTTTAAAGTCTTTCTTCAATAATCCAGTGTGAGATGAAGGTGATTCTGGGTTACTGAAGCAAAGCGAGAATTCTCCTGCATTTAGATTTTACTAGACTGGAAATGCTTCAAATTTGGGTTTATATATCTGTCTAATGAGTACTGGTTTAGTTAATTTCATAGACTCTCATTCCCAAAAAAAAAAAAAAAATCTCTCTCTCTCTCTCTCTCTCTCTCTCTCTCTCTCTCTCTCTCTCTCTCTCTCTCTCTCTCTCTCTCTCTCTCTCTCTCTCTCTCTCTCTCTCTCTTTCCCCACCCCCCCCCAGCAACTCATGAAGCTGCCTATGCAGTTGTGGAAGAAGACTACAGATTTATGACATACTCTTTTCTAATAAAAGGTCCACTCTTGATGACTGAATATGCTGAAATTCAAACCTTGATTAGCATTTTCTGAAAGCTAAATCTTAATTAGCTGGTGCAAGAATGGTAAGTAGCACTGTATTTTCCAATTCTCTTTCTCCCAAAATGAAAACTCCTAACAATTTTGCAGTTTTTCTCTGCTATTTTCCTATCCACTTCCTGAAAGCAAATATCAAAAGATATAGAATTGTTTTTAAGCAATTTCCAGTTCCCCATATTTTTATACTTGTGTTAAAAGATCCAGGAATTGATTTAATCTAGAGAAAGATTTATTAAAGAAGAAATATTAACTTCTCCTTCCTCTTTTCCCTCATGCTCACTGTCCACTATTTTATTTGTGGTACAATATAATGCTTGAAAATTAATACTTAATTCTAGCAGAAAGGAAAAGTGTTTTTAGATAAAAGCAAGAAAAAAATGAATCCATCTGACATTGCCAAACTGAGACTTTGTGAAAAATCTGTCAGTATTTTCATCACTACTCTAATGTTTTCAGAGGTTAATTACTTGACAATAAAAATTCTCTAAGTTTTTCAATATCAGCTTAAATAGGGAGGAAAATCACTTGGATTATGGAACAGGAACATGTATGTTGATGTCAGAAGGTTTTCCTAGAATTTACAATCTTTCAAATTTTGCACCTTGAGAGATTTGAGTGTAAGGTGTCAGACGTGGTGCTGTAAAAAAAGTATTCATTGTTCATGGAGCTTTGAGCACAAAGAGAATTCTGTATGTACATCTTGCCATCATTGTTTGGCATAATTAGTAGACATCATGGGGAGTATCAAAAACATATTTAATAACTTTGTTGATTCACCAGCTCCTGGAAAATATATTTTTTTTCCTGCTGCATTGACTTCAAAATAGAGTTATTAGGGGCTATTGAGAAAGACAGTCATAAATCACAATTGTGCTTGCATATTCTTTTTATGGCATAACATAAATATATGCAGAAAGTTTCCCAATGTATAATAGGATCACATAGGAAAAATGGATCACAATGCATAATGGTTCCCCTATGTCTAAGAAATTTTGGAGATCCTTCATTTTGTCATAGAAATAACAATTTAAATTTAATTTTATAAGGGTATTTCACAATTAAGAAGGGAATTTTGGCTTTTATTCTTTTATAAATATGTTCATCTAAAAATGAGGAACATGTTTCTAATAAAGTTGAATCTTTCATTTTTAATGGGGGAATATTGAGTAAAAGCTGAGATTGACAGTTGCTGAACAAATTATTTTAACAGAGGATTTAGGATAATAGATTCAGGGACTTTTGAAGCCCTTTAGGCTACTCCCATCATTTTTGCAAAGAAGCAAACTGAAGTCTAGAGAGATTATGAATTAATTGCACAGAGACACAAGGATAAAATATAGAGCTAGAATTTGAACTCAGTTCTTCCTGTTTCAAAGGCTACATTGCTTTTTCCATGTGCTTTAGTTGTGTTGAGTGCATTGGAAAACTATGTGTACTCTTTAGATCATGAGGAATATATTGAGTCAACTGGTTGAGCAATTTATTAATTACCTCTCCCCCGCCCCCCCAATTATCTGAAGGAATTTATATACTTTCTCAAGATAACTTTCATCTTTATAAAGAATTCAGCTTTTCTTGCTTCCAATAAATGTGTTTTATTTTTGGGATCCAAATGATAAAAAACGATGGAGACAGAGAATAAACTGAACTAGACCTTCATTAGTATTTAGGAAGGTTAGAATTTTGGCTGTAATTTTTGATTGCTAGATAGCATATGTATAGCTAAAAATTAAATGAGTGAATGCTTGAAGCCTGATTTATATTCTCTCTCTTTCAAATATGGATCTTAAAATGGCCTATCTGAAGTCCTTGATCACAAAAAAATATATTAAAGAACTCTAGGATAATTACCATTGAGGTAATTTTGAACTTAATTTTTCCATTAGAAAGTAATTTGGGTAGATAATAAATAATGTAGATGTAGGCAGACAGAGAAAGTGCTTTACTGTGGGCCAGGTATAACACAAAATTAGTCTTTATTCTCAAAGAGTTTACATTCTAATAAGAAAAGACAAGTAATGGAATAGCTATAAAGTAGGATGGAGTGGGGAATGTAGGAGGATGGTATCTACTAGGGAGAAGGGAGGCAGTTAGGGAAGAGGAGGAAGGAAGAGGGAGAAAAGAAGAAGAAAAAGGAGGAAGAAGGATGAATTTTGGTGTGAGTGAGGTGAAGCATGTTTGGGGTTATTTCTGAAAGTGTGGCTTTATAGAAAGAGCCACCAGTCTTTCTCTCCTATGGAGGCAACAGAGTCTTAGGGTAGTTATTTTTTGCCATAGTGGAAAATGGTTCAAGAAGAAGATGAAGTCCAGAGAGTGAGCTCAATTGTGAGTGAAACTAATAGTTATTCTGTATATTTTGTATGCTAGAAAGTTTGTTTATTTTTTAAATAATAACTTTTATTTTTCAAAATACATGCAAATATAGTTTTCAACAATCATCCTTGCAAAAACTTATGTTCCAAATTTTTCTCCCTCCCTCCCTCCCTCTACCCTCTCCTAGGCAGCAAGTAATCCAATATAGGTTTAACAGGTGCAATACTTCTAAACATATTTCCGCATTTATTATGTTGCACAAGAAAAATCTGATCAAAAAGGAAAAAATGAGAGAAAAAAAGCAAGCAAACAACAACAACAAAAACAAAGGTGAAAATATTATTTTGTGATCTACATTCAGTCCTCATACTCCTCTTTTTGCATGCAGATGGCTCTCTCCATCACAAACCTATTGGAATTGGCCTGAATCACCTCATTGTTAAAAAGAGCCATATGTATCATAGTTGATCATCACATAATCTTATTGTTTCTGTGTACAATGTTCTCTTAGCAAATTTATTTTGTACAGTAGACAATGGAACACCATGCTGTTGTTTAGTCAGAGATATAGGTTCAGTGGGAAGCCCAGATGCATATTTTTATTTCTTGTGGCATTTTCTCTGATTGAATATCTTATTAATAACCAAGATTTTTATTACTGAGAACAGAGTAATGTGGATAAGTAAGAGCAGGTTTTCATTTTGACTTAAGTATTGGAAAGCATAATACTTTATACTCTGGAAATGTATGATTTTTAACAAAATAAAGCAATCAGCCATGATGATTCAGGTCCATCTGATTTAGTCTAAGCTGAAGATCATAGAATTTAAAGTTGGAATTGACCTTCACAATCATTTAGTATACATTTCTCATTTTATAGAAAATTTAAACCCAAAGAAAGGAAGGGATTTGTCCAATATCATGTAGATAATAAAAAGGGGAACTAAATTCAAACCCAGGTTTTCTGATACCTGAAATAGTGCTTTTTGCCATTATACCAGATTTCCCTGGAGTACATTTAGGGGGAAATGGATGGAAAAAGAAGAAAATAGTCATAAATATATTTGGACACAAATGTGTGGACAACATTCACTTGCACCTGTGGATCATTAGAACAAATAGTATATTGAGACATTGAGGCTCTTAGATTTTTTTTATTATCTGTGAGCACATAGCTACATACATGTATTCTAACCAAAGTCTGATTGTCTGCTCTTGGATTGTGTCTATACCAACTTTTCTAGTTCTAGTAGCTTCTGGTAGGCAGGCTCCTGGATTCTTCTCATGGTTATTAAATATCTGCTAATTTACAATATGGATGATTATATATATTCATATATATACATATAGGTGTAAATATGTTATATATGTGTGTGTAAACACACATTGCAAATGGGATTTTGTTAATGTAAGGTAGTGAGGTGGCTCAGTGGATAGAATACTTGCCCTCGAGTCAGGAGGACTCTTCTTCATGACTTCAAATTTGGCTTCAGACACTTTTTAGCTGTGTGATCTTGGACAAGTCACTTAACCCTGTTTGTTTTAATTTTCTCATCTGTAAAATGAGCTGGAGAAGGAAATAATGAACCACTATAATATGTTTGCCAAGAAAATCCCAAATGGAGTCATGGAGAATTGGATATGACTTATATGATTCAATAATAATAATAAAAGAACTTCTGGGGAGGAAAAGCAATTTACTAATGCAGATCAATACTTACTCTTCAACTGATAGTTCTTGTGTGTTTTCTGGAGAAACCTTGCTTGAGATCACTTAGCCAGTTTATATTAGAGAGGAATTTATGGGTCTTTTCTGATTCCAAAGCTTATTCTAGCCTTAGACTATACAATGTCTCCTCTATATTTACTGAAAAAAGGGTTGATTCTTGATATGAAGTTAATTAAAATGTAAATAATTAAAATGTAAATAATTACTAAGGAAGTTCAGTTTTTATTTAATGTTAAGTTTTTAGTAAAACATTTAAAATTACTTTTTTGACATTCAATTCCTCATGGTAACAATTTACCCTAAATGGAAAACAATGTATACATGTAATGTCATGAGCACATATAAGAGATAAGAGAATGATTTGCTGTGGTTACAATATTTATTTTCTTTTTTGTAGCCTTTTGTTCATTGTTGTGACTATGTGATTCCAAGACAACAAAAACTTACTTCCCAGCATGTTTTGGGATTACATTCCAAGCTTCTACTTGTATTTAGATATTCCTATGTACTAATGCAAACACTGTGATTTTGTGATTATTTAGCTTGAGATGTGGCAAAAGTATTTACACTGCTTATTTCTCTTAATCTGAAGTGGATGATGCCATTTCTATTTAATGAGTATATATATAAATATATATATATATATATATGTATATGTTGAGTGCACATGCCACAATGGTGTGTATTATTTCCCAAAACAAATAAAAACATAATGCTCCATGTTCTACAAACTTGTCCAAATTGTGTACAATGCAAAAAGGAGAGTATAGAAACAGCTTCAGTAGGTAATTTTGTCTTAATGTGTTAATAGTTTCTAGATTCATTCATCCAAATACTTCTTGGTCCCACTTTTGCTCTTGACGTATTTTTATTTTTCTGTTTGGGAATAACCAATAATGAACTCTTCTAGTATGATTTGTGAGAAACAGAATTTTTTACAAAAGATAAACTAGGACAAATAGGTGACTCAGTGGTTATAGGACCAGTCCTGCAATCAGAAAGGTGTGAGTTCAAATCTAGCTTTGGATACTTACTAGTTGCATGGCTGTGGGCAAGTCACTTTTATTTTGAATATTCCTTTTTATTATTTTCTTTTTTCTGGTTATACATGTATGGTAATTTTTTAAATAAACTTTTTTTTATGAATCATGATGGGAGAGAAAAATCAGAACAAAAGGAAAAAAAAAACATGAAAGGAAAAAAAAACAGAAGAAAAAGAAAAAAGTAAACATGACTTATCTTGATTTACATTCATTCTCCATAGTTCTCTCTCTGGATGCAGATGGCATTTTCTATCCAAAGTTTATTGAGATTGCCTTGGATCACTGAACCACTGAGAAGAATAAAGTCTTTCATTGTTTATCTTCAAACAATCTTGCTATTACTGTTTACATTATATTCCTGGTTCTGCTTCTTTCGCTCAGCATCAGTTCATGTAAATCTTTTCAGACTTTTCTAAAATCAAATTGTTCATCATTTTTAATAGAACAATAATATAACATTATCAACACGTATCACAACTTGTTCAGTCATTTCCCAATTAATGGGCATCTATTAATTTTGCAATTCTTTGCTACCACAAAAAGATCTGCTACATATATTTTTGCATATGTGGGTTTTTTCCCTCCTTTATGACTTCCTTGGGCTATAGACCCAGTAATAGCACTGCTGGATCAAAAGGTATGCACAGTTTTATAGCGCTTTGGGCATAGTTCCAAATTGCTTTCCAGAATGGTTGGATAAGTTCACAACTCCACTAAAAATTGGGCAAGTCATTTAACCCTTGTTTGCCTCAGTTTCTTCATCTGTAAAATGGGGATAAACTCCCAGAGTAGTTGATTATGATGATAAATATAATGCACTTAAAATGCTTACTAGCATAGTTAACACTATGTAAATGTTAGGAGATATGAGTGTAGTGACCTAGCAGGCAGTCTTAATGTTTCCACTTTAACACACACACACACATACACACACACACACACACACACACACACACACACACACACACACACGAAAATGTTAGGTCCCAAAGAGATGATCAGGATATTTTTTTTTACTTTTGAAGTATGAGACCAAAGAGTGAAAGTATGACACTAGAGCAAAGTTAGGTGGCAATATTCAATATATTCTAGGCTTTGTTTTTGAGAGTTACTTTATTGACAAATCAGAATCTTTAAGAGAAAGTACACTGATTACTTATTATGAGTGCTTCTTCTAGGTTTCCTTTGCTAGATTTTCCAATCTGCCAGGTCATGCCCACAAGTTATGGATATCTTCCAAGGTTCTGTCCTGTAATTACTTCTCTTTTTCTATATTATTCACTTGGAAATTTAATCAGATCTCATGGATTCAGTCATCTTTTTGAAGAGGATTATCAGATGTATTTATTCTTTCTACTGACTTTCATTTCTACACCACCAAATGCCCCTTGGACATCTCAAACTAGATGTTCAGTAGTTAACTTGAATTCAACATGTACAATACAAAAATCATAGTCTTTCCCTTTAAAACCTCCCATTTCCAAACTTTACTTTTATTATTGAGGGTAACCCCATTCTAATTTCAGCTGAAGCATAATAGATTCTGCTCTAGCCACTTACTTTAACTATGTATTTGTCTCTCTATTTCAGTTCTGTCTCTTGTAAACAACATTTTGTTGGATTCTGTTTTCTAATCCATACTATCTACTTCCATTTTATGAGTGAGTTCCTTCCATTTATATTCATAGTTATGATTGCTAACTGGATTTCTCTCCATCCCATTTTCTTCTGTTTATCTTCTTTCTCTCTTTAACTTCTTCCTCCTCTACAATCTATTTCACACTACTGCTTTTTTTCCTGCTTTCTTTTTTGTCATCACCCACTTTCTACTATCCCCTCTTCCCCTCCTATTTCTCTGTTGGGTAAGACAAATTTTATAACCTGTTGAAGCATGAATATATTTTCTTCTATCTTGAAACCAGTTTAGGTATGATTAAAATTCAAATGTTGCTTGCCCCATCACCATTTTCTCCTCTACTGTAAAAATCTCTCTTTTAGGTGAGATAATTTCCTCCATTCTTCTTCCTTCTCTCCTTCCCCCAGGGCATTCTTTTTTCTTGCCTATCCAATACTTTTTACATCACATCAACATAATGAAAGTACTCCTGTGTCCTCTTTCTATGTACAATCATTCTAATGCCCTAATAATGGGAATGTTCGTAGAAGTTATTTGGATCATCTTCCTATACAGAAAGATAAACACTTTAACTTTATTGAGTCCCTTATGATTTCTCTTTCATCTTTATCTTTTTATATTTCTCTTGAGTCTTGTATTTGAAAGTCAAATTTTCTATTCAACTTTCTTTTTATCAAGAATGCTTGAAAGTCATCTGTTTTTATTAAATATTCATTTTTCTCTTGAAATAGTATGTTTGGTTTTGCTAGGTAGATTATTTCTGGTTGTAATCTCAGTTCTTTTTGTCTTCCAGAATATCATATTCCAAATTGTCTGCTCCTTTGGCTGCTAAATCTTGTGATTCTGACTATGGTTTCATGATATTTAAATATTTTTTTTCAGGTCACTTGAAGTACATCTCTCACATCTCTTCTCTCTCGTCTCTCTCTCTCTCTCTCTCTCTCTCTCTCTCTCTCTCTCTCTCTCCTGGGAGCTTTGCAATTTAGCTGAAAAATTCCTGGGATTGTTTCAGGAAGTTTTTATTGGATTCTTTCAATTTTCTATTTTATCCTCTAATTCTAGAATATCAGGGTAGCTTACCTTGATAATTTCTTGATATATGAGGCCTAGCTCTTTCTATAGTCTTGATTTTCAAGTAACCCTTAAATTCTAAGTCTTTTTATTTAAACAATAGCTTTTTATTTTTCAAAATACATAGTTTTCAACATTCACCCTTGCAAAACCTTGTATTCCAATTTTTCCCCTCCCTTACTCTCACCCCCCTCCCCAAGACAGCAACCAATGGGATATATGTTAAACACGTGCAATTTTTCTATATGTATTTCCACATTTATAATGCTGCACAAGAAAAATCTGATAAAAAAGGGAAAAATATGAGAAAAAACAAGCAAGCAAACAACAACAACAAAGGTGAAAATACTTTGCTGTGGTCCACAGTCAGTTGTTATAGTCCTCTCTCTGGATGCAGGTGGCTCTCTTCATCACAAGTCTATTGAAATTGGTCTGAATCACTTTATTATTGAAAAAACCAAGTCCATCAGAGCTGATCATCATATAATCTTCTTGTTGCTCTGTACAACGATCTCTTGGTTCCATTCACTTTACTTAGCATCAGTTCATGCAAATATCTGCATGTCTTTCTGAAATCAATCTGCTGATCATTTCTTATAGAACAATAATATTCCATAACATTCAAGTACCATAATTTATTTATCCATTCCCCAAATGATGGGCACTCACTCAGTTTTCAGTTCCTTGCCACTATAGAAAGGGTTGCTATAACATTTTTGCACATGTGGGACCTTTTCCCCTTGTTATGATCTCTCTGAAATTTAGACTTAGTAGAGACACTGCTGGATCAAAGGATATGCACAATTTGATAACCCTTTGGGCATAGTTCCAAATTGCTCTCCAGAATGATTGGATAACTTCACAACGCCACCAATAATGTATTAGTATCCCAATGTTCCCACATCCCCTCCAACATTTATCATTATCTTTTCCTGTTATGTTAGATAAGCTGAAAGTGTAGTGGTACCTCGAAATTGTCTTATTTTGCATTTCTCTAATCAATAGTAATTTAGAGCATTTTTTTTTCATATGATTAGAAATGATTTTAATTTCTTAATCTGAAAATTGTCTGTTCACATCCTTTGATCATTTGTAATTTGGAAAATGGCTTGTACTCTTATAAATTTCAGTCAATTCTCTGTATCTTTTAGAAATGAGACCTTTATTAGAACTCTTGGATGTAAAAAACTTTCCCCAGTTTTCTGCTTCCCTTCTAATCTTGTCTGCATTGATTTTGTTTATACAAATACTTTTAAAATTTAATATAATCAAAATTAACCATTTTACATTTCATAATGTTCTTTATTTAGTTCTTCTTTGGCCATAATTTCTTTACTTCTTAATGGATCTGAGAGGTAAATTAACTCTTATAATCTTAATTTGTTTATAGTATCAGTCTTTATGTCTAAATCATGTACCCATTTTGACCTTATCTTGGTGCAGGGAGTTAGGTGCTGGTTAATGCCTAGTTTCTGCTATACTATTTTCCAATTTTCCCAGAAATTTTTGTCAAATAGTGAGTTCTTATTCCAGAATCTGAAGTCTTTGGGTTTATCACACACTAGATTACTATAGTTATTGACTATTGTGTCTTGGAAACCTAACCTATTCCACTGATCAACTACTTTACTTCTTAGCTGGTACCAAATGGTTTTGATGACCACTGCTTTATAATATAGTTTAACCCTATAATTCTTAAGCTATCTCTTCTCAATTTATTTTCCAAGTTGGATGTTTTTAATGAGATATTTTTATCTTCTTTTTTTCCATTCTTTGGACTTTGTTTTAATGTTTTTTGATGTCTCAAGGGGGTCATTAGCTTCCACTTTCCCAAACCTAATTTTTAAGAAGTGATTTTCCTTCAGTGAGATTTTATACTTCCCCCTCCCCCATCAGACACTTCTATTTATTAAAAAATAATTTCCATCAGCGAATTTTTGTATTTTTTCCATTTGGTCAATTCTGTTTTTTAAGGTGTTATTTTTTTCCAGTATTTTATTCCATTTTTAAAACCAAGCTGTCTTTTTATAATATTCTTCCTTTGCTTTCATTTCCTTACTTTAATTTTTCCTCTACTAATTTTATTTTATTTCATAAATTATTTTTTAGGTCTTTCAAAAATTTTTGTTGGTCTTGTGTCTATTTCACATTCCCTCACCCCCTCCATTGAGACTTTGCTTGTTAGTGTTTTGATTTCATTGTCATCTTCTGAATTTGTGTTTTGATCTTCCCTGTCACCATAATAGTTTTTTTTTGTTAAGGTTCTTTTGTTGTTATTGTTGTATTAATTTCCCCAACCTATTAATTGATTTTGAAATGTGTTAAAGTTCAACACTGTTTCCAGTGGGGAAGGTTGGAGTGCAGGGAGTGTGGGTGTGAATAGGCATTGCCTCAAACTTCAAGTGTTTTCATACTGTTTTTTTCAGAGCTAATTTGTAGTATTGGAAGTTTTGGTGCTTCCAAGATGGAGTGATCTGGGAAGAAGTAGGTCATTGCTCTCCTGATCTTCACTCTGGTTCTTACACAGTAAGAACCCCTGATCCTTGGGATTGCAATCTGTACTGTTCCACAGTGTTCCTTATCCCTTGTGATCAGAAGTGATACTGTTCTTCAGGGTCTCTGACTCTTTGTGACCAAAAGCAATATAGCCTTTCAGAGCTTCTGCTCTCTCTTTACTGAAAGTGCTACTCTGCCATTGAGCTATGACGAGATGTAGATATAAGTAATGGAATTGCCAAATAGCATCTGGTATCTTGTCCAGTGCTAGCACAGGGAGTCCCCTGTAATCTCTTTCTGACCAGATGCCAGATTTCCTTACTATCTCTGTCTTGAGATATTCCAAAGATGCTGCAGCTTCTGTTTCTACCATCTGGTCTCACCATTGGTGTTTTATCTATGTGTGTTTTGGGATAGCTTTCATCCTCATATCTTTTCAACCTCCTAAATTGTTTTGGATTCTAAGAGTGAGTCACGCTGACCTTTTGTTAACTCTGCCACTCCAGAATTTGATTTGAGGCATTATTTTAAATATTTGGAGGAGAATGTTGGAAGGCTCTAATGAGGGAAAGGAAAGGGGGAACCCCATTCTCGGCACATAGATAATCCCATGAGGCGCAGTGTCCCCTGTAAAATGAATTTACAGGCCCGAAAACCTAGATTGATAAATAAAAGGCTTATTGTAGAAATTTGGAAGTTAAGTTAAGTTAGAAAGATGCCAGGGCCAAAAGTGGCTGCTGGGCGGGCAGGAACCCTTACATGGCTGGAAGGATACCATGTATTGGCTGGGAGGGCTCCTGCCAAGAGGGCGGTACCCCTAAGTTCTTGACGGGCTTTTCAGTTAGCTCAGATCAGGTGAGGGTTGGGGGAAGCTGAGCTGAGAGTGGGGGCTGGGCCCGATATTCAAAGGGTGCCTTTGACCAGGATTTGTGAATCAAGGTCAGCCATGGGCAATTAGAAAGGAATCTTAAAGGGACTTCAACCCCCATCAGCTTTACCCTTGTAAGTGAATAACTTTTCTGTAGCTATTATTTCCCCCAGTTTATTGATGAGGAAACTATGGTTGTGAGTGTTTAAGTTATTTATTGACAATCATGAGTTTTCTTAAATTTTATTTTATTTTTTTAGTGAACAAAAATCCATCTCTTCTTCTCCTTCCCACCTAACCCTATCTAGCCTCCATTGAAAAAGAAAGAAAATTTAAATCTTGGTTACAAATATGCATAGTCAATCAATGTAAATTCTCCCATTTGCTTATATTCAAATTCTCTCTCTCTCTCTCTCTCTCTCTCTCTCACTGTACCCTGTATCTATTAACTTTCTATCAAGAAGTGAGAATTTCCTCACAAATCCTCTGGAATCAAATGACACAGCTACTAAGTACCAGGAAGGGAATTTGAATCCAGGTTACTCCTTCCCTTTATTAGACCTCTATGTGTAAATAAAAATTATATGTAGTTCTGGAACCTGTGATATCCCATAGGATTGTTTGAGTGGAGTGGCAATCAAAATATCATGTCAATAGATTGGCTCAAAGATGTTATTATTGAGTTGTAATACAGAATCTGCTAATGGAATAACAATAATTCAAACTAAGAGCCAGAGGAAGCTTAAAATTTTTCATACAAAATACTGTCTCTTAATCTAGACAATTTGAATGTAAGTCAGTAAGTCAAGGGAGGGACTATGAATTGAGGCTCAGAATCCTAAACAATTACTTGAAGGTAAAAATAGTTATGATCTGGACTATCTTCATTAAAGTGTGTTATGTTTTTGAAAGGATCTTCTCAGTGGACATTTATGGGTAAATGTTTTTCAAAGAAAAATATTTAATTTCATTGCAAAAACTATTTGGATTTTTTTTTTCATAGTTACTGTTTCCTCTTCTGTGTAGCAAGATATTTGTTTATGAAGTTTGCTCAATAGTCAACATGATTTCTAAAATGCTCTTTTTGTAAAGATTTCAGTTATAAATAGCTACATATATAAGACTAAATTTTTATTCAGAAAACCCTAGGTAAATCCTTGTCTTTGGTTGATTAAGCTATGAGCATTCCTTCAAGTGAGGTCATTCAAATGCTTTAAAGTCAATGAAATTTCCTTCTGTATAGAGGAAGGAAAACTAGGTTTCATAATATTTATTCAGAAGAGACAAATTTTCGATAAATATGGAATCATTATCACTCTCTAGAACATTAAAAAGTAATTAAATTTTTTTTTTTAACTTCTTCCATTGGTATATTTGTGGCCGTACATGCCAGGAAACACTCCACTGGTGGTAGATAAAAATTGAGCTATGCTTTTCCCCTCATGTTTATTGTTTTCCAAAAATGCTCTATAGAGCATTTTTCTATTCCATATGATAGAGGCCTTCTTTTGGATCTTTTCCTATTTTATGAATACCAGTTCAATTCCAGGGCCTATAGATGAAATTCTCTGTTTGCAGCTAGCCTCCTAGTGAGGTCTGCTCACTGAAATATTCAAATGAACAATTTACAAAGTAAAAATAAAATGGATGAAACATGCATATTTTACATATAGAGCATAATTCCCCTAAACTTTCAGAACAGATTCTCTAGCTAATGCTATTATAGAAAGTACTCAGAAAGAAACTATAACTCATCAGCCCCTACTATATGTATTTACTGTGAGTAGGCAGAGGACATAATTAATTCAAAGCAAAGGCATTTAATGAAATGTCATAGAAATACAAGTAGCAACAAAATATTTCTGCATAAATCTGGTATGTATTCCCACATAAATAAATATAATACAAAATGGGAAGGATAGAAGTAGAAAAGTGATATCCTCATAGAAGAAAAGACATAGGTTTGCTCATGGCCAAGGTTTACTCATGAAGGGACATCTCATAACTTTGACCCTGTAAGTTTGTTGATAGTGATGTAAACTGAGATCTTTTGTGGGGAAATGATGTAAATTGTGTCTCCTGGGGTGAACCCTGAAACTGTTCCCCTTCTCAGGGGAAGTTCCTGAATCTCAAACTCTCCTCTGAAAAAGGTCCATCCTTCAGGGAACCAAATGATGAAGTCAGGGAACCAAATGATGAGGTGCAAGATGTGGGTTAGGAGATCCCCTCTGGTTGGAACCATAGGTCCCTTGCGAAAGAATTCACAAATCTGAAATCTGCGGCAAAAGAAATTTTATTTTGATTTATTTTCACTAAGATGACAGCTTTCTTAGTGGGCAAAGACAGCCTGCTAAGAAGACCACTACCTTAGCAAACATAATTCTCTTTAGGACTTCTGGAAAGATTTGAGGTTCAGAGTTGTCTTTTATTAGCCTCTGAGGCTTGGGGCTTCAATTCAATTCAAAATTGAATGAAATTACTTAACTGGGAGTTTGAGCCACTCAGTGTTGATTTTGCTACAAGCCTAGATTTCCAATTGAAAAGAGATTACTTATCTTGGGATTTTCCTTTGTGAACAGAAGGTGTGGTCTCTCCCAAGAGGCTGGGAGAATTTGAGACCCCAATCACCCTTATTTTACAGATTAAAAGGGACAAAGTTTCAGGGCCCCCCAAAAAGTTAAGGGAAACACAATCTTCCCACAATCTTGTAGTCTCCCCTAGCTGCTATTCTGATGAATCTTCATCTCTATAGGCAGCTATTGCTCTTGTTGTTTGTTCTTGGTTCTTAAAGAGGACCATGACATTGAGAAGGGAGGATATGCCATGGAAGTGAATTGAATTTATGGGTGGGAGTTCTGTGTCTTACTTTTCTCAACAGAGCCATCTAGGTTCAATGGTCAGATAAAGATTGGGACAACTGGAGATAGTCCTGGATGTAGTGAGAAATCTTGGTCTTGTTAAAGGTATGGTTCAGCAGGTCTCCTAATCTTTCTCCTGATCTCCACTTTATCCTGAAATTGACTCTGCTGAAATTCCCAACTGTCATTTCCTCAGGGAAAAGTGGGTATTGCTCTTAAAACCTAACTTCCTCTTTGGAATATAATTTTTTTTATGAATAGGGATTGTTTCATTATTTCTCCAACACCAAGCACAATGTTTGGAACTCTGTGGATTTATAGATTGAATCTTAGCCTAAAGCCCATGTAGTTTCCCTTAACTCTTTTAGAAAAGTTAGAAAATTCCTTGAAGATGACAGAGCTGTTCCCTCAAAGTCTTAGCTGTTGGAGCTATTATTTCTCCAGCAGGAGAATCTCTGCCCTAAGCATTACCTTTGGAGAACAAAAGTCTTCCATCTAAACTTTTCCTTGGATTTTTTTTTTTTTTTTGGTAAGGAATGTGTTATTCTATTAGACTTTATCCTTCCTTATCTATACTCCCCACATTTCCATAAGCCTAGTAATGATTATTATTATTATTATTTTTGGTGTCTGCCAAATAGATCTATAGTTTGAACTTTCATAATTTTTAAACAAGATTCTTTTATATAATCTCATATTATAGTATTATGTGGGCAGAGAAAGGCACAGAGAAACAATGCCAGGGCAAAGGGTGGGAAGGTCATCATCTTAGCTGCCCAGACAATAACTTTTTGTGTGGAAATAACTGAGTGAAGACACTCTCTAGGGAATGTGATCTTAAACTATATCTTAATTGTGACTTGAGACTTTATAATAACAAATAGAGCTATAGCTAAAAGTTGCAGTTGTTTGTCCCCAGCTGTTTCCTACCACCTCTTAATTAACACTTAAGTTCTTCTTTTAAGTAATGATGAATTTGAATTGTCTTATCTGTTTGCCTAGGGAAAATTAAATTGTTTATTATTATTGACTTGTATTCTTTTGTTTCTGGGCTAGATATCCACCATTTGAATGTAAGCCTGGACTCCCCCAAACAATGGGAGGAAAAAGTCAGGTTGAGGAGGAAGGCTTCTTCATTCAAGGTATTTAATCTTATGTTGTGCAGTTTATGCTTTGCACATTACCGACAAGCACCTTGTCATATAGGAGAGGCCCTTTCTCTGAGATCTTAATAAACTCCTTTTTGCTTTTTCTTACTCTGAGAGTCTCTGATTGTTCTTGTGGATGTTACTGTCCCACACACTTCCTTTAATTGTGAATGTGAACAAAATCTGAAAAATGATTTGCCATATGCTTTTACATGGAAATCTGGATATATAGTTAGGAGGACAGCCCACAGAATAATGATACTGTATATCTTGGAAAGTTTCTGAAGGAGGACAATGGGCTGAGTCTAGGATGGAGTGATTCCAAGTTGCTCACTGTCTATCTTTTAAAAAGCAATACTTAACTTGGGTGATGTTACATGTTGGGATGGGGGTGTGAAACAGTGTACCCTTCTGATCTGTAAAATTAACTTTCTGAAATTCTGTCCCCTTTGATTTCTGGCCTCCCAGGCTCTGTGGAGTCTGGGAGAGAGTTTCTTAGGCTGGGCCATCTAAGGCAAATCACCTCCATTGACAGCTGGATCTTCATTCAAATTCAGGCTGAAAAAGCCTTCAAAGTAATTTCATTTGGGAGATCCTAGTCTGATAAGTTCAAACTGCCTCCTCCTCTTCTTCACTCCCCCCAATTTCTACTCATAAAATAGATTTCTGCTCTCTCATTTCTTTGCAGAATGTCCAAAGTAGGTGACTTGCCTCTTTGGCATAGCTGCCAGGACCCTGCCCACCGAGAAGACATTCTCTTCTCAGTGCCAGCTTCCATTTCCCTAATAGGACTTTGCCCCTGAAGTAGTCAGTTTTTCTAACAAAGCTGACTTCTCATCCAAAAATAAACTTCCATTTTTGCCACTTAAAACTCTATGGGTTTGTGAATTCTTTCATGAAGGACCTGTGCTGACTGAAAGAGGATTTCCACAATTCTCTGACTGCCACTAGATCCCATCAATTGTAGATGAGGGGAAATCATGATCTTAAAAGAATCTATAATGTGGATGATTCCAAGGAGAATGGAAAAATGATTAGTGGGTGGCAGCATATTACAATAATTTGTGCAGAAAGACATTCATGAGAGGTATAGGAATGTATGGTTAGAAAAGGGAATGGGCTGGTCATGTGGCAAGAGCAAGATGAACAAACAGCCTGAATGCTACCTGTGGATTATTAAAAGATGTAAAAAAAAGCCACCAATATATTGCTTATTTTTAAAAGGAGGATGTATAAATATAACAAGGATTGAATAAGAAAAAAATGTGACTATGTTTCCATTTTAATAAAGAGCATCATTGACAAATAGTCAAATGTTTAGCATTAGATTCTGATAATTAATATTAGTATTAGGGCAGTTGACATTCCTGAAAAACTTATGCTTATCATGGACACTTTGGATCCCTCACTAAAATTTTCTCTCTTTGGGAATCTCACTGAACCAGTAGCCTGGAAATTTTTTGAGTGAAACTTCCATAAGAATATTCCAAACTGCTTTTGTCCCAAAGAGACTTTAAAGAAGGGAAAGGGACCCACATTTGCAACTCTTTTTGTAGTGGCAAGAAACTGGAAACTGAGTGGATGCCCATCAGTTGGAAAATGGCTAAATAAATTGTGGTACATGAATGTTATGGAATACTATTGTTCTATAAGAAATGATCAACAGGATGATTTCAGAGAGGCCTGGAGAGACTGACATGAATTGATGCTAAGTGAAATGAGAAGAAACAGGAGATCATTGTACATGGCAACAAGATTATATGACAATCAATTCTGATGGACGTGGCTTTCTTCAACAATGAGATGATTCAAACCAGTTCTAATTGTTCAGTAATGAAGAGAATCAGCTACACTCAGAGAGAGAACTATGGGAAATAAGTGTGAATCACAACATAGCATTTCCACTCTTTCTGTTATTGATTGCTTGCATTTTTGTTTTCCTTCTCAGATTTTTTTCTTTCTTTCTAGATCTGATTTTTCTTGTGTAGAAGGATAACTGTATAAATATGTATACATATATTGTATTTAACATATAATGTAACATATTTAACATGTATTGGACTACCTGCCATCTAGGGGAGGGGGGCGGGGGAAGGAGGGGAAAAGTTGGAACAGAAGGTTTTTCAAAGGTCAATGTTGATAAATTATCCATGCATATGTTTTGTAAATAAAAAGCTATAATAATTTAAAAAAAGAAAATAAATTCTATCCATCTCCAAATTTTTTTTTTACATGTAACAGAGAAAAAATAAAAGTTGACAACATAAAAAAAGATTCTTTCAAACTTTAGTCAGTGGTCCTCAAAGTTTTTAAATAGGGGGCCAGTTCACTGTCCCTCAGACTGTTGGAGGGCCGGACTATAGTAAAAACAAAAACTCACACTCTGTCTCCTCCCCTCAGCCCATTTGCCATAACCCGGCGGGCTGCAAGTGTCCTCAGTGGGCCGCATCTGGCCCACGGCTGTAGTTTGAGAACCCCTGCTTTACATGGAAGAAGAAAAAACAGGGAAGAAAGAAATGCCATCCTTATTGTGATTCAAAGGTCAACCATTATTTTTTTTCCAAAAGAGCAACACAGTTCTTTTCTATATTTCATTATTTTCTTGTAAGAATGCAAATTGACAGGAAAATAAAAAAGTTACTTTGGATCTCTTCTTTCAAGAAGCAAGTGGAAGACTGTAGGTATAGACAGAGAGCTTCAGAGTAAAAAAAAAAACAAAACTTGAATTCATGTGTTGTCTTTGACATACTAACTGTTGATCCATGGCAAGTGACTTAACCCTTCATATCTTCATAATTTAATCCTCCAGATCTTAAGCAGATCTCTAAGAGCAAGTCCTGATCTGCATTGGCAAAGAGCAAGATTATTCATCAAGAGTTACTTCTATTAATAATCATTGATTGGGAATAATTAAATAATCAGGATTTCTTGAACATTCCCTGATCATCTAAGCACTATATATCTTCCATCACATAATATCTTCTTTAAGTTCCTCCCATATCTATTGATGGAGTACCACAGTTCCTACCACAAACCCACAAACCCCAGATTCCTTCTAGTTTCTTTCTTTTTTCCTCACATCCAATTAATCACCAAGTTATGCCAATTCTATTTCTTCATTACCTCTGAAATCTGTACTTTCTATTTCCATGGCTACAACTTTAGTGTAAGTCCACTTGGGTCATTGAAAAAGGCTCTTAATTCTCACCCACATTAGTTTCATCACCCAATTGAGCTTGAGTCTTATAGACAGATTAAACTTTTTAAAGCATAATTCCACTGGTATCACTCCAAAAGTCACAGACATTCAATATCTCCTTATTGTTTACTAAATAAGATCCAAATCATTAATCTATCATTCAAAACTCTTCACAACTTATTTTTAAAAGACATTTAGTTTTTATTTTTATTTAGGGAATAAAACAAGCATCTCTATAACATAGTAAAATAAAAAAGATAATTGCACAAGAAATAGCAAATCCATTGTGTACAACTTGCTATTCCTTTAAAAAGTGTAATAAAGTTATCATATAAATTTCTTTGTTTTCCTCTCCACCAACCTAGAGATAGTTACTGAGTGAAGTGAACTGTGAAAGCTGTCTCACAAGATGGAGACAGTGTTCTAAAGACTGAGTGAAGGTGGTCTGTGCCCCAGGACTAGGTTTCTTTCTCCAGAAATCATGTGGTTTACAAGGAGTAGGACCTTTTCTTTGTGAAACTAAGTTGAGTCTACGTTGGCATTAAAACTCCCATATAAGGTAATTCAGTAATCCTAAAGATGTGGTTGGATTGCAAAATTTTCCTCATTTATGACTTTGAATGTGAGGTCATTTGTCCTGACTAATCAGGGCAAAAGTTCCAGTCTATAGGGAGTGTTAGCCCAGGCTCATATATATATATATAATTCTTGTCCCTCTTTGCCCAACTCTTTGTGGGGAGGGAGACATCCTTTCTTGCAAGATCATAATAATTTCCTTCCTGCTTTTGCCTTGAGAAGTTGTCTTAATTTATTTGATTTATTTGAGCTGGTAGTCTTGTCACACACACTACCATTAGACATAAATATGCATATGTAAAATCATTCTATACATACTTCTATTTATCAGTTCTTTCTCTGGTGGCAGATAGAATCTTCTTTCATATATTCTTTGTAGTTAATTTGGGCATGTAAAATAGTCACAAATGACTTATTTGCTCAACAATATTGTGTTCTCTTGGTTCTGCTCAATTTGCTCTTCATTATTTCATGTAGTCCATATATATCCATGTTTTATAAGATTGTCAAGTTCATCATTTCTTTTAGCACATTGACATTCCATCACAAGCGTATATCCCATGTTTAGCCATTCTCAATCAACAAATATCCTTGTAATTTCTAATTTTTTTTGCCACCACAAAGAGAGCTACAATAAATATTTAGAACACATAGATTTTTTTCCTTTTTCTCTGATCATCTTGGGAAACAGAATTAGTAGTGGAATTGCTGGGTCAAAGGATATAGGCTGTTTAATAACTCTTATAATTCCGGATTACTTTCCAAAATGGTTGGATGAATTCACAATTTCAATTAATAATCTATCTTATTTAATTCAGGTAACTGGCTCCCATTCAAACATTTTACATTCTAGTCAAACTAGATTACTATCTTTTATCAGACCAGGTCCTACTTTTATACTTTTGGGTAGCTTATCTCTTCTGTTTGAAATGCACTCACATCCCATCTCTACCTAATTCCAACCTCTCCTAAAATTTTTCCCTTATTCTCCCAGTTAATTTGTTTTCTAGTTCCTCAAAAATTTCTGTCACAACTGGTTTGACATAATTTTTTTGAATATTGAATATTTGAATATAATTTTTGAATATAATTTCACTTTTTACCAAGTATTTGTGTTTAGTGCTTTATCCCACCCCTGCCCCCTGTAGATTATGACTTCTTTGAGGATACAGCCTGTCATCTTTCACCTTTAAATAACCAAAATCAAACCTAGTAGTACCTTACATATAGCACAAACTTTCACATGAAGGATTGTTAAATTGAATTGGCTTGTTGAATGCTTGTGTACAAGGTAGAAAGGTGTCAACTAGAGCATGAATAGAGATAGATTCTGGTGGATGCAAAGAGGGTTCCAATGTCTACTTGGTGGGAGATTTCTGATGGAATGCTCCTTGACCTTGTTCAGTTTAATATTTGTGTATCACTGGTTTGGAGGAATACCTAGATAATATGCTTATGAACTTAAAAGATGACACAAAAGTGAGATTTTGGATGATCAGACTGGAATCTAAAAAGTTCTTAAAAGACTAGAACATCATGCCAAATTAGATGAGGTCAAATTTAATAGAAACAAAAATAAATTTAATAAATAAAATTTTTTTGTCTTTCTGGTCTCCTTTGTAGTCACTGATAGTTCATTCTTTAGTAGGAAAGAGGTGGGGAGGGGTAAAGAGGGGAAGAGAAGGGATAATCCCAGTTCCCTCTTGCTATCCCAAACTATCACCAAAATGGAGGAAATGTGTTTAGATATCATTTTGTTTGAAAAAAACCCTGGGAACTACATGTTTAATAGGAGTCAATTGGAGTCTACTGCATTTTTCCCACTCCTCCACCCTTTGCCCCTAGCCCCAAATCTAAAAGAGTCTGACACTTCATTAAGACAAATGTGAGTTCCACGAGAAGGGAAGTAAACAGGACAAGGGAGGTAAACAGTCCATTGTCTTGACTCTTGCCTAAGACAACTGGGAAATTGTACTCCTTTCTGGGTGCCACATTTTATGAATATAATTAATAAGCTGGAGTGTCCAGAGGAAGAACTTGAGTTCACGTCAAATGATGATCACATGAAGAAACTGGGGATGTTTAGCTTGTAGAAAAGAAGACTTAGGGGAGCCATGATGATTATCTTCAAGTATGAAGGGCTGCTACATAGAAGAGGGATAAACTTGTTCTGCTTGCCCCTGGGAGAAAGAATTGGGAGCCATGGCTGGACATTCAGAGGCAATTAGGTGCCACAGATAGAGCACTGGATGTGATCAGGAACACTTGAGTAGTAATCCTGCCTTAGATACTTACTAGTTGTGTGATTCTGGGTAAGTCATTTTAACCTCTTTCAGTCTCAATTTCTTCCTCTTTAAAAATGGGATAATAATATAATGATAATATAGTAATATTAATAACAACTATCAGGGTGGTTATGAGGATCATATGAGATAATATAAGTAAAGTGCCCTAGAAATGCTTATTATTATTATTATTTCTAAGTTTAGTGTAAGGAAAAAATTTCTAACTCCTAGAGCAACCCTGAAGTGAAATTTACTGCAATCCATTTCCTATCCCTAAAAATGGATTGGAGGTTGGATGGTCATCTGAGTTTATCATAGATGAAATTATTATTTTTTTTTTTTTGAGGCTGGGGTTAAGTGACTTGCCCAGGGTCACACAGCTAGGAAGTATTAAGTGTCTGAGACCAGATTTGAACTCTAGTCCTCCTGAATTCAAGGCTGGTGCTCTATCCACTGAGCTACCTAGCTGCCCCACATGAAATTATTATCCAGATCTCGTCAAATAGGCTAGCTTTTGGGATTCTTTCCAACTTTTAGATGTTGCAAATTGAATAGAATACTAGAATCAGCAGAGGAGCAATGGTAACTTTTATTTTCTGGATAAAAATTGTTCAGGAAAATTCCTGCATTTTTGCTGTTGTGTGAAAAGAACCAAATGCATTCAGGATCCAGGATAATGTTAGAGATCTGAATTAGATATAGAGATGCAGACACTGTCCTGGATGAGCATCTTGACATCAGAATAGGTCCAAGGTTATCTATTTTTGGTTTTATGCTGTTTTCTTAGTTTGATTCACAGATTTCTTTTCCCTAATCTAATGTGGTAATATATGTAATGTGTGGTATAATACTGGAAATGTAACTGAGAACATTTGTAACAATAGTTATTTTCATAATTTCAAGACTGGTAATTTGCATAGTAAAGCTCTGTTGTGAATATATTTGATATGAACAGAGCAATAGCAAAATATCATTTTAATGATAACAAACATAGGATTCTCCATTATTTTAATGCTTACATATTTCTGCATATCATTAAATTTTTTTTAATTTCATAAACTTCTGAATCAAACTGAAAATTAAAAAGAAACCTAAATAAGAAAAACCCTGATCTTTGAAAATTTGTTGAATGATTTGTTCTTTATTTGTTGATGCAGTTAAAATCCAAAGTTAACTAGAAATTGAATAATTCATTTTAGAAACATCATAAAACAACCGAGAGGTATGCTATACTAGACTGGAGATAAACATAATGACTGTCATGAACACAAATTAATTGTTTGGGGATTTATCATCTTCATGTAAAATTTTTAAAAGTATAATTTAATTACCAGTGTCATCTGCACAGTTTTCATTGAGATGTAAGAGAATTATCATTATTTACAATGTGTTTCTCTACTGGATTCACTTCACAATAGACACATTACCTTTACTACTAGTGAATTTAGCTTTTCAAAACTTAAATGTCTTTCACTATCTTTGATGTTGAATGGCAATGGAATGTCCATCCAGGGATTTAATATTAATAGAAACTTGTGAATAATTGTGGGGGAACAGAACAAATGTAAGTAACTCATGGGAGTTGAGGGGTGGGGTTAGGGAGCTTCCATTTGATTCTGTTACTTTTCAAAATAGAACAATGTGCCTACCAGCCTCCAGTGTGGTTATGATGTTGTAAATTCCTCACAGTTAAGGCTCATTAAGCCTGAGTTACCAGGCATTTGTTTTCTGCAGGCAGACTTTTGTAGGGTTGTTAATTCATATATCTCAAGACTTTCTGGGGGAAGCATAAAACTGTCAAAGACACTAGGGCTGAAGCTGTAAGGGACCTTAGAAGTCATCCAGTCCAAGCTCTTCATTTTATAGGTTAGGAAACTAAGTGACTTGACAAAAAGTAATATATATATATAAAGAGAGAGAGAGAGAGAAAGAGAGAGAGAAGAGAGAGAGAGAGAGAGAGAGAGAGAGAGAGAGAGAGAGAGAGAGAGAGAGAGAGAGAGAGAGAGAGAGAGAAGAGAGAGAGAGAGAGAGAGAGAGAGAGAGAGAGAGAGAGAGAGAGAGAGAGAGAGAGAGAGAGAGAGAGAGAGAGAGAGAGAGAGAGAAAGAAAGAGTTCAGCATCTGGACTGAGATACTCACTTGTGATACCTGTGTGAGACCTTAACACCCACAACATTTTCCTCATCTGGCAGGTGAGGTGGTATATATATATTTAAGGCATTTTAAAATAGTAACAGTTTTAAGGGGTATTCCACACCACAGGTAGCACACAGATCTCCTATTCCCAGGTTAAGGCTTGATTTTGTAACATCTCTCCTTGTCTGTATTTATATTTAGATTATTAATCTTTTTCTTGTTAGTGAAAATATACAATCCTCTCTCTATTTACTCTGATTTTTTTTTCTCTACAGAGATTCAAACCTCTCCTCAAATCTCTTTCTAGGGTAGCATCAATCATACAGATATTTCACAGCTGTCATATTTAATTTTATATAAAAGGCGAAATAAAATGATTGCCATGAAAGGACAGTAAACAATGGGGTGGCTAAGCACAGTTTGCTTGGATATGAAGAAGTTGGCTACAAAAACAGAAGCATTGTTTCCTCTTCAACCCTTCTCAAAGAGAAAAAAGAAAATTGTCTACCAGTGTATCAGAAATATAGACTTGGAGCTAGTCTGTCTTTAATAGGAGGATGATATCAGTGTGAGGAATTCACAATGCCCCATGACTGCCTCATAGTCTCACTGCAGCAGTAGCCCATCAATATCTCACAAGGAAGGAGAAGGAAAATTGGTACTTGAAGGACACTGGGAAGAAAAGAGGGAAGAGAAAGTAAATGGCCATGAAAGAAAGCCTCCCTGGTAGTCAACCAATACAGAAGAAATTTTCTTTATCCTAAGAAAGCCGATAATAGAATAAGTGGCTTTGTCTAGATATTTGTCTTGATCTTTGGCAGACTTCAGTTCATCCTTGGCAAAAGGATGATTTACTGTTTCAGAGGTGGATTCTATCCCACACTACATGAGGAGGCATAAGTTATGTTTAGGGTGCAGACGTCATCTCATACAAGAACCAAGATCCAGAATAACAAATGCTGTTCTCATTGTATCATCTGAGTAGGTCCCAATTAGTGTGAATAATGAATTCCACCAAAGTCGTTCATGCATTCAAATTCACATCATTCAAAGTTATAATCAAGGAAAATATGATAATCGGCTACAGCCCATTGGAAATATGCAGTGCGAATTCGAATGTGGTAAGCATTTAATGAGATTCATCATATACAGTAATGGAGACTTGGCTATTCTCTCTTCATTCCACCAAGTTGAAGAGGTAACATGGTTACTTGGAATCTGGTACAATTACTTAAGATTAGTCTGATTCCTTTCCCTTTAGAGTACAAAGCGATGGGAGGGACATTTCTGTTAGCCAGTGCGTTTTTATGGTTACTTTGTTGAGTGTAATTCCCTCTCTTTTCTTTGGAGACTTGTGAATTCGTTTTCTTGATAGCCCAATTATTTGTATTTTAAATAAAGTCTTTTACTGTTAGCAGGCCATGAAGTCCAAAAGATTCTTGATGGTTGAACCCTGGTAGAAGGAGTTCCAGGAGTAAAAATGGTTGAGCCAATGTAGAGAATATTGAATAAAACCTTGAATAGAATCATACAGAGTAACAGGGAGGGGAGATTAAAAAAAAAACAACCAAAAAACCCTATAAATAACCTTTTAGACCTCAATGAAAAAAGCACAATCAATTACTTGGAGGATATATGACCAGCATTTTCCCATAAACAGTTTGTAATTAAAAAAACCTAATCTTATCAGAAATGAGAGAAAGAATATAGTATGTTTTTTTTTTTCTCATCTGCTGCCTGATTCCTTTAAGTTTTGATCTGATTTTATAAAGACATACTACAGTGTCTTAAATTTTGGATATGTGTACCAATGATTACCTTCACATTTGAAACAGTTCCCTTCTACTAAGTTGTTAGAAAGTAGGCAGCTAGGACCTCCAGTGAACAGAGCTCTGGGCTTGGAATCAGGAAGATTCATCTTCATCAGTTCAAATCCAGTTATGCATATCTTATGTGTGACTCTGGCCAAATCACTTAACCCCGTTTCTCAGTTTCCTCAACTGAAAAATGAGCTGGAGAAGGAAATGGTAAATTGCTCCAGTATCTTTGCTGAGAAAACCTCAAATGGGGCCACAAAGAACTGTATATGATTGAAATTACTGAACAGCAAGCAGTTTGGGTAAACTCCTAGTAACTAGGGATAGTTTTGTACTTTATATTTCTATCCCCAGTGTTTACCACATAGTAAGTGCTAAACAGATATTTATTGATTGATTAGTAATTGATTTGTGAAGTCCAAGTCCAAAATACACAAATTCCTTTAATAGACACATGTTGATTATGAAAATAAGCATGTCAATTTTATTAGTAATATATCTTTTTATACATATTATAATTTGTGCTTTACAAGTCTGCATATTAAAAAGTCACTATTTCATATGCTTGGGTGATTAGTCTTATCTCAGAGACAATACAGAATATTGTAATTTCTGGTTACAGCTGATTATAGAGTCAGAATGCAGATTACTTCTTCAATTGTGAGATTGCACATTGGTTTTCTATGCGAAGCTGGGGATTTTCAAATTGTTATCAGATCTAGTCAAGCAAAGTAGCATTTGATGAGCTTCCATTGACATAAAACATGAAAATGGAATTGAATTCCTTTTTAATGAGCTCTAAGCTCTATGTAAAATAAGCTAGTATGAACAGCTAGAAATTCACTCCTGGCCTTTAGAAGACAGACATTAATTCACCTTGCCTAAATTTGGCATACTGCATTGGAAAGTAATATTTACTGTCTCAAGGGATTAGAAGTTTATTCCTTGCCATTTTCTTTGTACTTAAAGAAAAAAATGATTTCAGAGTACGAGAAGACCAACTCTTGTTAAAATCGAAGATATTTCAACTTTTAAAATCTGATATTTTTCACATATGATAACATTTTCTAATGTTACAAATCTAACATCAGTTGAGAATGTACTTTGAGTAGCATATTTCCCAGTGGGAAGGAATTGTACAAACTCATCCATACTCTCTTTCCCATCACTCTTTGTAAACAATGATATGTATTCACAAATTGACTTTGTATGACAGTGGAGAGAAGATTGTAACTACTGACTATGATAACTGGCATGGTGAAAATGTATAGTCAAGTTTTCTTTTTCTCTTCCTTTATTTTCAGTTTAAAGATACATGAACCAGATTTTTAGAATTCAAGAAAATATATTCTACTAGCCTTTATTAGTCCTAAGGAGACTCTAATTCTGGCACAGAGTATTTTTAATATTTCATCATGTTGTTTAGAAATCTAAAACCTATTCTCACAATCCCCTTTTCCTCTATTTGTTCACCTCCCAAATTTACCATTTTTCTTCTGATGCTCTTGTTAATTAATTGGAAATGGTGATGAAAATGTGTTCCCATGGCCTTGCCCAAACACTATCTTGAATCCTTTTGTCTTCACAATAACCCTGGGAAGCAGGTGCAGTTATTATTCCCATTTTACAGGTGAGGAATCTGAGGCAAATAGGTTAAATAACTTGCCCAGGGTCACTTCATCCACTGCATCACCCTGTTGATGTATACAGATCCAGCAAATGTTAATATTTACAAAGTCATTTCCCCATGCCTTTGTAATCCTTATCAATGTTTTTTTGGATTCTGCAAGCAATATAATTTATGCCAGGTGAATCACCAGAAGTGAATAGTAAGAATCTAGTTGGACAAGTCTTGGGAGTCATGGTATGGATCATTCTTTGCAAAGAGAGAAGATATTTCTATTACTATTAAGTCAACAATCAATTGCTTCCATAGGGAATCAATAGTCTTCCTTCTCTAACCATTTCTGGATCATCTCTCATCTGACAAAAACTGTAGAATCATATCATCCTTCCTTAAAAGGCATACAGCTGGTTCATACTCAAAAAACTTAACAACAGTCCATGGCAAATAGTAGGCACTCAATCAATGTTAATTGATTAAAGGATTAAAATCTTGACTTTTTGTGAAGAGGTGAAAAGCTTTATAGTGTTTTCTTTCATCTTTTGCTTTCTTTTCCCTTTTTCTTTTAATCTCTTTTCTCCTTTTCTTTCTTGAGCTCTTCTATTTCTCAATTGTGACTTTAAACACCTGCTCCAATGGTAAGTTAGTTTTAGTAAATTGTTCTATAACGTGGGCTGCTCAGTAGTGATGACCAAGTCAACTGTTTTCACTTTGTTGCAATTGAAATTTAATTAAAGGGTAAACTGAAGGATGTGTCTGAGCAAGGTAACATTTATTAGCAGGGGACAGGTTTGTCACCTGTCAATAAATGTCTCAATGGCTTGCCTCCATTAATGCCAAAGATTCTGAGCAAAAAGATAGTTTCTCTTATATAAGTCTTGGGGAGTATAGAACAAAGAACAGAGGAAAGTAGATGACATAATGGAATTAAGGTCAACATGACTGATTACAGAGCTGAGATGCAGGACATCATGATTAGTTGGAAGTTTGGTAATGGGACTATGACTCTAACTCTCACAAGATTAAGGAGTGTTCATTTATTCAAGTCCGGGTGTGAAACAGCAACTCATACTTTTGGAGGGCAAACTAGACATTCTTAAAGAGTAGCTTGATGGAGACTCAATTCCCTTTCTTTCACACACATCCACAAAGATTGGAAACTTGAAGCAGGAAGAGCTGAATTTTAAAACTTAACCTATTACAGACTACCTGAACTCGGAACTAAGTTCAGAGACAAAAAAAAAAACATGACACAAGCAGTTATAGTTCAAAGGCAGTTATGGACACAATTACTTTTAAATAAAATCAATAAGAAAATGACATGGGAACAATTTTAATCTTCTCAACTTATTCCTTACCAAACGACACCCACTTTCCCACATCACCATTCAATCAAACCTTCATATTTTTTTATTCTCTGAAGACAGTTCTTCCTTTACTTTTGAGTCAATTTATACTCCAGGGAGTCTCTCAATGGGCAACAGTCTCAAGATTTGTAGTTCCTGGCAATAGCACCAGGACCATCTCTTCACACCAGTGGCCAGAAAGAAAATAAATTTAAATGCACAATTGTAATTCTATGCATGAACCATTTTGAATATCCAACCTCTTCATGATTGTGCCATTGTCTGAATAGCTGTCTAGAGTTTATATTTTCTCAGCTGCATTGAAAACCCTAAGAGAAAGAAGCAGATGCCTAATTGTAAATGTGATTTTTAGAAGGGCAAGCATTTTTCTTTTTCTTTCTAAATAAAGAAGATCATCTTCTTTGATTAGAAATGCAATTGTTTGAAGTAGAATTGAAACCATGGTCTCTTTCCAAATGGGAACATTTGGGTGCATCAGGCAGAGGTAGCAGAGACATATCTGGTAAATAGTGACTAGATCAGCTTTGTGAGGAATGCTACCTGATTTTTTATTTATTTGTTTGTTTGTTTTATTTTAAAGGTGGAAGAAATTGTGTGCAAGTGTGTGTCCCATGTTTGCATTGTCTTCTGGAATCATCAGGCACTTATCCACTTTGATACATTTGAGCTTTTTTTTTTTTAATTAGAAAAACTCCTATCCCTTACCCCAGCTCCAAACAAATGTCTTTTGTGATTTGAAAGATATCAGAAAGCATTCCACTATACCAATTTTGTCAGCGTGGGTATGATCTCTGCCAATGCATAGTACAATTCCTCAGTGTTTTAGTAGGAATCTTCCCAAGTTGTTGCAGCAGAAAAAAAGAAATCTATTGCCTAAATATTCAATCATCCAGTGATAAATTTGTCCAAAAGTAGGCAGGATCAATCCATTGATATTTATTAAGCACCTACTATGTACCCAGGCATTGCACCAAGAGCTGAGGATACAAAAAGAGGTTAAACTTAGTCCCTGCTTGAAAGAGCTTACAGTGTAAGGGAGGGATGCTTTTTAAATGATAGACCTATAGTCTACCATTGGGCCCATTGTTAGAATTGTCCAACTCAGTAGGGCCTGAGAAAACTTGTGCTCTCTGGGCATAGAATTCATTAATGCAAGATCAGTTTGATTATAGTAAACATATTTACACATTAGTCACATCAGCTGCATTTTAAATGCAAATTCCCAGTAGTAGTGGTTTACAGTAGCTCAATCTTTACAAGTAGATTCATGGACAGGAACATTTTGAAAAAATGATACAGGAGGTAAGGGACAAACAGAAGGAACAGTCAAGATAGGTTAAAGGGTGTCAAAGACAAACTAATTATTTTACAATTCTGCCTATGCTTGTCTCTGGACTTCACAATGTAGCAGCTTCTACATTAGACTGCTGGTGTGCAATTACTTATGGCTGGTCTAGACCTTGGCTTCCATTTTACGGCTTTCATCTTGTCCCTTGACTCAGTCACCTCTGAGATGCGTGGCTTTAAATTAAGTCTGATTAGTTGAAATTATAAAGGTAACTTTGTGTGTTTTCCTGTCTAATTATGTTTAATATGATTGTACCCATATAACCTATATCAGGTTGCTTGTTCTCTTGGGGAGTGAAGAGGGAAATTAAAGAAGGAGAAAAAAATTTGAAGCTCAAAATCTTATAAAAGTGGGGGTGAAAACGGTTTCTACATGTCATTAGAAAAATATAATTTAAGTGGGAAACAATAAAATAGAATAAAAAACAAAATGTAGATGATAGAAGGCAGAAAAGAATTCCAGAACCAAAGGAATAAAACCATAACCTTGGCCATGGAACTTGACGCTTTCACTGTTTTCTTTGCTTATTAGGCCAGGGCATTCAATTCTGAGCATAACCTTGTAAGAAAAATGGTAAAAAACTAGACTTAATCTAGAAAAAAAGCACCCATGATAGTGAAGGCTCTAGAAGTCATGCCATTTGAGATTCATTCAAAAGAAGTAGGACTGTTTCATCTGGCAGAAAAGACTTATGGGAAATATAAGAGCTCTTTTTAAGTTTTTAAGGAATCATTCATTATATAGAAAAAAGTGTTAACTTATTCTCCATAGGTCAGAATTAGTATCAATAGATGGAAGTTTCAGGGAGACATATTTCAGTTAATATGAGCAAGAACTTTCTAACAATTACAGCTAAGAATGAATTGGTTTTCCTCATGAAAAAGTTCAATGACAGGCTAAATGAATTCCTGTCAGATATTGGGTAGCAAAAATTCCTAATAGGTGAGAAGTTGAGTGAGGGGATCTTTAAGGTCCCTTCTAGATTCTAGGTTTCCCTTTTCAGGTTCTATAATTTGAAGAAAAAACATGCATTGGGAGTTAGTACTTTTGGGAAGGGATTGTTACCTATTAGGCTGCTCATGGTTAAATCAATTTGGGAGAGAGCTTTAGCAAACAAAGGGTTTGCTTTTGCAAATATAAATTTAGGAAACATGATAGGAAGAGTGAGCATTGGCTGTAGGATGCAATTACAGTCTTTGATTTCATTAGTTTAGCCTCAATGGTCCATGAAACATTTCCTTGGATTTTTGTTTTAGTTTTCCTTTAACTGCTATGTGGCTCCATTTTCATGCAGATTTCTTCTTCTTCTTCTTCTTCTTCTTGTTCTTCTTGTTCTTCTTCTTCTTCTTCTTCTTCTTCTTCTTCTTCTTCTTCTTCTTCTTCTTCTTCTTAACTTTATTTATTTATCGCAGATTTCATGTATAGAACTTTAGTTTGTATAACTTAAAATTTTAAAAATGTTTCTAGGGCTATTCATTTTTTAAAAAAATTATTTTAATAGTTTTTATTTACCAGATATATGCATGGTTAATTTTACAACATTGACAATTGCCAAACCTTTTGTTCTAATTTTTCCCCTCCTCCCCCCCCCCCCCGCCAGATGGCAGGTTAACTAATACATGTTAAATATGTTAGAGTATAAATTAAATATAATATATGTATATATGCCCATGCAGTTATTTTGCTGTACAAAAAGAATTGGACTTTGAAATAGTGTACAATTAACCTGTGAATGAAATCCAAAATGCAGGCGGACAAAATTAGAGGGATGGGGAATTCTATGTAGTGGTTCAAAGTCATCTCCCAGAGTTCTTTCCCTTGGTGTAGCTGGTTCAGCTCATTACTACTCTATTGGAACTGATTTAGTTCATCTCATTGTTGAAGAGGGTCATGTCCATCAGAATCCATCCTCATATAGTATAGTTGTTGAAGTGTACAACGATCTCCTGGTCCTGCTCATTTCACTCAGCATCACTTCATGTAAGTCTCTCCAGCAGGGCTATTCATTTTTGAAAGAATATAATGCTGGAAGCAAAATCAAAGTCCCAAGACTGATCTTATGTTAATATGTGGATGGCTCTTTCCATCACAAATGTATAGAAATTGTCTTGAATTATCCCATTATGGAGAAGAGCCAAGTTCACCATATTTGATTATTACATAATCTTGTTGCTTGGTCTGTCTATTCATTTCACTTAGCATCAGTTCATGTCAGACTTTCCAGGCTTTTCTGGAATTATCCTGTTCATCATTTCTTATAGAATAATAATTTTTCTTTATATTTATATACCATAATTTATTCGCCATTCCCCAACTGATGGGTATCCACTCAATTTCCCGTTCCTTGCCACTAAAAAAGGGCTGTTACAAACATTCTTGCACATGTGAGTCCTTTTCCCTTTTTTATGCTCTCTTTGGGATACAGACCCAGTAGAGACTGATAAATTAAAAAATATGCACAATTTGATAGCCCTGTGGCATAATTCCAAATTACTTTCCAGAATGGTTGGATTAGTTCACAACTCCACCAACAACATAATAGTGTCCCATTAGAAATGATCATTGTAAGCGTCAATTATTGCTTTCCACTGACTATGGTCTAATGGAGTGTTTAGCAGATAATCAAATGGTTCAAAAGTAGACTATAAAAGAAAGTTAAAGTAGAGTTGAAGGGTCAGAAGAATCTAGAAATTGAAAAATCATTCTCTGGATGACTTTAGATCAATTGTAGCAACAGTAGAGATATGGGCACAGAGGGAAGCAAGAACTTAGCATCTAAAGAGCTTGGATGCCGTTCATTGCAGCCTTGAATAATTGTGTTGGAATCCTCTTTTTCAAAGAGATATGATGAGTCAGAAATTTCTCATCTTCATTGAAATATTTCCTCAGTATCCAATGGCAATCAACACTATAGTTGAAAACCATCTCCAGAATATCTTATAATGTATTAACCCTTTACTTACTATGACTCTGACCCCATTTCATGACATTACATCTAGATTTACTCTCATGAATGTATGTTATCTCCCCTTTCATTCTTCTCACTTAGTCTTGTCTTCTGTTTAATCAAGTTATTCACTGTACTCTTTCTATACCATTGCCACTGATTTTTAAAAAGTGTTCTTTATATGCCAGACATTGTGCTAAGCTTTGGAGATGTAGATACAAGCAAAAAGAAAGACAGTTCTTGCCTTTGAGGAGCTTACATTCTAATGAGGAAAGACAACATATAAAGGGAGGTTGAAAAGGTGTGTGTGTGTGTGTGTGTGTGTGTGTGTGTGTGTGTGTGTGTGTGTATGTGTGTGTGAAATGAATGTATCTGGCAAGGGGACAAGACTTCGAAGTCCAGAAAAAGTAAGGAACAGGGAGGGCAATGAAGGTAGATTACTCTGGGTCTTTTCACAAAATAGAGGACACAGAAGGAACTCAATAAGAGAAAGGAGAATGGTCTTTTCAGAGGGGCATTTCATGGTGAGGGAGCCATGAAGATGGTAGGTAGTACCAGAATGAAGAAGTCCCAGGGACTGAGGAAAGTTCTGAGATGTACAAAGAAAATATAGGACAGGGTCTAAGGGGATGAGCCTACACAGAATAAGTAAATTTTTCTTTAACTACAAAACTCCCTAATTATTTTGTTCCACTTGTATAGAAGTCCATTGAACACCAGATATAAAAGAATAGGATGATGACTTGACTCAGCATCTTTTCTATCTGAAGCCACAAAAATAAGATTAACCTAACACTAATAACATTTCACATTTGTATAGCACTTAAGATTGGTAAAGATCTTTCTTTACAATTCTATGACTTAGTACAGACTTTTTCCATTGCATTTTATTGGTGAGAAAATAGACTTCTGAGAATGACTTGCTTCTGATCATATAGCAAGTAAATGTCTGATGTCAGATTTTGATTTGTGTCTCCTGACTGACTTCAGGTCTGATGCTCTATCATGTAACAGCAAAACAAAGTTGGCAACAGATTTATCAGAATGGAGAGGAAAATGGTCGTTGTGTTGAATCCAAATACAAGATAAAGTCTTAAAAAGCATAAGACATAAAGACACAAAACTAGAATCATAAAAAGAGTGATTTTCTTGTACTTTTGTCTTGCATTTGCTATTAATTACCTTGTGTACAGCTTTAGAAAAAGTTATCATATAACAAATTCAATTATTTAAAAAGAAGAGTCATTCCCAACAAATGGTCAATTAGTATGAACAGGCAATTCTCAAAAGAAAACACATAGAATATCACAATGTACCAAAAGTACATTTTTTCCCTATTTCCTGTGGTGACTTGTATCTTGAATAAGTCTATTGAATACCATCTAGCAACAAGTAGAATTTACTGGAGAGAATAAAAAGAAATTAATCAATAAGCAAGTAATTAAATAAATAGATAATAAATAATGAAGAGTTTAGTTCTTTTTAAAATGATCAAAAACCTCTACTCAGGGTTATATTAGCTAATAACTGCTGATTTAGATATTACTTGCTTCCTTCCACAGCATCCAGAATTACCTGTCACCTTCTTCATTACTGCCCTTTTTCTCTACCACCAAAACCCCAAACTCCTCCAAATCTTATTGATTGATGGCTGTGCTTTCACCACTAAGATGGCCAGCAATATATGAATATGATTTCTCTTCTTTTCCATTATGATTGATTTGGTGTATGAATGGCCCTGCTCACAAAACACCCATTCGTTTCACATTTTAAAAATAAGATCTGCATTAATAGGGAAGAATCCTTCAGATATCCTAGGTTATGAGAATCAGATTCATTGTGAAGGATGAAGTTCATTCACAGTTTAGAAATAAATAATGTATTTATATTATACTTTTGAAATGTTGATTTTTAAAATATTTAAGTCCTCAAGGAATAAATAAGTTTAAAGGAATGTCTTGTAGCATCTTATTAATATTATACCAACTGAAATTATGAAATATTAGTCATTTTTTAAAAGCATGGATTTTGTTGGAAGATGAATTGATTTTCCCTCTTTCCTCAATGAGTTCCGTCTTCCTTCTTGCCTCAACCTTTGACTTTATACCTGAAGATTTAATATATGTGAATTCCCTCTTAAATATCTGGATTTAGTTCATCCGGCTCCTCAGGTATTATGGGAGTCAGATGATATGTTTGTTAAAAGGGCTTAGCACAGTCTTTGGCATATTGTAAATTCTAAAAATGCTTATTTCCACCCTCAGTCCCTTATAAACTTGTTTCTCTTCTCCACTTCAGCCTCACATAGGGATTGTCAGACCCTTTCTTGATCTCACCACCCATAGTCATTCTACCTCCACCATGTAGACCATGACTTCCTATTCCCCTTTCTCTCTCTGAGTCTCTTCCCTCTTAAATCTATTCTTTGTTCTCCATACAGCATTCAGTCTCTTCACTGTTCCCTACTTTTTCAATCTATCATTCCTTTGAAATTCCAGTTTTTTTCTACTGAAATCTTAATCCTATGGTTAATAATTTTATTTTGTACTATGTCCAACTACACTTTTTTTTTGTCCTTTTTTCTCATCATCTTCTCTATTCTTCTGTTAAATGCTACTGGTGGGAAGTTCATAACCATGTTGCCTGAATTCACTATGTATTAATATTATCTGATCTCAAATGGGCCCTCACTGCTGCATGGTATCCTTTAACTGATGGCTATAGGGTATTGTGGCATATCAACTCATTTGACCAAAACTGTTTTTTAAAGACTTAAATGTTCTATATGCTCAAAAAGCTATCAAACTGTGCATACCCTTGTTACTGGGTTTGTATCCCAAAGAGATCTTAAAGAAGGGAAAGGGACCTGTACGTGCAAGATTGTTTGGTAGCCAGAAACTGGAAACTACGTGGATGCCCATCAATTGGAGATTGGATGAATAAATTATGGTATATGAATATTATGGAATATTATCATTTTGTAAGAAATGACCAACAGGATGATTTCAGAAAGGCCTGGAGATACTTACATGAACTGATGTTGAGTGAAATAAGAAGGACCAGGAGATTGTTATACATGGCAACAACAATACTATATGATGATCAATTCTGATGGACGTGGCCATTTTCAACAATGAGATGAACCAAATCAGTTCCAATACAGCAGTAAAGAACTGAACCAGCTACACACAGCGAAAGAACTCTGGGAGA
Organism: Sminthopsis crassicaudata; assembly: GCF_048593235.1. NCBI lineage: Eukaryota > Metazoa > Chordata > Mammalia > Dasyuromorphia > Dasyuridae > Sminthopsis > Sminthopsis crassicaudata. The sequence goes on along the minus strand of NC_133619.1, from coordinate 57,136,102 downwards.
TGACTGTGAACCACTACATAGAATTCCCAATCCCTCTATTTTTGTCCGCCTGCATTTTGGATTTCCTTCTCAGGCTAATTGTGCTCTATTTCAAAGTCCAATTCTTTTTGTACAGCAAAACAACTATTTGGACATGTATACATGAACAGAAAGAACCAGAAAGGAAGCAGCTAAAAGAGTGGCTTGTACTTTAAAAACATCCCTTTCAGCTTTCAGATTTCTCTGAAGGCCCACATCTTTTTTTTTTTTTTTTAAAGATAGATTTTTGATAGCTTTTATTTATACATTGCCTCTAATTCTCCTCCTCCATTCCCAGAAATCATCCTTATAACAAAAAATCTTTGCTTGTTTAATTAGGCTTAATTAGGCTGTTTCATGGCAAGAATTATTTGGTTCTTGATGGTTTTTATTTTTGACTGCATTATCCTATGCATTTTAGCATAATTGATCTTGTTTTGTTGTGGCCTTTAATGATTTTAGAAACATGTAGTGGCCCCTTGCTCATAGCCACTGAAGAATCTCTAATAGTCTTTGAAAGGGACTCTAAGAGGACAACCTTTGCATATTTCCTTAGAATTCTTTAAAATCATAAAGGAAAGATGTTAAACATAGGTTGTAGGAAATCTAGCACTCAACTGATAGAGAAATAAAAAAGTGGAAAAACCAGTTTAATATAGTTTTATTTGATCAAGGTCATATGTTCTGAGTCAGTTTGACCTGGTTTCAAAAGAAGGTATCATATGAGACCATTGGTCTCACAAAACTAAATTATATAAAAAACTATTTCCTTTCCTAAGTAGTTTATGCACAATTGTTCAATGTGTGTATCTTCTCCATCTTCTACCTAAAATTTATTATATCCTCCACTAAAGTTTAATTCTAATGTTTCATTAAGATGTATATGATTCCCTAGGTTCTTAGAGGTTAGTCTAATGGAACATGAGCTACAAAATTGGAAAGACTTCAAGATATGAAAACCTAATGATGTCCCAAGACCAGCCTTGCTTAGTCTAGAGAGGCTCATTACTTGAGACTTGGTCACAAGATAATCTTTTCTTTAATGAAAAAAAAATGGTTCCTTGAAGTATAAGTACTTCACTGTGTGTGTGTGTGTGTGTGTGTGTGTGTGTGTGTGTGTGCGCATGTGTGTGTTTGGAATTTTTCTCTTTCCCTTTCTCCCTCCCTCCCTCCCTCCCTCCCTCCCTCCCTCCAGCTTCTTCTTTTCCTTCTTCCCTCCCTCTCTCCCTCCCTTCCTCCCTTCTTCCCTTCCTCCTTCCTTTCTTTGCAAGTCTTCATTACAAAGTATCTGAAGAACATAACATTTTCTAAGTATTTATGCCTTAGTGATTTATTTAATCTTATTTTGTAAATTATTTTTGTGGATCCTCATAAGAGTGATAACAGGATTAAATTCATGAGAATTAGTCTCAGCCAAAAGGTGAAGGAGCAAAATTCCATTTGGCCTAACCTTGCTCCATTATTTTAATTAATGTTCAATACTGAGCACCTAAAGTGTATTTAGCCTTGGGAAGATTATAGATAAATTGATTATAATGAATGGACAATAATTGAAAGATCCCCACTATCCTTTTTTGGGGAGGGGTAATTGAGTTGGTTTGTACTCTGGTCTTAACCTAACTCCCTTGCTCCCCTGTGAAAGCTTTACTCTTTTGCCACAGCACATTGCTTCTCAAATGTTATCATTAAAATATTATCAAATATCATTTAAAGTTGTAAGTGTAATATATCAATGCCATATTTAATAACTCTAAGCTTTGTTAAATTGAATGGGTTTGATACCTGAGTGTATAAATAAGTACAATTTGATGATGCAGGTAAAGCCTGGTCCTGTCCTGTGACTATTGTAATTACTTTGCTGGAAGTTGGTAAGTGCTTACAATCTTTCAATCTACTCTATTGAATTGAGGTTTTATTGCTGGGTTGTACTCAGTGATCTCTCTTTTAAGTCTATCTAAACTTATTATTTTTCATCTCCCTCCTTCCCTACCCCCAAGACAACATACTATTTTGCTCCTTTTTGAGGTTACGTAGATGACTTTGACAATCTATACCTGAGATGCTTGGTGAATAGGTACAATCTGTCCTGGTCTTTTTTTTTTTCATTTTGAAACTCACTGGTGATTAAAGTTCCTTTGGAGTATACTATAGATTTTTCTAGAAGAAAAAAATGGAGGGCTGTACTATTAGAATTATATTAAAATTCTGTAAGTGGACATTAGGAATTTTATAGACCAAAAGTCAATAAATCACTACATTTAACAAATTCTGAGTGTACTCTAGGGACTGAAAAATCTCTATGTAAAATTGACATGAATTCTACTTTTAGCTTTGTCAGTCCCTTTTTATGATCTTTTCTTAGAAATCTCTTATTCCACTCAATAATGCAGGGAGGTTCCCCTCCCTCCAATAAATGACCAAAAATGCCAAATATTTGTACTGCTATTGATGAGGTGAAGTTTGTCTAGAGGAAAGCAACTGGAATGGATGAAAGATCTTGAATCCATATTAAATAGTGATTGGTTGAAGGAGCTGGGCAAGTTTAGCCATAAAAGAATTCTTAGGAGGTCTTGATAGCTATCTTCAAGTATTTAAAGTGGTAGTGTGTTAGGATTATTACAAGGTGCTAAGTCACTGGAATGGATATAATTATTTAATTTAGCATGGTACTTAACAATTCTCTAGTTCAGAGTTCACACCTTTCACCTTTAAGAGAGCATACTTTTAAGGAGCTCCCACAAGCCCAGAGAGTACCCACAAGCCCATTGTCTGGGAAGATATAAGGGGACAGGATTCAGGGAGGAGGAGTCAAGATTTCATTCCCACTTCGATGTTTTTGCTGGCTGAAGACACTCAGATAAGAGCTCTCGGGAACCAAAGAGAGAGAGAGGCCTCTAAGAAAGCTAGCAGAGCCCCAAGTGAAGGAGACAAAATTTGAAGGAGAAAATAAAGGATCTGGAGATAAGATTTGGAAAGAGACAGTTAACTCCTGATTGCATTTTGGGATTATTGAACTGAATTAAAACTAAGGCTGCTCCCAGAAGCTCCCCAAGAAATCTGCTCCAAGGATTACAATTTAGAGAAAAGCAAACATTATAGTAGTGTCATTTTGTGGAGGGATTAAATTTGTGTAGAATGGCTCCAGAGAGCAGAAGCAATGGATGAAAGTTGAAAAGAAAGATAGAAAGGAGAAAAAAAGTTGAAAGAAAGAAAGACTGATATTAAACACTCCAACTTCCTAACTATCAAAGTTGTACTAGCAGTAAACTTGTAAATTTGTTCCTTGTAAATTTATTTTGTAAATTTGTAAATTTTGTAAATATGCTGTGCACATTTTTTACTTTATTCTTCCTCCTGCCTTAAATCCCCCCACTCTCAGGCAACCTGTAGTTAAGAAAAGACATATTTATGTATACTTATATAGGTATATACATACATACATATATCTTTTGCCCCCCACATACACACATATTTTTTCTATCCCTGCTCTTTGCTTTAATTCTGCTCCTTATTTTACTATTACTTAACTTCTCCCTATCCATGTATCCCTCCCTTATCTTCCCTCACCCTTTGCTTCCCCATCCACCTATCCCTCCCCCTTATTTTTTAAAACAGATTTTGGAAGGTGCTATACCTTTCATAGTATACTTATGTATTGTTCTCTATTTAATCCATTCCCAATGTGACGTTGACAGAACTACTAGCCCTTCTCTTCCTTCTAATGTCTCTGTGTCTATTCCTCAGTTCCTCATTTGTATAACATAATTACTACTTTTACCTTAATTCTGTCCCAATCTTTCTTTTGAGCTACTCTATTGTTGATATCAATCTTAAACATATGGCATACATTTTACATACTAAAAAACAAAAACTTGTCCATGTTGAGTTCCTTGAAATTATCTTTGATATTAGCTTTTATGTGTTAAATTTTCTATTAAAAGTCCAGATTTGATTGATAGAAAATCCTGAAAATCTGCAATTTCTTGTATGTCCATTTTTTTCTCATTTAATATTATAGGTAATTTTTCTGGATATGATATTTTTGGCCATAGGCCTAGTTCTTTTGATTGTCAATACATATAATTCCAGGACCTTCAGTCTTTTATTATGGTTGCTGATAAGTCCTATATAATTCTAATTGTAACTCCAGTATATTTGAAATGTTTTTTTCTTGTTTCTTGCAAAATTTTCTTTCATCTGAGGATTTTGAAATTTGACAGTAATATTCCTATGTGTTTTCCACAAAGGATCTCATTGATGCAGTGATTGGTGAATTTTTTCTGTTTCTACTTTCCCCTCATGTTCTATCACTCCAGGACAATTTTCTTGGATTATTTCTTGCATTATTATTTAAGTGTTCTTTTTTGGGTCACAAGTTTCAGGCAAACTAATTATTCTTATATTTTATCTTCTTGATCTGTTCTATAGATCTGCCATTTTTTCTCATAAGATGTTTCACATTCTGTGCTTTTTTTATTCTTTATAATATTTTGTTATTTCTTGATCTCTCATAGCTTCACTGGCTTCCCTTTTCCCAATTCTAATTTTCAAAGAGTTATTTACCAACTTACTCTATCATCTTCCCAGAATATTTTCACCACTGAAGTATTTTCCAACTCTCAGGTTCTATGATTCTATATGTAATTTATTTTTATTTTTCACATAAGCAAAGGGGCAGCTATCAACAAGGACTATCAATATTTCATACAAATGTTTATCTTAAATAAAATAATTGCCTCAAAGAGATAGACAAAAGAGCCTAGAATCTATTTTTTCCTAACAAATCCTTCTTCTCTTCAACAAGCATAGAAGCATTTTAATCAAGGACAAGAGTAGTTTAAAATAAAATCTAATGAATAATTTAGTCATAGGGAATGGTGGTGAAAGGTGAAGAGGAGCATTGCTTTGTTAAGTAGTGAAAAACATAGGAAAATACATTTACAGATTGTCAAGAATACCAGTTCAGACAGATTGTCCTGAGAGCATTTAAAGATGAAATTGTAAGTAGGACAACAAATAGTTGAAAAATGGAAAAGGCATGTCAAAATATTTACACAAACTATTTTCTTTATAAAATGACACTGGACTCATCACATTATATTTTAATATCACAGTCCCTGATGAAGCTCAGGATGTAAAAATAGAACTAATGAAAACAAAAATGGGAAGAGCATACAACATACAAATGAGTTCCCTGCTGAATGTGACATAATTTGGAGAAGCCAGAATCAACCTAAAATTGACTATAGATAAATTATTTAAATAAACAATTTATATTTGTACTAAGGATGACTATAATAAGTAGGAGGCTAGAAGTCTATAATCATAGATTCATAGAGTTTTAGAACTCAAAGCAATTTCACAATGAGGGTTCAGGCCCAAGGAAGAAGGTTTTTGACTTATTCCAAGTCCCATAGTTCAATAATAGTTAGGTAGAAAAGCCAAAGATTTTTTATTTTTAAACTCTTAAATTCAGTGCTCTGACTTGCAATTCATAGGATAGAATTAGATAGTCCTCATTTCCAAAGAAAAGGTAGTCTATTAGGGGCTGGCTGAGAAAATTGGATGGCTTTCCTATTATGTATATACTATGATTCCTTCTTATTTATAGGTAGCTGAGGTTGCTTAGAATGACCTTTTGAGATTTAAATCCTAGGGAGTGGAACTAGAGTATAATTCAGTCCTGAAAATGGAAAAAGAAAAAGCTACAGTGGAGAAGAAAAAAGATTCTTGGGAGGAAAAATGGGAAGCGTTGACTTGGGAAGGGCCTGTGGCTTAAACATTTTTTATCTCAGTGCTTGATTTTGGGATCACTGAAACTCCCTGACACTGAAGTGCCCTAAAAATGTTATTTTGATAGATTTAATACCTAAATGATTGGCTGTTTTAACAGAGGAAGGAAAACTCTGTTTATGATGATATGTATTGACAAGTTTCAACATATAAAGACAGAGAGTACTGTAATCAAAGTCAATATAAATGCATTAGGAAGGAAGAAAAAGGCACCAACCATAGTGGGCAATTTAAAATCATTACCTACACATAATGGATACGATCAGATGGTAAAAACAGAAGTAGTTGGCTCTATTCTTGGAGGCATTTTTAACTATTTCATGCAACCATGAACTACCTAGGAAATTACTTTTTTCTGCTGCACTAAATGCTATCTCAATTGCTCTGAAGAGTTAATTTGCTTCCAAGTGATCTTTCACTTTCTTCTTTTCATTCAATGAGCTCAGGCCTATTTTATAGTAAATAAATTGGACTGGCAGTGGTTGTGCATAATGTCATTTTAAAAATTGATCTCCTTTTCCCTCATCTGATATTTTTGAGAATAAAATACTTATCTCTTGAAAAAGCTGATATCCCATCTATTCCTTTAACAATTCTTGATGTCTTTTTAAATGTTAAAGCTATTTTGCCACCCATTTAGCCCTCCCTATAACAAATAAAATAAAACAAAACACTTAAGCAAAGATAAAAGGCTAAACAATTATGATGACAATATACATTTTCCCTCCATGATCTCTTTATCATTCCATCTATTTTTTTTATTATAGCTTCTTGCCCACAAAACACATGCATGGATAACTTCTCCCCACTGACCCTTGCAAAACCCTCCTCCAACTTTATCCCTCTTTTACCCTACCCCAGATGGCAGTCTACCATTCTATCTAGAAGAAGAAAATTCATTTCATCATTTTATTCATTTTTCTATGAAAGATGCCACAGGCTTTGTGGTATACTAGCTCAAGTACCAAGACTGATAAAGTTGAATCCATCCAGAAGAGTTCAGCAAGGTGGAGAAAGACCTAAGGCTATCAATGCCATATGTTGACTGATTAAAGGAACTGGTTATGTTTAACCATATACATAAAAAATTCAGGAGATAGAATAGCCGTCTCCAATACCTGAGAAATTATCAAGTAGAAAAGATATGTTCAGTTTAACTCAAGAGAATTAGAAAGAGGAGGAATAGATGGAAATTGCAAAAAAGAATGTTTAGTTTTTATATAGGGAGAAACTGACAATTAGATCTACCACAAAGTGAAATGAGCTGCCTTGAAATGTTGTGTATTCTCTCTCCTTTATTGAAGATACTTAAGAAAAGGCAGAATGAACATTTGTTGAATTTTTTGTAGAAGAGATTTCTGAAAACTCTGAAATTTTGTGATTATGGCCATTGTCATTAAATTGTTTTCAGTTGTGTCCAATTCTTTGTGAACCCATTTGGGCTTTTATTGGCAGAGATAGTGAATGGTTTAACATTTCCTTCTCTAGCTCATTTTATAAATGAGGAAACTGAGGCAAAGAGGGTGAAGTGCCTTGCCCAGGGTCACTGGTGTTTAAGTCACTGTGTCTGAGGCCACATTTGAATTCATAAACATCAATCTTTCAGACCCATGCTGCACTTTCAGCATTGTTTTCGTTTTCATTATTGTAATCATTGTGTATGTTATCTTGTTTATGCTTACTTCACGGTGTACCAATTAATAACATTTCCCCATGTTTCTTTGAATTCCTCATATTCAATATTTATTAAAATACAATAGTATTTTATATTGTGTCCATAGATATATTTTCAACTATTAATCAATGAACATTCAATTCTCTTCAAGATTTTTACTGCTGCTGCTGCAAAAAAGGAATGCTGTGCATAGTTTTGATACATGTGGGATTTTTCTTTCTGTAGCTGATGTCTTTAGGGCATATGCCCAGTAACTGAATTTTTGGATCAAAGAATATGAATAGTGTATTAGCTTCACTTGCATGTTTTCCAGAATTATTGGGCTATTTTACAATTTCACTAATAAGATGCACATCTTCTTACTTCAAATATTTCCATTTTTTATTATCTTTGTTAAAATATTCATTTATTCCTGTAGAAATTTTTTTTCTATCCCAAAAGAGTTGTATGTAAAAAGGCTTCATGCATTGGAAGAAGGTGAGGGGCTAGAGTTGGGAATTAAATCTGAGGATCATCTCAGGAATGAATTAAAAATGATAGACGATCTTATTTTATGCTGCAAAGGGGTGTGGTTTATTTTAAAATGTGTTTTTGCGATAATCTATGGAACTCAATAAATAATCCTTCCCTGCTGATGCTGAATAGAAGTGAGAATGGATTTTCTTCTTTTATGAGTAAACCTCTTTCAATATATGCTTTGATTTAGATGCTTAAATAATAAGAATTTTGAATTGACAGGAACAAGAGAAATTAAGGGTAAATGCAAAGAGAAAACTAACATGTATTTGCCTGTTGGAAACTTCCTACGGTGGACAAAGTTCTGGTAAAATCATCCAGGTTCACTAACAAGGAAGTGGGAAAAGAGGTGAAAAGGACAAAAAAATTACATGCACATTGAAAAAATAAGAAACAAATAAGTAAACCTAGCCAGGGAACAAGACTCTGGTCCTCTTATAGACTCCTGATCTTGCTAAATGTGGTGCAAACACTACATCAGATTCATTTTTTGAAAGCTACATAAAATATCAAATCAACCCTATTTCCTTAAATTTGCAAATATGTATTTTAAACTTGTAAATGAAATAAATATTACTTTTTTTTCTAAATAAAGAAATTAGGAGATCTAGCAGATTTGGACTCATTCATTGAGAACATACTATCTTCTTTGGATTAATAGCCACATTCATAAATTTAGGATTTATGCGACACTTTCCTCACAATAATCCTGTGGAGTAAAGCGTTCAAATGTTATTGTCCTCAGGAAGTTAAAATACAGAAAAACATAAGTTACTGAGTCCACACAACTAGTTGGTACTTGAATTCAGGTCTTTTGACCTAAGACTAGTACACCACACAGCCCATGAGAAATACAGAAATCAAAGAACTGAGAATTTAACAAATGTTAGCATATTATTTATAAATGAAAAAAAAATGAAGAATTTTCTAAGCTTAAGGGTTTTTTTCCCCAAAATAGGAATCTTCTGGAATTTCCTTGTATATTTTGGATTATAATTTCCCCAAGACTGAAACTTAAAAGTTAAAAACATAAGAAATAGAATCCAGTCTCTACAAGAGCAGGAAAATGTCAACAGTGTAGATTTAGTCAGTTACATACTTTTCTCCTCTTTCTCTTTCCTTTTTTTGATCATACATGAATTTTATAAATATAACAAAACTAGTAGGCACATTGTGGAAAAATTTCCACTTTTCTGACTTTCTCTAAATGAAGATCATATCTACCTTATTTTGGTTTGTGTTTTCTTTCACACAATGCATTACATGGAAATGTGTTTTGCATGACTACATATGTACAGCTATGTCAAATTGCATGCCTTCTCAATTTAGGAGATGGAAGGGAAGGGAAAGAGAGACTCTGGGACTCAAAATTTGAAAGAAAAAGTTAACTTTACATGTTATTGAGAAAAAATAAAATATTAAATAAGAAAAATTCCATCTTCTTATTACATGTGAGATATTAAGTTTTCACTCAATCTATTTTTCAGCTAACATTTATTATACTGAGAGTATCACTTAACACCTTTTGACCTTTGCATCTTTTTTTTATAAAATGAGGGGGCTGAACAAGCTTATTTTTAAGGTTTTTTACAGATCTAAATCTATTATCTTTTGGCCTGTAGTTATTTTATTATTTATTAGTTTATTATGTGTTGATTATTACTTCTTATTTATTTTAATACCTGTGACAAACTTTACAAAATATGCCCAAGTCATACAAGTTGAGACACTCTTTTATTTCAGTTTTTTAAAAAAAAATTGCTTGAAGTTGGATGGCAAGAGAGAGACACTGGGACATTGCCGACTATCAATAGAGACTCAGGATCGCCTTAAGGTTGATACTAAGGAAGCTGCTGCATGAGATGGGGGGAGTGGGTTGGAAGAGAGGATCTCAAATTAAATTTGCAGCTGCCTAGAAGAGGGCCTTAGTAGCTTTCAAATTTATGTACAATTCGTCTCCTTTATTAGATGCTAACTAGATTTTTTTCCCCAATGTGGCTGAATAGGCCTGAGAGTTATGAACACTTTCTAAATGTTTGTGCCTAGGACAAAGGCCTGGTCACCTCACCATGGTTATGATAGTGAATGAGGGCAATTGTAGGTTAGGGGACAAAATGCAATTTGGAATCATTAAGATTTGGTTTTGAATTCTGTCTCAGACACTAATTATGACATCAACAAATCCGTTATTTTCTTTTGGTCTCAGTTTCCTCATCTGTAAAATATAGAAGTTATATTTGATGACCTCTTCCAGCTTTAAATTCATGATCCTATGAAGTAGATAGTTCATAAACTCAATTTTTGTTCTAAATCCCTCAAGATTAGTAATGGCAATAGCTAGCATCTACATAACTCTTTCCATATATTAGGTCATTTTAATCTCATAACAACCTTGGGAGGCAGGTGCTCTTATTATCATCCCCATTTTACAGATGAAGAAATTGAGGCTGATAGAATTTAAATGACTTGCATCAGGATTTCAACTCAGATCTTCTTGATTCAAAGACAAATATTCTAACCATTGTGCCACTTAGCTGCCTATAAATAGGCCTGACTTCCAGCTGTTTCATTGATAGGAAAAACAAAACAAAACTGAGTTAGCACCTATTTAAAGAGACAAATTATGTATGATTGAAAAATGCCAGAATCTCCTTCCAGACAGCTGCAATCCCATTTGAAGCCTTAATTCATGGAATGAAAGGAGGATTCTTGGGATTAGGCAGATCCCACTTCAAATAGCATCCCAGTCCTTAGTTCTAGAACCAAGAAGTTCTGGACTGATGGTGCTAGAAAGTTTATCCTGGGGTATCTAAGCCACTTCTGATTTCCCTGGTCTCAATGTCCCTACTTGTGAAATGATTATTTAATAAATGAGATATATGCTAAAATATCTTGCTGGTCTAAATGAACTAGCATGGCTAATCTGATGGCCACTGCTTTTTTTTTTTCTTTTTACTTGATCTCTCTGATCATCTCCTATTGGACCCTTGATCTTACAAATTATATTGTATTCACAGTGCTGAGACCTTGATTATTGAGGATTGATAAGAAGTCTGTTTTTCTTTGACAGTCAAATTATATGTCCCTAAGAGATGGGAAAGTCTTTATGGAGACCAACCATTAGCTCATGACTTTTATAAATTTACCCAAGGGAAAAATAAGTCTAGTAACTGAAGAAATATCAACTAGAATAAGTTAAATACTAAATTTAGGTTGCTTTACTTTGTTGATTTAAAATGAGCCGCATACATGTAATTGGCTTTAAGGAAACTTGCTTGAGCTCTCTTTGAGATTTTCTGATAGCTTGGAGTTCTATGAACTCAATGAGTTGTTCTATGTAAATTATTAACAGGTATTAGGTTAACAAGAGTAGAACTGTCATCTAGAATTAACAAACAAACATATCAAGTGACGTGGAAACAGAATATGGGTATTTGTCTTTTTGCTGATAATAAGTGATTTGGGGGAAGATTTGCCAGTTGAAGGTAAGAGCAATCTATAGAATTGTATTTCCATAACAGGGACAAAGACTTAGAAAATGGCCAGTGCATGACCTAGTTATATTGTGCCACAGTTTCCTTTTATTGCTCTGCCTTAGTTTCCCTAAATTGTCCTGCCTCAGTTTATCTAAATTATTCTGCCTAAGTTCCTTGAATTGTTCTGCCTCAATCCCCCTGATTACACCCCCCCTTTCCTGTTCATTGGTACTGAGATAACTAGGTTGTGGAGATTTGCCTCAGTTTCCTCATCTGTCAAATGAGTTGGAGAAAGAAAGGACAAACTATTCCAGTATCATTGCCAAGAAAAACCCAAATGGAGTCATGGAGAGCTTGACATGACTGAAAACAATTCAATAGCAAAACAAGCAGGCTCAAATAAATGTTCATTCTTAAGGATTCAGTGTTAATGGTGACAATATAATCAGAGAAGTGGTAGCTATTTCTACTTAGCTGATATCAAAATGATGTTCCCTGTGCTGCCTTTCCATGAACAGAGTGTATTATATACAAGACAGATAGAAATCTCATAGCTTGTGAGATTAAGCTGCTGGTAGATCCTCAGGGACTATTTCTTTGTCCTTTGCACAAAGTATTTTCTCCTTCTTATTTCTATCAGTCTCTTGGAGCTTTATTCTTCCCTTCTTATGTTTATCAAAGGGTAATAGAAGTTTAGAGTTGGAAGAAAATGAAGAGTTCAGCTAGTTCAGATCTGTTCTAAATTACCCATTCTCTACTATACCTAACCTTTCTTGACACTACCAATAGGTGAGACATTTGAGGCAGGCTAATTTACTTCTGAATAGTTCTAATTGTTAAGTGAGGTTTTCCTTAAGCCTAAATTTGTCTTTTAAAAAAATCTTTTATCCATTAATACTAATTCTATCTTGTGGGGCCAGGACAAATCTAGTCTTTATTCCATGGGAAATTTCTACAAAAATACTTGAAATCAGTTATGATTTGATCCTTCTTCCATATTCCAACTCTTCTCTCCAAAGGCCAATTATCCCCAGTGCTTTCAAGCCATATTCATCAGTCATAACCTCAAAATTTTTCACTCTTTTGGTTTCTCTCCTTTGAGCCCACTCCAATTTATCAAATTGTTGTACATTTATTTTTCAGTTGTGTCCAACTCTTCATGACCCCATTTGGGGTTTTCTTGGCAAAGATGCTGAAGAGGTTTTCTGTTTCCTTTTTTAACTCATTTTAAACTAGGGCAAACTAGGTTAAATGACTTGCCTAAAGTCACATAGCTAGTAAATATCTGAGGTTAGATTTGAATTCAGGAAGATCAGCCTTTCTGACCCCAAGCTTGACAGTCTCTCTATTGCACCAACTTATGATACTCAGAATTGAGTTTAATAATGAAATTTAAAATGAGATAATGAGCAGATAGAATTGATTTTGAGTGAATAAAACATGTAAGTAGAAGCAATAGCTTGCTTAAAGTAGCATGTCTACAACTAAGTGTCTATTTCTTATTTTTGACTCAGTGTTGGGAGAAAACACAATCACTGATTCATAGATTGGTCTCAAACTCTTCTTATTCCCCTCTCCCTTTGGTTCACCTGGATCTGAGCCAGTTTGGATGGTATGAATGATGGCTCTTTGTGTTGAAAGGCTGGACTACAGGAACATTTAGAACTGACCTCAGGATCATGAAGAAGTGTTTTTTGTTTGTTTTACATTTGTTTTTATTTATTATTTTTTCATTTTAAAATTATAGCTTTTTTATTTACAAAAGATATGCATGGATAATTTTTCAGCATTGACCCTTGCAAAACCTTCTGTTCCAACTTTTCCCCTCCTTCCCCCCACCTCCTCCCCCAGATGGCAGGTAGTCCCATACATGTTAAATCCAATATATGTATCCATATTTATACTGTTATCTTGTTGCACAAGAAAAATCGTATCTATAAAAAAAGAAAAAAATCTGAGAAGGAAAACAAAAGCAAGCAAACAAAAACAGAGTGGAAAGGCTATGTTGTGGTCCACACTCATTCCCCATAGTTTTCACTTTGGGTGTAGCTGACTCTCTTCATTACTAAATAATTGGAATTAGTTTGAATCCTCTCATTGTTGAAGAGAGCCATATCCATCAGAATTGATCATTGTATAATTTTGCGGTTGCCAAGTATAATGATCTTCATGTAAGTTCCAGGCCTTTCTGAAATCATCTTGCTGGTTATTTCTTTTTTTTTTTTTATTTTTTTTATTTTTTATTATATATATATATATATATATATATATATATATATATATATATATATATATTTTATAATATTATCCCTTGTATTCATTTTCCAATTTACCCCCCCTCCCTCTATTCCCTCCCCCCGACGACAGGCAATACCATACATTTTACATGTGTTACAATATAGTCTAGGTACAATACATGTGTGCGAATATCACTTTCTTGTTGCACAATAAACATTAGATTCCGAAGGTACATGCAACCTGGGCAGACAGATATTAGTGCTAACAATTTTCATTCCCCTCCCAGTGTTTCTTCTCTGGGTGCAGCTACCTCTGTCCATCATTGATCAACTGGAAGTGAGTTGGATCTTCTTTATGTTGAAGATTTCCACTTCCATCAGAATACATCCTCATACAGCATTGTTGTTGAAGTGTACAGTGATCTTCTGGTCCTGCTCATTTCACTCAGCATCAGTTGATTTAAGTCTCTCCAGGCCTCTCTATATTCCTCCTGCTGGTTATTTCTTACAGAACAATAATATTCCATAATATTCATATACCACAATTTATTCAGCCATTTTCCAATTGATGGGCATCCACTCAGTTTCCAGTTTCTTGCCTCTACAAAGAGGGCTGCCACAAACATTTTTGCATATGTGGGTCACTTTCCATGAAGATGTTTTTTGTAGTTCAGTCAGTTTCCTTAACATCATGTGTGCTCTTGGGACAACCATCCTTCTCTCCATTTTCCATAAACTTCTATACACACCTTGAATATGTATGAATACATACATGGCAATCCCATTGGATCAACTGGAAGTGATATTGGGTCCACTGGAAGTGCATAGTGAGAGAAGAATAGAAATACAGTGCTAGAGACATGGCTTCTAATTTTATCATCACTTCTCTTGAATTGCTATGGGACTTGAGTAAGTTACACAACTATGCAGGTACTCAAGAAAAGCAGCATTGCCTGTGAGGTGAGCATGAGTCCAAAAGCCTTGAGTTCAGCGCATACTAGCTTCATGACCATCAGCATGTCATTTGTCTCAGTTCTCCAGGCAATTCCTTAAGATGAAAAATTACACAGAATTGCTGATCTGCCTTTATGAAGAGTTCTCACATGGGCTTTCCCTATATTGATGCAATCACACATTCAGACTTAAACAAATAACTTGGGTCATTATCTCTGCTCTCCTTAAAAGAAGAATTCCAATATGACGACATTTTCTTGCTATTTAAGGCTACCAGGAAAGTAAGTAAAGAGATATCAGCTTAATGAAGAACCATGAGGTAATTCCATATAAGAATCAATTGAAAAAACTGGGGGCATCTAATCAGAAAAAGAGAAGACTTAGGGCATGTGTAAGGAGACTATCTCTTTTTTTTAAACATTTGAATGGCTATTTCATAGATGATCTACATCCTAGATTTATATTGTTTAGCTTTATGGGGAAGAACTAGCAGCTAAAGCTAGAAGCTATGAGAAAAAA
This sequence comes from Sminthopsis crassicaudata, assembly GCF_048593235.1. Taxonomy (NCBI): domain Eukaryota; kingdom Metazoa; phylum Chordata; class Mammalia; order Dasyuromorphia; family Dasyuridae; genus Sminthopsis; species Sminthopsis crassicaudata. The sequence goes on along the minus strand of NC_133619.1, from coordinate 57,120,914 downwards.
CCTTCTAACAATTAGCGCTGTCTAAAAGTAAAATGGGCTTTTCAGTTACAGTCAACACTATTAGGATTGGGAAAGAGAATTTTTTATCACAGATAAGTTTTAGAAGTAAGATCAGAAACCTTCATAAAGATAATCTCTTTTCATGAAGGTTCATATTGAGTAAAATATATCCATAGGATCATACATTTAGAGGTTGAGAGAACCTTCAAGACCATCCAGTTGAACTCTCTTCTTTTACAGATGAGAAAAGTCACAAAGGCAGTACAAATAGCAGAATGGGGATTTTGAATCTGGGTCCTGGAGAAGGCTCTTCTTGTACAGGTCAGACACCTCCCCCCAATTTCTTCCATTCATCCTCACATGAGATGGTCTCATACTTTTTCACCATCCTGGCTCCCCTCAGAGGATCTTAAGTGTGATTCTCATAGGCTGCTGGATCTGGCCCCAACTTTTTCATCCTTATCTCTGTATCAGTACTCTCAATAAGGTTGTATTTGCTGATTAACTGGAAATTCTATTTTTGCAAAAAAGTTGGATTTAAAGGTCTATTATGGGGAGCTGAATCTGATTTGATGTGTGACAAAGGGAATGAGAAGAGATGAGATAATTTTGCAAATAGAGAATATAGAAAAATAGATATTAGGAAGGAATCATTAGACCTCTCATACCTGAGTATGTCCATCTCCAAAGACAAGTGTGTATGTTAATTGTTAATTCCCATTCTCGCTGGTACAGAGGGTGGGGAGTTATGGACAGTGGAAAAACTGAGAGTAGCTGTGTGTTTTGGGGCATGATTCCTAAAAAGACCGAAAAAAATTGGTATGATTTTAGGTAACAACTGGACCTATTCCTTCAGAGAACCACACACAATGAGTGATAATAATGATACTAACATATATATGTTTGTACATACACTTACATGTCTATCTAGTTATCTTATCTATCTCACCTATCTCTTATCTATCATCTACCTATCTACCTATTTTATTCACTCCCATATTATATTCCAGTCACCATGTGAAATACTTTGCAACTATTTCAGTGGCTCTTCAAAACATCTCTGGGGGATAAATGCTATTTTTTAATCCCCATTTTACTGAAGAATAACAAATAAAACTTCTATCATGAATTATCCAAACTATGCCTTTGCCCCCGGGGTCATAACTTAATGAAGATTAAAAGAGGGATGGCTAATAGAACTTGGTAGGAAAAGCATGATCATTTCGGAGTAAAAGTCTAAAGGGACCAATAGTCTCTCTTGGGAAGATAAGAACAGCACAGCTTGAGCATGAAACATGTCGTTATCCCATGAAGTGATTCATTTTATGAGCAAGAGGCCTGCAGCAACAGCCAACTGTACATAAATCAGGCCTCCAAGGTATAAGAATAAGATCTATGGAGATCTCATTACCAATTGTTCTCAACAGATTCAGGGATTCCTTGCCAAACAAGAGGCCAGTGACCTGACACAAAGTCTTTTGTGATTCCCAGGGGGTATCTTGCCAAAAGCACTTTGCAGAAGAAACCTGACACATGCACACATAGTGATCATTTTAGGCTCTCATCTTCAGAATCAAATGGTCTTTAAAAATTCACTGGTCTCACATGTCTTTTTCCATAATGGTGCTCAGCTGCTTTGGGTTGTGATTTTGTATGCATTCCAACGAATCTGGGTCTTTGGAATATGATGACATCTCCATGGGTAACAGGAAACTCACCGCTTTTATTTTGCCCCTAAGGAAGCAGAATGAGAGAAGAGAAAGCTAAGATTTTTGGCTCAATGCTCAGGCAGGTCAGATTTGATCATGAAATGTTTATAGCATTTTGTCAAATCCAATATGATAAATGATTAGTATTTACATTTTTTTTTTTAAAAAAAGCATTATTAAACATATAATGCCAGAGGAGTGAGATGGTGACAAAATGCTAGTTTTAGAGTCAGAGAATATTAATTCAATTCTTACATGTTTGAACATGAGCAAGTCATTCTCTCTCCCAGGGCCTCAGTTTCCTCAACTGAAAATTGAAGTTGTTGGACTAGATGGCTTTCTAGTTCTTAATCTATGATCTCATGAATTTAGAGATGGAAACCATCCTTCCCATTTCAAAGATGTCAGAACTGAGGCCCCGAAAGGGCAATCACCTGCTCCTAAATTACTTTGGATTACTTATTCAGTAATAGAACAGGAAGATATCATTGAGGAATCTGGAATATAAAAGAGAACTGGATACAGTTCCCATGTTACCATATGATCTTGAATAAATCATTATATTTTATTGTATATCACTGTAAAATGCAGGGATTGGTTCAGATCACTTTAAGATTCCTCTCATTTCAAATCCAGTTCTACATACAGGATTTAGATAGACTTCAAAACAGGATTTAGATAGACTTCAAAATACCTTCCAACAGTCTATAAGAACTTTCAAGCTTATGAAACTCTGAAGGTACTAGAATGGTGAAGAAGCAAGAAATCGTCCCAAATGAGAATCAATTAAATAAAGTGGGGTATATAACCTAGAGAAAAGATAGAGAAGGGAAGATAGAGAGGGAGAGTCTTGTAAAAAGCATTTGAAAGGTTATGTTCTAGAAGTTCTAGACTCTAGATTTATATTGCTTGGGTTCCAGGAGGAACTAGTAGCTAAGGGTAGAAGTTGGAAGCTTGATATGAGGTTAATAATTAGAGTTTTCCTAAATCAAAATAGGCTGCCTGGTACTGGTGGGGCCTGGGGCAGGGAAGGGTAGTGATTTTCCCATTAGGATGTGGGTTACTTTTGTTTTCCTTCCTTCCTTCCTTCCTTCCTTCCTTCCTTCCTTCCTTCCTTCCTTCCTTCCTTCCTTCCTTCCTTCCTTCCTTCCTTCCTTCCTTCCTTCCTTCCTTCCTTCCTTCCTTCCTTCCTTCCTTCCTTCCTTCCTTCCTTCCTTCCTTCCTTCCTTCCTTCCTTCCTTCCTTCCTTCCTTCCTTCCTTTTCTTTCTTCCCCCTCACTTTTTTTTCCTAAAAAACTGGATATTTTTTGGAGGTTACATATTAAGGTATGGTTTGGGGTAGATGCCTTTGAGATTTTTTTTCCAAGCCTCAGATTCTTTGTTTTTTGTCCTTATTGAACTTAACGTGTTTTTTTTTTTTATGTTGATAACTATTGAAATGTTCAATGCTTAAATGATTATAGGTCCATTTATTCAGACTTGAATGAGAATTATTTAGCTGATTATTCTGTCCATTCTTATTTTATTTGCTGTGGTATTATATAGATTTTGATACACACTCATACCTACCTGAGTCTGAGAATATGCCTAAAAAGGGCTCATTCAAAGTGATTGCTAATTCTTCACATCAGTATGGGCTAGAAATTCCCTAGCTCTCAGGATCATAACTAAGAATTTTTGCACTTTGGATAAGTACCAGAAACCATGCTTAAGGCATGTGCACCCCAAAAAATTTTGAAGTGGATAACTATTCCCCTGGGGGAGATGCAGGGATCCCAGGTTACTATACTCTTCCCACTCATTCCCACAAAGAGAAGGCCAATTTGTAGCTCTCTATTTAAATTAACATAGTACTTGGTTTTTCTTTTTCACTGAATTTTTAATTTCCCAGAGAGGAAATTCCTTGTACCAGTGCTGATTTGTTCAGAGTCATACAGCCAAAATATATGAAATATAAGAATCAAATTTAGGACTTTTTGATCTAGAGGTCAGTTCTCTACATTTCACAGAGTAGGAGTGAGGGACTGGGGGAGAAATAAGGGGAAATAAGTGAGGGGGAAGATGAAAGTAGGACAGATTATGATATAATTGGAAAATGTTTAATTGAATAAATAAAATGAATATGCAGCTATCAGGGAATCATTATTATTTGAGTTTGATATCACACTTTTTCTCTTGTCCCTGGTTATCAAGAATAGTTTCAAATTTAACATCCATGAAACCTGCTTTTTCTGGGAGGGGACTTTGGTTCTAGAGTGAGAAACTCTTAATTAGCTTGCTAGCTAAAGAAAATCATGATTTCTCACTTTGGTCTCTGAGAATTCCTTTACATGTCACCTAGCTAGTGGTCAATAAATGATATTGTTGTTGTTGATCTTTCATTCTTGAAGAGGACCAATGACATCATGAGGGTGATGTCTTAATTTTGGATGTATTAGATTTAAATGAGGCAGAGCTTTGCAAAGTTGTCAGCCTTATTCTTCTCCCAAGTTGAATTCAGGAACTAGAATGGGGGTAGGATTAAAGAAGTAATTTTGGGTTAACTTGTTTTTAAAAAATATTTTGATAATTATATTTCAATATGATTTGTTTTCTTTGTAATTTTATGTCTTTTATTTTATGTATTTAAAAACATTATCTTGAGGAGTCCATAGGCTTTACTATGCGGTCCATGGCACAAAAACTCTTATGAACCCATGTAATACTTTTGGGAGAAGGAACATAACAAGGGAATGAAGCTCTCCTTATCCCCTTCACACTTGAAATATTATGTCAGAATTGGAAAAGGACTTTAGGTTAGCTAGTTCAAATCTTTGATTTTATATATGAGGAGGCTAAAAACTCCTAAAGGTTATGTGACTAGGCCATGAATAAAGTTCATTCAACTCTTGTAGAAATTGAGATGAAGAGGAGATAGAGGGAAATCAAGATCCACTCTCAGATTCATAGAATGTTAGAGCTAGAAAAGACCTTGAGTCCAAATCATCCAAACCTGTTGTTTTATAGATAAGGAAAGAGAGCTATTTTAATCAGGTTGCTGAAATTTGACCTCCTTCAGGGAGATAAAGGGGATTGATCTTTTAGTAGCACAAACTTCCTAGAAATAAATTCTTGCTACTGGGAAGACTGAATCACTTAAGCTTGGATTTTCTGAGCTTCAATAGAAATAAGTGTCCACAAATTGTTTTTGTTGTTTTGCAGGAAAACAGAAACAATTTGGAAAACAGAACTTTGAAGTAATGAAAAATCCAATGAGATGTCGTGGCAGAGAGATTCCTGAGAAGAATAGCACTCTGCAAAATGCTGCTCCATTTCTGGGCTTTTCCTATTTCCCTACTTCTAAGGCTTTTTTCCTAATATTTTATATCCAACATGGCAGAATGTGCTGTGAGAAGTAGTAAAAACCTTCTTGAGCTTGGGAAAGCAAGCTCTTTGGCTTAAGGCCTAACATCCCCTAAATGCTTTTCTCTTCTTTCTCAGCATTACCTACCTTTGTTCTTCAAGATGCCCCATCTCTCCAAAGGTTATGATGGAATAATCCATTAAAAGGTGACCCTCTGTCTGCACTTAAAGGATTGGATCATTGGTCAAGGGACATAAGATCAAACCAATTTGGGCTTCTTCTTTTTCTTCTTTTTCTTCTTCTTCTTCTTCTTCTTCTTCTTCTTCTTCTTCTTCTTCTTCTTCTTCTTCTTCTTCTTCTTCTTCTTCTTCTTCCTTCTTCTTCTTCTTCTTCCTTCTTCTTCTTTCTTCTTCTTCTTCTTTTTCTTCTTCTTCTTCTTTTTCTTCTTCTTCTTCCTTCTTCTTCTTTCTTCTTCTTCTTTTTCTTCTTCTTCTTCCTTCTTCTTCTTTCTTCTTCTTCTTTCTTCTTCTTCTTCTTCTTCTTCTTCTTCTTCTTCTTCTTCTTCTTCTTCTTCTTCTTCTTCTTCTTCTTCTTCTTCTTCTTCTTCTTCTTCTTCTTCTTCTCCTCTTCTTCCTCTTCTTCTTTCTTCTTTTTCTTTCTTTTTTCTCCTCCTCCTCTTCCTTTTTATTCTCCTCTTTCTTCTTTTTCTTTCTCTTCCTTCTTTTTTCTTTTCCTTCTCCTCCTCCTCCTCCTCCTCCTTCTTTTTCTCATTCTTCATCATCACTGGCATTTATATAGAATTTTAACGTTTGTAAAGAACTTTATATACAGTATCTTATTTAATCCTTACAAAACCCTATGAGCTAAGTGCTCTTATTATCCCAGTTTTACAGATGAGGAAACTAAGGCTTGTTCAAGGTAAATATCTGAAGTAGGATTTAAACGCAGGACTTCTTGAATACAAATCCAGTTCTGTGACCACTAAGCAACAAATAGTCTCATCACTTTGGTCGCTGCCTAAACATTCTTCCATTTATGGACAATTAAATTATCTTACCTATCTCCAAATCCACACTCAAAATTTTGTGGCAAGCTCCACCTGATCATAACTCAAACAAACTCTGCCTCACCACTAAACACATCTCCTGTTTTCATCCCTTTAAGAACCCTAAGCTTGAAAATAGCCTCCCCCTGAGTAATTCCACAAAACAGATATTATAATGCACTGAAAAAACAAAATCCTCATTGTTCTATGGCTATGCTTCTTCTGCTACTGAATACAGACAATAAAATTTAGACAAGTGGTTGGGGCAATTACTTTTGCTCACAAGCTTGCTTGCTTAATAGTAAGAGTCAAGAATTGTGGCTAGAATATCAATTAATCATTTGCTTAATTTGCTTAGAGAAGATAAAGATTTCTCACCTTAGCCTCTGGGAACTTCTACACATGGCTCCTAATTAGCGATCAGTAGATGCTATGAAAAAGTAGAGTTTCAGAAGTAGAATAGGGATGGGAGAAAGAAATAAAGACTTAAGAGGGTATTCTAAAGAGAAAGAGTCTGGGAATATAGTGAAAACAAAAAATATGCAGAAACATCAAGTTTGGAAAGGAATTTGACATTTCTTTGGATTAATAGAGCTGGCAACTTGGCATAGGGATATCTGTTATGACTATAAGCAAAGGAGCTCAGCCCTAGCTGAGGCTTTTTCCTTTCCTATTGAATTTCTCTTAAACTGGTATTTTGAGAGTAACTTTTGTGCTGCTTGTCCTGGTTGACCAAATTGCTTGTTATAGCTCTGCTATCTTGTTCCTTCCTTCTCCTCTCCTAATAACCCTGCTGTTGAGATATAATAATAACTATAATTAATAATAATTATTAAACACATTATATAATTATTATAATGATCATAATAGCTAGCATTTATATAGTACCTATCATGGACCAGGCACTCTGTTAAGCACTTTATAATTATCTCATTTGATTCTCATAACAATTTGGGGAGCTAGGCACTATTATTATTCCCCTTGTACAGTTGAGAAAACTGAGATGAACAGAAATTATTTAGTAAAGGTAAATTTAGTAAATGTCTGATTTGAACTCAGGTCTTTCTTACTCCATGCTTATTTATCTATCCAGTGTGCCATTAATTGCTTCCAAAAGGTCATGTGTCTTTCCCAATTGCAAATTCATTGTCCATCATCAGTGGGACAGTTCTAGTACATTTTGATATATGTTTTCCCCCAAGTGAAGATTTATTCTTGTCAAAACAATATTTAGTCACTGCTTCTATAAAAGGAGGATTAGTAGGTTTCAGATGATGGGTTTTGTAATGGACAAAGGAAGAAGAGGTTTATTTGAAAATCTTTAATAAGCTTTCTAGAAGGAAAAGGAATAAGAGCTGACAAGTACTAAGCTGTCTGTGTGTGTATGCCAAAAATTTGTTCTACTTTTTCCAACAATAGAGTTATTTCTTCCTTTGAAATAGAACACATTGGAATATAATTCAAGAAAGGGAAGGAGGGGATAGGAAAGAAGAAAGGGAGAAAGAAAAAAAGAAAGGAGAGTAAAGAAGGAAAAAAGAAAGTGGGAGGAAGGGAAAGAAAAGAGAAGAGAAGAAAAGGAAAGGTAGGAAGAGCAAAGAAAGAAAGGGAATGGTGGAAAAACTCATGAAGAAAATTGTTTGATTTCTCATGTGATTAAAAAATCAACCCAAGCAAAGGGATTTTCAATATTTTTTCATAATTTCTCTCAAAGGCTATTATTACAATAAATAGTTCTAACTAATGGTAAGGTGGATAATGATCTAATTTAAATTTTTTGTCCATTTAACCTCCAGAAAAGCAATTGGAAAAGTGGAAATGATACAACTTAGCAAATGACTTACATAGTTTAATAAAATTGTACTTCTGCTTGTGCTTTTAAATGTTCATTTGTCACTCTTTACTCTTTACTCTTATGTGTAAAGTGGTTAGACAGTATATATTACTTGATTAATATTGACCCCATTTTTAACGCAAACACTATTTAGCTTTTCTTTCAATTATTGCCAATATCCAACTTGAAGACTTCTTGAGGTCTCTGCCAGGACTTGTGCTCACTCCCAAATCCCATGGTGTGAGTTTGCTATTCAAATTATGGAATGTTCACAGTTCTAACAATCTATATATTTCTTTTCTGAGCCAATTCCCACAATACAATAGCAACACAATTTCTCATTAAATGAGTGAAAAAATAGCTCCTAGTTAATGGATAGAAATTGAATTATAAATTCTGAGAACAATATAGTAACCTTCTGTAAAATTGAATCCAATCTTATATAAGTTTTCTCTTTAGCAAAATAGTAGAACTAACTCTTTAGGAAACCAATATAAAAATGAATTTTAAAATCAATCTCTATAAATATTAACATAGCCTTCTGATGTTACAGTTATAAATTCTAATTGAAGATAGACTTTTCAGACAGTATCCTGCATTTTATTAACTGTTCATCTATATAAGGGCTAGCAAAAGCTTTATGAAGTAACAAATTAGCAGAAATTTCATTGGGTTATTGTTTCTTAAAAACTAAGATAAGAGTTTCCACTTCACTTTTTTTTCCTAACAAGTATTTTCTGTGGTATTTAAGGGAAAGTTGCTGGTTAAAATTTAGGTTTTCCGAATTTGAAGTTAGAAAACTAGGAGTTTGGATCCAAGATCTGTGACTTAGTTAACTTTGTTGAGCCTCATTTTTCTCATCTGTGAAATGGTAGAGTGAGACTATATGATTTTTAAATTTCCTTCCAATTCTATGATTTGGAAATTCCCATAAAAATGCTAATTTCTTGTTATATTAACAAATAAAGTTTGTTCATCACCTTTCTTTACCTCTCAAAGCAGAAAATTTCCCACAGTAGACTTGTGAGTTGGAGAATTTTCAATTCTCTACTTGATCCAGTTTTTAAAAGTACCTATAAGAGTATGATATTAAAATAATATGAATTCCTTAAGGGCAGGGGCCATGTTTTTACCTTTTTTGTATCTTCAGTGCTTAGAAGGAAGGAAGGAACCATTTATTAAGCACCTATTATTTGCCAAGAACTTTGCTAGGCACTTTACAAACATTATCTCATTTGATCCTTACAACAACTCTGGGAAGTAGATGCTTTTATTATCCCCATTTTTTTTTAAAGTTGAGGAAACTGAAGCGGACAGAGGTTAAGTGATAGCACAAAATTAGTGCTTAATAAATGCTCATTTTCTGATTTACATGACTTTATACATTGCTAATATGTTTGTTTATAAGTATTTATGAGTATGTATGTATGTATATATATGTGTGTGTATCTATGAATATGTGTATATATAGAAGTATATGTGTGTGGGCATATGTTTATATACATATATGTACATAATATATTACCTGCACTTAAAAACATGGTCTTGAAAAGTCCTTTTATTAGAAGTGTTGCTGGTAAAACAATCTGCGGCAAATCCCTTTCCATCTTCGTTGGCTAGCTTTGTAACTGGAGAGCGGGCTGGTGATTTCATTATTCCCTGGGCTTCTAGAATTCCACTGCTCATGTGTCTTTTTCCCGATTTACAATGCTCATGGGCCGCAAAAGAATGAACAGATGAGGAAATGGTATAGCGTCTAACGGTCATGATATTACCTGTAGTAGACATTCATGAAAATAAAGCCCACCCATTTAATTAAGTCCACAAATACTGTATTAAATTTCTGGTTTAAACTTATCCAAAAGTCAAACATTATTGATTAAAGGAAATATTTCATTCTGGCATAAAAGGACTGTCCTGGTCTGGTGGGAAACAAGACTATATCTAGTAACTTGCTATATGAATCTGGGAAAACAATGGATTTTTGAATCCATTACTAGAGAAAAAGGCTACCTAGAGGCAATTTGATGGTATGGTGGATGGAGAGTTGGGCCTGGAGTTAGGAGGACCAGAATTTAAAACCAGCCTCAGACACTTCTTAGCTATGTGATCCTGGGGAAGTCACTTTAATTTCTGTTTCTCTCAGTTTCTTCATCTGTAAAATGGGGATAATAATAATAATATCTACCTCTGAGAGTTATTTTGAGGATTAATTTCAGGATTAAATGAGATATTTGTAAAATGCTTTGCAAACTTTAAATGTTATATAAATGCTAATTTTTGTTACTATTATTTCTATTATATCTTTTATTCATTTAATCTCTGTAGTCAACAAAATGCTTCCTATTTTAATAAATGGACAATCACTCTGATTAAAAACTTTAGTAAATGATTGACTTGGATGATGATGATGATGAAGACATTGTTATTATATTATTGTTATTATGACTAGCATATACACAATGTTTTAAAATCTATGAAGCACTCTATACATACAGATAAATATGTATTATATATATGTGTACATATATATATGTATATATATGTATAATTTTATTTACTGCTCACAAGATCCCTGTGGGTTAGTTATTATAGATATTATTATTCCCATTTTACAGATTTATTGAAGAAGAAAGGTCAGAGAGATCAAAAGGCATACCTACATCACTCAGCTCTCAAGTCTTAGATGCAAGATTTAAACTCATATAGATGGGACATGGATAAAGTACTAGGCCTGGAGTCAGGAAGCCTTGTTTTCCTGAATTAAAATCTAGACTCAGATTCTTATTAGTTGTATGGCTACATACAACTACATACAAGTGACAAGTCACTTAACCCTATTTGCCTCAGTTTCTCCATCTGTAAAGAACTGGAGAAGGAAATGGCAAACTTTTCCAGTATCTTTGCCAATAAAATCCCAAATGGGGTCATGAAGAGTTGGATGTGACTGAAAAAGAACTAAACAATAATGAAAACTATTGCCAAATCCAATAATTACTCTAGGATACCATAATGCCTGGGAATAAATATGATCCATATCCTTCTGTGGCCCATATAAACAAGATCAATCCTCAGACACATCTGTGTATAGCAATTCCTATTTACATATCCCAGGATCATAATCCTAATAGCCAACATTAACATATAGCTTTTGATCCAGAAGAACTTTTTTATGAACACATCTCATCTGGTGCTAGAGAAGAGCTGGAAAAGACCTTAAAGATCAATTAGTCAAATATCCTCCTGCCACTGGTGAAAATGAAGGTTAGTTGTGACTCTGAAGGTGTCATAGCAGAGCCAGGATTAAAGTCAGAGTAATTTTTCTCCTAATGCAGTATTATTTCTGTTCCTCTTTGCTGTTTCCCAAATCACTTTAAAAGACTTTCATAGGATGAATAAAATTATTGCCATTTTATGGACAAGGAAACACTTATTTAGAGGTTCAATAATCTGTCTGGGTGAAGTAATAGAGTTTATATTGGTACCTGGGTCTCCTGACTCCGCTTGGCATCTGAGTATACACGTTAACCGAGTAACTTTCTCAGAAATGATATACCAGACTGTATTTTCATCAGGAATAGCTCCATTAAGGTGGGTAAAATTCTTTGCAGAGATTTTGTGAGTCCTTGCACAAGAGTCAATTCATACACTTAAAGCCAGATGGAGAAACTGAGTTCCAAGGACATTGAACAAATTGCTCAGGTCTTCTGTGCTCTTAAGTTTTATACCTTGTGTGCTATATTTTTATAGCATTTTTGAAATCAGATAGTTTAAAAAATTGTTTTTCATGAGGCTAGAAATGAGCTTGTCACTTTTGCTCTCCCCAGACCTATTTGGGGATATCTTTGATGGACCCCTTCAAGATATCTTTAATTAACTACTCTGCACCTAAAATTCCAGCAGAAGCTGTTATGCAAAATACAAGGCAAAAAAGTTTTCTATATGGGAAACGGAGGACTTTTTCTGGCTAATGTGGACACAAATCAAGAGCAGCATGAGGTATGTGATACCTTTGGGTTCCTTCAGGGCCAGGGCAGAATCCGCTGAGACTGTCCTGTGAATGGCTATGGGTGCAGTGACCATCTCTTCCCTTAGAGTGCTGGTCCTTCTGGCTTCCCCTTCTTCTCTGTTGCCTTCCCAAGCAGAGGCCCTCTGGCTGGTGAAGTCCAGCTCCACTCGGAGAGCCTTATTCTCCTTTTCTAGCTTGTTGATCTCAGAACGCATTTCCTGGATCACCTTCATGAGCTGGGTGTTCCCTTCCATTGCCTTTTGCCAGCTGTCTGCTGCTTCCTTTGGGGGTAGTCAGGTCACCTGCTGTTTCTGCTGCGATAAGCCACCCTCTTGGGGTAGCTTGGTTGCTCTTGTCCTTAAAATCCCCCCAACAATAGATGTCCTCCCTCCCTGCATCCAGGTCAATGCCATCTTTCAACACTTGCGGGGAGCTAGGATTCAGTTATCAAGGTATTCTGAGGGTCCCTATAATTTATTCATTTGGGTTTCAATTTTCAGGATGGAGCTTTTCTTCTGATCATTTCTTTCACATAGAGTCATGGACTCAGGGTAATTGTCCTATGACTAAAGGAAAAATAACCCTACCAAATAACCTCCCTGAATCATTAACTTTTTAATCCCCCTATGATCCCCAAGGAGTTGGCAGATAGATTTTTGGGATGTTTGCGAATTTGGATGAAAAAAAAGAAAGACCTTTATTTCCACTTCTTACTAACTGAAATGTAGCATTTCTTTCAATTATTTTACAAATATTATTCTGAACCTATATGATATATAACTCCTAGAGGTGGGGTATGTATATGTGGGAAGCGTGTATATAAAGTGTGTATATTTCTATATCTCTGCTGGACAACTAATAAACTACTTAAAGTTATATAAACAAATACACATATACACACATGTACACATACATGTGCATATATAGACATATGTAAAGATATATAGATATAAATGCACACATACATACACATATCTATATATAGTTGTATAAATCCCCCTCAGGTTTTGCCTGTCAATAAGACCTGTGCCAAAAAAACCAAAAAACAAAAAACAGTAAAAATCCCTATTCTACAAAATATCTTAATCCTTCTCCTACTCAGCTCCAGACCTGTTTGTGAACCCCCGTTCCCCACCTAAACTTATTTACCAGAGAATATTTTCAAATGGCATCTCCATGGTAAATGCTTCCCATGATTACAAAGCATGTTGAAAGAGACATGGATGAAGACTCTTCTCATAAAAATGATTCAGAGTTTTATTCCCATGTGATGAATTATTAATTGTGGCTCAAGGCATTAAGGAATTATGGCATCTTTAAGAGCACAGAATGCTTATGTATGATTAAATGTGATTATAACAATGGTAGCCCTTGGTCAGGAAGAAGACCCAGGTACAGCAAGATGTCACTCCTGGGCATCTATCTGCTCCCTCTCTGTTCTCTCTGTAATTCCTTTTTAGACAGTTTGCCAGCAATGCAAAGACTATTCTGAGACTGTAAGGGGAGATGGATTAGACATTAATCTTGCATGAGAAAGGAAATGTGATCTGAAGTGCAGCCTTCATTACTTGTTTCCTGAAAAGGTTTCTTTGTTGCAAATGAAAAGCAAGAATCTTAAATGAAGACCGTTTTCAAGAACAGCATGTTTTTGGAAACTCCATGAATACTTAAACATAATAAGCCTGTTTCAGGATAGAGATAACTTTACCTGAGAAGTAGCTAGATGGTACCATGGTATGCAGAGCATTGCACCTGAAGTCAGGAAGACCTGAGTTCAAATCCAGCCCTAGACACTTAACTAGGTGGTACATTGGATACAGTACTGGCCTCAGAGTCAGAAAGATGCATCTTTCTGAGTTCAAATGTGACCCCAGATATTTACTAGTTGTGTGACTCTGGGCAGGTCACTTAACTCTGCCTCAGTTTGCCCATCTGTAAAATGAACTGGAAAAATAAGAAGCTATTCCAAGATCTTTTCCAAAATGAAATCAGACACAGCTGAAATAATTCAATGATAACAAAATTTAATAGCTATGTGACCATGGGTAAGCCACTTAATTTGTAAAATGAAGATCATAATACCACATTAACTCCCATGGTTGTAAAAATCTAATGAGACATTATTTATAAAGTGCTTAGAATAATTACTGGTATACTGTAAGTATATAATAAATGCTTGTTTCCTTCCTTCCTTCCTTTTTCTCTTGAGTATTTATAAGATAGTGGGAGAGCTCCTCAGACTCTTTATCTTGGGTCTGCTCTGACCTGAAAACTGAGAAAGTGACTTTTCTGTCCTTTCTGTTTTTCTTTCTTTGCTAAGCACTGAGAAGTCAGCTTGATCTTATGTTCAGGAAGGCATTGGAATCCTTTTGCCAGAATAGCGGGGTACATTGTATTTTAGGATGATAATTAAGGATTTCATTTTCATTACATAGAAATCATTTTAAACAGATCTGTACATTTGTTTCTAAGTCATAATAGTCTATATTTTTAGTAGTTCATCTGATAGATCTAAATGCATGTTGTTAATTTCAGAATTTTGATAACCTGTATGTTTCATGTTCCTCTCTTTCTGAGCAAAATCGAATATATATATTTTGTGGGGCTCAGTTTTGCTGATACTCTATGGCAAGTCCAGAAGTCTTGGCTTCCAATCCTGTGAAAGGGTCTTAATGGTGGTCATGTGGTGCACAGTGAAAAGAGTGCTTAGCCTATTTCCAGGAAGACTCATCTTCCTGAGTTCAAATCTGGCTTCAGATACTTATTAGCTTGTGACCCTGGGCAAGCCACTTAACTAAGTTTGCCTCAGTTTCCTCATCTGTTAAATGAGTTGTTAATGGCAAACCACTGCAGTATCTCTTCCAAGAAAATCCCAAATACAGTCACAAAGAATCAGAAATGACTGAACAACAATAAAATGTCTCAATAGCCTTCTTACCCTGCTAAAAAAAGAAGCTCAGAGGACACTCAAATCCTGAGTCAGCTGGTTACAGTAAGACTGACAGTCATTGCTAAAATCCTCTTTTCCTAAAGGTGGGAAGTTGACTGGTAATCAAGTAGGCACCAGTCCTCCAGGCTCTTCCTTCCTTCCTCCTTCCACTTCAGTTGAATTAGTGCCAGTTCTCTTGCCTAGGCTCCTTTTTTTCTCCCCAGGGCCTAGTCCTTTTAGAACCAGATAACCTTATAAAAATCCAATGAAATTCCACCCTTCCACTCCCAAATCCCCATAGGAAACAGGTTCCATTGTCTCCAGCTGCCCCTTTTTATTAGATTTCCCTTCAATAAAATTGCTTTGATTTATTTTCTCTTTGCTGATTCTGTCATACTTCCTAGGAAAACATGTTGAAAGCTTGCACCTCATTCATACTTCATTATGTTACCTGCATTATGGGAATTTGGGTGACTCCTGAGACTATTGAAGCTGCAGCAAGGCAAAAGGGGAATGCAGTGATGGGGTGTCTATGGCTTTAACAATATGCATTTGGGAGCAGGAAAAGAAAAATGTTGAAAGGACTACAGAGGCCTTCATCCATTTCCAAAGGGGAATTGTATTTTATTATCCTTTCCTTTTATTTTTTATGTATTTTTGAAGTTTAAATTTTGGATTTTTATGGTTTCTGAGTGTGTATAGCATTTTCAACAAGAAAAACCTTGGACCTGTTAGATTGTGCCAGAATTAGCCTTAGCCTACAACTGGACATTGTGTTATCTGAAGGGCTCAACACTTTCCCGGAAACCCTCTACAAATATTTCACTCCCTGGACTGCCACAATGCTTGAAATTCTATCCTTAAAGATTTGGGATTAAATTATTTCTTTTTAAAGAGTTTCTTCATATTAAAATGCAAATGAGGATTAGCTTGTTCTTTCATATACCTCTCAGGGTTGTTGTAAAGATCAGATGAGAAAACATTTGTGAAGAGCTTTGCAAACAGGCACACCATCAATTCTAGATCTTATTTATCATTATCATTAATATTGTTATCATTTCTTCAAAATTGTAGATCTACAGATTGTAAATCTAGAAATGTAGATCTCCCTTGATTTTCTAGGAACCCAGACTGAAAAATTCTCCTATATTGTACATATATGTCTATTATCCAAGAATGAAATTAGGTAAATTGAGAAAAACTTCATTAGTAGGTTGGTTAAGGGGAGATTAATATTGATCACAATTAACAAGATCTAGAGATATTTTGCTCTATGGAGATGATAATGGTAGCCATACTTATGAGACTGTATGGATTGTTGAAGTATTAATGCATGTGAAAGCCACAGTGATAAGAGCTGAGGATGCACAGCTAAATTTGATCAGGGCTGTTCTTGTGAAGAATTTACAAGAGAACGAGGGGAACAATAAAGTACACCCAAATAAGATACCCAGGTAAGATCAAGGTGAAATGCTGTGAGGTATTTGAGAAAACCACATTACCCTATAAGTGACAATGGTGATCAAAGAAGCCTTCATGAGAGAGACCTTTTAAAAGGTAATAGAACACTGGATGGAAAACAGAGATGATTAAAAAACCCCAGAATAACATGGTGGTGGGAGTGAAATGAAGAGTATAGTTTAATTATTGTAATGTGTTTTATCATTATCATTCATTAGCACTTTAGCTTCATTAATCAACCAGTAAATTTATTAGCTACCTAGTATATGCTCAGCATTTTCTAAATGATAATGGAATTAATTTATGAGATCAATACCTGTAATTTTGAAAAGAACAGATGATAGGGTTGATTTTTGCCACTTGCCAAGATGTCACAGAGAAGATTCATGTTTCAGGTAGGGGCCAGCTTCAGATCCACAGCACAAAAAGGAATCTGTTCATAGCTTTTTTTAAATTTGTGAATCTTTTTATTATAGCTTTTTTATTTAAAAGATAAATGCATGGGTAATTTTTCAGCATTGACAATTGCAAAATCTTTTGTTTCAACTTTTTCCCTCTTTCCCCCTTCCCCCTTCTCCCTGATGGCAGGTTGACCAATACATGTTAAATATATTAAAGTATAAGTTAAATACAATATATGTATACATGTCCAAACAGTTATTTTGCTGTACAAAAAGAATTGGACTTTGAAATAGTGTACAATTAGTCTGTGAAGGAAATCCAAAATGCAGGCGGACAAAATTAGAGGGATTGGGAATTCTTTATAGTGGTTCATAATCATCTGCCAGAGTTCTTTCACTGGGCGTAACTGGTTCAATTCATTACTGCTCTATTGGAACGGATTTGGCTCATCTCATTGTTGAAGAGGGCCATGTCCCTCAGAATTGACCATCATATAGTATTGTTTTTGAAGTATTTAATGATCTCCTGGTCCTGCTCATTTCACTCAGCATCAGTTCATGTAAGTCTCTCCAGGCCTGTCTGAAATCATCCTGCTGGTCATTTACAGAACAATAATATTTCATAACATTCATATACCATAATTTATTCAGCCATTCTCCAATTGATGGGCATCCACTCAGTTTCCAGTTTCTGGCCACCACAAAGAGGGCTGCTACAAATGTTCTTGCACATACAGGTCCCTTTCCCTTCTTTAAGATCTCTTTGGGATATAAGTCCAGTAGCAACACTGCTGGATTAAAGGGTATGCACAGTTTGATAACTTTTTGGGCATAGTTCCAGATTGCTCTCCAGAATGGCTGGATGTATTCGCAATTCCACCAACAATGTAGCAGTGTCTCTGTTTTCCCACATCCCCTCCAACATTGCGCATTATCTTTCCCTGTCATTCTAGTCAATCTGACAGGTGTGTAGTGGTATCTCAGAGTTGTCTTAATTTGCATTTCTCTGATTAAAAATGATTTGGAGCATCTTTTCATATGACTAGAAATAGTTTCAATTTCTTCATCTGAGAATTGTCTGTTCATATCCTTTGTTCATAGCTTTTCAATGTGGCTCTCTCCATGGATTGATGATCACAGTACTAGGAGTTCTAGGACCCATGCTCCTTCCTTCTGCAATTTCTCTTAGATCAGCAACTATTCAGAAAATATCTGCCTCAGTTTTCTCATCTGTAAAATGGAGATTATAATATCGTTTACCTCCCACAAGATAATATTGGGAAGGTATTTTTGTTCTCTAAACATCAATGTGCTTGCCATATAAATGCCAGTTATTGTTGTTTTTACTACTATTAAAAATAGGGGCAGGTAATCTGGAGGAAGGGGTGGGGGGAAGGAGGGGAAAAGTTGAAACAAAAGGTTTTGCAATTGTCAATGCTGGAAAATTACCTATGCGTAATTTTATAAAAAATTAATTAATTAATTAAAAATAATAGAGGCAGGTAGATGATAAAGTTGATAGAGCTCTGGGCCTGGAATCAGGAAAATGAATTCAAATCCAGCCTCAGACAGGTAGTATCCAGTGTGTCTCTGGACAAGTGACTTGACTCAGTTTCTTAATCTGTCAAATGAGCTAGAGAAAAAAATAGTAAACTACTCTAAATTTTTTTTATCAAGACAATAAAGAACCAGACAGAGCTGAAATGATTGAACAACAAATGACAAATAATAATAATCAGCCAATATACAGTTGGCTTATACAGTCTTAGCTCTGAGCTTGCCATTATTTATCCCTAATTACTAGTTTGTTTGTTTGTTTGTTTGTTTTTGCCTTCCTGTTGTACCTTTTCATTCCCTACTCTGACTGTTTTTCTCTCTCTTCAAACTCCCAATGGCCTTTCACTACACAAACTCTCCTTCTCTTTCTAAGTTCCTCTTTGAGTTTTGGAGGTAGGTCAAGCTATTCTTTTTATGGGTATGTTTTCACACTCTCAGATATGTCCACAGAACATTCCTACATGCCCTGTGGCCTGTGGGGACCTATGTAGCTATTTTTCTTTATTCCCTTTGACCCCAGTGGTGCTCAGCTCTTGATGGAAAGTTTAACTGAGCCTTCGAAGTTGTGGCTCTGGGACAGCCAGAAACCAGGGCATAGTCTGGAGAAAGCTTAGCTGAGGAGGTAGGATATTGCCAAAAGGGTAGAAAGGAAATCAGAAAGGAAGTGGAAGGATATCAAGATCTACAATGCTTTTTAAATTATATTAAATTCATTATACATTATACTGCATTATATACATAGAATTATAAATGCATCAATTGCAAAATGATTGCATCAAGCATTTATTGAGTACTTCCTATTGACTAAGAACAAAGCTAAAAGCTAAGGATGAAAGAAAAAGTTAACACAAAGCAAAAATCCAAACCTGCTTTCAGGGAATTTACATTTTAATGGAAAAGACAACAAATATCTACCAGAAATTGGCAAAATGATAATCCCTCACATTTATATCCAAAGGCTTAATATTTTACTTACATTAAACTTATTTACTAAAACACTGATAAAGTGCTTTAAATATATTTTTAAATTTGGTCTTCAAAATAATCTTGGGAAGTAGGTGCTATTATTATTTCCATTTTATAGGTGAGAAAACAGTCAATTTGAGCTTGTGACTTGCTCTGGGTCATATAATTAGTGTTTGATATAGATTTGAACTAGGTGTTTCTGATTACATATCAGAAAATATCTATCCTTCCATCATCTATCTATCTATCTATCTATCTATCTATCTATCTATCTATCTATCTATCTATCTATGCCACTTAGCTGCCCTTTAAGGAGAGGAATGAACTTTAGCTGCCACTTGGTTCAACCCTTATGGAATCCCTACTGTAATTCAGAGTGTCCCCAAAGAATTAGTGCAGGCTTAAGTTATTACATTTTTTTATTTCAGCTTCTGCTTGAAGATCTCCAAGTTTAGGGAGTCCACTTTTTCTTGCTCTGTGCTACCTCATTTCTCTTTGGTACAATTCTAATTGTTAGGCAGTTTCCACTGACTTAAAATTTGCCTCCCATTTCTCCTATTTCTTCTGAGTCTGATTTCTTGGTCTAAAAAGAATAAGCTTAGCATCTCCTCCCCCAGACAGAGAACTTGGTAATGACTGTCATATGCCTTATCTTGAGTCTTCTATGGGTTGAACAAACCTGCCTGATTCCATATATGTCTACCCTTTACCCACATTACCATCCAGCCAAATTGGCCTTCCAATTGTTCTCTCAATGTCTGTGTACTGGTCATCCCACTTCCTTTTCATCCCCATCTCTTAGAATCCCTAGATTCTACATGGCTTAGCTTGAGTGTTACCTTTTATATAAAGCTTTTAGAGATTGTTTAAGTTTGTAAATGCTTCTGCCCAGCTAGCTTTTTTTTGTATGTATTTAAAATAAATTTCCACATGTTTTCTCACCATTTCTTCTCCCCTTCCATTCCTCTTCCCCCCTTCTTAGACTACAAAATTCCTCGAGGGACTGGGATTGTTTCACTTTTGTTTTTGCAACAAATTTGCAAATGCCTGGACCTTTGTAGACTCCTTATAAATGCTTTTTTTTGTTGAATGATTGATTTATCATTTTGGCAAATTGCTATGTGATATGATGGAAAGGACATTGGATTTTGAGTCAGGAAACTGGATTTGAAGCCCAGTGGAGAGATTTATTATCTGTATGAATATGGATAGGTCTCTTCCTTTTTAGTTTCAATTTTTTCAAATATGAAATGGGAATATAACACTAGCACTATTTAATTCACATTAATTGAATGTTTAAGGCAATCTGAAAGTGTGAAACTATTACTATTAGTAGTAATAATCACAATTACTTTGTTCACAATAATTTTTGTAACAACACAATTGCTGTTAGTGATGCATCTTCATCTTCTGGAGACATCAGTGAATTAGCAGGGGGGGTCAGAACTTAAAACATTTCTTTTTTTCTTTTTTAAATATTTTTTAAATTTTTTATTATTTTTTTTTATTTAGAATTTTTCTTTCCACAGTATATATGCATGAGTAAATTTTAAAAATAATATTATCCCTTGTATTCATTTTTCCAAATTATCCCCCCCTCCCTCTACTCCCTCCCCCCGATAACAGGCAATCCCATACATTTTACATGTGTTACAATATAACCTAGATACAATATATGTGTGTAAATACCTTTTTTTTGTTGCACATTAATTATTAGCTTCCGAAGGTATAAGTAACCTGGGTAGATAGACAGTAGTGCTAACAATTTCCATTCACTTCCCAGTGTTCCTTCTCTGGGTGTAGTTATTTCTGTCCATCATTGATCAACTGGAAGTGAGTTGGATCTTCTTTATGTTGAAGATATCCACTTCCATCAGAATACATCCTCATACAGTATTGAAGTGTACAGCGATCTTCTGGTTCTATTCATTTCACTCAGCATCAGTTGATATAAGAACTTAAACATTTCAACATTATTGTAAGCTATAACACTTCCTTCTGATTACATTAACTCTGAGAGGTTTGATTAAAAAGATATCAACAACCTCTGTGTTCATCTGTGTTACTTTCAAGTAGATGATGACCCACAATTAGTTATTTGTGTAATTGCTGAGAAATCAACTTTTATGTCTTTTTTTGAAAATCCTTCTTGAACCTTCACTTGGTAGCTCCATCATCGGAGCAAGTCACTCCTGTGATTAGAAGCATCTAGGGTAGCAAGGGCAGGCTTTTAAATGGCAAGGTTGATGCTGGCCTATTGTTTTGATCCCAACACATCAGGAAGGTGAAGAGAAGGTCATGAAGATGAGGCAAAAAATGAGAAGTTCTTAGTAGACATCTGCATCCATGGGAGACTGAAATCCTTTGTAGTTTGGGGGAGAAGAGATAATTCTAGTGGAAGCATAGGGAAAACTTATATCAAAAAGCCCAGGACACAGAAAGGAGACAATCTTGCTTTGTGGGCGGAAGGGAATATCACTTAAGACAGCTGAGGTCTTCTATTACCTGTGGTCAGAAGTCCCTAAAATGAGCAAGAAGATGAATTAGGGCTAATTGTTCTTTTATGTGTCTGATTGTCTGTGACTTTTTTTTTTGGTAGAGATACTGGGGCAATCTCCAGCTCATTTTGCAGATATGGAAACTGAGGCAAACAGGTTTAATGACTTGTTCAAGGTCACATAGCTAGCAAGTGCATGAGATCAGATTTGAACTCATGAAGATGAGTCAGCCCTGGAACTTTATCCCCTCTTTGCACCAATTATCTGTCCCTAAATTAGAATACTGCCCAGTTTATTTGGTTGTGAGGCTAGAGGAGGAAAAAAAAAAGAGATCCTTGGTAAATCAAGGTATAAGAATAACTTTTATATTAGATTAAAGCTCTTATCTATTACTATGTAGAACTCCAGGAATACTAATATAAGTAAAAATTATCTTAAGGAACTTCCATTCTAATGATAAAAGACAAATACCAAAAGGGGATGAAAAATGGTGGTGGGAGGGAGGAACTGAAAAGTACTAAGAGTGAGGAATTGAGGTAGGTTATAGATGAACATGGCTGACAGAGGGTCATCCTCAAATGAAAGTTCTGGAAAGTAACTCATTAATGAGAGGAGGAAGCCTCAGGAGTGGAGGTGTCTCCCTTTCTAGCATGAGGAGGCAGGTGGGGTGGAGGTGAAGAGTTTTCTTTAATAGGTATATCTAAACTTTCTCTCTTCCTAAGTCAATGTAGCACAGACAAGGAGATCTCAGGTATATGTACCACTGGCTTTTGAGAGGATGGAAATAATTCTAACACTTCTGTAGTCAACAGGAGATTCAAGGGACCTGAAATACCACTCCTGCCTTTGTTACTAATCATCCTGTTATCTTGAGCAATTTACTTGCCTGTCTTTGTTTTGTGCTCTTGTTGCACCCATCATACTGTCTTAAAGGTAAATCAAGCAAAATCACCTTATTCCATTTCAAATAAATTTCAAAAGATAAAGCTAGTTTAACCAGGTGAAACATTTCTCTATTGATTCAATCAACTACAGAAGTTAGAGTAAGTGCAAAATAGCAGCTAGATGGACTCAGTAGATATTCTCAACCCAGAATCAGGGAGATGAATTTTGCTGATGATTTGTGTGTGGGTAATTAATGTCAGTCAGTTTCCTCATATGTAAAATGGAGATAATAGCATTTTCAGGGTTGATGCAAGGATAAAATTAGATAATATTTCTTTTTTATTAAAGCTTTTTATTTTCAAAACATATGCATGGATAGTTTTCAGTATTCACAAAACCTTGTGTTCCAAATTTCTTCCTTCCCTCTCTCCCACCCTCTCCCTTAGACAGCAAGTAATCCAATATATGTTAAAATATACGTGCAATTCTTCTATATATATTTCCACAAATATTATGCTACACAACAAAAATCAGATCAAAAAGGAAAAAAATTAGGAAGAAAACAAATTGCAAGCAAACAACAATAAAAAAGTGAAAATACTATGTTTGTGATCCATACTCAGTTCCCACAGCCCTCTCTCTGGGTGTAGATGACTCTCTTCATCACAAGACTATTGGAATTGGCCTGAATCATGAAATAACTTTGCAAACTCAATAGTTGGAATGCAAACACGAAAACAGTTCTTTATCAGTTATATTGCTTCAAAAGGGAGTTTGGATTGACTGAGGAAACTTGGTCATGCTATTCTTGATTGTTACAAGGACTTCCTTTTTCTTTCTGATGGAAAATGAAGATAGTGAGAGGGATAGGGTAAAAAAAAAAAAACAACAAAAATTAAAAAAAAGAAAAAAATGAGCCATTCCTTTTAAAAATGCAGAAAAGCTAACAGAAGAAAGTCAAAAGTAAGATAAGGATGATAGCTTTGAAAGATACAAATTGAAGTTTTGTATTTAAAAAGAAAGCAAGATATGTAAAATATCTTTAGCTTCACATATAATTATTTTTTCTGTTCTATTACATAATATTGAAATGTTCATTTGATTTTTGTTTAAATTAAGAATGATAGAACAAGATAAACCTGGTCATGTCCTGGGGTGTGTGTGTGCCATCTGACAGTTGTGTAACAGTGAAGAGAACAGTCCATTTAAATCTCTAATAAGGAATCTTATTATTAACTGTTAGGGCCATTGGAATACACTGTTCTCATCTGCCCATTCTACCAGGGGAAATCTTTCACATGCTTGGAGTGGGTATCCCCCAACTCACTAAGAAGTTTGAGATCTGTCAGGTACCCTCAACATGGTTTATCCAGTCTGCTAAAAAAAGTTATGGGGGTGTGGTTGTTACACATGGTAAAGCTTCTTTAAATCACAGATGAGAATTGTGTGTAATGTGTGTCTGTGTGTGTGATGGTATGTGAAATGGTAAAGACAGAATAGAAATAAATACAACTTTTTCCTTAAAGAGCTCTGCCAGGAGCTACAAAGTTTGGATTCCAGTCTTTTCTGCATAACCTGGAGAATCTCCTTAGCTCATAAGGCGTTTGTTTCTTCTCCTGCAAGATGGGGAATGAGATGCAAGACACCAAAGGTGGATAAGCAGCTTGGAGATGGAGAATGAATGTAAGATACTAATGGTGTATAAGCAGCTCAGAAAAAACTCAGGTGCTAGTTCCTGAACATCCCATAAGGTAGTGATGCTGTCCAAGGTCCACTGTACTGGGAAGGTTGCAGTTCCCATTCATACAGTGTCATCTCCTTATATTCCTTAACCTTAAAGAAAGCTGATGGGGGAAAGTAGCTCCGAGGTGCTGAGAAAACATCTCCATCACTTCATCCCTCAGTTTGTCAATGGTGTCCCTCAAGAATCAAAGCTTAGGTCCAGAATTTGGGGCTCCTGTCTCTTTCCCTCTCTGTAGTTGGGTTAGACCTTGTTATATCTCTCATATGGGAATGTGTATTGGGCTTCTTAAATGGGTCACTGGTTGGGCTAGTTTTCCAGGTCAGATCTCTAGTTGCAAGTATACTTCTGGGGGGCCCTGCACTGTGGAGGCCAGCTTGCTATATGCAGAAGACATGAAGCTACTAGTGCTCTGTGCTCCCTTGAGGATCTGTTCTCATACTTGAGTTAATATATAGCCTCATGACAGAGTTTTATCTCCAGGAACAGTGCTGGGTTGCTTCTCACCTGCAGCCCTACTGCCCAGGGCCAAATATAACTGTAGCAATGCCAGAGGTGGGACTCCTTTTGGCCTTTCAACTGTTGATTTAGTCACTGTTTTAGCTCTAGGGATTAATAACTGATTACTGGATTGAATTGGATTCAGCCACAGGTGATGGGAAGCTGGGATAGTGTCTCCCATTCTCATATCTCAGCATCCTATGGAAGAAGAGATAATGATAGTTAACCATCTAAAAGATTCATATTTCTGTGCATGAAGCAGAAAAACTGATCAGCTGAAAGTGAGTTTGGGATCACAGAATGGGTGAATTACTCTGGTATAAAAAGAAAAGATAAGGCAATCACCATTCTTGCTCCAGAAGATAATCTCTCTCTCTCTCTCTCTCTCTCTCTCTCTCTCTCTCTCTCTCTCTCTCTTTATGCTGGGGTTAAGTGACTTGCCCAGGGTCACACAGCTAGGAAGTGTTGAGTGTCTGAGACCAGATTTGAACTCGGGTCCTCCTGAAAAGAAGATAATCTCAAAATTTGCCAGAAAAAGTCTGTTTTAGCTTGCACATAAGGATGGAACAGGGCTAGGCCAGGTGCAGACTAAGGCAGATAGGTAGTGAGAGAACAGTAAACAGCTCCCACTGAGCAGACTGGAGGAGAGTGGGATGTGGTCTCACCTGGCAGAAAACCTGAGGGGAGAACTTTACCCCAGGGTGAGAAAGCCAGTAGATCAGTAAAGAAGCTATAAACACAGAGGATAAAGACTAAAACCCCTAAACACTAGGCTCTCTTGGGACCTGGCCACACCCACCCAGTGCTAGGAGGGATTCAGCATGATCTCACCACAATGCTGATCCCAGCACAGCCAATGCTATCCCACTGCTGCTTCACTGCTACTTCCTGTTGTCTGTTGAGGAAGCTTGGTAACCCCACATTACCCTAAAAGCAGACTGCAGCTTTTTTTTCTTTTCTTTCTTTTTTTTTTTAATGAGTAAAAAGGCAAAGCAGCTTCAATACTGCTAGAGAGCAGACTTCAAACTCTGAGGAGACTAAAAGCAGATTGTCTCCAGATGAAACTCCAAAGAGTCATATAACCTGCTCCCCACCACACAAGGGTCTCCTAAAAGAAATTAAAAAGAATCTTAAAAGAGAGATAGAAGAAAAATGGGGAAAGGAAAGGGAAGCTTTGCAAGACAGTCTGGATAAGTCATGTTATTCATTAAAAATACAGTGAAAAAAGAAAACAACAAGAAAATAACTCCTTAAAAAATGAAATTGGTGAAATGGAAAAAATTCCATAGAACAAAACAACTCAATTAGAAACTCATTTGGGCAATTTCAAAAAGAAACAAAAAAGTAAATGAAGAAAATAATTCATTAAAAATCAGAATTGAACAAATGGAAATGAATGACTCAGGAGACATCAAGAATCAGTTATGCAAAACCAAAAAAATGAAAAAAAAAGAAAAAAAATGTTAAATACCAACTTGGGAAAACAACAGACATGGAAAATAAATCTAGGAGAGATAATCTAAGGATTATTGGACTCCCTGAAAATCATGATGAAAAAATAGAACTTAGACACTGTTTTTCAGGAAATCATCAAAGAGGACTGCTTAGGTGTTATAGAAACAGAAGGTAAAATAGACATTGAAAGAATTCATAGATCACCTACTGAAAAAGATCCCCACATCAAAACTCCAAGAAATGTTGTGGCTAAATTACAGAACTATCAGACCAAGGAAAAAATACTACAAGCAGCCAGAAAAAAATAACAATTCAGATACTGAGATGCCATAATAAGAATTACTCAGGATCCAGCAGCATCCACATTAAAGGATCAAAGCGCCTGGAATCTGATATCCCAAAATGATAAGGAACTTAGTATTCAGCCAAGAATAACTTACCCAGCCAAATTGAACAGTTTCTTCCAGGGAAGAAGATGGACATTCAATGAAATATGTGAATTCCATTTATTTCTGATGAGAAAAACACAGAATTAAATAAAAAGTTTGACCTTCAAAGGACTCAAGAGAAGCATACAAAGAACTCTTGAGATCTGTTATGAGTATACATAAAGAGTACATGCATAATTTGGTTTTACTGTTATAATATAAAAAAATAATCTAGAGGTGGAAAGGAAATTGTACCAGAAAAAGAGAAAAGTGGAGGTACTACATCTCACAAGAGGCAAAGGAAACCTATTCTATCTGAGGGAAAGAATGGAGGGGAATAAACACAGTGGGAATCTTACTCTCATCAGAATTGGCTCAAAGAGAAAATATAAGACATATTTGGTTTACATAGAAACTTCTCCCACCTCATTGAAAAGTGGGAGGGGGAAAAGCAAAAAGGGAAGGAGTAGGCTAAATAGAAGAGAGTACAGAAATTATAAGGAAAAGTTTTAAGAAACAAGGGGAGGGATCTTAAAGAGGGAGGGCTGCATGAGGCAAGTGGTACTCATAAGTTTAATACTGGGATTGGGGGTAAGGAGTAAAGGAAAGAGAAAAGCATAATCTGGGGTTAACAAGATGGTAGAAAATACAGAATTAGTAATTTTAACCATAAATATGAATGGGGTAAACTCCCCCATAAAGCAGAGGCAGATAGCAGACTGGATTAAAAGCCAGAAGCCTACAATATGTTGTTTACAGGAAACACACTTGAAGCAGGATGATACATACAGAGCAAAGGTAAAAGCTGGAGCAGAATTTACTATGCTTCAGGTGAAGTAAAAAAAAGCAGGGGTAGCCATCCTGATCTCAGATCAAGAAAAAGCAAAAATTGATCAAATTAAAAGAGATAAAGAAGGGCACTATATCTTGCTAAAGGGTAGCATAGATAATGAAGCAATATCAGTACTAAACATATATGCACCAAGTAGTATAGCATCTAGAGCCTACTTGCATAAAATAGAAAAAGAGAAAAATCAATAAATTGGGCTTGCAACTAAAAAAGTTAGAAAAGAGTAAATAAAAAACCCCAAATCAAATACTAAATTTGAAATTCCAAAAATAAAAGGAGAGATTAATAAAATTGAAAGTAAAAAAAAAAAAACAACAAACTATTAAATTAATAAATAAAACGAAAAGTTGGTTCTATGAAAAAACCAACGAAATAGATAAACTCTTGGTAAATTTGATTAGAAAAAGGAAAGAGGAAAATCAAATTGTTAGTCTTAAAAATGAAAAGGGAGAACTTGCCATCAATGAAGAGGAAATTGGAGCAATAATTAGGAGCTACTTTGCCTAACTTTATGCCAATTATTTGATAACTTAAATGAAATGGATGAATACTTAAAAATATAGGTTGCCCAGATTATCAGAGGAAGAAGTAAATTAGTTAAATAGTCCCATTTTAGAAAAAGAAATAGAACAAACTATTAATCAACTTCCTAAGAAAAAACCCTCAGGACCAGATGGATTTACATGCGAATTCTACCAAACATTTAAAGAACAATTAACTCCAATGCTATATAAATTATTTGAAAAAAATAGGGATTGAAGGAGTCCTACCAAATTCCTTTTATGACATAGACATGGTACTGATACTTAAATCAGGACAAAACAGATAAAGAAAATTATAGACCAATCTCCCTTAATGAACATTGATGCAAAAATCTTAAATAAAATATTAGCAAAAAGATTACAGAAAATTATCTCCAGGATAATACACTGTGGCCAAGTAGGATTTATACCATGAATGCAGGGCTGATTCAATATTAGGAAAACTGTTAACATAATTGACTATATCAATAACCAAATTAACAAAAAACATATGATCATCTCAATAGATGCAGAAAAAGCATTTGATAAAATCTAATGCCCATTCCTATTAAAAACACTAGAGAATATAGGAATAAATGGATTTTTCCTTAAAATAGTCAGTAGCATCTATTTAAAACCATCAGTATATGTAATGGGAATAAACTGGAACCTTTCCCAAAAAAATCAGGAATGAAACAAGATTGCCCACTATCACCATTACTATTCAATAGTGTATTAGAAATGCAAGCTTCGGCAATAAGAGATGAAAAAGAGATTAAAGGAATTAGAGTAGGTAATGAAGAAACCAAATTATCACTCTTTGCAGATGATATGATGGTATACTTAGAGAATCCCAGAGAATCACCTAAAAAGCTATTAGAAATAATCCACAACTTTAGCAAAGTTGCAGGATATAAAATAAATCCATATAAATCATCAGCATTTTTATACATCACTAACAAAATCCAACAGCAAGAGATAGAAAGAGAAATTCCATTTAAAATAACTGTTGATCGTATAAAATGTTTGAGATTCTATCTGCCAAGGGAAAGTTGGAAACTGTATCAGCAAAACTACAAAACACTTTCCACACAAATAAAGTCAGATCTAAACATTTGGAAAAATATTAAGCACTCTTGGATAGTTTGAGCGAATATAATAAAGATGACAATACTACCTAAACTAACCTATTTATTTAGTGCTATACCTACCAATCAGACTTCCAACAAACTATTTTAATGACCTAGAAAAATAACAACAAAATTCATGTGAAAGAACAAAAGATCAAGAATTTTAAAGGAAGTAATGAAAAAAAAATCAAATGAAGGTGGCCTAGTTGTACATGATCTAAACTATATTATAAAGCAGCAGTCACCAAAATCATTTGATATTGGCTAAGCAATAGGAATAGATTAGGTTCATGGGACAAAATAGTCAATAACTATAGTAACCTAGTGTTTGACATCCCAACTTTTGGGATAAGAATTCACTGTTTTACAAAAACTGCTGGGAAAATTGGAAATTAGTATGGCAGAAACTAGGCATTGACCCACACTTAACACTGTACACTAAGATAAGATCAAAATGGGTTTATGATTTAGGCATAAAGAATGAGATTATAAATAAATTAGAAGAACATATGATAGTTTACCTTTTAGACTTGTGGAAAAGGAAGGAATTTGTGACCAAAGAAGAACTAGAGATCATGATTGATCACAAAATAGAAAATTTTGTCAAGTTAAATAGCTTTTGTACAAACAAAACAATGCAGACAAGATTAGAAGGGAAGCAATAAACTGGGAAGACATTTTTACATTCAAAGATTCTGATAAAGGCCTCATTTCCAAAATATCTAGAGAATTGACTCTAATTTATAAGAAATCAAGCCATTCTTCAATTTATAAATAGTCAAAGGATATGAACAGACAATTTTCAGATGATGAAATTGAAACTATTTTTACTCATATGAAAAGGTGTTCCAATTATTATTGATCAGAAAAATGCAAATTAAGACAACTTTGAGATACCACTACACATCTGTTGGATTGGCTAAGATGACAGGAAAAGATAATAATAATTTTGGAGGGGATGTGGGAGAACTGGGACACTGAGGCATTGTTGGTGGACTTGTGAATGGATTCAACCATTTTGGAGAGCTATTTGGAACTATATTCAAAAAGTTATCAAACTGTGCATACCCTTTGATTCAGCAGTACTACTACTGGGCTTATATTCCAAAGAGATCTTAAAGAAGTGAAAGAGACCTGTATGTGCAAAAATATTTGTGGCAGCTCTTTTCGTAGTGGTTAGAAACTAGAAATTGAATGAATGCCCATCAATTGCAGAATGGTTGAGTAAATTATGGCATATGAATGTTATGGAATTTGAAGAGACTTACATGAACTGATGCTAAGTGAAATTAGCAGAACCAGGACATCTTTATACACTTCAACAATACTATATGAGGATCTGATGGAAGTGGCTATCTTCATCAATGAGAGGATCCAAATCAGTTCCCAAATGATCAGTGATGAATAGAACCAGCTACACCCAGCCAAAGAACACTGGGAAATGAGTATGGACCACAACATAGCATTTGCACTCTTTCCTTTTTTCTTTCTTTTTTTATGTAAATCTTATTATGTACGTATGTATATATTTATTTATTATAGCTTTTTATTTACAAATTATATGCATGAGTAATTTTACAGCATTGACAATTGCCAAACCTTTTGCTCCAATTTTTCCCCTCCTTCCCCCCACATGCTCCCCTAGATGGCAGGTTGACCAATACATGTTAAATATGTTAAAGTATAAATTAAATACAATATTAGTATACATGTCCAAACAGTTATTTTGCTGTACAAAAAGAATCGGACTTTGAAATAGTGTACCATTAGCCTGTGAAGGAAATCAAAAAATTCACGCTCTTTCTGTTGTTGTTTGCTTGCATTTTTGTTTTTCTTCCCAGGTTATTTTTATCTTCTTTCTAAATTTTCTTGTGCAACAAGATAACTCTATAGATATGTGTATATATATATATATATATATATATATATATATATATATATGTACATATATACACACACACATATATACATACATATATATATATATATATATATATATATATATATTGTATTTAACATATACTTTAATATGTTTAACATGTATGGGACTGCCTGCCATCTAGGGGAAGGGATAGAGGGAAGGAGGGGAAAAGTTGGAACAGAAGTGTTTGCAAATGTCAATGTTGACAAATTACCCATACAATATGTTTTATCAATAAAAAGCTATAAAAAAGAATAGAAGTAAAGTTTGCTAATTTATAGTTTTCAGGCTCCATTCTTTTCATTTCTTGAAAAACTGAAACATTTGCCTTTCTCTCTTCCCAAGAACCTTTCATGTTCTCATGGATCACACAAAGGTCACTGATAGTCCCTCAGCAATCACATATCAGCTCCTTCATTATCCAAGGATATCATTCATCTAAATAAGGGAATTGAAGCTTATGGTAGTTAATTGTTCTCTTAGGTTTGAATTAATTATTTAGTATATCAATCTCCAAAATATCATTTATGAACCCAGGATCCAAACAAACTAAAGGACTAGGAATGTCAGAAGCCTTACCTGGAAGATTAGAGATTGACCAAGTTTCAGAATATAATAAAAAGCAAAAATCTGGGATCAAATCTCAAGGTCTGCTGGATATTCCTTCCAAGGAAGACTTGGTGCTACAGAATCCCAGAGTTGGATCTTTTACCCATTCATTTGTACATAGGAATAACAAAATATCCACCCAGCTTCTGGTGCCAGCCCTGCCACTAATGACTATCTTTTCTCTGACTTTGTTCCCTACCTTTACATTCCATGCCCCTAATGAGTTTTTTTTAGTGCACTTTCAGCTCATGTTGCTTTCCACTAATGACTTTGTATGAATTATGTAACCTCTTTGGCTCACATTATCATTATTATTATTTTGTAAAATTAAAAGTACTCTTCTAACTCTTGTACTTTAAATTCAAACTCTTGTAAAGCTTGTGTTTTGAAAGATATTCAAGTGAGTGTTGGGGGAAGATCCTGGTTCCTCTGGAATTTTTTTGGGAGCTCTCCTAAATATACTAGAAATTCCATTAGATGTTCTGAA
Organism: Sminthopsis crassicaudata; assembly: GCF_048593235.1. Classification (NCBI taxonomy): domain Eukaryota; kingdom Metazoa; phylum Chordata; class Mammalia; order Dasyuromorphia; family Dasyuridae; genus Sminthopsis; species Sminthopsis crassicaudata. The sequence continues at coordinate 57,088,637 of NC_133619.1, read as the reverse complement.
ATAGCTCTGTCTGTATCATAGATGCATAAGATTTGAGAATTAGAATGGACTTTAGAGGTCTAGTTTCACTCTCTCATATTAACAATTAGGAAACTTGTTGTTGTTGTTTTTTTTTTTTTATAAATTTACATGTGGTTTCTTTAATTTTGGAGTCTCTTTCAGGAGGTGATCTGTGAATTATTTCAATGGCTATTTTACCTTCTTATTCTAAAAGAACAGGGCAGTTTTCTTTTATGATTTCCCATAATGTCTAGGTTTTTTTTTTTTTTTCATCATGGCTTTCAGGAAGTCCAGTAATTTTTATATATTGTCTCACCTAGATCTATTTTCCAGGTCAGTGTTTTTCCTAGGAGAGATTTCATATTTTTTCCTATATTTTCAGTTTTTGTTTTTGTTTGACTGATTCTTGAAGTCTTATTAAGTCTTTCACTTTCATTTGTTCAGTTCTAATTTTTAGTGTATTATTTTCTTTAGTTAGCTTTTTTAGATTCTTTTGCAATTAAACAATTACATTTTTTATTGCATTCTTTTTCTATTTCACAAATTTTGTTTTTCAGTGAATTGGTGTCTTTTTCATATCTCTTTTATAGGGTATTATGTACCTTTTCCATCCCTTCTTACAATGGTCTCATTTCATTTCCCCATTTTTCTTTTAACTCTCTTTTAAGATCCTTTATACAATCTTCAAAGAAAGCCTTGTGAAATGGGAACTAGCTCATGTCTCTCTTTGGAGCTTCTTAATGGAGTTGCTTTGCTTTTAGGAACCTCAGGATTTGAGGTCTGTTCTAGTTGTCTATGGTGAGAGTTCTTTTTTGTTTTTTATTCAATTTTTTAAGTCTTGAAGTCTGCTCAATACAGAGGAGCAAAAGCTGCTTTAATTTGTGTTGGGGCTGATTGATTTCCTGGCTGGGTAAAGGTGGCTAGGTCTAGCATTCTTCTGGGGCTCAGTTGTTTACAATTTGCCTTTAGTAGTAAATCTGCCAAACCACCTGCTTGCAACTAGGACTGAGTAGCCTAAGAACTCACAGAAGATTCCCAGGTACATGGAAGCTACAAGTCTGACCCCTCTCCAGCTTCTTGCCCTGTTCTTCCTGTGTCTGGGTTTAGCTGACTATCACCCTGCCCGATTGAAACAGTCCTGTTCTGAAGTTCTTCCAAGACATCTTCTGCTGGGAATGTGTTGTGCAACAGATATTTGTGGGTTCTTTGACTCCAAAACCAGTTTAGAGTCTTAATCTGCTATTGGTTTGAGAGAAGCTCAGAAGAGCTCACAGAGAGTCTTGTGTGCTCTCTGACATCTTGGCTCTGTCCCCTACATGTGGTTTCTTAATGGAAGCTTAATGAAAGAGGGAGATGAAGGAGATAACCTGCAACTTTAAAAAATGTAAAAAAAATTCTTTTAAATGTAATTGGGGAAAAGTGTTAAATATATATATATATTTAAATTAGGAAACTGAGGTTCTAAAAGGACACTGAGCAATTGTGTTCCCCAGGCAACTTGACTGATACTATTGTGAGGATTCAGAGTCAGATTTTTTTTGAATTATCAGCAAGTTGCCTGGGGAATTTACAATTTTTTTTTCTATTCTTGATGGAGCAGTAATTTAGTTTGTATTTTTTTTAAATTCCCTTGCTGATTTAGTTCTTTTTTTTTCTAAATACATACAAAGATAGTTTTCAATATTCATTCTTGCAAAATCTTGTGTTCCAGATTTTTCTCCCTCCTTTCCCCCCACCTCTCTCCCCTAGAGGGAAATAATCCAACAGTTCTTCTATACATATTTCTTCATTTATTGTAGATTTAATTCTAATTCCATTTCCCCTATGCAATGCTAAGGCTAAATTTAGAAAAACAACATTTTTTTTTCAAAACATATGCATAGAGAGTTTTCAACATTCATCCTTGCAATGTTTTCTGATGGAAATGGGATATCTTCAACAAAGAGAAGATCTAATTCAGTTCCAATTGATGGACAGACTTAGCTACACCCAGAGAAGGAACACTGGGAAATGAGTGTAAACTGTTTGCACTTTTGTTTTTCTTCTCAGGTTATTTTTACCTTCTTAATTCAATTCTTCCTGTGCAACAAGAAATTCGGTTCTACACACATATATTGTATCTAGGATATACTATAACACATTTAACATGTATGAGACTGCCTGCCATCTAGGGGAGAGGATTGAGGGGAGGAGGGGAAGGGAAAATTCAGAACAGAAAGGAGTGCAAGGAATAATGTTGTAAAAAATTACCCATGCATATGTACTGTCAAAAAAAGTTATAATTATAAAATTAATTTAAAAAATTATCCTTTCAAAACCTTGTGTTCCAAAATTTTTTCTCCCTCCCTTCCCCCCACCCCTTCCTCTAGACAGCAAGTAATCCAATATATGGTAAACATGTGTAATTAAGACCGAATTTTAAAAAATATCTACATCACCAAATGATCTAGATAGATACTAGAGGAGTTTCAGTTAATAAAAATAATTGAATAATTTTCATTTAGATTAACAAAATAAAACTGAGGAAACAAATTCATTATAAAAGAATGGAACCTATTTTTGTTTAGTTGTGAAGTATTCTATTTTATGATTCTTACTTTTAAAAAAATGTCTTTGGCATTAGTTTATATTAATGGACATGGATTTTGGTTTGTCTAGTTTTGTCTGGGGACTTTCTGTCTGCATTTTAAGGCTGTTTTGTTTTTATCTTTTCATCATGTATAGTCTGTGATGGGCTTGGGCAGTAGCAGGGAATGACACATTCTGCTGACAAAATCTGTCTGTTTTGGGGTGAAACTTGATATTTAGGGAGAAGGAGTCAGAGTCACTGCCTTGAGTGTCAATAATTCTCTGGGGAAAACAAACCATGTGCATCAAATGTTTTCTGAGACACCACAGTAAAAAACATGCTAGGGCTCATTTCTAATCCAAATCACATAAAAGTAGTATCTTCATTGGGGCCTTTTGTGATTTCTATGAAGCTGCTTAATTTTGAATATTTATTTTAAAAAACTTTATTTAAAAGACACAGAATCATCTACTGAAGTAATATATTGAGCAACCTTGGGAATTATTGCTTCATATTTCTTTTAGTATTTTAATTGAGGTTTGTTATTTATCTAGATACATATCTCATCTCTAAAAAAAGGCAGCTTACTCAAATATGATGTAAAATAGGACATAGAAGAATACAGCGTAGATACTTTCTAAAACAGGGAACCTACCTTTATTCTATAATGAAAACTTTTGGCCATGGTGAAATCCATAGGCCTTTTCTCAGAATCATGCATGTTACCTATGTTTATAATTGAAGGAAATGCTAAATTTCAGTTAGAAGTCAATTTTCATATTTATAACTACACATATTTATATAATTGCCAAATTACATTTAGAGATCAGTTTATTTATATAATGTATATAATGTATATCATATATGTATTATATGGAAATGCTACATTTCAGAAGTCAGTTTATATCTATCTATCCATACATTTTTATATAAATGCTAAATTGCCATTAGAGGTCAGTTAATGTATATATATGTTATATAATATAGGAAAGTGGTAAATTTTATTTAGAAGTCATTTAAGATAAATAGAAGGAAAGGTTAAATATCAGTTAGAAGTCAGTAACATTTATGTGTATGTATGTATATAAATGCATTTTTTTTCTCAGTTCAAATTCAGGAATTTATACATGAGTGCCTTGGGAGATCTATGAATTCTAGGTTAAGAAATCCTGGAAAAATCAGAATATTGTCTTAATATTTCTCTGAAGCAATGGCACCGAAGATGTATAACTCTTTTTCATTTTTGTCTTCTCCCTACATATTCCAGTGGAGGATGAGAGACAGAGGAGACTGCTATAGAAGAGAGGAAATATTATTTATATCTACTGATATTAAGGTAAGAAAGTAAACAAAAATATTTTTTCCAATTAATCATGTTGTACTAATAATGGATCTATTCACAACATGCTTTAGTGGCTACAGAACATTTCATAGGTAATAACTTATCAGATACTTAGAACGACTTAGTTAAGATAGGTTTTCTTATAATCCCCATGTAATAGATGAGGAAACGGAGATACTAAGTTAAATATTTGTCCTATCACTTACCTTATAAGCATCCATGGGAGGATTAGAATTTAGCTCTTTCTGATCCCAAATTCTGACCACATAGCTCTCTCTAAAATAGGTTAGCTATAAGGAAGAAAACTTAATTGTGATCAAAATATAAAATACACTTCCATTTTATAATTATTTCATCATAAGTATTTATAGACCACAATTACAATAGCCTTTAAAGTCTGTTGGATGAGTAACAATATCATGTAATAATATTTTTTGAGTAAGTGGTTAAACACAGGTTTGTCTTTTAGTTTCTATATTCCCATTTACTGCCTCTTTCAATAATTCAAGGTTCCATGATTTCCTTAGGATATGACTGTTGCCTCCATGAATATAGATTACACATCTCTTTACAGTTTAGTAAGCCATCTCCATGAACTGTGATGCTGAGGAAAATTCAACATCTGATACTTTTCCTTCTTTTTATGAGCTAGGCTGATCATTTGACTATATAGCATATAGTTGGGCCTATATTTAACATACTCCCATGGCCCGTAACTTCTTTTAAAAGTATTAATCTAACCAATATGGTCATATTTTAGGATTTAAGATTATAGGAAAATAGATTTGTTTTTGTTTTTATTTTAAATAGTATTTTGTTTTTTCCAATTACATATAAAGAGGAATAATAGTTTTGAAGCTGGAAGGTGTATTGAGTCTACATTCTACATTTTTTAGAGGAGGAAACAGAAGCTCACAGAACTTTAGGTGACGTTCCCAAATCATAGATTTGCTTGCCCAGGCTCTGGCTCCTATAGTACACTGAGGCCCAGAAACGTTAAATTACCTTTTTTTTTTTTTTTTTGGTGTGGCAATTGGGGTTAAGTGCCTTGTTCAGGGTCACACAGCTAGTAAATATTAAATGTCTGAAGTCAGATTTGAACTCTTGACTCCAGGGTTGGTGCTCTATCCACTGCACCATCTAGCTGCCCTGACATTAAATTACTTTCCCAAGGTCACCCCAGTGATAAGTGATTGAAATGGGACTTAAAACTGGGTAGCAGATCAGGATCAATATTCGAGCTTAACAGATCAGAACTGAAGACTCTGCAGCCTAGAATGAAGGGTCAAAGGCAGGGTTCCTTAATCTTGAGTCCACAGACCCCAACAAGTTTCAAGGGGTCCATGAACTTAAATTTTAAAAAAGCCTTTATTTTTATTAATTTTTTATTTCTTTTATGATATTATGTGTATATACATATATGCATATATTTAAACATATTTATGCATATATATGTATGTATAAACTTTGGAATGGAAAATATTCTGAAAAGGGGTTCCACAAGTTTTTCAATATTAGCAAAGGGGGTCCATGATATAAAAAGGATTAAGAATCCCCGATTTAAAATTTGTAGTGATGAGGTATTTGACTCTCTTAGAGAAGGAATATTTTCATTTTTTCCCTCTGTGTCCCCAGTGCTTGTCACATAGTAAGTGTTTAATAAATACTTTAAAAAGTTGTTTGAGAATGATGGCCCCATTACCACCAGTGCCACATTTTAAAAAGAGGATCTCTTCTAACACATCCCTCGCTAGTATTTAAAGGGGCTCACGGAATCCCTGATATCTGTGTTATGACAGATAAAATAGCTAGGTCCCTGTTAATGTGAATAATGAATCCCCTAAAGTGATCACATGCATTTGAATTCCATTATTAGAAGTTATAATTATGTAAAATATGGTAATTGGACCAGACCAATGGAAATAGTTTCATTATGAATTTGAGTTATATTAGCAAAAGAGCTGTGTTCTTAAGAGGTTTTGAATTCTAGGATCTACTTCTTGTTTACATAATGGATCAAGAATATATTTTAAGTTATTGAAAATAAAATGTTCCTCCTCTTAAGATTTCTCAGTGAGCAATTTAATTTTGTTTCATTTAAGTCTCCTAACAATGCACAGACTATATTGTCTGTGTCTGGGCATCTTTACTTTTTAAACCAGGTTTATTCTTCTCCCAAGAGGATTCACATTCAGCTGTTTTGCATAACATGACAGAGATGTTTTCCTCCAGGACTTATGCCTTTTATTAGAAATACTAAGGAGAGCATTGTCTGTTCAGCCAAGTATGTCTGTTAGCAGTCCCTGGAGGGAGCCCACTTGACTGGGTCTTGCAATCCTTTTGTTCGTTAGCACTGTCTGTAATGAGAGATAGAGACTCTGGTGCTGTCTTTATTGTGTTCCCACCATTTCATTTCTACTATGCTTCTTGCTTACTAATAGGTTGAACAAAGATCTAGAGAATTAATTATTGAAAACAGAGGGGAAGGGCCATTGAAATTTTAAAAAATGGCTAAATATGAGGTTATTCTATTTATTAATGGCTCCCAGTGTGATGTCCAGAAGTTTTTAATATCTGGCTGAAGTCATCATAAGAACTGCACTCTTGAGACGTTTGGAATGCCATATGATCTAATGAAGTGATGATTGGATAATTCTTAAGCACTGACATCTGCTTACTGTAGCAAGCCCATCAGTGAAATCAGGTGTGTATGGCTGGACAGAAAGGCAGTACAAAGACTTCCAGAGAATGCCTCTGGGGGGAAAAGATACAGATAACATGTGTGTGTATATATAGAGAGATATTATACACACTCACACGTGTGTGTGTGTGTGTGTGTGTGTGTGTATAAAATGTATATGTTATACTTAAATAATGTATATGGGTGTGTATATATAAACTATATATAGGCATATATATTACGTATATAGGTGTATATATAATGTATATAGGTGCATGTATAATGCATATATATATAATGTATATAGGTGTGTATACAATATGTATACAGGTACATATATAATATATAGGTATGTGCACAATGTATACAAGTACATATATAATGTATATAAGTATACATAGTGTATATGGATCATGTGTAATGTATGTGATATATATATATATATATCTAAATGTATATAGGTGTGTGTATATAATCTATATAGGTATATATGTGTGCATTTTTATGATATATATGTATATAATACATACACACATATATAAATTTATCTAAGCTCTGTGAAAGCTTTGCAAAAACTCTGAGATCATTTATGAAGGAAGACATGTTTTTGTGTCTTTGTTATGAAAGATCACTTGATTCAGAGCAAGAATACTTGTGTTTGAATTCCAATTTGTCACTTATTCATATATTTTTGGGTCTTAGTTTCCTCATCTGTAAAATGTGGATAATATTTACATCAAGCATTAAATGAGAGAGTGCTGCTATGGTGATGTTGATGGGCTGTGTTGCCTACAATGGCAAAAAAGACCAATGGGGAAGAGAGGGAGTAGAAATGAGAATGAGAAATGTCATGAATGTTAAAATTTTGGGCCATTGGTAAATCAATTCATTCTAATCTGTCTCTGTCTCTGTCTCTGTCTCTGTCTCTGTCTCTGTCTCTGTCTCTGTCTCTGTCTCTGTCTCTGTCTCTCTCTCTCTCTCTCTCTCTCTCTCTCTCTCTCTCTCTCTGTGTGTGTGTGTGTGTGTGTGTGTGTGTGTGTGTGTGTGTGTGTGTGTGTGTGTGTAGAATGTAATGTGGTGCACAGCTGCCAGGGTGCAGCTAATCAAGGAGGGAGCATGAATATAGCATTTCTCTACCTTAAAAGGCCATTGATTTTTTAGCAGAGATTTTTGTGAAGCAAGCTGCCAATTACTGTTAGCCCTTGTCTTTTTCTTACTTCTGTGGTGTTTTCCTGTTTGTTCCATTATTCCAAACTCTAAATTCTTCCTAGGATTCTGAATTGGTTATTTTTCAGGTCAGGACTGGAACTACATAGACCTATTCCTAGCAGCATGTTCTCTTTATCTAGTACCCATTCCTCCAGTCAACAATTTGAAGTGGAACTGTGCATTCTCAACATGTTTTGCAATTTCACAGGGATTGCTCTTTACTAATCATTTCATTCGCTTAATTTTTAAAAAAATTTGATGAAGGGAAGGTTTTGCAAAAATGTTGCTATGAATATTTTGGTAGAAAGGGCCTTTCTGACTTTGACCTCCCTGGAGTATATGCTCTACAGCAGGATCCAAACTGGGTCAATTTAAATACTTTTTTCTTTCATCTGATTCCAAATGATTAAATGTGAATTTTCTTAGAGAAAAAATTCTCTAAGCAAGTTTTGAGTTAATGAAATATTCTAATAATAAAATTGCAATAGACATGGTACTATATTTTGTGGGCTATAAAATATACTTTAGACCTTAAAAAGGGAACTTCTAAAATTTCCCTAACCTAAGCATCTTGAAAGACTTCTAGTTTGAAAAATCAATTATGAAAATACCTATGAAGCATTTTAGTGAAATATTGAGGGGCAATGATAAAATTATACTGGGTCATTTACTGTGGTCATCCCTTGAACTGCCACTGTGGTCTGGTAAATTGTTCCTTGTGGTCATGAAAACATGGCATAAAGTTATATATTACCATAAATGAATAAAGTCACTAACCTATTTATATCCTTTAATTCAGTAATTCCATTAGAGTGTGTACCTTAAGAAAATAAATTCAGAAAGGAAACTCTTACACATCAAAATATCTGTTGCAGGACTTGTGAGAGGATCAAGAATAACAACAAAACTGGAATTAAAGTAGGTGCCCATTTTTAGGGGGGAATGGTTGAATATAATGGTTTCCTATTGAACCACAAGAAATATAGAACATGAGGAATTTCAGAGAATCTAGGAAGGCATGTATGTGACAAAGAGTGAAATAAGAAGGATTATAAAAAGAAAATGAATAATGGCCATAAAAATACAAACAAAAACAATGGAGAAATACAGATAAATTCTGAGGAATTATAATGACCAATCAGAGTACAGGGGAAAGGATGATGAAATACTTGGCTTTCTCTTTGATGAGAGAGGGCATTATGGTTAGGGAATATTGCATATGTTTTTGAATGTGGTCCTTGGGTCAATTGGTTTTACTTAACTGCTTTTCTTTAAAACAAAACAAAAAGATACTTAGGTACAAAAACAAAATGCAAAATAAATCTGAAATTTAAAAAGTACAAAATTAGTATTAAAGAAACAATATTTATAAAAGGGTCTAGGAACTATGAAAGGGTTTTATATCTTTTTAGATCTTGTAGATGCACATAATAAAGGCACCAATGGTTGTCATAGTGAAAATTTCCTCAAAGTACTGCAGGCATTAGATTTAATCAGGAAGGACTGTCTTGGGGATTGGAAAATTAGGTAAATTACTATGCCAATGAAATCCCTGGCTTTACAGCTACATTAATTTGTGGGGATCTCTGAAATAGCTTTTATTTTCAATTTAAAACTAAATTCTAGGATGAAATTAATATGGCAAATAATACCTCCTTTCAATGATGATGCTTTTTTGTTTTTCAAGAAAAGAAAATTCAATCCAATAAGCACCTACTACATGCAGGCCACTGAGCCAGATGAATGAAAGATTGAAGAAACATTTAATAACAGTAAGAATGTATCAAGCACTATGACAAGTGTTGGTGATACATATACCTAAGGCAAAAAAGTCTTGATCCTCAAGTAGAATATAATCTGATATGTGAAGGAAATCAAGGGATATGTTATAGTCAAGGAAGGCATAGAGATGATAAGTAGAACTACAGGACAAGTGCTTTTCAATATTGGAGGATTGATTTGATTATTGTTCCCTAAACTACTGGAAGTAGAAAGTGGGAGAGAGGTATAGAGGAATACGTTTAGTGAGATGGCATGAACATGGACATTCAGGCAGATCTGGGTTGGGCTATTTCTTCTCAACATTCAGCAATCAGAAGGCTAGGATTTCTGATACTGGGATACAAAGACCATATGATGCTTTTGACCTGTGCCTAAAAATATGTTTGTGAGTATGAAGTCCAATAACATGGGAGAAAGCAGTTTGAAACCTGTGAAAGCATTGAGTAAGGCTTATCCTTTTTAGATTAAATACGTGAAATATAAAATGACAATAAAAATATGTGTTAATATTTAATAATAATAAAATATGTTAATATTTAATGAATAATAATTTAATAATAATTAAAAATGATAAATATTTATATAACACTTACTATGTGCCAGACATTGAGCTAAGCACTTTATAATTATTATCTCATTTGAGAGGTAAATACTATTATTGCCTTCATTTTACAAATGAAGAAAAATTGAAGTAAACTAAGTGACTTTTCCAGTTAATGAGGAAGTATTTGAGAGTTTGAATTCAGGTCTTCCTGATTCCAGGCCCAGTGCTTTAGCCACCAAGTCAGTTAATTGCCTTTATTGTTATATAACCTGAAAAAAGTGAAACAAGAATAGTTTTTGGACCATCAAAAATTCAAAAGTCTTTCACTAGGCAAAGGGAATTGGGGAACAGAACAACCTGGCTATTTTTCTACCCTAAGAATCCCTTAAGGTGAAAGTTGTCAAGACTGGTCTACTTTCTTCCATGCTATAACAGATACCATTTACTTCTTTTGTAAGTACCAAACATAAGTTTGAGCAAATTATTTTTCAGTGGGATCTAATTACTATAAAATGAGGGAACTAAACTGAGAGATCTTCAAGTTCCTATCTAATTTCAAATTCTATCTTTGATAACTATCTATGACATACATGTGATTCTACCTCTTATATTTATAATTCTTGAGTTACAAAGTATTTTACATATAGCCCAGACCAGTTACACATGCAAGTTGTTCAAGTCACATTGAGGGAAGAAGTTCTATTCAAAACTATATTTTGAGTCCTGATAAAGTAGAACGTGTAAATTCTGTGGAAGACACGAAACTCTCCATTGTGTTTAGGATTAGATTTGTTTGTCGTGTGTAATTATGGCATACAACTGCAAGGAGAGTTTCTTCAAACAGCACAGTAACAAGATGTGTTTCTAAGACATTAGTTCAAAACTACTCAGCATAGCAAAATATTATCTCAAAAACGTCTTATTTGATCTTCAGAACAACCCTGTAAAGTTGGTGATTCAATTATTATCCTTATTTTAAATAAGGAAATTGGACATCAAATTGTGAGGAACTAAGTGAGTGAAAACACTCTCTTGGGAATATAACCTTATATCTTAATTGTGATTTGAGACTTTATAATAACAGATAGAGCTATAGCTAAAAGTTGCAGGTATTTCTCCCCTCCTGTTTTACCACCACCTCTTAATTAACATTTAAGTTCTTTTAAAGTAGATGATGGCTTTGAATTCTTTTATCCAAAGATATCTGCTTGTATAACAGTTCTCTAGGGAAATTTAAATTAAAAGTTTATTATAATTGATTTGTATTCTTTTGTTTCTGAGTTATATTTCCTAGATTAGAATGTCAAGCTGTGGAGGAGGTGGGGGCTTCTGTGTTCAGGATGGAAGATGCCCTTTCTCCCCAGATTGTAATAACCTCCCTTTTGCTTTTTCTTACACTGAGAGTCTTTGATTTTTTTGTGTGGATGTTACTGTCCCACCTGAAATTGAGTCAGTACTGTAAACTCTGTACTAATCAGAATCTGATTCTGTACTAACCTTCTCTACTAATGCACTCAATTGTGCATATTTTACATCACTGAATATAGCATTTTTGACATTCAGTTTAAATGGAAAAAAATTTTTTAACCTCTAATCTTTATACTTTTGCAAGCATATTGCATTCTAAGCCTGATAAGGAAGAGTTGCTGTGTTCTCTTAATTGGTATTTCTACCTCATAAGTGCCTGTCTTGCACTGGGTAGATTAAGTGACTTTCTGAATCAAGAAGTTTTATTATTCACTGTTTTTCATGAGATTAGATAAAAAAGACAATTTCTTCTTCTTTTTTTAGTTGATTAAGTAGTTAAGTGAAATATGTTGGCAAACTTCTTGTGGAAAATGGCATTGTGTCCTGAAAGAGAATGAATGTTTTGTTGCCTTTTAGTCTTTTAGGGACTTTGCACTCCAGGCAGTTTAGGCTGGGCTACTCTGACAAGTACCATTGTATTAGAACAAAGAATGCTCTTTCCTATACAGTTGGGATGTCTTTGAAAAGTGGGAGGAATGAAAAGTGTGTTTCCTTGGAAATATTTTTAAATAAATAGAAGGTGCTCTGCCAACAGGGGAGAGAACTAAGGAGCCTTCTTTTTTAGTCATACTGCAAGATGGCTTGGATCCCAATTCATTGGACCAGGATTAACTTTTTAGGCCCCCTTTCTCTGCTCTCAAAACATATAATGTCAGTGGTGGAACTGTTAGGCTTAGGGGGAGGGAGTCCTGGTTGAATTTCTATTTAATCATTTGCATACTGTTATATACATTTTGGCTAGCTTGGGAGGACCTAAAACATGGTTCCCATGCTCCCTTTTCTGCCCTCTACTCTATTTCCACTGCTGTGGACTGTAGGCTTCCATCTTAATTCACAAAGGACTGAACAAAATCAAACAGGGAGAAATAGATTTAAGCAGCATAAACCTTTTTTGACTGTCAGGGTGATTAATGCAGTAAAAGGGAGTGGACTTAGGTCTCTATTTCTTGACAAGGATTTAAATGAAACGAAATGCTTCTATTTGGGTTTGGTTTGAGACCAATTTGGATAATATTTTGCTATCTCAGTTTTGTACTAAACATAGCTTTTGAAAATACACAGATTTAGTTCTCTTTCAAATCGATTCACTAGAGTTTTGGGGAAACAACTCTAGTCTGGATCATGGCTTAGTAAGCTATCCATACACATGTGTATATGTGTATATATATATATATATGTATATATATATACATATATATGTATATATGAATATATGTATATATATACATATATATGTATATATGAATTATATTTGTGAGTCAGCAAGTTAGTAGAGTTCCAGATTTTGGTTGGGAGTTTGATTTTGTGATTAGTTCTGATCTAGGGAGATATTCATAAACATGATAAAAAACCAGTGCTTATTTTAGTGCTTGGCACATGGTAGGGTCTTGTTAAGTACTTATTGACTTGAGTTGACAACCATCTTGACTTGATCATTTTGGTATTTATCTGTTTGAGGCAGGGAGCTGAATCTGTTGACATTCTTAGATCTTTTTGATATCTTGATTTCCATGATTGATGCATGAAAATTCTTGAGTTCTTTGAAGATGTGACTTTCAATAGTGATTTGTATATGTATTGTTTTCATTTACTACCGTATGATTTTGAGAAATTAAGGAAAAGACTATGTAAGCATCAGATGATGAGTTAAGTCATTTAGGCTTCTGCCTTAATTTTTTTTTCAGTTTAAAATATAGATGTTAAATATTTTTAATTGTGCTTACTCTTGTATCAGCTCAATAAATCACTATTCACTAATTCATCATCCAATAACCATTTATGATATATTCCATGTCTTTTACACAATTCCTGAAAATCCCTTTCTCACTCAAGAAAATTCTACAATCCTCTATGCTTAAGATACTCCATGAGGATATGAACTCCTTTTAGAAGGAACAGTAAATTGGAGTAGTTAGAGAAACATTTCCCTTCCAGTTAGATTGACACTGCCTGAGCAACTAGTGATAATGGAGGACAACAAAAGCTGAGTTTTTTGCTCTCCTCTATAGTTGCTTTTGTGTTCTTCCAGGTTTTGATGTCATGTACATGACCCTTTTTTCAACAAGCTGATGTCATTTAGTCATTTTTTTTCTCTTGTTAAAAGACAAGATTCTGGAACTTTTGGACTTGCAGTTGCTAGAAGGATACCATAGAAACTGCTGCTGCTTAGTCAATATTTTTCTTTCCCAAGAAGGCTAAGATTCAGAAACTCCTTCTGTTTGACCCTGCAGCTCTCCTTTCCTGGAACCAAGTTATAGAAAGCATGTATATGTTGCATCGTTACATAATGTAACATAAATGCATTGTTACTACTTCTGTTCTATGTCAAGGTAGAGTTTAAGAATTAGAAGTTCAGGAACTATTTATGCTATGGTCATCCATTTCACTAATGCCATCTATAGATTGAAAGGAAGATGATCTATTGATAATTGAGGGATTATACTCTGGGTAAAAAGTCCAGAATCAGATTTCTGATATACTTGGAAACAAGGGCCAATTCTGCAAGTCAATTCTAGTTATTCTAGTTATTATATAAGAGACAAAATATCTTACCTAAAACACCACTGACTTATTGATGAATGAAGGAAAGATTTATTTTATAGTCTATGGAGAATGGGTGCCCAGAGGGGCAGTTAGTTGGTGTAGTGGATAGCACACAAGCCCTGAAGTCAGAAGGACCTGAGTTCACATGTGGCCTCAGATACTTGATACTTCCTGGCTGGAATCTCTTAATCCCAATTGACTCAGAAAAAAACAAAAAACAAAAACCGGGTGCCAGGTGAGTACCTTTGAAACTCCAAAGGCAGCATTTTATTTCCTATCCTGAAGCATAAATCCCTCCTCTCCATTCGTCATTAATTGGATGGTACAGAAGTTACCTGATATGAATCTCCACCCCTCATTATACAGCAGTCCCTGCCCCCAAGGAGCTTAAATTTTTTTAGGGGAAGATAAAATTCACCCTTGAATATTCCTTGGTGTCCTAGTGGGTTTTAGTTTTCTAATTTAAGTTTCATTTCTCCAATTTGATTGTCATAACTGTGTAAATCAAAATGCTCATCAATTTCTCACACTAATAATTCCACAGTATTATGTTAGGGTCTTAGAAAGATAAAAATTAAATAAAATATGATCCTTGACTTCAAGAAACTCATAATTTTCCAAAGAGAGGAAAAGAAGGCAAGATGCACCTGTGGATTCCCAAACAACGTGATTTTCCATTGTCATTCCTTTAAGTTTTGAGTAATGAGTTTAAAAAATGCTTGAAGCATAAGGGAATGACATTGGTGGTAAAGTGGTCCTTGTTTCTAAGACATGGAAAAAGTCAATAATGCTCAGACATTAATTACTTCCTGCTTTTTGGCAATGTGGACTGGCAAAAAAAATATTTGTTGATTGAACTCAATTCCAAAATGAAGCACATGAATCTAGTAAGAAAGACCCAGAGATGACATGGTATAGCAGAATAAATATTATACCTAAATGTAGGGGGCTGGAATTTAGATTTAGATTTTGCTAGTTCCCTAATTTTGTGGGGATATATGTTATTGAGAAAATCACTTTACTTCTCAAGATAGGTCCCTGATCCTATAGTAAGAATTTAACAAACTCATTGATGGATTGGGCGTGGATTTCATGCTCTGTGAAATGAAAAATTAGACTAGGTGATCTCAGGTCCCTCTCAGATTTCAAGGTACTGACAATTTACATTCATATAACATCATAAAGAGATTTTGGCATTCTTTCTCAGTTTTCCTGTTTTCAAAATCTGTTGAGAGAGAAAAGGGGAGAGAGAGAAAAGGGGAGAGAGAGAGAGAGAGAGAGAGAAGAGAGAGAGAGAGAGAGAGAGAGAGAGAGAGAGAGAGAGAGAGAGAGAGAGAGAGAGAGAGAGAAAGAGAGAGAAAGATGGACAGATGGATAGACACAGAGACAGAGAGACAACACACACACACACAGAGACACATACAGAAAGACACACATAGAGAGGCACAGAGACACAGAGAGATACACAGAGAGACAGAAAGACACACACACACACACACACACACACACAGAGACACAGAGAGAGAATGAAAAAATACTATATGGTAGTTTGCTGGGTCACTGAATGTGATAGATACTTAAGCCTCATTTCCCATGACCTTTCCTATTGCCTCTTTTCATAAATACTTTGAAGTGAAGGAGTGACTTAGAATTTCCATCACTGAAACATGAAGGCTAATGTTCATATGATTTTTATGTAATATCCATAAAAATTAAGTAATTAAAGGCTGTGTTCTCTCTAGGACCAATATCAAGATATGAACTATTTACTTTGCAGGTGACTTTGCTGAATACCTTGTGAATCTGAATATAGAACTCAATCTCTCTTTAAAAATGAACCCCAGCAATCATTTTAAAGGTAATTGATTTACTACATTCTATGGAAAACTAATTTCTAAAGTACTTCTTGCCTTTTTATTTACCCTCATTTGAAATTCAAAACAGAAGTTGGAATGACTCCCCTTTCTATCAAACAATTCCTTCAAATCTTTCTTATTCAAGGTGGAGAATTAGGTTCCTCAATGACTGCCATGGAATGATGGATCATTTTAGCTTTTAAAAACATCCCTGATATGTGGGTCATTTCCAGGACTCAACAGTGAGTGTAACAATGGGATGTGAGGTAGGCTATAGTATAGTAAAAGATTATAAGAGCACAATGATGTGTGAAAAGGCTCTGCCTAATTCTTCCTTCTCCTTGGGAACTTTAGTATATGGCTAATGAGGTTCTGTTTGGGATACTTATGGTGAACACCAGAGCAATAAAGCTCAGTCGAGAGTATTATGGGAATACAACAGTTAGAAGTGATGAGCCCAGTGAATAGCAATAAAAGCTTATTGAGCTCAACTCATTTGTTATTATCCTTGTTTATAATGAAGTGGTACTCGAGACCTTTGGTAGAATTTGATATTTGGCAAAACTAGACATAGAAATTACACTGAGAGAACAGGGATATCAAAGAGAAATGATGGCAAATAGTTCCAAGTTCTACTTATCAGACAGGATTGTCTTATTGAAATAGCAAGCATTAACATGGAATTTGTAACAACTTGGAATTATTACTATACATAAATATCTTATTTAAATGATCACTATCTAGGCATCAAGGTGGCTCGGTGGGTAAAGTTATGGACTTAGAGTCAGAAAAACTTGTGGGTTTTTTAGAAGTTCTTAGGGAATTTTGTGAGGGAAAAATGGAGGGAAAGAAGAAGACCAGAGACAGTGGAGGACCTCTGTTTGGGATGTATGGGATAATGCTTA
Source organism: Sminthopsis crassicaudata (assembly GCF_048593235.1). NCBI lineage: Eukaryota > Metazoa > Chordata > Mammalia > Dasyuromorphia > Dasyuridae > Sminthopsis > Sminthopsis crassicaudata. Next base: position 57,071,679 of record NC_133619.1, on the reverse strand, counting down.
TTGGTGATGAAGGAAAGCTTGCAAAAATATTGTTTCTGTTTCCTCTGCCAAAGAGGATGATCTCTGCACTAGAAAAGCTAGAATTACAAGTGATAGATAGAGAGTGGCTGCTTAAGGTCACAGGCACCTCTCACTCCTCCATTACATCATAGGTATGTGATCTCAGGTACATGTAAGAGTGTGTTGGTAAATGTTTAACAACTGACTTTGCCACTCCACCCTCTCCTACAAAAACCCCAAACCAACCAAACAAACCAAACCAAACCAAACCAAATAAAAACAAAAACAGAATCAGGACACACTTTTAAGATGAAGCAGTATTATTAACTTTTTTTGTCATCCCTTTTTAAAGTCAAATGATTCACAGAACAATAAAACAAGCACTGATTCATAGCATTTGATGATTCTGAGTATAAATGCTTATACTGAAAATTTAACAATTGTATTTCTTAGTTAAAGCTGACTCTGGCACATCCTTGAATGTGTACATTAAAAGGGAAGGAAAAATGAGGCTGGAGGGGGGGAGAAACAGTAATATAAGAGTTTTTCTTTTTTCTGGGGGTGGAGTCAAGATGGCAGAGTAAAGCCAGGAAGCTGCTCTAGCTCTCCTGGTTTCCCTCAAAAAACCACATGAAACCAAGTCTTTGAATAGAGTCTCATGAAATGAAACCACTCTTCAGCTCAAGGAAGACTGGAAAAACTTCAAGAAAAGTCAGTCTCACTGGGGTGAAAAGGATGTTCAGCCCAGTTCAGACAGCCTCTGGGAAAGCTGGTGAGAGTGTATTAATCACAGCAAATCAGCAACTAAGACCCTTAGTTCTGGCTCAGTAGAGAAGTAGATCAGTGGGACAGCCTCCAGTCTCAGCTCAGAAGGCAAATTCTGGGAAACTAGGATGTTTCCTGAAAAGAGCTGGAAAAGCAATCTCCTGCAAACACAGGGGACCCCTGTGCTCAAAGCCAAGTTTCATAACTACACAGGAAGTTTGGAACATTGCCCTTTTTAACCCAAGAGCAGAGCTCAACCATAAAAGTAAAATAAAAGGAAATATCAAAAGAAAAGGAAAGAAAATAAGCAAAAAGCCAGAAATGAACCTTGACAACCAAATGGAAAAAGAGCTACAAAAGTTAACTGAAGAAAATCACACATTAAAAAGTAAAAGTAAAAGGGCAAATGGAAACCAATGATTCTATGAGAGAGCAAAAATCAGTCAAACAAACAAAAAGAATGAAAAAATGGAAGAAAATGTGAAATATCTGATTGGAAGAAAAAGCTGATCTGGAAATTAAATCCAGAGAAAACAGTTTAAAAATTATTGCCTCACTGAAGGCCATGACCAAAAAAAAGAGCCTGGATAGCATTCTCCAAGAGATAATTAAGGTAAACTTGCTGGATGTTCTAGAAACAGAGGGGGAAATACACATTGAAAAAAAATCCATTGATAACTTTTGGAAAGACATCCCACAAGGAAAACCCCAAGGAACATTGTTGTGAAACTCCAGAACTATAATCTCAAGGAAAAAATATTTCAAGCTGCCAGACAAAACCAATTCAAATATCAAGAAGCACAGTTAGGATTAACCAGGATCTGGTAGCTTCTAGAATAAAAGATTGTAGGGGCTAGAATAGCATATTCCAGAAGGCAAAGGATATGAAGTTAAAACCAAGAATTAACTACTCAATGAGATTCAACATCATCTTTCAGGAAAGGAGATAGATCTTCAATGAAGTAAGAGACTTTTAATCATTTTTATTGAAAAAAACCAGAACTAAACAGAAAATTTAATCTACAAACACAGGACTCAAGAGAAGCATAGAAAGGTAAACAGAGGAAAAATATATGTTATTTAAAGGTTAAACGGTTTACATATATAGATGAGAAAAGAATATCTGTAACTTTTGAGAACTGTATCTGTTACTGGGGTGCACAGAGCAGCCACCACATGCATGGAAAGTGTGGTTGTGAATATCTCTGATATGATGACATCAAGGATGACATTAAAGAGTAGAAAAAGGTCTGTACTAAAAAAGAGAAAAGGGAAGTTTAATGGGATAATTAGATCACACAAAGAGTCACAAAAGAACTATTACAATCCAGGAAAAGAAGGGAGGGGAATGAGCATTTTCTGAAGCTTGATCTCATTAATTTTGGCTCTAAGAGGGAAAAACTTAATCATTCAGTTGAATATAGAAATTTATTTTACCCTATAAAGAAGTAAAGAGAAAAGAAAAGAGAAGGGCCGGATAAAAGGGAGGACAGAAACACTAGGGAAAAAGACAAGAAGGGAGGAAGGGGTGATAGAAGATAGATAGTGGGTAGGGTGGGTTAAAAACTCTCTACTAAGGACAGGGTGGAAACAGAGGAAAAATATATACAGGGATATATAATATGTAATATAAATAGGATGGAGAGAAATTCAGAGCTGGCAATCATAACTGTGAATGTTAATGGTATGAATTCACCCATAAAATGGAAATGAATGGTAGAGTAGATTAAAAACAGAATCTTACAATGTATTGGTTACAAGAAACACACTTGTTTTAGACATAGAGAGACATATACAGAGTAAAGGTAAAATGCTGGAATAGAGTTTATTATGCTTCAGCTGAAGTAAAAAAAAAAAAAAGCCGGGATAGCAATTTTTTATTAAATTTTTTCTTTTCTTTTTCTTTCTTTCTTTTTTTTTTCTTTTTCTCTTTTTTTTCTTTCTTTCTTTTTTTTTTTTTTTTGGCTGAGGCAATTGGGGTTGTTACTTGCTCAGGGTCACATAGCTAGGAAGTGTTAAGTGTCTGAGACCAGATTTGAATTCAGGTCCTCCTGACTTCAGGCCTGGTGTTCTATCCACTGTACCATCTATCTGCCCCCAAAGCTTTTTATTTTCAAAACATATGCATGGATAATTTTTCAACATTAACTCTTTTTTTTTAATTTTTATTTTATTTTAATAGTTTTTCTTTACCAGATATATGCATGGGTAATTTTGCAACATTGATAATTGCCAAACCTTTTGTTCTAATTTTTCTCCTCCTCCCTCACCCCTAGATGGCAGGTTGACCAATACATGTTTCTTTCTTTCTTTTTTTCCCTGAGGCTGGGGTTAAGTGACTTGCCCAGGGTCACACAGCTAGGAAGTCTTAAATGTCTGAGACCAGATTTGAACTTGGGTCCTCCTGAATTCAAGGCTGGTGCTCTATCCACTGCGCCACCTAGCTGCCCTGGACTAATACATGTTAAATATGTTAAAGTATAAATTAAATACAATATATGTATACATGTCTAAATATCAACATTAACTCTTGCAAAACCTTGTGTTTCAATTTTTCCTTCCCTTTCCCCCACTTTATCCCCTAGCTGGCAAGTAATTCAATATATGTAAACATACTAAAATTATATGTTAAATCCAATATATGCATACATATTTATACAATCATCTTGTTACAAAAGAAAAATCAAATAAAAAGGAAAAAAATGAGAAAAAATAAAATGCAAGCAAACATCAAAAAAGAGAGTGAAAATGCTATGTTGTGATCCACACTGAGTTCCCACAATCCTCTCTCTGGGTGTAGACAGTTGTCTTCATCACAAGATCATTGGAACTGGCCTGAATCATCTTATTGTTGAAAAGGGCCATGTCCATCAGAACTGATCATCATACAATCTTGTTGTTGCCGTGTACGATGATCTCCTGGTAATACTTATTTCACTTAGCATCAATTCATGTAAGTCTCTCCAGGCATCTCTGAAATCATCCTTCTGATCATTTCTTATAGAACAATAATATTCTATGGCATTCATATACCATAACTTTTTCAGCCATTCTCTAACTGGTGGGAATCTACTCAGTTTCCAGTTTCTTGCCACTACAAAAAGGACTGCCATAAAAATTTTTGTACATGTGGGTCCTTTTCCCTCTTTTAAGATCTCTTTGGGATATAAGCCCAGTTAAAACACTGCTGTATCAAAAGGTATGCACAGTTTGATAGCCTTTGGGCATAGATCCAAATTGCTCTCCAGAATGGTTGGATCAGTTCACAACTCTACCAACAATGTATTAGTAAAGTATAGCAATTCGGATTTCAGATAAAGTAAAAGTAAAATCAGATCTTATTAAAAGATAAAAAGAAGGAAAGTACACCCAGTAAAGGATGTACTGTAAACCATGAAGTAGTAATAATACTAAATGTGTATGAACCAAGTGGTAGAACAACCTAATCCTTAGAGAAGATTTTAAGTCAGTTATAGGAAGAAATAGACAACAAAACTATACTAGTGGAGGACCTCAACCTTCTCCCTCAGAATCATACAAATTTAACCACAAAATAAATAAGAAAGAAATTAGGAAGGATAATAGAATTCTAGAAAACCAAATATGATAGACCTTTGGAGAAAATTGAATAGTGACAGAAAAGAATACACCTTTTTCTCAACAGTACATGGCATCTACACAAAATTTGACCATGTATTAGGGCATAAAAAACCCATAAGCAAATTCAGAGAAGCAGAAATAGTTAATGCTTTCTTTTCAGACCACAATTCAATAAAAAATTATATTCAATATAGGGTCAGGGAAAGATAGATTAAAACCAACTGGAAGGTAGATAACCTAATTCTAAAAACATGAGTGGTCAATCAATAAATCACAGAAATGATCCATAATTTTATCAAAGAGAATGATAATAATGAGATAATATACTAAAACCTATGGGATGCAGCCAAAGATGTTCTTAGGGAAAAAATTTATGTCTCTAAATAGCTATATGAATAAAATAGAGAAAGAGGCGATCAATGAATTGAGCATACAACTAAAAAAGTTAGAAAAAGAACAAATTAAAAACCCTCAATTCAATACCAAATTGGAAATCTTAAACTCAAAGGAGAGATTAATAAAATTGAAACTAAGAAAACTATTGAACTAATTACTAAAACTAAGAGTTGGTTTTATGACAAAGAAACCAAAAATATAGATGTCTTTGGTTCATTTGATTAGAAAAAGGAAAGGAAAAAACAAAACAAAACAAATCACCAGCATAAAAAAATGAAAAGGGTAAACTCCTATAATCAATGAAAAAGAAATTAAAGCAATAATTAGGAGCTAATTTTTTTTTTGTACAACTGTATGGCAGTAAGTCTGACAATTTAACTAGAATGGATAAATAATTACAAAAACATAAATTCCTTAGATTAACAGAAGAAGAAATAAATTACTTAAATAGTCTCATTTTACCAAAGGAAAATGAACAAGCCATTAATGAACTCTTTAAAAAAAAGTTTCCAGGGCCAGATGGAATGAATTCTACCAAACATTTAAAGAACAATTAATTCCAATACTAAGTAAACTATTTGAAAAATAGGTAAAGGAGGAGTCCTGCCAAATTCCCTTTAAGACACCAATATGGTATTTGGACCTAAATCAGGAAGAGCTAAAATAGATAAAGAAAATTATAGACCAATCACCCTAATGAATATTGATACAATAAATTTAAATAAAATATTAGCAAAGAGATTACAGCAACTTATCAGCAAGATAATACATTATGTCCAAGTAGGATTTATACCAGGAATGAAGGGTTAGTTCAATATAAGGAAAACTATTAGCCTAAGGAACCATATTAATACAGACCCAACAGAAATCATATGATAATCTCAATAGATACAGAAAAAGTTTTTGACAAAACACAGCACCCATTCCTACTGAATACACAAGAGAGCATAGAGATTTTCTTAAAATAATAAGCATATCTAAAACCCACAGTAAGCATTATTTGCAACAAAGACAAGCTGAAACAAGTATGCCCATTATTCAACATTGTACTAGAAAAGTTGGCTTTTGCAATAGGAAAATAAAAAGAAATTAAAGAAATTAGAATAGGCAATGAGGAAATAAAACTATCACTCTTTGCAGATGATATGATGATATTACTTAGAGAATCCTAAAAATCATCCAAAAACCTTCTGGAAACAATGAATAGCGTTAGCAAAATTGTAGGAAATAAAATAAACCCACACAGACATCAGTATTTTTATATATTACTGACAAAGTGCATTAGCAAGAGAGAGAAATTCCATTTAAAATAATTGTAGACAAAATAAAATATTTGGGGGTTTACCTGACAAGACAAACCCAAGAACTATGTGAATAGAATTACAAAACATTTCACATGAATAAAGTCAGATCTAAACAACTAGAAAAATATCAATTGTTCATGAATAGGCTAATATAATAAAAATGGCGATTCTGTCTAAATTGGTCTACTTGATTAGCCAATCAAAATGCCAAAACATTATTTTATAGAACTAGAAAAAAATAACAAAATTTATCTGGAAGAACAAAAGGTCAGGAATATCAAGTGAATTAATGAAAAAAGATACAAAGGTTGGTGGCTAGCAGTCACAAACCTAAAACTATATTACAAAGCTGCAGTCATCAAAACCATATGGAGCTGGCTAAGAAATAGAGTGGTGGATAAGCAAAATAGATTAAATACATAAAACACAATAATCAAGGCCTATAGTAATCAAATATTTGATAAACTCCCAAACTTCAACTTATGAAATAAGAACACACTATTTGACAAAAGTTTCTGGGAAAACTGGAATATAATATGTCAGAAACTTGGTATAATACCTACGACACCCTATACCAAAATAAGATCAAATAGGTACATGATTTAGCCTTAAAAGAAGATACCATGAACAAATTAGGAGAGCAAGGGATAATTTACCTATCAGATCTTGGAGAAAGAAAGGAAGAATTTATGACCAAAGAAGAACTAGAAAACATTATGAAAGGCAAAATGGACAATTTTGATTACATTAAATTAAAAAGGTTTTGCATAAACAAAACCAACAGAAACAAAATTAAAAGGGAAGTACAAGGCTGGGAAAAATCTGTACAGCCAGTGTTTCTGATAAAGATGATCTCATTTGTAAATCAAATTTATAAGAATATAAGTCATTCCTCAATTGACAAATAGTCAAAGGATATGAACAGTCAATTTTCAGATGAAATTAAAGCCATCTGTAGTCATATAAAAAAAAGGAATTTAAAACAACTCTGAATACCACCTCATATCTGTCAGATTGGGTAAGATGACAGGAAAAGATAATAAATGTTGGAGGGGATGGGGAAAAACTGAGACACTAATGCATTGTTGGTAGAGTTGTGATATGATTCAACTATTCTGGAGAGTAATCTGGTACTATGTCCAAAGGGCTGTAAAACTATACATACTCTTTGACCTAGCAGCATTATTATTGGGTCTGTATTACAAGAAAATAATAAAGGATTCACATGTGCAAAAATGTGTGTAGCAGCTAGCAAAGAATTGAAAAATGAGTAGATGCCCATAAATTGGGGAATGGTTGAATAAGTTGTTGTATATGAAGATAATGGAATATTATTGTTCTCTCTCTTTTTCTCTCTCTCTGTATGTACATGCACACACACACACATACACACACACAATAATGTCCATTATTTCAGTATATTCATTGCCCTCTTTGATATATTGTTGTATACTTTGGTTTAAGTAAGAAGGAGTCAACATGATTAGAGGCTATATTGTCCAATTTATGCTTGGATTGTATTCTTCTCTAAGTTACTTCTGACATCTGGTCATGGGACCACAGACTCAGTGCTGGAAGGAGCCTTCATCATCTTCTATCTCCTTCCCCCATCTTATTTTATAAATGAAGGAACTGAGTCCAAAGAACTTATAACTTTATCCAAAATTGCAGGTTGTAAAAGAAAGAGTTGAGGTTTGACCCTAACTCTCTTCTATTATAATAGGGCATTAGCTTTAGTTTGGAGATTTTCATTGCATGTGACCCCATTATCTCTTGAAGCTGTCCACTTGCCTCTTTGATAGCTCTAATTGATAGAGGCTTTTTTTTTTCCTTCTCAACATCAAATCTTCTAAATCTAAATCTTCTCTTGAAGCTTTTATCTATTATTCCCAGTTCTTTCCTGTTGGGATCAAATAAAACAAATCTCATTTCTCTTGTATAGGACAATCTTTCAAATACTTGAAAACAGAAATCATGTTTCCTGTAAGTTTTCTTTTCTCCAGGCTAACCAATTCTTGTCTCTTCCACTGATCCCTGTTTGACATAGTCTCAAGTCTTGTTCTTTACTGTACTGGTTGCCTTCCATTGGATGAATGAAATCTAAGCTTTTTAGGTGTCAAATGCTATACTAAGAACTGGGGCTATAAATATAAAACTAAGATGCCTAAAATAAGGGATACCTAAACACTTATGTCTGCTCCCCAGTCCCTCTCTCCCTTTCCCTTGTCAGTCCAACAGCCTGAACTTCTAGATTTCAGGTTCCAGAATTTAGCTTTGAGCTGCTTGTGTCTAATTTACAATGATTACAGTGGAAAACTAAGCAGAAACTGGAGTTTCTGGAGTCATCTACCTGTATTCTTTTACATTATTATGAGGAAATCCAGCCAGTTTCAACATAACGGACAACTGAAGCAGGAGAATATGATGAAAAAACTGTCCAGTAAGCCTTAAGTTTTCTTGCAGAGAAAAGCATTGAGATGAAATTCCTCATTGTAAAATATTCTCTTTAGGGAAATCTGGAAGCCAATGATGTCTCAGCTATATTACAACTATCAGACTTCTAGGCAGAAGTAAGTCTTCCCTCTAGCATCAGCTGTTCAATAAAAACTAATTGAAACTGTAGCTCAAAGCAAGAGGTAATGCATAGAGTACTGAACTTGGCATCAGGAAGACCTAAGTCCAAATATGACTTCAGACACTCACCAGCTATGTCACCTTGGCAAGCAACCAACACCTCTGTCTGCCTTAGTTTCCTCAGTTGTAAAATGGGGATAATAATAGTATCTATCTCTCAGGATAGGATCAAATTATATAATATCTATGGAGCCCTTTTAAAATCTTAAAGTGCTACAAAATCATAGCATTTATTATTATTGCTATTATTTTTATAAGTAGAAGAAATAAGAGAAACAAATAAAAAAGCAAAAACCACTGAAAAACAACATTTCTATCACACCTGTAACAATTGAAAATTTCTTGAATAGGAAGGCTGTTGGAGATGCAGAGCTCTTAGAATTTAAAGGGAAGAGAATGAAGGAGAAAGACAAAGCCAGAAACAAATAAATTAAGTCTGACATCTTATAATTTGACACATCTGATCTCTGGCTCCTAGAGAAAGCTGGCAAATGGATGTGGATGAATCTTTGTTTCAAGAAACGGAGGATGGTCCTGATTAGAATCTGATTGATTTAGAGAGTGACTAGGGATCAGATTGACTAATGAACTGGTCCTGTCAACAAGGTGAGAATCCTAGTTCTTGCATTGCCACTTGCAGAGAAACTAGAATGCCATAGCATTTGCAGTCTGCTGACTGTGCACTGGTTGCCTTTTTTTTTTTTTTTGCTTAAGAATAATTTTCACTTCATTTTACATGTTTCATTTATTTCTTTGAAATATGATTAGAAAACTTGGACCCCAGCAAAATAGCAAGCAAGATACAGCAAATTGAATATTAATACAACTAAAAAAACTCATATGTGTGAATTACAAATGCTAAGTAGGGGTATGCAAACTGTAAGCAATACTGCCAAGCTGAAGGATGCCTTGACAATTCTTGTTCCCCTAATGCGATTTGTCATCAACATTGGGGAGTGGGATATTAAGTGAAAGTAAGTCAGATAGCACAGGTCAGTTTATGGCTTACATTTGCCCATTTGCCCTTCTTCCTCAGACAAGTATGGCCAATGTCCCACTTGTTTTCACTTAAGGAATAAATGTAAAAACATCTTGGGAAAAATTCCTGCCCTATCTGGAGATAGCTAGGGACAGTTAGGTGCTGCAGTGGAAGATGGAGATAGAGATAGCATGTTTAATCAGTCAATAAGCATTTATTATTTACTATATATTAGGAAGACCTGAGTTCAAATCCAGTCATAGATACTTACTGGCTGTGTGACCCTGGGAAAGTCACTTAGGCCTATGTGTCTCAGTTTCCCTATTTGTAAAATGAGGTAGAGAAGGAAATGGGAAGTATTTTTGCCAAGGAAATCCCAGATGGGATCACAGGGAATCAGACAACTGAAATGCCTGAACAATGACAACCAGAAACAGCAGTTCTCAAAGTATAGTCTCTGAAATTCAGGCAATTCAAAATATTTTAATAAAAATAGCAAGAAATATTAATTTCTAATATGGTAAATAACAGTAGATGTACATGTGAACAAAAGCTCTTTGGGGAGCGAATGTCTTCGAAAAATTTTAAGAACATAAACGGATCCTGGGACTAAAAAGTTTGAGAACCAATCACTGGTAAAAGTGCTCTGGTCTTCTAGCCAGAAACATTTGTTTTCACATTCCACCTTAGGTACTAGCAGAGTGATTCTGAGTAAATCTTTAAATCAATCCTCATTTATTAAGCCCCTATTATGTTCAGACATCATGATAGGGGTTGGATGATACATGGCAAAACTAAAGCAATTGTTAAGCCAGGGATTCTTTACCAGGGCACTCTTTAGAAATCTCTTGAAATCAATGGACCTTTTTTTCTTTATTTTCTTTTATTTTTTATTAATTTTATAATTATAACATTTTTGACAGTACATATGCATAGGTAATTTTTTTTTTTTTACAACATTATCCCTTGCACTCCCTTCTGTTCCAAATTTTCCCCTCCTTCCCTCCACCCCCTCCCCTAGATGGCAGGCATTTCCATACATATTAAATATCTTATAGTATATCCTGGGTACAATATATATGTGCAGAACCGAATTTTGTTGTTGTTTTTGCAAAGGAAGAATTGGATTCGGAAGGTAAAAATAACCTGGGGAGAAAAACAAAAAATGCTCACAGTTTATACTCATTTCTCAGTGTTTTTTCTCTGGGTGTAGCTGATCCTGTCCATCATTGATCAATTGGAACTGGATTAGCTCTTCTCTATGTTGAAGATTTCTACTTCCATCAGAATACATCCTCATACAGTATTATTGTTGAAGTAAATAATGATCTCCTAGTTCTGCTCATTTCACTCAGCATCAGTTGATGTAAGTCTCTCCAAGCCTCTCTGTATTCCTCCTGCTGGTCATTTCTTACAGAACTATAATATTCCATAACCTTCATATACATAATTTACCTAACCATTCTCCAATTGATGGGCATCCATTCATTTTCCAGTTTCTAGCCACTTCAAAAAGGGCTGCCACAAACATTTTGGCACATACAGGTAATGGACCTTTTCTCAAATAATGCTTTTAAATGCATAAAATAACAAACACTGGGCTACAACCCCTCCCCCAAAGGTTAGTGAAAAAAAAATATTTTTTTTTTCTTAGTCTTGTTCCCAGACTTCTTGACATATATGCAGGAATATTAGGTTACATTCTCCTATCTAATGCTCTCAGCCTCAGTTTTCTTTATCTGTACAATAGGTGCATTACGTGTAGCACCCATCTCGGGAGGGTTATTGTGAGGATTGATATTTGTAAAGTGTTTTACAAAACCTGAAGTGCTATATAAATGTCATTTGTTACTATCTGAAAATCACCTGCGTGTTATAGATATTGCTTCAGAATCAGGTCCACATTCTTACAGTGATGCTGTCAACTCCCCTTGTAGTTTGTTCTTTATTAAGCTCTTCTGTATGCAGGCTCTCAGGGCAGATGCTAGGAGAAATGTGAACATGAGCACACCTAGATTCTCATAGAATCTAGAATTTAGGAGGGAGATGCAACATACACATGGATTCATATAATGTAGAAAAATCTCACAATATCTGAGCCAGAAATGAACCTGGGGAATTGACAGCATCATTGTAAGGATGTGGATCTGATTCTGAATCAATCCAAGTCGAGACAAAGTTTGGAAGGAGAAAGGACATCAGCAGGGATCCAAGGAGAAGATACTTGAATGTCTTGCCTGGATTTCATTCCTTCTGTCTAAATTGATATGTCTGTCCTGCTCCTTGAACTGTAAGTTACCTTCTTTCATTATTAACCTCTTGGCTCTTTCTAGTCTCTGGTAAGGAGCGAACGTTTGACTCTCCCAGCCCTGACATCTACAGCCAATGCTTTTCACAAGGTCAGGAATAATAGGTCAACGGGGCACAAAGTCAAATTTTATTATTTTGGTAGAATACAGTACTGTTCCTGGTATATATTGGAAAATATTCTTAAGGAGAGAAAGATAATTTGTTCTCACTGACTCTGTTTCAACCTTCTCTAGAGTTACTCTATCCTTAGGCAATTTTATCATCCTAATTTATCATTTGTTTTCTCCAGCTGGAGGCCATCCAGACAAATCTCTGCTTTCTTCCACAGACTGTTGTCAAAGTAATATTCCCTAGTGATTGGTGAGGTCTGATCACCCGGCCAGGATTGAGGCCTATTAAACATTAAATGTGACTTCCTCTAATTGAAATTAAAACCTGAGCTTGGTATTGGAGGCAAAGAAGATGTGATTGGACATAAAATATGTATAGCTCTTAACTCCTCCAGGGTTGTTTGGAATGACTCTGAATAAGTTAAAAAGCATAAATAATTTCTTTCCTCACTAGCCAAGGCTTCTTGTATTTTAATATAGGTAGAATATGTTGTTTTAATAAAGGGAAGTCTCCAAGTCATTGATTTAAGGATGTGATGTGAGTAGGGCCATTGGTTTTCTTGACTCCTTCCAATCAGCTCTTCTCAGTCTTGCTCAGGATTAGACTAAACAAAATTACATGCATCAGAAGAAATTATTTTTCTGATAGTTTTTAGAGCTATACAAGTGGCCCTAAGGTTGAAGCAATGTTTGCTCATTATTGATATGCAGTCTGAAAACAGGAATGATGAGGAATTGGAGTAGGGGCAAAATATATGCAATACTTCCTAATTCTCCCTTTTTAATAAAATGTGTTCCTTTTTCCATAGATTTCTTATCCCATCCTCTACAAAAACAGCTTTCTTCTTGAACTCATCCCCTTCTTCTTTACACAAGTTAATAGGTGCTATGCAGCTTTCAGTTGTCATTTTTAATAGCTAAAGGCATTAATGAAAATTTTAATCCTCGTGGAAAGATTGTGTGTACTGAATCAGGAACAGGAGACAGTCTTATTGTTCTGTCATTCATATTTGTTTCCTCATCTTTCCTTCCTTAACCACTAGACATACTTGTTCAGTCCTGACCATGGGATTTTACTGATTCCCTTTCTCCTATCCAGATCATTCAGTTCCTTATTTCTACCAATGGAATTCTATTTATCCTTCAAGATCCCACTGAACTCCTATTTTATCCACAAAACCTTCAGGAGTATTTCATTCCTCCTTAATATTTTTCTTATTTGAAGAATTGGGTGAGAGAAATGGGATAGTCACAGAATTCCAGTTTTAAAGTAAGAATCTAATTCAATCCAGCCAGCATCTATCAAGTGCTTACTCTGAGTAGCACTAGGCTAGATACGAGCAATGTTAAGATCATACCCACCTCTACACACAAATCCTTGTCTTCATGGAACTTACATTATTCTAGGGAGGACCGCCAGTGTAACCCATAGAGAAGGTTAGGAAAAAAGAAATAGGACAGAGTGCCTGAATTCCCCCATCTCTTGTACACAACATCTGACAGTCTGCTTTATGATTCATAGAAAGGGCTCAAAAACTACAAAACACTTTCCACACAAATAAAGTTTGATCTAACCAATTAGAAAAATATTAAATGCTCTTGGATAGGATGAGCAAATATAATAAAGATGACAAGACTCCAAAAAACTATTTTAATGACCTAGAAAAAATAATAACAAAGTTCATATGGAAAAACAAAAGGTCAAGAATTTCAAGGGAACTAATGAAAAAAAAATCAAATGAAGGTGGCCTAGCTGTACCAGATCTAAAATTATATTATAAAGCAGCAGTCACCAAAACCATTGATATTGGCTAAGAAATAGATTAATTGATCAGTGGAATAGGTTAAGTTCAAAGGACAAAATAGTGAATAACTTTAATAATCTAGTGTTTGACAAACCCAAAGACCCCAGCTTTTGGGATAAGAACTCACTGTTTGACCAAAAAATGCTGGGAAAATTGGAAATTAGTATGGTAGAAACGAGGCATTGACCCACACATAACACTGTACACCAAGACAGGGTCAAAATGGGTTCATGATCTAGGCATAAAGAATGAGATTATAAATAAATTAGAAAAACAAATGATAGTTTACTTCTCAGAACTGTGGAAGAGGAAGGAATTTATGACCAAAGAAGAACTAGAGATCATTATTGATCACAAAGTAGAAAATTTTGATTATATCAAATTGAAAAGTTTTTGTACAAAGAAAACTAATGCAAACAAGATTAGAAGGGGAATAACAAACTGGGAAAACATTTTTACAGTCAAAGGTTCTGATAAAGGCCTCATTTCCAAAATATACAGAGAATTGACTCTAATTTGTAAGAAATCAAGCCATTTTCCAATTGATAAATGGTCAAAGGATATGAACAGACAATTCTCAGACAAAATTGAAACTATTTCTAGCCATATGAAAAGATGCTCCAAGTCATTATTAATCAGAGAAATGCAAATTAAGACAACTCTGAGATACCACTATATACCTGTCAGATTGGCTAGAATGACAGGGAAAGATAATGCAGAATGTTGGAGGGGATGTGGGAAAACAGGGACACTGATACATTGTTGGTGGAATTGAGAATACAACCAGCCATTCTGGAGAGCAATTTGGAACTATGCTCAAAAAGTTATCAAACTGTGCATACTCTTTGACCCAGCAGTGTTACTACTGGGCTTATATCTCAAAGAGATCTTAATGAAGGAAAGGGGACCCACATATGTAAAAATGTTTGTGGCAGCCCTCTTTGTAGTGGTCAGAAACTGGAAACTGAATAGATGCCCATCAATTGGAGAATGGCTGAATAAATTATGGTATATGAAGGTTATGGAATATTATTGTTCGGTAAGAAATGACCAACAGGATAAATACAGAGGGGCTTGGAGAGACTTACATGATCTGATGCTGAGTGAAATGAGCAGAACCAGGAGATCTTTATACACTTCAACAACAATACTGTATGATGATTGATTCTGATGGACAAGGCCCCTCTTCAACAATGAAATGAACCAAATCAGTTCCAATAGAGCAGTAATGAATTGAACCAACTACACCCAGTGAAAGAACTCTGGGAAATGAGTATGAACCACTACATAGAATTCCCAAGCCGGCTATTTTTGTCCGCCTGCATTTCTGATTCCCTTCATAGATTAATTGTACATGATTTCAAAGTCTGATTCTTCTTGTGCAGCAAAATAACTGTATGGACATGTATACATATATTGTGCTTAACGTATACTTTAACATATTTAACATGCATTGGTCAACCTGCCATCTGGGGGAAGGGGTGGGGGGAAGGAGGGGAAAAGTTGGAACAAAAAGTTTTGCAATTGTCTTTTTTTTTTCAATTGTCAATGCTGAAAAATTATCCATGCATATATCTTGTAAATTAAAAGCTATAATAATAATAATATAAAATATGGAAAAAAAGAGTCAGGGTTCAAATGGGCCTTTTGACACAGAATGTTAGGGTTAGAAGCAATTTTAGTCTATAAAATGCTAGAAGATGAAGGTATGAGCTCTGAAAGAGCATATACTGTCGAAAACACGTTACTATAATCAGTCAGAGTGTCTAGATGGTGTAGTGATAGAGTTCCAAACCTGGAGTCAGGAAAACCTGAATTCAAATCCAGCCTCAGATACTTATTGACAGTGTGATTGAACAAGTTTTTATCTGTTCTCTCATCTGTAAAAATGGGGATAATAATATTACTCATTTTCTAAGATTGTGGTACTAATACTTGTACAATGCTCTGTAAAACTGGATATACATTATGCATTGTAATATGTATTAATCTATGCATATGTATATATGTAGTATGGTATATTATATATGGTATATATAATACAATACAATATATATTATATATTATGCTCAAAGTAATATAAATGTTATGATGCTGTTACAGTCTTCATAGAGGCAGTAAGTCTCATATGTCTAGGACATATAGGATTCACCTTGGGTGCTATCTCTCCTGAGGAGCCTCTTGTGAATCCCCTCTTCTTTGTCAGCATTCTCTCCCTCCTCAAATAATTTCACTGCTTATTTTTGAACATATTTCTGTTGCTCCTACATCCCCTCCCCAATTCTTTGAAGGCAGGATTTTTTTTTTTTTTTGCTTTTTGTTTGTAGTAATAAGCACATTATACCTATGTGATAAATGTCAGGGACTAATGTCTTGTTCATAGTAGGCTCTTTATAAAAGTCTTTGTTGGTTACTAACTCAATTGATATTCATTGACTTGATTATACTTCAAGACTGGCTTATTGGCCTGTGGACAGTTTGCATTTCTTTCTCACTTGAGGCCATGGTTTTTATTTTGTGGCAGCCTCAAGTGCTGTCCTGACCTGCTTTCTGGATATTTTCCAGTATTCATTTATCAGGCCCCAGACATTTAGTATTTAGAGTTCAATAGCATTCATAGAGAAGAGAGGATATAAGAAAAACTGAGAAAGAGGAGCCAACTACAATTCTACCAGTATGTGGAAAGAATTCAGCTCGTTGAATGGTAGCTGGAACTTGAACCACATATAGTTCTTTCTTTGTCTACCTCTGGAGATACTGAAAGGAGCTTGGAAATTAGAGTGAAATAAAATCAGATTGAATTGTCTATTAAAAATCTTATTAAAAGATGATTATAGAAAATTTTCCCAAGTAAATTTTGGATTAAATCCAAATGCGATTAGATTATAATGCTATTTAAATGTATACTTTTGGACCCCTGCAATGGAATTGACATTTTCCCTGATTAATTAATTGCTCAGGCTATTAATGGTTTAGTGATTTGCTATATTTTGAGAATATGAACAGGCTAACCCAATACATATATGTGTGTATATGTATACAAGTGTATATGTGCACATATACATATATGCATATAACATCAATATGAAATTGAATTAGTCAAAAATTGAATTATTTATCTTTCCGTGCCTAATGTAAAAATGAGTTAAAGGTGATCATTTCAATTTCAGTCAACATTTCTTAAATGTCTTATTGTCTATAATGGATTGTGCTAGACATTATAGATACAAAGACAAAATAATTGTCCCTGACCTCAAGGAACTCATGTTTTCCTAAAGGCATGGATTATATAAATAATGAATAATTACAAAGTAATATGAGGAGGGAGAGTACTAGTAACTGCAGGGGGAAATTAGAAGGGAGATATGAACATGATCAAGTACATTAGGGAAAAACAGATTGAAGACAATGTGATTTTTGAAAGCAATGAGGGATCAATCTGAAGTATATCTGAAAAAAAATAGAAGGTAATGAAGGAATGTAAATATACTACCTTCACTTCATTATCTGGCAGGGTTGTGGTAGATATCTCTTGATAAATCTTAAAACACTATGAAAATGGAAGAGGATATTCCTTTTTTACTCCATTTTCTGATTTCCTTATGACTGCTGCCCCAGACTCCCAGATCAGCATGGGTGATCAATTAACAAGATGTTAAAGTCTTATGTAACGATCTAGTTCTCTGGGTTCTACTTAGAGCTATATCCACAACAAATAACAAATAGCCACTACCATAATTAATGACTGCCACCAGTTACTACCATTAAGTTCTATGACTAATCACTACTGTAAAATGAGACAATTGAATTATATGGCTTTGTAAGTTTTTTTGATTCAGCTATTTTTTGAGGTATTCTTGTTAGGGAAGAAAAAATCATTTTGCTCTTAACATGTTTCTGTTATAGTGTTCCTTGTGCTAGCCTTTCAGAATAAGCAGATGATAAAGATAATTAATGGCAGCTCAGCGGACAGAGCACTGGTTCTAGAGTTAGGAAGACCTGCATTAAAATTTGATCTCAGATACTTACTAGCTGTGTGACCTTGGACCAGTCATTTAATCTGCCTAATCTACTGGAGGATATGGTAAACCATTTCAGGATCTTTACCAAGAAGAGACCATGAACAATGGGATCCACAGGGTTATGAAGAGTTGGACAGGATTGAAAGACAATAACAATTTCAGATAAAGGACTTTCAGTTATCCATGCCACATTGTAGGTAGATGTGTGGATGGTGCGTGGTGGGGGTGGGTTTAGGTTGAGGCAATCTCCCCACCACCACTTTGAAAATTTGCAAAAATTTTTGGTCTTCCCTTTATACCAGAGGAAAAATCGGAAATATTATGGCATTAAAAGGTAAAATATGTTGATATTATATAATACTATAATATACTTTATGCATTTCTGAGTTTCTAAATTTCTTCTGTGTTGCTACTGTCTTTCACACGTTGTTTTCACTTTTGCAGAACTTCCCCCAAATTCCCAATTAATTTCTTATGTTGATCTGCAATATATTGAAACTATGATGGGGAAAGTTGTGATGTGGAAGGGATAGCTGTATAAAAAATCAGCATAAATATTGTTTATATAATTTTTGGAATCCCAGAATTGGAAAGGAGTGTCTTAGCAAATGAACAGTAGTTCACCATATTAAGGTAAAGACCAGATAGAGAAGCTTTACTGGCTTTATAAACCACATCACGGAGATCTCATTTATCCTGACAGCAAGTGATTGATGTCATTTTAAAGCAGAATGCACAGAGTATCAAGAGCATCAAGAAAGAGTGATGGACAGTTAGTCTGTATCAGCTTCTATGTGCCCTTGGAATGGAACAGTTGATTATGGACAATTTTATTCAGAGGCTTGCTGATCCCCTAATCTCTCATTGGTCTTGAGGCTTAGGATATGAGTCATATGACCAGGGAGGACAGTGATTGCTCAATTTACAGTAGATTACAATTTACACTAGTTTCAAGATGGAGTCCTTTATGTCAAAAGTGGGAAAATGAAGACCTTGCTTTCTTATCTTCCATGGGAGCACAGAGCCTATTTAGCCCAATACTATTCTCAGTGGATACAGTCTTTTTTAACATGATCAAATGGTCACCTAGATTTTGCTTTAATAGCTCCAGTGATGGGATATTCACTACCTAATGCCAAGAAAATTATCTGCTTAGAAGATTATCTAAACTGTGGCATTCAAAAAACAACTGGACTGGAGAGTCTATTATCAGCACAGTGTTCTTAAGCCTCTTTTTTTTTTTTGCCTTAGATTGTGTCAAGAGAGATTTGTGTAACAGCTTTTTTTTTTTTTTTTTTTTTTTTTTTTTTTGTTTAATTTTCTAGGTATGTTTGCCATCAAACTGAGGAAGAGACAGAAATCCGTCTGTGACTCAATCATCTCCCTGAAGCAAATGACAAGTGAGATTTCCTTCTTCAAAGCCAGATTTCAGATATTTTCCCTGGAACTGGAGGATGAAAGGTGGGGGATATTGTTGGTTTCTTGATCTCACTATATCTCTATTTTTAAGGATTTTTAAAAAAATTGACTATGCAACTTAAAGGTTGAAGAAGGGCCTTTTAGGACATATGGCTAGAGTAGCAATAGAAAAAAGAGCTGTTTCCATAGGGTCGTGTATTGGTTCTGATATTGAAATATGTTTGATCTAGTCATTACTTTAATAGTGGAATCACATAAACATTATTGTGTAAGTTCCATATGAAATCTTATTTAAATCTTCCTTACCTTACCGAAGTGAGAGAATGGCACCAGTCTGCAAGTGTACATGTTGAGTGATTAAAGTAGTTTAAAAGTAGAGCAGTAAGAGACTAGAAAGAAAGGGGAAAGAAAATCCGCAATGGTGCTATTGCTGTGAGATCCTTATTTTTTCTATCCTATAGCCTGTAGCTCCAGCATAATTATTCTTTGGGAATTCCATCTCCAATGTTCATCAGCCTCTTATGTGTAGGGTGAACAAAGAGAGTTCTAAAGGCTCAGAACTGCCTTCCTGATCTAAGATGACCCTAGACTTTACATATATTTTGGGGGATATGTTTTTTTGAACAGTAGAAAGAAGTTTGCATTTGGAGTTAAGAGGCTTAGATTCAGATTGCAATTCTGTCGATTAATATCTGTGTGACCATGGACAAGTCCTTTGACACACCCCTTTGGGCCTTGGTTTCAAAAGGTATTACAAATGAGGGGATTGTAAAGAAATCTAAAAGAGAGAAAAAGGACTTATGTTTAAAAAAATATTTACAAAAGACCTGTTTTACAATAGCTAACAATGGAAACCAAGGAATGTGTTTCATCTTATTGAGGAATAGTTAAACAAATTGTAGGTGTCATAAAGAATAATGCAATGCACAATTTCAGAGGAAACTAGGAAGACTTTTATGAATTGATGCAGAATAAAGTAGGTTGAACTAAGAGACAAAATGTCAAAGAAACCTCACTCACTTAGAAAGACTTTAGAACTCTAATCAATATTGTGAGTCCCAAAAGTTGAAGATAAAACATGTCATTCATCTTCTGGAGATGAAATGATGAATTTAAAATATAGTAAGAGACATAACATTTCTGGAGGTGGCCACTGTAAGAATTTGTTTTGTTGTATTATGCAGTTATATAATGAGGATTTTTTTTTCTTTCAATTTTTTCTGTTTAATTTGCTCAAATGGTAGAATGATAAAATGATTTTTTTTGTTAAAAATAAGGGTTTGGTGTCTGAGAGAGGTAGGAGTAGGTACAGAGGAGGACATTTACATGATATAAAAATAAATCAAAGCAAATGGAGGTAAATTTATCTAAGTAGATAATCCCAACATTTCTTTCAACTCTAATTCTGATTTTTGATCAACTTCACTCGTACAGTAATCATTGTTAAGCATGTATATTTATCAGGCACTGTGATAAACTCTAGGAATATAAAGAGAGATGTAAACCAGCTCTCACCCTCAAAGAGTTTACATCTTAACAAGGAGAATGAGATGCACATAGAGAAATATACCAAATTACTTTCAGAATAGATATGATGCACATGAAGAGAAAAGCACTAAAAGTTTGGAGGAACTGTGCAGATGGTGATTCTCTGGCTGTAACATGAAGGAAACCAGAGATTTTACAAAGTGAAAGTGAGGAGGGAGTGCTTTCCAGATGTGTGGAACAGCCAGGGTAAAGGAAAAAAGGCGGGGCGGGGGGAAGATAGAATTTTGTGGGTCAGGAACAACAAGAATGTCTACTTGGCTGGATTGTAAAAAAGCATGGAAAAGAATAGTATGTAATAAGTCTGGAAAGAAGTTAAGGCCAAGTTGTATAGAACTTTAAATACCAACAGAGCAGCTGATGAATTATCCTACAAACAATAGTCATATTATTATTCTGGGGGTTCATGGTCATACTGATATGGGTTAAGATTCCTTTCTAATTCCCAGGCTGTCCCAGCCCCCATTATAATAATCTGCTCAGATTTCCCCAACACCCATCCCAAGCACAAATAGTTCCTTATCAAAAAAACCATTGAATTCTATTCAAATTCTAACCCTGGCTGAAACCAGCCAGGAGCCAACCTGGGACTCTACCCACAAGCTACTTCACCAAAAGCCTCCCATTATAAAAGAGGGAAACTGGAGTCCATTTTTTGCAGGAGCCCCAAACATGGCATCCTTACACCGGCCATGTCAAGGGTTCCTGTCCGCTTGGTGCCAGCCCTGGCCCTGGTGTCTTTCTACCTTTAATCTTATTTCCAAACCCCAAATAAACCTCTTTTATGAATCTAGGTTTTCGGGTCTGTAAATTCTTTTACAGAGAACTCTTGACCTCATTTAACTCTGTATCCTTGCTCTGAATCCAAAGGGGTTGCAGGAGAACTTTATTTGACTCCCTGTACCCCGAACCTGCCACCAGACCTCAATTAACCTTAATTTCACTTAGGTATCCCTTACCTAATTTTCCTCAATTCCTGTGCTTTTGGAAAAATCACTTTAGCAGCAGTATGGAAGAGGGACTTGAATGGGAAGAAACTTGAACGAGGGAGACCAATTAGAAGGGTATTGCAACGTACAGGGAGGAGGGGATGAAGGCCTGGATTAGGAGTGGAGAAAAAGGGACATTTATAAGAATTACTGTGGAGAAAATATGGCAATTTATTGGCTCTGTGGGGAGAGTGAGAATGGCCCTGAGTTTTTGAACTTAGGTGATTTAGAAGAATGGTGAAACTTGCAATTGAAAGAAGGATATTTGGAAGAGAAATAGATAAGGCAGTGGTATGGAGCCAGAAAGATAGAGTTCTGTTTTGGATATGTTGAGTTTGATATGACTATTGAGTGTCCAGTTTGAAATGTCCAATAAATAACTGATGATGTAGAAAAGGAAATTGAGAGAAAGTGGGGCTAGATACAGAACAAATCATCTCCATAGACAGAATTAATTCATGGGACATCACTATGTCCCATTTTAATCACCATTTTAATATGGAAGATGTATATATAAGTCCTTGGGACAGAGGTATCTAATGCCACAAAGAACCCAGGTATATTTTGGGGGATTTTTTTAGTTTTTATCCTATATTCTAGAAATCTAGGGAAATGTCTGCATGTTAGCTCCCCAAATATTAAGACAGACTTCCTACTTGTAATCTCACAGTTTAAAGTTTTACAGAAGGAAATGTTGAGGGAAAAGCACCCAATCTTTGAATGAGCAAAAATTAGTCTAGGTAAATTACATTAATATGTAAGTCCTCAGAGATACAACCCACCAGTATGAAGATTTCCTCAGGTGATCTTCCCCACAAGTCTTGCCTTGACTGTTCCTCTTGGCCAAGATAAGGTATGTGGGGAATGTATTAAAATCCACACTCTCCACATTCCAGCCACTCCCTGGGGCATGCCCAGATCCACAAATCTAAAAAATTTCTCAGGGAAGGCCTGAGATGGATGTCTCATCTTTCTGTTTTGTTTCCCCCTTTTCAGATGAGGAAGTTCTCCTAGCCCCCAAATTCTTTCCCTTTGGAGTCTCCCCAATTGTTACTGACCTCTTCTATAAGTCGTTCTTCCCCATTTTTTTTCACTTCTCAGTTATATTCATATACATTTTAAAAATTTACACACATTTATATATATTATCTTCATATTTGTATACCTTCTTTTTAGATTTATATACAATTATAAACAATTTTGGAGGATCCAGACCTACAATTTCCATTAGTATAGGGAACTTCTCCATCTGGAAACTCATTCTATTGCCACAGATCTATAGTTCTTCAGTAATTTACAGTATTAAATTTGTTGTCTGAGGCACAAGCAATTTGAACAGCTAGTAAGTGTATGAGACAGAATTGGAATTGAATTTTTCTGGACTCTAAGACCAGGGCTGTGCTGCCTCTGACCCATGCACACCTTGAGGCAAACCTTTTTTTTCCCCCCTCAGTTACTCAAATGAGAGAGAAAGAAAAATAGGCAGAATTTCCTGGCACTAATTGAGGGACTGATCCTATTTGCTAGGGCAGAATTCAAAATATTATAGAAAAGAATTTCATCTTAAAATTACATATAACTATACATTTTCATTTAAAAATCTGTATAAAATTCTAGCCTGTGAAGGTTAGTACTGTTTCATTTTTATACTTAAATCCTCACTGTTTAGTGCTTTACTTTGTGGAGGGCATAGAGACTATAACTACAATTTCATTGGTATAAAGAAGTCATCTCAAATTCAAATAAAAACAGAGGCCATTGATCCATACAGGAGGATCTCTGTGGACTACATATTGACTTAGTTTTGAAATATTATATTATCTATATTTTATTGTATTTTCTGTTATTTTGTTAAATATTCAAATTACATTTTAATCTTATTTGAGCCCACTGGGTAATATTGTGGACCACATGTAAACCGTGCCCTGTGCTTAACATTTCTGGCCATGAGAACTCCTTGGATGACAAAATTCTCTACCAAAGCAAACTGGCACCTTTTTTGCAACGTAGAGTTTTTGAGAACTGGCCCAGTTACTGAGCAGTTAAAGTGACTTGCCTGACTCACACCATCAATATGAGCTAGGCAATATTTGAACCCAGGTCTTCACTTAATAAATGTTAATTGAAATGAATTAGTTGAATAAGAATCTCTCTGCCCCACAGTCACAGACTGTAACTTGAATCCCTGCCAGCTGTCTTGGCTTGATCAGAAATTGCTTATTGCAAAGCCATACACATATGCTATAAAAACAATGAAAAACACATGCCATATTGCTGGGGGCTAGTAATGCTATTTTGGTATATTGTGTTTCATACTTCTATCGCTGCTGTTCAATGAGAAGTACTCCTGGCTTCTTTGGGAAAGGCATGGGAGCACTGTAAAAATGGTGTTCTCTTAAAGTCACCATAATAGCTCTTCAATGATTGGGTGAAGACCGGGTACTGTTGAAACACCCCCTGAAACTCTTCTCAAGCACTTTGCCTTTTCTAAGATACCCCTATCCTGGAAGTCAGCCCAAGGCAAAATAAGACTCTTATAATAGCTACATTTCATACTGCACACTCCCAACCTCTGTCTACATCCAAGTGATTTCCTATAATTGTCCTGGGGGCAAGTTTCAGTAAAGGAGCAGAAGTCTTTGATTTCTCTTTTTGTTTCTTCTATTTTTTATTGATTTACAGGTCTGAACTTCTTGCTCTCCAGATACCATTAGTTCTATTTGCTTGGGGAGAATTTTTCTATTTCTTTAAGTTCGACATGGGAACTGTCAAATGCATTCTTTGCTATGAGCTTTCATTTTGATCCTCCATCTTCCTATTTCATCTTTGCTGTAAATCCCCCTCACAAAATTCCATATATCTAACCATTATGTTGTGAAATTAGAAAATTAGAAAATTCTTTCATTTACATATCAAGAAAATTGATTTGATATATCAAAAAATAGTCAATACAAAAATATTTCTAGCAGCTTTTTTATGGTGTATAAAAATTAGAAAGTGAGGGGATGCTCAAAATTTGAGGAATGACTGAACCAACTGTTATATGTGAATGTAATGGAAGACTACAGTGTAAGAAGATGAGCAGAAAAACTTGGAAAGACTTGTTTGAACTAATAAAATGAAAGTAATTATGAATGGAGCAGAATCAGGAAAACGTACACAGTAATAGCAACATTGTGTGATGATCAATTATGAATCATTGGACATGATTCAGCTCTTCACAGCAAAATAATGATCTAAAACAATTACAAAGAATTCATGATGGAAAATGCTATCCACACCCAGAGATAGAACTAATGGATTTTGAATATAGATTGAAGCATATTACTTTTGCTTTATTTATTTATTTTTTTTTGTGTGTGTGTGGTTTTCCCTTTGTATCTATTTCTTGTTTCACCACTATGAATAATATGGAAATAACTTTCATGTGATTGTGCATGTATAACCTATATAAAATTGCTTCTCCCTTTAGGAAAAGGGGACGGGAGGAAGGAAGAAAAAATCGAATTTAAAGTTTTATAAAAATAAATGTTAAAAATTGTCTTTACATATAATTAGAAAAAATATGATGAAAAAAGAAACAGTTCAGCATTTCTAAGAACATTAAGCAGCTCAATGGTCCTCCCATTTCAATCTTGAAACATCTGTCTTTTTCCTCTACACTAATCAAAAATGGGGTGATTAAATGATTCAGTAGATAGAGGACTGGGTTTATTAGGAAGACCTGAGGACAAAAAAAGCCATAGATAGTTAGTAGTTTTGTGATCATAATCAAGTCACTTAATCTTATTTGGTTTAGTTTCTTGAAATGTAAAATGACCTGGAGAAGGAAATGGCAAACCATGCTAGTAGCTTTGCTAAGAAAACCCCAAATGCATCATGAAGAGTTGGACGTGATTGAAATGACTGAACAACAATAATCATCATCACTATCACCACAAAAAATCATTCACAGAAGCACTACATACTGGCTGGCTGTGCATGGCTGGTGCATATGTATGCATGTAGCACACAAACATACATAGTAAATACAAAATAAATTTGGTGGAGGGGAAAACACTAATAAATGGAGGAGGGAATTAGACAGGCCTCTAGTAAGGGGTGGAACTTTGAAGGAAGCTAGGAATGTCCTATGATAGATATGAGGAGGGAGAGTATCCCAGGAATGGACCTAGCCTGCACAAATGCATGGAGATAGAAGATGCATGGAATGTTGTATATGAGGAACAGCAAATTTGGCTGGAATCCAGAGTATGTGAGAGCAAGTAATGGATGATCTGAAAAGAAAGCCTGGAGCCAGCATATTAAGGGCTTTAAATGCCAGATGGACATTTCTATTTTATCCTCTGAGGAAAATTTCTGAAGTTTCCTGAGTGGGGAAATGAAAAGGTTCAAACTTCATCTTAGGAGAATCAGATGGGCAGCTACATGGATGCTAGATTGCAGAAGGCAATAACTGGAGGCAGGGCAACCAATTAGCAGGGCGAAATCTTCCCCTTTTCTGGAATTCAGTTTTCTCATATATTAAATGAGAAAGGTAAATTACATAACCTTTAAGGGCCTCTTCTAGCTTGAGTTTCCATGACTCTATATGGAAAGGGTTTAAGCCAAGTGATATTAATTTTTTCATGTCTTCTATAAATTCTAAAAATAACCATGAATTTTTTATTTGCCTATAATCTGTTTGTTTCTGCCATAAAGAAAATTAAAGGATAATTTTTAAAAAGAGGTATATGGAGAATTGTGGCAAACAACATCTTGGCATCCTTGATCGTGCAACATTTGAAGTATTTCAATTTCACTGGTTTTATCATCTATGGAAATCTTTGGACAAAGAGTAATCTGACCAATGGTTGACAAGACTAATCAACTTTATAGGACAGGTAGTTTTCTGATAGCACTGAAAGCCCAATTTTTCTTTAATTTCCTTTCTGCCTTTCCTTTGGGCAGGGGAAGCCCTGAGCAAAATTTTATCTAATACTTTAAACCTTCTTCTTCCTGGTCCTTCCCTGCCTCCAAATCTATAATATCCTCTTTCCCTGGTTCAGATAATCCAGTTTTTTTATGTTATCCAAATCTGTTCACAGGGAAGGATGTCATATTAATAATTTTCATTTTACTGGGAATTCAAGTCTAAGGATTACTTTTTCCAGTGTGATGAATCAAAATAGCTTTTGATTTATTTTACCAGCTAGTAGCATTTGCTTGTTACTCATTCTATGGATTATTTTCACAAATTTCTATTATCAACCCACTAAACACTAGTACTACTTACAAATACAAGATATAGGAGGCACCTTTGAGGTTATTGAGTCTTTCATTCTCATTTTACAGATGATAACAATAGCTAGTAGCATTTTAAGATTTGCAAATCTTTACTTTGCTCAACAGATCCTCACAAGAACTTATTATCCCCATTTTACAAAAGAGAAAACAAACTCAGGTAGAAGAGTGATTTGATCAGGGAAACATAGCTTGTAGTAGGATTTGAACTAAGGTCTTTCTGACTCCAAGTGCAACACTCCAACACCTAGCTGCCTAGGAACAACCTGGGACCTAGAGAGAAGAATAGTACTTTCCTGGGAGGTATGAAGGGAAAAATAGAGTTGGGATTTAATCTCAGATCTTCTGATATTGACTGGTAATAGTTTCCTTATTGCTAGCTATTCAGATGTAAGAATTAAAAACATCCAATATTAGCGTTACTGTTTTTTAAATCACCGATCAAGTGTGATGATTCTCTGGAGCAGCCTGTATTAATGAGAGTCTTACCTGGTCATTGTGAGCTAAAGGTTACACTGAATTTACAAAAGGTAGCAGTGCACTGGCTTAATATACCCATTTTATAAAGGTGGTGGTGATAGGAATAAAGTTCACAGAGATTAGGTAACTTGTTCCAGATTGCATAGTTCATAAGTATCAAAGTCAGAATTCCAAGACTCGCTTGAGTCATCAGGTCAACAAGAATTTATTAAGCATTAACTGTGTTTCTAATCATACTGAGGATGAAAAAAAGGCAAAAATACTCCAGGCTAGTTTCCCTATGTATCTGAAAATAAATTTAGTCCTTTACATAAAGGGGATTGCTTTTTCAACAGCCTTAAACTGCTTCCATTCTCTGGTGAATCTAAACCCTTATTGTAATATTCCAAGTCCAGAGGCTTGGTGAATGAAAGTAGAACTCAGAGCATCATCAATATTTGATTAAGAATTTTGATTGTAATCTCTTGTAAATCTTTTTTGTTTTTCATTTTCTGTGGACAAAATAAAAGTTGTCTTGTTTCTAGTATGCAGTTACTTTGAGATTTTGGACTATTTAAAGGAAATAAACATGTATTTAGCATCTACTGTATGTGAGGCACTGTTTTAAATTCTCCTCCTCTCCCTCCTCTTCCTCCTTTCCCCCTTCTCCTTTTCCTTCCTTCTCTTCTTCTCCTCATCTTCCTTCTTCCTCTTCTTTTATTATTTTTATAAATATTTTTTCATTTTATGCTCATAACAACCTATCACAATCCAACAGAAGCTAAATAACTTGACTAGTTAAATAGAAATTTTAAATAGCTTAAGTGCCTGAATTGGATTTGAATTTAGATCTTCTTGATTTCAGGCATAGTGCTCTGTTCACTGTATCACCTAGATGCCATCCAAATATGTAGATTAATAAAAATATAGATAGACCTTTAAGACTTGCATTCAAATTTCACAACAACCCTGTGAATTAGATACTGTTATTAGTCTGAGTTTACAGATGAGAAAACTGAGGCTGAGAAAGAATAAGTGACTTGCCCATATCCTAGAACTATTAACCTTCGTAATTAGCATTTAAATTTAAGTTTTCCCAACTCAAAAGCCTACATGCTACCCATTATCTTCTGTTGCCTCATCTGTAGAGAGGTAGCTGTGAACTATCATAGAGGTAAATATAAATGGGGTACAATGAGTCAGAAATATGATTTGTGGGGCAGTCTCCCATGATTGAAACCATACTCCAAACTTCAAGGATGGTGGGTCATAGGTTAATCTAACTTTAGCAAATATATCTGATGTGTGTTCTATCATTTCTTGTCCTTCTTTTACCTTAAATCTCCCCCTGTTCTACAATTCAGCTTAGTTCTGCTCTTTTTATAAACAAAAATTCCCTTGATCCTGCCATTCCTTCAGGCTACAATTTAAAATCTTGCCAGTTCTTTTCCAGCAAACTTCTTTAAAAAAATGTCTGCTGCCTTCATTTCTGCTCCTAACTACTCACTCTATTGCTCTTTGCAATCTGCTTTCATACCTTAGCATTCCACAAAAAGTGGTGCTCTCCAAGGTCCCTATTGATTATATTTTCACTGATTCCAACTGATCCTTTTTCTTCTTCATCACGTTTAACCTCTCTAGGATCTCTTACACTACTGATCAACCCATTCCTCCTTTGTATCCCTGTGTCCCTGATTTCTGTGCCCCTGGCATGCATAAATATATATATATATGTGTATATATATATATACATCCAATCCTTCCTTCTTGATTTTCTTTGTTGGCTTCTCCAACCTCTTAAACATGGACATACACTGAAGTTCTTTCCACTTTTTTCTTTTGTAAAAAAAACAAACAACCCCCCCAAAAAAAACACAGTAATAGCTTTTTTTATTTTTCAAAATACATGCAAAGATAGTTTTCAACATTCATCCTTGCAAAACCTTGTGTTCCAAATTTTTCTCTCTCTCTCCTCATTTCCCTCAACCCCTGAACAGCAAGTAATCCAACATAGGTTAAACATGTGCAATTTCAAATTCTTTCTTTAAGCCCTTTTTTCTACTCCCTTTATACACTCTCTTTATGTGCTTTGTAAGGGAATCCATTCCTGTAGTTTTGGTTATCAACTTCATGAAAATGACTCCCAAATCTATCCTCTTTCCAGAATATTAACCCCATATTTCAAATTGCTTGTTTATTTAATCTAGGTGTCTCCAGGGTGGGGCAGTCAGCCTGGAGTCAGAAAGAGTGAACTTTGTGAGTTCACATCTTCCCTCAGATAATTCCTAGCTGTATCACTCCTGGGCAAATAATTTAATCCCATTTGCCTCAGTTTCCTCATCTGTAAAAATTTTCTTGAGAAGAAAGTTGCAAACCAGTCCAATATCTTTACCAAGAAAGCCCCAAATGGAGTTAGGAGAAGGTGAATATGACCGAACAAGAATACCTGGGTGTCCCATCAGCAATTAAAATTCAACACATTGAAAAGTGAACTCATCTTTTCTCATAAACTTCTCTGCCTCCTTATATTTCTGTAAATGATATTTTCCTTTCCAATGTCCAGGCTTGTAAATTTGGAAAGAATTGAAAATGATTTCATATCTTTCAAATACACACATTTATTTAGTTGCAAAATCCCATCTTTCCACCTTTGCAATATGTCTAGCACAAGAGTTATTAAATTTTTTTTATGTCAAATTATCTTGGGCAGTTCAATGATACCTCTGGATCCATTCTTAGAATGTGTTTAGATTAATCAATTAAACATATAGGATTACAAAGGATGGCAGTTATAATGAAATATAGTTCTATGTGTGTGTGCGTGTGCGTGCATATATCTATATCTATCTCACAAATTCACAGACCTTTGCTTAAGAACCCTGCTCTAGTATCTATTTTTTCCTACTTCCACTACAACTATTGCTCCATATTCTTCTTAATTAGATTGTAAGTTCTCTGAGGTTAAGAATTATGATTTTTTTATCTTTGTGTTCCTACTTTGCCAAAATGTTTTGATATAATAGTAGGTGATAAAAAATAATAGTTATACATGAAAATTCTCCTATATTTAGATACATATATAAAAGTTAACAATATGTTCTATGTAATAATTAAAATATATTCTATAGAATTGTTAGCACACATATCTTCCATCTGATAGTTAACATATATTCTATTTAATTTTTATATAAACTAGCATATTTATTAGTCAATATATTATATTTAATGATTATTTGAACTATATAACTACTCATTAGTTATATAAGTATGTAATGAGTTGAATATATATCTATATATTATGTATATATGTATGTAATACAAACAGATAAATATTTAAATACGTGTGTATACATAATATACATACACATACATATTTATATTTAAAGTGCTCAAAGCACTTTTATATCTAGCTTATTTGATTCTTACAAATATCCTATGAGGGTAGGTATTATTACAGTAATTTTGTAGATGAGGACACTGAGAAGTCAAATTCCTGTCCAGATTCACAAAGCTAATAATAAAGATGAAATTTGAATTCATGTCTTCCTCATTTTCAAGTTCAGAACTCTATCCTCAAAACCAAGCTTTTGATTATATTATTATTTTTGAATTATCTTGTGCAACCCATCAACTTTCAGATAAGAAAGCTGAGGCTCAGACCTAAAAGATTCAGTTTTCAAGGATTTTGTAGAAAAAAAATTATGTTTTTATGTCTATGCTATTTCTTCAGTTTAATCATTTTCAATGATAATTGTTCTTTTGCTATTTTTTTCACTAACTGGGGTAAGATGATACTTCTGAGCTGTGAGATAGCCTTAGAGTGAATGGGGGAATGTAGGTGGTTTGGGTTCATTCTAAGGCCTTTATTTAGCTCCTTTTCACTTGCATAGTCACAGTGCTAGGTCACCAT
Organism: Sminthopsis crassicaudata; assembly: GCF_048593235.1. Taxonomy (NCBI): domain Eukaryota; kingdom Metazoa; phylum Chordata; class Mammalia; order Dasyuromorphia; family Dasyuridae; genus Sminthopsis; species Sminthopsis crassicaudata. The sequence goes on along the minus strand of NC_133619.1, from coordinate 57,040,149 downwards.
GGTACTGAGGATAGGAGTGGGGCTACTTAATAAGTATGGCTGATTGAAGTTTACTCACTGGCTGCTTATTTTCCATGATTCAATTTTTTCATTCGGAATTGGAGGAGTATAACATTTCAGTGTCTTGTCAGTTCCATGATTAGATAGAAACAGAGCCAGTCATTTTATTCTGTAATACAGATGAAATAAATGAGAAGATAAAATGGTTTTTACTGGTGTTGGATACTTCACTCAGTTATATTGGAGGTGACGAGGGCAAAGCAATTAGTTCTAATTATAGCTATCTCTTGGATTTAATGCCAGGAAAATGGATTGGAAATTAGCATGATATTGCATAATCCTATCAGTGGTTTTTCATTTTTGTTAGTCATGTTATATTGTTGTAGTAGCTGGGATACTTCATTCCTCCAAGTTCTCATTTTTCACATGACACCCCCAGAAAAGTGACCCTGGGCTAAAATTACATTGTAGGTCTGTATCCACTCAAAAAACAAAGCTCAGTTGCTCCCACAAATGTTAGTCAGATGACATAGTTCAGAGCAAAGGCATTATTAGGCATAGTAGAAAAGTGGTTATAGAACAATATCTCCATCAATCTGGAGTACTTTTTCCCATTGATGGGAAGAATGGACACATTAAAGGAACACTTATGGAAGGGCATAAATATGGGGAACATGGCCAGGAAACACAGAAGGAAAATTCAGGCTGCACACCCCAAAGGGCCACCAGTGTTTTCTTGGGATGTCAAAATGCTATGCCTTCTAGGTCTTCTCCTTGCTGGTATAATACGGACTGGTCCACAAGCAGAGGACTTTTGCTAATATCTCCCTACTTTGAAGAATCTAGGAACCTGACATGTAAACAACAGAGGCCGTTAAATAGTACAATGGGCAGAGCCCAGTAGTTAGAATGAGGAAATCCTGAGTTAAAATCATGCTTCAGTCATTTATTTTCTTTTTCTTTTTTCTTTTTTTAAAAATTAATTTATTTATTAAGCAACACATATTGCTTTCTTTTTCTTTCTTTTTTAATTAATTAATTTGTTAAGCAATATGTATTGCTTTATGAATCATGCTGGGAGAGAAAAAACAGAACAAAAGGGAAAAACCATGGGAGAGAAAAAAAAGAAAAAAACAAATGAACATAGCATATGTTGATTTATATTCAATCTCTATAGTTTTTGGATGCAGATCAGTCATTTATTGACTGTATGATCTTAGATGAATCACTTAACCTTTATCTGTTTCAGTTTTTCTCCTCTCTACCCCCTGATAAAAGTAAAATGAGGATGATAATATATATCAAAGTTGGGAGAATAAAATAAGGTAATATCTGTAAAACACTTTAAAGGGTTATATATGTATTGTTGTTAATGTTATTAAATGGGAGTACTTTGAAGAGAAATCACAGCATGAGAAGTCATTCTGCAACTTGTTCTGATCATCTAAACATGTAATGAATAAGGAGACTTTGCTATCAGAGGATTCAAAAATGACTCAATCAAACTATCAATAAGCATTTATTAAGCATGTCCTATGTTCCATGTACTATGTTCATCACTGGAGATGCAAAGAAAATTAAAAGAACGTTTCCTTCTTTGAGGAATTTAGAGTCAATCAGGGGAAGCCAGAACTTCAGCCATTTCCCTCTCTGGCTGGACTCTGATGGTTTAATTCCTTTGTTTTTGGTTTCTAATAAGAAACAATATTGTAAGGGGAAACATTTACTCTCCAAAACCGTGTGGTCCATGAAATTAGGCCTTGGCTTTTTTCTTATATATAGTGCTTGTTCTTTTGTTCTAGGTGAAGGAGATTAACCTGGAAGCTTTGAATTTGTGAGTTTCAAAAGATCAAGAGAATGAACTTTTTTAAATTTAGGAGACAGAATGCATACTGGGTCATTTTGTCAGCTCATCACTGATGTTGCAACAAACAAGATGTGACCTTTGAAAGTGACCTTGGGGATGCAATTCAACTGAGACAAGGACTCATCTGGCAATATTGCCTTATTTGGACATGAATTTGTTTGAACTAATATTATATAGGAATTGCTGAATTTGAGTCCAATCTTCCCAGATATTGAGATGGCATAGGTGAAAATGTTCCTAAGGTGATTAGTGGGAAATAATAAATTTACTTAAAGAAAGCTAATGTGATCATACAAAGAATTTACCCATCAATTTAGATTTTTGAAAAGATATCCAGAAGACTGGAAGCAGGAGTGGGTAGCCAAGGCTGAAAATAGAAGCATTATCTTATGCTGTAAAAATAGTGTCAGGAGTACTAAATTTTAGAATATACTCAGGCTTCTGAGCAAAGATAAGAATGAAGAAAATAATTTTATTTTTTTTTCTAAATAAGGTAAACCATTCCAGTCGTATTTCAGCTATAGGCTTTATGTCATCAAAGGTACAACAATAGGAGTGATAGCTACCACACCAAATGACTGTAAGGATTCAAAAAAAATTGGCATACTAGAACATGGGACCAAATAAAATGAGCTGAAATTTAATAGGGGTAAATGTCAAAGCTTACATGGATTCAAAAAAGATAAAAAACATAGAGGAGGTATTTAGATAGCAGTTTGAAAAAGATCTGTTTTTTTTTTTTATGGTTTGCAAGCTCAGTAGTTAAGTGTAATGAAATCTTAGTTTCCAATAAAAGGCATTGCCCCTAAGTTAATAAGAGTTCTGATTTAGTCTTGCCTGGTCGGACCACATTGGACATCTTGTTTTTTATTCTGGCTGCCATATTTTTGAAAGGATATTGATAATCTAGGATATGGCCAAAGGAGAGTAATTAGAGAAAGAACTTGAATTTATACAATGGAAGGATTGAAACAATGAAAATCACCTGGAAAAAGTGATAATTTGGTAAGAATGATTGTCTTCAAGTACTTGAAAGGCTGAAAGGAGAGAATCACTAGAATTAGTCTCAGAGGGCAGAAACAGGAGTAGTGAGAAGTGGCAAAAAGACAAATTTGGCTATGATAGAATGAAGGAACAATTTTCTACCAAGTAGGGCTATCCACAAATGAAATGGGCTGCCCCATAACAAGGTGGTTCACCACTGCTGAAAATTTTTAGAATCTGGAAGAGCACATCTATTGAAGAAGGGATTTTCTATTAAATATGGGTTGAACGATGGTTACTAAGATCTGTGCCAACTCTGAGATTCTGTCATTCTGTAATTACCTCGATATTAAAATTTTTTTCATATAATAATCTATTCATTAAATTTGTTATTCACATGTTGGAGAAGGGAAAATATGGGACTCCTAGTAGAATATTAAAGTCGTTTTTAAGATGAGGAAACAGACCCCAGGTCTGAAGGATCTAGCTCATGGCAACACAACTTGCTATAGTTAGGGCTAGAACCCAGTTCTCTTGAATTTCTGCTAACCCTTCTTTTTTAGTCTATTTGCTAAACTTTTATGTATTCTCAGTGTATTTTCACATCTTTGCATCACATTTGCTACAGCATTTTAAAGGGTTTTTTTCTCCAGGAAAATGTGTTTTCATTTCCCAGAAGCTCATGGGAATCACTCAGATTTCATTCCTGTGTCCAATCCCTCAAGCATGTGAATAATATAATGAGATGTTAATTCATCAACCTGCAAACGCTGTGAAATCCTTCTGCAGCAAAACATTTGGGGACCGGAGACTAACACTTTGAAAATAATTACTCTCTTCAGTTGAACATGATTGAATGTCTCTGTACACACAGAAGGATGTTAGCTGCCACACTGCCTCTTTCAAGATCTAAAAACCCTACCAGAAATATGCTTGGTTTGACCCTCCTTATGTCATTTTCCAAATGAAAAGGAAAATAAATTACTCAAAGTATGTAAATGTTGTGACAGGGAAATTGTGTATGCAGTCAATAGGCCTTTATTGCTAAGATCAAGGTTATCAAAGTGTAGATAAATATTATGATTTGCTAGCTAGATAATTGGAGTTTAGAAATCTGGCAGCAGATGGGGGAATGGAAAGGTCCCTATAGAGAGAAATGAATGAATAAACATAGGTTCTGTGGTCTAAGAACCTGATTTGGGGTTTGGTCCTAGCTTAATGTCTCTTAAAGTAAATTTAATCAGGTGATATTTAGAATTAGGCCATTAATTGGGCTTTCGATTTTTCTATTTACAAATATCTTTCATTGTTCCTCATAAAGAGAATTGGAGACTTTATTAATTCTATCAAGATTCTTTGGAGAAAGATTTATGGGATAAAAAATAGTGAAGCTATAACCTCAAAATCTGATCAATCTTGGTTTAATCTCATTTTTATAAATAATTTTTTGGGTTAATATTCCCAGGACATTAGCAAAAGGGAGGCAAAAAGTTGGGGAATGTCCAGTTATAGGGAAGGATTAAAAAGGCCCTCCTATCAAAAATTGGAATACATAACTGTAACCACATATGTTACCAATTCCTTTTGTTAGGACAAAAGACCAACTTTTGGAGCTCCTTTTGTGTGAATAACCAGAATGTGTTAGTCCTCTGGTCCTCTGTCTTGGACCCTCACATTGGCATTATATAATATATGGAAATCAGTCCTTATCTTCCCACCTCCAACAACACATACTTTGTGATACATTCTGGACAAGACCTGTAGGTGTGACTGCCAATCATACTTTAAGAAGTATTTCCTTGGATGGTGTTAGAAGTCCTGTGACAAGGAGTTAAAGATATCTTGGTGAGCAGCAAGCCTCTGATCTGACTAGGATAGGCTAGCCTGGAGCTAAATGGCTTCTGAGGTAATTCCACTCTACCTTGCTATCTCCTCCAAGAGGCCCTACCTGATCCATGTTACTCACCTGTCCAAACCCAACTACTAGTGCCTCCCCACTTAAAATTACCTCATTTATTTTGTATCTACTCACATGTACTGTCTCCCTTGATAGAACATAAATTCCAAGACAGCAGGTACTTTTCCTCTCTTCCTCCCTCCCTCCCTCCTTCCTTTCTTCCTTCCTTCCTTCCTTTCTCTTCCCCCCCTCCCTTTCCTTTCATTTCCTTTCCTTTTGTATTTTCATATTTAGTACAGTGCCTAGTGCATTATAGATATGTATGCTCAACAAATTATTTCTTAATTGATCATGAGCAGAAGGACACCCTAAGTTGACCTTTGGAGGAACTTTGAAGCTGAGATGTGATTCCTTGTGCTTGCCTACCTTAATTTAAGAGTTAGTGATGGGTCTGGGCCAGCTAAGTTACTTTCCCTGAATTCCTAATAAATCTCCTTTGGCCCCACCAAAGCCCCCCCCCCCCCCCCCCCGAAGAGCAAACAAAATGAAAAGTACATGTATTTTATTTCTATTAACAAAACAAAAAAATATATACCACAATCATTTCATATCTCATTGCTTCTAAGAGCATATGTTACAATAAAATAACTCAACAAGCTCCAAAGATTAGTCTTTATCAACACTTTTGTACACATACACAAATATTTTAATATATTGATATCTCAAAGGTTATCCATATAATTTTAGTATTGTAATAAGTACGAACTAAAAAGTCTCTTTTGTTCAATTTTGTAAAAATGACATATTTTACACATCTTCTATTTACAACTGAAATATGCTTCAATGTTACAAAACACCCACATTGACCTTTAAAATATGTATACTAAGACTTGATATTAGATCTATTCTCACAGCAAACTCTGTATTTGCTGATGAGCTCCACATCTATTGGAGATTTATAGCACATATCCAGCTTGGCTTCATAAACCTTGTTTAGTAACAAACAAAATAAAACAAAACAAAACCATAGGAAATGTGCAAATACTGGTGTTGGCAAAATTCTCAAGCTAGCAATGTAAAAATAATATATTAACACTGTGAAAACTTAGAATAAATTAAAACCATCTTTCCCTTGCCAGTTTCAATGTAGCCCTCAGAATCGGCTCAAAGATGCTAAAGTCCTCTAGAGGTAGAGGACTTCAGACTACGATTGCAGCTGGCATCAGACATCAGTATTGGGTGAAGATGAGGTTGTCTGTGGGGGGTTGCTTGTCCTATTAATGAGATGAGGATAAATTCGCTCCACTCCTTGCTTTGATGGGTCCTCCTTGCACATAATCTTTAAGAAAAACATCAAGTCAAAAAATCATGGTTAACATCTTGTGTATATTTAAAAATGAGAAATTGACATTGCTGAGATCTTAAAATATGCTTAACAAAGAACTCTTTATGACATTTTATGAAAGGCAATTCTTTGGATTTTGAATCTAAGCACAAATTTTGGTAATAAGAACACAATATGAAGAAGGAACTTTATAACCAGTAAGTCCTTCAATCAAGGATGCAACACACATTATTAACATCATTGAGAATACCTGAATTTAATTTTCTATAACTTCATACTGCCATGAAAGCTTACATTTCATTTATTCCAATTTTCTGTGGTAAAAAAAGAAACAGCTGAAATTTCAATTACTTATGAATACTCTTGGAAAAATAATAGCCAACCTTTTCCTCTCCTGGGTTTTGCCTTTTAAAAGTTTGAAATATAATTGAATCTTTTTCTAATGGGACATATATGAATTGAATGTAGTAATATTAATCCAAGTCAGTTATTATAAAATAACTCCAAATATGTTTTCTTACTGAAGAGATATTATGAGACTATTTGAATTTCCTTTCAGTGTTGGAAATATCATTCCCTCTCCCTAGTCTTTTTATTCTAGTTGTGTCTATTGGAGGTTAGATTTCAGCTCCCTTCAGCCATCCTGAAGTTGCTAAAGTGGGTGATAACATATGAAATGTTTATGGTATGTAGTTTTTGTTTTGATAATGGAAATATAAATGCATACCCTTTTCATTTCATCTTTTTAGGTTGGGGCCAAAGAGGCTTCAAGGGAAACCCAGACTCACCATTTAAGAAGCAAAAAGACAAAATAGTGAAATGACTATTGGACTGGAGTCAGAGAGACCTGAGTTTATGTCTTGGTTTTTACCGCTTGCTGGGTATGTAACCAAAGGCAAATTATTTCATATCTCTTGGCCTCAGTTTCCATTTCTGTAACCTTTAAGTCTTGGAGTAGAAGACTTCTAGATCTTTTCTAGTTCTAAATGCATAGTATATCTACTTTATCTCCAGTCACATTTTCATGTTTTGTATAATGGCATATAAATGTATCCAGAAAAAAGCACATAACTGCAATGATCAAAGCAAACAAGGCCTATGATTTACCAAAAATTTTGCCTGGAAAAAAAGGCAGATGAATTGTGATGAATCACAATGGGAAAGAAGTGATCTGTTCCTTTATCTTGTCTCAAATCAATATCAATGAACATTGAACTATTTCTTTATTTAAAATATACCTAAATGAATAAACTATATATCATGTTTTAACACATAGAATCATGGATGTTAGAGCTCAAGGAGTCATTATAAGTTGTTTATTCTAACCTCATTTTATAAAATGAAGAAACTGAAATTCAAAGAAAATAAATGATTTTTCCAAGGTCACTCAGTGGAAGATGAAGGCCTTGGTTTTCATTTACTAGCTATGGCCTTAAAATTCCTGATCCATTCTCAGGGACAGGAGCCATAGGATATGACATTAGTTTTTATCTTAATTGAACACATCTTCCAACAGGGAAATGAAATTCAGATTCAAAAAGTAGGATATTTGACCTTGAAATCTATTAAAAATGGATTTTTTCTTTTGGTTATTTTTGGAAACACTGGAGGGTTCAGACCTATTTGCAAATGTATTTATAGAGTGTCTTGAAACTAAGTCCCCTGGAAGGGATTTAGAGATCATCTAGTTCAATGTCTACGAAATGTGTCAATCTTGTTCACAGCACCCTTGATAAGAGGCTATTTAACTTTTGTTTGAATACCTTTAGTGGTATGGCATTTACTACCTAATAATTCAATTCATTCCATTTTTGGATAGCTACAATTATAAAGAATTTTTCCTTATAATAAAAAAAATTCCCCAATCACCTTCATCTATTTATCTTATCTGCCATGTTTGACCATATATAATGAGTTTAATCTGCTTTTCAAATATTAGACTTTCAATTATTAGAGATGGGTATAATGAAACCCTAAATATTCTCTTTTCTAGGTTAAACATCCCTGATTCTTTCAACTCATCACATGACATGATTTTTTTTTTGTCTTGTTACCATTCTAGATATACTCTTAAGTTATCACTATTGTTCTTAAATATGGTGTTTGGAACTGTCCAGGTATGGTGTGATGAAGAATAGGCACAGTAGATTTCCTTTGATTGGGACACAACAGTTGTATGAAGTTAGCCTATGATAAAACTAGATTTTCCATTAGCCTTGTTCTAATGTTAACTTGTACTGTAGTAGCTATCGATTCAAATTACATTATAAAAGAGTATTATATACTAATATATACTAATTTGATTCACATCACAAACAGAAGAAGCTTAAGACTAAGATAGAAATACTCTTGTGGTTGTATGATGATACTAGAATTTGTGACAAATGGGATTTTTTTCTCTCTCCTATATAATTTACTGTGTGGAACTGGAATAAACAAGTGAGATTTATTTATCATTTATACTAATCACCAATGAACTTTTGGAGGTGAAACATGTGAGGGAAAAGAGAAAACTTAGCAAGAGACAGGAAGGAGAAAGACAACAAAAGACATAGACAAAAGAAAAGAAAAAAAACATACCACTTTTGCTTACAGTATTGAGGGAAATGTTAGACATAGAAGAACAGAAGCTGTATAAACATGGACCATGACAGAGCTGTTAGGAAAGAAAAAAAATTATTTGTGCTTCATATTTTATTTTTAAAGGCTACAAAGATGACTTGAAAACAGCATTATTTCTTTCTTCACCTTGGTCTATTATTAGGCTGATTTTTTCTTACTCACAAAAGAAATGAAATACATATTGAGCCTTTTCCACTCTTAATTTTGTACTTTATTATCCATTTCTAGGAAATACCATTTAAAAATACTACTCATCCTTCACTTGTGCTAGTTCCATCCTTTCTCCTTTTTTTTCTCCTTTCCTTCCTGTTTCCTTTCTCTTTTCCCTTCCCTTTTCTCTTTCCCTAACTACTACATATTTATGCAAAATATGTACACATAAATGAAAATATGTGCCCAGTACTTATAGAAATAACTTTAAATAAACACAGAAACACAAATTTATGTTTCTACAAAATAGCATTTAAGCTAGATATTCTAAATGGATCTGCTTCCTTGGACCCACAGTAACTTATTTTCCCCAAATCAAAAAACCATCAGTTCTGCTGAATAAAAAATTGATCACAATAAATAAGCCCCTTTTTTTCTAAGTTTTTCATGATTCCTCTATGAACATGATCATGAGAGGATGTGAATTTCTTGAAGTTGACCAGTTGAAGATTCTGGTCCAAAATACTAAATATGGAAAAGTGTCTTATATGAACTATATTCACCATTTCCATGTTCAGTTAGAAGATATTTAGATTAATTCAACATACAGGACAAGCATGAAAGTTCTACCCATGTCTCTAAGAACATGAATGAAGTACCCTTTATGAAAATTCTGTCCCCTTCATCTTTAGCAATCTTCTTCCAGTAGTCACTCATCCCAGTGAACATGAAATTAGTTTCTTTGTGTCCAGACTTTATCATTATTATATACCAATTATCATTATTACAGATATCAAATTATATCAAAGGCCTAGGAGACCATACCTGCTGCAGCAGTCACAGATTGTGCAGTCATCCAACTTATCACTATATGAATGGTCTTAAGGTCTGGGAGCATAACTTTAAAGAGAATAATACCCAGTCCTGAGACATTGAAATTTGATACAAGATGTGTATTCCCTCAGAGTTGGTGACTTTTACAAGGCAGTCTCCCAAGACCTTTAAATTCTGTTGCAATGCCAGATTTCCCAATTTCAGCAGCCAGAGAGTTCTCACAGAATCCCAGCTGAGACAAATAGCTCCAGCTGTAGCACCAGAGGCAAGATTACCAATAAATTATCTCCAAAATAGCGATTGCTTGCTCTCTCCTCCCTCAAACCCTGGCTTATCCTTAACCTTAAAGGCAAAGTTCAGGGCTTGGGTGGTAAATTAGCTGATGACATTTGCTAAGTCATCTTGCCACAAGGGAAGCAAAACCCATTTCTTTGGTTTTCAGACTATAAAATTCATTATGTCTTTCTAATGCTTATTAGCTGTAATTGGTTTACTTGCTTGCTGCCCCAGCAACACTAGTTTGACTTTCTTGAGGGGAGCCATCAAAGTCATGGTGATTGTAGTGGTGATATCACTGGCCAAGAAGTCCTGAGACTGCCTGCTCCATCATGGTGATAGAGGATCAGGAATCCCAGGAATGCACTGCTGTCTACACAGCAGTATCTACACAGCCCCTTGCTATATACAACTCAGACCAAAAAAGTAGATCCAGTTTAAATTACCCATTCTCTAGGAACCCTATATGATTTGAAAGAAGATAATTGAATATAACTCAAAATCATTTAGAACAATTGCCTTCAAGGAACTGGGATTCTCTCTCTATAGAGAATGTGTCCCTGTCTGTCTCGGTCTCTGTCTTTCTGTAGAGATACTTTTATCAAAATCTATTTATGAGACAAAATTGTGAAAAAAAGCAGTTCATTCTGCTTGAGGTAAATCTAGGGTCTTAGATTACACAGGCAGGGACAGAGTTTGACCCTGATTCCGCTAGTATGGGTATCATTAGGTTAATAGGAAGAGTCTAGGCCTAAATCCTGTGTTCTTCATTTAATTTTCTAGATCAGTGGTGTCAAACGCAGATAGAAATGGGAGCCACTAGGCTACAGCCTATCCATAAGGATATGGATAAATCCATAAGGATTCCTGTGGGTACCATATTGACTTAGAAAATGACAAATTAAAATTTCTATTTCACTGTATTTTCTTTACATTTTGTTAAGTATTTCCCCCTTACATTTTTATATGTTCCTCCTTCATAAGGGAGTGTTATAGGAATGTGTTTGATACCTTGGTTTAAGATCACAGGTTCCTTAAGCATCAGACTTGGGATTTTGTTGCTTTTTTATCCTAGTATGGAGAAGCCAGGTATATCAGGATGGAGAGGGTGTTAGCAACTGAGAGAAGTAGGAATGTGGCTAGATATGCTCTGGGAATTTATCATTTCTTTAGCTTGGTCAAGGGATGGCCATATTGTCCTCATGTATCATCCTTTCTCATTTGGAGTGCTATTTTGAGACAGTGGGTATTGTTATATCCAGGGCAGAAGAGAAATTGTGTGTACATCTGATAGTTAACTTAGGGAAATACTGAATTATTTAGTAGAAAGGTGATCTGTCTGCTTCTTACACTGGGCTTAAAGTTAACCAGATCAGTTATTCCTCCAGATAAACTTCTATGAAGTTTTTTTGGCCTGGGATTTATAAGAAATAAAAGAAAACTCACTCACCTGCTCATTCATGATTGCAGAGAGTTCACTGAGCATGTCTTTGTAATGAGATTTCATTTCTTCCTGATATTCCAGCTGGTCTTCTTTAATGAGACGCTCATTAACATCAAGAGCATGACCACATGCATCTGCAAATTGCCTTTGGTGAAAGAAGGAAAAAGATTAAACATGATCTAAAAAATGTGCTGATGGATGAAAGTGTTGTGCCTTCACTGAACATGAGCTGCCTTCTGTAAGGGCTTTTGTCTGATCTTCCCTTATATACTCACACCATTCCTTAAGTCACATTTTATTGACCTTTTGTTCCATCCCTCCCTCCCTCAAAAAAAAAAAAAAGATTCAGGAAATAAAAAAAATTTACCTGAAAATCTCCTTCAAAAGTTTTACTTGGTTGTCAGGATACTTTTTTGCATTTGTTTCTTCAAGGAAAGCTCGGGCATAAGCCATAGGCCCTGCATTTACCTATTGGAAAAAGTGGTTTTAGGCTGTTGGAGATCAATCAATCAATCAAAAAGCATTTATTAAGGTCATTCTTCCATTACAACATATCAAACTACTAACAATCCTTCATGGCCTCCATCATGTGCTACCTTTTTTGAAAAGCTTCATCTGACCTCTCCAGAGAAAAGATATTGATCACCCAGTTAATTGACAAGCATTTAGTAGCTGCCTCTATACTAGAGAGAGATACAAATATAATGAATGCGACACTAACTCACATCAAGAGTTGACATTCTAATAGATAAGACACAATCCTATTTAAGTCTATACTAAATAAACATAAAGAGAATAAATACAAGTTAACTGATGACATTTGGTAAGTCATATTGCCAGAAGGGAAGCAAACCCCATTTCTTTGTTTTCAGACTATAAAAGTTAGTTGGAGGGGAGATGGTAAGAGTAATAGCGTGAATCACTAAAGGCTTCATGTGGAAGTTGTTGCCTGATCTGTGTCTTGAAGAAAGAAAGGGATTCTGTGTACATCTAAAGAAGGAGTACATTCTGGACAAGGGAGAGCCAATGCAAAGGTGCAGAGAGGAGAAACTGAGTGCCATATATGAAGGTCAGAGAACGTCAGCTTGGACGGTTTGTAGAGAGCAGTAAGGGAAGCAATATATAATATTTTTGAGATGAATTTTATGTTATGTTAGTAGTAACAGAGTCACAGTAATCACAGAGAGTCACTGGAGTTTAATGACTAGGACATGGTCAGATCTGCCCTTCAGGGCAATCACTGTAGCAGCCAGGAGAGACTTTGAAGCAAGTAAATCAATTAGGAGACCACAGCAAGAATCTAAGCAAGGTCTGAAGGCTTGATCAAAGATGATGACTGTTAAAATAGAAAAAAATAGTCATATATGGAGGGAGAAATGATATGATTTAGCAACTGTTTGGATAGGTGGGATGAAGAAGAAATAGTACTGAGACTATGAATCTAGGAGACTGGAAAAATGTTGGTGCTTTTAACAGAAATAGGAAATTTTGGAAGATTGGTGAGTTTTTTTGAGAAAGAATGAGCTCTGTTTTCAAGCATATAGAGTTTGAAATCTTTCTGGGATATCCATGATTAAAAGTGCAATAGGAATTTGGTGATACATTACTGAAGCTCAGGGAAAACACCAGGATTGGATAGAGAGATCTGTATGAGGCATCTTGATGGGATCACTGAGAGTATCTGCAGAAAAAGGGTCCAGGATAAAGTCTTGGGGAACATTCATTGGTGAGGGCATGATACAAATAATGAACCCACAAAGGGCACTGAGGAGGAATGATCAAACACATGGTAGGGGGACCACAAGAGAGTGTAAGGAAAGCCCAGAAATGAAAAACTATCCAGAAGGAAAAGTAGTCAGGATTATGAAATATAGCAGTATAATCAAGAAGACTGAAAATTTAAAAAAAGACTTAGATTTAGTAATTAAGAGACTGTTGGTTACTTTTGAAAGAACAATTTCAGTTGAGTTTACATTAAACATATTGCTTTGTGCTGTAGTAATTTGTATTCATCTCCAAAATTTGACTGTAAGCTTTTGGAGATCAGTAACAGATCTAATATTTTCTGTATGTCTCATTCCACTTTTCTTAGCTGACACATTTAGGAATTCCAAAAATAGTTTTTGAATGGACAAACTCATGGATGAATATACCTTCTAATCTGATAGCAAAAATAGAAAGGTCTGAATTGCTTATTCCTTGCAACTTTTAAAATATGGATCAAGGACTTAAAAAGAATAAAAGTGGGGGGGGAGAAGAAAGAAAAAAGAGTCTACAGGGTGGTTTCCATGCACTTATAATGTTTTAACAGGATATGAATGTTTGTGATCATCAGATAATTAGTGACATCACTTAGAGATGGAAGCACTGGTAAGTCAATGAACACTTCAGAAATGGTTTTCCCCCATATCTACAAGGATGTTAATGCTTGAGAACTATTTGGATTCAAATGTAAAGAACTAAAAAATAATGGTGAGACATTTCTTTTCTCACTTACTGAGGAGTTTCGTTATAGAAAAATTCTGGGTAAAAAGTTTTCCTCCAAATCTTACACCACCTATCACAAATCAAATGTGACAACAGTATGAACAAATCAAGTTATAGACAATTTGCTTTGATGTTCCAAAACTAAGGAAGTGATGAGTTCTCTCTCTTCAGACTTTTCTAGAATATCTTATTTGAATCTCTTCTTTGTCTCCATTACACTCTTTGTAATATGTTGTCTGTGTACATATCTTATTCCCCTTGGTAGAGTATGAGCTCCTCAAGGACAGGCACATTTTTATTTTTGTATTTGTATTCCCAGGACCTAGCACAGTGCCCTGTACATCGAAGATATGGAATTTTCTGACCTGAACAAAAAAACTGAATTTTCAAGCATTTTCAAAAGTATTTAAAAACTTACTTTATGACTTCAACATTTCCAGAAATTTCATATCTCCATATCAAACTGATAACTTATATTGCCAGAGCCTAGCTCAGTTTCTGATACATAGTTGTTGACTAATTGGTTGATGTACACCAAAGTACATGCTAACATAATTTGAACAACAGATATTTTAGTTGCACTGTAGAATAAGGCACATACATGTACCTATACGTGCATATTTATGTACCTATATGTATACATTTATATAAATCCCATGTATTTATTATGTCTGGGTGTGCACTGAAATCCAGTTGTAATTAACAAAAAATTTAGACTTTAGCCTATACTTTATCTTCTGGATTGAAAAAAGTTTCTGTTCCAACAGATTTTTATTTCAACTCTTTAGAGAACATTTTCTTTCTTTTTTTTAAATAGGTTTTCTATTGATATCTCTTCTTTTTATGTTGCCCATATTTTCCAACAGTTATCTTTTATAACAAGTATTTTTTAAAATAATGGTTAACAAAAGGGAACAAAGAGGAATAAGAGGGAAAAAAAGATTTTTCAAAGATAGATGTATCATCACCACACAGGCCAAGTCATAGTTACCTTTACACTGACACTCCCTTGAAGTTTGAGCTGCAGTCTGATCATGTCTACCTCTTCCATTGTGCAAAGCTGATTAAGCTCAGAAACCTTCTTGGCCATCTCATCAATGGCGACCTCAATGGGGTTCAATTCTGTGCTTGATTGGCTTATCACTTGGATTCTCTTCTTCACATAGGGAAACAGATGGCTTGCTGGACAAAAGAAATTCAAGGGTGTTTAAAGGATCAGGGCAGTAGCAGGTAGAGGATGCTTCAGCACTCTGCACTGCTTCTCATTCACTGTACGTATCACTATCTGCCTTGTAGTCTAGTTGTTCTAAGAATTGCAGAATTAGAATTAGAAGATATCTAAGTTAAAGCTGTATTTGATGAATAGTCAGACAACTTCTGCTTACAATCCTCCAGTAAGGGGGGAGACTGGCTACTTCTTGAACATTCTACTTTTGTGGAATTCAAATCATCAGCAAGTTTCCCAATATCAAACTGAAATTTGCTTATTTGCAACATTCGATCACTATTCTTAATTTTGTATCCTAGAGAGAAAGTCTGATTCTAATTTCACATAATAACAGCCCTAAAAATAAATACCTGAAGATAATTCTAATGTACTCCCCTTCCCAACTCTTCTCTAGGCTAAATATTTCTAATTTCTTTAACCCAGTTGGGATTAAGACTTTCATGTTTCAAAAATGATATTTGAACCACATTCTCCTGATACCAAAACCAGCATTTTTTCTCCTACCAGTCAGGCTGATTCAGTTAAGTGGGACAGTGATTGGAGCATGGGACTTGGAGTTGGACCTGAGTTTAAATCCTGCCTCAGATACTTACTAACTGTGCCACAATGGGCAAGCCATTTAACCTCTTAGTATCTCAGCTTTCTAATATGTAAAATGCGGAAAAGAATAGTTCCTGAATCACAGGGATAGGGTGAAAGTTAAATGAAATAACTTGTAAAAAGCATTTGTAAATTGTAAGGTGCTTTGTAAGAGTTATTGTTATTATTATGCCATTATATAATACCATGCCATAATACTGGATTATTATTATTATTATACTATATCATGAAATATTATAATACCATACCACATAATACCATATTATAGTAATACCATAATACCAAATATTATAACACCATATTATAATATCACATAATACATATACCAATATAATACCTTAGTACTTTGCATTAAATATTTAATTAATATGTAATGAAGGAATCTTAGAGATCACCTAGTCCAATTCCATCATTTTACTGATAAGGAAATTAGGAGCCAACACACTTGTTCATAGCAACCTAGCTGTGATAGCAGAAGGGATGAATTGAGAGTCCCTTGGAGTCTTGGGATTTTGAAAGTCAGTGCCATTTTGCTTACTGGTTGCAGCAATTATAATCAGATCTTTTTATTTCCCACTGCCCTCCCAAGAACTCATGGAGAAAGAAACTAGAATGTAAGTTCATTGAGGGCAATGACTATTTTGTTCTTTCTTTGTATTCCTACAGTGCCTAGAAGATAATCAGACATTAATAAATGCTTGTTGAGGTAATTAAATTGAATTAAAGATAAAACAACTGTTTACTTCCTTCTATTAAGCATTTCTAATGTTCTAGGCACTGCTAAGAACTGAGAATATGTTCCAATGGGAAAAATAATGAATGATTAGATAGATTCCTACAGGATATATTGTGTACAAGGAAAATAATCTAAGAAAGAAAAACACTGGAGACGAGGAGGGATTGAGGCTTCCTATAGGTGGGATCTGAGCTGAGTCTTGGGAGGAAGCCAGGGGTTAGAAGTGATAAGAAAAAACATCCCAGACACAGAGAACATCCTAGGCAAAAGGGGAGGTGGGAGGTAGAGCATTGAGTTTGAGTTGACAGCAATAAGTGTTGTCTAATCTGTTCATTTACCCACTTCTACCAATTAATCTAAGGCTTAAAGAGTCACTTGGTTCAGAGCCAGCCTAAAAATTGGGTCACTGGTGAGACATTACTCTGAATCTCCCTTGCCCCACTAGCACCTACTTGTGAGTATTGTTCTCCTCTTGCACTGCTCCTCGACCCCGCCATGTTTCTTGCCTGACAGTGTGAATGGTGTTTCAAAGACAAAGCGGTTGATGTTGTGATGCATTTCAAAATCTGTCTTTCGATCTTCAACTTCCTTCTCTTCAAAGTAAGGTGTGACATAGGTTACTTGGATGTAGGCATATTTGGGATCCAAATCCTTGGGATTCACCTGTAGGAACATCATTTTCTGCAGTGAAAAACTGATGGGCTAATAATATACTTTGTTGTGCCCTTTAAAAATTTGCCCACTTTTGCTCTTGTTGAAATGATATTGAATGTAATCTCCTAGAATGTGTTTCCTACCCTTTCCTTCCCTAATAGGCTCTTAAGATCATGTCCTCTTAGGCTGCGAAGGGACCTTAGAGATCGTTTCCAATTCCACCCATTCTTTTTATGGAAAAAGAAAAGCCCAGAAAGTTTAAATTTATTTAAAATCACAAAATTTATACACAGATACATAGTTTGCAGCTAGGTGGCACAGTGGCTGAAAACAGAAAGATTTATTTTTATGAGTTTAAATTTGGTCTTTGTGACTGTGAGCAAGTCATTTAACCCAGTTTACTTCTGTTCCTCATCTGCAAAATGAATTGAGGGACAAAATGGTAAACCGCTCTAGGTCTCTACCAAGAAAAGTAGATTCTCTGCTCTATTCTATACTTTACCAAGTGACAAAATGGGGTTACAAAGAGACAGATTAATGAAAAATGGCCAAACAATAGCAAAGGTTTGTTATTAGCTGAATTATAATCTTTTTACTCCCAGTTTCTTGCTATTGCTACAAAAAAATACACATCAACACAATATTTCAGAAGAGGAAAATGTTTTTATGTAGGCAAACCTCTTAATATATGTATTTTTATTGAAAACTAGAAAATATCTTGATATCTTAGGGCTGCATGTCAATGTATTCACTACATGATAAGGTTTGGCATGGATTCCCTGAAAAATATTTGACATTCTTGACCTGCATTTTATGCCGATATTAAAAATATACATATATAAGATATTTGTCTTCTGTTTGAAAAGGACACAAGTATAGAATTTTATAATTAAAAGGAATCTAGAGATTGATCTTCCTTTTGCTATTGATGAAGTGAGAAGGCTCAGAGAAATTAATAGATATTGACTAGAATAAATATATCCTGTTCACATAGCTATTTAATGGCATATTTAGAATTGGAACCTCTGGCTTTTGGGTTACTACTGTTTGTATTTTAGTGGGGGAGCAGACTGGACTTTATTGATATGGGGAAATCTTAGAGTGTCAATGAGGATGAGATCAATAGCTTATCTGTGCTTATAGTCTAAGGGGATTACTAGGTTCACTGGGAAGTTAAGTGTTTTACTTGTGGTCACATAGTTAGTATGTCAGTAATAGCACTTGAACTCAGGTCTTCTTGACATATAGACCAGTTCTCTATTCTTTATTTCAAGTTGACTCTGTTCATCTTAAGCCATATTGAATTCCCCATAGTCTATTTCATTATGGATTTTTTAATACTGTGACTAGGATCACAATAGTACCAATAAAAATATTAATATAGGAAGGCATATGAGGAAAGATATAGGTATGAATTAAACAGGATAAGATAACATGAGTGAATTATGCTTTTTACCAACTGGAGAAGTCCCCTTACCAATGAAAACATAGATCTATTAAAGTACAAATGTTCAAGTCAGTATTAACTATTTTATAATGTCACTTTCTTGAGGAGAGGGTAGATATCTTTTAGGTTGATCCATGAATAATTTACCTATGTGAATGAATAATTTACCTATATGACCTATCCAGTGCCATTTATTGAATGTGGATGATTCCTCAAAAAATTCAATAGAAGCCTGTATTAGCATAGCATGCAGCCTATAGAATCATAACATTTTTAGCATAGTATTTTGTAAAAGAAATATTTTGATTGATATGAGATGCTAACATCAGAAAATGGAAATGGAACAACTCTAAAGTTGTTCTTTATTTTTATTTTATAATCTCAGGTACCTGAGATTGTGGCAGGAGAGAATGATAGAGAAGAAAGTGAGTTTGAACCAAGACACAGTTTTTTTTCCTAACTCCCAGCTCTTGAGGTATTTAAGGTGATTTCTATAAATAGCCATTATAAGGATAATCTCACAACCCAGAAACTATACCATCCAAATTGAAGTATATATACACTGAGACCCCAAAACCCTTAGATGGTTATCTTGTATGAATTCAGGGATCTTTCAATGCAAGGATTAAGTTGCTAACCCAGAGCTAATAAATGTTTCTTTTATTAAAAAAACCCAGGAAACTCTAGTATGAGATTTAAGTTGAATGCATCCCCCCCCTTTTACCTTATTGGAATCCTGGATTATCTTCACATTGTCTGCACCAAATTTATCAGCATAAAGCTTCAGGAGTCTTTGGGATATTTCAGATAGCCCTGTCAGCTTAGGTTCTTTATAAATGTATTCTTTACCTTCCTCTTCTTCAAAAAATCCCTGTTGAAGAGACAACAATCAAATCACCAGTTTAGTAATGATAGGAAGAAAATGTAAAGATTGTAAGGAAAGTTTGCTTGAGTGAAAAGCCCAACTTTTGAGGAACTGATTATCTGTTAAAATTCAGTATCAACAAATGACCTGTCCCATGAATCTGATGAAGCAGAAATGGAGTTCCTTACAAAAAGAATAGAGCTATATTTTCTTGCTTTTCAAACTTTTTAGTCATAAACAAAAATGCATGAATTTTGAGGAAAGAATGCCCTCATGTGGCAGTCTGGTGTAGAACACAAACCTAGCAATTTTGGGCATCATCTGGAGATCAGTTTCCATTTAATTTCCAGATAATCTACATATCCATGGAACGACTAGGAGACAATATTCTGTGGGATGTGGAATTTTTAAAGTAATTTAACATTTTTAATATAGTCAATGGCAATACAGTCAAGACACAATAATTTGTAATTTTGGCATTTTCTCATGTAACTTTGAAAATAAACTGGCACAACATCGATCTCCAAAAACGATATAATTAAAGGACTGAATGTAATTTAATCATTCGATTTTTTTTTTAACAAAATGATTTCTTAATGTGTTTGAAAATTTATACTGGTAAGGATTCATCATGATAATGTGTCATAGGGTTTGGGATTCAAAGGCTTTTTCTTGTGAGAAATCTTTTAATTTGTTTGCCTCATAGATTTTGACTTGGAGAGGGTATCAGGCTTAGTCCAATTACTTCAATTTATAGGTTAGATCCTTTCAGGATCAGAGAGATTAAGTGACTTCTCCAAACACAGAGATAGTGTAGTCAGAATTTGCACCCAAGTCCTAAGGATTCTCATCTTCAGTCATTTCAATCATAACAACTCTTTGTCTCTTTGTGACCTCATTTGGGTCTTTCTTAGCAAAGATTCTGGAGTGGCTTACCATTTACTTTTGCAGCTCATTTTACAGATGAGGAAACTGAGGCAAACATAGTTAATTGACTTGTCCAGGATCACACAGCTACTGTCTGAGACAGACTCCCAATCTAGTAATTTTTCTATTGTCTCATGTTGACAGGTTTATCTTTCATTATATCTAAGTAAAATTTCTTCACTAGCTGTAACATAAGAACACCCTTAGCTTCTTTGTTTCTCTGTGTATATCTTTCTTACTGTTTCTATCTCTGTCTTTCAATGTCTCTGTCTCTTAAAAAATATAAGTGAGACTTGTCAAGTAGCAGCAAATCACAGACTGAAGACAATTTATCTCAGATACTTTTATCATTTTGTGGAATTTTAAACATACATTTATTATTCATGGGGGCCCTGTTAGAAAACATTCTAACAAAACTTTTTTGATTAACTTATATAGAAAATGATATGCATAGATGGACTATTTAATAACCCAAGTGATTTCCATTCTGTATCAGTTTGATGCACATGCTCGGCTTCCTGGGAACCTGGAAGAATAAGGTGGTTTACAGACTCCAGATGTAAGGAGGGCTGATGTTGAGATGACACAACTGTGCTGCTGTGCTTTTCAAAACCTATTTCTTTGGTGACATTCCAGACCAAATGTTGGATGAAATATGGCATTGAAAGTGTGCAAAGAAGTCAATGACTCATTGGTCTATACATGGGTAGGGGCACCCTGTTCATATATCAATACAAATCTTGTGTAAAACAATTTATAAGCCATAAAATGATTTATAAAAAGTTACCTACTATTAATTATGCATCCCAAAGTCAGTAGAATGATACATAATGGGTCCATGCATCCTGAATTTCATCCTTTTAAGGATGGTGATATCCAACCTGTAACTTTACTGTACTTCATATTCAAAGTCACCCACAGTAATCATAGAATAACAACTTTAAGAGTTGGAAGGGATCTTGCATTTTACAATACATGAGATCACGTATTAAGGACTGGAAGAGACCATCTGGTCCAAGCTCCTCACTTCATAGATGATGAAACTGAAGCCCAGAGAGTCGGTTGCTCAAAGTCACATGGCTCATAAATGGTAGTGTCCAGACTTTAAGTCTGGTTATCTGACTGGAAACCCAGCATTCTTACTATAAAACAGGGATGACAATTCTGCTTTCAGTAAAGTTCTCTTTATAGATGAGGTTTTAAGGTCATTTCAGGTTGTGTGATTGGAGCACTGGACCTGGCATCTTCAGTCAGCTGAAAAAGTTTCTAGGAAGATATGATGGCAACTGAGAATCAGCCTGGCTAGATTAGGAGAGGGTTAATTATTGGAAAGTAGAGATGAATGAATAAATTTTTTTTGGAACACAGAAACTCATGAATTCAAAATGAAAGGCATAGTAGTGTTCTGATCTGATCTAAGTTACTGGGAGGAGTACCCAGCGTATTAAAATAACCATTTTTGGGGCAGCTACGTGGAATGGTGGATAGAGCACCAGCCTTTTAGTCAGGAGGACCTAAGTTCAAATCTGATCTCAGATACGTAACACTCCTAGCTGTGTGACCCTGGGCAAGTCTCTTACCCCTAATTGTCTCAGCCAAAAGCCAAACCAGAACCTTTTTTTTTTTTTTTTTTTGAAGTGATGACGTTTAGAGTACCTGTAATAATGAAGAGGATAATGATGATAGTATAATTTATATATTATTCCCTTAGTCATCGGACAGCACACACAAACATACACATATATAATTTCCTCCTACTAGAATGTAAGCTACCTAAGGGAAGGGCTTATCTTGCTTATATCTCTAATTCTTTGCACAGATAACACTAAATGTTTTAAAACTTATCCATGTTTCTTTTGGGGCTGAAAGCAGATATTATTACCCCCATTTAATCCATGAGGCTGAATGCAATAAAGATTATCTAATCTCAAATAGTACATAAGCATCAGAAGGAGAATTCAAACCTCTATTTACACCTTCAAGTTCAGTGTTCTACCCAGTATGTCATGCTCTTTTACTCTACAGAATTTAGAATGTCTGCTGAAGTGTGAGAGATAAAAGAGGTGCTAGTAACTGAAATTTTGCATGGCTGTAGGCATGTTTATTTGATTTCTGTTGTATTTAAACTACTTTGTCATTTTTGTTGTTTGGTCATTTCAGTCTTGTTTAACTTTTTGTGACCTGATTTGGAGTTTTCTTGGCAAAGACACTGAAATGTTTTGTCATTTTCTTTTCCAGGTCATTTACAGATGAGGAAACAGATGAGTCAAACAGGGTTAAGTGACTTGCCCAGGATTATACAGCTAATAAATATCTGGGGCTGGATTTGAACTTATGGAGATTAATTTTTCTGACTCCAGGTTCAACATTCTATCCACTGTGCCACCTAGCTCTTTTATGAAATGGCTGATGTGCAAACAAGAGCAATGAGCTATTGAAGAACCTGTTTCCTTTTTGTTTCATGGGCCAAGGTGGTGAGTAGATTGCAGAACTCCATTTCAAGTCAGCTCCCCACACTTTGATGTTTGATTAGGAAGCTCAGTTGAAATTCTCCTAATACCTCTTTGGGTTGTCATTGATGGTAAGTTCACCCTTTTCATTTTTGATGCTGGTGACTTAGTTTTTATCTTTTTTTTTTCCTAATCAAATTAACTAAAGGTTTATTTATTTTGTTGATTTTTATATAAAACCAATTCTGTTTTATTATTAGTTCAATATTTTTCTTTGTTTCAATTTTACTAATTTCTCCTTTGTGTTTCAGAATTTCTAATTTGGTATTAAGTTGAGGGTTTTTAGTTTGTCTTTTTTCTAACTTTTTAAGTTGCATGTAAAATTCACTGATTTTCTGTTTCGCTTTTTTTAATTCATGTAACTATTTAGAGATAAAAAAATTTCCCTAAGAACTTCTTTGGCTACATCCCATAGGTTTTGGTATACTGTCTCATTGTCATTCTCTTGGATGAAATTATGGATTGTTTCTGTGATTTGTTCTTTGATTCACTCTTTAGAATTAGATTATTTAATTTCCAATTGGTTTTTAGTCTATGTTCTCCTGGTTCTTTATTGAATAGAATTTTTATTGCATCATGGTATGAAAAGGCAGAATTTACCATTTCTGCCTTTCTGCATTTGACTGTGAGGTTTTTATGCCCTAATACATGGCCAATTTTTTGTGTAGATGCCAAGTACTATTGAGATAAAGGTATTTTCCTTTCTGTCTCTATTCATTTGTCTCCAGAAACCTATCATATCTAGGTTTTCTAGAATCCTATTAACTTCCTTAGTTTATATAATAAATATATTACATATATAATATATTAAATAAATGACAATAGCTAATAATAAAATAAACAAATTTGTAGTTGGATTTGTCTGATTCTGAGAGGGGAAGGTTGAGTTTTGCTATTTATTTCTTCCTGTAACTGGCTTAAAATCTTCTCTAGGAATTTCTATGCTCTACCACTTGGTGCATATACATTAAGTATCATTGTTTGCCTTGTATATGTTAGTATACATTGTTTATCAAACAGTACTTTTCTTCCTTATCTCTTTTAATTAGATCTACTTTTACTTTGCTTTATCTGAAATCAGAATTGTTACTTCTACTTTTTTTTTTTTTTACTGCAGCTGAAGCATAATAAATTCTGTTCCAGCCTTTTATGTTTACTCTGTATATGTCTCTCTGTGTCAAATGTGTTTCTTGTAAACAACATATCATAGGATTCTTTTTTTTTTAAACCCACTCTGTTATTTGCTTCCACATTCATAGATATTATTACCAGCTCCCTTCCATCCTATTTTCTCCCCTGCATATAATTTTGTCCTTTTTTTCCATCCTGTCCTTATTAGTGATTTTTTTTTAAAACCCCATCCACTATTTTATTTTCTATCATACCTCCACCTTTCTCTTACCTTTTTTTTCTGCCCTTCTTTCTATCCAGCCCATTACTTTTATTTCCTCTTTCTCCTAATTCTTTTTAGGGTTAGATAAATTCTTATACCAAACTGAATAATCAAGTCATTCCCTCTTTGAGCCAAAACTAATTAGAGAAAGCTTCAAACAATGCTCATCCCACCCTCTTCCCCCCCCCATTGTAATAGGTCTTTTGTGACTCTTCATATGATCTAATTTGTACCATTATATCTTCCTTCCCCTTTTCTTCCAGTATAGACTTCCCCCCCACCTTAATGTCTTTTTCTTTGATATTATTACATCAGAATTCATTCACAACTACATCCACCATCCATGTGGTGCCCTCTTCTGTGTATCCCAGTAACAGATACATTTCTCAAGAGTTACAGATATCATTTTCTCATCTAGGAATGTAAACAGATTAACTTTTAAATAACATATATTTCCCCCCATTTATCTTTTTATGTTTCTCTTGAGACCTATATTTGAAGATTAAATTTTCTGTTTTTTTTTTTTTTTTAAAGAAATGATTGAAAGTCTTTTACTTCGTTGAAGAGCCATCACCTCTCCTGAAAGATGATACTCAGTCTTGTTAGGTACTAATTCTTGCTTGTAACCTCAGTTCCTTTACTTTTTGCAATATGGTATTCCAGACCCTCTGATCCTTTACTGTAGAAGCTGCAAATCCTGGATAATCCTGACTGTTTTCTTTGATATTTGAATTGTTTTTGTCTGGCAGCTTGCCGTATTTTTTCCTTGAGATTGTAGTTCTGGAGTTTTGCAACAATGTTTCTTGGGATTTTCCTTGCTGGACCTCTTTCTGAAGGTTATTGATGGACTCTTTCAATGACTATTTCCCTCTTTGTTTCTAGAATATCAGGGGAGTTTTCCTTGATGCTCTCTTGAAGAATGCTAAACAGGTTCTTTTTTTGGTCATGGCCTCTATGTAAACCAATAATTTTAAAATTATCTCTTCTGGATCTATTTTCCAGGTTAGTTTTTTTTTTTTTTTTTTTGCTATGGGGTATTTTATATTTCTTCCCTTTTTTCATTCTTTTTTTGTTTGATTAATTCTTGATGTCTCATTGAATCATTACCTTTTTGTCTCATTACAATTTTTAATGTATGATTTTCTTCAATTAGCTTTTGTATTTCTTTTTCCGTTTGGTTAATTCTACTTTTGAAGGTGGTGTTTTCTTCAGTGAACTTTTTTTTTTTTTTTGCATTTGGCCAATTATATTTTTAAGGAAATGCCTTTCTTTACCAAGCAGTTGATTCTATAGTTCTCATTTCTTTTTTCATTTTTTTTCTCTACTTCTCTTATTTGCCTTTTAAAGTCTTTTGTGAGCACTATGAAGAAGCCTCTCTGGACCTGAGAACAATTAATATCATTCTTTGAGATGTTTTCTCTGTGGACATTTTGTCCTTGTCTGAGTTTGTATTTTGGTCTTCCCTGTGACCATAGTAGCTTTTTGTGGTCAAGATTAATTTCTGTTTCTTACTCATTTTCTCTCCTTTTCTTTTGGTATTTATTCTTTTATTTTTATGGTTGAGCTCTGCTCCTGGGATAAAGGGGGCACTGAACATCCTTTTCATCCCAGTGAGACTGACTTTTCTTGAAGTTTTTCCAATCTATTTTGAACTGGAGAGTGGTTCCATTCCATCCAGTTCTACACCGAGACTTGGTTTTCAAGGGAAACTCACCTCACTGGGTGAGATTGCCAGTGGCAATACACATCTAGAATGTCCTGATGTCACAAGAAGTATAGACTCTGTGACAGACTGTTTAACTGTTTCCCCCAAATGAACTAGCTAAGTTCAGAGAGGCTCATCATCAGTTTGGTCAGTGGATGATGTATTTTTCAGCTCTAAAAACTCTTTAAGACTATTTATTAAGTTATGCAGAGCTTATGATTTGTATTTATGTGGGCAGTATCTATGTTGATATTTATACATCCTTAAACTAACAACTGATTAGGATAAAAGAGAAATATGGAACAATGTGATTATTCTTACTAGTAACTCAACTTCAGTGCCTCCCTATTATATCCAGGATAAAATATTAAGTCCTCTGGCTTGATCTTTACAAGTTGGCTTCTTTTTACCTTTTTAGTCTTCTTTGATTATATTATAATTTATATGGTCTATAATTCAATTATATTACATATTGTTCCATAAATGAGATATTCAATTTCCCCCCTTTGTGCATTTGTATGTGCCTGGAATACTTTGGATCCCCATCTTCCATTTCTTAGATTTTCTGTCATCCTTTAAAACTCAGTTTAAACTTATCTTCTACAGGAAGCCTTTTCCAATCCGTCTGCCTTCTAGGATCTTCCCCTCTGATATTCTTTCAATTTATTCTATTTTTGCCTTTTTTTAAATCCTTATCACTTAGCACAGAGTAGAGACTCCACTGAATTATCATAAGGTAATAGAAGAAAGTCTGGTTAGTTATTTAGGATGACATTTATCATACATGAATAGTAATTTTCATAGAAGTAGAATGTAAGATGAACTTTATATTACAACAACAAATGAACAAAATCTAATGGTCTTTTGATGATTCTGAAGCACATCAGGATTTTGTAGCACATTCTTTTGTTTTGGGAACAGAAACCTTAAATTTGAATTTGAGTTCTGTTCTTTACTAGCCATTAGATCTCTGGGTAAATTCCCTCTTTAGGCCTCAGTTTTCTCACCTGTAAAATGAGGGGGTTCTGATCTAGATGATTTCCTATGTCCTTCTAGTTTTAAATTCTATGATCTGGTCAATCAATCAGTCAACAAATACCTATTTAGCACCTACTATGTGCTATTCACTGCTCAGAAGAAAGACTGGGAATTCAAGGACTTTTCTATAAGGAATTTACATTGTAAGAGGGGAAACAAGATGCACATATTTAAGTATATAAAGAACATATACAAAACATCTTTGGGGTAGCCCCAGCCATAGAAGCTGGTAAGATAAATAAGTATGAGCTTGTGTTGAGCCTTGAATTACAAAGAGGTGAGGAGAGTGCATTCCATGCAAGAAGCACATAATCAAAAGCAAAGAAATGGAAGATTTAGTGTTAGGTGTGAAGAACAGAAAGAAATCCAATTTGGCCAGAATGCAAAATGTGTAAAAGGGAATAATGTATTAATAAAGCTAGGAATATATGATGGAACCAGGTTCTAAAGGACTTTAAATGCCTAATAGAAGCCTAATATTGGATCCAAGAAGAAGCCACAGGAGTTCATTGAGTGAAGGAGAATGACATTGTCTGGAAAGTTACTTTGGTGCATGAGTAGAAGAAGCACTGAAGTGGGAAAAAGACTTGAGTCAGGGAGACTGACTTGGAGGCTATTACAATATTCAAGATAAGAAGTGATGTTGTTCTGAAACATCAGGGTGATGGATGTATGAATGGAGAAAAAAGGGCTGTATGGGAAAATTGTGGAGGCAGAAATGACAAAAAATGACCATTCTTTAGATATCATATATTGAATAAAGAATTGCATCAAAGTTGTGAATTTGTATGATTGAAAAGATAGTTATTCCCTCACCAGAAATAGTAAAATTCAGAGGAGGAATGAATTTCGAGGAAATACGATGATTTGTTTTTTAGATATGTTGAAATTTGAGATGCCTACAGAATATCTAATTCAAAATGTTCTGTGGGTAATTGGTAATGCAGAATTGCAGGCTCAGGAGAGAAATATAGATCTTAGAGACATCTGCCTAGAGATGATAATCCTGTGGGAGCTGATGATGTCACCAAGCCAGAGTAGGGAAGGAAAACAGAAGTTATCATTGGTCTGTTAATAAACATTATATTACACGGGGTATAAACTGAGCTGATGAAATATCTTTTTACTAAAGACTCATATGATTTAATGGTTGAAGGGAACTTCTGAAGTTATCAGGTAAATTTCTTTCATTTTACAATTGAGGAAACTGAGACCTAGAGATGTTAAGCAATGGTCTATAGGTCATAGAGGTAGGACATTCAGATTCCATAGTCATCATTCCTTTCACTGCAATAAGTTGCCTTTTATTTTTATACCTCTATTCCTTTGTTCAATTGTTATTATGACAATTTTGCAGGCTACTAATAAGAACAATAATAGCTACAACTAGCATGCAAATGATCTCATTATCAAACCAATAGCTAACATTATATAATACTTTTAACTTTGTAAATCACTCTACACATGTTATCTCATTTGATCCTATCCTCACACCAAAAGGTGCTATTATCTCCATTTACTACACAAGAAAACTGAGGCTAAAACACGTTAAGTAACTTGCTCAGCATCATACTGAAAGTTAGCATCTGCAGCAGGATTTAAACTAAGTCTTTCTGACTCTCAAGTCCAATATTTTAATACTATCCAACCTAGCCAATTGGTCTTGTGGACAGAGTCCTGGATTCTGTCAAAAGACTTGGCTTATTATTTGGATCTTAAATTTATCATGGGCAAATTACTTCAATCCTTGAGTCTCAGTGCCTTCTTCTGCAATTATGGGGATAATATACATATGCACATACATATATATTTGTGTATACACATACACATATATAAATAAAAAGCTAGTGATCTAACAAGGTTGTTGTGAGGAGATAACTTTATAGGCTGCAAAGTCCTATACTAAAGTAGGATAATAAAAATACCTGAATTCAAAACAGTTATTAATAATAATTTTAGTCCAATTTAAAAAGGGGGAAATATTCCAACTAAAATCTTACATTTTTTATAGGTAATTCTGCTAATCAAGGGTCTTCTTGGCTTTCTTTTTTTGCCATTCTATTTGATCTATATCTACATCTATGAAGATGTTGTTATCGTTTTAGAAAAAGGAAGAGCCTTTATTATATTCCTGTAAAACATATAATCAATTGTATACATTTGCAGAGAGAGTTTCTGAATAATGCTGGTTCAGAATTTGTTGACAACAAGACTGATTATTCACACAGCCTCTGAGAGCCAAGAGGAAAGGAGAAATTTCTATAGCAGATAAACGGTTGAGAATCCACATGGAATCACTTGAATGCAGAAGAAGCTCTGCCTGTTACAGCTGTTCTTTCATTAATGCCAGCAATTTGAACCTCAGGGAAATTGTGGGGATGAACTGACATACAAAATGCAAGAGGGCAAAGGAAGGCAGATGATAGGGTGGGAGATTTATTCTGTGCAAGTACTGAGTACTCAGGCTCTGAGTCTTCAACATGCTTTCTACAGCATATAGAGTACCCCACAAACAATTAATATTAAATACCTTGGCAGACCCTGGAAACTGAAAGCATTGTTACACAAGGGATGCAAACAACATTTCCCTAAACGTTTCTACCAAAGTAGTGAGCTTATGGAAAATATGTTCCCATAATTGTTGTAACATGATTTCAAGGCATGTGTTCTTCTTTCCATTTCCAGGTGAATTTCACAGTTACATAAAGCAACATCATGAAAAAGGAATGCTTTGGGTCCCTGGGGATTAGTTATAACCAAGAGTTCACAGGTTTAATCTTCTCTTCTTGCAGTACTCATTCTATGCATGTCCTGTGGATTATTCATATCTATTCTGGTGTTGCATTTGTTATTGAGTGTGGAACGATGCCCTGTCTGCTCCTATATTTTTGCCTGAGGGAGGAGGCTGCTTTGCATCTGGCCCTTTGGGAAAGGTATCTGAGTGCAATTTGAACAAATGATGATTAAGGCTAGAATTTTCTGTGCCTTAGGTTAACACCTGCTCAGAACAAGCTAAATCTTTATCCCATAAGACACTGGGCTCTTAGCTAGGGGGTGTTGGTAAATATGTCTAACAACTGGTTTTCCAGAAAAAAAAACACAAAAAAACCAAAACTATTCTTGATAGATTTTAAAGTTTAATCTGTATCATCAATATTTTCTCTGTTACTTTTTTTTCTAGATAGCTAATAATATAATAAAGCCCTGATTTTTAATATCTGCTACTTTCTCATATATAAATGATCATGTTAAAAACTTAACAATTGGCTTCAGAACACTCCTTCTAGTCTCTGAACATTTGTGATCTTAGCCAATCAAAACTAGATTTTTTAGGCTGGTCAATATTTTCTAATAAGCATTTTTGACATATATATATATATATATGTATATAGATAGGTAGATAGATAGATAGATAGGAAAGTGATGTTATTAAAAACAACAACAATCCCAAAACAAAATCCAGAATTATTAAGATATATGATTCAGAAATCTGATAAAAGAACAAAGTTAAGCAATTTAAATATTTAAAACATAAAAACATCTTAAATGAGGTCAACCCAGTTGTCCCCCTTTTTTTCTCCCCCTCTCTTTAGTATGAGGGTTTTATTCATTTAATTTTAATAATAGCTTTTTATTTTCAAAATATATGCAAAGATAGTTTTCAACATTCACCCTTGCAAAACCTTGTGTTCCAAATTTTTTTCTCCCTCCCTTCCCTCCCCTCTAGACAACAAGTAATCCGATATATGTTAAACATGTGCAAATCTTCTATAGTATAAGGGTTTGCAAGTGTTCTTTTAGTAGGTGAGTTAAACTGTCAAGATTCCAAACTTACATATGAAGGTGGAAAATATTCCAATGGAGGTCATGGGTGTTGGAGTGAGGAAGAAGGTGATATTTAAAGAATTACAAAAAGTATACACTGGTCAGATAAACAATTTTTTATATTGGCAGACAATGGATAAGCAAGAAAAACATTTTGTATTGGGATTCTGTCTTTATAATAAAGTTCTAAGTACATGTTGGAATGAAAGTTCATATAGTCTACTCAAAACCAATCTTCATAGTTTGTCCTTCTCCCCTTGGCTTAGAAGTCTAGCTTGTTGTTTCTGAAAGATACTTCTCTCTTCTCCCCCACAGCTCTATATTTTCTTTTTAAATTCTGAAAGCTCTATTTAAAGTTATATGGTTCATTTACATCTTGGAATCCTCCTCCTTTA
This sequence comes from Sminthopsis crassicaudata, assembly GCF_048593235.1. Lineage (NCBI taxonomy): Eukaryota > Metazoa > Chordata > Mammalia > Dasyuromorphia > Dasyuridae > Sminthopsis > Sminthopsis crassicaudata. The sequence goes on along the minus strand of NC_133619.1, from coordinate 57,008,920 downwards.
TTACTTAGAATAAAAATGTTTCCCACAGCTTTCTGAGAAGGTATTTCTCCTAATTATTATTTTTCTATGGTTGCTAGTCATTCCAATTACTTATTTCCCTGGCTGTTTTACTATCCATTTGGTATCTAACTACCAGCACTATCTTTGAATTGGATAGCTTTTTTGGAGTATCCAGCTTATGTGAATTTGGGAAAGGGGACAGAATGGAGATAATAGAAAGAACCCTGATTTGAATCTTCTGGGTCAGACAACCTGCATTTAAACCCCAGATCTGCCACTTATTAATTGGAGTAACTTGCTGAAGTTCACCAAGGCTCAATTTCCTCATTTGTAAAATGAGAGGTTGGACTAGATGACCTCTAAATTCTCTAACTCTTGAATTCAAGATATCCAAGTGCTTCAGACTCAAAATCTCATCTCTTTTTGATGCATTTTATTTGTTGCAATTAATCCAGTGAGAAATTAGAAAAGGAACAGAGAAAGAATTTTGTTCCCATTGTTCCTGCCATGAGAAATGGCCAAGAAAGAATTGGATGAAGGTTGAGTTCCCCCATGCTCAAAGGTTCCAGTCTCTGGGGAACAACAGGAACAACAGCAGGCCACCCAAGGAATAGATAAGTTTTGGATACCTGCTTCAAATTTTGTAGTGTTGTAGAATTTTAGAATTTAATAGAACTTGGAATCATCTGATCCAATACTTCTATTTTACAGATGAGGAAAATGTGAGCAATATAGATGAAGTGATTTTTTTTTCTGAGGCCATACAGCTAGCTAGACAATGTCAGGACTTGAACAGAACTGGAGAATACCTTGTCAGCATGATCCATACAGTGGCCACTATGCTACAGTGCTCCTTTGAGAAGGACAGTTACTATCAGTGGTGTAACCAGACTACTGGTACCTGAAAATCTTGAGAACAGACATATGTGCTTATGTATATATATGCACATATATATTTATTTGGATATGTGTACATAGAACAAAGCTCAAAAAAGGTCACTCGATTACAAATCAATGGATACATTTTTGTAATTCAAGGAGCTGGAAAAAAGTTTAGTTTAATAATGCAGGATGATTCATAAATAGATGGCAGCAGGATTATCTCATTCATTTGGTTGATACCAAATACTGAGTAATAAAAAAAGGAAAGTTAAAGATTCAGTTAAAAATTGCAGGGAAGAGTGAGCAGTATTAGAGCATGCATAGGGACAAAGAACTTACCACAGCCTGAAATCATCAAGACCAAGAGAAGAAAAGAGCAAACGTGGGCATTAAAAATCAATCAATAAGCAGTAGGATTCTTTTCAACTTGTTTACTCAGTCTGAGTCTTATAGATTGAATTGTATAAAATGGGAAACCTATTTTTACAAGTTTGGGGTAGTCATAGTTCCCCTCTCACCCTGCCCCCCAATTTAAAATTATAGTAATAATATCTTAATAATGACTTAGAGAAACTAAGTAATTATGAGTACTACAAATACTCAAATTAAAAATAAAGGACAATAAAGAAGCTATCTGCATTTGAAGAAAGAACTGATAAATAGAAATATGTATAGGATAATTTCACATATATTAACTTTATCTATCTATCTATCTATCTATCTATCTATCTATCTATCTATCTATCTATCTATCTACATATCTATGTATCTATATCTATTTGAGTCTAATGGGAACCATTTCTAGGGTCTGGGAGAATGGAGGGAAAAATAAAGGAAAAAAAGGAAATTTATGTGATAACTTCATTATATATTTGGAGGGAGCAAGTTGTACATGGTAGACTTGCAAGTTTCATGTGTTAATAATCTTTTTTATTGTACTTTCTAGCGAAAATGCTTATTTCATCTTGTGAATTAAAAATAAAATTACATTACAAAAGAAAAGATAGATAAAAGCAAAAGAAGGGCTAAAGTAACTCCTTCCTTACTTCTTGCTTAATTATTTATTGAAAATCTGAATTGTTTATGGAGTCTGGATTCCTCACTGGGTCTTTAGTCATCTTCTTGGACATATAACATCCTTTCCTCTTCCCCTCCCCCCATCTCCATCTCCCATCAGTTATTATTTTTCTGCTTCCTCACAAAAGTTCTGTTTTGGCTATAGGCTTTAAAGTCCAAGTTCTTTAAGTCTTACCTTTTTGTCTCTCTTTATATATATGTATATATATATATACATATAATGTATGTATGTATATATATATATATATAAAATATTAGTTACTATAATTATTTATGTTTGTGACTTCTGGACTGTAAGCTTTAAGAACTATGTTTTATCTAACCTTGATATTTCCCTCAGTGCCTAATACAGTGTTCTGCACATGGTAGATATATAATAAATGTCTATTGAATGAATGATTGAAGCAGTACTTTGGGTGAATACAAGTTAATTATATTATTAAATAAAGAGTATAATTACTCAGTGATTTCAATGCTTTATTTATCTATGTATTTCTGTTCATATATCAACTTTTTAATAATACATGGAGGATCAAGGAAAAACATTTTCTCCCCAGGACACAATGAAAGTGATCCTGAATGATTAAGTTGGGGTTAGAATGTCTAGTAATAATCTGAAAATATGGAAAGGCATTATCTACTGTAGCATAAATGCTTTATCTCAATAATGTAGCATAACATCTTGTATATGGTAGGTGCTTATTAAATATTGGTTGATTTGAAATGAAAGAGCAATACATGGAATACTGCTTGAAGTGAGAGGAAAAAAAGGAAGATGGCTAGTGTGTCATATTTAAAAGGTGCAAAATCTTATACAAGTTCCTTAAAAAGCAACGAGGTAGTTACCAGCTCTCATCTAAATAATGGTTTTGTCTAATCCCATCCTAATTTCAGTGATTGCATAGGAAAATTCAGGATGCATGCATGAATAACTACATTTTTAGGGTAGTCTTGACTGGCTTTTAGAAGAACAGAACATGTCAGTTCCTGTCTATAGTTTATAATATAAATTTAGATGTAGTGGTTTCAAAGTGTGTTGAACTTCTGGCCCCGATTCCAAACTATTATACTGCCTTCTATATAAAAGCTTTCTGCAATTGTGCAGATGTGCAATTTGCATTTTTGGAACATTGAACCTTGGGCATTGAGGGGTCAAATAATCTGTCTGTAGTAAAACAATTAATATAATAAATCTGAGGCAATTCCTAAAACCAGAGCTTCTTGACACCAAGGTCAGCTCCCTAATCCCTAAACCATGGAGTTTCACTGAAGTATAAAGATTGGGGTTGGGATTCACTGGTATAGAAAATTCCTAGGTGGGGAAAACTACTTTTCCCAAGCAAGTAGCATTTTCTCTGAAGCTCATAGTCTTAGAGAGTTTTTTTTTTTTCTTTTAAGAGTGATAGAGGTTAAATAACTTGCTCAGTCAGTGTGTGTCAGAAACAACAAATGAACTCATACTTTCTTGGCTTCAAGGTTATCTATCTGGTACAGCATGCTGACTTACTAAAGCATAGAATACTTTTAGGGGAGGCAAGAAAGACAGAGTGTCAGGAAATCAAATAAACTATGAGAACAAATTCAATTTTCTCAAAGTTGTAAATCACTGTTCTAATCTGTGCCTTTATCAAGATACCAAAAAGTTTTTCTGACCATTTGGATTCTCAATGGACTAAATTCACAAAAATATAATGTGAGGAAAAACTGAATTTTCTAAAAAAATAATAAAGCCTGAACTGAATAAACTAAATGAAGTTTACTGTTATATAAGTAAACTGTTTTACCCCCACTTACCTGTCCATAAAAGGCCACGCGATAATAGCGACCAAACAATCGTTTTTCAGAATTCACTACTTCTGCAACTTTCAGATATGACCGATGAATGTCATAGTAGAGATCTGATAATTTCTAAAGTCAGAAAAGGGAAGACACACATATACAAATAACTTTACAATGGAGATTTTCATTCAGCCTGATTCTGTTACAAAAGTAAAGTGATTTATCTTAAGTAACAGATAAATGTGAAGTGAGGAATTTAAATTCAATATTAAGTGTTTTCTAAACATACTTTGAAGTCTCTCTGCTTCTCAAAGACTGCAATGATAGGCTTGTTGACATCAGCGATAAGCTCGTATCTCTCAGACTTCCATAGAAACTCGACACACATGTAGAGTTGCTCCACCAGGATATTCTACAATTTCCCAAATTAAAATGGCAGTTGATAGTTAATATGGTGGTTCACTGAAGACAATTAGTTCAAGAAATCATTGATTTTTTTTTTTTGACAGAACTTGACTTTCTTGTATGAACTCCTGAACTAAGGCAAAGGTGACATAAAATCAAGGAAGATAGGTTTCTGTTTTTTCCCCTTTAAAAAAAAAAATCTGACAAGCTCATAAAATGGTCAAGATTTCTTTTCATTACAGTCATCATTATTGATTACAGCTCATTTTTTATCATATTCTAGTTTATAATTCTTTTCCAATTGTTTCATCTCCTTAAGATCATCTTTCATCCAATATTCTATATCTGAAATGTTTTAATATACATATACTTACATATCTATCTATCTGTCTATGTATGTATGTATGTATATATGTATGTATGTATCTATCTATCTAACTATCTATCCTCCCTTTTTACCCCATTAAAATGTTAGCTCCTTGAGGGCAGAAAGCACACAAAAAGTACTGAAAAAAATGCTTGCTTATTGATTGGTCATGAACAATCTGGTTGAATTTCATATCAAGGCCCTTAATCTATTTGCATAGCTGAGCTACAGTATCTTAAGAACAGATACTTTTATTTAACATCTGCCTAGTCTTGAACTGCCTTTTGTTCTTTAACCAAATGCTAACATTATGAAAATAAAATTATATCCTTTGTTCAGTTGATAACTTGCAAACAATAATCCATTTACTATATGTGTAGATATATTTTTGCCTGACCTCATTATAGGGTGTATCCTGCATCCCTGAATCTTCTTTCATAGCTCCTTCTTCTTTAATATTTGGTGTGATACTCAGGAAAGCAGGCCAACCCATAGAAAACATGCCTTAGGAAGAAAAAGCCAAAGCAGAACAAATTATTATTAGTTGATTAAAGTTTTATTTGAATGGGATAATTATTTTTTTCATCATTCTTTATCAAATAGAAGTGGAACTAAACAAATGAGATTTTTGTTAAGGGTGAAATATATTTTGCCAGGCAAAGAATAATTTTACAAAGAATAATTTTATTCACTACCATACAGTCCATTTTTATATATTCTCTTTCCAGCAAGTAGCATCTTGATAATAGTTTTACATGTCTTCTCTATTACAAGCAGGAGATTATAAAAGAGCCTGAATGGAGGGAGAATCACAGAGGATCAGAATTGGAAAGGTTTTCAAAAGTCACCTAATCCAGTCCAAATAATAATTTGATATTATTATCAAAATAGAAATTCCTGGTGTTCCTGACAAATGATCATTTTTAGCACCTACATGATGGATGGCTTGGGTCCAATGAGAATAAGTCCACTGTCTCCAGAGGCAGGTCATTCTTTTTTGTATGGAAATTCTAATTGAATGAAAGTTTTCCTTACATTACTTCAATCCACTGATAATTTTGTATTTTTATCTATACACGTATGTTAATGGCTTAGAAAACATCATAATCTAATAAAACAGATCTATTATAGAGATTATATTTTTAAAAATTTTGGATAGTTTTAGGCAAGATTTTTAAAAATTAAATTGCCAAGTCTATATAAAAGAAATTGCATAGTTAGTTGTGGGAGGCTACATTATAAACTCTTAGTGGACAAAAATGAGAATCCTGACAGAAACTGGATTTCTTTCAGAAATTGGTCTACTAGAATTATTATTTTCTTTATAACTTCTTTTCTCTATTTAATACCATCACAGAAAGGATATTGCCTGATTTGGACAACTGTATAATCTAAATAGAATTATTCTGGTAGGGTATGCTAGTGGATCAAACTGGACTGTTTAGGCCAATGTAAAATCTTGAATTATATGACTATGCATAAAATGTTTTCCAGGAATTGATAAATGGAGATGACAGGGACTCATATGACTAAACATGATCTGCCTTAATTACTCCTACTAATATTGCTTTTGTTAGCATATCTCTTCACTTTTTTCCCTTCCTTCCTTCCTTCCTTCCTTCCTTCCTTCCTTCCTTCCTTCCTTCCTTCCTTCCTTCCTTTTTCCCCTTTCCTTTCTTATTCTTTTCAGTTGAACTTGATAATCACAGTATTGTGGAAAGAGTGCTGGATGTACTGTCAGAAGACCTGGATTTGAATCCTGTTTCTTTAACTTTTTATCCAGGCTACATTGGGCAAGTCTTTTTTGCCTTTCTGGGCCTCAGTTTCCTCTGCTGTAAGATAAGTGGCTTGGATGGAGATGGCTTCCCGAGTCCTTCCAACTCTAAAACTAAGATCTAGCTCAGTGACTTCAAAGTTAAGGATAATCTTTACGGAAATGAAATGAATCTTTGTTGATCATGTAAAAGCATAAGTATGAGGAAAAGTCCCTGTATAAAGAATATGGTGTCATAACAAGCATAATTTTATAACTTCTTAACAACCTAACCATTTTGTACAATTCCAGTCTTTTTAGATTTCCCTCACAGGGCAGTTTGGTGGCTTAGTGGATAGAGCACTGAGCTTGGAATCAGGAAAACTCATCTTCTTGAGTTCAAATCTGGCCTCACACATGTATTAGTTGGGTGTCCCCAGCCAAGTCATTTAATCCTGTTTGCCTCAGTTTCCTCATCTGTAAAATGAGTTGGAGAAGAAAATGGCAAACCACTCCAGTATCTTTGCCAAGAAAACCCTAACGGGTCTCTGAAGAAAATTTCTGAAAAAGACTGAACCACAACCACATAAAGCACTATTTCCTTTTTGCCATGTCTTGTATATAATTCTCTACTCCTGACTGAGCCCTGGAATGCTGACTATGCTGAACTTCCCTAACTTCTTCAAGTCTCAAATCCTACTTTCTCCAAGATATCTTCCCTGATCCTCCTCAATGAGGCTATCTTCTTGCTAACTATATGTTGATTGAGTTTTAAATCATGAAGTATTTCATTGTTATGATTATAAAAACTAGACTTAAACAAAAACAAAGGGCCTTGAATCGATGTAATTTGTAGATGAAATAAAGGAAATGACCAAGTTTTAGTGTGGAGGAGATTTAGAGAGATTTGCCAGTTGTGTTCAAGTATTTGTTATATGGAAAAAAGGATAAGGTTTGTTTCAGAGGGAAGAAACAGATGATACATAGGAATTACCAAAAGAAAATCTTAGCCTCAATGTCTGGGGAAAAATTTTTCTAATAATTAAAGATGTACAAAAATGGAATGAGCTGATTCATGAGGAAGTAAGGTGTTTTTTTTTTTTTTTTTTTTTTTTTTTAATGATATCTCCGTGCTTAAGCTGACCATTAGTCAGGTGTGGTGGAATTCTTTTTGAGGTAATCAGGTGGCACAGTAAATAGAAAACTGGTCTGGGAGACCTGAGTTTAACTACCTTAGAAACTTACTAGCTATGTAACCTTAAGGAAGTCACTTCTGAAGTGCCTCAGTTTTCTCAACTGTAAAATGGGCATAATAAGATCACCTATTTTTCAGATTGTTGTGAGGAGCAAATGAGATAATTTTAAAGTGCCTAGCACAATTCCTGGAACATAGTAGGCAATTGATGCTTACTGCCTTTTTCTTTTGGGTATAAGTTGACTATGTGGCTATTGAAGACCCTTTTAAATCTGACATTCTGTGATTTACTGAAGAAATAAAAACTTTTTTAGTCTAAAATATGTATACATATTCATATGTATGTATATGTACAGAGATAGATCAGAGCTTTCTTCTGTGCCAAAAATTCTTACTAGTTGATTACGTTTTTGTGAAATTCAAATATACAACATTCTTCACAAACGCTGGTCTATTTTGCATTTACATTTTAACATGCTTTAAGTTTAATGTAAATAAATGCTTGATACAAAACTAAAATTTATTCTACTGGCAATTTGAAATGCACATTCAATAAATTCAAATTTCACAGATTTTTAAAAACACCTACAATGTGTCTATTAAAGTCTTAGGTACTGCAAAGTTAAAGTAAATCAGATTTTTACCTGTCCTTGTGAATCTTAGATATTCATTCATTTCATTTTTAAAATAGCCTTGCTCTTTCCTACTTTAGTTTATCTATTTATTATTATTATTATTATTAATATCATTATTTTTAATGTTCCTTTTAAATTCTGAATTTCAGATTCTCTCTCCTTCCCACCCCTCCCCATCCACTGAGAAGGCAAACAACAAGACTCATCCATTTGAGACTGAAATTGTTAAAACTTCCAATGGTGGGGCAACATGCAAATTGGAAGTGATCCATGACCATGGTCATACCAATCATATAAATCACATGCGACCTTATTTGTTGAGGACCGTGATTAAGTTTCAATTACCTGACCTTTAGAATTCTAAGGCAAGATTTCAGAATGCCTCTGCTCTTGGTTGCCACAAGTCAATCATGCATGATTTGGGTTTGAGACATCATTGTTTCATTAGGCATACTGAAGACATTCCCCTTTGAATACACCTGGAGAGGTGGCTTGATTGACTAAGTCATGTTATTTGACGCATAAACAGGCACGGTTAGAACACTCACTTCCTCCATTGTGAGTTGTTAGTAACTGATTGCTATCACAGATGTGAACATCCTCCGGGAGCATAGCTGATGTACAAATCTTTTCCATTTTCCAGTAACCTATGGCAGTGCAAGATGATGTTAGGATAATACTACTGTCTTGTGTTAATACATGCATATTAAGTCACAAGTCACTAACCAATAAGATACTCTCATATTGCATTAAGAAGCTTACTATTCAACAAAAAATGAATAGCGTTATGATGCTATGGAGTTAAAAATTTAGTATCATATTTTAATTGGAAACATAAAAAGTGCAAGTCAACTTAAAAATACGGCACAAGACTGATGTAATCTAAAATGAATGTATGAATTTTAATGATTCATAATATTCATAATTTCTGGTTTCATTTATTTGAATAATATTTAGCTTACCCTTTCTTTTCAGGTACTCTGCGATGAGGGCAGCTATGTGGATATAACACATAGCAGCCTAGAACAAGAAAGAAAATACAAGTTAAAAAGCAAACAATCTTTGATCCACTATTTCCATTGTTGGGAATATATCCTGGCAGTATTATCAAGACAAAGAAAGAGCTGAAAGAATTTCTAACATGATTATGTGTAATTGAGAAAAAAAAAAGAAAAGAAAACTGAAGCAACTTTAATGTACAGGAGAATTGCTAAGTTGTGCTATATTAATATGATGGAACATTGTAACTCAATTAAGATGGACAAGTATAAGGAACATAAAGATTTATTGCAAAGACCATTATGAAATAATGCAAACTGAACAAAAAATTGTAAAAAAATAAGAGCACATTATCTGCAATCACATGATAGGAAAGGTAGTTTAAAAAGTAATGGAAATTTAGAATCAGGAAGCAAAAAAGTGATGATACTTTATGAAATTAAACTGATTTATATATAGATAGTTAATATAGTTATTTTGTTTAATGTTAAGGTTTTAATAAGATATTTAAATTAAAATTTAAAAAGCAAGACAAACTAAGTTTTACTATCTACTATGTTGAAAGCCAGAAAAAGAATTAAATTTCTCAGCACTCTTTTTTTTTTTTTTTTTTTTTTTTTTTTTTTTTTAATTTTTAGAAGAAGCAATTCTTGGAGGTGGAGGAGGGGAATATTTAAGGGGAGTGAAAAACTCCCCAGGAATATGCATTGTTCTGAATAAACAAGTTATAGAGGATGTGTTTGCCACCTATGATCACATAGAAAGGAAGTGCCAGAGGCAGGTTTTGTATCCCCATCTGGTTCACTTTTTTCTATTCATGCTAATTCACCTAATTGCCATTTTTCTTTTTGAGAAAATTCACTAATTTCATTTGAACCTTTCTAGAGTTACATAGTATGTAAATTTAGATTTCCATCCACACTCAAATGAGCTCTATCATTTTATTTTATCCCTTAAATAATCATCACCACTTCTTAATAATATCCAAGCACTAAAATGAACACTAATGCTACTGTGACTCAAGTTGGGAGTAACCGTGTAGCTTCCTCTCATTACTTTTATTGCCAGAGGCTTCTCTTCCTTCTTTAAGTTCTTGTGATAAATTTGGGTCAATTCATTGATAATTACTTTTCATTTATTTATCATTTATTAAACCTATTGGAAGGGTTTGAAAATTGGTACCGTACCACTGGATTATATAATCTTTATAACTCATTATATAATTATATAATCTTCTAACTCAAAGACTAAACATTTTTGAAGAAAAGGACATTTCCTTTTTCTTTGATGTGCTGAAGCATGCCTAAAATACATTGTTCAAGTTTGACCTCATAAGGTCATAAAGAGGTTCCTATTTTTCTGGGTAAATTCTGTTCTGCATAAAAGCCTAAGTTTTGACTTTTTTCCGCATAAAAATCTAGATTTTGACTTAGACATCATTACAGTTTGATTTGCATCTTATTTCTTGTTTCAGAAGAAGATCTTTCCCTTGCCTATTGTTTAATTATAAATTCGGAGGAGGTAGAATCACCTTATTCTGGATTTCTGCCTCTTTGGATTGTCCTTACTGATGAGTGAAGAAGTCTGCTAAGAGCTAGCCTTGGATAAAGACTCACATGTCAATATGCTACATGTATGAGCCAATTCTAATTCAAATGGAGATTTGTTTTTCAGCATAAAAAGCAAATCAATATACCCTGGGATGATAATGAAGGGACTTTATCTCTTGTCATTACTCAATTTTTAATAGCAGAGATTTGGAATTTAGTTTAGTATTTTAGACCAGTAATAGATCTGAATACTATTGCACTAGCCTACATGAATTAATGATGCCCTCCCTCCCTTTTCTTTCTGAATTAATGACTTTTAATTGATCATATAAATTAAAATTGAGGACTTCTTGCATCCTATGAGCAAATACATGTAAGCAACATATAGGTCAAATCTTATTCAAACCAACAGAAGAAAATATAATAAAGAAGAGTACTGGCTCTAGAGTAAGGGGCTTTGGATTCAAATTATTACATATGTGATCTGGGGCAAATCATGACATTCATAAGCTTTAATTTTCTCGTCTATAAAATGGGAAGGGTATGGACTTCTGAGATCACTTTCAGCTCTAAATCTGTGGTTCTTTGAAATTTTCAAAAAAGCACTTTTTAGAATGAAAAATATTATCTTTAAGAGGAAAATAGATCAAACCGAATGAGCACTTCTCCTCAAATTACCTCTGATAAATCGCCATTTTTTGCATGTATCTTGGCCATGCTTTCTAGCCATGTTCTTCGTAACTCTGGGGTGCTTGCATATGAGTTTGCCAGGCTGTATTGGAGATCCACTAGCATCTCAGGATCTTTTTCATGCTCCTTCATCTGAGCTGTGGCCATGAGGACTGTCCGAATGCGTTTTGTTAGGTCTTTTACCTCTGCTGGAAAATGACTGTTCTTTGGAAAAGACAAAATCCTGGGTAAACAAAAACCCTCTTGATCTCATGCATTTCTTATAATATCTATTTGGGCTGATAGTATTTATACAATCACAGCACTTAACAAGTATACACAATTCTGAAGAACTCTGGAATTGATGGTGAGACATGGGAGAGACTGGCACAGGACTGCCCAGCATGGCAAGCCTGCATCAAAGAAGGCTTTGTGCTCTGTGAGTGAAGCTCAAAAGAAACATAAAATGAACAAATTTAGAGACATCTCCATTCTAAATGTTCATAGTTGACCTGTGTTGCAAGCTCATATTGATCTGATCAGCCATAGTCTGACACACTGTACTTTGACTCCAGTATAGTGATGCTATTTTGATCCTCTTTGGTCATGAAGGACAACAACCAACCAATCATCTGTAGACCCTTTTATTATCTATAGAAGGCAGGGTGGGTTCTGATAAGAAATAGTCTTTACTCCCATACAGTTTAGAATCTAGTAACTCTGAGCTGGCCTTGGTACCTACTCAGAGTTCAGTGTTGGAAGAATTCAAAACTGAGCTTATTTTAAGTCCTTATGTGAAGTACTTATGCCTTGCCTTGCTATCATTGGGCGATACTTGTGCTATGGTGCTTCTTTACTGGAGAAGAAGGGTGGAGAAAGATACAACTTGAATGAGCATAGAAGAGCAAAAATCACAGAAATGTATGAGATGCATATGTCTGTTACTGCGCATGTATGTGGATGTCCTAAGGGCTTTGTGCTTTGGGATGGCAGATAAGACTTCTGAATCCATTTCTCTTTTGGAAAGAAGGAAGGAAACAAGTATTTTTCAAACATTTATTATATTGTGTTCCAGGCATTGTACTAAGTGCTTTACAAATATCATCTGATCCTCACAATGATCCTGGGAAGAAGGTGCTGTTATTATCCCCATTTTACAGATAAGCAAATTGAGACAAATGGAAATTAAGTGATCTGACCAGGGTAATACAGCTATTGTCTGGTGCCAATTTTCAATCTAGTCTTCCTGATTCTAGGTCTAGTTCTCTATCTCCTGTGCCAGCTGGGTGCCACCATTATACTTTGGTAAATGTAGTAGAAAGAATAGAGGACTTGGAATTTGGGACCTTTGTTCAAGTTGTATCTCTCTAGTCCATCAATTTTATAAGCTACTTTTACCCTAGTGGGTTTGGTTTTCTTATGATGAGGCTGGACTATTTTTTTTTTCAGATTCCTTCCAGGTTTAAATCTATGCTTCTCTGGGGCTCAATTGTCTTATCTATTAGTGAAGAGATCAGAATAGATGATTTCTCCTATGTGGTGCTTAGAGCACTGGGACAGCAGTTAGGAAGATCTGAGTTAGTGTGGCTGCAGATTCTATTTAGCTGTACGAAATTGAGCAAATTACTTAACTTTTATTTTCCTCATTTCCTCATCTGTAAAATGGTGACACACTGGTAAGACTGGAAAGATGGTTGGGAGTCAGATTTTGAAGGTTTATAAATGCTAAGCTATAGAGTAAATTGCTGATTGTTCAGTAATGAAGAGATCAATCTACACCCAGAGAGAGGACTGTGGGAACTGAGTGTGGACCACAACATAGCATTTTCACTCTTTCTGATGTTGTTTGCTTGCATCTTTATTTTCCTTCTTAGGTTTTTTCTTTCTTTCTAGATCTTACTTTTCTTGTGCAGCAAGATAACTATATGGATATGTATACATATATTGGATTTAACACATATTTTCACATGTATTGGAGGGGGCGGGGGGAAGGAGAGGAAAATTTGGCACAAGATTTTGTAAGGGTCAGTGTTGAGAAATTACCTATGCATATATTTTGTAAATAAAGAGTAAGTTGCTAAACCTTTCTTTAAGGAGAAGCATATTTAAGAGAGACTTATATGAAATGTGGCATTAAGGGCATCAATACACATGTGAGAATTCAATAATCATTCTGTATGACCATGACAGGCAAAAGACTGAATTTAATGTCCATTTTTCCATGCCAAGAATGTGGATTGAAAATATTAAATAAATTAAAAATAACAAAAAATTAGCTCTTAAAAAGAAAAAATTATGCAAATGTTATCTTTTTTGTTCCCCCAATACTTAGTCCAGCTTACTTAATAAACACTTAATAAATGTTTATTGATTAACTGACTATAATTAGAAAAGTGTGATGAGTATAATATGTACATTAGGGCTAGTTTTGATAAATGATGAGCATAAAATTTCTCTCTGATGTGTGATTTTTTTTTTTTTTTTTTTTGGTATAGTGTTCCCTTTGATTTCACTGATGTCTTGAGGGGAAAAAAATCTGACTTCATTAGAACCATTAATAGTACAATGCCTACCTGAAGTTGTTTTTTTAAAAGTAATGGATAAGTTGGTAGGAAATCACAGTACTCTCTAGATTACATTTCACCTTTCTTACAAATGTGCGTAGAGAAGGATACAAAATGTTTCTTACTTTCATTTGTTTGTCTCCATTGGCAAAATTATTTGTAATTGCAAGGGAATGTTGGAACCGGGATCCTCCAATTCCTGCATCAGCTATTAACTGGCTTACAGCTTTAATGAGCTAAGAGAGAAAGCAGAATTAAGTAAAGAAAAATACAATTGCAGAAGTAGCCCTTTCTTGTTCACATACATGCATGAAACTCAGTAGACTTAAGAATATTCTCCAAATGGGTCCAAGTAAGGATGTTCTTCTTTATTATTTATTCTGATGTATAATTAGATCTCTAGTAAAGATTTTTTTAAAAAATTATATCTATTACAATGTGTTTTCTGTAGTGTGGAGGGGACCCTGATTTCTAAAAGGCTTTGTCATGTGACTTTGAATTTTGGTACATTCTATAAGATGGAAAGATTTTGAACTCAGGTCTAAGAAGAGACTCTGTATTCATTATTCAAGATCTTCCTGCCTAGTACAGATAACCACTAGATGATAGCTTTTTTTTTTTTCCCCACCCTGTCTATTAAGGTGAGGAGTTTTGATCTGTCTTTGTAGAAGGAGTAAACATACTCAAGGAAACCAGATTTTTTGAAATATTTGGAGAAGAAGCATTATATATATATTGAAGTCAGACTGGCAGGAGCCCAGGATGTTTAGAGATTTTGGAGTTAATCATTCAATCAATCAATAAGTGTTTATTAAGCTCTTACTATATGCTGAGCATTGTGGTAGGTGCTGGCAATGCAAGTACAAAAAGTGCTCAAAAAAACCCCAAAACAAAACAAAACAAAACCCTCCAAACCAATTCCTACTCATTAGGGGCTTATAATAGTGGATCTGGAGACAGACTAGGAAAAGATAGAAAAGCAGGGACATTTAGAGCTCCTTTTTCTTATGACTTACTGTTACTTCCAAGCCTGTCTAAAGTTCTTATTCTGCAGAAACGATGGAAACATTGGTTCCTCCCTATTTTCCCCTATTTACTCCTTCACTGGAGGCATTTGGGGTACCTGTCAGAGGCATTCTGCAGGGGTATTCTGATTGCCTCTCTATCTAATTGCTTGATGTAAATGATGTCATCCACCTAATCATTACTTGTCATAAATAACTAATTAATAGATTTGGGGGCAACTAGCCCTAAAATTGGCTAGACTTACTTGTAAGTGAGACCTGACTATTGACTTCTGCTTGTTAAATTCAAAATTCTTCCTCATGAAGAAATAAAGGAGTGCAGAGGCCTCTGTCTGAGTTGACCGTGACCTGTGATTACAGCATTTTAAGACTTCATAGCAGAATGATCCGCAGAGGTCGGCTTGCCCTTGAAAGAATGCTGAAGGAAACTAAAAAATAAAAGATATATTGAGTAGAGCTTACATCTTTTTTTCATTCCTTCTAACTTTTTTTTTTTTTTAAAGTTCCTTAACAGCCTACTTTATTTTGTTCTCCTTTTGCATCTCATACAAATGAAGAGGATACAATAGCATCTAACAAATCTAGGGTAATATTTTTCTTCCCAAAACTGGAGTGACTTTACATATTGCCAGCCTCTGCCAAAGTCAATTGGCATCAATCTGAAATATCTGAAATATCTTAGTTCACCCTCTGAAGCCCACTATCTGCTCACTCAACATGGACTGTACCACAAGTTTTTTTCTTTTCTTTTTTTTTTTTTTTAAGAAATGTTCTGGTAGGTTGGAGTTGAAACTATTCCCATGTGCAAAGGTTTCCACCTGATGTGCAGGGAAATATGCCAATAGGACAGAAAGACTATGTGTCTATGTAATACAATCATTTATACTTCTGCATATAATTCCATGAAGTCTATAAATATATAGGAAATTGTTGAAGAGGAGTGTAACTTAGGGAATTTCTTTATTTCTCTTCTGGGATTGAGCTTCATGGTGGGGAACCAAGTAATGAAGAGACACCAATTGAGGCACATTCAAGTATGGCCCTTTTGGGGAAACAAATTCCATCATCTTCTGAGCAAGGAGTTGGAAGAATAAGGATTGGGTAAAGGTGGAGATCACTCTAATACCAGGGTGAGCAACTGCTAGTAAAAGGCAGGTTTATGTAATAATGTTTATATAACATTTATCAGTCTTTGCAAAACAAACTTTACCTCATCCAATCCTCATTACAACATGGGAAGTAGGTGCCATTATCATCCCATTTTACAAATGAGGAAATAGAGAAAAATAGTATTTAAGTGATTTTCCCAGGGTTACATAGCTAAAGGAGTAACTGAGGCAGGGTTTTAACTCAGGTTTTCTCTTAATGCCAGAGCTCTCTATTCATCATTCCACCCAATTATCTAGAAGAGAAAGGTTTCCTGCTTGGTTCCACAGGAGAGGTCAAAAAATTGCTCCTTGTGACTATGCATAAGGTGTGGCAGCTCTATATCTGATGGGGTAATAATCATAAGAAGCAATCCATGAATTTACACCCTATTAGTTACTGTGAGGTTACTGTATCCCACTAATCATCAGGAAAAAGTCTGCAGTGGATCTTGATCTGGGTTCTCACTTACAAAATCATAATTAAAATTTCTGGCCATCACTAAGCCCTAAGGCACTGGCCCAATTACTGAGATAATGACAGGTTGTCCACTCTATATGTAAGTGCCTTGGTGGGCCCAAAGGGGGTTGGGAGTCTGCTGTCAATGAGGAGGAATAATACTCGTTACATATTCATAACTTGGTGACTTGAATATAGGGAGCCTTGGGCTGCCAGAGATAATACATACAGCCCAAATTTAGTTGGTGTTCAAAGCTTTCATTTTATTAATGTAATCTGCCATCCCAATTTTTAAAAATAAGGAAGTGGGACCTCATACCTTGCTTAGGGTAGAATACCTCGGAGTTTAAGTCAGATTTCAAGCCCAGGTCTTCAAACACTCTATTATGATACTATACCTTATATATTTCCCAAGTTTCTGTTGAGCTATTTGAGTTAAGAAAGGCATGTGAGCCCCAACGGAGATAAATTTGGCCACTTCCACATGTGACCTTAAGTTTTCTCATTTGCAAAATGGGTACAAAAGAAGCTTATATTATCACTCTCATGGGATTGTGAGGAAAATTTTTTGTCATTTTAATTTGAACTAATGTCATTATTATTAGTGTTATGTAGGCTACAGCTGCCTCTGGCATCAGGATTGTGTGTGGGGGGGGGTAGGCAGAAGCCATCTCTAAGTAGCTTACTGCCGATCAATTTTCTGTGTGAACATGTAAACTTAAGAAACTGGCAAATGTCATAATTAGAGTTTGATTTATTGTTTGTTGATTGTCTAGATTTAAAAAAGTGATGGAGAAAATGCTAATAAGGCAGATTACAGTTAAAAAGATATCATGCATACATCTTATTTTTTTAAAGAGAGCTTGTGATTAAACATTTGCCAGCATACCCTTTGTTGTAGAGATACCTCTTTTTCTAGTTAAGCAGACAAAGTTATTGGCCCAGTTTTGAGAAACACTGTTCAAAATCTACTCCCATTTTTAAGAAATCAAATTTTAAAAATTAAATTCCTCTTCCATCCTTAATAATAACCAAAATATTTTTTTAACAGGTCTTCACATGTACATCTCCACTTCTAAATGCTGGATTTACACAATGTCATATAGAACATAGGTATATATTAGAGTACAGACTTCACCGGAATATAAGGGAGTTATTACCTTTGATACAAACAATCTTAATGCAGCAAAAACATGTTTCAGAGCAGTTGCTGATTGATTCACTTGTAAAAAGAGAAGGTAGGTATCAAAAATTCTTTTCATCATTGAATTTTGGCATTCAGATTGGTGGAGTTGTCTCTGGAAGATCAACAGAAAAGTAATTATAAATAAGCAGAAGATCTAGTTATTTCTATGTGTTTCCTCTATAAGGATGTGATTTCTCTGAGGGCAAGGAACATGATGTGCTAAACACGTAGTAATACTACTTGTTAACTGACATTGAAAATCCACAGGTCTGGTAGTTAATTGACCTGACTCTTCTGGCTCTGTCAGTGACTATCATAACTGTTGGGTCTTAATTTCCTAATCTGTAGAGTAAGCTAGCTCACAAACTATATTCTATAATTGCATAGAATTAAACTGGATGGCCACTGAGGTCCAAGTATTCAAGACTATTATTTTCTTTGGGTGAGAAGCTTTGGTGAAGAAAAGTCAGAATGACAGTTAGTCTCACTCCAGAAAATTTGTCCCACATTTTCTACAAATGGAGATGAAGAGATGGTAGAGGTCACCTAGTCTAACAACTGAGGAGATTGCAGTGATCTGCCCAAGTTTATGTATATAGCTAGGGAATGGCCAAGATAGGATCTGAACCCAGCTTTGTGATTTTTAGACTGCATCTAGACCATGTTGGCTTCTCTTATCTTATGATTTGTAGTACCAAAAAAAGAACCTGCTTCAGTAAATTGAAAAAAAATGATAATAGGTATTCATATCAGGGGAGATCTGTGGTGAATTAGTGGGAAAACATAGACTACAAGAGCAGGCAGCCAGGAATCTATTTTGATCAAGATCCCAGTAGGAATATCCACAGTGATAAGATTCCAGATCATCTTTATTGTTTTTCCTACCTAATAAAATGTAAACTCCTCGAGGGCAGGGATCCTTTCATTTTTATCTTAGTGCTATATGGATAATTCCAGGTGATTGATTGAATGAATGGATGAATCCAACAATTCTCTGATGAAAACTTTCCTCATTGCTAATTTTATCAACTGTGGTCCACAGCCAGAATTTGTCTACTGTAAGCTTGACTTGCATAATTCCTCTTTGTGTCTCCCTTTATTTCAGAAGGCATAGTAAGTCATACTTTTGCTTTGGCTTTTTTTTCACCAAATCCATTTTCCCAAAGGAAATGATAGGCTCCATTTTCAACACCTGACTAGAGTAATGTCCAGGTCATTATCCACCAACATTAGTCAACTTGCTTCTCTTAGAGCCTAATCTTTAGTTAGTAGTATTGAAATAGTCAATTCAGGGCAAGGGCTGTCACAGAATTCCTGATGACATTTTGTTCCATGATGTCCTGCTATCACTTCATGATGTCACATGCCCACCCAATTTTTTCTGTTTCAGTCTTTTTGCCTTTCCAAGGAGAGTTCCCTTATGAGACTCACCTGGTGAACACGTATGAAGAGGCTTAACAGATCCAGAATTGTGAGACAAACCTCAGTGGCGGTATTAGCCTCTGTGTCTACATGGTGCACAATGTCTATTTCATTGGAATTACCTAAGCACAAAAAAGTTGAAATGCGTGCATAAATTTTAAGGCAATCTTCATCTGGCAAAAGACATTTGTCTGAGGGGAAGATTCAAAGTAATCTTGCAATCGTTCCTTAAAGCAAAGGTTTCCTGTTAACTTAGCTTGCATTATTAGCTAACTTGAAAACACTGCACAAAATGTAACTCACTCCCTGCTTTGTATTCCAATTTAAGATTAGAGAATCTAAGTGATCTGTTTACTCCCTTTTATACTAAATATTGGTAACTTGTTCTTAGTTTTCTGTTTACTAATTCACAATCAGTCCCATATTATTTCCACAAAAGCTATACAAAGTCCTCTGATGACAAGACTTTTGTGGGAGTAGTGGGAACAGGATGTTTTTCTCTATCTTAGAAGAGTACAAAAAGCACAGACCATCAGTTATCCTCTGAGAGTTAGATAGGCTTAGTGATTACCTTAACACATCTCCTTTATTAGACTGTAAACTACTTGGGGGGAGGGATTATTTTTGCTTATCTTTTTATCCCCACTGCTTTGTCTGGTACCTGGTACACAGGAAATGGTTTATAAATAAATGCTTGACTTAACATTTATAAAACCTCAAATCTTAAGCTAGAGGGGCTTTAACGATCATCTAGTTTATCTCCTTGTTATAGATGAGCAATCTGGGGTTCAGGAAGGTGGCTTGCCTAAGATCACACAGCTTGTATGTATAGGAAGTAGGATTTGAAACCAGGTCTTCTATTTCCAGACATAGCACTCTTCAACATACCATGCTGTGATTTAGCAAAATACTGTCTGGCATTCTCTTGCACTTTCCAACTGCAGTATGTAGGCCTCTTGATGTTACATAGGTTTCCACTCAATACCCAAGGGAACATGGTCTTAGCTAGCTAGTATTTATAATAACCATTTGCAAAAAGTGCTTAGAATAGTGTCTGACACATAGCAGGTGCTATATAGATGTTTATTCCTTTTCTTTTTTTATATAACACTTTAAACTTTAGAAATATCTCATTTTTTCTTCCCAACAACCTTGGAGGGGGGCTAAGTGCTACTATTATCTTCATTTTATAGAAGAGAAAACTTAGGCAGATAGAAGTAAAGTACTTTTCCCAGAGTCACCCATCTAGGAAGTGAACTCAAGTCTTTCTGACTTCAGATTCTTAGAATATTCCCTATGACATTCTATGCATCTACATTCTTGGTAGAATTCTTTTCCACTAACTGAGTTAACCACTTTCAGAAATGGCATAGTTAATAATTTTAAATATATAACAGTTATATTATATCTGACATACATACATACATACATACATACATATATATATATATATATATATGTATATAATATAGCCCTTTTGCACAGGGACCATAACCAGAATGATGTCTCCATATTGGGTCTGTACTTCACCCTCTCTGCTCTATCTACTCATGTTGTAATTATCATTTGATCTTCTGGAGGTATAGCCTCACTGAGAGAAAACAATTGCTTGAGAACTGCTGTTAACAGTATAATGAATTTCTTTACCTTCTTTTAATCCCAATAGCATGACTTCTCATACAAACTGAACGAAAGCTAAAATAATCAACAATTATGTTCCTAATGATTCTGATTTACTTACTGGTGATGGTGTTATCCAGCATTTGTAAGAGTTTGGGGTTAGAAAGTGCATTTTTGCCACGGATTATGGGTAAGGTTTGAGATCTGTGATGCTTTTGTCCTTCATGACTGGAAGTGGTATGCATCCTAAAGAGAAAAACAGAAGTCATTTAAATAAATCATGCCAGTAAGAAACAATGAATGTAAACAATTATTAAAAATACTTAAAAGTCTAGAAAGATTAATTATGAAAAAAATCATTGTAGGATTTGTCACTGTGGTCAATGTACCTAGTAAGATGTTCTTAACCTAGAATCCACAGTAGAGTCCATAGACAGATTTCAGAGGAACTATGGACTTGAATGGGAAAAAAATCACATCTTTGTCGGTGCTAAAATTTAACATTTATTTCAATTACTGGAAAACCTTCTGAGAAAAGATACATAGAGTTCACCCACCTGCCACAGGGGATACATGATATAAAAAATGTTCCTGCTCTAGAATAACATATACATTCTTTAACTTGGCAGTTAGAATCCTTCACAGTCTGAGTCCAGTAGACATTTTCATCTTTATACCTTTCACCACTCCCTTTCCTGTCCTTTTGGCTTTGCTGTTTTCCAAACTCAACATTCTATTTCCTCACTCTATATATTTGTGAGACAGTTTCTCATTCCTGGAATATCCTCCTTCTTCACTTCTATCCCTTAAAATCCTTTAGAATCTTCAGGGCTCAGATATTTTCATTTCCTATGAGAAACTTTTTCTGATCTTCCTCCCACCCATGCCAAATTGTTAATTCTTTCTTTCTACTTAATTAATAATCTATATACTTATCTATCTAAATGTTTTACTACTTGGGTAATACATAAGCTTCTTGAGGCCCAGGTCTGTTTTTGACATGTCTTTGTATTTCAAGGACCTAGAATAGTGTCATATATTTAATAGGAATTTAAATGATTGAATTGGGTTGGATGTCTGCTTTGCTACAGATATTTTATTAGAGCCAAAATAGATTTTGGAAGCTTTATATGCAATCATAAATTATCCTCCTAAAAACCTTCTTCTTGTCATTAGAAATAGTAATTTGCTATCTCTAGCTAAAAGATGTGTCTTTGCCAGAACATAAGTGCAATATTCGTGTTAGCATACTGAAGAATTCAAAAGCACAAGCTATTAAGAAAAATAGCTTGTAATTTGTTCCCTGGAGGAACTGTTCCCATATGGGTAAAGTTAACACTTATAAGAGAAACACTTAGTTCTTGGGAAAGTTAATTTACCAAATGGTACCCTTGTGACCTCAAAGAATTAATTCACCACCCACTGGTGAGTATTTTATTTCTATGACTTAGCCTGAGCACAGACTAGACTTAATAAATAAATAAAAAAGACTTTGTTAGAGTTGCCTAAGAAAAGGACCACCCCTGTAACTGTACATCTTTTTTTTTTTGTTGTTGTTGTTATTGTGTGACTGAAGAATCAATTTCTCACATCTTAAAGTCATAAATGCAGAGCTCACTTAGTTATAAATGTGAACATCCTTTAATAGCCTATACATTTAAACCTGTTCAGATATATTCTTTTTATTTAATAAAATCATGCAAGTTTTTCAGAGTACTTGGCATGGAATTTTTTCTTGCAAAGAACACTTGAAATATTAAATTGGGGGCACTCAATGTTGGAGATGAGACAAATGGTCATAACTTTATTAATATGCAGCTGATACCAAAAATATTTTTTGTAAGATATTCTCCAAGGAGGAGGCCTAGTTAATGACAATATTCAATCACAATAGGTAGCATGCTACCTCATTTTATCCTTAAAAGATCCTTCTTGCGGTAGGCCCTGTTATTATTTTATAAAGAAGGAAATTGAGGCAGAAAGAAGTTAAATGATTTGCAGAGGTCACATAGTATGTGAGGCAGAATTTGAAGCCAGAGCTTTCTGACTACAAATCTACCATTCTAAGCATTGCACTACCTACCTGCCCCTACTTAAATTGTGGTTCTTTTTTCCTTGGAGATTCTTATAATTTACCATTCCATTTAAGATCCAGAAGGGCTAATGATGAGGTGAGAGCCTGAAACACTGGAGGATGGATTGAAGACAGATTCATTTCTGTCTCTCAGCCACATTCTAAGATTCCATCACCTTGCTGTTTCTTTTAAAAAACAGGATGATGGAATTAGAGTTATCTATGGGTATATGAAGAAATGCTCTAAATTACTTTTGATAGGAGAAATGCACATTAAAATAATTTTGAGGTACCACCTCATACCTATCAGATTGAACACTGTGACAAAAAAAAGGAATATGATAAGTGTTGAAGAGGTTTAGGAAAATTGGAATACTGATACACTGTTGGTGAAATTGTGAACTGATCCAACAATTCTAAACAACAACTTGGAACTATGCCCAAAAGGCAACCAAACTGCACATACCCTTTGATCCAACAATATCACTGGTAGTTCTGTAACTCATAGAGATTATAAAAAAGGAAAAAGGACCTACATGTACAAAAATATTTATAGTAGTCTTTTTTGCAATGGTAAATTATTGGAAATTGATGGATGCCTACCAATTGGGGAACGGTTAAACAAACTGTGGTATATGAATGTAATGGAAAACTATTATGCAATAAGAAATGATGAACAGATAGATTTCAGAAAAACCTGGAAAAACTTGTATGAATTGATACAAAGTGAAATAAGTAGGACCAGAAAAACATTGTACTTAGTATTGTTAATATTGTGTGATGATTAACTATAAATGATTCAGCTCTTCTTAGCAACACAGTGTTCCCAGACAAATAGGATTCAGGAGGGAAAAAAGCTATCTATAAAGAGACAAAGAACTGATGGACTTTGTGTGCATATTGAAGCATATTTTTTCACTTATTTTATTCTTTTTCTTTTTTTTCCCCTCTCATTCTGTCTTTTTTTCCCCTCACAACTATGACTAATCTGGAAATACGTTCTATGTGATAGCACATGTACAACCTATGTCAAATTGCCTACTATTTTAGGAAGAGAATAAGGAAGGAAGGGAGGGAGAAAATTTGGAATTCGAAATCTTGTAAAAATGGATGTTAAAAATTGTCTTGACATGTAACTGGGAAAAAACTAAGGTACTATTAAACATCCAAACAACCCCAAACCAAAACAAACAATAAAAGGACAGCATGATGGTCTCACATGATTTACTCAAATGTCTTTTATCTCTTCTTGTTATGGAACTGAGAACAATGTTTATTTGGGAAGCAATGGATGAATGGTTCCCTTTTCATAGTCTTTGTTTGTTTTATCCCTCTGCACAGTAGGTTTATAATTCTAAGGATGTTTACTATTGGTTCAACTGCCCATAAAACTATCTTTGTGAGGGAAGGATGGAATGACCATTCTCCTGGTTTTGAAGGTTAGATTATTTCTGAGCTCATGTGGGGCTAAGCTCCCAAAAGCTGCTTGAGCTAGCAGAAGATACATAAGCTTAGACCATCTACTAGGATCTCAGGAACAACTGGGATGGATTCTGATTTTCATATGGTAGACTGTAGATGGAACATGCTTGGTTATAAGGCTAGCTACACTTATATCTGAAAATTTCAGCAAGTATTTGGTATCCAAAGGGACTGTAGACCTAGGTTTGCAGTAGGACCAATTCAGCCTTCCCAGGCAGACCTTTGGTAATTGGTTAGAAACTTAGACCTAACTCAGGTTCAGGCTGAACTATAGCCCACAGAGTTAAGCAGAACAGGCCTAATCTCAGGCAAATTTATAATTGAAGCATGTGGATTGCATATTTAAGGTCAAATTCTAGTGATTCCTATGGTATGGAAAAAATAAGGTCTATGAGATTTTTTTTTTTTTTTAAATTTGTTTGGTTTTTTGCTTACAATAAATATCATGGGGGGGGGGGGCAGCTAGGTGGCGCAGTGGATAGAGAACCAGCCCTGAATCCAGGAGGACCCAAGTTCAAATTTGATCTCTGACACTTAATACTTCCTAGCTGTGTGACCCTGGGCAAGTCACTTAACCTCAGCCTCAGAAAAAAACAAACAAACAAAAACAATAAATAGCATGGAATCATAGACATAGAGATAAATATGACTAGAGATCATCTAATCTAAATTCTCATTTTACACATTAAAGAGCTGAAGTCCAGTGTGGTTAGGTGACTTTTTCAAGGTCACATAGTTTATAAGTGGCAGAATTAGGATTTCAAAGATAATTCTCTATCTCCATAACTATTTTTTAAGCTGTATTAAGTTCCTACTCAGAATGCTTTCTAAAACTTTTAAGAAATCTGCTTTAATTGTATAAATTTGTAAACTACCAAAGGAAGGGATAAACAAAACAGGATGCCATATTAGCATAGAATTATCATTTATCAGTCATATGAAATTCTAATTCAATTCAATTAACATTTAATTTATTAAGTACATACTAACTTATAGATACTTTTTAATCATTCCTTTTATCTTAACAAATATAAATTTAACTGTAATTACTAAAATAAAAGAGACATTTATAATCCAATATTTTGCTATTTGTCTTGTTTGTTTTGGTTTAGATCTATGATTCTACTGGTATGGAAAACTCCAATTTGGTAACTCTTTAGTAATGTAAAGAGTCATAGAGAACAGCCAGGAGTTATATGAGTTACTTATGGCCATGTAGCTAATAAATGCCATAGGGAAGATTTGATCATAGGTTTAATGATTACAAGATGATTCCTTAGTCTGTTGATGAACAGCCCTCCATGCCACTGTGAATATGAGCATTTTGAGGATAGACTATTTTGGCTTTTCTGGGTTCTCAGTATTTAGCACAGTATCTGGCACTAATAAAGGATTGCTTGTTGTTGTTACTGTAACCTCCCAATGGGAAGATTAACAACTATTAAAAAAATCCAAGCATTGGAACAAAAGTTCTTAACCACATTAAGATTCTAAAAAATTTACTTTAAAAAACATACTTTTAATGGAATCTAAAAGAAAAATTATTTACAATCCACATTTGACTTGAAACACATACATATATGTGCACATACACACATAGGAAACATTTCCATAAGTGTATATGTATGTATATATTCACATGTATAGATTTGTTGCATAAAATTTGTTATTGAAATTTTTTTAAATCTACATTTGCTTTGACATTCATTTAAACATACACATGTATGTATACATGCATATACATATATGTGTATATGTGAATGTATCTATAACTTATTATATATCATATGTGACATATTTGATACATACATGGTATATTTGTATATAAAGGTGTTTGTAAATATGTGTGCATATGTGAATATGTATATAAACACACATATATGTATATATGTACATATACATACATACATACATACATATATATGATATGTATATGTATGTAGCTGTTGAGACCTTACCACTGGGTGAGAAGACCTGTCGTCTGACAAGAGGAATTAGAACCTTTGAGAGTTCCATTATTCTGGGTTGCCTGGACAAACTTAAATGCAGCAGCAATTTTCCTATGAAGAAAATAAGTATGTTAATTATACAACAAAGTGTTTAAAATGCAGAAACATATCTAACAAAACAGGAAGTAGAATATTAATCTGCCAAATTTCATTGATCAATAGAGGAAATATAATCATTAAAGTCAGGTTTATTTCTGGCAGCTGAAAAATCAGGTTTGGATAAGGAGCTTAACCTGGGATTTTTTTTTCAAAGGATAATAATAGAACAAAAGCATCCCTGTGATTGTTTCTGTTTAGGTTATTTATTGAAGGATCTTTTAAAAGTAGAAATATAAAAATTATGCCCTCATAATCCCTTTTTGGATGACATTAATATAACCAGTGCTTCACTTGGATTATTGAAATAGGGTTTGTGTGTGTGTGTGTGTATGTGTGTGTGTGTGTGTGTGTGTGTGTGTGTGTACATATATGTTTGGGGTTAAGTGACTTTGCCTAGGCTCACACAGTTAATAAGTATCTGAGAAGATGTTTAAATTCAGTTCCTCCTTACTCCAGGACTAGTGCTCTATCCACTGTGCCATCTACCTGCCATAAAATTGGCTCTTAATTTGGCTTTTGCTTCAAGTTTCTACTTTCTCTCTTCAATCTTGACTTTACATAGTTAACATATTGATAGTACCAAAGCCCAGGCCTGTGCATGTTCTCTTGCTCAGTAACTCCAATGATTCCCTTTTATCTTTGGGATCAAAAATGAACACTTCTGTTTGGCATTCATAAGTTTTTCTAAGGGGTTCAAATCTACATTCTCAGCTGTGTAACTTCACATAGTCTAGGATCTCGTCAACTAACCTTTCCTGTTTCTCTTATTTGATTTTCTATTTTCCATCTTTGCCCACTTTGTCTCCCATGCCTGAAGGCACTCCTTCCTTATCTCTATCTCTTAATATCTTTAGTTTCCCTCAAAGTTTAGGTCAAAAGCCACATCCCATTTGAAGGCTTTTTTGATTCCTCAAATACTGTTACAGTTTCACTCACAAAATTACCAGGTATTTATTTTTGATCACCATGTATTTATTTTGTATATACTTATGTGGATACATGTGGTTTCCCCAATGGGATCCCTGGGAGGCTGGTACTTTTTCATTTTTATCATTCTATTTCTAGCATCTAGCAGAGTGCCCGCCACAAAGGAAATACTTAATATACTTTTTGTTTATATACTAATTGATTAAATTCTCTCAGGATATATGTAATATGTATTATTGGGATGGGAGGGGATCTTCCTTAAATATCTTATAAATGCTTACCTACCTGTAATCACTGAATGGATGGTTGTTCCAGTCAGAGACTGGTTAAAGTCTGGTTTAAAAAGGCCAAGGTCTCCCACTACATCCAGGGCCATCTCTAGTTGTCTTGATGTATATCTGGCCACTGGACTCATATGGCTCTGGAGGACAAAGTGAGGCTGAGGACTTTGCATAGCCCTTCACCACTTAAATTCAATTCACTTGCATATCATGGCCCTGATGTTATGATCCCCTTCAAGAATGAAGGACAAACATTCTGATTATATGCCTAAGTCAAAGACTGCATAGAAATATTGATTTAAAGATCGAAAAAACCCTAATTTTCCATTCTGCTTCTTACCACAGATATATTTTATGACATATGTTTTAGGTACTAAAATTTTTAGTCATAGCCTTAATGGCATCAGTGTTCTGATATGTCACCATCTAAAGTTTCTGGATTCAATGTGAAGTTAACCAGGATGGTGACTACCCAAGTGGAGAAGAGAATATGTATCAAAGATTAATCTGAAACAGTAAATGACTATTTCACATATGTCCTATGATACTGTTGTTTAGCAGTTCAAAAATGTTACCTTATTATATTTCGTTTGCCCAGGTATCTGAAATTTTGAAGACAAACGCTGAAAGATAAAAAAAAAAAGATGTCAAATTCTTAATAGTAGTACTGTTTTCAGGGACCAAATTACTTACATTTAGAATATTCACATTCATAGAGCTAGGCACATGGCCTGGATCTATGTTTTCAATGATATAGCAAACTCCCAGGTAAAGAAACTATCAGTAAAAGTGCCAGTATTCTCAGTAACTTACAGAGTTATCTAGAACAAAACTTAAACTGTGGGTTATGATACCACCTGGAGTTGTGTAACAGAATGTGAGGGATCATGCAATTATGATTTATTATCAATAAATCTTTGATTTGTATTCTATTTTATGTATCTTATATACCCAGGATCAGGTAAAAATTTCCCAGGTGAAGAGAACGAGTAGAAAAATTTTAAAAAGCCTTGGTCTAGAAGAATGGAAGAGGTAAGTCCGGGGTCACCTGATCAATATGTGCCAGACAACTGTTGATCAAGAGTAGAAAAAGTTTAAGAAGCCTTAGTCCAGAAGAATGGAACAACACTTACCCTTTCAAACCCCTGTGTTCCAAATTTTTTCTCCCTCTGTCCCCAATTCCCTCTTCTACTAGACACTTGTTATAAATCATAGTGTCATCGAATGTTGAAGCCAGAGAAGTCAGAAAAAGTCTCATCTAATTTCCTTATTTGTAGATATGGATTCTGGCTGAAGGTCAGCAAGGTCATGAAATTGTTAAGTGGCATAACTGAGATTTGCACCCAGAACTGTGCTTGTAATCCCAGTTCATAAAAAGATGATTGTTAAATTTCTAGTTTGAATGTTTAATACCTTCAGAATAGTTGAATACTACAAAATAGAGTGCAAATGCTACAAATTAGGACTTGATCTATTTTTTCTGATGACTTAAGAAAGTCTTAAAAAGATGGAGAAAATGTTAAAATTCATATGAGACTTAAAAGTATGTCATGCATTTTCAAAGAGTCAGTTGTTAAACATTAAACATCAATGCTAACACATTGTGGCTTGAACTTAAGTTCTAATTCCAACTAGAGCATCCCTCCCTCTACATGATATTTCTTCCAATCCCTTAATTCCCCATTCAATTTACTAAGTAGGTGTTTATGACACCTGGAGGGAGAAAATCATAAAGAATAAATAATGAACACAAAACATATAAATATGTATTCTAAATACATATTTGTGTGTGTAAATATAAATTTAAATATGTATACTTATACAATATGGCCACATATATACACATGCACACATATATACATACATACATGCATATAATGCATACATATAAACAATATATATAATTAAGTTTCAGGACTTACTCCAAGATGCTGAAGAAATCAGATATTTCTGACATGGGTGCCCTTTGCCAGTAGGAAATCAGTGTCTCTGGAAGCGAATGTCAAATAGCATGAGCTTATTTGAAACCCAGTAGATTTTCTGGTACATAAAAGTTGTTTCAAAGAGATTTCTTTACCTTCTGAAATGGTCTTCATTATGTGGAGAAAGCACATCAGGAGACTCCTAGTTTCTGCTTGATCAAGTTTGTCATATCTCAGCGTCAGGCCTATCAAGGACAGCGGCCTTGCGATCTATTGAATCAAAGCCACAGTAGTTACTGGACAAGATCAGATACTCTCAGTATCAATCATGACAGTGGGGCCCTAAGACTTATTTTATTTTTTGGTGGGGTGAGAGAACGCATACCTTTTCACAGTTGTCAGTTTTCTCACTGCTTTTCTCGTTGGTGCTCGGATTGGAGTCAAGACTTGCAAGTGAAGCTCTGGAGTCACCATGGTTTACTGTAGAAATAGCTATTGATGAAAAAGCTGCAAACAAAGCCACAGCACACACACTAAAATGGGATGTATGATTACAGAAAGTGAAATTAAAATGAGAACTTAAAAAGCCATTAGTCTCACAGTGACACCTAGAGATGTAATTAGGGCAGGGGGATAAGGGCAATATCCTGTGGCAATAAAATTTAGCTGGTGCTGACAGAACTTGAACTCTTTCAGAGTAAAAATAATCTATCTTAGTAGGTCAGTATTGATAATAATCCAGCAAGACAGGAAGCTATTAGATTTTATACCTTTTCCTCCCACAATATGAAATTGCCTCAAAAAGTTGATTTGAAAGGCCTCTGTTCTGTTTCTAGCTATCTATATATTTGATGAGGTCTGCTATAGGTAGGTACTGGAATTGCTAATTATGAGTCCAGTGGCTCCTTTGTTGATATGTCAATAAGTAAAGTTCCTGGATTCAATGTGAAGTGAAAGTGGTCTGAACTAGGATGATGTGAATATAAGTAGAGAGAAAACTATGTTTGTGTATATGAATAAATGTGTTATATGTATATATATATTTGTATATATGTACATAGACAGATACACACACACACATATATATATGTATATATATATATGTATATATATATATATATATATATATATATATATATATATATAGAGAGAGAGAGAGAGAGAGAGAGAGAGAGAGAGAGAGAGACAGAGAGACAGAGAGACAGAGAGACAGAGACAGAGACAGATAGGGAGAGAGAAACAGAGAGAAAGAAAGAGAGAGAGAGAGAGAGAGAGAGAGAGAGACAGAGACACAGACAGACAGACAGACAGACAAGATCCAAGAGAGCCAGACACACACACACACACACACACACACACACACACACACACACACAAGGCCAGAGAAAGAGAGAGAGAGACAGGGAAGCAGAAAAATATAAACAGAAAAAGACTTGGAGGGACAGAAACACACAAAGAGACAAGGAAAGAAATACAGAGAAATAGAGACAGAGGACACAGAAAAAGAGAATCAGAGAAAGTGAGAAAAAAATAGAGACAGAGAAAATTTGGCAACTGACTTTACTTGTGACATGGATGAGATTGAAAAATGACAGCAGATTTGTAAAATTGGGTTACTGGAAGTACAGCATTCAGATGAGTTTTTTTCCCCTGAGGCAATTGGGGTTAAGTGACTTGCCCAAGGTCATAGAACTAGGAAGTGTTAAGTGTCTGAGGCTAGATTTGAACTCAGGTCCTCCTGACTTCAGTGCTCTATCCACCACTGCACCAACTAGCTGCTCCAAATAGGTGAGTTTTTTTTAAACTGTTAATTTTGTTTCAAACTTATTGCTTTTGAGTTTATCTATGGAATATTCAGTTTGAAATATCGAATACAGTTTGTGATGATAGACTGGAGCTTAGCAGAGAGACTAAGAATGAATATATACATCCCAAGTGCTTTGCATAATCATTGAATTCAATGGGCTGATGAGATCATACCATGAGAGAGTAAAGGGGGAAGAGAGAAGAGGGAATAGGACAGAATCTTGTGGCATAATTGCAATCAATGTGTATGACATAGATGAAGAGCAAGTGAAAGAGACTGAGAAGGATTGCCTAGTCAAGTAGGAAAAGAAGAAGATACCCATCAGAGTCAGATGCTGCAGAGGCATGGAGAAGGATGGAAACTGAAAAGGGCTGTTAAGTTTAACAACTAAAAGATCTTTGGTATCTTTTCAGAGATTACATCGAGTTGAATGACAAGATTATTATCTAGATGCAGAGGGTTTAGGAGAGATCAATAGAATAGCAATTGAAAATATTGAATGTTATTGCTGGTTTCTCCACCAAGGAATTTAGCTGAAGAGAGGAAAAATATAGGATGATAGCTAGCAGGAATGACAGAATCTAGTGAGAATTTCCTATTTTAAGGATGGGGGGATTTGTGTATGTTTGTTGATAGTAGGGAGTGAACCAGTAGGTAAAAGACTGGAAGATTGGAGAGAAGGAGATGGTTGTTGTAGTCTGCTGGAGTATAAAATAAAAATTCATGAAGAGACTCTTTTTTGAGGAGTTTTCCACTTATGGTATAATGTAAGAACATCAATTCTAAAAGTGACCTTTCTAAAATAGTGATTAAAATTGTATTTTAAAGCTGGAAGACTATTCTAATTCTCAACAGTGACCAGCCATGGGCTTTAGTTCAGTAATGGAATGATGAATCTTGGTATTTTAGGAGTTAGAGTGGGCAGAGGCCTGAGAAGTCATATAGTCATTAGATTATAAACTATAACACTATAGATTGAGAGCTGAAGGGTGATGAGAAGCCATACAGTCCAATCTTGTAATTTGCATTGAAGAAACTGAAACCCAGAGAGATAAATTTCCTCCAGTGTAGATAACTCCCAAAGATTAAGTTGAAATAGATGGAAAATACAGTGAGAAATCATAAAGTCTTATCCAGATATGTAACTAATAAACCAAGCAATTAATCAACACACATTTATGAAGCTGTTATTCTGTGTTAGGTCTTGTACTAAGCATGTAGGATACAAAGAAAATGGGACAACAATCCCTGACATCAAGTAGCTTACTTCCTAAAGAGGAATACATATTTTAAAAGTGGTCTGAATGATCAGAGTGAATTTCTAATATTTTGCAGAACTTTGGACAGGATGTGATATACATACTTTTCATGGAGACTGGTTACTGACGGCTTTTCTACAGTGCAAGGTGGAAAGCATTGGGGGGCGGGGAGAGGAGGAAGGCTTGTATACAGAGTGACAATGATGTGTCAAATACAAAAATGATCAATATTCAGTTAGGCTGTTATTTAGGAGTCTAAAGGCAGGGTTGATCTACTACTACAAAAAGGGTTCTCTTTTTCTCTGTTCCTTTGTACACGTATGATCCAGACTCACAGAAATGAACTGGCAAAAAATACAATGAGATGATGAGATGTAGATGAGGTTGATGAACATGAATTTTCATCCATTCCCAAATACCTGCTATAGAGTTTAGAACATCTTTAGAAAATGACGTGTCCACAGAGTTAGCATGCTTCATAGCTGACTGGCTCTGAAATCCTCCATTGGTGCTCAAGTCATCCCTGGATCCCTGCATTTCAAAAGAAACAGCCTGGTTCATTGTAATGAGCGAAATGATTATTAATAACCAATGATTTGGAGAAACCCAGAGATCTCCCCTTTTCTGTAGTCCTTATTTCAAAGTTTAATCTCTTAAAATATGTTAATTTACTCTCCCGAATCTTGGTCAGACACCACCAAACTTTCTAGTGAGGTTTGGGTAAGGGTAGATTCTTTGGATAGTCTGCCCAAGGGGTGTGTGTGTGTGTGTGTGTGTGTGTGTGTGTGTGTCTGGCGCTGCACGTGATATAGAAATAAATGGCATAAATCAAAGTTCATTACAATAGATTCAGCCCTCCAGCCATTCATTCTCTCATTAATTGTTAACCAATCAGACTCCAGTGCTACCCTCAGGAACACTTCTCTTTTA
Organism: Sminthopsis crassicaudata; assembly: GCF_048593235.1. Taxonomy (NCBI): domain Eukaryota; kingdom Metazoa; phylum Chordata; class Mammalia; order Dasyuromorphia; family Dasyuridae; genus Sminthopsis; species Sminthopsis crassicaudata. Next base: position 56,975,397 of record NC_133619.1, on the reverse strand, counting down.
AGTGCACAAAAGCTGTGAATTAGCTTTCATGATCATCTTTGGCATTGGAGAGTACCATTAATTTCTTTTTAATAAAATTCTGGCATTATTGATAAAATGACTAATTACTCAGAAATTATGTCTCTTGAACTTTTTCAACAACACAGGAACAGCCCAATGTACAATGAGTTAAACTCATATGTGGATTCTTTATTAAACTTTTTTTTTTTATCACAGCACAAATTTTATCCTTCTCCAAAGCCAATTTATCAGATAATGGTGCAATTTATCTTTGTCTGGACACCCTACTGATCTATGGATGCTTTTAATCTATGAAAACCTGAATAATATTTCTTTTAATAACTTAGAGTGAAATGATTCCTGGAAGCCTCCTGTGTTCTTGATTTTAGGGATAAAATCAAGATGAACATGCTAGAGTGGGTTCCAAAAGACACAAATTTATATGCCCACAGAACACACTACCTAAGACAGACATTCTTCCTTAGTTACTGTGGCCAAAACATTTATTTCCTCATGAATAATCCGGAATATATACTTTTCTTAGCTTAGCTGGGCTGATTGTTGGATAATAGGCATGCAATTCATCACTGCACTCATCCTTGAAGCCTTTCCATCTTACAAGAAGCTGACAGAACTCATGGTTTGCTATCATAACACTTAAAAATTCATGGTTATTTTCCACACCATGTCAAGACATTGTTAGTGGGACAATGGTGTGTGTCATTTGGTAGACACTGGAAATCCAGAAAGTATTGAATCTGGACTGCTAGGAAACTTGGTTAGATAGGCCACATTGTAAATTGGGGCTTTGACTGTGATGTTTAAAATGTTTAAGAGACACAATTTCTAGGTAATTAGTCATGTTATTAATAATGCCAGCTTTTTATTAAAAAGAAGTCAACGGCTCTCTCCAATGCCAAAGATGATCATGGAAGCTGGCTCACAGTTTTTATGCCCTTGGAAGAAATATATTCCTGAGGATGGCACTTGTTAATTTTGTTATATTGGTTGAAACAAGTAGTTCCCTTTACTGTTTTCTCAGGTTGGGATAGAGGAAACTGTGGAAGTTTGTATGAAGTATTATAGAGTGATAAGGGGATAGGAGTGAAAATAGCAACAAAAGAGTTGGGGAGAACATGATGTGAACTGACCAGGCTATCTGGGAACATTATAATCACAGCAATTCTTCTATGTGGTAAGGAAGTGCCAGGGTCCAGATTCATGATTTCATCAGTATAGCAAAGAACTCCTGGTAAGGAAAGTCACTTCACTCAGTGCAGATTGGTGCACTTTAAAGTAAAATGACTTGTCAAAGATCATATGTGTCCAAGGAAGGAATTAAATTCATGTTTTTCTGCCTCAGTTCATCATGTCATGCTGCATATTTATGGGAGGGAAGAACATTGTTAGGATTTTGATTGTTAGCAGGAAAAAGGGAAAATGTAAATAGTACCAAGGAGATGCTCAAGATATGGTAATTGATTGGAGTGAATATTCTAAAGATATAACTCTGATATTGGTGGTTTAGAATAATGTGGTTGAAATAATGCATCATCCCTGCTTTATTCCTAGAGTCACAAACTTCAGAATTGGATTCAACCTGGAAGCCAAACCATTTAACCCTTTTAATTTACAGATGGAAAAGCTACTTGCAGAGAGAAGACCCACCTAAGATTACAAAACAGGAATTTGCTTCTGACTACAAATTTCTTGCTTTTCTTACTATATCATGTTCAAGGGAAAAATGAGCTGATTGTTAAAAGAAAAATTACAATAAAGTTTTGAAGCATCATGTAAAGGTACCTGATTAGAAGTATTGACTGTAAAAGGAAACAGATCCTTCAGATAAATCCTTGGCATATTGTCAAGCAGCATGCCATAGAGAGGCATATATAAAGTGGCTATTTGGGCCTGTTTATCCTAGAAAGAAAGGTAACAACAACAAAAAAAGAACCCTTTAAAATCAATGACATTATGGTATTATTTTTGCTGAATGTAATTAGGAGTTTCAAGGAGTTCAGGGGAAGGAGAAATCACTTACTGGTTCTTTGTATCGATCATCAAATGAATGCTTAGCCATTATATTTTTAAGAACAGCTAAAGCTAAATGTCTGATATCTTGGTCTTCTTGCAGTGCAAAGCCGACCTCTCGGAGCAAAATTCCAATTAAGAAATGTTTCCGACAAAATTCATTGGTGACAGTGTATTCAGGCATATCTTGGTCAGGAAAGATAAAAATCTTATTTTAATATCGTGAACTCAGAATGTTAAAAAATTCCAATAATGAAGAATATATTTAGAATGAAATACTGATGTGTCCAAAGGACCTCATAAATATCGTGCTAGATTGTACCAAGCCATAATTTATTGGGAGTGACTATATGTGTGATAATTATTTCAGGTTACCTATTTTAATGTAGCAAGGAAGATAACATGGTTTCCAAAAGTAGTTAACACTTTCAAATGATTCATCTATTTATGAACAATATGGTCTCTATAGTTTGGGGTCTTTTAGTTTGGAAAGCTGAAGCAGAACATTTACAGATTTGGTAAAATGTCCAAAGTTACAGCAAATAACAGAAAAGGACAAAAATAAAATAAGGCCTTCAAGCTCCATCCCAGGATCCCAGGAATCATTTAACCAACACACTTTAATATTCTTAATTTTATTTCTATCAATATAACCTCATAAAATCCAGACAGACTCCATTATACATGAAAATTTATGATAGGAACTAAGCTACTAGTCCATCAAAATATACTGGCTAAATAAAGATCACAAAATCATATATACTTAGATTTGGAAGATACCATGGAGGCCAGTGACTTCAATATGCTCACTTTGCAGATGGGGAAACTGAGCTAACTTAATGACCAGTCCATGGTGACACAGCTAATAAATATCAGGCTCTAGCAGTCTAGACACTGTTTCACCTAGCTATTTAATAGGCTTGAGACATACTGAAGAATTTTAAAAAATATATGTACACTACTTTATGCATACAGATATACTTGGCTGCAAAATTTTGTTTATTAGTCAGTCCAAGAAAATTCCAGATGCATTAATAAGTTTTAAAATGTCAAGGATTTTGATTTAGAGAATGAAGTGCAGTTGAAAGTGAGCTTATGCAGGCTTGAGAATTGAATAGGTGAAAGTTAAAATTCAATAGATCGTTAGGATGAGTTGGATTATAAACATAATATAAAGCAACAGGATATATGTCAATATCTGAATGTGAAGGGTTATATAGACATGACCAAACTTTTTTTTAAGTACTTATATGTTATTTCAAGGGATCATATTTTGAAGTTTATAAAGATAAATACATAATTATGATAAACTCATAAATATTTACCTGATGCATGTAGCTCCTGAGTTGATTCTGAAGGTGTCAAAGGGTCTTGAATTAATATAAAGAAAAAAAACAAAAAGTCAGCTGTTTGTATGAATATATATTTTTTTGCAGTAGTAAAACTGCATACTAGATCTTTTTTTGATGTCTATATTGATTGTTCTTATTGGAAAATGATGAAAAGGTAAAATTATGACATGGTCTACAATGAGAGGGTTGCTGTTCAATAATATGTTTTTTGGAGAAAATAATAGACTGCTTCTATTTAAGGATTTAAATAGAAAAGTACAAGTCAAAATTTTTCAAAAATGAAATTTCATTCTTTATCTTTTACTCAGTATTAATTTTTCTTTACTGAACTTTGCTTTCCTAAAAGATACTCTGCATTTGCTGCTTCCACAGTGAAAAATATACAGCTAGAAACTCTAAGCTGTTTTTATATCAAGGATCAGGAAATAGATTCTATTAGTTGATAAGACCAAATTATTAAATGACTGAAATTATCAGATCCAAAGCAGCTGACCCAGCAAGAATTGATGAAAAGCATTAAATATTTGATAATTATAATCTTGGGTTTTATTTGACTGAACTAGGTATATGGTTCCTGGATAATCTTAGGTCTACAAAGAAACAGATAAAACAGATAAAAATCACATAAATTTTAAAAACCTGACAAAAATAGGAAGCAAATTATTACCTGGAATGTTGGCTGACCGTATGGGGAGACACAAAGGAATAAAATGTTCATGATAGCATACTTCTTGTAGAAAATCAAATTTGTACTGGCTTAGGGTCTAAAATAAAAACAAAAGTCAGTCATTTAGTACAAAATAGTTGATAAAATTGTCATATGGTTATAATTTCTCTTCTACACTGAAATGATGCTCATTCATTCCTGTTTTGTGAGGATGTTGTGTTTTGGAAAATTAGGAGGATTGCTAGTGACATCTAAAGCCTTATACATTCTTTCTCTGTATTTCTGTCTCTCTCTCGTTCTCTCTCTCTATTTTTTTGTTATTTGTTTTTTTGTTCTGAGAAATCCAATTTAGTGTATAGGCAGCCCAGGAATACCTGAGTTTATATACTATCTCTGACATATAGTAGTTGTATGACCCTGGGGAAGAAACTGAACTTATTGCTCAAGATAACTCCATTTTTTTTGCCAAGAAACTGCCATTATTCATCAAAAGAGGGAATTTCCTCACTAATATCAGTGAAATCTTTTTGTTTAGTCCCTATTCCTATTCATGTTTTCTAAGATTTTATGTGTCTTAGTGGAAAGAGACTTCCAGGATTTGGAGTTAGCAGATCTTATTTCAAACTCTAGATGTACTTTTTACTGTCTCTGGATTTGAACTAGGCCATCTTTAAATATCCTTGTAGGTCCAACATGTGTTTCTGTGAATGAGCTAGAAGTACACAGTAATAAAAAGCAAATGAAGGCGAAAACACTGGAAAATGATTGGTCACTTATAAAACATTTCTCTGTCCCTAAGTATGGCATTAATTGTGGCTGAGTTAAAGCTTGCTTCTCTATATTATTTTCTGCTGCAACATGTAGAAACATGGGGTGAGTGCCATTTTCCCTCAAGCTGTAAATATATCCACTAACGATTCTACACTGGTGCCTCAGTGTGGTATGCAAGGGGGTGGACTTTGGCTCTCCAGGACCATTTCCATTGAGCAGAAGCTCTGGAAGATCTTAGCTGCCAAGCTTGTGAAGGCTGCCAATGCTGTTCCAATGCCAACCTGTGTATCTGTTATGTGAAAGTTCTGAATAACTTATTGCTAGAAGTTGGATAAGAGGTGATGAATTATGGAGTGAGCAGCAATTCTTGGAGCTTCCGAATAAGGTGTGGAAACTTTGCAGTCTACACTGGAAGAAGGTATGGTCACACATGGAATTCTGATACACTGAACTATGTAAAGATCATTCCATAGGAAAGCCTTGACAAAAAAGATCAAGTTATTTTGCCTGTGCTTTTCCTTGGTTTAGGATATTATATTATTGTTATATTATATCAGGCTATCATATCAACACTTTCCTGACCTAATGAAGCCATAGGGAACATCCAAAAATAAATTTAGGATATTTTTTTACACAATAAAAGACAAATGATTGAAAATTGATCATCAGACACACACAAGATCCTAGATTTAGTGCTGGAAAGGACTGGGGAGATCTTTTACTCTAACTGCCTTGGAGGAAGAAATTCCAAAGCTGAGAAAAGTGAAATGATATATTTGCTCAAGGTCACACAGAGAACAAGGAGCAAAGCTGGGAATTGAAGTCAGCTTCTCTGAGTCCAAATCCAGTCTTCTTTCCATTGGATCACAGTGCCTCAGCCTGGAATGTCTTCCCAAATTTGGACCAGAGAGATTGTGAATCCAAGTGATTTTACAGAAATTTATAATTAATAAATGTGAGAAAACACAAATATATTAAAAATAATTATTAAAAGAGTAAACTATGGCACATTTAAACCATAAGCCAGAAATATTCCACTAGGACTGTGTGAATAGAATGAGAAAATTATAGAATTGTAGATTCTTAAAAGAATTTGTAAGATATTCATTAGTTAGGGTCTTATTTATATTCCCTCTATTCTTGCAAATCATTTGTTTATTTGACTTATATTTTATGTCTTTCATTATATGCATTAAGGATGGCTCAGTAAATAACATTTAATTTCAACAATATTTTAAAGTTTCATTTGTAGCTAACAATCTCACTGAATATTTTCTAAACTTGTAATCATCATGTAAGATTTTTATAAGACTGATCCTTCACAACTGAATGACAAATGAGGAATGTAATTGATTACTATATTCATTATTTTATATTGCAAACATTTGTTCTATGCTGTAGCACAAAACTTTATAAGCACTGAGTGTGGTATTCTGGGAAAAGCACTAATTTAAAGAGATAGGAATGGGGTTTTACTTTTGAATCTTGGCTCAATTATTTATTACCTGTGTGACCTTGGGCAAAAGATGTTCCTTCTCTGAGCCTCAACCTCTTTGTCTATAAAATGAGGCTTTGGATTAGATGATCTCTATAAAGTTCTTTCAGTTCTAACAAGTCAAGATAAAATTCAGAATTCAAACTTGCATTGATTATTTCCAAAATGAGTTTTGACTGACTTCAAATGTAAAATCTAGAGTAAGACTAGGTCATTAGATGCGACTTATTCTAACCCCCTTATTTTCCTGATGAGGAACCAGGCTCAGAGAGAAAATAATTTACCTAGAGCTTCTGAATTTACATCCAGTTTTCATTACATCCAGTCTACATTACCGCAAATCTCCTCAAGAAGTGCTATGTTTATATCGAGAATTGGATGTGAAGGTAAGATGGATATCAATGAATTTTGTTGTTCTTTTTTAGCTGAATCTCACTCTCAATGGCTGTGACTTGGCAATATTTGGATTATTTTTAAATTTTGGGTAAAGCATGAAACTACCTAAGTGGATATAGTTTAAGAAAGAGAAAGAGGAAAGGGAACAAGTGTTTTTATTAAGTGCCTACTATATGTCAAGCATTATGCTAAGCACTTTAAAAATATCTCATTTGAGGGACTACAGATAACTGCAGTGGTTTCATGGAGTGATGATGATTTGGCATCTTAGATGATCTTGTTTTGAATCTTGGGTTTTTCCATTACTTAAAAGTTTTGACCAAGGTAAGGTACTTCAGCTCTGCTTAAATTTCCTGATTTGTAAAATGGTTATAAGAATAGCTGTAGTATAAATTTTAGTGTGATTTTGAGAGAAGCTCTTTGTAAACATTAGGATGCTTTCTTGAAACATGAGTCATTTAGATTATTACTAATAATACAGCTAATTCAGCTTTTGTTTCTGTCATTTAATGACTACATTTTGTCTTCAGAGGAAATTGATTGTCTAGATCACAAAAGATAATAGCCAATTTTCATCTATATGTAAGTCTATTACATATTTCCCTAACATTTTTGAGAGCTATAGATGGTCAAAGTATTCCCTACTCCTTATACTTTGATCATCCAGTCTACATTGGAGTAGAAGCCTGGTGCTGTCAGTTCACCCTTGCAACCTAGGTAGCAAGAAGAGAGACTGAATATATATATATATATATTTTTTTAAAGTAATTTATCCTGAAATATAATATCTTTCATATCAATAATGGATTAATCCAGGCAAGATTTATGCAGTTGTTCTTGAAGACTTATTTTATTTTATTCAGTCTTGTATATATTTATTTTTTTAATGTATGTATATATTTAGCATCCATCTGTTCATCTGTCTATCTATCTGTCCATTTACTATCAATATTCCCTTGAGATCTAGGCAGGAAAGAAAGAGAATGGATACACTACTTTAGAAAAGTCTTGATATATAACTTTTATTTAGTATAAATAATTTATGAATGGTACTTGGAATATCACTCTATTTTAGTTGGAGTCATATTTATATATCTATGTCTTTATTTTTCTCTCTGGGTCTCTCTCACTTATCTATTCACTTGAATGTTTGTTTTTGTGTTTATTAGCAGTAGGCCCGCCTTTTTATCTAGGTTTGCAATGCCATGGCCTTTTCCCAACTTGATTCCAACAATGACTGCTTAACTACCTCCCATGGAGTTAGGTGGCTTAGTTTATTCCTCTTTAGACAGCCTGGTGGCCTTCTTCTCCTGGGGTCTCACCTGGTGCCATACTTAGTGGGTCTACTTGATCAGCTTTAGCTCTACTGCAAATCAGAACTCTCAAAGTCAAGTGACCTTCTAGCTTCAGCTTTTTTAATGTACTACCACATAGCTAAGAGCCTTATATTTTAAAATATTATTATTTCTACAGATAATTCTTACCTTGAGATCATCTGAGGAGAACATGCTTACATAGTTGTTGACCATTTTAAATACAAATCCACGATCCAAAAATGTAAAGCAGCGCTAAGAAATAATAAGATAAGAATATGTTGATGTTGAGGACACTTAAATGCATTCAAATAAATTTAAATAGATCACTTAGTGTGTCATTTATACAGAAGTATCACTAAAATATTTTAAGAAGCCTTCAAGACCTGTATGAAATATTACTTTCAAAGTGGTAATTGTTCAAACATATGGAAAAAAGAAAGTTAAAAACATACATTTATTAATTTTTATAATATCTTTTGAAAGTTAGCAGGTGAGCAACATATTTCTTTTCCACCTTCCTTTTTTGTTTATAATCATATTTTATCTTTTATTTACACAAAAATGTTTTAAAGTAGTAAAGGAGTGGTGTGGTATAATATGAAATAAAAACCCTAAACTTGAAGTCAGGAGACATGTGATTATCTACCTTATTTGATCCTAGCTTTGAGTCATCTGACCTCCCTGGGCCTCTTTCACATCTGCTGTATTAAGGCTCCTACAACCCACAGAATTAAAGGGTAATTGAGTGAATCCTAAGAACAATGAAGTTGTAGTTGTCAAGACAAGTTGATAAGTCTTTATGAATAATGAAAACCAAGCAGAGTGATCCCCCTTTGTTATCACTGTTCATATCATCCCCTTCTAAGAAAATATGGAAGGACCTAAACTCCAACCTTCTCTGTTTTTTATTACCTGAATTATCACAGGTAAGCCACTTCAACCTTGTCAGCCTCAGTTTCTCACAGATCAAACAGGAAAACCTGATTTAGGTAAAATGTTTTGGGAATCTTAAAGCACATATTAATATCAACTGTTATTATCATTTTAAAGGCACTGGGGCACAGCAAAGGACTTGGAGTCAAGAGATCTCAGTTTGACTGCTACTCTTAACAGTAATTGAGCTTTATCCCTGTTCAAATCACTTTCATACTTTTTATGTAAAATGGAAACTCACACAATCTGTATCATAAGTCTGTTGGGACAAAGTACTTTGTAAGTATTCACATTTAAGACACCATAACTTAGGATGATTTTTCTTGTTAGAGATTGTCTTGGTAGCTGTACTCAAGTAAAGGTAGTTCTGGATTTTCTAAGGAGCTCATTGTCAGGGAGACACAATCAGGAGAGGTAACTACTGGTTATAAGGCTATTTCCCTCTTATTCCTGGAACCTCCCATTGGTCACACTTTTCTTTTGTTAAGGAATGAACAACACTGCACATTATCCACCAAAGTTGCAAAAGACATTATTCTAATGCCTTTTGGAATGAGGATTGCCTTCCTCAAATTATATCTATTAATCTGTCATTTGTTTCCATCATCTCATCTCTTGTCCCTTCCCCCTTCTCTCTCTATTTCTTTACATCACTTTCTCAGCTATCTCTCTGTGTATCTCTGCGTCTCTACAATCTGTTTGTCTCCATCATCTATCAATCTATGTTCATCCCCATCTTCCATTTGTCTGTTTATTTATCTATCTATATATCTCGGCATCCCTGTATCCCCTATATCTTTCTCTATATGTCTATCATCTTTCTGTCTATCTCTATCATCTCTATGTCTCCATCATCTACTAATTTATCTCCATTCTCATTATCCATTTGTCTATCTTCATCATCATCATTCTGTTGGTCTCTCAATCTATTATCTCTGTCAATCTCTCTCTCTCTCTCTCTCTTTCATCTCAACATTCATTTCTTTAAGAAGAGAAAGAGAAACAAATGGGTCATCTTAAAGTACTATAGAATACTTCCCCCAAGAAAATTTAATTGATTTATTTATTCTTATAAAAGTCAGCTCAACTCTATAAGCCACTGAAGATGAAGTGTTATGATTGTATTTCTTCTATCATCTGATCAAGAAGAAAAAATACTGCAGCATTTGAGTAATTGTAGTTGAACTAGAGGACTGATAGACATGATAGGACCATAGATTTCAAGCTGAAATGAATTTTAAGGTTTTAATTCCTTCATTTTATAGATGAATAAATTTAGGCTTAGTACGGTCAGGTAATTCATCAAAATTCTTACTGGCAAGGAACAACAAGTTCTTTAAAATATTAATTTGATAGATTGGTTGTGAGAGACAAACAAGCTTTTATAATTCATGATGCACAAAAATTTCTTTTCAATATCTGATTGCATTTTGCAGTCAACCCTTTTTTCATTTCTCTCTTGTGCTTCCTCACCACAGTATCATTCACATTCTTGATTTATCTACTCCTAGCAGTAATTTCTGTGTAAATGAAATACAAATAGATAGTGAGGGAAAAAATATAGTACAGAAAATAAAGGCTATTAAAATCAACATTATTGAGAATGAAGTCTTTTTCATTGCCTTCTTTGGTGACTTATCTTTTAATTTTTAAGATTCAAGGAGAATGAGTTGGTAATTTTGGAATGATTGTGCTCATTCTTCTCAATGCATTGTTTTATTCAACATTTTATATAGAATTACTCAAACTTAATCTTGGAAGGGAATGTAAAATTCATCCATTCTAACCCATATGCAACTGAGAATCCCCTTTCCACAATATTGGCAAAGTTGATTCTGGTAGCATCCACAGTAACAAGCGGTCATCCAGTGTCAACATTAAGAACATTAGGGAGGGGAAACCTGCCACCTCTTGAAACATCCCACGCCATTTTGGGGTAGCTCTTATTAGAAACTCTAGAGGGTAGCTAGCTGGATAGAGTACCAGCTTTCTTCCTAATCTGGCCTTAGATACTTACTAGTAACCCTGGGTAAGTCATTTTAACACTATTTGATTCATTTCTTCATCTATAAAGTGAGATGGAAAAGGAAATGGCAAATCACTACAGTATCTTTGCCAAAAATAGATAGGACTAAAAAATAGCAATTATTTTCCCTTATCTTGAGTAAAAATTTATAAACTTCTACAAGTTAACAAAGTCTAATTACTCTTCCACAGACAGCTCTTCACGTACCTATAGAAAGCTATCCTCTTATTCCTACCCAACCAACTCCTTGCTTCTCTATGTCAAACATTTCCAGTTCTTTCAGCCGCTCTCCCTTACAGTATTATCTCTAGGTGCCCCAATACTCTAGTTGCCTTCTTTGAAGACTTTACTGCCACTCAAAATCCTTTCTAAAATATGATATCCAAAATCATATTTCCATGTCCAAACTCAATATTTCAAATGGAGTTCAAAGGCCAGAATATAGTGGTACTCTTACTATACACGTTTTGGACAATACATCATTTTAAAATAGGCTAAGATCTTATTAGCTTTTCCAGGTATTTACATCACACTGAATTAGAATTCCATTAAAAGCCCCATATCATTTTCAAACAAACTTCTGTCTAGCCACATCTACTCCATCTGGCACTTATGAGGTTGATTGAGCTCAAGTGTAGGACTTGACATTTCTTGCTATTAAATTCCATCCTATTCAATTCAGCCTTCTAGTCTGTTGCAATCTTTTTGGATCTTGATACTTGCCTAATGTGTTAGATATACTTCCTAGATATATGCCACTTGACAGTTTGATAAGTGCCTGTGCCTTCATCCAAGTCACTGATAAAAATGTCAAACAGAAGAGTATAAAGACAGATCCCTGGAGCATTCTCAACTTCTCGTTTTGAATACACCCTCCTAATTTACAATGCTGTTCTCCTTCCTCTTTACTTATTTTATTTCTTCTGAATAAGTTATATTTATTCTTAGAACTATATTCTTGAGTCCTGAAATTTCAGTAATAAGTATGAGGTCATATTTGTCCCCCTTAATTATACTTTCTAGCTGACTTTTAAGAAATGTCTTATGGATAATTTCTGTTCTGTGTCATAGTCTTTTTCCTTTTAAAAAACTAATTTTTCAAAAAAAATTATGGAATAAAATAAGCATTTTCATAACATAGTACAACAAAAAGATGATTGCACATGAAACCATAAATCCACTATAAACAACTTGCTATTTCTTTTACATATACAACAAAGTTATCATGTAAATTTCCACTCCTCTCCCTTTTTTTTCAAACATGCCATGCCTCCTCCAGAATAAATTCCACCCTTGTACAAAGAAGAATACCAATTAAGCAAAAATATCCAATGATGATTTATTTCATGCATTTGTCTATAGATATAGACTTTGGCTCCTTCTTTGGATTTTGTTTTACAAATTATTGGTTGTTTCTGTTACTATTCTTATGTTCTAACTGCTAGCTAAGAAGACATATGTGTAAGTAGTACTCTCCTTTTCCCTTTTCTCTTTTTACCTTTGAGAAGAAATGAAAGAATATAAGAAAAACATTTTGCCAGGCTTTGTTAGTGTTATTCCATCTGTAGTTCCATGCCCACCCCTTATATATTTTAAGTTATGGTGTAGAAATCTAGATCCTTTTCTCATTTACCATCTTCTTTAACAAGCTATTTATTTCCCAGATCTACTTTCACCTTTGCAGCATCTGCTTTCACATGATGTGATAAAAACACTACCTAATCCTATAATACCAGGATTTCATTAGTTCTATCTGACCCCTAATTATATTAATAATTATTAGGGGTGTTTATGTGCCTGTGTGTGTGTGTGTGTGTGTGTGTGTGTCACACAGAAAGAAGCAAAGAGATAGAGAAGTTTTATAGTTGAAGGAAGGGGAGGGGAAAGGGATTAGAGCATTTGTTAATTCATTTAATAAGTATACAAAAGCAAAAGACCTATTCTGTTGATATAAAGCATCTAAAATGTTAAGAGTAAGGAAAAAAACAGTATATTAGGATTTTTTATTGTCTGAACCTGTGACTTCATTAGTGTAAGGAATTGGCAATATGAAAACTCCACAATACAGATGGGCATTTTACTTGTAATTTATAGTGTAATAGAGTTGCCTGGCTATGGAAAGGTTACTTGTTTCATAGAGGCAGTAGCCTGTATTTGAACTTGGTTGCTCCTGACACCAGGGCCTATGCACTGTCCACTATGCCACCTAGCTACACTTCCCATACCCCTTTTCTTTTTGAAAATATTTTCTAAGAGAGCTCAGAGAGTCTCAGTTTCTTTATGAGCAAAATGAAAAGGGTTGGTCTAGGCAATTGCTAGGGTATGGTCCAGTTCTATAATCCTATGATACTATGAATGCTATAGGAGAAGGATGTTGCCAAGCAACAGATTTTTCTCACAGTTGAAACACAGAACCCTTGGTAGTCAGTCCTGTGATGTGACATGACCATCACATCAGTTGAATTAATACCTGGTCTTTTTTTCACTGAGACTTTAAAACTGAAAACAACCACAACCACATAAACATAAGACCAGAAAAGTAGTTTTATAAAAATCACTTATGAGAAAAGGCTCTTTACATGTTTAGATAATAATAAAGAATTTGCATGATCACTGTAAACTATGATATACTAATTAGAAATTGGTGAATTTGTGATAGCGAAGGTGATGGCAGAACCTCAATTTGACATTTTATTTATCTCAAAGAAATTTTATTTACCTTAAGAAATCTGGCAACACTCTGGTTTGCTCTTCTTGTTTCTTCAACAGCCTCTTTGTACTTCCAACTCACATGGTCTGAGATGACCATTACTAATGCATCCAGTTCACTTTGGTAAGAGTAAGGAAACCTCTGAGCCCGTGGAAGCTAAACAAAGAGCAGATGCATTTAAAAATGGGATATATGTGTTACTCAACTTAAAATGCAATCTATCATATTAATTTAATATAAGGGATTGAGTGCTGAAATTCAAATCAATAGGTTTGGGATTAAGATTCTTTTTTCTGCCCCTTACTACTTATGGAATCTCAAGTGCATCTCTTAACTCTCAGGGTCTTGTGAATTTCCTCATCTGAAAAATGAGAGGGTCAGATTAGATGATATCTGAGTCACCTCCGTTTTTAGAATACTGTAATTCTAATTAGCTGTATCTTGTTATTTAATTAATCCTAATTGTTAATCCTGTACTAACTAATATTATTTTGAGGATCATATTATAAGACCAAGAAAATATATTGCACATGTTTAACCTATATCAAATTGCTTGCTGTCTTGGGGAGAAGGAAGGAGAGAAAAGAGAAAGAATAATTTGGAATACAAGGTTTTGCAAAGGTGAATGTTGGAAACTATCTTTGCATGTATTATCATGATTATCTTCATTTAATTTCAAATCAATATCATTTATTCCATTAAGTATTTTTATCCTTTTCTTCAGGATATCCAAATACTTGATTAAGAAAAAATAATTAGCATTTATGTAGCACTTTAAAGGTTGCAAAATATTTCACAATTATTATCTCATTTGATCCTCACAACACCTCTAGAAGGTAGGTCTTATTATCATTCTCTGTGTTACAGATGAGGAAACTCAGGCAAAGAGAGATTAAGCGACTTGCCTAGTGTTACACAGCTAAAAGTTTCTGAGGCTAGATTTGAACCCATGACTTCTTGATTCCAAGTCCAGTGATTAAAGAGATCAATTTGTGTGGTGCTTCAATTGTATCTTCATAATTCCTACATATACCACAGTTTCTGGGGGAAATTCTGTGGATAAAGAACATGGGCCAAAACCTCAAGATGACCATCAGATATTGTACATTTATATCTGAGAATATTCAATGGGCTCCTTGAAAGTCCTCCAAGGTTATATATAAGTTTTTTAAATTGAAGTGGATCCGGTAATTCACAGTTTCTGCTTGATTGCTTACATGTTTATTTAGTACAATGAGATTCAGGAAGAGATTTTTTTTGGCCACAATAACCATTCATACAGTGATATTAGACTCATTTTAAATGAAGAAGAAACTAATGCTATAAGTGGTTAAGTAGTAGCAAGACAGCACAGAGAATAATGTCCTAGATCTGGAGTCAATAAGACCTGAATTCTTGCCTCAAATACTAGCTGTGAGACAAAGGTTAAGTCACTTAAACTCTGTCTCCTTCAGTTTCCTTATCTGGAAAGAATAGAGATAATAATAGCATATAGATCTCAGGGTTGTTGTGAGGATAAAATGAGATAAAGTTATGTTAGCCTCTTAAAGTGGTATTTAAATACTACCTATATGTCACCATAATTAATCAATTCATTTATTACTCATGGCTACATAAAGTAAGTGTTATAGCCAGCAAACCAGTCTCTTAACTCCCAAGGCCAGTGATCTTTCCCTAAAATTATGCCATGACCTGAGGAGGAGAAAATATCCAGCAGCTGTAATTGAAGTGGAAAATCTTACTAATCCTGTAATCTGATACCAAGTCAACTTGATAAAAAAGTTAAACATTCAGTAATTTATCTTAAAGCTTTGTCTATATGATATCAAACTTAAGAATACTTATATACTCAGACTGTGACTTTTCAGCTTTCATTTGAATCTGGAATTTTGAGGTTCAACTTAATTGTTAGGTTATCTTGGTTTTTTCCTGGTTCAGATCATAGGGTCATATTATAACTATGTTTTTTTTTTAAAGAAAGGGCTTATTTATGAACTCAGGTTCTTTTACTGACTTTGTAAGAATACACACTTATTTGATAACCAGTCTTACCTCAATTTTCTTTGTGTCAACCAAGTGCTGCGCCATTGACTTTGAGATAATGTCAAAGAAGAACCAGGAATGCTGAAAACAAACAAACAAACAAACAAACCAAGATACAAACTCATCTTCATGATAGAAAGCCAACCTATATTGCATTCACCCGCATTTATCAATCATATGAAATATATCTCAAAAACTTTCTGAAATTCATTATTAGAAAGTTAAATGTGACAAATAGAGAGTGCCTGGTCTAAAATGAGATCAAATCCAGCCTCAGACACTTAATGTCTGTGTGACCCTGGGCAAGTCTCTTAATCTTATTTGCCTCAGTTTTCTCATCTGGAAAATGAGTTGGAGAAGGAAATGGCAAACCACCCTGTATTTTTACCAAGAAAACTATAAATGAGGTCATAATAAGTTGGACATGACTGAAATGACTGAACAACAATAAAAATGTGACATGAGTTAAATTTAAATTTATCATTTCAGAAGGCAAGATATCTGCTAAGTTCATGACTTCACAAATAAAATTTAAATTCAGGACAACTTTTTGCATGTAACCCTTTCCTCCGGGTTTAAGAATGAAGGATTCTTCTTTCTAAGCTTCAGAGCAGGCTATAAGGTGTTAACCATTTTTCTTATTAAAGGTTTACTCACCATAGGACATGAATTTCATTTGCAATGGGTTCCTTTTGACTTAAAAATAAATTTATCTCTTTAATTAAATTACTAATATTTTTTAAAAATTAAGTAAACATAGAATTTTTGATGGTAAAATAAATTTAACAACACTTGGGGACACAATCATTTTGTCTCTATGGAAAATAATTCCAGTACACACATTAACAGAGAAAAACAAAATCAAGATAATTTCAATGGCTTTAATAAGAGTAAATTAAGCCAAATATCCTAATGCCTTTCTCTACTATTTTACTTATTTATATTAGACTAGCTATCTCTTGTCAGATAATTGTAAGGCTTTTCTCCCCATGGTAAAGTTCAGTTTTACTTGTTCTACTACTGCATGAAATATTGATGAGCCCAATATCACCCAGAGTAAATTTTCATCTTAAAATGCTATAAAAAATCCCAAATAAACAAAAATCTTACCATTTAGGTGACAATGTGGTACAATGTAAGGTGCACTGGCTTTTGAGTTAGAGAACTTGGGTTCAAATCTCATCTCCGAGGCTTACTTAAGACTTGTGTTATTTTGGGAAATGACTTAAATTTATTGGGCCTCAATTGCTCTATTTATAAAATGAAGGATTTGAGCTAGATGGCTTCTGATGTTCTTTCCAATTCTTGTCCCAATATCCTATGAACTAAATTCATGTAGCAAAGTTTTACATTTAAATTAAAGATATAAAATATAATACTAATTCAGGTATTCCCTCTAAATTCCCATTTGAATCACTTGTCTATTCTCATTTTCCTTCACATGATTGTAATTAGTTTTTTATAATTGATCATAGAACAGTCTTGCTGTTATTGTTACAATGTGTTGCTGGTTCTGCTTGTTTCACTCACCATCAGTTCATGTAAATCTTTCCAGTTCTTTCTAAAATCAGCTTGTTCATAGTTTTTTTTTTTAATAGAACAATAATATTCTATTACTTTTATATACCACAACTTATTCAACCACTCCCCAGTTGATAGGCATCTACTCATTTTGCAATTCTTTGCCACCACAAAAAGGGCCTCTACAAATATTTTTGCACATGTGAGCTCTTCTCCCTCTTTTATGATTTCTCTGGGTTACAGATCCACTAGTGGCACTGCAGGGTCAGAAGGCATTTTGATAGCCCTTATGGCATAGTTTCAAATTGATCTCAAGAATGGTTGGATCATTTCACAACTCCACCAACATTTGTGTCCCAGTTTTCCCACATCCCCTCCAACTCTTATCATTAACTTTTTCTGTCATCTTAGTCAATCTGAGAGATATGAGGTAGTACCTCAGAGTTGTTTGAATTTGCATTTCTCTAATCAATAGTGATTTAGATAATTTTTTCATGTGACTACAGATGGCTTTAATTTCATCATCTGAAAATTGTCTGTTCATAGCCTTTGATCATTTGTTAACTGGGGAATGATTTGTATTCTTATAAATTTGACACAGTTTTTATATATTTTAGAAATGATACTTTTATCAGAAACACACTGGTGTAAACTTCTTTTCCCCAGCTTTGTACTTTCCTCTTAATGTTCTTTCTGTTATTTTGTTTGTACAAAATCTTTTTAATTTAATGTAATCAAAGTTGTCCATTTTGCATTTCATAATATTCTCTAATTATTTGGTCATAAGCTCCTCCTTTCTCCAAAGATCTGAGAAGTAAACTCTCCTTTGCTCTCTTAATTTGCTTATGGTATCAATCTTTATGCCCAAATCATGTACCCATTTTGACCTTATTCTGGTATGGGGTGCATATGATTATAGTTAGTATGTATTCCATTCTTTTTTCTAATTATGCTTTCTTTTATTTTTTCTTTGTAGAACTTTAATAATTTTTCTAGATTTCTTGGTCTTTCTAGTTTGTCAGACTTGACAGTATTATAACAACCCATTTCATGAATAGTACTACAACTTAACTATTTCTCTATTGCTGTTTTCAGGTTTTTTTTTTTTTCAGGTTTTCCCCTTACATGTAATGTTTCTATAAAAATATTTGAACATCAATCTCTTGTTTATTATAACACTTTCAGTATTCAGTTTTAGATTTATTGGATTAAAGAATAATAATTGTTGCATACTGACAGATTGATTACCAAAAATTCCTATTAACTCCTTCACAATTCCACAACACCAATTTTCATTGCTTTTAATTTTGGGGGGCCAATTTAATGGGCCTAAAGTGGTAACTCAAAATTATTTTAATTTGTATCTTTTATTATTGAGGTTGCAATTTTTTCTTTTAAAATGTCTTCTTGATGATCTTTTAAAATTCTTTTGTCATAGTCACTTCCCATTGATTTTCTCTCTTTCCTATATAGAAGAATCTCTGTGACAAACAATCAACCAAAACAAATGGAAACATTGGCCATTTCTGACAATTGGGCAATTTATTCTCCTCTTATAATCTACCACTTCTCTGCTGAGAAATGAAAGATATGGCAAGTTGAACATTTTTTCAGGTCATTATTAACAATTTGTTTCCAATCTTGAGATTTATCTTTTTGATCAATTTTTTTCCATTGTAGATAAATGGCTCTTTAGTACATTAAAGAAACCTATGAGTCTCAAAGCATACACTGAGAGAAATGAAGCCCAAATAACATATACCCTGTTCTCTTAAAATAGTGTCATACTAGGTAAAATGCAACTGTTGGCCAAATTATAGTTGTAGCTATGTGAATCCAGGGTCAGAAATTGAAAAGGGTATGTGATCTGGCTTTTTGAAATCTATCTTCAATTCATATTTTCCCATTGACAAAAGAAATAATTAATGTTTAATAGAAGGTAATATCCTTGAAGAGAGGAATATTTTCCTTTCTTTTTGTGGCCCCAGTACTAATATGTAAAAGGTACTTAGTAAATATTTGTTGAAAACCAA
Source organism: Sminthopsis crassicaudata (assembly GCF_048593235.1). Lineage (NCBI taxonomy): Eukaryota > Metazoa > Chordata > Mammalia > Dasyuromorphia > Dasyuridae > Sminthopsis > Sminthopsis crassicaudata. The sequence continues at coordinate 56,956,103 of NC_133619.1, read as the reverse complement.
TATTCATTTTCTCATAGACATTTATTTAAAATATGTGAATTCTGCTCCTGAAGTCTCATTCTAATAACTTATTATGGTATTCTATGTAACATAGGTTCTCAAAGGGTATGCCAGTGGGACACTAATTCTATCATGTCCAAAACCAACTGAAAAGGCTTGGAATAGAGGTCTCAGGATAGATTATGTGCTGTCTGAGGATTAGCCTCCCTGGTTATCAAGGTATTAAGTTCTGGGTCATAACAACTAATGATGAATAGAGAGATTGCCAACTGCCATTTTTATTACTAGAGGGGATAACCATACTGATGAAATCATATTGGAAAAAGAACAACGCATACAGACATTGTTATATACTCCCATTATTATATTTATATAATGTATTTCTCATAATTTTCTGAAAAATTGTTTGGGCTAGAGCTTTGATTTCACTGGTATAAAAAATTCATTGTGGCACAGGTCGGTACCTTCTCTACAATTTAAAATCTTTGAGAGTAACTAGAGGAATTGAAAGATAAAATGACTTGTTCAAAGTTATAGTCCCTGTATTTGTCAGAGAGGGAGTTTCAGCTCAGGTCCTCTTAATTTTAAAGCCAGGTCTCCAGCAATTACTCCATATTGTCCTCTGCTACAATACCAATTTGAAATAATTTTTGTCCTTGTTTCAAGTAATGCTTTGAAGAAGTACTCAAATTTGCCTTAGTCATCAATTCAATCATGACCTTCTACTATGAAATGCATGATTGAAACTATAGATTTCCTATGTGGAAATCCATTATTGTTATTACTCTAGATCTACTGAAGAAGAAAATGAAGATGAAAAAAATACATGGTATTAATAAATGAAACATAATATTAAAGTTGTTTTACCTTCAAGATGTGTTTGATTGTTGCTAAATCATTTGATTTCAGAAGACCAGTCATATTCTTTGTCAGTTCCTCATGGACTGTTTTTTCTTTGTATGTTGTAGTCTTGAATACGTACTGGAGAAAATCCAAGAAGTGGATCAAATGAGATGTAACAGAAATCCAGAAAATAATGTTCTTAATCTCTCATCTATTGCTTAGAATAATCTGCTCTTTGCAGATATTACCATCCAAACTAATGAGGTCCCAAATATGAGTCTGATATGCCTTTGACTAAACTACTTTGTGGGAGGCGAGTGGCATTTGGGGGCCTTGCTCCTTCTAAGTTCTTACCTCACAGACACTGAAAAGGCAAGGATGTGATAGACAGACAGAATGATTAAGGAATCATGAGGAAACATGGAGGGTATTTGACCCACCTACTTGGGGGGCACCTTTTCCCCTTCTCTCTTCCAGTAGAAATGGTAGCAACTCTTCATCCTAAAAGGGGCAGAGTACCCACTCAAATGGCCAAGTGGGGAAGAGAGTCCAAGCCAAAGGCCAGCAGGATAAGGTGTACTACAGGTCTAGTCCATAGCAGCCCCATGATTAGAAACTTCTAACAGATCACTCATGAACCTCTATCATTAGTAAAATCAGAGAGGTGTCATGGTCACACTTAATAGAACCCATCTCACTATATTATTGAGAGATTCATATGAGAAAATATACACACAGTTGCTTAGTAGATCTTAAAACATTATAAAAATGCTGGCTACCATTACTATTATTATTAATGTGTGCATTCAGATGATATCTATTTTTTATTATAAGAATTCACCTTTTCTTTCTCCTTTGTATTGAAACATATCAATCTGTGCACTAAAAACCAATTTAGATATTCTGATAATTAGTTATTACATTATCACTATGTTGCTTATGAATTAGTACTCAAGAGATGGCAAAATTCATTTTTCAACTTCAATATAGTCATGACAGACAGGGTGTTATTCAAAATGCAGACAGAAAACAGACTTTGATGAGGGCAACAGAAGTGCAAAAGAAGATAACTGTTTCCAAATGCAGAATTTCAACATTATCAGACCATATGTGATCCTAATAAGTCTTGACTCATCCAAGACTCATTACAGAGTGTAATGGAAGAGCTAACAGACATATGAAATTATATGGAATTGAGGAAAAGTTCTTTTAAAAATCATGTAATATCACTCAAACAAGATAGACTCCAACTTTATCATATACATGCACAATTATTTAGCTCTAAGCTCTGAATAAGTTTCTTCTTTGAATTAGAACTTGAACATGGTAGTGCATTATACTGCTTTGCAGCTTGGAATTGAATTGAATCCACTGCCTCTACAGTACTTCTGGCTATTGTAGATGAAGTGAATTAGCAGCATTTGGCATCACTGAACTTGAAATGGTGTTTATTTTTATCTGAATAATTATTAAACTATGCAGAAATTCACTGGCATTTATTTTGAGGAATTTGAGGCACTTAACAAATAATCTCTCATTTTCTCAGAACATTCCTGGTTGTTAGGAAGGGAATGATATAATGAAAGCAAATTTCAGCCCCAGTTCCCCAATCAGAACGAAATAATAGGGGAAAGTATTGGTTCTTCACTAATTGAGGATTTCAGCCACAGAATCAGACTGTTTAAGCTGGAAAAAACTCAAAGATAACCTAGTCTAATTTCTCACATGAGAAATATCAGGCTTAAAGAATATAAAAGACTTGTTCAAAGTTGTATAATCATTAGTGGTAGGGTTAAAACTAGAATCAAGGTTTCATAATTCCCCAGTATGGTGACTTTTCTGTAATGGAATCCAAATTGATTACCTTTATTTTAGATGTCTTTAAGTGCTTTAAAAATTTTTTAAGACTTGATATAAAATAAAAACTTTATATGAGGGATTTGGGGATTTCAGCTATGTGAGGACAAAAAATCAATATTCCTGTTCTGAGAATAAATTGGACTGGATTCAGAAGTCTCACTTTTGCTCTCTCAGATCTTCAAAGATAAAGATAAAAATTGGAGTCTGTGAGATCCCAAAACTTCATTACTATCACCAGAGGAACTAAATCAAATTTTTAGTTGATTCCATATCTAATTTTTCTTTTGCTGCTCTTGAAGAAGTCAAAGGGAATCTGCACCTTTGTAGAAATCTGAGAAATGGGTGGGTGGGTTAAAGAAAAGGAAAACTGTCTTTTCAAAACCTGTATATATAAATCAAAAATTCTTTCTATTTCTCTGATCTTAAATAGTCTTCCTGCCATTACTTTGAAAGAAGAACCTGCTGGTGTACCACATCATGTTTCCACTCTAAAGAAACCTAGAAATAGTGTGGCTTGGTTGATAGAGGTCAAGACAATTTGGGTTCAGATTCAGCCTCTGACATGTGTTGGCTGTGTGACTCCAGGCAAGTCATTGAACCTGTTAGTATTATAGACAACTCTCTAAGAGGATAAGTTACAATTGAGTTGCAATTTGCATCGATGGATGGTGTTTCTATAACAGGCTCTTGTACTGATAAAAGCATGTCTAAACTAATTTTTTTTCTTAAAAAGGCCATGGACTTCTACTCCTTATCTCTCTGAATATTCTAAAAGTATAGTTCCATTGAACTCAATGCCCTGTTCCATTTAGGTTTTTATGTGAACATAACAACTTGGGGCTTTGTGGGCATATATATATATATATTATATACATAGATATAGATATAGATATATTAGATCTATATCTATATCTATATAATTTTGGGGAAAAGTCCATTTTTCCTTCAAAAAGCCTATTATTTCTCCTCATTGAGGTGCAGTTGGATGTAATATTTCTATGACCTTGCAAAACATCATCCCAAGTTCACTGGCAGGAAAAGAGGCCAACTGGGCAATGGAAACTATAGATCCCTGAGTGAAAACTGGAAGAAGGACATTGGAAAAAGCAATGCACATGATGAGATGGGCAGATGACTCATGCCAGAAGATAAAGTTTTTAACATACCAGAAGCAGGTACAAATATACAGTTACTGGGGAAATGAAAAAAAAATGCCTGAGAAAACAATAAAAAAGAGCTAAGAAAATATTAAAGAACATATAGCATTCAGCAAACCCACATACATTTTTTCAATTTTACACTGAAATTGTTGATTTTAGCTTATAAAGAAGAAAAACTTAGTTTATCTCCCTCTCGCATATAAATGTATATTTACACGTATAAAGCTGTACACTTAGCTAGTCAATACAAAGAGATGGAACTAAAAAAATGGTGAATGTTTTATTGAGCGCCATAGAGTCAGGGACTGACCTGTTGAAAGGAGAACACATACTAATATCGAAGGAAAGAATACAAACTACATGTCATATAAAGATACAAGACAAAGGACTAAGGGATTTCCATACCTTTATATAAGATTTGACAGAGTGGTCTAGTTGCTCCTCATGGCATTTACTCACAATATCAGTTAGAACTCTGAAAAAATCAAAGTTATTTATCTCTCTGGTAGGTAGAACAAGACAATTTTAAACCAACATTGGTAAAGTCAAGCCAATAGTGCCCAACTCAGTGCCTTTTTCATAGCAAATACTCAATATCAAAGTACAAATGGGCTGCCAAATGGAAAATATGGTATTTATTCTTTCTTTTTTCCTTTTAGCTATTTATAACTTCTTAATCCTGGGAGAAAACATGATGTTGCTGCTCTCTGGATTTAAGATAGAGTTCTCTGGCCTAAGAAGTGAATGTGAAAAATACTACCATTGTTGATGGAAGGACTAAGGGACTGGTTTACTAAGAATATTTCAAGGAAGCTGGCCAATGGGATGCTGGCAGTCCATCAGTATCTTCCAAATTTTCAGGTCATTACTTGTTCTCCTAGATGTGCTTCCTTTTCTCTAATTCTTAAGCACTCTATGTAACTGGAAAGGATATTGATTTAAGACACAGAACTATGGGGGGAAGCTAGGTGGTGCAGTGGATAGAGCACCAGCCCTGAAGTCAGAAGGACCTAAGTTCAAATCTGGTCTTGGACACTTAACACTTCTAGCTGTGTGACCCTGGGCAAGTCACTTAACCCCAACTGCCTCACCCAAAAAAAAGAAAGAAAAAAAAAGAAAAAAGAAAAAGAAACAGAGCTATGAAAATTGGTAGGAAGACTGAGCTATATGAAGGGAGCAAAGATGACTAATTCTGTGGGCTGGCTGCTCTATACAAGAGTTTTAATTTGTTTGATTTCGTTTTTATTTTGAGCAGATCTGTGATGTTATTGTAATAAGTTTGAGAAATCTACTAAAGCTGATCTGCACCCACTCTGCAACTGAGAGTATTAGAGAATTGAGTGGAGGAACTGAGAGGATAAGTGATTTACCCAGGGTTGCACAGCCTTGAACCCAAGTCTTCTCTTGTATGATTTTTATCCTGATGTCAAACAATCAAAATGCAGTTCAATTTAAACAAAGCTCTTCCTGTTTGATGAAGGAGATGATGATGATAATGATTTGTTGAGTTGTGTTCTTGGGTCAGGTACATTAAAAAAAGGAGACCCTAGACTAGGGTTGATAAGATCAAAGATCATGGTATCAGTTACACAGAAAGACTAAGTCTTTGGGAAATTAAGAAGATGGCAGATTGGAAACACAAGCCAACTGCACTCTCCAAAGTCAATGTCCTGTAGCAAAGTAAGTACTTGTCTCTCTATCCTACTTACAGCCTTAGATTCCCATTTTAATATTACAAATGTGTGAGCATATGACATCTGGCATATCTTTTAATAGATCTGTACCTCAGATATTCCATGGCTAAAGTGAGCATAACTGTCCAGAGCATCCCTACCATACTGCAAATTTTAGCTCCCCATACCAGGAAAATATTTTAGTGCAAACATTTATTTTTTTCAGGGTGCTAATACAATTTCTTATTCTAAAGGAAATTTATAATTTCAGGATTTACTCATTAATTCAAAGATTTCTTATAAAGAGGAAATTATGTTTTATAAAGCTATATTTAGTCCATAAGACTAGGGGATTGAAAAGATAGTAGCATAACAAAGAAAATAATAAGGGAAAGAAGCGACTATGGGTAAGTGATAAGGATACCATTTCTATAATAATTATTGTGATAATTCAATATCCTTAGGACATAGCAAAGCTAGGAGAACTTTAAATATTCCAGAAATATTTGGTAGAATACCCTATAAGGCACTTCAATGTATGTACTATTCTGAAATTGTCTAGATATTATTACTTATGCTATTTTTCTTACGTGAGTACATTATGAATACCTGGTAACAGTGGTAGTGATGTCATCTTCTTCATTCTGAACCAGAACCTTGAAGAGTTGATTCAAGATTATGGGAAGAAAACTCATGATTGCATGAATCTTCTCTACATTCAGCAAATTCTATAGCAGGCAGTATAAAACATAAAAAAATGACACTGATCAGTTTTAAAACAAAACATGGTCACTATTTTTCAAAACAATTTGGAATATGGTAATAGATATGATTGTTCATTTCAGACCCCAGAGTACCCTATGAGTCTAGGGACAAATTCTCAACTAATTTTTTGCTGATTGTTTAAACAATTTGAAGTTTGATTTTCTTTCAAGCTGGATTTGGAGATGGTTAATGTGTGTTCTTCCCTCCCTTCTTCCCCAAGCTAGGAACTATTCAGGAACAATGGAAGAAACATTTTTTCCTGACTTATTTTACCAATTTTTTTTGTGCAAATTCTCTTTTGTTTGTTTTCCTCTGTCCAACACTAAAAAAAGGAAAGGAAAAGCTAATCTTATTTATTTCAATATTCCAGATGATTCTCTCTAACTTGACTCACCTTACAAGAGAGCACAAAATTTGAGGTAGGAGGCTGAGACATATCTTTATCTCTTTTTTGGCACTGCTGAAAAAATGTATTCACATATGGATCCTAAAATAGCAAAAAAGATATTGACCTCAGTATTGGAAGTTCTAGGATTTAATATACTGAAATGAGATAGAATGAATTTCCAATTTCTACATACTATAATAATAATTGGAATATTAATTCTATATTCTGAAACTCACTATTACCTTGAAAAGATATTTAGGATGAAAATAAAAAGAGTTTAGATAAATTTAAGGATGAAAAATTTTAATAGATTATAAAGAGAAGTTAGTACTATTCAGAATATATTTCTAAACTTTAAGGATGACGAAAAGCTCCATAATCTTGTTTGCACAAAGTATCCACATTCTTCCTATGGAAGGATCACATATACCACTGTTTTTAAATGGTGGCTTCTATTTAAAATGGATTTTACTATACTAGCAGAAACACATTTGTGATAAACATCTGGATACCTAGAAAAAATTATATAGAATTACTGGCATTGATAGCATACGTTGGAAATGTTTTGAAATAGTTTGACAAAATACATGTACGGAATCTAGACAACTGATGAACCTGTGTTAATTTCATGTAGATACATGAATAATAATATAGGAACAATTTACTAGTTAAGGTTTTAAAAATATTTTATGAATCATTGGCAGGCTGTAGGTGTCAAAAATGCAGCTTATTGGGAGTTGTGAGAAGCTTAGTTAAGGTCATTGAAAAGCTGAACAGTTTTTCCAATGTTATCTCACCTAATCTTGGGCAAGATCATATCTGAGTTATTTATCCTGGTGGATTAACTCAATGGATTAGCTAATCAATCAAAATCAATACTTATTATAAGCAATGGAAAGACATATGGTAAATGTACCCTAGCTATAGTCTATTACCAATGATAACTTGCATGAATTAAGTGGCATAAAAGCTATCATCATGGGCAAGAAGTATTAGAAGAGGTAAAGGGATCATTGTGTAATAAGGCATGAGAGAGAATGAATGGACAGCTCAATACTATATTGTTCTTCATTATATATGTAATTCACTATAGAGAAGGGGCCTTGAATGGGATTTAGGGATGGAATTTTTGTCTCAAATGTATAATCTGAGAAGGGAAAAAGGCTTCTCTTTAAAAGAATGAATTTTTATCATAAACTACATAATACTTGAGTTAAAAAGAAGACTTTCATTTAGATCACTCTGCACAAAGACAGAACAAGGGTTCATTACAATGTATTACTTTTATTCTCAGGTAATTTTTCGTTACTGAGAATTTCTGAAACTTCCTTAACATTATAAATATCAATGGAGGTAACAGAACTACAGAGAATAAACTCACCTGAGTATTCACTGTTGATACAACAAATGTTGTTACTTTGAAAAGTGGTTTCCCACCATCCACCCATTTAAAGTCACTCCCACTGTGCTGCAACACAAAGTTTGTTGATGTTATTGCCATAGTTATATTTTCCACAATGTAGATTATTTCATTTTTCAATAGAATTTGTTCTCAAGATTTGTTAATGTTGAGTTGTGAATTAGCAGGAGGAGTACATTGGACAATACATTGGGAAACTGGCCAATGACATAATAAAAAATACTTTCTTAACAATGACATTTCTAATGTCAACAAACCAACTCTGAACAACAGAACCTTTGATTCCTTGAATATCATTGGCATATAGAATACCTTTCCAGTTGCAGAATCTTGAAGGCTTAAGTAATTAGGAGGCAGAATGGTTGCTACTGGGATATTATATTCTTTAGATGCTAGCTGATCACCTTTCATCAAAGGAAGCCAAGCGTAGCCAACTGTTCAAGAAAAGAAACATAGAAAAAAATTTTGACCAAGAGACTTTATGATAAGTAATCAAAGATGTAGACAGATACATAGACAGATGTAGGTCATTGAGAGAGAGAGAGAGAGAGAGAGAGAGAGGGGGGGGGGGGAGGGGGAAGGGAGGGAGGGGGAAGGGAGGTGGGTGGGTGATGGATTGAAAATGTAGATAAGAAATATTCATTTTATTTCTTACATATAACCAATGTAGGAATTTGTTTTGCTTGACTATACATATTGGTTAAAAAGGAAAACAGTTTAAAAAGACACGTATGGCTTCTAAATAGCTGAACTTCAAATAAAATAATTCAACAAACCTGCCATGTAAAGAATATTTTAATTTAAGCAAACAACATGGACTTGTGTCTCTATGTAGAACTTTGCTCAGTACCTGATGTTTCCAGAGCCTCCTTCTTTTTGGCATTAGACTTTGCATTGATGTCGCATGTGATATGATAAAATGAAAACAAAAGATGATGTTTCTCATGGAGTTGTGTGGGCAGCTCAATTTTAACCTGCAATGTAAAGATGTACTTAGAATTTAAGAATTGTTATATTAAAGAATAAGTTAAGGGAAGTAAAATTGCAATTTTAGCTTAATAAAAGCTGAAATTCATGCTTAGATTAGGATAGAGACCTGAGCTACTATTTCATGGGAAGGTAGGTAGAACAGTGGATAGAGATTTGGGACTGGAGTATGGAAAACCTGAATTCAAATCCAACCCCAGGCATTTACTGTGTGACACTGGGCAAGTCACTTTACTTCTGTTTGATTCAGTTGTAAAATGGGGATAATAACAGTATTTCCCAATGTTGTTGAGGATCAAATGAGGTAATTATAAAGCTCTTGGCATACAATAGGCACTCCATAAATGTTAGTTATTACAGGTATAAGGGAGAAGAAATTCCTTCCCAAGAGAAGGTCAGCAATTCTCTGTAACTTATAGACTGAGTAGTTAGGTGACACAATGGATAGAGTACTGGCCTTGATATACTAGGGAATTTTTTCAAATTTCTACATTTCCTTCTGGGAAAGGCACTTAATTTCTGTTTGCCTCAGTTTGCTTATTTGTAAAATGAGGATAATAATAGTGCTTACCTCCCAGAGTTGTTGTAAGGATCCAATGAACTAATAACTGTAAATTATTTAGTACAATGCCCTAATATGTAGTAAGTGATATATACATAACACATAATACATATTTATGCACCTTCATTTCTTCCTCTTCTTCTTGTTCTTCTTGACTCTAATCCCACATCCCTATTCACTTTATCACGGTCCCTCTGACACATTTTGGCTGTGAAAACCTGGATAAATTTTTCTACCTAAAATTCCTATTTACAGAAAACTTGCTGATCTGTATTTGTAGGAGTTTCTTCATGTAAGAGTTCCCTAACAACCACTAGGTGGTGCCAAAAGTGGCTGAGTTAAAATCTAATCTCAGACACTAGCTGTGTGACTCTGGCCAAGTCACTTTACCCTGTTTGCCTCAGTTTCCTCATCTGTGAAATAAACTGAAGAAGGAAATGGTAATTACTTTAGTATCTATACTAAGACAAGCCTAAATGGAATCACAAAGAGTTGGACATGACAGAAAAATGACTGAACAACAAAAATATTAATGAAATGGTTGAACAAGTTTCATTTTATGAAAATGCAAATTGTTTAGCAGCATGATAATGTGATAACATTATAAAATCAAGTGGAAATTTTGACTAAGGGTAAGGTTTATAATAAGTAAAAATATAGAAAATCTATAATCCCATACTATGGTATAAATCAAGGGCTTAAGAAATATTCATTGATTAGATAGTTTAGATTATAATTGGTCACTTAGGAGAATAATGTGCTAAAACTCCAGCAAGCAAACATTAGATCCAATGAAAGTATCAGGTCTGGTTTATAGAGATTCAAGGGTAACTAAAAAACAAAACAAAAAAAAAACAGGACCAAAAAATCCCAACCCAAACCTGATTACCAAGTGATTTACTCTATCCTCAACTATGACATAAAATATATGAACCAAATTAATATGGCAGTTAAAAATAAGTTATTTTATATCCGTATTCTATATCTGGTGCATTATTTATGCCAGAACAAAATCTCAAAAAACACGTTAAACATATTTTCTAATTGTGTGAACTATTGGAAAAAAATATTGCTTAATTTTGGAAAGAAGAAGATCATGGGAACTTTAAATTAGGAGATTTGTCCTTGGATACTCTGCAAAGTTACTTACATTTAAGGGACTATAAACATTATCTGCAAATACCTCTTAATGACTTAGTAGATAAGATATTTACAGAATTTGAGAACTGGATGGACTCATAACATACAAAGGAATATCTGAATAATAAAACGCAACAAGTGATTAGCTAGCCTTTGCTTGAAGATCTTCCAAGAAGGGGACTGATTCTATGAAGTTGTTCATTCATTGTTCATTGATTTGGTATCTTGATGGTATCTCTTTTGTTTCTATGAATGGGTGGTGGGATACTCCAGCTGTATGTAGAAAGGACTTTCTTTGATCAGAGAAATTTAATAAATGATGCCATAACTACCCCAATGAGATCATTTTTCTCCCATTCCCTTCCCATTCCTTGAGTTACAACAATACTAGGTATATGAAAGGACAATTATTTACCCATGTAAAGTTGTTGAGGTTTTTGTGATTGTTTAGGAGCACTGGTTTTCTATGAACTTCTAATCAAGTAACAATTGGGGGTTAATTGGCTACTAAAGTGAGGATTTATATCAAAGAATTAGAAATACAATTTCAAAAATTCAGGGCTGGTAAAATGCAGGGAAAACTTTAGTGAAAATGAAAATCCTTGTAAAAATTGACTTCTGTCAGAGGCTCACTGACATGCACTGTTTTATATATATATATATTTTCAATCAAGAAATCCTGTTTTTAAAAACATATCTCCTAGTCTGATTGACTGACATCTAGGATCATGAAAAAAAATGGACTCACCTCATCAGAGAAGTCGGGATTCTGGGAATGATGCAATACTGTTGTATATGCTGCTGTAGTGAACAGTGGCCCTCCTGGTTTTCCATAAATACACTATTTAAAAAAGTTATATGTTTAACAAGCACAAAGATCAGTTTTAATTCCATAATAATGATAATAATTGACATTTCTGTATACTTTAAGATACACAAGGTGATTTACATGCATTTTTTTTCACTTGATCCTCAAAATCATGTGAGAGAGATAATACAGATATCAGTCCCACTTTAGCCTAAAAGAATAGGAATTATTTGCCTTTGATCACAACTACTAAAAATTAGAAGGGATAGTTTCAAATAAGTCTCACCAGATTCAAAGTCCAGAATTTTTAGTTTTTTGAGGGATGACCAGGTTGGCAACTTCTACTCACCTTAATTTCACTGCTGTAATTCATATTAAGATAATGTCTAATCCATTGCTTAATTAACTAATTTTGACTATCACACTAGGCTATAAATGGAGGAACCCCTTGCTTATCATGTCTCCAAGACTACCATTATTTCAATCTCCTCTAGATGAAAAATCTCCCAATTTGACTTTGGACTACAAATCAGTTTTTAACTGTTCTTCATTAATTAAAGTTTTTTTTTTAATACTAATGGTTTATACTTTTCTGTTCTTGTGATTTCTTTAGTCCTCATAGCAACATGGATTTAAGACTTGATTTAAGACTTGACTTTACCCTTTGACTAACTGTATAAATTGAACAAATCATATAACTTTCCTGAGCTTTGTTTTTTTAATCTATAAAACAGATATCATTTGGCTACTCTCTCCACATGATGAGAAGATTCACTACTTTGGACAGCAGAGAGTGTTTCACTCTTTTAATTTTTTCCCCCTGCATGACAGACAATTAATGCATGATTGTTGATTGTTTGATTAAGTAGGATGGGAAAGCATTTTGTAATCATAATGTGCTACATAATCACAAGCTATTGACAGTACTATCAATTCACTACCACACACAGCGGTATATTAGTACTTTGGATAATTCTAAAACCTATTTAAATATCACTATTTAGGGCCCAGTATATACAGGTGGGCACCAATGTCCAGAATATACTCAAGCTTCATCTCTGCCTCATGAAATCCCTGTCTTCCTTTAAAGTATAACTCAGATGCTATCTTCTACCAAAGCTTTTCTTAACTTCTCCAGCTACTAGTATTTTCTGCCTTTTGAAATTAATTTGTATTCCTTTGAATATTTTGTATTTTTTTATTTGTCTACATATTATATCCCATTCCATCTCCACTCTCAATAGAATGTAAAGTCCTTAAGGAGTTTTTGTTTTTGTCATTCTATGTCCATGAATAGTTCAATGTCTTATAAATAAGAGACATTAAAAAGATTTGTCAATTGAATTTCATAATGAATTTAGGATGCAGCAATGACAACTCCTCCTTCACCCCATATTGGGCTAATGCTTTTCCCTCATTTAAATTCATGCTGACAATTGAATATTTCTAGGTTTCTTGAAGGCTGTTTACATAGGAAAACCCCCCAAATTTTCCTTTCCAATTTTTATAATCTTATAACACGGAAAATATAAACAAATGAAATCTTGAAAAGACATATTTGATTAACTGTACTTCAATAATTATTTGGGATAATATAACAGAATTCTATGTACCATATACATTTTTATTGATCCTTTAAAATGATATTAACAGTATCAGGGACATAATTTCACATTCTAACTTCAAAACTTAAAGTTCCCATCTGGCCCCATACTTTCCACCAGTATAAGTGTCCAAATAGTCTATTATGCTGGTAATCAGACTATAGTAGGGGCAGTTGCATTACACAAAGCTTTGGAAATTTGGCTCACTGAGTGATATTTTAAATCAAACACACAGGAGATGAGAACTGGGCTTTTTCCGGTAAAGGACAACTACTTCTCAAGGGGGAAGCTCTTCACATTCATTTGAAACAAGGAAATTTTCCTTTTAAATTATTCCAAGTCAAGCAGTACCTTGAGACTGACATTTCCAATGACTTCAGCTAATGATTGCTATTTTTTTAAAAGTTCATTTCAGGAAACCAGAGCAAATGTATTAAATTCTCTTTTCAACTAAATTCAAATAAAATATTCCTCTTTGATTTGAGAAAAGTGTGCTCTTTCTTTCCCATTTTCTTTTTATTCTGTGACTCTTTGGTGTCTTGGCTCACCTTCACAGGCTTGGCACCTTCTTCATCTGAGTTTCTGAATTCAATGCACACAGTTATGTTTCGTGCCTGAAATAGCAAGGGGAAAGAGAAGTTATAATTTGTTATTCAGTAACATCACCAAAAAATTTCAAGTGTTTGAAATAAGTAGCCCCTATTCACACCAAAGAACATGTTTTGCATGACCTTTCTCATGGGGTTGAGAAGCAAAGGAGAAGATTCTGGGAGTTTTTGAAAAAAAGCATTATACTCATTATTCAAGACAAAAGTCCAAACACAATAGGATTTAGACATAGCTTTTTTTTGGAGCAAATTTAAAAGCTACAATAAAAATTGTGGCCAAAAGGAATTTTTTAGGATGTACTTCAGAAAAGATTGTTAGCATAAGTCACAAAATTTCATTCCCCTTTATAATACCAAAGGGAATCCCACTGTAGTTCAAAAGTAATCTTTTTTCCTGAAATAACTTTCTATTCTGAGCTCTTGGCATTTAGCACTCTGTAATTTCACTTTCCAGACATGTTCCCTCTGATGTAAGTGTCATGAAGGGCAAAAAGTTTGAAGTGTTTGGAGAAAGGAAGGCCTACCTTGTTGAAACATTTCTGCCCATCATACTTGAGGTGCTTTGGATAGACATAAATTTGGTTTTTATATACCCGATAAGGTCGGGAATACTTGGTTGAATCATAAACAAATTCTTCCACTTCTACTGTTGGCTCTTGCTGAACCATCACATCAAAAGGCTTGATGGGGATAAAGGATGAAGTCACACAGTCTTTAAAAGGAGAGAACATAAAATTATAAGTTAAGTATTTATTCTTTTTGTATCAACTTTATTGAAAGGATTTCAATACAACCTCTCAACTCAGAAAGTGTGTGTGTATGTATAGTCTTGTAAACCCCTAAATTGTGGGATCCCCTAAGATATTTAATCTTCTACCTTTGTGAATTTGTATAAACAATTGTCTTCCATTTTTAGAATGAATTCCCTCTTCAACCCTGCCTCTTAGAGTCTTTAGTAATTCTGTTACCAAAGTTTACAGCTCTAAGGAGTTGGCAGAGGATGTTTGAAAGAAGCAAACTACCTTTTTTGATATCCCAAACCCCCTGCTTTCATATCCCAATCTTGCCATCAAATTCTGCATGTTATCTGGTAAATGGAATTGGAATTAGTCAATTGTAAAGTATTTTTAAAGATAAAGAATAGAGTTCCTACTTCTCTTCAACTTCATTTCTCCCCAAAAGGAGTATTTCAGTCATTTCTTTTAACTAAAGCTATTAGATCTTAACTAATGTGATTTGTTTTGTTTTTTCCTTCCTGTGCTGAAGAACAGATAAAAGTCTCATTCCCTAAACAGTCAAAGGAAATAGCCCAGTTCATGCTTCCCCCTCTCCTTTCCTCCTCTCCTTTCCTCCTCTTCCCTTTCTTCCTCTTCATCCTTCTGCTTCTCCCCTCCTCCTCCTCCTTCTCCTCCTCTTCCTTTTTCTCCTCCTCATTTTCCTCTTTGTTGTTCTTCCTCTCTCTCTGTCTCTCTCTGTTTATCCTTCTCTCCTCTTTTTTTCTCTTTCTTTTTTCTATGCCTGTCTGTTTGCCTCTCTGTGTGTTTTTGTCTCTGTTTCTTTTATAACAATCAATACTAAAATAGTTAAGATTAGATGACTTGGATTCCCTACAATGTCTCATGCTAAAATAAATGCATGGCAAAAATCCAGGAGCGAAATGAGCATAGTTAAAAATAATGAAGATCTGATATAATGTTCTCCAGATTCATAACACATCAGTTAGGATACTAATAGCTAGCATTTATATAGTACTTAATGGTTTGTGAACAAATATTATTTCATTTGATCTTCACAAACAACCTTGGGAAATAGATGTTATTATTTTACAGAAAACTGGAGCAGAAAGCCATCAATTGATTTGGCTAGGATCACATATCTAGTAGGAATATTAGATCAGATTTGAACTCATTTCCTGAATCAAGGTCTAGCACTCTATCTCTCTGTTCTACTATTTAGGTGCCTCTAATGATAAAGAAGGATGAAGACTGTTAAGAAATACTTATATAGTAATGAGAAAGCTCTTATAGTTATGCATAGAAGCAAGAAATATCTTTATTTAATTTCATTTTTTCATAAATGCCCAATGCATTTATCATTATCAGCTTAATCAGTTTCTTTTTTTGGGGGGTGGAGGATGCTGTAGTTTGTGGAGGGTTTGAAACTATGATTCATCAGAATGAGAGTTCCTGGTTTGGACATTCCTTTCTCTGGATGTAGACCAGTAACCATCTACAACTTAGACTCATGGAATGGTTGGGTCAAGGAGAGCTTAAGTACTTGCACAGAATTACACAACTAGTATCTATTGAGACAAAACTCAAACCCAGGTTTTCCTAACTCCAAAGCCTTCTATCAACCATACCACACTAACTTTAGCAAGGTTGTATAGATGTACCATGTTCTATTAAAAATAAAAATCTATGCAAACCAATGGGACTTTTGGCTATGCTACGAGATAGAGAATTCCCCTTGTTTGTAATGAGAGCAGTCCGGTTTCACTCACTATTAACTAGTTGTGCTCATATGGATGGCTAGGATATAGGCCAAGTATTGACTGTGATCTTTGCTCTATATGTTTATAATCATCATTTATAATCATATGTTTATAATCATTATAATCAACATACATAATCTATATGTTTATAATCAGGAAGAAAGAAAATGTACAGTGAGGTCAGTATAAAAAACTTGCCACTCCAAATATCTGCTCTTAGTTCCCCCAAAAAAATCAGAATTAATTTTTAAAAGGCTACAATCAATGGAGATGACTTATCATACTTGGATGCTCCAAAGGTACATTTTCAACTGTAATATCCAGGCTTCCAGGGATGATCTGTGTTTTGCTTATTTTGTCTGCCCTAAAAACAAGAAAATAGACCAGAGTAAGCAAATGATGAGAATAATAATGAATTATCATTGAAACAAAGGAACAAATCTGTCAGCTCTTGATTATTCATGAAAAAGGAGGGGGGCTTCTGGCACAGAAGATAGAAAATCACAAATAATTTATAGTATATTTTAGTTTATCTCATTTTCAGAAACAAGAGCCTAAAATGATACTGAAAGAGGTAACTAGGAAAAAGTCAAGGCAGTATGCTTTTCTACCTTAAAATTGAATTTTATTCTCTGGGAGCTATTTTTTTATTGGTGGAGGTTGATTTGGAAACTCTCTCCACTGATAAAGATAAGCATGTTATAACTTATTGATAACGTACATGCTTAGAGAATTGACTTGAAGCACTGAGAGTTTAGGTCTCTTGCCCATGGCTCCAAAACTGGCATGTATAGGGTCATATATCTAGACCTAGATAGGACCTCAAAGACCATGAAGTCCAATTTCCTTGTTTTACAGCTGAGGAACCCGCCTATATCCTTGCATTAAATGTCAAAGGTGGGATATGAATTCTAGACTCTGACTCAAGAGCTTGGACTCTGTACTGCATCTTCCAGTGTCAAGACTAATCTTTTATGTATTATGCCATACTGTCTCTTATTTCAAATTACATATGAATTTATCTATATTTCTACTTGTGTGTCTATTTTTCTATTTCTAGCTATCTATCCATACAGACTGACAACCAAGCAATCCAAATAATTTTATATAAACCAGACTTCAGAAATTCATCAGAGAATGTAGCTATTGGTTTAAGTAGGTCAAATTTTTCTCTATTTCCAGTGGTTGTTTAGGCTGTCAGCCAATAGTAGCATGTTACAAAGCTGGTTTGTATGATTCTTAGGAAAATTCCAAATTATCAGAGTTGCCTAATAAGCATCCAGAAAAGGAAGCAGAGATTACAAGGAGTCAACACAACTTCATCACGGACAGAGCATGTCAGAGAAATATTATTTCTAATTTTGTCAGAATTATTGAAGTAGTAGAACAAGAAAATGTAAATGTAGTTTACAAAGGCTTTAGCAGAGCTTGTTGTTAAAGTGTTTCTTACTATTGTTTTGGAGAAGGTGAAGAGATGTAGAATACACATTTTAACATAGATCTTTTTAGAACTGGAAAAATGGTTTGTTTCAAAGATTAGATGTAAAAGATTTGATTTGATGCCAACTTGTTATGAGGTCCTAAATAAAAAAGGCCAGGGATCAGTATTTATCCTTTTTTAATTTAGTATTTTTATTAATGATTTGATAAAACTATTTGGTATGCTAATCAAATATGCAGATGAGATAAAGTTTCAAGAAATAGCTACCATATTGGATCCAAAAAGATCTTAAGACTAGCACATTGAACTAAACCTAATAAGGTGAAATTGAATATGAATAAATGTAGTTTGACAGAGATTTTAAAAAATCATAAATACAGAATGAAAAAAAAAATTAAGTAGTATTGCATCTAGGGGCAGCTAGATGGAACAGTAGATTGATCACCAGCCCTGGAGCCAGGAGGACCTGAATTCAAATCCAGCCTCAGACACTTAATGCTTTACTAGCTGTGTGATCCTGGACAAGTCACTTGACTCCCATTGCCTTGTCAAAATAAACAAACAAACAAAACCAACCAAAAAAAAAAAACCCAAAAAAGAACTAATTTGTCTGAAAAAAAACTAAACAAAACCAAAAAAGATCTTGATGTTTTAGTGGAATGCATGCTTAATATGAATCAACAATGTGATATAGTATCTCCAAATCTAATTCAAACTTGGACTGTAGTAAGAGACCAGGATTTCCAGGAATGATGTATTTCTGTTTTGTCTAGGCACCCCCTGCATGATTGTGTTCAGTTTTGAGTGACTTGGGTGAAAAAGGACATAAATAATGTGGAGAGTGTCTAGAAGAGGCCAGCTAGCATGGTGAAGTCAACAAACAAGCATTTATTTATAAATAAATATTATATGGAGGATATTATAGTAAGCTCATGTTACATGAAGATTGATTGAAGAAAGTAGATATGTTTATATTAGAAAAGACTCATGTGTGTGTGTCCGTATGTATTTTCAAGTCTTTGAAATGATGTCACATAGAAAAGGAATTGAACTTGTTTTATCTCATGCCAGAAGATGCAATTAGAACTCAGGAATGAAAATAACAAATCAAATTTGGATTTGATGGCAAGAAAACAAAACAAAACTTTTCAATCATTTGAATCATGCAATGGAATGCCTTAAAAGTTAGTGGGTCCCCTCTCTGGAGTTCTTTAAGCAGACAACTTATCAGACATATTATATTGGTGATCCCTTTTGGATACTGGTTGAACTAGATTGGCCAGAGAAGTCCTTTCAGGTCTTAAATTCTCTGATTAAGTTTTAAGAAAGGCACAACTAAGTTTCCTGGGATCAACCATCAAGATGCTAGTTCCATTGTTTTGCTATCAGTTTGGTTAAATGCATTTTTTTTAAAGAATCCTCATATTGCTTTTTCTCACATATGGAAAAAAAATATTTAATAATTAAAAATTGGGTGGAGGAATAGGAAAGGATCCCAATCTGGCAGGTATCAATGATTACTCATCACACAATTTGAAAACCTGTGATTAAGATTCACATGAACAACTAGTAGGTTTGGTGGGTGGATAGTGAATTCACTGATGTCAAATTTTCACAATTGTTTCCTTTTTCCTACTTTGACAGTCAGTGATTTTGTTTTCCTGTCTGGTAGCACTCAAGTACCCCTTAACATTTCAAATTCCTTCTCTGTTTTTCTATAACACTTGCTTTAGGAAACGACTTAGCCGTTTGTGAAGTAACATGAAACTTACCCTTCTTTGTTGAGTGAGATTCTGGTACAGTTTGAACAATGGATCAATTGAGAATTTGATGTTTTTCAGAAATCATCAAAATGCTACCATGTCTTGCTTTAATACATTAGTGCCCCAAATTTCATACCTCCTATAATCTGATACTAGTTTAATCAGGTCTTCAGTGGAAATCTTGCTACTTTCTTGCTTATACAATGGAGAAAATCTTGAGTCTCTATCCACATTCCCCTGGTTGTCCTTAAATACTGATCTGCAAGAAAACAGTATTATGATATTTTTAAGAGTTTTTTTTTCAGAATTGTGATTTGAAAATTTACAAATCAAAGTTTAAAGGCAAAAAGACAAAAAGCACAATTACAGGAAGAA
This sequence comes from Sminthopsis crassicaudata, assembly GCF_048593235.1. Classification (NCBI taxonomy): domain Eukaryota; kingdom Metazoa; phylum Chordata; class Mammalia; order Dasyuromorphia; family Dasyuridae; genus Sminthopsis; species Sminthopsis crassicaudata. Next base: position 56,936,212 of record NC_133619.1, on the reverse strand, counting down.
TCATAGCTCCCAACTCTGTGCTTGAGGTGAAGCACATCTTCTTAGATCTTGAAGCAAAAGGATCAATGATCATATGATAGAAGCTCCAACATTTTGAGTCTACTGATGGTGTGGCTACAAGAAAGGGCAATGCCTTCTTAACGAGCAGTTCACCTGGGAAACTGCTACTGAGGGCATGGATAAGCACAGTAAAGAATCCTACTACTGGGCAACAATTATTCTTATTGACTTGACATAGCTCTTTATATTAGTTGAACAAATACTAGTGATGCTCTCCAAATTTTGGTATTCTAGTACAAAGCCTCCTCTTACTTAGATACTATGATTAGCAGCAACAAAAAAAATCTTCTTTCTCAATATCATTTCTTGACAAGCATGTATCTTATCTTTAAAAGCCTAACAATATGATAGAAGCAAAGGTAAATTAAAAAAATCTCTAATGGCCAGGACAAAGGGAAGGGGCAAAGAGGAAGTATGACCATCCCCCTTCACTCTTTATACTCTTCATCAAACTTTTTGTTGCCCAGAAGAAATTTTTTGCTACTGTTTTAATTAGCGATTACCTTCATCAAACCACTATTTAAGGAAAGCTCTAGGTGCCTACTATCTACCACCTGCTATCTAGTTGACTTCTCCTTTTCAGTTGTCTGGTTACTATTCATGTACCCATTTCCACCCCACTCTCAATCCTACCTCCTCCAATTGAAACTATCACATTATCAAATCAATTATAATACTGTTCCTAGATGGTATAAACTTCCCTGTGGCCATTTCTGCCACTCAGTATACTTGTAACTTTTGAGATCAAAGTGTTCTACTTTATTAATTCTCTTTGTGGGTAGTCTTCACTATGAGAATATTAAGCCCTTAAAACAAATACTTGTATTTGCATCCCTAACACTTAGTATAATGCTTGTAACACTAAATCTACTCGGTATTAAATGTAATACTAAATGATCTCCAAAGTCCCTCCTAAATTCATATCTATGGTCCTATGAATTAATCATAATAATGTGTGGACTCTATTTGGGACATTTCACTACTTCTTAAATCCTTCAAATTCATCACTTTTTTATTCTTACTTTTAATGGAACATTAATCACAAGATTATATCTTCTAACATGATAGGAAAAAAGCTGATGAAAGAAAGGCCAAACCCATTCTCAGAAGCAATAGGTTTCACCTAATATAATCAGCCCTTCTAATTTTCTCTGTTATATTTTACAATTTAGAAAAAGAGAAGAAAATAAATCTGTGTAGGACAAAAGCATTTAAAGCGCAAATTACACCAGGTTTTACCTCAGGTGATTGACATATTGGAAGCAATATAACTTTTGTTTCCCACTCTACAGGAATGCTAATTCAGTTCAATCAATAGTTTTTTCATTATCTAGTCATCCCAAAGACTCTGCTCTTTAGATGACTGAATCAAATAGCTGTAGGACAAATTGTTGATGTGTTCACTCCCATCCTTACCACATGCTCCCTTATGTGAAACTCTCACAAGAGCTAAGCTCCTAACAAGAATGAGCACATGATCTTGTATTCCTCACATTTCTCTCCATACTTGCTCAGATCTCTTCATTTTGATCTCATTCCCTCCCATAGCATGCCTGTTTGGGGGCATATCTTGCTCTTCATTAGACTGTAAATTCTTACAAAATAGGTTCTGTCTTTTTTATATTTGCATTCCCTGAGCCTCAATAAATGTTTGGTGAATTCAACAAAAACAGAATAACTCTTAAATAAGAATGGAGCAAATTTTGAGGGTAGGAAGCCCTCAAATCTAATGACTTACTTCATCAATTCGTAGAATCATAGATTCTGAGCTAGAACAGATGTTACAGATTCTTTAATAAAATACTTTTCATTTTACAGATGAGGAAACTAAAGTCCACATAGGCCATGTGAACTAATATATAGGCTACATTAGCTAAGGTTGTACAGTCAGTAAATGTTTGCGAAAGGATTAGAACTCAGGTTTTCCTGATTCCAAGTCTAGCATATATCACTACTTCTCATATATTAGCTGATCTTAGAGATGAAGAAGACCACATCTCACCTTTGACACTTTATGTAGTATGTCAATGGGAAATTTATATATCTTCCACAAGTTGTAGACAGGGACCTAAAATTTGTCCACTAAGTCATATATGTTCTGATTGGTTTTGATAGAAGGAGTTCCTATATGGAAATTCCCCAAGATAATAAAATCACAGACCCTGATGAAATTAGAGAGTCTTTCCATCAAAAGGAAGTCCAAGGGGCAGGTAGATAGCACAGTGGATAGAGCACTGGTGCTGGAATCAGAAGGACTCAAGTTCAAATTCATCCTCAGATACTTAATACCTACTAGTTGTATGACCCCAGATAAATCACTTAATCCCAATTGTCTTTAAAAAAGGAAATCTTACTTTATTTGGACCTTGGGGCATATCTGTTAATACATCCTTGAGTCCACCCATGAGAATTAACAGATCTTTTTACCTAACTCCACATCTGTTGCTAATAACACCTCAAAATAACTGAAAGAATGAACAAAATTATCTCTGTAATGGTATATTGTATAACATTTTGATGTCTTGAGGTACTTAGTGGGAAATAGGTTGCATTTTGCTTTAGTGAATCAAATGCTTTCATTAAAGCAACAAATAATCAATACATATACAGAATTTTTTTTTTTCTAGAGCTCCAGTAGTGTATGTGACCATAAAAATATGGTTCAGGATAAAAAAGCTTATTTATCTGTTTGATTTTCCTGTTGTATTTGTTTGCTTTGGGTTGGTCTAATGATTTCACTGGGATATAAAATTCCCAGAAAGAAAAGTCCTTTCTCTATGCTAGTCGCACCTGTTCTGATTCTTATAGTTGGAGACCATTGTTGGAGGCAATGAGATATTAAACAGCTTATCCAAAGTCACATCATCAGTATGTATTAGAGTTGGGATTAGACTAGGCAGCTAGATAATAAATAGAGCTCTGTACTTGGAGTCAGAAAAATCTGAGCTTTAATTTTGCCTTAGACTCTAACTAGACATACATCCCTGGGCAATTCATTTTAATTTTCTTATTTTCAAAATGAGGGCATTGTGCTCATTGAAATCCAAGGTCCTTTCCATCTTTTACTCCATCGTGAAAGATGATTTCTAAAGTCTTTTTCTTTAAATATTGATGGAAAAGTCCAATGTACAAAGTGTCACCTCAATCAACAGGAGCTAGACAATACATGGAACAGTATCATTGCAAGTGTTGTAAAATAAACTATAGACTCCTTAAGGGCAAAGGTTATTTCATTTTTATCTTCATATTTCCCAGTGTCTGGCAAAGTGTGTGTGTTTAATAAATGTTTATTGAAATGATAATGTTTTTCCAAGTATAATAAAGATCAAATGATAGCTCCCCGGATTTGTAAAATAGTCAGGTGTAAGAGGATTACTGTTATATCTGTATTTCTTCTTCCTGGAAGCCAGTGTAATTTCTAAGATGAATGGAGAAACAGAATCTATCATTTGACCTAGGTCACCTTTAAGGAGAAACTCTGTGACATTTATTTCAAATCTGGAATATCAGCAGGATGGTGTGAGGGGAAGATGAGGTCAAGAGAATCCATAAAAGAGACCACAGGAAGATTAGATCACAGGAAGATTGGGGGGCATAGAGAAATAATTATTCAATGTGGAATGAGGCTAAAATGTTCATTTTTTAGGTGAGCATAATTGGGCTTCTTAGACAAGATGATGAGTATAAGTAGCAACTTAGTTTAGCTCTCCCAACATTCCTCTCCAAACAACCTTACATAATTTTTCCGATTGTATTTTGGAGCAGCAGAAACAACAAAATATGTGACACATTTTTCCAATAAGTTAAGAAATGAGGAAGAGAGGTCTGTAGTACCAGCTGTGGGCTTTGAGGGTGGTTCTGACAAGAGCAGCAGTAACTTTGGGACCTCTCAGCATTTAGAGGGAGCAGACAACTGGTAAGAAAGATTATAGGGAACCCTTTGCTAGCACTAGGTGCAGCTGGAACTAATTGGCAACTCTATTGCCTATGTAGAATTCAGGGTCACACTTCTAGGATAGAGAGGAGTGTTTCTGGTTAGTCACTGGGCAAAAGGCACTTATCAGGCAGAAAGGAGCACTAAAATTTGCAACTGTAGGAAAGTAGGAGACCTGGTCACAACTCCAAGACCAAGAAAAATACTAGTTCTTGTAGCTCCAGAGGAACAGGGGTCTTTTTTAAGGAAAGTCCAGAAAACAGACCAGGACAGCAGTGAACACATCTTTCCCTCGATCACATCTCCTTGGAAGCACAGAAAACTAGCAAAACCCCAGAACTAGTTCTGAAAACAATAGAGTGAAAGAGCCTAAAATTTGGGATAGTGCATCCCCACTCTCAGGTGAGCAGAGCCCACTTTTGACAAAAAGGCCCAAAGTTAAGAACTTAGCTGGAAAAATGAGCAAATGGTAAAAAAATAATAATTTGACCATAAAAAGCCAATATGATGTCAAGAAAGACTAAAACACAAAGAAGACAATAATGTGAAAATAGTTACAAGCAAAGTCTCAAAGACAAATGCTAATTGGAGACAAGTACAACAAGAATTCTTAGAAGAGTTAAAGAAAGAAATGAGAATAGTAGATAAAAAATTGAGAAAAGAAATGAGTGATACAAGGAAATATGAAAATAAAATTTAGCATCTTGGTTTAAAAAAGGTACCAAAATGATGAAGAAAATAATACCATAAAAAACAGAGTTGACCTAATGGTAAAATAGGCACAAAAATTCACTGAAAAATAGAACTCCTTAAAAAAACATAATTGGTCAGGTGGAAAGAGAGGTACAAAACATCACTGAAAAAAAATAATTATTTAAAAATTAGACTGGGCAAATGGAAACTAATGATAATAACAAGACTTCAAGTTCAGAAATCTTAATAATAGCATTATATAGCACTTATTATATATAATATATTCATATATATTACATAGTACTTGCATATATCTATTATTATATATTATATTTACAAATAATTTAAAAATATCATATTATTTGACCTTCACAACAACTCTGGGAGGTAGGTACTATTGTTATCATTATTTTTATAGATGAGGACACTGAGACAGAGAGATGTAAAGTGTCTTGCCCAGTGTCACATGGCTAGTAAAGATATGAGATTGGAGTTGAACTCAGGTGATCCTGACTCCTGGCCCAATGCTCTAGTCTCTATTTCATCTGGCCACCTCCTTCTATTATATCACAAAGAAAGTTTTACAATTTCATTATTTAGTTATTATTACTGTGCAAGTAAAATAATTAACATACCTCACTGCCCAAGCAAATGGCATGTGGTATTTCCCCAACTTGCTGCAGAATTGCCTATTTGACTTTAATATCTTCTGCACATACTAAAAAAAGGAAAACAAATTATCAATGAGCATCTGGCATCTTGTATATGAAAATGAAAACTAATTAAGCAATAATTATTTCTCAAATGCTTTCTATGAGCTAGATATTACTTAAGGTTTTATAGATACAAATATAAAGATTGAAATAATCCCTTCACAAGAGGAGCTTACATGACAATGAGGGGATAACTAGCACATATATAAACATATTCAGAATAAATACACATAAGTACATAAGAGTTAAATATTGGGCAGCTTAGGAGGAACAACACTAGCACCAGTGAAAATCAGGAAGGGCTTTATGAAGAAGCTGGTCCTTGATCTTTGTCTTTTTAAAAGAGAGAATGGAACTAGGTAAGGCAAAGGTGCTTTTGAAGAATGGGGGAATGTACCAAAGGAAAAAGCAGGAGGTGGAACCATGCAAAGGCAGTTTGGTTGACTTGAAGAAAATGAGAAAGGGAGCAATAAGTGACTGAAGTTCCTTTGTGAAGGACTTTAAAGGATAAATAGAAGAGTAAATATTTTATCCCAGAAACATTTTTCCCCTTTCAGAGACACACACTTATTATTAATATAATAAACATTTGTTATAAGTGCTTTTCTATCCCAAAGATTCAGCTATACTGTGGATCAAATGATGTCCCTCTGTATTTTTATTCCCTCTCTCACATTCTTGGATCCCAAGGGCAATATTCTTCCCTCCAATACTGGCATTTTACTAATTAGGAAAAAAAACCTTCTGGAAATCTAGAAAGTAAAGATTTCTCAAATTCATAGTCTTGGCACACATAATACCTTTATTCATTATTTTGTAATTCATATTGAAGGGAGTATTATTAAAACATTAAACATTACCCCAAATGGAAAATTATCCATGCACTCAAATTCAGTTCTACAATGTATTTCCCAAGCAAAACACATTATTTTTTAATCTTCATGAATATTTCACTTAGTGGGATGTTTTTTGAAATTGTCCTTTCAAAGTTGATGACTAACCAATGAAAGTTTTACTTTCTTATCATTTTTTAAAAGAAAAAAAATGGAAGAAATATTTAAGAAACTGTGCTAATTACCTTGTTGGAATCTGGGTTTTTAATATAAGGTTCAGCACCACTGGCAATATTTCCCATAAGTACTTTTTCGATCTTGGCCACCAAAACAATGTCAGAGTGTGGGTTACTTACAGAAAAGATAGCCTATAATGAATAAAATCAAGAAACACGAATAAATATTCAAATTATAATGAAGTTGTTTGCCAAGTCCCACTTTGGACTGAAAACTTCATGCTATCCTTGTTTGGTCTCCCCAGAGAATCCCACTTGTAAGAAGTTTATAAAAGTTTCCTATATAATCAAGGGGAAACAAAATGACCTGCTTTGGATACTTCAGCCATTCTTCAGGAAATCCTTTAACATGTGGTTCTTCTGACTGTCTGGGGCTAACTGTGTCAATGTTGCCATTTTCCAAGGCCACCGAAGCACCTGAAACCATCTGTCGAACAAGTGTATGGTTCAGGTCCACATTAAAATCTGCAGAAATCTTTCTGTTGTCTCTGGTATCATAAAGGGCCAGGCTGACAAAGAAAGGTTCAATCTGAAAGCAAATGAAAAACTAAATGAAAAACGATTCCCCATTAAACATACAAAGTTGCCTACAGGAGTAGGAAATCACACGAGGAAGACAACAGTGATATTAGGGACAAAATGTTTTACTTAAAAGGAAGAACTAGAGCACCAGCCCTGAAGTCAGGAGGATCTGAGTTGAAATCTGGCCTCAGACACTTAATTCTTCCTAGCTGTGTGACCCTGGGCAAGTCACTTAACCCCAATTGCCTTAGCAAAAAAAAAAAAAAAAAAACCTTTGGAAAAATTTTGATCTAGTGTGATCCTAAGGCTTCTGATCTTGGCAGAAAATTTCATTTCATAAACTTTTGTTAAGCACTTACCCATATATGGAAGACATTGCTCTTAGTGTTTAGAAAAGATGAAAAATAATATAATCCCTGCTCTCAAGGAATTTACAATCTACTAGGACAGACAAAGCAATCTAGACAAGAATAATGAAAAGTGTAATATTATATGAATGAAGGAAAGGAGCAATCAAGATAAGGTATCTAAGAATAGTTGAGTAACAATGCTAGCCAATATTTATGCCATGCTTACTATGGGCTAAGCTCTCAAAATTATCTCATATCATCCAAACAAATAAAGTGGGAGATAAATGCTATTGTTAGCCCCACTTTACAGATGAAGAAAATGAGGCAAACAGAGATTAAATCACACAGATAGTAAGGGTTGGAGGCCAGATTTGAACTCAGGAAAATGATTTCTAATTCCCCTACTCTCTAGTCACTACTCCAAATCGTTGCCTCTTCAGATTACTTATTTTAGGGTTATTGTCAAACAGTTTTAGTATAATGGAAAAAAATGTTAAACTTAGGGTAAAGATATTACTCAAATCTTTCCTCAGCTATGTTATTGGACAACCCAACCCATTTTAAAATGAGGTTAATAATATTTGGGTTTCTCATTTAGAGAGGGATAGTACTGATGAGGTCCCGGATAGCCAAATGGCTATTGACTGAGAGAGTCAGAATCAGTGTAAACAATCTGGAAGTCTAATTACTCCCAGAAGTAAGCAGGGAGGAGCAGTGATGTGATTATAAATGGACTTTTAAATTTTGATTAGGCCTTTAGTTCAAATGGATTTTATTATAGTCCCCAGGTGGAGGTATCTGGTAGAATTCTTTTCTGAACTTTTTGCATTTACAAAACCATTATAACTCCACAGTTACTATATTCAATCAGAAAGCCAAGTTATGATGTCAATCCTTTGAGGCTATATTTCTCCTAAAAAAAGAACCTAACTGTACATCACTAGCTCACTAACTCTTTTTAGGGCGCTAAATCTCTTTTAGGGTTAGCCTGCCAGTCAATGTTGTACTTCCACTTCATGGCACCTTTCTCTTTTTTATAGTCAACTCCTTTTTAGGATTAGCCCACTAGTCAATAGTGTAGCCCCGCTTCATGGTGTCTTTCTCCTTGTTATGATTAACTATTTCTAGGGTGCTAACCGTCTTTTAGGATTGCCTGCCAATCAATGGTGTAATTCCCTTCTCCCACTAACACTTTTCTGCTTCCTTGTGGATTTAGCCCACTCTTAGCAATTTAATAAAATTCTTGTCCCTTGATCTGGAGAAAGTCTAAGCTTACAAATTCTTTTGAGACAACCTACAATATTTATCCATAACCCCAATATACTTTGGTGGTATGGTATCACCCTTGTACCTCATTATTTAGTGGCCTAGGTATGGGAAAAGTCTGACTGCATCCTGGAACCTCAATAGAACCTTAATCTTCCATTTTATAGATGAGGAAACAGAAACATAGTGGCTAAGTGACTTCCTCAGACTTCCAAGTAAGTATCTGAAGCAGGATTCTAATTCCAGTCAAGTGGAAAGGATGTTGTGTTTCAAATCAGAGTACATGGGTTCAAATTCCAAACTTGCCACTTATTCCCTGATTTTCTCTTACCTGGTCCTATTTCCACAGCTATCAAATGAAGAGGGAGACCCTAGGATCACCAAGGACTCCTCTCCCATTTTCAATGTCTAACCTCCCTTGGTTTGACATTTAAAAATCTTCTCCTTCCTCCCACAAAGCTATCTGGCACCTTTATTTCCCTTCTGTCAGAATCTTCTACCACTGGAGCCTCCTTAAGTCTTTTTTTTTAATAAACAATAGCAGACTCCCAAGAGTCCCCAGACCCAATTCAAGAGATACAGATGTAGTCTAACTATATCTTCAGTTTTGGCTGCTTTAGCCCCACTTAGGATGAAGATCAAAACAACAATCTGGCTAGATCATTTTTAGAGGGATATAAATAGATGCTTTATGGTTACACATCACAAAATACCCTGATCTCCCAAGAAATCAAAACTGGAGGTCATCCAAAAGACAATGGAAAGCTGCAGCGTGGATTTAAGCAGGATGCAGCCTATTACTAACTACAATTTCTAGGCAGCAAATAGCATGAAAGATAAAATCATAAAAATTGTGTGACAAAAAAGGAGGGGTGGGCCAGTTCTAGAGTGAAAATGAGCAAATTATCTGCTTTTTCAACACTCGAATCAAGACACAGAGAAAATGGCCTCCAGCACATGGAATGGATACATCTGTGGGGATTAATGGAATGACATGGATAGAAGTTACGTGGAATGAGAAGGGTATGGATGGGTTACAATCTGCACTGTTGGAGGATATAACTATACTGATGAAATCACTGTGATTTGAAGCACAAATGGAGACTAGCTATGGGATCTAAAGTTTAAAAATATCTATAATATACAACATGACCAAATGAACACGTGGTATAATGGGTTATAAGATCTATACTTGGAGCAGTGAATAGAGTGATGGGCCTGGAGTCAAGAAGGCCTGAGTTCAAGTATGGCTTCAGATACTTACTAACTGCATGGTCCTGGTAAATCATTTAACATCTATTTGTCTCAGTTTCCTCATCTATAAAATAAAAGTACCTATATTCCAGGGATGTTGTGAGGATCAAATGAACTATTTGCAGAATGCTTTGCATATTTTCAAGCTCTATATAAATACTATCATTGTTATTTTTATATTCCTGTCCTTACACTTACTAGTCAAACCATTAACCTTTCTGAGATTATTTCCTCATCTGTAAAATGTGAATAATAATAACTCTATTGCTCATCTTACAAGATTGTTATATGAAAAACACTGTGTTAAGCCTTATATTACTACATAAATATAATTTCTACTTTTGGAAATGAATCATTGGCTATGAAATATTGGCAAATTACAAAAAATGTGTGCCAAAAGAGGGCAGCTATGTGGCACAGTGGACAGAGAAATAAGCCTAGAGTCAGTAAGATCCAAATTAAAGTCTGACCTCAGACACTTACTAGACATATGATCCTGGGCAAGTCACTTAACTCTATTTGCCTCAAGTTCCTGATCTGCAAAATGAGCTAGAGAAAAAAAATGGCAAATCACTGCACTATCTGCCAAGAAAACCCCAGATGGGGTCATGGAGAGTTAGACATGAATGAAAATGACTCAAACCAAAAGAGAACCAATGAATTTTGCTATTGTTTAAAATACAATAGCCTGTGAGATAAAATCATTTCCCCTGAAATAAATGTACCTGCAGTTCATATAGGTAAATATGTAATGCAGCCCATTACTAACTACAGTTTCTATGCAGCAAATAGCATGAAAGATAGAATCATAAAAATGTGTGACAAAAAAAGGTGTAATACAGTTCACTTCTAACAGGGGTTGGAAAAAGGATTTATAATCTGTAACCTGTTTATAATCAACATTATAAAACAGATTGCATGAGAATCAGAGATTTAGAGTTAGTTAGTTAGATGTTATAAGCCATGTAATCTAGCCTCCTAATTTGATAAATGAACAACTTTGGTCTAGTAGTATTAAATGTTTGGGTTATCCTACTATATGTTGTTTACAGGAAACACACCTGAAACAGGATGAGACATTCAAACTAAAAGTAAAAGGGTGGAGCAGAATCTATTATGCTTCAGGCAAAACCAAAAAAGCAGGAGTAGCCATCCTCATCTCAGATCAAGCAAAAACAAAAATTGATCTAATTAAAAGAGATAAGGAAGGGCATTATATCCTGCTAAAGGGAAGCATCAATAGTGAAGCAGTATCAATATTAAACATGTATGCACCAAGTGGTGCAGCATCTAAATTCTTAAAAGAGAAATTAAGAGAGCTGCAAGAGGAAATAGATAGCAAAACTATAATAGCGGGAGATCTCAACCTTGCACTCTCAGAATTAGATAAATCAAACCACAAAATAAATAAGAAAGAAGTCAAAGAGGTAAATAGAATACTAGAAAAGTTTGATATGATAGATCTTTGGCGAAAGCTAAATGGAGACAGAAAGGAATATACTTTCTTCTCAGCAGTTCATGGAACCTATACAAAAATTGATCATATACTAGGGCATAAAAACCTCAAAATCAAATGCAGTAAGGCAGAAATAGTAAATGCATCCTTTTCAGACCATAATGCAATCAAAATAACATTTAATAAAAAGCCAGGGGAAAATAGACCAAAAAATAATTGGAAACTAAATAATCTTATACTAAAGAATGATTGGGTAAAACAGCAAATCATAGACATAATTAATAACTTCACCCAAGAAAATGACAATAATGAGACATCATACCAAAATGTGTGGGATACAGCCAAAGCAGTAATTAGGGGAAGTTTTATATCTCTACAGGCCTACCTGCATAAAATAGAGAAAGAGAGGGCCAACGAATTGGGTTTACAACTAAAATTGCTAGAAAAGGAACAAATTAAAAACCCCCAGACAAACACAAAACTTGAAATTCAAAAAATAAAAGGTGAGATTAATAAAATTGAAAGTAAAAAAACTATTGAATTAATTAATAAAACTAAGAGTTGGTTTTATGAAAAAACCAACAAAATAGACAAACCCTTAGTAAACCTGATTAAAAAAAGGAAAGAGAAAAAGCAAATTGATAGTCTTGAAAATGAAAAGGGTGAACTCACCACTAATGAAGAGGAAATTAGAACAATAGTTAGGAGCTACTTTGCTCAACTTTATGCCGATAAATTCGATAACTTAAATGAAATGGAAGAATACCTTCAAAAATATAGCTTGCCCAGATTAACAGAGGAAGAAGTAAGTAGTTTAAATAGTCCCATCTCAGAAAAAGAAATAGACCAAGCTATTAACCAACTTCCTAAGAAAAAGTCCCCAGGACCAGATGGATTTACAGGTGAATTCTACCAAACATTTAAAGAACAACTAACTCCAATGCTATGTAAACTATTTGAAAAAATAGGGATTGAAGGAGTCCTACCAAATTCCTTCTATGACACAGACATGGTACTGATACCTAAACCAGGTAGATCGAAAACTGAGAAAGAAAACTATAGACCAATTTCCTTAATGAATATTGATGCTAAAATCTTAAATAAGATATTAGCAAATAGACTTCAGAAAATCATCCCCAGGATAATACACTATGACCAAGTGGGATTTATACCAGGAATGCAGGGATGGTTTAATATTAGGAAAACTATTATTATAATTGACCATATTAATAATCAAATTAATAAAAACCATATGATCATCTCAATAGATGCAGAAAAGGCATTTGATAAAATCCAACATCCATTCCTACTAAAAACGCTTGAGAGTATAGGAATAAATGGACTATTCCTTAAAATAATAAGGAGCATATATTTAAAACCTTCAGTAAACATCATATGTAATGGTGATAAACTAGAACCTTTCCCTGTAAGATCAGGAGTGAAACAAGGTTGCCCACTATCACCATTACTATTCAATATAGTACTAGAAACTCTAGCCTTGGCAATAAGAGCCGAGAAAGAGATCCAAGGAATTAGAGTAGGAAATGAAGAAATCAAATTGTCACTTTTCGCAGATGACATGATGGTATACTTAGAGAACCCCAAAGACTCTGCTAAAAAGCTATTAGAAATAATTCAGAATTTTAGCAAAGTCGCAGGATACAAAATAAATCCACATAAATCCTCAGGATTTTTATACATTACCAACACAATCCAACAGCAAGAGATACAAAGAGAAATTCCATTCAAAATAACAGTCGATAGTATCAAATATTTGGGAATATATCTACCAAAGGAGAGTCAGGAATTATATGAGCAAAATTACAAAACACTTGCCACAAAAATAAAGTCAGATTTAAATAATTGGAAAGACATTCAATGTTCTTGGATAGGCCGAGCGAATATAATAAAGATGACAATACTCCCCAAACTAATCTATTTATTTAGTGCTATACCAATCAGACTCCCAAGAAACTATTTTAATGACCTAGAAAAAATAACAACAAAATTCATATGGAAGAATAAAAGGTCGAGAATTGCAAGGGAACTAATGAAAAAAAAGTCAGAGGAAGGTGGTCTAAGTGTACCTGATTTAAAGCTATATTATAAAGCAACAGTCACCAAAACCATTTGGTATTGGCTAAGAAATAGACTAGTTGATCAGTGGCATAGGTTAGGTTCACAGGACAAGATAGTGAATAAAAATAGCAATCTAATCTTTGACAAACCCAAAGATCCCAAATTTTGGGATAAGAATTCATTATTTAACAAAAACTGCTGGGAAAACTGGAAATTAGTATGGCAGAAACTAGGCATGGACCCACATTTAACACCACATACTAAGATTAGATCAAAATGGGTCCAAGATTTAGGCATAAAGAACGAAATCATAAATAAATTGGAGGAACATGGGATGGTTTACCTCTCAGACTTGTGGAGGAGGAAGGAGTTTGTGTCCAAGGGAGAACTAGAGACCATTATTGATCACAAAATAGAACATTTTGATTACACCAAATTAAAAAGTTTCTGCACAAACAAAACTAATGCAAACAAGATTAGAAGGGAAGTAACAAATTGGGAAAAAATTTTTACAGTTAAAGGTTCTGATAAAGGCCTCATCTCCAAAATATACAGAGAATTGACTTTAATTTATAAGATATCAAGCCATTCTCCAATTGATAAATGGTCAAAGGATATGAACAGACAATTTTCAGATGATGAAATTAAAACTATTTCCACTCATATGAAAGAGTGTTCCAAATCACTATTGATCAGAGAAATGCAAATTAAGACAACTCTGAGGTATCATTACACACCTGTCAGATTGGCTAAAATGACAGGAACAAATAACGATGAATGTTGGAGGGGATGTGGGAAAACTGGGACACTGATGCATTGTTGGTGGAGTTGTGAAAGAATCCAACCATTCTGGAGAGCAATCTGGAATTATGCCCAAAAAGTTATCAAAATGTGCATACCCTTTGACCCAGCCATACTACTACTGGGCTTATACCCCAAGGAACTACTAGAGAAGGGAAAGGGTCCTGTATGTGCCAAAATGTTTGTGGCAGCCCTTTTCATAGTGGCTAGAAGCTGGAAGATGAATGGATGTCCATCAATTGGAGAATGGTTGGGTAAACTATGGTATATGAATGTTATGGAATATTACTGTTCTATAAGAAATGACCAACAGGAGAAATACAGAGAGGCTTGGAGAGACTTACATCAACTGATGCTGAGTGAAACGAGCAGAACCAGAAGATCATTATACACTTCAACAATGATACTGTACGAGGATGTATGCTGATGGAAGTGGATTTCTTCAACATAGAGAAGAGCTAATCCAATTCCAATTGATTAATGATGGACAGAACCAGCTACATCCAGAAAAGGACTGGGAAATGAATGTAAACTGTTATTTTTACCTTCTAAATCCAATTCTTCCTGTGCAACAAAAAATTCGGTTCTACACACATATATTGTATCTAAATTATACTGTAATATATTTAACATATATAAGACTGCTTGCCATCAGGGGGAGGGGGTTGGGGGAGGAAGGGAAAAAATCTGAATAGAAGTAAGTGCAAGGGATAATGTTGTAAAAAATTACCCATGCATATGTACTGTCAAAAAATGTTATAATTATAAAATAAAATAAAAAATTAAAAAAAAAAAATAAAAAAATAAATGTTTGGGTTAATGTCACACACAGAAGGTAAGTGGCAGAATTCAACCTCTGAATCCAAAATCAGTGCTCTATCCAATATACTACCTCCCATTAAAGTTATAACTAGCATTTAAGATAGTCAATGAAAAGAAGCAACATAGCATTAAAGATAATGAACTGGCTTCAGATTCAGAAGGGCTAGAATCCTTTATGTACATCTTCTTAAACCCTGATAATAACCTGTTGTACAGGAACCGTTATTATCTCGATTTTAGGTTTGATTAAATTAAGGAAAAATTAAATGACTTGACCATGGTAATGGGGCTAGTTAAGGTCTGAGGCAGGTCTTTATCTCTATCTCCATATTACCTATATTTTTATATTGCCTCTATTTTTATCTGCACCTCTATCCATCTATCTATACCAAGATATCATTCTGTATCTGACTTTTAAACATATAAGAGAAGCTCAAGATAAAATTTCATACCACACCACAGTAATCTCACTTAAGAAACAGCATGGATTGAGGATATAGCCTGGCAATAGTTCACTAATATAGAAAACTATGTGAGCAATAACCAACACAAAAATTCACACAAATGCAATGACAAGGAAGGAAGAGCAAAGATTGCTTAATGCTTTCATCTCACATAATTGTTGCCTTTTGAATTTTAGTTACATTTACCTAAATGGAAAAAAAGTATTTGACTTTGGGAACCTGGCGGAAATTAAATCTCCTATGGTGAAGTAGTTTATTCAATTTGTTGCCTCTTTTCTTCTCAAAAGACAAATAGTTCTCCCTCAGCACTAGTCTAATTGCATCTTTCAATAATTCTTTATCAATGATGAGATGTCCTTAGAATACTCTTGGTCTTAGACATAGGCCTTTAAAATTTGCAATATGTATTTGCTTCTCCCACCTTCTTTTAAATAAGCCAATGAAAATTTAAACATAGCTCAAATGCAAATAAAGAAATAATGGAAATTTTATATTTCACCAGCCATTCCTGCTTTATTAAGGGATCCGTGCTTAATTGAAAAAACAATGATACCAAGTCATCATTTATAATCTAACAAACTACGTTTTCCCATTCATTTTTTATGTTTACTTCAAAAAATTTTTTTGAGTCCCAAATTTTCTCCTCTCCTACCATTCTTCTCCCACCCATTGGGAATGCAAGCATTATATCATTATATGTGTGAAATTATGCAAAAAATATTTTCATATTACCCATGTTGGGTAAAAAAAACAAGAAAAAGCAAGAAACATAATGGAAGTAAAAAAGTATGTTCAATCTGCACTCAGAGTTCATCAATTATCTCTCTGGAGAGAGAGAGGTAGTATTTGGAAGTGGATAGCATTTTTCAAAATGGGTCCTTTGAAACTGTCTTGGATTATTGTCTTGATTAAATTATCAAGTCTTTCACAATTAATAATCATTACAATATGACTGTTAGTATGTAAAATATTCTCTTGGTTCTGCTCATTTATCTTTGGATCAGTTTGTATATGTCTTTCCAGGTTTTTCTGAAACTACTCTGCACATCATATCTTACAGTATAATAATATTCCATCACAATTATATACCCCAACTTGTTCAGCCATTTCCCTATTGATGGGTCATACTATAGGCTTATTAAGGAATGACTGAAAAATTATGACAGATGAAGTAATGAAATATTATTATGTCATGAGAAATGATGAAAGGAGATGTTTTTGAAAATCTTGGGAAGATTTATACGAATTGATGGACAGTGGAGTAAATAAAACCAGGAGAACAATGTGTACAATAATATTAACATAATGATGACAAAGACAAAATAGCTTTGAAAGTTCTAAGAATGGGGCAGCTAGGTGATGCAGTGGATAGAGAACCAGCCCTGAAGTCAGAAGGATCTGAGTTCAAATAAAATTCCTAGCTGTGTGATCCTGGGCAAGTCACTTAACCCCAATTGCCTCAGGAAAAAAAAAGGTTTAAGAATTCTGATGAATGTAATGAATAAATATGATGCTAGAAGACCATTGATATTGCATATTATCCATCTCTTGAAAAAGAGATGATGGTTTCAAGGTAGAGAATAAGGTATGGCCAAAGTAGGAATTGGTTTTCCTTAGCTATATAGACTAGTCTATTCCAAACATTTTGCTTTTCTTTCTTTTTTTAAATGGGAGTCAGGAAGATGGGAGAAAGAGAAAAATAGATTTTGTTAATTGAAAAAAATCAAATCCAAGAGATTCTTCAAGAAACTCTTCTTCTTTTTCTTTTTTTCTTTTTTTGCTAAGGTATTTGGGGTTAAGTGACTTGCCCAGGTCACACAGCTAGGATGTGCCTGAGGCCAGATTTGAATTCTGATCCTCATGACTGATACTCTATCCACTGCACCACCTAGCTGCCCTAAAGAACTCTTTAGAACTTAGGGATCTAAAGCAAAAATAGTCCATCAGTATAGTTAGCTCAATTCATTCTTTAAAAGCAATTATATGATTAAAAGACACTGATTTTTTAAGCTCAGAAGTATGGGAAAGAAGAAAATAGTTATTATATAGGAGTTTTACTTAGAATAGCAAATTATCTGTTATTTAATCACTGTCAATTGTAGATTATCAATTATGGTCTCACGACAAGATCCAAGCATTTTCTTAAAATGTTTCCTCCAAACTTTTGGATAGTCATATAACTGGTAAGGGGTCAGAGATTGTACTTGAATCTAGCTCTTTTAAAAACTAAGTCTACAAATCTATTTATTATGTATTACAAAATATATTAGAAATCAGAATCTATCCACATGGCTCATTAATGGGAAAATAATCATTCACTTATTTTTGTAGCAATGCACAAATTTTAGAAAACACCAGTATCAACTGGTATTCACTTCATGGAAGAAAACATATGCTATCTTTCCCTTTCCAGTCATCCTTTTTTCCCCCCAATATTACGCACAAAGTGGCCATTGCAAACATACATACATATATACACATGTGCATGTGCAAACATACTCACACTCATGTTGTTGTTCAGCCATTTAGTTGTGTATGACTCTTTGTGATCTCATGTACCATCTAATATACCAGACATCCTACTATTTTCCCTTATCTCTTAAAGTCTGTCCAAGTTCCTGCTGATTATTTCTATGATGCTATCTAGACATCTCATCCTTATCACCCCTTTTTTCTTTTACCTTCAATCTCTCTCTCTCTCTTTATCTCTCTCTCTCTTTCTCTCTCTCTCTGTCTCTGTCTTTCTCTTTCTCTCCCTCTCTCTCTCTCTCTCTCTGTCTCTGTCTCTCTCTCTCTCTGTCTCTGTCTCTCTCTCTGTCTCTCTCTCTCTTTCTCTCTCTCTGTCTCTCTCTCTCTCTCTCTCACACACACACACACACACACACCTCCATATGAAAGTATAAATAAGAGAGTTGTATTCAGAGAGACAGAGAGTCTGAATCTGATGTAAAGGATATGTGCCAAATAACTAAGTATACCTTTTTCTTTGATGCTTTATATTGAAGCAATAAGGGATATTTTTTCTGGCTAGAGATTATGTGTAGGGATTTTCTAGCTGTTATTTCACAACAATGGAAGTCTAGAAACTCAGGGTATTATTAAGAAGAAGGCATCATACTCAAAGCCAACAGGGCATTAGTTAATCATATGTAAATCTGGAGTTAGGAAGACCAACTCAGGGTATTCTTGACACATCAATAGATGAAATAACCAATATCAACTTACATTAGTCAATGGATCATTTTCATTCTCAGTGACACATCCCTGAAGATTTAAATTGAGAGATTTACAAACAATCATAAATCTCTTGGCTGTCTTTTCTTCAAATGGCCTGATCATGGATTCTGTTTCCAAAAGATCCTTTTTCTGAAGTTTTAAGGCCTTAACAAAAAAAAAGAATATGAAAAATGAACTCACCTATCATCCACTTCTGTATTTTCAATCTAAATGATAATTTCTGACTTTATCGATTCACATTTATGAAGTGTAATAAAGTCTAACTTACGTCTATGTCTGGATCCAAGGAGAATAGGTTTAGTCTCTCCATGTTTCGGGACATTTTAACAGTTTCTTCTGTTTCTGTGAGGTACTTTGGAAAAAACAAAACATTCATGAAGAGACATTCAGATATCTGTGACCTTCTTTCAAAGCCTCCCTTTCCTCTTGGCCCTCACAAGAAGTCCTTCCCCTACTGATATCCTTCCTTCCATTCATATCATGTCAAATTTTAGAAAACCTTTATGTTTCCATTTTTTAATTTGGACAGGTTCAATTGGTGACATGCACTTGGAGATATTGGAATTTTTTGAGGGGAGTATTTCCATATCTCCATATAAATCTTACATTAAAGATTTTTGATCTTTTATAGACTCATAGAAAGTTGGATCTTGAAGGGACCTTGAAGACCATCTAGGTGAAACTACCCATTTTACAAATAGAGAAAGAAAAGTAAATCAAGTTCTTGAGGTCACATATAGGAACAAACATGAATAAAAACTCTTTTTGGCATAATTATTTTCCCTTATTCATCCCATACCCTCAGATAATTACTTTTGCGAATTCTGGATGCAAGTTATTCTCTGAAGAATCTGTTTCCTCTGATGTGCATTCACAAGTCATAGAATTTTCCAGAGAATCTTTAAAAGACACAGCAGAAAACAAATAATTTTTAAAAGTATTTATTCACCAATTACATGTAAAAATAATTTTAATGTTTATTTTACAAAATTTGAGTTCAAATTCTCTCCATTTCTCACTCCCATCCCTTCATTGAAAAAACAATTTGATATAGGTTATACATGTATAATCATGCAAAACATATTTCCATATTAGTCATACTGTAAAAGAAAATATAAATAAAAAACCTCCAAGCACCATGAAAATAAAGACATTAAAAATAAATGTATGCTTCAATCTATATTCAGACACCACCAGTTATTCCTCTGGGGATGGATGACATTTTTCATCATAACTCCTTTAGAGATGGTTTAGATCATTGTATTGATCATTGTAAGAGAATCTGGGACAGAGCCTTGGGGAGCACCCATGGGCAAAATCCATATAATGAACAAGCAAAGAAGGTGGAGGAGTATCTGACCAGATAGGAGAGAATCAAGAAAGAGAATAAAAATTTAGAAGAAAAGTTGGAAAAATGTTTAACTAGAGGATTAATTTTCATTAAACATAATTTGAAATAATAATAGTTTTGTTCAGTTAAGACTGATTCTTTGTGACCTCATTTGGGGTTTTCTTTGCAAAGATATTGGAGTGGTTTGCCATTTGATTCTCCAGCTCATTTTACAAATGAAGAAACTGAGGCAAACAGGATTTGCCCAGGATCACACAGCTCATTACAGTCTGAAGCTGGATTTAAACTCAAGTTTTACTGATTCTAGCCCAGAACTCTAGTCATTGCACTACCTATAAAAATAATAGCAAGCATTTATGTAATGCCTTAAAGTTCAGAAAGGCTTTTTTGCAAATAGCTAATTTAAACTTTATAACAAACTTGGGGTTAGATGCCATCTGTATCCCGTTTTTACCAGTAAGGAATTTGAGGCATTGAGAGGTTAAATGACTTGTCTGGCATCACCCAGCTGGTAAGAGTCTGAGTTCAGGTTTGAACTCAAGTTTTCTTGACTCGACAAACAATGCTATAATTGCTGTGTTGCTAGCACTTATGAACATTTACATTAGCAATGTTTTTTTTTTTTATCAACCTGGGAAGTTCTACTACTTGATTCCAATGACATGTCACAAATGGGATGTATCTTCTGAGAAATGTCATGATATATTAGCTGGTTTCAGAAATAATGTTTGCAGTGTTCCTGATAGGTGAGTTCCAAGAATTTCTATTGAAATGTTGTCTTAAACTATTGTCAACCAGCTGAGAAAAAATGCTTAAATAGCTACCACAATTTTTGTCAATGTAAAGATTCGGGGGATTATTTAGGAAATGGATACCCCTGGGTTGGATGGGGTAGAGGCAGAAAGCTATTTGACCTGATTCCAAATAAGGGGTTTCTTTTTAGTATGAGAAGAAATGGTAGAACATCTGTTTCTCACCCAGCCTGAGATCTGTGAGGTCTGCACTCTTCCTTTCCTGAGGGGGTCCCTCAGGATTTATTTGGAGGATTTTGTTGAGAGTATGAATCCATTCATCCATATCCAGCTCTGTTTCAGCTGCCAGCACAAAATATGTCAGGTCATTCATTTTCAATTCAAAGGCGTATTTTCTTAGTCTGTTATTCTGCAGTATCAAAGGGAGAGAAAAAAAGTTTCAATAATTACTCTATGAAACATGAAACAAAGGAATCTCTAAGAGAAAAAAGAAAAAAATAACTTATATGTGAGTTTTTCTATATAATGGCAGATAGCTAAGTAGCAGGATTATGAGACCCTTTCGATAGAAAAGTGTAGAGTGGTTATTATGCTCAATGACCTTCAGTGTCCCAATTCTTAAAGATGTTCCATTGGGTATTACAGTATGAATTTATGATCATATCGTCAGATGGTATATTCTTTCCACTCCTGTGTTTAGCAGACACATTCATAGCTTTTGGTAGTGTCTAAGAGGATCACCTGTCTCTTACTATAAATATATTGTTATGGAACCATTTGATGCTTTAGTTCTTTTAATATTTCATAACAATCACTGCAGCTATTAGTTTGTCCTTCCTTATCCTTTATTCTCACTATTTGGATCAGCTCATTCCCTTTTCCTTAAATATATATCCTTGAGGATATATTGATTGTGTGAATTCATATTGATTGTGTGAATTCCTTAATTCTATTACTCATTCCTTTAGAATCATTGTTAAATGAATGAATGAGTGGATCAAAACTGAGTACTCTATCTCACTTTCCGCACAGAATTGTTGGAGGTACATAGTTTTCATTGACTAATTCTACCTGGAGGTACGCTTTACGGCATAGCTGGGGGTTCTGTGAAATTTAAAATTTCAAATTTTGGGACTTCCAAGTTATACGATCTTTGGTTCCCAGATAACTTGCAAATTATGAATAGGAACAAATAATAATATTAATATCAATAATAACAACTGACATTTAGGTAGCAATTTGAGATTTGTCAAGAGCATATAAATTATTTTTCATGCATTATCTTATTTGATCCTAACAACAACTCTGTGGGTTAGGTGCTATTATTATCAACATTTTACACATGAGGAAATTGAGACTGCAAGATGTCTATTGACTTCCCCAGTGTCATGATTGGTAAATGTCTTTCTCAGGATTCAAATTCAGGTTTTTTGACTATAGAGCTAACTATACTAAGGATTCTTAAACTTTTTCCACTTGCGATTCCTTTTCTCCTAAGAAATTTTTATGTGATCTGTGTATATAGGTATATAAAATAGGTATCCACATCAAACATTTACTGGCAGTAAATCATAATTTTACTACCCTCAATTCAGTTATGAGATCCCACATGGGGTTGTGAACCACAGTTTAGGAATTTGGGTACTATACCACCTATCTAATGTCAGAACTTATTGTCATTTAAGTTTTTATAGGAGGTGACACCTTTTCAGATTGGATATTTGACAGAGAAGTAGTAACTCTGTTAACAAAAGTCACTCTTGAATATTTTACACTGCCATTTTTCTTTGCAGAGGTGATATATGATCATAGATATAGAGATCTTCCAGTTTAACCTTTTCCCTCCTCTTTATAGTTGAAAAAACTGAGGTCTAGAGAGGTTAAATATCTTGTCCAAGATTATGCAACTATTAATGGCAGAGGAGAGATTGAGATTCATATCGTTGGAATCAAAATACAGTTCTTTTCAGCTATTCCATGAAGGTAGTTGAATTTCCTATACTTCTAATAGGTAACTTTCTATGGTTGAAGAGACAAGGCAAAGTTATCAACTTCAAGAGCTTTATGTGTATAGGCATTTCAGGAATCCAATTCTGCATTCATTTTTAAGTGATAAGGCTAGATAGAGTGTATACTCTCCTTCTGTATGGCTGGGCAACTTACATTCATTTTTCCTTGGTGTCAATGTAAAATGAAGAGCAGTTGAATTTAGAATATTTGGATTTGGAGTTAGAGAATACTGGTTGGATAACTTGATCTGTTCCTGATTCTCTGTGTACCTTCATATGTAATATATAGTAATTTTAATGAAATTTAAATATGTACTTTTAATGTATTTATCAAAAAATTTATATAAAAATATTATTTGATCTTCATAGCAACTTGTAAGTTAGTCAAAATGGAATTATAAGTATTTTGTGTTTACATATATGTATACATACATATACACACATACGTAATATATGTCAGAATATATATGTGAACTCTTATTATAGCTAGTACTATACTATATTATGAAAACCTTCTCTAAAATAAGGGAATTGAAGGGCATAATTTTATCAAATGAACTGAAAAGGTAACTCCAGGGAGTTCACTTCAAATCTATTCAATTCAATTTCATTCAACAAACAAGTATTAATAGTCTACTATGTGCCAGGCTTCCTATTATGAGCTGAAGATAACAAAGAAAAAAATGAACCAGTGCTACCTTCAAAGAGCTTATGTTCTATTAGAGGAAAATAATAAGTTGACAGATAAGTTAATAGAAATATACATACAAAGTAGTTTGATGGGGGGGGAGAGGAATCTTAAGACAAGAGAGGACAAAGAAAAGCTTCCCAGAAAGATTATCCTCCAGCCAAACTTTAAAATCCTAAAGGGGGAAGATAAAGAGGGAGAGCAATGTATCTGAGGAGGACGGTTTATATGATGGCATGGAGTTAGGATCAGAGGTTATTAACTTTTTGTATCATTGTCTCTTTGATTGGTCTGATAAAACTTCATAAATCCCTGGTTAAAAATCTCTGAGAGATTCAAAGTCTTGAAGTGGAAACAGAAAATATTCCAATTTGATTGGAGGATATAATGTGTGGGGAAAATTGATGTGGAATCAATCTGCCAATCTGCCACTAGATTGTCAAGAAATTTAAATGCCAAACAATAAAGATGATTGTTGATCAGCAGCCAGATGATCAGTCACTAAATATTAATCACTATCCCCCTGTTGCTAAAAAAAATATACCCCACCCCTCAATTTTCAACAAAAAATGATGATAAACTATTGATCATATTTTTGGCATCTGGCAAAAGGTCACCAGGACCAGTGTTCTATCCACTATGCCATCTAACTGATCCCAATATTATAACTTCTATGAGTAAGTTGGAACCAGAGATCTTGAACAAATTTTTTTTTCTGAATCTCTATGAACCTGCTTGTTGGTGCTGTTGTTCAGTTGTGTCTGATTTTTCATGATTTTATTTGAGGTTTTCTTAGCACAGAAGCCATTTCCTTCTCCAGCTCTTTTGACTGGTGAGGAAACTGAGACAGATAGTGTTGACGGACTTTCCCAGAGTCATACAGCTAGTAAGTGTCCAAAGCAAGATTTTAACTCAGGAAGATGAGTTTTCTGGGCTCTAAATCCTATATTCTATCCAACATGCCACCTGGCTGCCCTATTCAACCTATTCCCTCTATGTTCTTTTCCTTCCTTCCTTCCTTCCTTCCTTCCTTCCTTCCTTCCTTCCTTCCTTCCTTCCTTCCTTCCTTCCTTCCTTCCTTCCTTCCTTCCTTCCTTCCTTCCTTCCTTCCTTCCTTCCTTCCTTCCTTTTCCTTCCTTCCTTCCTTCCTCTCTCTCCCTCCCTCCCCTCCTTTTTTCCCTCTCTCCATCCCTCCCTCTCTCCTTCCTTCCTTCCTCCCTTCCTCTCTCCTTCCATGTCTACACATATACATGTATATAGACACATATACATACACATATGTACCATATAACACATATCATGCATATATGTATATATAATACATGTGTGTATATACACATGCATTTGGTGTACATTGGGGAAATTTATATAATCAGTCCTTTCATCCACAGGTAGAAATATCAAATATTTCTTCAGACTTTTAAAAACTTAACATAAAACAGAAGGTCTTTGTTTTCAATGAAGACTGAATAATGAATATTTTACTGAGTCAGAAGCCTTTAATAAGAAAAAAGGAAAATCACAGGTCAATTTCATTTCCATGACTCTTTCTTCAGAAGGGCAATAGTATTAAATTCTCTTGTACATGGTGTACATTAACAGGCTCACTCTGCACTCAGTCTGTATAACTAAGTTCTCTTCTTTCAAGTTATAAGGGTTTCCACAAATCCACTCTTGGTTCTATGTATCATGCTACATAAACTAAAAAGGGAGGACCTTTTAAAAAGGCCAGCAAATTTTTCTCATCAAAAGCTGAGCCAAAATCTTTTGCATATTTTTCAAATGGAGGGAAACAGAGAAGTATGTGAAAGATGAATGTTGTATTCTCGTTATATTCCAATGTAGTAAACAAAAAAAAGTGTTCTTTAAGTCAGTTAGGAAAATGAAAATTTCTTTTTCTTAAATACCCCTTTTGGCTGAGGAAAGGAGAGCCCATCATACCACAGATGTCTCTTTCTCCTTTTGGAAAGTCACTTTTCCCTAGTTTTATGATGGGGTACATTGAGAGCCTACCTTTTTTTTTTCCTGAGGCTGGGGTTAAGTGACTTGCCCAGGGTCACACAGCTAGGAAGTGTTAAGTGTCTGAGACCAGATTTGAACTCCAGTTCTCCTGAATTCAGGGCTGGTGGAGAGCCTACATTTCTAAAACAGGCTAAGCTAAGTGAAAGGTGGCCAGAAATAATTTTTCTCATGAGAAAAAGATACCACTTCAGATGAAGACTCCATCTAAAATGCAGTAAATACAATTGATGTGAAGCAGAGTTATGATAGTCATGGAGGACCACAGGAAATACAATATCCAGCAGCACATTCTGATGATACAATGTCCAGCAGGAATTAGGCTCACAACAGTTGGAAAACTAACTATGTACTATTGGAAGAAGGGGCTACTCTTCCATGTGAGACAGGTTATACCAAGCTTATGAGAAAATTGATCCTTTTTTTTCTTACCATGCTGTCTCATTAAATGCCTTTGTTTGAATCAATTGTTCAAAATAATCACTTTGACTGATTAGTAAAACATACTGGTGGAGGTTCATGAGCTATAATTTTGAGTATATGTGAACTCCCACAGTACTCTCAAACTGGATCACCCTTTCTCAGAAGTCCATGTCCACAGAGAGGACTCCATGTGCTACAAATAATAATGCTTAAAGAATAAGATGGGAATGAGAATTGAAGGCATTTGCAGGTGGTATGGGGAGAATGACCTCTTGCAAAAAGTGTGATTCAAGTGAAGTCTTGAAGAAAGATAGAGAAATTAAGTAGGGGAGAGTACAGACAGTTTGCAAGTCTGGGAGGATGGAGGTACTTTAATGTTAGGGAAGTATGATAGGGGAGCACGTGGGAATAAAGACAATGAGTTTACTTTTGGACATGTTGAGTTTGAGAGATCTATGGCTAGGTCTTGAAGGAAATTAAAAGCATGGATTAGAAGAAAAGTGGCAAAGTCTTCTAAAGATGGGAAAATATCCTGAATAATAATCAGATTGTCTAGGAATAGGGACTATATTGCTGTCTGATGAAACATGAAGAAATGACAAGGTGGGGCAGGAGAACTTTATATAGCAACTTGAATTATACTGGGGAGTTGAGATTTGACTTGATAGGCAAAAGGAGCCAGAGGTTGTGTCAGAGACTGGGACTTGAAAAGCAAGGCTTTTGTGAAACAATGTCCAGGAAGTCCTTCCTAACACACACTTTGTCATTGCTGTGATTTGTCAAATATATTTCACAATAATCATATTCAAAAGGTAAGAGATGGGAAATAGAGAGACAATAGGAAGCAATTGCAGTTTTAAATCTGAGGTGCTAAAAAACCTGAATCAGAGCAGTTGCTATGGAAACAAACAGAAAAGAATACAAATGACATTATAAAGAAAGAATTGGCTGAAATTAGTGATTGAATTGATATGGAAAGTGGAAGGGGGTAAAATTACAGCTAAATTTTAGTTTTCAAATCTCAGAGACCAAGAAAATAATAGCAACATTAATATGAGGAAAAAGAGTAGATGTACTAGTCTGGATGAGAGGTGTGAGTAAAGAGCTATACAAAAAAAAATCTTATCCAATTATTTTGCTTTAGAGTGCATGGAGCACTTACTTAAAAAAAAACAAATAAACAAACAAACAAACAAACAAAAAAACCCTATAGCTATGAATCTCCACTGTTGTATTTATTTTGTACTTATTAGCCCTAGGACACAATTAGTTCAAAGAAAAGTATAGTAACAGATATAAGTAGCAATTAAGACTTTCCCCCTTTCACCTCCAAACTGCTCCCCTCACTTTTAATTTGGCCCCACTCTCTTAAAACATACATCTACAATGAGAAGAGTAGTTATAATAGGTGAAATACATGTAAACCTTTATCCACATTTGTGGAGGGATTACTTATGCCTCTGATGTGTACATACATATATCATCTTAAGAGATTCAGAGGCATGATGTGATTTTCCAAAATCCCCATATCTACCACAGTCTAGCCATCTGTCCTCTCCTATATCTCACTGTGTAGGAAATTCCCAGTATTGAAAATTTCATCTTTGATGCAGTTCTTTAATTCTTTTATAATTTAGAGTCTTAAGTTCTCAGAGTGCATCCCAGTACACTAGTTTCACTATTATGCTGGTTTCCTGTACTAAAGTGAGCAAAGAGAGTTTAAGAATCACTCTCTTGGAGCTTTCTAAGGGTGCTAAAAAATTAATGACTTTTTAGTGAGCACAGTGAATTTGTGCCTGACACAAGGCTCCAACCACCATCTTCCCAACTCAAAGTTAGCCCTTTAAACACAATGCCATCCCTCTTAGAATTAATGTATTTTCTTACATTGTTAGCCATCCTTTTAAGTAGAAAAGATACAAGCAAATGGAATCTCCATAAGCATTTGGACCAAGGAGACTGGGAAAGTTTTATTTAATATGGAACATTGATACAGAGGTAGTTGGTGGAAATGAGTTCTCCAAGGGAAAATAAAATGTGTAGCTTACTACTTAGCTCTAAAATGAAGATAATAATACTTCTGCCTTTCTAGGAATAGTATAAAGAAAGTCCTTTATATATTTAAAATATTGTTCATATTAGCTTCTATTATCACACACAAAAGATCTCATTTGATTTTTATAATATTGTGGTAAAGCAGAAAAGTGATGTTTTATCCCTAATTTATAAGAGAAGATATTCAGGAGATGAGAGTTCGGTCAACTTGTCCAAAATCTCATTAGTGCTAGAGAAAGAATTAAAATACAGTTCTTATAACTCTTATTTACCTCAGTGTATTCTCTATGACATTCTGTTATTTTGCTATAGGAAAAAAAATGAGGTAAGGGGAGAATTAGGAAAGCACAGTAGCATATAAGCCACAAGAAGGGAGAACTTAAAGGAGGAAATGTACCTGTCAGATGGGAAATAGTCGATTTTTTTCTGCTAAATTGTAATAACTAGATTGTTATCAGCTGCTAATTATTTTTTAAAAAAGAAAAAGAAAAAAAATTAAACCAAAACAACAACAACAAACCTCAGGATACTCACATATCATACAGATGTTTTGTTTATTCAGGTAATATTGGTAAAGGTTAGTCTCTTTAAAACGATAATTATTGACTCTTTGGAAAAAATTCCAAACTACAGTAGAAATATCTGGAGATTGCTTTAAAAAGTATACATATTTTATTTGGCTTTTGTTGTTTTCAAGGGAAACAAATTTTATGCTGAGTATGCTCAAATTCTAAATTGTTTCTAAAACTAACATGAAATTAGTTTAACTTGCCTAATCCTATAAGTAACACTATCAAGGAGATAGAAACCTATGTGAAAATGAACATCATTATAATACACTCAAAAGAAAATAAATATCCTACAAGTCATTGGCCTTTCTATGTAGATAACTAATAACAAAAGAATTTGGGAGTTAGTGTAATATTTTAAATTGGTTTTTAAGAAGCTGTATTTTATGAATTGTAGTTTCATTTCAAGATAATTGAATGAAGGAGCAGAAAAAGCTCTTGGCAAGCATTGGAGAAGTCAGAAGACCAAGTTTCTAGGATGAGGTTCACCATTTATTAGTTCAGTGACTTTGGACAAGTTAATTAACCTTTCTGAACCTGTGTTTCTACTCAGAAATCATTACACTAAATGGTATTATTATAATACCACTTATCTCATTTACCTCTCTAACCAAAAGGATGATTGTACAAATATAATGAAGTCCTCTACGGGGAGATGAGGGTGCTGGGGATGACCTAATCTCTGGAAAATGCTACACTAATATTAAGTAGGAGGTCTGGGGCAATTTTGCAAAGGATCAACCTAGTGCTGCTTATACAGAAGGAGATATCACTCTTAAATGGCTGAGAGAATGCTGAGAATAATCCTGCCAGCACGGGGATCTCTTTCAGCTTATTGCAGAGAAGGCCTTCAGAGGCACACATGAAGATCTAAGGATGCTTTTGAGAGAGAGAAATGGACTAGAACTCTCAGAGCCATAGATAAGTATGAGAACAGGAGCATCTTTTTTGATCTCAATGATGTGTAACTCTTGAGATTATGAAGAAAGGACCTTCCCTGGGTGAGGTGCTCTCTCATGGTTTGAGCTGGATTTTTATTGATTGTTGGTTATTCTTCAATATATTCTAATCTATAGATCTAATTTCTATTTTCTATTTTGTTTGGATAGATAAGTTTACTTGATATTAGGTTATTGGGCATTTGTATTTTTTGGTGTAAATATCATTTGGTGGTAAGGGGCTAAACTGGTCATTTTAAGCTAAGGGTTACCCTCTTCTTGAAGAGCAATTAAGGAAGTTGCTTTCCTTTTCAATTTCTAAACATTGTATTTAGAGACATTTGAAGGTGGCACAACATATTGAATACCTCTCTAAGAGAAAGGAAAAAATCACCTAGCATCTGGTTCTAGACTCTTTTTGCTATAATTACCTGGTGTTGCAGACATGGCCCTCTTCCAATTTTCTGCAAAAGTGGACCAGACCTAAGAGAAAATCTACTCATTTCAACCGTATCCATTCGTCCACCCACCCATCCATCCATTCATCCGTCCGTCCGTCCGTCCATCCGTAACATTTGTTACATGTATATTTTAGATAATCTTCCTACATATGACTTATATAAGGTATTATATTTGTATTTTAAGCCACTTTTGGCTTTCAAAAGAGTATTTAGAAAAGGAACATTCTATTAATATCTTATTATAATATTTTTCTATTTTGAGATCATCAAAGATAGCTAAAATATAAGAAAGTTAATGTTTAAAAGATTAAGATATCTGAATAGTTTTATGTCCTACCACCTGCAATCAAGATAATAATGGTATCTAGAAAAAAATCAGTGAAATAGTTCAATGATATTCGGATGTCAGAAAATATGTTAAAGTTATTTGAGTTAAGTTTTTGCAGCTCATAAAAGCTTGCCTTCCCTTTTCAAATTGTTTTATATATATATGTATATATAATATATATTTTGATATGTCTTCAGTCTTGATCTCTCCCTTTAGCTTTAATTTATTATTTCCAAGAACTTGTTATATGTTATATCCATGTCTAAAAAACAACATGTCTAAAATCTGGTATGATAGAAAGGCAATAGGCTTTAAATTTAAATTCTTACTCTTACAGTAGTGGTAAAAACTTGGGAACTTAACTTGTCATCATAGTTTTTATACACCATGTACTTCACATAGTAGTTGTGAGGAAAGTGGTTTTGTAGTCACAAATCTTTGGATTTGGTTTTCTTAACTTATGATTCAGTGACCCTTCTAATACATGGGCAGATTTTATGGGATATGCGAACTTATAGGGAAAAAATAAATCTTTCAATATAATTTTTTCCTTTGTAATGCTTTGTATTTTATTTTATGCATTTAAAAATATTATTTTAAGAACATATCCATAGGTTTTACCAGGCTGCTGTAGGGATTCATGACAAAAATAGATTAATACTAGCATTTCTATAACACTGTGTACTGTACTAAGTAGTTTGCAAAAATGATCTTGTTCAGCCTTCACACCAACACTAGAGAAGTAGGTGTTATTATTATCGCATTTCATAATTAAGGAAACTGAAGCACATAATGGTTTATCTAAAATTATAGACCTCAGGTCTTCCTGACTTAAGCTCAGCATCTAGCCATTGTGCTACCTTCTTGTCTATAATAAAATAGACTCAGAATCTCTTCTATAGATAAATAAGTTACTATGAATCTTTCTAAAATCTGCCCTTTCTCCAAATTTGTTTTTTTCCTCAATGATGCTACTGCTCTCCTAGTCATTAATGCTCAAAGCTGCTAAATTATCCTCACCTCTTCCTTTTCTCTATTTCCCCATTCTCCACTGTGTTATCAATTGCTAGGCATAGAAAGAATCTGACCTTAGATATTTCTTGCTTTTGTCTTTTACTTACCACTTAGTGAAATCATTCTAATTCAGGTGCCTCCTGCCTACATGATTATAATTGTTTTTTCTGCTTCTAATGTCTCTCCTTTCCAATCCATCCTTTGTGCTGAATATAAAAATAATCTTAATTGTGACTATTTCATTCCCTTCCTCCAAATCCTTTAGTGACTCCCCATTGTCTAGTGAATAAAATACCAATTCCTTAAAATAGAATTCACTGCTCTCCACTATCTGGCCCCAGCCTGCTTTGCTAGAATTAGCTCATGGTACTCTTATTTGCTTGGGTATAACCAATATGGACCAATCATTGATCTCATACTGCCCCCTACTGCCTTTGTACATTTGCACATGGCCTTTCCTAATGCCCAGAATAGACTCCCTGCCCAGACAATAGGTGGTGCAATAGGTGGATAGAGATGTCTTGGAGTTAGGAAAACCTAAGTACAAAATTGAATTCAGTAATTTTTAGCGATGTAATAATAATGATTATAGCCTACCTTACAGGGTTATTATAGAGATAAAGTGGAATAATATTTGTAAAGTGCTTTGTAAACCCTAGAACAGCATATATATCCTGACTATTATTATGATTGTTTTTATTATTACTAATATTATTCATTGAAATCCTCCATTTTCAAGACCAAGATCATGTATTCCTCTTCCACGATATCTTGTCTCTTCCCTCTTCCTCCAAATGAAAGAATGATTTCTCTCCCCCTTGAATCTTTCAGCTAACTATATTAGACCATTCCTATATCGTAATCATTTACATTTATTATTTTCCTATGTCCTATTAGACTCAGCAACTGATTAGATTTGGAAGAAAGGAGGAAAAGGAGAAGGAATATTCTAGGATACTTCTAAATTTGCAAACATGGGTAATTGAAAAGAGAAAAGGATCCTCCAAAAATTAGGGAAATTCAAGGCTTTTTGAGGGGCAATAATTAATTCTGTTTGAAACATATTGAGTATGAAGTGTTTATGGCATGGTCATTTTGAGATATCCAGAAAGCAGCTGGTGAGGCAGAAATGTGGGAAGAATTCCAAGTATGTCATCTCTTTGCACCAGTGAAGACTGTCATCATGCTTAGGGAATTTTAGGAAGGCTTAGATAAATGAAATGACTTATTACTCATGGATATTCAAAAATGGGAATTGCATCCAGGTCTCTATAACTCAAAGGCTAACTCTCTATCCACTGCTGTCTTTTGTTAAAAAGTCTAAAATTCCACCTAGTCTGTCTGGCCTTAATCAACAAACTCATTATGAGAAATTTCACTTGATAACTTTCCAGTCTCATTCTATAACGATAGACTTCGTAAGCCAACGACACCTCCAGTGTGAGAATGATTCAGACATGAACATATTCCTTATAACAAAACACATTGCAGCTTCAAAGCAAGAAAAACTATAAAAATGGACCTTCTTGGAATTCAAATTGTCATTGTTAAAATTTACAACAGAGTAAAAATATATATAATAGAAGGTCTTTTCTCTTAACATACCTTGTCTGTAGGGATAGCACTTCAAAAGTAATTTTAAAAAAGGCCAGGGCAGGGAGCAGCTAGGTGGCACCGTGTATAGAACGTCAGCCCTGAATCAGGAGGACCTGAGTTCAGATCTGTTCTCAGACACTTAACACTTCCTAGCTGTGTGACCCTGGGCAAGTCACTTAACCCCAACTGCCTTACAGGGAAAAAAGGCCATAGGTAAAACAACTGATTTTGGTAATGTTTGTGGCATCTTAGTGCTTTACATATTCTAGACAATCTCACTTTTTCTGTACTAACATAAAAGTTGGTGTATTATATGGTATCAGAATGACCAGTAGCATGGTATCAATAGACAGAACATTGAACTGGAAGTTAAGAAGATGTGGGTCAAAATACCATTTCAGATTTTCAAAACAATACAGGATGCAGGGCTTTAGTAATTTACCCAGAGTTTTTTATTCCTAAAATAAGAAGGTTGAACTTAATGACTTCTAAGATCTTTTCTAGATCTAAATTGAGGATTTTCTGATTTTTTAGTACTGCAATAGGATTATGGAGACCTATTCAGGCCTTTCAACTGAAAACAGAGAAATTCGGCAAAGAAGAGGACTATTATATACAAAAAGCTCCTTAGTAAGTTACATAGTCTTTTGCCTAGTCCTTAGGCTTGACTTTCTCTCCTGCTCCCAGTTACCCTCATGCTTAAGAGATTAAAAGAAGTCTAAGTCCAATAATGGTTTGCAATAAAATTTATGTTATCAAAAGAATTATGATCTTATATTTATCTATGCATGGAAACCAACATCCAATAAAATATTAAATATCAAAATTAAAGTGATGTAGAACCTATACCTTTTTGATTTTTCTGGTATAAGAAACAGCAAAGATATATTTCATCTTCTTTGTGAATTTAACATATGCTTTGTGCCCCATACTTCAATCTACTCTATCTATATAGCTTCATAGAATACTATGCAGCTAGATTTAAAAGGGTTTCGCTTGCCAGAACAAACTTGAAATGCATGTGAAAAAGTAAGCATTAAGATTTCCAGTTCAATGTCTATAAAATAGAGCCTTCTTTTACCTATTGCTGTGACTTTTTTTTTTCAAACTTATAGCCAAATAGTCTCTTTTGTGGCCAACAATAGAAAAATACTTTCTACCTCCATTAGATTCTTTATTGTTCTTTCCATATGGAAATTTGGCATCTCCTTTAAAATGCAATTATCTTCTACTTTTGCTGGATTGCTTTGTAACACTTAATTAATTCTCTCCCTTTAAAGTTCAGCATTATTGCCTTCTGGAGGAATTCCAGATTTTGAAATGAGAACTATCCAGAAAAATACCAGGCTTAAAATATTTAAGAAACCTGAATTCAATGTCTATAATTTCACCTCCTTCTGGACTTATTCTTGTGATAATATCCAGTTCAATAGACAATCAAGTAAATGACTTGGCTTTCTGGTCTAAGTAGTTTCTCAGTGAGTCAATAAACATTCATTAAACACTTTTTATGTGTTTAATGCTGTGATAAGCATTAAGACAAAAATGGTATCTGCACTCAAGGAACTCATATTTTAATGAGGGAAACAATATGTAAATAACAAGGTACAATACAAGGTCTTAGGTAGCATAGGTAATAAGTGGTCAATCCAGGTTTTAAACTCAAGTTCTTTGTCTCCAAACTCATTGTTCTTTCCATGTAGCATGAAAAGTCTACTGTGTAGCAGGCACTATTCTGAGCCCTGGAGCTACTAAGACCAAAATGAAACAGTTCTTGTCCAAAGGGAGTACTCATTCTATCAGAGGAAACAATATGTATAGCAAACATATATGTGTATGCACACACACATATATAATATATAAAATAATATAGTGTAGATGGAGAATAATCTCCAAGAGAAATGTACTAGCAGGTCAAAGCATTGGAGAAGGCTAAAGTTGGTAGGATTTGAGGCAGATTCTGAAGGAAGCCAAGGAAATTAAGAATAAAGGTGAGGAAAATGTAGATTCCAGATATGAGAGACAGGCAGTGCAAAGATCCAAAAGTGGGAGATTAAACATTGAATATGAAGAACAGCAAATATATTAGAGTAGCATATTATAGTGCATGTACAAGGAAATTAAGTATAAAAATTCTTGAAAAGAAATGCAGGACCAGGTTATGAAGTGCTTGGATGTCAAATGGAAGATTCTATATTGATTCTCAAGACAATAGTTAACCACTGATGTTTATTGAGTGGAGGAATGGATTAGAGTTGGGGAAGACTTAACAGCATTAGGAAAGTTTGCAAGAAAGTAAGATTTAGGGGAAAGGATTATGGGATCTGGTTTGGATGATGGAGTTGGAGATGTTATAGGATATATAATTTAAGATTCCCAAAAGGTAACTGGCCATTAGATTGTGAGATTCTTGAAGACTCTTTTATATCTTCAGGGCTTATTATAGAGCTTCAAACATAAGAGAACCTTAATAAATGCTCATTGACTAACTGACTGGGACTATGGCTCAGAAGAGAGAATGAACTGGATTTAGAATTGGAGATAATCTGCAGAGAAAAGTTATATAGATGGAAAAGAAGAGATGATCTGAGACATACTGTTGGGGATATTCAAAATTTGTGGTTATACAATGCATGAAGAAGCAAATGAAGGGCAAGTCAGAGAGAAAGTTAAAAACTTAAAGTGGAGAGAATGGCTAAGCTTAGAGAGGTGATCAACAGTGTCAAATATTGAAGAGGATTACCACTGAGAAGAAGCTATCAGATTCATCATTTAAGAAATCATTAGTAATTTTAGAACAACTGGAGGCTAAAACCAGAGAAACTTTTGTTTGAAATCTTCTGGGGTGGGGTAGGGCAGATGCTTCTAGGACTAATGTCTCCTAGAAAAACAATACACAATCTAAGGATTATTCCCAGATGAAATCCTCTTCATTACCAAATTCAAGAAGGCATATAACCGATTGAATTTCCAAGTCAGGACTCTCTTAAGAAGAAGAATTTCATTTAGAAACACAATTATTTTTGAGGAAAGATAAGAATTTTTTGGAATGTGAATGAGTACAGGTGGATGCACAGATGGGTACATTGTATCCTCTTATTTCTTAATATACATATAGCTTCAATGATATAAGCTAAGTACCAGAAAAATAGAATCAGTTGTAAATACTATACTATGTAATCAAACTTAATTTTCAAGTACCAAAAAATTTAAGATCATAAGATTTTAGATTTAGAAGTGACTTCATGGGTTCTCTCTCTGAACCTGTTTGTTTATATGTAAAATATGATGAAGAAGATTATAAGGCTAGATGACCTCTTGATCTAATCTAATTTCAAATTCATATATCATTAACTGGTCTAACTCTTTCACTTTAATGAGGAGGGAATTGAAACCCAGAAAGGCTACATGGCTTTCCCAAAGTCATATCACGACAGAGCCATGATTCCAACCCATAATCCTGAATCCAAATCCAGCCATCTTTGTACTGCCCAAAACAAATATTCACATCCTCCTTTCTATTTGGATAAATTACATTCTAGGAAGTGGTTCTCTTCTGAATAGTCTTTAACATAAAAAGAACTAACAAATGGACTATTCCCAGAACCCTAAAAAAAAGTGAAATGTTGGCAATTTCGAAGAAATTGGAAGGGAGCTGACTATTGAGCTTCTATTCATAGGCTACTTAGCTTTGGCCAGAACAACCTAACATTGGGCAGACACAGCCAGCTTTTTCACTCTGAGACACTTTTCATATGTATGCCAATCTTATGGGTACTATAGCAGCTTAGAAGAATAAATGGGAGACATGAGACATAATATAATATCTCTTCAGGAGGAAGTCAATCCTGGTCAGAACTCAGTGGACCAGAATAATCACCCCCATTATAGCACTATCCAAAGAAACCACTTAACTGCAATTAGGTTCTGGTAAATAGAAGTCTTGTACTTTTAAAATATTCAAAATATTCAAGTAGAGCATTTGGACCCTTTGATTTCTAGCAGGGATTTCTAAGACTGGTTTTTGTTTTTGTTTTTTATTTGCAATCTATCAGAATATTATTATTGCTTTTAATGATTCCCTTTCTACCAACAAAAGACTCTTCCTTCCTTCTCAGGCAACTTAAATTCCTTATAGCTAATAAGCAGGTAGGATTAAATTTTCAACATCTCTGTGGGTTTGCGTGCTGTATGCTTGACATCTCACAAATGTTGTTTTCTGGGCAAAGTGTGCCTTAGTTGCTGGCCTCTCTGAGGGAAGAACTATTCAGAGGGAAACAAAAGGTGATGCAATTATCTGGGGGATTTCTGAGCACCTAGATAGCCAACCAGGATATTTTATGCAAAAATAGCTTACAAATGAGCTCTCGAGGTTGATCTGAACTCATGAGATTGCTGTAATACTTTGCTTTGCAGTAGAAAAACAGCTCTGGAGGGAGCTGAACACAGAGTTCTGAGAAGAATAGCTCAGAATATATAGGAACAAGACTGCTTCTGTAGGGTAATGACTAAAGTGATCACAAACCTCCAATCATTTCAAACTTACAGAGCCCTTATAGTATTATAAACTATATCCCTTTTTTTTTGAAAGCAAAGGTGGTCTAACTCTTGGGGGGGTCACAGGAAGAAGGCAGAAGTGAACCTTTTTCAATGGTATTAGGACTTCCCTAAATAAGAGGGTGAGAAAAAGAAAATAGTTCTAAATTAATAGGGGGTATTGTGGTCCCAACATAGAAATCAGGAGAGTGATTTTGATTGTTCTGTTCAATGGTAAAGAAGGTGTTTAGAGTGAGGGAAACTTGTAAAACAAAGCTAATAGGTATCATCACCTACTTTTTTTCTTAGAGGTAATTGGGGTTTAGTGATTTGCCTAAGATCACACAGCTTGCAATTTGAGAATGGATTTGAACAAAGATCCTCCAGACTCCAGGGCCAGTGCTCTATCCACTGCTCCATCATAGTTGCCCCCATTACATACTTCTAATGTGGTCTTAGTGTCTAAAGTATATGGACACTTGGATTGAAGGATCAAGAGAGGCAAATTCCATGCAACATGTCTTCCTCTCTGCCTTTTTTATTGACTATCCTTTGTGCCTAAAATGGACTTCTTCCTATTCTCCAATTTAATGGAACCCTTAGTTTCTTAGGGATTCATCTTCTACATGAAATTGTCCCTTCAGGTGCTAGGATATCTCCTCCCACAGCCATTCTGTGTTTGTTTAGCATATTCTTGAATGTGAGTGTATTTGTATTTGTGGGCACATTTATAGTTTGTTCAGTTATTTTTCAGGTGTGTCTGACTCTTCATGATCCCATTTGGTGTTTTCTTGACAAAGGCACTTGAATGGTTTACCATTTTTTCCTCTAACTCATTTTACAGATGAGAAAACTAAGGCAACCAGGGTGAAGGGACTTGGCTAGGTTCACACAGCTATTAAGTATCAGGAAGATAAATCTTCTTGACTCCAGGTGATACCCTCTATCCACTGTGCCACCTAGCTGCCCCTGCACATATGTATATATGTATATATATGTATAAGTATATGTCTATATCTATACATGCATGCATGTACACATGTATTTTTTCTGAAATAGAATAATAGAAATAAATAAAATATGTCCACATATATATTCAAGTGAATATATATTACATGTATACATATATATTTATAGATTATATGTGTGATACACGTATACATATATACATACATTTTTAGGGGTAAATCCAGAAAGGACTGTGATATAAAAGTAAAAAGAATCAAAAAAAAGAGAAAACCATTACTAAGTAAACACTATTGAAATAAGAAAGCTGAAGCAAATAGAAGAAATGTAACCATAGAGATTACAAAATAACTTTTTTTTTTACAAGTAAAATGTCAAAGAAAGAAAATAACTTGGACTCACCTGCACAACACCTGTACAAGAATCCAAAAAGATGCAGCCTTTAGGTTCTTTGGATATTTTCTCATCTTTGTAGAAGTTCATAATGTAGGAGTTATCTGGCAACTGAGTTAGCTGAAAGTAACGCTTTTTGAATGACTAAAATAAGCCAAAAAAAAAAAAAAAAAAAAAAGAAAAGAAAGAAAGAAAGAGTTGTTTGGGTGAATTACAAAACTTTTTTTTTCATAGAAATTAGAATATTTAAAAATGCCTTTAGATCACTTCAGTTCTCGGACACTGTTCTGGAAAAAAACTAAATCCTCTTTAATATCATCATACTTCTTGATAACTAAAATACAAACAGGGATAAGAATATAGCCTTATCCAAACAATATCATCTCTGCTGTGACTTCTGGTGGGATTGCCCTCAAAGATAAGTCCAGCAAGCCTGGAGAATGATGGATGCTTACCCGGACAGTGATGCTATTGTTGACTGTGCTGTTAAAATTCCCCTTGTAAAGCCATCCAGATTTGAAGACACCTGGTCCTCCTGTTCCTCCACCTCCCTTGGAAGATGAGTGGGATGTGGTGTCCTGTACAAAAGTTATTAAAAATAATGCGATGAGTTATTTTCTGAATGGGAGGTAAAAGATGAATTAATGATCTGGGATTCCATTAACATACCACCCTCATAGGGTGCAACGTATTGATGGCTTAGTAAATAAATTATAGGTAGCTGCTTGAGCCAGAGATATTGTAAAGACTCGCACAGTTTACAAATGTTAGAAATAGTATTTGAATCCAGATCATTCTGGCTCCAGATCTAGAGTCTAGCTATTGTAACGCATTATTTCTGATACTAGAGTCATCTAACTTAAAAATGGTTGAAACAGTCTAAAACTGTTCTATTTCTAAGACATTAGTCTTAGGACCTAATGATGTGGTCAGTGAAAATGAAAAATACCCAAAAAACACTCCAGGGCACTGTTATTTTGCATATTAAAAGTATTTCATCTTAAACAGTCTACTTACTTCATCCTTATCGGCATCTTCATGATCAACTTCAAAAGAATGGGATGGCAGTTTCTCTGGCCTGAATTCTGTTCTGAAATAAAGACAATAGAAATATAATGATAATGTAATAATAAAACAAAACCAATATAATACAACTTCCTTCTCTCTGTTTTCTTCCTTCCATTAAATTTTAAACTCCTGGGAGATTATATAATATCTGGCACATAGATGCTTATTAAATATTATTTTGGACTGATTACAGATTAGTTCTGTTATCTGCCTCAAAGAGGAGAGTTTCTAGAATGGAAGTTTACTATATGAACAAAACCACAGTTCTCAGCCAGAATAAAACACATCTTTTAAAGAAGGGTCCTTAAATGAATAAATGAATGAATAAACATATAATACATTACATAATTGTATTTTATAGTATTTATTTATCTTCATAGTCCTGTATATTTAATTTTACATATTTAAAAATATTCTGAGAAGAAACAGACTTTACCAGACAGAAAAACATATTAAGAACCCCTAGTTTACATAAAAAAAAGACTTAAAAAGGTGGCCTTTTTATTTGTCCCATTTAATGTTGCTATCCTCACTTTATAAAACACAAATTTTGAATGTATGCAAAAAGCCAAAGGTTAACATTTTGAACAGAGGTATTGTTGGAACATGATTGTCATTGAATACCAATCCTTTGCTCAGACCACTAGGCTGTGCTGCTCCCCTAATTAAGACTTTGCAATCAGAGTTATTCTGAAGTGCCCAGTAGTCCCCAAAGATTCTGTTTGAATTAGGGCATCTAGAAAATTTCCTTAGTGGGACCCTTAATAATCACGGTGTTATCACTCATTCTAATACACCTAGAGAAAACTGATTCCAAGGGGCACTTTTTAAAGACTGTGTGTATGACTTCTGAAACAATCCATTAGAAGGAAGCAAAAAAAATGAGTGAAGCATGTAAACATTTCTAAAAAGACATTTGGCTTTAGAAATAAAAAGACTTCATACATGTATTTCTCTTTTCCATCAAGATATTTGGTGTCGTCTAGACAAAACCACAGACTTTCATTTGGGATTTAGAAACCAGAAAAAATTTCATTTTTACTCACAAAATTTTCACTCAGTCATAAAATGTTATTGATAGTTCAGATTGCCCCAAAAAATGGATGGAAGGGATACTCCATAAATCAGTGCAAAAACAAGAAAACTTTATATTTGTATTGATTGAGCCTTTACTAAATGGACTTTTTGGATGTGATTTTTAAAAAATGTATTCTGATGGATCCATTTTACATAGATGCATATTAATAATAATCACAGAGCTCTGAGATTTGCAAAACAATATACTTTGTTCGAGACATGAGGTCAAATGAATGAGATAAGTGCTATGGGTATTATTATTATTATTATTATTATTATTATTATTATTATTATTTTACAGGTGATGTGGTTATCCTAAGTCAAAGTCCAGTGCTCTATCCATGAAACCATTTTGTAAAGAGTTAACTGACTTCTCAACCCTTCAAAGTATTGCATACCACTGGATGGAAAGTGAGATCAGTGCCACATTCTCTTAACTCCTGCTAAAACAAACAAACAAACAAAAAAACCCTTTTCTTTGTTAAAGGTGGGTAAGGATGGAGATATTGGAATAGCACAAGGAGAATTAAATGGTCAGAGATCATAATCAGGGTTCATAGACTGAGACAGTCTGTTACATTAGTATTTGTACTTCAAAAGCCAGGTAAGACTTGCCTCTAAAGACAAGGGAAAAGAAAAATGTGGGCTAAAAACCCCAACCATCACTAAGCATTTTTGGGTCATAGGCACCCTTCTTATGGCTCTGACAGGGGGTGGGAAGATGTACTGCTAAAGCTTGGGGACATAGCAATTCTTAGCTACTCCATTCTCTATCATTTTACAGATGAGTAAATAGAGGCCCAAAAATATAGTTGGCTGTCTCAGTAGATAACATTGGACCTGGAGTCAGGAAGACCTGAATTGGAACTCTAACTTAAAGATTTGCATGCTATATGGTCTTGGATAAGTCACTTAACTTGTTTGCCTCAGTTTTTCAATTGTAAATGGTGGTAATAACAACTTACCTTGTAGTGTTATTGTAAAGATCAAAGGCAACAATATTTTTAAAGAGCTTAATGTAATGCCTCATACATAGTAAAAGCTGTAGGAAGTTTTATCCCCTTCCTTTTACCCTTTATAGTGGTTTACTCCTCTCCCACACACATATACATGGAGGGGTATGTAACAGAGGTGGGGGGAAACTTGGGTTTTTGAGATCTGATATTCTAAATTTAAATATAGGACTCTTTTCAGGATGTCACTTAGTCTGGTTAGATCAGCCCTACAGACATCAGAATTGGGAGCTGCTTTAATTTTAATAAATCATTCAACAAGTATTTACTAGGCAGAAGTTTAAAGAATAAATGAGCTAAGTAAAGAGGAAATAGAAGCAAGGGGTATAAACTGCATTTTCCAGTAGATCAATTTGGATTTTTTCTTTATTTTAGTAAGGAGGAGGTCAAGAAAAGGGGATGAAGGTAATGGAAGAGCCCCATAGAAAAGAGATAAAAAATAAATGAAGACATGGAGATACTGGAACCCCCCAAAATCTCCTCCCCCAAAAAATCTTCCCCTTACATCATAATTTTGTTAAAGATTTGGACTAGCTATTTTTATTTTCCAATGATCTCTTCCATAATTATAACTTCTGATTCCCAGGAATGATTGCTTTCCAGGGACTGTAAACTAGCTCTTTCCCTCTGTTTCCATTAGCTGTGGGGAAGGCAGGAAGCAGAGCCCTCTGAAATAATATTAGCATATTCACTAGGGAAGGCTGTGCCTGACCTATGGCACTTTGAGAAATGAGAAATCAAAGTAGGCTTTTATGAGAGTCTGAGATGAGGGAGGCCATTGTGAACACATGGAAAGATCACTGGACTTAAGAGTTGGGAGAAATGGATTCAAATCTGCTTCTGTTATCATCTGTATGACTCTTGGGGAAGTCATCTGCCATCTCAGAGCCTGTTTCTTTATCTACAAAATAAGCATTTTGAACCAGATGATCTCTAGCACTAGAATATGATTCTTTGCTATTGTCTTGTCAAGGATTTTTCACAGGAATTTTAAACTTAAATAAATCCAGGAGGAGAATA
The DNA here is from genome assembly GCF_048593235.1 of Sminthopsis crassicaudata. Lineage (NCBI taxonomy): Eukaryota > Metazoa > Chordata > Mammalia > Dasyuromorphia > Dasyuridae > Sminthopsis > Sminthopsis crassicaudata. Next base: position 56,893,216 of record NC_133619.1, on the reverse strand, counting down.
TAGTTTAGAAAGGGATATGAATGAGAGAACTAAATTCAAATCACAGCAAAAATTTTACATGAACCCTAGAAGATAGAGGTATGACAAACCAGGTTAGGTAGGTGGTGTAATGGATAGAGCACTGGGTCTGAGTTCAAATTTGGCCTCAGACACTTACTAGCTATGTGATCCTGGGCAAGTCATTTAATCCTCTTTACCTCAGTTTCCTCATCTGTAAAATGAGCTGGAGAAAGAAATAGCAAACCACTTCAATATTCTTACCAAGAAAACCCCAAATGTGGGTCATGAAGAGTTGGATGTGATAGCAAAATGACTAAATAACAATGGGAAAAAAGCAAATGTTTTGAATCTAGAGGATCTGAGTTTAAATACAGCCTCCACCATTTATTACCTTTCTGAATTTGGGCAAGATATTTTGACCTCTCTGGGATTTAGGTACTTTATCTGTATATTGAGAGAATCAGCTAGTTGACCTTGATGCTCTTTTTTGGCTTGGCTTCCTATGACCTTAGATGTCTGATGAGCCACTAAAATTGAAGTGCCATATGCTTCATGTAAAGGAGGTAAAAGGATGAACAAATAGAACCAGGAATACATTGTATACAATAACAGCAAGAATGTGTGATAATCAACTGTGAAAGACTTGGTTTTTCTCAGTGATTCAGTAAAGAAATTCCAACAGATTTTGGAAAGAAAATGCTATCTACATCCAGAAACAGAACTAAGGAGCCTGATTGTAAATCAACACATGCTATGTTCATTTCTTTTTTTTTTTTTTCTGTTTTTTTATCTTTCCCATGATTTTTCCCTTTTGTTTTGGTTTTGCTCCCCCAACATGATTTACAAAACAATGTGTATTAAAAACAAATAAGTTTACTAGGGAAAAAAGATGATAGGGTTTTCTGAATGATGCAGGAGCCAGTGTAAATCAGAAGATAACCACTTTGTAAACTGCTAATAATTATAGAACTGAAAATATTTGTACAATGATAACTATGAAGAAAGTAAAAATTAGAAAATGATAAAGAAAGACCTATGGAACTACATGATCAAATTCTGATTAGTCACAGGGAAGTTCAGAAGAAAAGGACTAAATAACAATGAAAAAAAAGTAAAGGTTTTGAATTCAGGGGATCTGAGTTTATGAGATGTGGCTTTCAAGAGATGAACTTGATCCAGTTGTGAGAAACTAAGTGTACCATTGGGATTCATTTTTCTGGGAGTCTTATTAAAGAATCTTCTTTTTAAAAAATGATTATATTTGGAGACTTATGTTAGGTTGAGGCTATTTTCCCTAGAAATACTTAGAGGAGAGGCGCTTAAGGTTTTTCTTTTCTCTTTTCCCCCCCTAAAGTTGTAACTAAAAGTCAAAAGGAGGCTTTTTTCTACTGAAAAAACTGCTGAACAGATCAACTGTTTCACTCTTCTGTTAAATTGTCAGGAGGCCATGTGCTGTTCAAATGTTATACAACTTTGTATCATAATGTTCCTGAAAAATCTGTTGGTATTTATGCTGGTGACAGTGCTGACTTGATATTGTATGTTGCATAGCTGAATATTGGGATAGTGAATGGGTTAAAGTGTTGCTTTTTCTTGGGACATGATTTCCATGGTTAACTATTACTTTGTGAGGTATCTATTCACATTGATGGTGTAGATTTCATATAGGCATTATGTTATGGTGATGACACAGTGGAGAAATTTTATTATGAGCTAAGGAATAAAAGGGATGAAATGAAGGAATGGGAGAGGGAGGGAAGTGACATTATATAAACCGTTGGCAACAACAAGAGCACATTCTATCATTCTCAAAGAGACACCCTCAAATGGGATTATTTGGGACTTATTTAGCAACCCCCTGCTGCACATCTGGAGCTAGTGAGAAAGACAGGGGCCTTCTTGGTGAGCAGAGTGACTGAGGATGAATGAGATGAGGAGTATTTTAGTAGGGTGAAAATCACCTGCATTATCTCATGCTCATGATTTAATAATATCATCTTTAGCTGCACAGGATGAAGTAGTTAGGAATGGAATGCAGATTGTCATCATATTGATATTAACATGATATATAAATTTAGTTTACTTTTCAGGGCTGCAAAGAGGCAAATCCATTCAACAAATGATGAATTTTTTGAGTTCTGTGGAACATAAATGAAAAAAATTAAGGAAAGACACCTAGAATACATTTCTGGCGTCATAATGATAGAGATTGGACATTTGATTTTGTTTATATAGGGAATTCTTAGGTAGATGGTCTTAGAGATTTGTCTATCATCCAGCTTCTTAAACTGTGGCTTGTGACCCCATAACGGAATGTAGTGGCTGATTTATTATCATCAAATGTTTGATTTGCATACTTATTTGATACACCTATATACTTGGAGTTATATAAAATTTTCTCAGATGAAAAGGGATCACAAGTAGAAGAAATTTAAGAAATCCTAGTCTATAACAAGAAGTTATGTGTTAGGGATACAAATATAAACAAAATTACAGAGAAAGTCCCTACTCTCAAAGAGCTTACATTTTAATGGGGGAAGAAGAAATCAAAATGGAAGCAGGGGGAATAGGGTGGGAAGAGGAAAAGGGACTCACAAGGGGGTATGGTAGAAAGTTCTGGAGAATCAGAAATGGAGAGAAGAATGAAGACATGGCAGTCATAAACACTTTCCTTAAATATATGGAGGTTCTATTGTTCATCCTAACAGCAATATTATATGATGATCAACTTAGTTCTTTTCATAATACAATGATCCAAGACAATTCCAAAGGACTTTTGATGAAAACTGCTGTCCATCCCCAGAGAAAGAGTTGAGAGAGTATGAATACAGATCAAAACCTTTTTAAAAATCACTTTTCTTATTTTTATTGTTATTTTAAAATCTATTTTCTTTCAGAACATGACTAATATAGAAATCTATTTTACATTACTGCACATGTATAACATATCAAATTGCTTGCCTTCTCAGTGACAGAGGAGGAGAAGAAGGGAGATAATTTGGAACTTAACATTTTAAAAAAAATGAATGTTAAAGATTGTTTTAATATATAGTTGAGAAGAAAATAAAGTACTAGATAAACAATTTTTTAAAAAAAGGGGGCAAAAGGTAGGGTTTTGGGAGGAACCAGATACCCAGAGAAATGGCCATAGTTTCAGGCTGAACTTCCAGGGTGAGGAGGTCACTATGCAGTAATGAAGAAGGTCAAGACAATTAGGTTTGGAATCTGTAAAGGAATGAATGCCTAAAAAATGAAATTTCTTGAGAATGGACAATTTATTGGTATAGACAGCATTCAGGAAACCTTTGTACAGTTTTGCACTCCCCTTTAATATAAGGGGAAAAATTCTCTGGTCCTGTTATGCTGTTATATCCCTCTTCCTGAAGAAAAGGATGCTTCAGAGGATGGCAATTATAAGAGATATATAAAGGATGAAACAAATGGATAGTTTTAAATTGACAAGTGGTCAAGGGGTTAGTTAGTCAACTTCAAGGACATACAGCAAATAGGGCATCTTAAATATTTAGATTTTATATTCCTAGTAAGGATATTTGAAGGAAGCTATGTAGTGCAGTGAATAGAGCTTGGAATCAAGAAGACTTGTTTTTCATGAGTTCAAATGTAACCTTAGATACTTAACTCTATTTGCCTCAGTTTCCTCGTCTATAAAATGAGTTGGAGAAGGAAACGGCAGAAGATTTCAGTACTTTTGCCAATAAAACTCCAAATGAGGTCACAGAGAACTGGAAAAGATTGAACAACATCAACAAAGAAAATTTGAAATGAGAATGGAAATAAAAGGGGAAGTCGATAAGCAAGACCAGTTCCAAGGGTCAGACTATAAAGAAGCCCATGCCACAAAAAAAGTTAAGAACTCTTAATGGGTAACTCCAGAGAAGTTTGATTTTATTTAGTGCTTGGGGAATATAAGACTGAAAGAGGAAGAAATTTAGTCTCAGAACTCCTATGCATGAGTATAATATGGAATGTGCTAGAGGAAGAATATATCTATCTATCTATCTATAAAACTTGTTTCAATGACCTTTATGAGAATGCTATCATAATTTCCTTAATAAAATAATAACTAGCATTTCTTTAATTATAAGATGTTTTATAAATATTACTTCATTCCTCACAACAACCAGTGCAGGTAGTTGCTATTATTATCCCCATTTTACAGATAAGGAAATTGAACCAGACAGGGTTTAAGTGATTTGCCTAAATGTCTGAGGTAGAATTTAAGTTGATTATAGGTCCAGCATTCTATCCATTGAAACATTTAAGTTGATGTATTGGAAAACTGCTCATTCAAAGATGCCTTATTCCCAAAGTTCTGTGTGTTGAAAACTGGGGAATACAATTTTGAATTAGAAATGACTAGAATTAAGTATTAAGAAGAAGGAAATGGCAAACTACACCAGTATCTTTACTAAGAAAGTCCCAATGACATATGGTTCATGGGTTCATGAAGACTTGGACATAATTGAACAACAATAAAACATGTAAAGGAAAAAGTAAATAAACAGTAGAAAAGTTTGGGAGGCCTCCCTCAGTGTAGTGTTTCTTAAAATATCTTTGTCAATGTCCTATAACTGGTACTTTTTCCATACTCTATCATGAAATACAATTTTAAGAAATTCAGCTGATGTAAAAAAAATAACATCAATGAGAACAGCATCAAAGCTAGAGTAAGACAGCAACTCAGGGACATGTTGACCTTCCCTTACTTGTCATGGATGCTCAATTCATGATTGACTATTGATGAAAGGTAGAATACATTTTAGTATCTGTCAGAGCATGAGTCAGTGGGTTATCTATCCATACTTGAAACTGAGCCCCAAATGCTCAGAATTAGAATTTTTGGGTCGAGATCCACTTCAAAATCAAGCACTGTGCATGGGATAATAAATCTCACTGTGACCTAAAGAACAAGTTGCTTATTTTAACACTCTACCAGAAAACACCCAAAATTTCTTCTTTTAGTTTAGCATAAGGGGAATACCTTATGAGTAGGGAGAAAAAACATAACTTCTCTCTGAGTTACTGTTTCCTCAATTGTCCTAACACTAAAATATAATGATTCTATGAAGCTAAAAAGGTTAGTTTTCTTTACATAAAATACTAAAAATATTGCTTCTAAGAAGAAATTAGTAGCTTTTTTTTTTTTTTAAACATTCTCTCAATACAGATGCATTTCTTTCTAATACCTAGGTGTCATGAGGATAGAATGCTGGACTGGAATCAGGAAAATCTGAATTCAAATCTTGCCTATTAGCTATGTGATCTTTGGCAAGTCTACCTCAGTTTCCTTACCTGCAAAATAGGGATACTAACTAAAAGCACCTACCTCCCAGGATTGTTGTGATGAAAAAAAAACTAAGGTAATAATAAATGTCATGGTCTTCATTTTTTCCCCTTCTGATTATCATTTCCAACATTTCTGGTTTTCCCTTTGAAAGTTCACTTCAAGAAGATTTTGTAACTCTATAGCAAACTTCTTATTCTTAGTATCAAGTGCCTTTAGTTAAATGAGGGGAAACATTCAAGAAAGGCCCTAAACAATATTAGTTCAATTTCTTTAGTCATGTCCCTTAGTTGATGAATCTTTCTTGCCTATGAGATAAAGATTCAGAGTTTTCTATGGTTTTCAAAATTATTGTAAGTAATTTCTTTTTGATCAGTGAAATTTAATATTACAAAAATGAAAAAAATACATCTGTTACTGGGCCAGCCTCTCTTTACTCTAAAAGGTTATCCTCTTATATCTGATGATCTGATGATGAGTGGGGTTATTTTAGATGGCCATCAAATAATTTAATAGATATAGAGAGCCTGGAAGATGAAATGCTTCTACTGTGAATAGGAAACCAGAACTACTCCGTCTAGGACTACTTCACATTCAATCTGTTTGTTGCAAGAACATTGTTCCCAAGACTATTCACTTCCTACTATATGGAACTATTTTTAGAAAAGGGAAGTCTTCCTCTAGTAAAGAAAAGATTGCTTTTGTACTTGCTGCATATGCCATGTGATAAAATTGAATGAGGAAGGTTGATATAACAGAAAAATATAGAGAAACTGACTCATGGAATATGGTCATTCATAATGGTTCACTTACATTTACTATGTACCAGGGACCCACCTAATATTGACTAATATGAGGTTAGACACAGAGTAAGAAAAAAAAGTTCATAGTTGTATTTCTTTTTTTAATGGTTAGAAATTTGGCCAAGTTCATTTTATATCCTTTGAACAATGGCTTACAGAATAAAAATAAGAAGTCTCTCAATCTGTATTGATGGAATTTTGAGAGATAAAGCAATCTTTAAAGACTTGATAATTGACCTATATCAGATTGCTTGCTGTCTTGGGAAGAAAGGAGATAATGCAGGAAGGGAGAAAAATTTAGAACACAAAGTTCAAAAAAAAAAGAATGTGCAAAATATTTTTACATGTGTTTGGAAAAAATATTATTGAAAAAAGATGAATGTCCTAGTGATCAGAGAGAAAATGGCTTTTGATTGAATTTTATTCATAGAAATTTCTTTAAAAGTTATCAGATTCTATATTCATTCTTTCTATCTGTTCTAGAGACTGCTATACTAAGAGGAGCACTTCCTAAAGAGATCAAATAAATCAACAAACATTTCTTAAGCATCTCTTATGTGCCAGATACTGGATGAGGTGCTAAAAATAAATAGACAAAAATGAAATAGTCCCTATCCTCAAGGAGCTTACTTTTTATCAGAAGAAACAATAAATACCTGTATGAGACAGAGAGAATGGCTAATGAGGAACTCAGTCCTTCCAGCACACACGATCTATTTTACCTGGTGCTATTACAAGACACAAAATATAAAAACCTAGACATAAAATATATAAAAGTAAATAGAAGGTCAATACAACCTGTTTCACATGGGAGAGGAATTAATAGCTGACAGAGTTTGGAGCAATTGAAGACAGTTTGTTGTACTTGGGCTGAGCTTTGAAGAAAGACAGGGATTCTTAAAGGTTCAAATGTAGAGAGATAATTTTCCAGCAAAAGCCTGAATATGGGAAATTGAATGTTGTGTGTGAATGATAGCAAGTGGTCTGGTTTAATAAGATTATTAGAGTATAACATATCAGGGGAAGTGATAGTTAATAGGTCTGAAAAAAATAAGCCAAAGTCAGATTGTTGCAAACATTTTTATATCAAACAGAGGGGTTGATATTTGAATATAAAGTCAAGAAGGAACTATTGATATTTCTTGAATAGGGAAATGATATGATAAGACCTTATACCTTATATATATATATATATATATATATATATATATATATATATATATATATATATAAGGTATATAATAGATATACCTTAGGAATATCGCTTAGGCAATTATATGGAAGATGGATAAAAAAAGGGAAAAACTTGAGGCAGAGAGGATTTTTATAAGGTTATTATATTACTGCAGACAAAAATCTTTCAGGAAAAAAAATCTCACAAACTTTCTCCTTTGGAATCTTTTCCTTCTCCTTCCCCCCTCCCCGCCACGATTTAGAAATAAAGAAAATATAAAATAAAATGGGCTATCTGGTTAGAACAGGACTCAAGTACAAAAGTTCTTGGTTCATCAATGAATGATTGCTTCAAACTCTCTCAAAGCAAAAGGCCCTAAATGAAGGTCTTGCTTCTGTTGTTTCAAAATATAGAAATGAAATGCTAGTGGGACAAAGAAGAGGTACATATCGTTGTTTTTTTGTTTGTTTGTTTGTTTTGTTTTTTGATAACCACCACTATATTATCATTGTCACCATCATCATCACCATCATCACCATTAATTGCCATTTATAGCATTATTATCATCATAACCATTAGTATCATCAACATTATCATCATCACCAGATCACCATCATCTTCATCACCAGCCTTGTTGAAAATTACATAACTAGAAAGAGGCTGAGACAGGATTCAAACCCGTTTTGTGAATATAAATTTGGTGCACTTTTTAATGCTTTATTTATTTAAATATTAATTATTTAATGCTTTAATTCTTCAGATTCTGAGGCATCCTTCAGCTTTGTAAAATAAATCATGTAGATTTTCCTAATAGCTTTCTTTCTCAAGGTAATGAAATTATTAAAGCACCTGAGTTCTAATCAAGCTCTGCTATTCATCTCGGATAAGTTATATAACCTCTTTGGACCTCAGTTTTCTCATTTGTAAAATGGGAGATTGTATTATATGATCATTGAAATCTCTTTCAGCACTAGATTTAGGATGTTATGGTCCTCAGATAAAAATCTGAAAGATGTGCCATAATCTAAATCCTTGCTAGTGCCACAATCCCACAAGTGAAGCTGGTTCCAGAGGTTTGGAAATAGCAGTTGTTCACTTGCCCTGTTTGCTCTCTTGGGATGTTAATCACATCAGGACATGGTGCTAATGATTGATGTCATTTGGCTAACATTTTGATATCCTAGCACAGAAAAAGGTAAAATCATCAGTCTGAATGTTGCCTGGAGGACTCGATCCTTGGCAATCTTTGGCTCCAAGTTTCTCATTCTTGACTCTTGTTTATCTGAGGGTGACAGCTTAAATCAGGACTATGAAACAAATCAGAATCTCCAACTAAGAGATCACACAGATTTCACTGACAATTTTTTCATTCCTTCACCAGACGGATTTCAGGGAATACAGGGAAAAAGCAAACCCAAATACATCACCAGGTTTACATTGTTGTTAGTTGTTTAGGCAATTGAAGTTTTATGAATTAACTCACTCCTAGCTCCACCTATATACAAAGAGACCACACCTTAAATTGTGAGTAGGAGTTAAGTTTTGAAAGGCCAAAGATAGGAATTGAAAAAGGCTCTTACTGTGGCAAATGTCGAATGTCTCCAGAATATTTTTCATATTTGTAGTTCACTACATACCACTGGGAACTGTAAAATTTGCAAGCCTAAAAGAAAAGAAAAGAAAAGAAAAATATTTTTTTTCAGATGAGGTGAAAAAAATAACAAGAGGGACTAAGTCTCTTTATCCTGGATCCTTCATCGTTATTGTGATACTGGCATATTTATTAGATTCGAGAGCTAAGATCATAGCTAAGAGGTACAGAGAATAGTATAGAACACTATGTCAGGGAACTAATAAGGATGAATTCTGTCCCTCCCCAAATGCCTTCAGTGTAATAAAATAATGATTAATAATAATGGCTAACATTATATAACATTTATTATGTACAAGGCACTGTGCTAAATGATTTATAATTATTATACCATTTGATCTTCATAACAACCATGGATGATAATTGCTATTATTTTCCTCATTTTATAGATGAGGAAAGTGAGAGGTTAAATGATTTGTGCAAGTTCATACACTTAGCAAGTGTCTGAGATCAGATTTGAAATCAAATCTTCCTGACCCCCAGGCCTGGCACTCTCTCCACTGACACCTAGTTTCTCTGAAACTCCTGGAAATGCACACTGGAAGTCCTAGGAGTTGTTAGAGTGCAGGGCTTTGAGACTTAAAGACCTGAAGTCAAATTTGACCTTAGATTCTTACTAGTAATGTGAGTCTGGCATAAGTCACAGTCTCTATTTACCTCAGTTCCCTCAGCTGCGAAATGGAGATAATAATAATAGGTACTTGCCTTACAGAACTATTGTGAGGATCAAATGAGATAATATATAAAGCATTGTTTTTGCACCCTAAATCATTGTATGAGTGCTTGTTATTATCATAGTTTTAGGGCTGGAAAAGGTCTTAGAGATGCTTTAATTCATTCCACTCTCCCCTTTCTCCTCTTCCCAAACATTTTATAGTCAAGGCAACTGAGGCTAAGAAGTTAAGTGCTTTTGTCCAAGACCACAAGGTAGCATATGGCTGAACTGATTTCAACCCCAATTCTCTGGCTGCTGTACCAATAAATCTTCTTTACTTAGGAGTATTTGATATTTCCAATCAAAATCAAGCCAACCTTGTTCATAAATGCCTGCATTTTTGAGAAGTATCATTTAGATTATTTATTCAATTTCCCCATGTCATGGAAGTTCTAATTTAATCACCCTGAATCATCCCATTTATACTAATGCATAATCTGGCCTCAGAGATAGTTATTCACCAGTCTTCCTTGTCTGTTCTTTCCATTACTTAATGGCAATTAGTTATGAATGATGTTCCTCATATTGAAGCCAAATCTCCCATTTTTATCTCATTCTTTTTTTTTCTGACCTCAGTGATTAACCCTTATGCTTTTTATAGCATTCACTTTATATAAATAGTTATTCAGTTTCCTTATTGTCTTATAAAGTAATATGCAGTTTTCTTAACTTTCTTTTCTTGACTTTACCCAAAGGAAATACTGAAAGGAGAAGAGAAAATAGATTTAAAAAACTAAGTTTAATAGATTAAATCAAATAGGTGTAATAGAATAATGTTATGAATATTTTTAATTTATATTCCAATTATAAAATTTAAATTAATGATTAAATGCTTATGAAGCTCCTAAATGAAAAGGCAACATTGAATATTTGCAAATGGGAAGGGTGGTTAATGTCAACATTAACTCTTAAAATAAGTAAAAATAAAAAAAGCAAAAAAAATATATGAAGGATTGTGATGTGTGAAGATCTATGCAGCAAAAGAAGGACACACCAAATTCATAAAACCCTAGCTTTATCATGTCCTAGAAGTATGTTCAATTTACAACTGGAAGATCAGGGTTGAGAACTTAATCTTGCCATTAAGACTCCATGAAATTTTGGACAGATTGCCTCATCTTCTGAGCATTATTTACCTCACCTAGACAATGAAGAGATGGGACTAGGTGATTTATTTGCTCTGTACTGACTTTTGACTTATGAGTCTATTGTTGAGCTTTTACAAGGAAACAAGAATATTATTTTTCCAGTTTCAGAAATAAGAGGCAAATTACAAGAAAAGAGGGGAAATTCAAATGGTGTAGAAATTGGTATGCTTGGAGGAAATAAAAAGAAAGTGTAGACAGCCATAATGCAATAGAGAAAATGTAATGTTAAAAACATCAATCTCTCTGGACTTCAGTTTCTTTATCTGTAAAAAGGGGAAGGGGATAGACAAAATATCTATAAAGTCTCATCTTGCTTTATAGCATGTGATCAAATATTCAGTTTGGTAAGCAAAGCTAGGCCCACTCTGTAATTATGTGACTGTTTTATTTCTTTCTTTTTCTTTTCTTTTACTCATAGAGGCAGTCTCATTGAAAAACTGAAGGTCTTTCAGGACCTCAGGGTCACAGTTATGAATATCAATTTTCATTGTCTAGGACTTTAACTTCAGAAGGAGTAGGACTCAAAGCTGAATTTTCAATGGCTGCCATCTACCACCCTCAGGACATACTCTCAACATTGTTTTATTTTAATACCATATTTAACCCTCTTGTAATTTGCCTCTTATTCCTGAAACTGGAGCATTGGAAAGGGAAAAAAAATATCAGTTCTGTTAATTATGCTCTGATTAATCCAGGCTTATTTTGATTATCTTAGAGGAAACCCAGAATGCTTTCCAAAAACCATAAACCATAAAAATCTCTTCTTCCCAGTTATGGCATTTGGAAAATGCTATGCATGGAAGCTTATTCTCTGTTCTTTGTCACAGCCCACATGCTCTAACTAAGAAGATCATTAAATGCTATCATAATTAAGACAACAACTCCTCTTTGTCAGAAACCAAGTTGATCCAGGAAATTATAAATGCATGCTCTTAGTCTCCCCCCTCCCCCCCTCTGCTCATAATCTTTTCAAGGGAACTGTTATCTGCCTTCTTGGTTGTTTTGACTTTATCTTCCTCGGATGTTTTGACTTCACAGAATGTACTTCACCCCAGTTAGTTCAGATAGATCACCAGTCTCTTATTTCTTCCTTTCTTCTTTCCTTCTTGTCTCTTTCTCTGTCTCTCTGTCTGTCTCTGTCTCTGTCTCTGTGTCTCTGTCTCTGTCTGTCTCTGTCTCTCTGTCTGTCTCTCTCTCTCTCTCTCTCTCTCTCTCTCTCTCTCTCTCTCTCTCTCTCTCTCTCTCTCTCTCTCTCTCTCTCTCTCATACACACACAGACATACAATCCAGGTTAATTGATTTGCCCAGGATCACACAGCTAGTAAATGGCTGAGGGCAGATTTAAGCTCAGGTCCTCCTGGCTCATGCTCTATTTACTATTCCACTTTGCTGCTCCATTAATTACTTTCTAATGTTTCTCTCCAGCACTGAGGATACTCCAGTCTGATTCAATAAGAAGAGAACATCAGAGACGATGACTTTTCCTCTCACTGACTTCTCAAGTCAGAGCAATCTCAAACTTCATATTTCCACTTTGGGTGCATTTGCAGGGGTATACTGAAGGCAGATTGAACTACCTTTCAAGAGTTGATCATTAAATTTTTACTAAGAGCATTTATACCTTGGGCATTGGACAAATGCTGCAGATAAAGGCTAGATCTATTATTGTGATTGTCTAACTTTAAGGAAGTAATGGAGAAAGTGGTAATAATGTTGATTAAAATTAAAAGTATGCTTCCCCCCTCCTCAAGGAGTTAGTTGCTATATATTTTCTAAAATACTCTTGCTTTATAAGTTACAGTGGAGGTAAAATAGAAGAAAGGAAAGTCAAGGCAATGCTCAGAAGGAAAGTCTCTAACAAAGATGGAATCAGAAAATCTGAATTTAAATCTAACTTTGGACTATTTGTTTCACTTTTCCCTCACTATTTCTCTATAGAAAGTCAATGAGATGCATTGGACTAGATGACCTATAAGGCCTCTTATAACTCCAAGATTATGACTTAATCTATGAGAAAAATACAGGAAAAGACAAGATTATAAAAAGCATTAAATTCTAAAATATGCCTGAAAATAAGGTTCTATTAACAAATTGCAGATCAATTGCCTTTATGCATCAGAGGAGGGGGTTTCCATATAAATGAGGTCATAGATAGGTCTTTTAAAATATCAGGATAGGAATGAGTATAGAGCAAAGTCACTAATCCATGGAAGCAGAGTCAGATCTGGTAGATTCTGGGCTTCTGATAGAAGTGGACCCAACCTTAGAAGAGTCCAAGATCTCTAGATTTAGAACATGAAATGACTTCAAAGGTCATCTTGTCCAAATCAAATTTCAAAAGGGTTTATTACAAATTTATTCCATGATGGGCACCATGGCAAATTATACAAGGAAAGATCCAAACAGTTCTTGTCCTCAAAAGCTAACATTCTAATGCAGAAGATAGTATGTAAATAATTAGGTCTATACCAGATTTTTGCAAACTAAAGGGAAGATTATCTTAGAGAGGAAGGCCCTGAGAGATGGGGTACCAGAAAAGATCTCCTGTACCCAATGGGATTTGAACACAGACATGAAGGGCTCCCTGTAAGGTAGTAGTCTGGGGGTGAAGGTTTCATTATTCCCCTCATGAAGGACAAAGGTACAATGAGAAGAGGCAGAAGATCAGGTTGGAGGAGTTCCATATAAATTAGCATTGCAGGGTCACAGATTGAGAGAAGGGGAATAAAGAAATTGGAAAGGTATAGGAGGGAACACAGTATAAAAATATAAATACAAAATAGATATTGTGTATTATTAGGTAATGAGGTGACACAGTAGATAGAACACTGGACTTGGAAATTAGACAGGACTAAGTTCAACCTCTGCTTCAGACATTTAGAAGCTATGTGATTCTTGGTAAATCATTTAACAGCTCTGTGCCTCAGATCCCTCATTTGTAAAAATGATTTAATAATGTTATCTACTTTGCAGGATTGTTGTGAGAATTGAATGAATTAATATATGTAAAGTGCTTTGCAAGTAAAAAGCCTATACATGCTTGATGTTATTATCATTATTAATATTAATATTATTTTATTCTGGAAGTAATAGGAACTATGGAAATTTACTGAATAGTGGAGGAGAATATGGCCAGAATTGTACTTTAGGAAAATCACTTTGGTGGCTGAGTGAAACATGAATTAGGGTGGAGAGAAACTTAAGGTCCAGAGAGACCAATAAGTCCAGATAAGCAATAATGAGGTATTGAACTAGGGCTATAGTTGTGTGACTGGAGAGAAGGGGTCATATACCAGAGATGTAAGTTAGAAACTACAATGAGGAAAATGAAGCTCATGGAGATTAATTGACTCTCTCAAGGTCATCCCAATGTTAAGTATCAGAGACAGAATTTGAAGTCAGAATTAATGACTCCGCCAGTACAACATATTATATCTACACTTTGAATCTTACATTTCCAATTTGTACATAGATGGCCACATATGGGAGTTTCAATTTCACCCCCCAGAGAGAAAAGTCTTTTAAAGCAGAACTTACCAAATATAACATGTAATATATACTTAATAAATATATGCTGAATGAATGAATGTTTTATTACCTAGTTTAAATAATGACATAACTTTTCCCTCAGAAAAGAGGAAAGATGATAACCATCGAAACAGCTGAAAAAATAGGACATTTCAAAATAGAGTAAAAAACTTAAAAGGACTTAAAAAAAAACCCAACTCAAAATCAAACCCTAGAATGAAAGGCATATTTTCAAATGAGGCTATACATGTAAAGGATGAATGATCCTTCAACTGATCTTTTATATATTTTTTTAAAGACATAGTATGTGGTTACTTAGTTTGATGGCAAGAATTATTAATTATTATAAGAATCAAAGCATGGAAGATTATCTGATAGAATCAAGAAATATGAATTGTTTTAATGTTATTTTATAAAGAGACAATAGAATTAGAGGGTTAGATTACATGGAAATATGTTATAGATCTGACAAGTAGTTGCACTTTGGGGATATATGTTGGAAACTATATTTGTTTGAGTGATAATGTATTTCAAAGCAGAGTCTGTTGTCAGGGATCTTACAAGGAAAAGATACTTGGTATCTATTACTACTTAAAACAGTGGCAATGCTAAGAGAGAAACCTAGACAATAACAAGCAATTAAATTGTTGCAAGTAAATTGTAAATGGACTAGCAAATATATCTGGTATTTTAAAGATGTTCTTTGAAGGAAATGAGATGACTGATTCTCATTTGGGAAGAATCTGTGAAGGAGTGCAATCCAGTCCTTAAGTGGAAATATTTCTATCAGAAATGACTGGCAATTTGACAAATCTATGTAGCTGATTTCCAATCTGTCATTAAACATTTATTTGTTTATTACCTTTATAAGTTCCTGTAATAGTACTTCATAATAAAACTAATAGCTAATATTTATATATTACTTTAAGTTTGGCAGAGTGTTTTACATATTCTCATTTGATTCTCATATCAACTCTGCAATGTAAGTGCTATTTATGTCCATTTTATAGGCAAAAATATTGGGACTCATGGAGGTTCAATGACTTGTTTAGCTGATATTGTCTATTGAAGAATTTGAACTCAGTTCTTGAGTCTGTTTAGTGTTTCATCCAGTATATCTTATTTCTTCTGATTTATCATAGAATAATTATCCAATAAACAATTATTAAATGCTTACTATGTGCCTAAGATAGACAGTGAAGTGGCACAGTAATAGAGTTCAGGGGCTAGAATTAGGCAGATTCCTTCCTGAGTTCAAATATGGCCTCAGATACTAATTAACTGTGTGACCCTGAGTAAGTCACTTAACTCTACTTGCCTCATTTTCCTCATCTGTCAAATGAGTTGGTGAGGGAAATGGAAAACCCCTCCAGTATTTTTGCTAAGAAAATTCCAAATGAGATCATGAAGAGTTGGGCATGACTGGAAAATGACTGAACAATAGTGAAACAACAATGTGCCAAGTTAAGCACTAGAGATACAAAAAGAGAGAAAGAGAGATCCTGTTTTCAAGGAGTTTACTGTTTAATAAGGAAAACAACATGCAAACATCTATGTACAATCTAAAAACAGGATAAATTGGAGATAATAGTGGGAAAGCACTATCATTGAAAGGGGCTTTGGAAAAGTCTTCCTATAGAAGATAGGAAGTTAGCTGAGGCTTTAAGGAAAGCAGGGAAATCAAGAGGCAGAGACAAGAAGAGAAAGTGTTATAGGTATCATGGACAACTACTGAAAATGCCCAGTAATGGATGTGGAGCATCTCATTTGAGGAATAGTGAGGAGACTAGTATCACTTGGGTATCTGGATACCTTGGGGGAAGTCAGGGGGAATAGGTATAAGAACTCTGGAAACATAGAGGAGAAAACAGATTATGAAGGGCTTTGAAAATTAAATAGAGGGTTTTGTATTTAATTCTGTAAGTGATAGGGAGAGTCAGTGGAGTTATGGAGTTGGTGGGGAACATGGTTAGAACTGCTATTTTAGGAAAATCACTTTAATGGCTAAACAGAAGATGGACTATATTAGGGAAACACTTGAGATAGGCAGACTGTTTTCCCTTTTTCCCCTTCTAGACCCCCTTCCCACACCCCAAGCCCCAAAGCATGCTATTGCAAGTGGGAGGTAATGAGAGTGCAGAGTAGAGGCAGTGTCAAAGGAAAAAGGGGGCATATGTCAAATATATTATAAAGATGTTCTTAGGCTCTTCAATGCTATTCCAGTAGAACTTCAGCTCTGACAGTTCCAACCAATCAAGAAAGCTTTTGAGTTTGTTCTAGTAATGATTTATATGCTTGTTATCCAAGAACTAGCCTAGTTAGATGTAAAGCTTACTGATGGTAATGATTTACTTTGTTTTTTTTCAGCTACTCAAAACAAGAACTAAAAATTAAAAAACAATTCGAAACTTGAAACAGCAATTAAAATAAAGATTTCCAATCTCAGTTATGTAAAGCTTTCTTTTTCCTTGTAAAGATACTTCCTTCCCATCTCCTCCCTGCTTCCATTCCTTTTTCTCTTCCCACCTCCCTCCCTCTGCCTCCTTCCTTTACACTCCCTCTCTCCTCCCCTTCCTTCCTTCCTTCCTTCCTTCCTTCCTTCCTTCCTTCCTTCCTTCCTTCCTTCCTTCCTTCCTTCCTTCCTTCCTTCCTTCCTTCCTTCCTTCCTTCCTTCCTTCCTTCCTTCCTTCCTTCTTCCCTTCCTTCCCTTCCTTCCTTCCCTAGGCCTGCACTCAGGAGAAGCTGAAGTTAAAATCTGGGTTCAGACACTAGTTGTCTCACCTTGGGCAAGTCACTTAATTACTCAGCTATAAAATGGTGATAGTAATAGTTTTTAGTTGTTATGAAGATCAAATGAGCTAATATTTGTAAAGCACTTAGTGCAGTGCCTGGCAGCCAGTAGGTATTATATAAATCCATCTCCCAGATTCCACCCATCTCTATCTCTAGTAGTGGTAGACCTGGATTACAAGGTATGTAGACTTTAGTGACTTTAGAACTAGCAGTTCTAAACTGCTCTCCTTTCTTAAAGAAAAAAAAAACAGTTACTTTAAGGATCTGAAATTTTGTTGGTGTAGGTGATTCATCTCTCTATATGAGGTCATCACTCTCTACATTTTGGTAAGATTATCTTGAAAACGTCCTATGATCTAAGCACAAAAAGCCATGGGTTTCTCCATCTGATCCTGCTATGATAAATACACTACCTCCTGTAAGATCTGTACCAAAAGACTTTCTATTTTGGAAGGGCCTATCAGGGTATTCTCTTTATGACCTTTGAGAACCAAGGGTTATTTCCATGTCTCAATGAGGTATCAGAAATGGATTTTTCATTTTTAGGTAATAACTTTATAATGACTCATTCAGGAATTTAAACCTGAAGTGGAATCTGGTTTGAATTGTTTTCCCCCTCAGAACAGTAATCTAAGTTGCCATTTAGAAATCTTCATTATACCCAGATTTACACAGAAATGCAATTCAGCTTTCAGCACATTAATTCCTGAAACCGTCTTAGCCACTATGGGCTTCTTTCAAAACCATCTACCTTCTATCATGTCTGAGTCTGCCCTAGGAATATATCCCAATCCTTGACCCTCTAGTCAGTTTCTTGGCTAGATTTCATAGGGAATTTTTCAGAGCAGTTGAATAATTGACTGAGGTGAGATTCATTGAAATCCTGTGATCCTCTTTCCTTATTAAAGGAATCAAATTGGGCTCACAAATTGTGATTAAGTTCTTAAATTCAAACCAAAGAAGGGTTTTCTCATTCTACACTTCACAAGTCTCTGGTTTGTACATCTGTGTTTTCATTCACTCGTTGCCAAACATTGTACAACTGTTTTCACTATGAAGAAGAGAAAGCCGATTTAGAAACTGTGCAGTGCTCCGAGTCTGGAGGCTTAAGTATTCATTTGAGGAGTAGGGTGTGTGAGGAACTGCATGGTGGGGAGAAAGGGGGAGTGGAATTTATGGATAGAAATGAAATTTTCCTCCAGCTCTGATAATGAAAAACATCAAGGGTTTTCTTTTCAATTTTCTTATCCATTCTTTCCAGGTATATTTAATTCTAATATGAGAATTGGAAAGAAAATGAAGCTTAGACTCTTTCATTTGAAGAAGACTCCCATTGTGAAAAATCTATATTCTTGTAGCATATAAACATCTTCCAAGCAGCAATCAATTAGGATTTAGAATTAGAAGTCCTAGGATGTGAGTTGAACTGTCTTACCTGTGTGATATTGAGTAAGTTATTTAACTTCTCCAAAGTAAATTTTTTTCACATGTAAAATGAGAATGCTGAGATCCCAATTAGCTCTTAACTTAATGATACTTGGCTGTCGGTGAATCATCATTTAATTCTAAAAAATCAGCCCATCCTTTAAAAATAAAAATCTTTAGCTTTATGCTAAAACTTCATTTTTAAATACAATATTAGCAAAATAAAAATCTTCCAAACATAATCCCAAAGAATGGTTTCTACCATCAAATTAGGAGGATTTTTGAAAAAAAAATCTTTCAGCAAGAAACATAAACATCACCTGGAAAAGCATTTTCTGAAGCAAGGGGAGAGAGAGTGTTAAATCTATAGAAAATATGCCAAGATGCTGAATTGGTAATGTGTATGCCAGGCTTCTTTTATGCTCTAGGAGTTGTATAGGGAAGGAAGAATACTGAATGGGAGTTTCTGTGGTCTGAGTTTTGGCCAAACAAGTTTTCTGTGCGTCTTTAGGAAAATCCATGCTCACATCGGATCCTATTTTTTGGGCTCATCTTGAATGTCAGCATCATTACAAGATGAGCACAATTAGCCCCATCCCAATGCCCCAAATCTATGCTTGATTCCTTTATTGTTGGGTCCATGTAAGAAAAAGGAAGCCTTTGTAAAAAAAAAGTCCCTGTTCCAATTTCTGCAGCATATTTGTGGTAGTTTATTTTATAGTTGAGATCAGATCACTTGGTGTAAGGAGCCCTGAACAAAAGCTTTTTGCTTAACACGAGGCTTTCTTTATTTTGACATGTTCAATAAATTGCCTAGAGTAATACAAAATGCCAGCTTAATTGTTTACAGTGCAAAAATTACATTCCTAGTATTTCTCCTAAGAGAAGATGAATCAACATCTAATCTCAAGGAGCTCATTCAGACACCTTAAAGGGATAATGTTAAATGTGTAAAATAAAACAAACTTAAAAGACTTCTGGCCAATTCCACCTGCAAGTCACTTCAATATGTTTAGGCCTACATTGTTAAATGATGGTATTAAGAAACACATTTGGTGTTTGGTAGTGAGTAAATGCACAAGCCAGAGATGCATATTAAAGTGAGAAAATTTTGACAACATGGTAATAGAAATACTCAAAATCATTGCAGAGATATATCAGTGAGGATAATATTGAGATAATAATTCTAATCACATAATAGAATATGCCAGAGAAAGAAACAGCTATTATAATCTTAATGATTAATTACTTCCTGGGATGTGTGTAAGGGGATTATTATTATTAACCACCAGGAATTACAAGCAAATATCCTTTTGGTAGAACTTAGCCCATTAGAATTAAAGTCAGATTTTTTATCTAGACATTCTTTCACAAAAATCTACCTCCAGTAATTCTTTCTGTCTCAAAACATCCTCCATACAATGGCCAAAATTTAAAAGTTTGACAGTACTAATCCTCTTTTCAGTAAACTCCAATGTGTCCCTAGGGTCAAATACCAATGCCTTTCTTGGCATTTAAAGGCTATCTGAACCATTATCCGTCCTACCTTCCTTGACATATTTTATTCTCCTTTGTTGTTATTTGGTTCTTTTCAGTCATGTCTCAATCTTCATGACCCCATTTGGTGTTTTCTTGTCTAAGATACTGGAGTGGTTTGCTATTTCCTTCTCTACCTCATTTTACAGATGACTAAATGGAGGTAAACAGGGTCATACATTTGGGAAGTATCTGAGTCCAATTTTAAACTCATTAACAAACTCCCAAAGTCCAAGCTCATTGTTTACCAGTGGATACACTGTACCACCTAGCTGCCCTACTGTTCTTTAGTCTATCTATACTAGCCCTGCTACTTTTTTACATCTGACATTCCATCTTATACATAGCTTTATTGACTTTATCTACTTATCTCCTCCTCACATCTTTCTCTTAGGATTCCTAATTTCTTTCAAAGCTAAACTCAAATATATTTTCTACAATAAACCTTTCCTGATTTCTCAGCCATTAGCTTCAGTCCTGCTAAATTATCTTATATTTGTGTTTGCATATATTTAATATAGACTTTAAAATATATATTTTCCTATAGTAGGCTGTTAGTTTCTTGAGAGAAAAGACTTCCACTTTTGGACTTGTTTCTTAGGGCTTACCATAGTCTAACATATATTAAGTGCTTAATAAATACTTGATGATTGAGTAATTAGCAGACTGAGATAGTAATATCACTTTTCTATTCAAAATCCTTCAATAGACAAGCAAAATCTATTGCATAGCATTCCAAGTGTTCTGCAATATGGCACCCTCTTTCTGTTCCAGTCTTATCTCATACTTGGTGCCCCTACAAACTCTTGACTCCAGCCATATATACATATAAATATAAACTTTTTATCATGCTCTTAGCTCTTAACTAAAATGTTATTCATTCTGTTCTTCACCAAATAGCTTTCTATTCATTCTTTAAACCCTAATATAAAGGGTTCATTATCCATGGATCCTTTGCTGATTTTTATAGCCCTACTACATTCAACTTGAACCACTAGGACAATTACCTATTAATTTACTATTGTACTTATCTGTGAATCAAAACATCATATAGAAATTAAACATACTTAATGATTTTGGCAAATTAATGGCATGATTTGTAGCAGAAAGATCAGTGTTCTTAGAGAGAAAGGATCTGAATTACACTCCTGTTCTTGTTCCATAATAATAATAGAAACTCACATTTCTATAACTCCTAAAGGTTTACAGAAGGCTTTCCATCCATTATCTCATTTAACTCTCTCAACAACCCTGCCAGCAACCTATTGATAGAAGTTCTATCAGCACAGTCCAGTACTGTATCACAAAATGGCTAAAAAGGAATGGAGTCTAACCATTTTATAAATGAGGAATTACCATCAACTTTATGCTGGTTATAATTTCCTTTTCCTCATATTGGCTATTTTTTTTCTCGTTCTCCCTCCCTCCATCTTTTTTCCTTTCTTCCTTCCTTCCTTCCTTCCTTCCTTCCTTCCTTCCTTCCTTCCTTCCTTCCTTCCTTCCTTCCTTCCTTCCTTCCTTCCTTCCTTCCTTCCTTCCTTCCTTCCTTCCTTCCTTCCTTCCTTCCTTCCTCCCTCCCTCCCCTCCCTCCCTCCCTCCCTCTCTCTCTCTCTCTCTCTCTCTCTCTCTCTCTCTCTCTCTCTCTCTCTCTCTCTCTGTCTCTCTCTCTCTCTCTCTCTCTCTCTCCCTTCCTTCTTTCTTTCTTTCTTTCTTTCTTTCTTTCTTTCTTTCTTTCTTTCTTTCTTTCTTTCTTTCTTTCTTTCTTTCTTTCTTTCTTTCTTTCTTTCTTTCTTTCTTTCTTTCTTTCTTTCTTTCTTTCTTTCTTTCTTCCTTCCCTTCCTTCCTTCCTTCCTTCCTTCCTTCCTTCCTTCCTTCCTTCCTTCCTTCCTTCCTTCCTTCCTTCCTTCCTTCCTTCCTTCCTTCCTTCCTCCCTTTCCTCCCTCCCTCCCTTTCCTCCCTTCTTCCCTCCCTCCCTCCTCTCTTCTTCCCTCCCTCTTTCCTTCCTCCCTTCCTTCCTTCCTTCCTCCCTCCCTCCCTTCCTTCCTTCCTCCCTCCCTCCCTTTCCTTCCTCTCTCCCTTTCCTTTCTCTCTCCCTCCCTCCCTCCTTCCCTCCCTTCTTCCTTCCCTCCCTCTTTTTCTTTCTTTGTCATAGGCTGTTCCAATGAAGTCTGTTTTTTCACTTGTATATCTGTTTCTTCTTAGTTAAATAGATGGCTATTTATATGAAGCAATCACTAGAAAGCTATGGCTTGTAGATGGAAGACATTGATAGCAAGCTAGATTAACCAAGAAGTATTTGTAGATTTGTTTTTGGCATGCCTTTTAAATCAAATAAAAGGGGTTAGGGCTCCTCTTAATCAATTTGACATAAGAATCAATAAAAGTGATAAGGAAGAAGGGGCAAATGCCACAAGAAAATGATTGCTATCATGTGCTTTTTGGAAACAGTTAGGTGGCACAGTAAATAAAACACTGAGGCTGGAGTCTGGCATCAGACAATTACTAGTTTTGTGGCTCTGGTCAAGTCACTTAATTTTTGTCCTCCGCAGTTTCCTCATTTGTAAAATATGGATAATATTAGCACCTGCATGCCAGGTTGTTGTGAGAATAATAGGAGGTAGTATTTATTGAGCGCTTTGCAAACTTTAAACTGACTATACTGATTCTTAGCTCTACCAACAGTGTAGAAATAAATAACTATTTCCTCATAAGCCCTCAAACATTTGACTAATTGACTGTGAAATGATTCCATTGTTTAAATGAATTCTGACATCTCCTTCTGGCTCAGGAATAGAAGTGAATGCTTTCTGAAGGGATGTTAACATTTTAAAATTCAACTTTCATTTTCTGTGTGTTGGAGCAAACTTTTTCAGTAGGAGGGTAGAATCTTCTAAAAATATCATGGAAGTTAAAGAAAAAGTGATGACAGTGTGTATGTAATCAGAAGACAGGTTTAGATCTCACTTAGAATTTTACTAGCCATGTAGGCCCTCAACTGTAAAATTGAGATATAAATACTAATAACACTACCTCCTTTTGCATATAGCTAAGTGTTATTTAAATGTGAGACTATTATTAAACAAAGATTTACTCTACATATTTATCTTCAAAGGTTTGTTTGTAAGGAAATTGCTGGTTTAATAATGGTTATGAAGTTGCTTATTAAGCTCTGATTTACTTATGTTGTGGTGTCAAGGTCTTGCTGGCTCTGAGCAAAGACCAAAGACCATGCTTTTTTTTGGGGGGGGGCTTTATTTAACTTTTTAAAGATTTCTAGGACATGGATTTTTAATCTGGATCTCTAAACTGAATTGTAGATAGACATAAGACACTTGGAAGCTTTAATATTATAATAATTGTATTTCAATATAATTGGTTTCTTTTGTAATCCTATGTATTTTATTTTATGCATTTAAAATTGTATCCTGATTTTTTGGGGGTTTTTTGGGTTTTTTTGTTTTTACATTGTAATCATTGTTTTGCTTTCTTGGCTCTGCTTCCTTCTGTCTGTATGAGTTCATGTAGACATTTCTATGATTCTCTTTATTTGTCTCATTCATCATTTCTTAGAGAATAATGTTCTATTACATCCATATACTATAATTTGTTTATCCATTCTCTATTTCATAGGCACCTGCTTTGTTTCCAATTCTTTGTTATCACAAAAAATTACTACTATAAATATTATGGTGTACACAGGGATTTTCTTCTTATCAGTGGCTTTTTAGGCATAGATACCTTGCAATAGAATTTCTGGGTAAACAGTATGGACATTGTAATTATTTTATTTGCATAATTGCAAATTCCTTTCCAAAATTATTGAACTTATTCATAGGTTCCATAATAATGTATATGTCTATATTTCCACACTCCCTCCAACAAAGACTATTCTGTTGCAGAGACATAAGAAATGATCATGGTTCCAAAGAAAAGCTAGGAAAAGAAATCCCCTTTCCACCCCATTGTAGAAGTGGGAAGTTTACAACTTGCATTGTACATATTTTCATATTTTTGATGTATTGAATACTTCCATTGATTTTTTCCTCTTTTTTGTCTTTAAAAATATGAATTGTTACATGGTATAGCTCTTTGGGAAATGAATTGGAGAAGGGATTTTGGGAGAAACTATGCTACTGTAAAAAAAAAAAAAACCTCAATAAAAACTTATTAAAAAAAAGTTTCTGAGAAGAGGCCCATTGATTTCATCAGACTCTGCAAGCATTCCATCACATATATACACATAAGAAGATTAAGAACTCCTGCTCTAACACAGAAGTCAGATATCTACAAAGAGGGAGATTATCAAGGAAGAGCTTCCTTTGTGCTTTGGACTCTGTGCTCAATTCTTTCACTTAAGAATTTAAAACTGGGCATATAACAACATAAGAGAAAGCTGGTGACTCCCTCCCTCCCTTTCTCCTATGTCACCAATTTTCCCTTAGAACAGTCCCTGTTACATGGTAGGCACTAATAAATGCTTATTTATTCATTGACTGACTGATTGGTAGTATTGGATTTCCAAAACTCCCACACAATTTCCCTTATGACTGTTAGCATGACTGAGCATGTGAGACCAAGAATGATTATGTAATTTCTAGGTTTGGAAAAGTTACCTAATTGACCTCCAGATGGTTCCTCCCTATTCTATCATTATTAGCTAAATGTGAGAATTTTTTTGGCCTCCCTTCATGGGATCAGGAGGGATAGGTAGCCTCTTTAATTTTCCTGCCATGGAAGATTAAGTCTGAATACTGGTTTCGTTCTTTCTCCTTGTCTCTTTGGAAACTATGGGGCCTGGTAAAGAGTGGGGCCTTTAAAAATGTTGATTGATTCTTGCTTTAGTCTGCTGCTAATTTCCTACTATTGGCCTGTGCCTCGTGACAAGGAGGTTTAAAAATAAATACCCTATCTGACCTGTTCCTGATTAGCCTGTTTGCTAACTAGTTATTTCAGGGTAGTTAGGCCCAGGATTCCTGCCTTCTTGATTCTTTCTCATTTCCTCATCCCATTCATCTATCTTCCTTTAAGATTACATGATGCCAATCAAAGATTTTGAAGGGACCTTCAATGCCATATTACATCAAACTTGATCTCACTTAATTTCAGATTAAGGGGACCGGGCACAATCATTAGACTTTCATTCTTTCAATATTTTTGATGCCATTAAATTCCCTGCAAATGTTGGGTGAGTAGCACAATACAATTCCTTAAGTTTGTAGCTTTCTCTTTACCTTATGCTATAAATGGCTGATTAGATAATAATAGCAATAATAATAACAAGAAGATTTGTAAAGGTAGGAATACTTTGGATTTATTATTTCATTCTATCCTCAGAACAACCGTGAGACAAGTGCTATTATCTTCATCTTACAGATGAGGAAATTGAGGAGCTAATAAGTATCTGAACTTAGAACTCCTTTAACTCTTAGTCCTGAGAGTTGCAATGTGCATTTTCAGGAATTTCAGAGGAACCATGGCAACTGAGGAGAAGAGTCATTTGTTATTCTATTATGCTATAAGCATTTTTGGGGGGGATGTGGGTATGGGTTAGTTCAGCCTTAGTGATCTCCAGACACAGTGGTCCTACCTTCAAAGGCTCAGTACATGAGATTCACTGCTTCTTCATGATGATTTGCCAAGTGAAACCAAATCAAGAACTCAGTTTTAATTAGAGAGTGGAGCTTCCTGCCTTATATATTCCCTTTGTGTATATTAAAATGAAGATTTTGCTGCACAAACCCTGTGTCTGAAGTATGCAACCTATTTATAGGTTCCCTTTGATTTTACCCCAGGGAGGTGGTGGTGCTGTATCAACATAGAAAAAAGTAAATAAAAAACACACATGGGGATGTTTTGTAGATGTTAATTTTATACCATTTATGAGCTCCAGATAATGACAGCACTTCCCATTTCTCAATTCCAAAGAAATGTTATACTGTTTTTGCCTTCACTTTCCCTACCACAGAAAAAGTCTCAAGTTAATGATGCAAAAACAAAAGGCTAACATTTTTACTTCTGTATTGGGAACAGCATCTGAAAAAGGCCATTGGCAAACTGAAATTTATTTCAGCAACTGGGTGGTCTAGAGATCATGTCATGTGAAGTGTGGTTGAAAAAAGTTGGGGATGCTTAGGTTTTTTTTCCCTATAATCAGATCCTTTTGGCAGTTGATTACCCTTCTCCCATTCCTTAATACATTTTTACCCAAAATCTGACATTGGTCTTCTTAGTGATTTCATCTATTCCCATCAGTTTAATTACCTCCTTTACAGAGATGATTCCCAAATCTACATATTTAGATTCAACATCTTTCCTGAGTTCTGCTCTTCCAACTTCAAATTTCTGCTAAACATTTCTGCTTGTGTTTCAAACTCAACATGTCAAATACTGACCCCATAATTATCTCTTCCAAACCTTCTCCTTTTCCCAATTTCTTTATTTTTGCTAATGGCAATGCCCTTCTCCTAATTGCCTGAATTTCTCTTCTTCCTGCTACCCCTATTCTCTCACATCCAATGAGTCAACAGACTATCTTCCAGGCTTGGAAACCTTCCGCTCATCTTCTCCATTAGTTGCTATCTCCTTTGTGAAGCCTTTTCATGCTTTATCCCAATCACACTCATTATATCTGATCTTTCCCAACTTCAATTATCTTTTATCCTCACTATTGCTTAATTTTATTTGGTCTGCCCTCCCCACTCCATGGATATTTAAGTACTTTAAGAATAGGAAACTCGTGTTTGTCTTGGTTTTTATTTGTGTATTCCCTATTCTTAGTACAACACTTTACATAAAGTAGGAATTTAATGAATATTTATTGTTTGCTGTATTTAAATCCTTGATTCCTTCACTTTCATAATTGCTAGTGTTAGTCTCTTAAATAAAATAGGTATTGGTTTTATGTTAGTTAACCAGATTTTGTGTTAACCAGATCCTCTGAGAAAAGTACAACTGATGCTTGGAATAGTTCAGTATTCCATGTGAGAAATTAATATTGGTTTTTAAAGTATTTTAAGAATAATAAAATAGTCACATGTAGATATTTATGTCTTCTATTTAACTGATGGGCATGTAAGAGAACATAAAAATGATAATAGACAAAATGAGGCAAGATAGAGATTAGAGAGGTTTTTAATGTTTTATTTCAAAAGGAGAGATTTACTGGGACCAAATGGATCCAAGGTTTGGTCCCAGAGTTGAATGAGATTATAGTCTCTAAGAATCCAGCAGCAAATGTAGGATACAAAGATTCTTTTATTGGGTAACAAGAATGATGACATAATGGGGAAGGCACCTGAGATGGGGATGACATAAGTGGGGGAGGCACCAGATATTCTAATTAATTGGGATGGGGAAAGGCACCTGATATTCTACTGATGTCTAGGATATAAGATCTTTATCCTATCAAACATTCTGATGATTAAAAGGGAAGGGTGGTGTTACAGGATTGAGCATTACAATTAGGAACTGAGATAGAACAATTTAGGGAAACCAAGGCAGGACAATTAGGGAAACTGGGTCAGGACAATAAAAGGGAACTGTGGTACAACAGTTAAGGCTGTTGGGATTGTGGTGACCCTTTAAATCCCTTTGAGTCCCAGTATCCTTATCACTAAAAAAGAGAGTTGGAACAAGGTTCCTTTTAATTCTAGATCTATGATTCTATGAAAGGTGATCTAACAAAAATCTGCTAAATTTAATGGCACTATACTCTGAAACCCAGAAGTGCTGATACCCCACCCCTCCAAACTAGAATGAATTTGAATTAGATCAGGTTTAGCAAACTAGGGGAGTTGGGAATTCTCCAACTGGGAATTAGGACATTTTGGGGAAGAATTTAGAGCATCCTGAAAGAAACAAGGTCGATACCAAAATCACTTGGAACTCCTTTTATAGAGTTGTTACAGAGCTCCTCAAAGTCTGAACCCAATCAGAGCCACTGAGGATTGCCAAGTCATCCCTGAACTGGTTTTTGATGATACAAGGGTCTTTCAGGGTCCACATCTCACCTCTATATCTTTGCATTGGCTAACATCCCACTGCTGCCCACCATTTCTGGAATGCATTTCCTTCATCACTTCCAGGATTGGAATGTCTAAGATGAATTAAATATCTTCCTATTCAAGAGTGACATGGATGATAGATAAGAGTGAAATAAAATGAGTAAGAATTGTTGATTTTTTTCCCATGGGGCATTTTTATCAATAAGATAAAAAATGGAATCTTGACCATTTTACTGTTAGATTGGACACCAATGCCTAAAAGATAGGCACATTTTTATTTTATTTTATTTTATTTTATTTTTTATCCAAAAAGCATTCATTACATTTCTCTTAAGACTCAGTTCAAATGCTATCTTTTATGTAAGGGCTTCCTGATCCCTTCTCTTCTTTCAGGTAATCTCAAAATAAACTTGCTGAAGAAACTTAAATATCACATGTTTTCTCTTCCATAAGAATTTAAGCTCCTTGAGGACAGGGAGTTTAATTTTCTTATTCCTATTGCTAGCAACTAATCCATTGTACAATACATAGGAAACACAGTAATTCTTTTTGATTTATTGGCTAAGTTAAAAACTCAGAAGGAGGAGACTGTAGACCCACAAATGTCAAATTAAAAGAGGATAGGAGACTTGCTAGAAAGTGAAAAAGTTTTCTGGGATACACACATACACACACACACACACACACACACACAGAGAAAGAGACAGAGAGACAGAGACAGAGAGACAGAAAGAGACAGAGAGAAAGAGAGACTGCAAATGAAATGTCTTTAAATGAAATGAACTCCTATTATAAAAAATCAAGACTAGTCAGAAAATCATAGTAGCCAATACAGTCAGGCACTTGAGTCTATGATTAAGGAAAGATTCAAACAAAGCATATATTTCTCCCAATCAAAAAGAAAAGGAAATGATTTATAAAACATTTATAAGAAAGTGACAGGGTACCAGAAGTTTTCTACAAAAACTGCTTAGGAAGGCTCATGTCAAATCAATTTAATGTCTTTCTACTTGAGTGATATGGCTAATAGATAAGACTGAAGCAAAATGAGTAAGAGTTTTTGATTCTATCTCATGGGACAATTTTATCAACAGAATAAGATGGAATCTTGACTTTCCTACTCTTAGATTAGATTCAAATGCAAAAAAGATGGAGAACAAGAGAGAATCTTGATTTTTCTTTCTCTTAGGTTAGGCACATGTAAAAAGGATGGTGATAGATTTTTATAATTTCATTTAATAAGCATTCATTAGGCACCTAATATGGTCCAGGTACTGGAATATAAAGAGAAATGAAACCATTCCTGACTTTTGACTTGTGGGGAACATATTTAAGAAACTTCTATTTGAGCTTGCTTCCAGAACAACCACTATTTAATATTCTTATAATTTATTGCCTTTTATGTTATTAAAATCAGGGAAGGCCAAATAACTGAGATATAGAGCAGTAATCCAGCAGGTTATCAACAACTGTGATGAGGACCTCATCATTTTCCCCTTACTGATGCTACCTTTAGTCATCCTGTTAAAAACTCAACTTGTATGGATTTCAAGACAAGGGTTTCTGAGATAACTTTCTGATTACTGCAAAGCTGAATGTTTTACCAAGAGGGCAAGCAAGAGAACCAGGGCAATGTAGCACAACACTGCATGATAGAGTCAGTACTCTGGAGGAGTATTTGAGGAGACTTCCTTGTGTTCTTCTGTATTGGAAGGCCCTCAGAATAGCTTTGTTAGATGGGTAATAAAACCAATGGTCTTGATGCCCTCCTCTTTTCTCTTTGGAAAGACTCTTGGGCAAGGCAATCAGGGTTAAGCAACTTGACCAGAGTAACTCTGCTAGTAAATGTCAAGTATCTGAGGCCAGATATGAAGGCAAGTCCCCCAGATTCTAGAGCTGGTAATTTACCAACTGTACCATCTAGCTGCCCCTACCTTAGAACTTATTAAACAAGTGCATAACATGTACAAATTCACAGAATAATGAAGGCAAACTAGAGATCTTTAGTTAGCTCTAATTTGGAGAATATCAGCCTTAAACTGACAAATACTTTAATACTGAGCAACTAGCATATTGTACACTTGTAGTAGACAATTTTCATAGGTGGAATTTCATAGGTGAATTCAGATTATACAAGTTCATTTAATCAATCAATCATCAATCATTTAAGTGCTTACTATGTACCAGGTATTATGTTTGTTTCTGGGAATATAAGTATAAAGAATGAAATAATTTATATTCACAATGAGTTTACATTCTAACAAAGGAGATAAGTATGTATAAAATATATACATCATGAATATAAAGTTAATAAATATAAGATATACAAAGTAGCTCCATACAAGGTAACTTTAGGAGGAGAAAATTAGGGTATCTAGTTGGTATAATGGATAGAGTATGTGGGTAGAGTAAAAAAAGACTTGAGTTTCAATCCAATTTCAGACACTTACTAGATATAACCCTGGACAAGTCATTTAACTTTGTTGCCTTAGTTTCTTCCTCTAAAATGAGCTGGAGAAAGAAATGGCAAACAATTCTAATATCTTTGTTAAGAAAACTCCAAATGAGGTCATGAAGATTTGGAAACACTTGAAATGACTAAAAACACAACAGCACTAGCAATTGGGGGTAGAATAAGGAAAGGATTCATTTTGATATTTTGCTTGAATTGCATGTTAAAGGAAGAATAACTCTAACTGGTGGAAATAAGGGTGGAGTGCATGCCAGCCATGGGGAGTAGATAGTAATGAGAGATGGTGTTATATATATATATATATATATATATATATATATATATATATATATATATATATATATATATATATATATATATATATATATATATGTAAGGAAGCCAGTATAACTGGATTGTAGACTGTAGGAAGGTGGCAGTGTTCAATGAGGTTGAAAATACAGGCTGTATATAGTTTCCTGAATACTAAATAGAGGACTTTATATTTCATCCTGAAAACAAAAGGAAACCAGTGGAGTTGGCTGAATAGGGTAGAGATGTAATCAGATCATACTTGAGAAAAATGACTTTGGCAGTAGTATGTAGAATGGACTGGAGACTTGAAACAGAAAGAACAATTAGGAGGCTATTGAAGTAATCCAGTGAAGAGGTAATTAGGACCCGAATTAAGGTAATAACTGTGTAAGTAGAGAAACGGGGTTATATGTGTAAGATGTGGTGAAGGTAGAAAAGAGTGGACAGCTGATTGGATCTGCAAAGCAAGAAAGTGAAGTATTAAGGATAATGCTGGGAGAGTATTAACTGGATTATTAACTGGAATTGGTGCTTTAGACAGAAATGGTTACCACCTATTGGAAGAAATGAGGTTTAAGGGAAAGATAGGGGAAGTTCAGTTTTGGACATGGTGAGAGTGGTCAAGTGTCAAATCTATCTTAGGCTAGACTAAATTTTGAAAATCAAAACAACAAAATAAACATATTATATATAAATATAAAATTTTGAATGTATTCTGGAAAGATTTCCCCTAATTTTAATATGGAAATGTAATAATGAAGAAATTGTGAATATATTCAACATATAAAAATTGGAATATTTAAGTATATTCAATATATAATTGAATTGAATAATGTTAAGTAAAATTTTTAATCTTTAATATGATTTACTTATAATTTTATGCAATATTTGAATACTTTTAATGTATTCATTTCTGAATGGAATTTATTCAAATATACTAAATACACACATATACACTTATGGTAAAAAAAATTAAATTAAGAAAACAGGTTCTTGTAAGAGGGAAAATTTATATTAATTACATGAAAATGGATGCTATTCACAAGTGGATCTTATTTATTGGGGCGGAGAAGCCCTCTTCAATTAGTTCATGTTACTACTTGAAATTAATAAACTACTTTTCCTAAGGATACTTTATTATTCAGACTTTTCCATAAATTAGATCATATTTAGCCTGTAGTCCAGTGGTGGAAGCACTGAATTTGGAAACAGAGGTCCTAAGTTCAAATCACAGTTTTATCTCTTTCTTTGTGTGCATGACCTTGAGTTTGTCCCCTAAACTCTCTAGACTTTAGTTTTCTCACCTCAGAAATGTGGGGCTGATTTAAATGATCTCTAAGATTTGTTCCAACTTAAAAATCTATGATCCTATGATTTATCAAAAGGCCAAAAATGACCCAATTTGTGAGTTTATGGGATTATTGATTTTGAGCTGGAAAAGGCCTCATAAATAGCTAATTGAACCATATTTTGCATGAGGAAAATGAGACCCAGAAAGATAAATTAATTTTTAAAAGTTGGCTATATGACTTTGCCTTTACTCTCTTCCAAAGAGGAACACTTTAACATTTCTCCAGACTGAGACTTTGAATTGGGCTGAAAAAAAGTGTTTGCTTGGAAAAAATTACCAGTAAATGAAGAAAGCCCAGATAAGAGGAAGTAATATAAAGAAATATAAATTTAATTTTGTATTATATAATATACATAAAATAAATCATGTAATATAAATTTATAGAAAATAAATTTAAGTTATATACAATTTATATAAATTTTTATGAAATAAATTCAAATCATAATATTTACATATAAATAGATGTAAATATATTGATGCTTATAAATATGTAAATATAAATATGATTTTGATATAAGACAGGTTCAAGGGTTACTCCTTTAAAAGTATCAGAGTATGTTGCTACTTAGAAGTACCTACCTACTATAAAAAAGCATTAATTGATGACAAATTTTATTAAAAACAGAATTAGGTGAAAGTATTCTAAGTTAGTGGATGGCTAGCAATTTCAGAGTTACCTCTTTCACAAATAAGTTTTCTGCTTTGTGTTCAGCATCTTCTGGTACAGTTGAATACAGTGTTTGGATATCCCAAGAAATTGTGGCTGTCTAAAACAGAAAAAAAGATATTACTATAACTGGTCACAAAAATAAGAAAGATCTATTTACTTCCAATGTAATACATAAGCATCATAACATTAAAGGATTAAAGGGGATCAGAGAACTCAGGAAGATTGGAGTTCAAATCTGGGCGCAGACACTTTCTAGTTGTGTCATCCTAGGCAAGTCATTTAAAGTCTTCCTGTTTCATTCTCCTCACCTATAAAATGGAATTAATAAAAGCAGCTACTTCTCAGAATTATTGTGAGGATGGAATGAGATATTTGTAAAATGTTTTATAAACCCAGTGTACTATATCATTATTATTGATAATAAAAATAAATTATAAATGTATTAAATTAGGATATAGGTATTTTATTAAATTAATTTATATAAACCACACTTTTATAATAGACATATGATATATAATAAAGCATACAAATTATGCATATTTATATTTTAATATAGTTTAAATATTTAATTTAATAAACATCTAATTTAATTTAAACATTTAATTTGTAATAAAATGATTTATATATAAAATAATTATTCATACAATTATCCATAGGATTATTATGTCTTATAAATATCTTTCTATAAGCTTGCTAGGGTGTCTACCCAACCTTTCTTTCTTGAATTGTCTTGGTATCTTTGGCATATTGAGAAAGATAATAAGTGCAAATTTGGCAGTAATAAGGCAAATGGGTTGTTAATCAATGAAATCTCAGTTTTGTTACATCACTGGTCCATATCTTTTTTCTTGATCATACATTACCTTCTGATGAAATCTTTTGTTTAATTTTACTATTTATGACAGTTTTTTAAAAAAACATAATCTGAATTTCTAGTCAAGTCTGGAGCATTTTATATGAAGTTCTCTCAATTGGTGGAAGAAAGGCTAACACAATCTATTGTGGCTCCATTAAGAACAGTGATGAGCTGAGAGCTTTGGAAATGAGACTTTTTTTACTTCTTTTTTGAGAGAGATTTACATGGTTCTGTAATCTCTTCAGAACTGAATCAAAGAGAAAGCCTTCTGCAAAGCTTCTTAATCCGTGGGTTATGAACTCACATAGGGTTGTATAACTGAATGTGGGGATCATGAAATTATGATTTATTACCGGTATGCCTATTTTATATACCTATATATCTGGGGTCGCATAACATTTTTTTCAGGCAAAAAGGAGTAGCGAATGGAAAGGTTCAGGAAGCCTTGTTCTACTGCAGACATGTAGGAGAAGATGGCTCTTCAATATGTCCCTGAATTCTAACTTGTTTCCTGAGAAATTTGGGGAAATTTCCCCTTGGGTAAGATAGTAACCCCTCTCTTGGTTGAGTGGGATCTCATCTCAATTCTATATAAAATAGCATTCACTATTTTTAATACATTCTAATATTTACAAATTTTTTGATTTTGATATTTGCCTGGATAAATCAATCTACTAATTAGCCACTATTTGTGATTTTTTTAAATGTAACTAGTATTTTATAGGAAGGAATCAAACTGCTGAGTTTAAGTGGAGGGTCATCCTTTCTTCCTTTTAAGGGATAGCAATCAGAGAAGTTAGCAGTGTCTGAACCTAAGAAGCATGCTTCTCAACAAGATAAATCAGATTCTAATCTGGTTCCTCTTTCTCAAAGTAAAACAGCAGGAAGTCATAATTATGTACTCTTCTCTTGCTCCTCTGAAGCTAAAAATTACTGTCTCCCTTGCAGAGGGGTGAGTAGGATTCCTAAGATAGCTATCAATGCCTCCTCTTGAATGGTCTGTTTAGTCCATCTCATGTGGATACATATCTTCCATGGTTAGCATATTCCTTACACTAGAATTCATTCTGAGAGAGGGATTCATTAGATTACAATCCATGTGACCTTGGGCTAAGTCTTTTTGTTGTAAATTAAAGGGGCTGAACTTCACGAGCCCTAAGATCCCTTGGACCTCAAAATCAAGCTTCCTATGATCCTTAACAAATAGTTCAAATAGAATCTCAATGGTCCAAGTCAGTATTTCCCAATGTTATTTTTACAGGAGTCCTTTTTAAAATGAAAAAAAAAAATGCATTTACTCCTTTAGGAATATAGCTAAGTACTAGAGAGATACTAGAGAGAAATGGTATTGCATTATTCCTTTTACAGAGTCTGATACTCAAGCTCCATCTTTTGTTACTCTTCCTCCTTGTAATTCTTTGAACATAAGTGTGTCCTCGGGGAGGGAGGACAAAGACAGGGCCTATAAGTTGTTAGTGACATAGAAAGAAAAAAATGGAGAAATTGCTTTAAAAGCAATGTTACACAATTATTGACTGGAGTGATTGGTGGGAAGAGGAGTAGCAAGAACATTGTAGTGCCATTTGCCTTCAAAATTCAAAAGAATTCAAGGTGAGCTAATAATCAGTGACCAATACTTAAAACTTCAGACGTCAAAAAAGAAATTATAGGCCATTCATCAGCCCAATTTGAATATATTTGAATGCTTTTTGATTTCCTTTTTGCACTCAATGTAAAATGAAGTGAGTTCTTTGTGAGTTGGGATTTATTATTCAGGTTTTGAATCATCCTTTCCTTTTGATTTTATGCTTTCCTTCCATTAGGAAAGATAAATAGGAAATACATGGTAAGAAAACTCATGACAGAAAATCTTGCTTTTTTGTCAGGAATTAGTTCAATGTTTTGACAGGGGAGAAATCTTAATGTCTAATATATGGTTTTTGGATTCAATGAAAATTTCTATTATCTAAACTTTGTTCCCTGGTTAAGACAGATAATGAGGCAAGGAGTCTGTCTTTTTTTACTACCTAAAAGATGGGGAGGTATTCAGAGAAGTACAGACAAAACCTCAGATATCCAGAAAATTCAGGTTTTAGATAGTTAAAGCTTATCCATTTAAATAGCAATTAAAAACACATTTTGAGCAGAAATATGCCTATATCATATATTTCCTAAATAGAGTGAGTAGAATATTATCTAATTGTTTTGATGAACTCCCCAATGAAGATCAGTTATAATTGTTAAGTAAAACATGGTGATAATTTCGAGTCTGCTATTTATAATATTTTTGATGCTGTCAGGCTATCAGCTGTCACTTTTCACTGCCTCTCATTGTGCCACCAATAACAGCCCCTGACTCCTATAATTTGCTACTTCTCAGCTATTATGATCTTTGGAAGCAAATGAATCAAGAGTGTTAGAATTGTATGCAGCATAGGAGCAAATAGGCTCTTAACTGTAAATCTGAGAGACTCCTCAACAGAAAAAATTCATGAGTTTCTCTTTGTATTCTTAGGAAACTTTGTATAGGGGTCTCTCTCTTAGAGACATTTATCAACTATTTGATTTCAGGGCAGGAGATCTGTTCCTATAGTTCAAAATTCAGTTTTTTTATTTCAATGATAATATGGATTTATGACTTTTGAAAGAAGATAATTTAAGAAAGATAAAGGATCATAGAGGTCAATGCACCAATTAAAGGATCCTGCTTCCTTTGCTTCAAAACTCTTTCTTCTTTCACCTACTATCTGATTCTCTATATAACCCTCCTCTTAGAAACCTCTGGATCTGAAAACATGAGCATGTCAGTTAAGACTTCCTACTTAAAAAGG
The DNA here is from genome assembly GCF_048593235.1 of Sminthopsis crassicaudata. Classification (NCBI taxonomy): domain Eukaryota; kingdom Metazoa; phylum Chordata; class Mammalia; order Dasyuromorphia; family Dasyuridae; genus Sminthopsis; species Sminthopsis crassicaudata. The sequence goes on along the minus strand of NC_133619.1, from coordinate 56,856,660 downwards.
TATCTCTTAGATTTGGGAGCTGAAGACCACATCCTCCTTTCTATGGAGCTGCCTCCTTGACAAGCAGTGGCCATGTCTGTTTCAAAATGATTAGTACTTTTCAAATAAGATTGAGTTCCTATAAAATAATAGCCACATAACAGAGGCACACCCACAGGCTGTGTGATGAAGACTATTCTTTCACTGTATACATCCAATTACTGGGTATTTAATATCTTTCCCAGAACACAAAAGAAACCTAAAATAAAGGAATGAGCAACACAAATGTATGTATCTTTTTATCTAGGTAGGAAAGGCAGCATTTGGCTTGGCAAAAAAGGAAGCCATGATTTGAGGCATCAGAGCAACATTTTCACAGCTTTTTAGACTTTTTAAATAGCCCTCAGAAATCAAGGCAGGAAAAGGTTAAGCCAGCAGGGACATTTGTTAACGGTATTAATAAGATTGCAAAGAATTGCTTTTCTGAGAACTGAATGCTTTCTGACCACTAGAAACTGCCGTGGCCACAACAGACTTCCTGTTCTGTGCTATAAACTCTTTGGCTGATAATTAAAATGGCTCAGTGGATATAAAACAGGTCATGGGCTTACACTGAAAACTCAAGTCTGGTTCCTTTTTTGGTGATGAAGTTTAAAAAGAGGGGAGAGAGAATGAGAGAGCAAGAGGCGGGAGGGAAGAGAGAAAGAGAGAGACAGAGACAGAGAGAGACACAGAGAGAGAGAGACAGAGAGATACACAGAGAGACAGAGATAGACAGAGAGAGAGAGAGAGAGAGAGAGAGAGAGAGAGAGAGAGAGAGAGAGAGAGATACACAGAGAAAGACTGAGAGACACACAGAGAGAGACAGAGAGATACACAGAGAGAGACAGAGGGAGAGAGACAGAGAGAGATACACAGAGAGAGACAGAGAGAGACACACAGAGAGACACACAGAGAGAGACAGACAGAGAGAGAGAGAGAGACACACACACACACACACACAGAGAGAGAGAGAGAGAAAGAGTGAGAGAGAGAGAGAGAGAGAGAGAGAGAGAGAGAGAGAGAGATTAGAGGCAGAAACATAGAAAGATAGGCAGAGAGAGATACATAGGATAGACACAGAGACAGAAAGAGACAGATACACAGAGCAACAGAGACAGAAAGAGACAGAAACACCAGAGACAAAGACACAGAGAAAGACACAGAGACACAGAAAGATAAGAGTTAGAGCCAGAAACACAAGGAAACAGAGAAAGAGAGAATCATGTTTCATTCAGCAAATTCAGGAAATTTGCATCTACTTTTGACATTGACTGCAATCCAGGGCTTTTTTAGTTCTATCTTGCTAATTTATGGCCCTCTCTTCTTGACCTCATGTTTGCTTGAAGAGTCTTTGCCACACATATCACAAATTTTCTCATTGAGGTGACTAGGTAAAATTTCATTCCAAACATGGCAGTGCTATTTCTCACTTAGCCAAAAGACTATCACTGCCCACAAAGACAGGTCCCCTTTCTCCCTCCCTTTCTCTTTCCCTTTCTCCTCAGCAGGGCTAAGAAACCTTCCTCTGACATTATAAACTCCATTTGTTCAAAGAGTGGGAGCAAAGAATGGTATTCAAAGCTCTTGTTTCAGGCCTTAGCTGAGAAGCCAAAGAATCTAGAATCAGGAAATTATTTAGGCTCAGATTGTGGTCTCCATTCTGATCTAAACTTGCCTTTGTAAGCACTCCCAATTCAGAGAGGTTGATATCTCCTGTTAAGACAGCCACTTAGATGGTCGTTTGTCTGGAAAAGCTAAGCTTATAGCCCACATCTCTCTTTGTCACCCTATGCAGGACATTTTATTTCTGTTTCTTCACCTATAAAAAGAACTTAAAATAGCACCTGCCCTTGCAAAGCCATAGATAACCTGTGCAAAGACCATTGCAAATCTAAAAATTCTATGCAAATATCAGACATCACTATCACTATTATTTTATTATCAATTGAGAAACATTATGATACAGTGGAAAGATCATTGATCTTAAAGCCAGGAGATCTAGATTCAAGTGTTGATTTCAGGATTTCCTAACAAGTTGTTTATTTTTTGTAAGTCTCAAATTCTTCATCTACAAAATGGGGGTGAAGAGAGACAGAGAGCAGGAGAGAGACAGAGAGCGACAGAGAGAAAGATAGAGAGAGAATGTTAGACAGAGATAGAGACATAGACAGATAGAAACAGACAACAGATACAGAAAGAGACAAAGAAAATGTGTGACTGTGTGTGTGTGTGTGTGTGTGTGTGTGTGTGTGTGTGAGAGAGAGAGAGAGAGAGAGAGAGAGAGAGAGAGAGAGAGAGAGAGAGAGAGATTGAGAATTTTACAAAGTGTTATCTAAATGTCACTATTATTTAAAAGATGGTTCTTTGGAATACTTTATTGAACACAGAAATGATATGGAAGAGGAAGCAAGGTATTATTATTAAATGAACTATAGACAGAGGTATTTGATCAAGAAATGTTCTTCTAGTTCTGCTAGGTGCCCTTTTGTCCACCTCAAATGACTATTGGAGAACCTGAACTGATAGCTCAGCTCTGCTGCTGACTAGCTGTACTAGATTGTTTTAGACCCTTGCCAAGTCAACTAATCAGTATAAAATGCTTCTCATCTCTTCCAAGAGATATGAAGATAATAGAGATTATAATTATCATTATCATCGAAAGAGTATAGGGTTCTTTGGGAGAAAAATGGTACATTAAGTCTAAGAAATGCTAATACATTGACATGGTGCTTGGATTCATAAAGACTGACCATGTCATAGGGGAAATGTCTATTAAAAAAACTTTCAGAGTGGCAGATTTCCTGATCTCATGGGAGGAGAGTCTCTAAGACACAAAGCTGCTGCAAGACAATACTGTAGTATATTCCCTGGGCTAGTGCATAAACACCATCCTATAGGTCTGCTCATTTTCACATATATGATTTTATTCTTTTTTATTCCTCCTATAAAGAATATGTTCTTTCTCTTCTCCCAGATGTATAAATCTTTTTATCCTTCAGAATTTTACCTTAATTTCCAGGATCTCTACTATTTCAGTTCACATAGAACTTTGAATTCTCTCAATTTTTATCATGTTTTCTCCATTACTATAACTTTTATTATACAGGAAAATATATCTTCCTGATTTTAAATCTGACCTCAGACATTAACTAGCCTTGTGATTCCAAGTAAATCATTTAATCTTGCTTGCCTCAATTTTCTCATCTGTAAAAAGACCTAGACAAGTAAATGGCAAACTGCTTGAGTATCTTTGTGAGGAAAATCCTGAATGGGTCACAAAGAGTTGGAAATGACTGAGCAACAGTGGTCACTTGATTATACAATTTCTTTTAGAACTGGAATAAACTTAAAAATTATTTAGTTTAACCACATCATTTTGTTTATTGTTCTGTTCTTTGTTTTGTATATATAAATGTGTATATATATATCTATGTATGCATATCTATATATAGAAATACATATATATACATGTATATATATATGTATGTATTTGAAGGGATGGGACTATATTTGATGTTTATTTGCTATCTTCATATCTGCTGAAGTGTTGAGTAAATAGGAGATAATAAGTAATTTAGATTGTAAGTTTCCTTAAGGTAAGGATTATTTAAACATCTTTTGGTTCCTCATGTCTAGTACACTGCTTGAAACATAGTAAGCACTGAATATTTTGTTGTTTTAAAAACAGGTCTTTTGAAGTGTGGCATAAACAATTCAATTTTAGTTGGTCCTTTTTCTTCAATTTAGAGCTAATTTTCAAGTGGCAGTATAGATTAATTAAAGAAAAAAAAAAGTTAGTGTCCACTTCCAAATTGCCCAACTTGTTCCTGGAATATACACACCCTCTGGAAAATCTGCTCAAATGAATTTTATTTATGAAACTAGAACTCTGGTGCTACCAGTTTCTAATTCTTGGATTATAAACAAATCATTTAACAACCACTGTGGGTATCAGTTTGCTTAACTATAACATGAGAGGATGAAATTCTATTATCTGTGAGGTCCCTTATAGACCATTAAGTATCCCATGATACCATCTTCCTCTAACCATATTCTAGTGGACACAGCCTATAATAAAAATTAGCCTAAACATACTCAATATTCTCTAGTCATTTTATATAATGCTCTCTTCAAGAAATTAACTAAATCAAAATGAAGTCTTTGCAAAATATTTATAGTAGTGTTAACATCTGTGAGCTAAGTAAACCTTTAGAACTTGTTTTTCAGCTGTGAAAGTAGAAACATCAGAAAGAAACTCAACTCTATATTAATACACTATGAATCAATAGGAGAAGCAGGAGGCAGGACTGAGGGGAACCCCATGAACACTTTACTCTACTGGTTAAAAAATGAAGTCATTCTTCTTCCTCCTATAGAATGACTCAGTAATCTTTTAGAATTCCCCTTTGTTGCTTACTTTTGACAACTAAAATTTGTTACTGTTATTTTATCAGATCAATAATTTAGTTAGTCTCAACATCAAGCCAATGAAAATTATAGTTATTCCAAATAGCAGAATCCCAGATATGAATAAGTTTAGAAAATAATTAGTTATAGATTGCCAAAAGTTCATAAATCAACAGTAACTTCATCAGAACAAGAATGCCTTTTCATATTTAAAGAAGGCATTATTGATACTGTATAGCAGAAGCCAACATGTAACAAGTAGTTTCTTGCATAGTCCATATCTTCATAGGGACTTAATAGGTTTATCAGATAACTGAGCTATATATGAAAGGAAACATTTCCCATGTTTGCATGATTTGTTTGTGCTTGGATTTTTTTTTGAGAGAAAGGAGCTGCCTTAGAAAACTGACTCTCTCTATTTCTTTATCTCTGTCATTTCTCCCCCGCTGCCTTCCTCCCTTCCTCCCTGCCTCCCCCCACCCTCCCCGTCTCTCTGTCACAGAAATGAAAACAAGGATGTGGGGAGAGAGTTAAGTGTGTTAAACCTTACATTTAGAGTTCAAGTACTACATATTTTGGTCAAACTCAGGAAGTGCATTTTGACTTGCAATAAACTCCAAACTAAGCCAAACACAAAACTGTGAGCCAGTATAAGTGGTAGGACATAGAGTAGATTTAAAGGTTTAGGAGAGCACCTAAATACCTTTGGTATTTCTCTGTCTACTAGACTTTTGGAAGAGGAAACAAGAGGTTCGGGTTCTTGATCCAGTTCTATTACTATCTTTATGACGTTGGGGCAAGTCAATTTTCCCCTCTAAGCCTTGTTTCTTAATAGTAAAATAGTGGTGGAAGGGATTGGAGTAGATGATCTTTAAGAACTCTTCCAAATCTAAACAATTTGTCAATTTGTTTAATTTCTTCTTTTCTGTTCTACTTTATACTTTAATCTTCCATCTTATCTTTTTAAAGGGATTGGGAGAATCCAAACCTGTGATTACAGTGTTATAGGGAATTCCCAATAAGTAAATTTCCTTTTTAAGATTGACAATATAATCTAAAATTTATAGTCTTAGGGAATTATCTGGGGGGTCTTGAGCAGTTTATCCAATATCATGCAAATGAGTGTGTTTTTTTGCATGTGAAACCTAGCTCATCCTGATTTCAAGGAGAACCTTTTATCCACTGCATCTGGCTACTTCTTATTACTTCATCCAAAAAATAATGAAGTGAGAGATATTTGACATTCAGATTTTAGCCAAATACATGGGAACAATCAAGAATTAAAGTAGTTTAGCCTAGTAGTCTGGTCAGTGGTCACAGAGGTTTGGACTAGCAGACAAAGGCATCAAGTGGGTGGGAATATCTTTATGATGCAATAACATTTGTTATTTGAGAGGAAGTTGCCAAGTAAAGTATAGATTTTGCCCAGATTTAATAGGATTCAGAACTCAATGGAACTTTAGCAATTAGCTCGTCTAACCACTTCATTTTATCCAGTGAAGAAAAGGTTAAGCAATTTGTCCAAACAGAAATGAACTAGAACACTGGTCACTGATTCAATATCCAAAGCTCTTTTCTATTCTATTTTAAATTAGCTGAGTCATCTGATTTGTACAGAAAAAAATGTATGTAGTGGTAGCTTTTGAGTCAGAGGTTTAGGGTTTGAATCCTGGCTCTCATAGATATGTGAAAAAATCTAGCGTTTTGGGCTGCAGTTTGCTGCTCTTAGAAAAATGAAGAAATTGGATATGATGATCTCCAAGGCCTCTTTTGGTTCAAAATCTACGTAATTCTCTCTTTCCTATACTTTTAGGCTCTTTTAGGAAGATGCATAAAAATGGGCTGCTGACATCCTATTATATAGCTATCCTTCACTACTCTCAGAAATCATTTGGAATTTTATCCATTCCCTAAAATCTAGATCATTTTTATTATCTTTATTTTTATATTGTGCCTTATGCAGATTACTCACTTTTCTAACCAAAATCCAACCACAAGTCTTCTTGATCAGGCATTGCATCCAATACTTGATTAAACATAACACTTTAAAGCTCAATCTGGATTTAAATGCTTTGAAAAAACAGAAAAGAAAAAAAAAATGAGTACTCACTGTGAAGTCATCATTGGGAAAGAAAATGAGATCTCTAAGAGGATCATTCCAATAAGTTTTTTCAAGCTCTTCAACAACTGTTTCATAATCTAAGGGCTCCAGAAGTCTGGGTCTCTCTTGCTATAGGAAAGAAAACAAATAATGATTACTTCATTCATATTTTTTCAGATCACACTGAATCTCATATTTTGGAAGTATTGATCTATTGCCATTCTACCTTTGCTTAAATCACAGAGTACCATGGTTTTTGCAGAATATTTGAGCTCATCAATGAGTAATATAGTCCAACCCATATCTCTCCCTTCCCCCAATTAAAAGAATATCCATGGCAACATAGACAAATGTTCATCCAACCTCTCTCTGAAGATCTCCAATGAGGTGGTCCTATCCCCACTACCACCCAAGGCAGGACATCGGACAGCTCTAATTTTAGGAGCTCACTGATCAAGCCCAAATTGGCCACCTGGCTCCTTGTTCTTGGTTCTGCCTTTTGGGGTAAAGAAGATAGTCATCTTATACTCTCCATATTTCCTCTCTCAAGCTAACTGTCCCTTGTAACAGTGCTCATCCAGATAAGAGTACAAATAGTTTTTTTTTTTTTTTACCCCCACTATTTGAATCCATTGTCACTGACTCTGTGATTCCACACAAGTTCTCCATCTTCATGGTAATCCAATCTATTATACAAAATATCAGTTCGTTCAATGTAGAGGAATGCAGATAGTGGGGGAACTCTGGGTAAGCTATAAGACCCTTCAAACTAGAGGGAACCTGCGAACAATGTGTGGTTTGGCTCCCCATCTCTCTTAAGGACTCACAGCCTTCCTGAGAAGTCAGGGAGGGCATGACTACCTGTGTTCTACTTAAAGCAAGGGATGCTTACAATAAAGAGATGCATTTGCATATCAATAGCAGGGTGGTTATAGTTAGTACTTGTGCAGTGTGACATAGTGATGTAATGGTTCTACAGTTGACACATACTCAGTGTGCTATAGTGATGTAATAGTATTAAGGTATTTAAGGTCTCAGAGTACTTGAAATAAAGGAGCTCCATCTTTGACTATCCTTGTGGGTCTCCTGCCTCCTTCACTCCTCCACTAAGACCAAGGACTGGGGCTGGTTCCTAGGTCCTCCAGAGAGCTAGTCTGGATGGTATATTTTGTCACCCCAACTTGGGGGCTCTAGAAAGCACACTACAATCCAATGCAACAAAAATTTTAAGAGCATCAATGTGTAGGCAATTTTATATCTGGCCTTTTTTGGTGAAGCAATTGGGGTTAAGCAGCTTGTCCAGATTCACACAGCTAATAAGTACCAAGTGTCTGAAGCTGGATTTGAACTAAGTTTTTCTTGACTTCATAGTTGGCACTTTATCTACTGTGCCATCTAGCTACCCCTAATTAAGGAAATCAGGAAGGGTTTCCTTTAGAAGATGTCTTCTGAGTGGAACCTTGAAGGAAGTTCAATGTAACAAGAGATGGAGGTGAGAAGCAGTATATTATTGTTTTTGGATTGCCATTTAAAAAAGATTCCTGCATTTAGGTTTGTTTTGGCTGTAGAGTAACTTGCTCAAAAACGTTGTTGCTCAATTCAATTTCTTGCTTGTTTAGACACTTCCTTGTGGGCTCTGTTGGTCAGTTTTTAAATGCTGGCATCCTACAAGCAATAAAAGTACCACAGGCTGTCTAAGTTGGCGCTGAAGCCTGGACCCAATGTCAGAATTAATTGCTTGGCTCTCAGCATCCTTGCTACTGATGAGAGGAACTGGGTTTGTCTCTAATAGAGCAGCACAACAGACCCATTATGGACTCAGTGCACTGAAAATAGAAAAGATTCTGGAGGGCAATCACCTAATAACCAGAGTGCTTCCATATATGGAAAGAAGGGATTAGGGAGAGTGGAGATAAGGGGGAAGAAGATAGATAAGAGACAGAATGAAGCTCTATGGATTTTTTTTTTAATCATTGAGTTCATAATTTCTTTGATATAGGCATCTCTCTGGTGGAACTTCTTCTATTGATGCAAATCAGTAAGTCATGTATATTTATAATTTATCAATATTGATTTATACATTTTTTCATTTATAATCTTTGAAAGTTGTTTAAGATAAATTATTTGTCCAGGGTCACACAGTTAAGAACTGCAGAAGCAAATCTTGAACCTAGGCCTTCATGACTGAAGGTAAACTCTCTATCTACTATTACTTCTCATGGACAACTAGGTGGTACAGTGAATAGGAAACCAAGTTTGAGTCAAGAAGATTCAGGTCATGAGTCAAATTCAGTCTCAGACACTAACTCTGTGACTTCAGAACAAACCTAACCTGTGCCTCAATTTCCCAATCTGTAAAATGAAGATAACTACAGTAACTAACAGAGATTAGTGCTATGTAAATGTTAGTTATTATTATTATTTCTATTCTTAGGCAATATTTTTTAAACAGTAGAGTTTTTGTATATGATGAATTCTGGGATCTGATAGCTTTAGTGTTGTGTAAACTTGAAAGCTAAGTAATCAACAAGTACTTTTATGAATAAAAGAAAGCAAACATCTTTTGCTGCCCACAATTGAACATTTTTTAAAAAAGAAATTTCACACAATCTGTTAAATGTACAATGAAATTAGCAGAATAACAACAAAAAAGGGAAATTGTTTGTCTTTGATTTCTAGGCGGCCTTCCAAAGAGCTCTGATGACTAATGCTGCAACAACATACTTCAATGTCTGAATAATTGCTAGGGGGTGACCTGAAGCAGCATTTAAATGATTATTTGGATGATTTTCCAACAACACAAATGAAATAAATGAGAGGAATGGTGGGGGCAGTTCTAGGGCTGTCTAAAAACTTTTATCATAAACAACATCATATTGGTATAAATAAGTGATGACTGTGAATAGTTAAGAGAATCAAAGAATGTTAGAAAGGCTGGATTCTTAGAGGTCATCTTGTCTAATTCTTCACCTTTCATCCTTCAGATGATAAGATTAGCACCCAAAGACATGAAGTGGGAGGCAGTGTTATGTATTTTAAAAGATTATTAACTCTGAAAAATAAGCCTAGGTTTTCCTCTTATTTCTATTCTCACTAAATTTCACTCACTGACCCTGAACAGATGCCTCACCTTCTCTGAATTGTTTTCTTCCTTTGTAAAATGAGAAGTCTGGACTTTAAGAATTAAGATCCATTCTAGCTCTAAATCTTATAACCCTATGTTATGAGCCAAAGAATATTTGAGTTGGAAGATGTGGGTTTGAGCCATTATTCTCCCTACTAGTTGTGTAATCTTAGAAAAATCACTTAACCACTCTGATCATCAATTTTCTCATCCATACATTTGCCCTGCCTATCTTACTGTCCTGTTGTTAGAATCAAATGGAGCCATCTAATTGATATGAGACCAAAAGCATGATCTAAATATGAACAGTTATTATCTAGAGCAGAAATTCTTCACTAGTTTGTGTGTCCAGGACCCCTTTGACAATCTAATGAAGATCTAAGGACTCCTCAGAATAATTTTTAATGCATAAAATAAAATCCATAGGATTACAAGGAAAATGAATTATATTGAAATAGTTACCTCTGTATCTAGAGAAAGAACTGCTAAATAGAAAAGTATGTATAAAATATATACATATCTACATACTTATATCTAATGATAGCCATCTCTAGTTGTTATGGGGGAAGGGGAAAAAGTTACATGATAACTTTATTATATATTGAAAAGGAATAGCAAGTTGTAAATTATAGATTTGCAGTTTTGTATATACTCATCTTTTTTCTATCATACTATGTTATAGAAATGTTTGTTTTATTTCTTAAGTTTAGAATAAAATAAGGGAAAAATGAAAGATAAATATGAAATATATTTCATACTTTTCAAAAAGCAAGATGGACATAATAGAAATTAGTAGTTTCAAATAAGAAAGAAAAGAATATCAAATGTATAACTAACATCCTATTTTTCATCAACCATGGGATTAGTCACATATTTGCTCAATAAAACTCAATTTCTTCATAAAAACAAATAAGAATAATTGAACTGGAAAAAAAGAAATAGTTACCAAAATATTTTTAAATGTTTTGAACTCCATGTTAAGAGTCCCTCATCTAGGGAGTGAAACTAAAACTGTGAAAATGCTGTCTTTAAAGAAAAGCCAAAGATTCATCTCATCCTTTCCATGAACTTTCTTAAATAGTCATTTGTTTCACCTGCCAATTAAAAAGGTCCTCCTTTTTTTTTTTTTTTTTTTTTTTTTTTTGCCAGTTTCCACTATAGGCAAAGCATTTATTTTTCTTTTTTCCTATGTTTACCTATTGTGGTAGATGAGAGTTGTGGAGATATAGTGAAATGCAAAGCATCTTATCTTTTGTACCCAGGTTGCCTGAGTGTTTCTAGAAGAAAACAAAAACAAAAACAAAACACCAACCTCAGTTGGACCCTTCCAGTTGGTTGACCAACCCTATTCTTATCAATTTCCTATTCCAAAGCATAATCTGTCAATCAAAAAAAAAAGTCAGTGGTGATTGATATCAATTCCTGTCTTAATTGGATTGGATGGATGAAGTATGGCTTAAGTGAGCAAGATACCATTGGGATCTTGAAGTGTGAAGGTGTTTGTGGTTAGGTGGTCAAGAAAAGATCATAAAAATGAGGTTAGGAGCTACATGAAAAATATTGGAGACTTTTAACCTCTTATTTATCTACTTTCTTAAAGCAAGGAAACATAGCTTTGCAGAAAATTCCTTTTCCAAGGTATCATTCAATTTACATCATTAAACACTGACTATGCATTAAATATTGGACCAATTAACTCAAAATATTGATTTATAGCCCTATGAACATGAAATTAAACAGGAAAATGGTAATTAGATGTTCTATACTGTTACCAGCCTGGGATTTGGCAAAGCTTAGCTCAAATATATTTTGCATGTGTGAAAGGGAAATCCTGGCTATTTAGTTAGAAATCGTGTTTGGAGCAGGAGGACTGTGTTCGGGGGACTAGTTGAGCAGATGTAAGCATTTACATACTGGGATCAGTTAATTTCTCATGACTGCTCCTTACAGAGACATTGAGAGAAGCTGGATAACTGAGCAGAGTTGATTTAAAACTTTAACAACAGTAGGATTGTCTCTCCTGAATTTAATTTGTCTGTTTCTTTTGGAAATAGACCAACTGGAATAAGCCAAGTGCCAAGATTATGTTGAACTGGATTGGATTTTTTATAATGCCTTTTATATTCTCCATCTCAAATGAGCAATGAATTTCATTAGCTGTTCTGAAATAATTCTATGCATGTGAAAAGGCATTCAGTAGTACCTTTTTATTATGCACCAGGGCTGGTGTTGGGAAACAGTGGTAAGTTGTTGGCCATGCTCTTTTTCTAATGTCTAGAGATCTTTGGTGTTCAAACTTGGATTTAACTAAATCCAAAAATAATCTCCAATTTAATTTCATATTGGAAGAATGGGGTCCCAACACATAGGAAACATTTTTCTACTTATTATAACCTATTTTCAAAGAGGCACAGATCCAACCCCGAACTTGAGACCTCACTCACCAACATCAGTTTTCCAGCAGCACTCCAGATGCTTCTCTTAGAACCTGTCCAGGGCATCTAACCTTCAGACTTAGCATTCTTTTCATTTTGGCCTCTTTAATTAGCTTTCGTGATCTATTAGACCTTTTTCAGCCCCGAAGCTAACCAGGCTCTCTGGGCCATAGTCAGAAATCTCTGCATGCAAACTCTAAAAACGTGTCCTTCTTCTCCCAATGTCTCCTTTCTAGCTCCTACTTTCCCTTGTCTTGTATCATATCTCCACATATTACAGACTATAAGATTGTATTTTCTAGGATTTGTTTGCAAGGGAAAAAACAATATCAAATCTATGGAAATAATATAAGGGATTACAAGAAGAGATAAAGAAATTCTATCTAATTCTAGGAGGTCCTAAAATTCCTCAGTCTCCTTTGCTTGTTTTTCATTTTTTAAAAATATATCTTTCACGTAAGTATTCCCCTAAAGATTCTGTCCTGGGCCTTCTTCTCTATTCATTCTACATCACTTCACTTAGTAATCTCATCAATTCTCATGGTTTCAATGGTCTATGCTGATGACTTCCAAATTTATATATTTAGTACTAGTATCTTTTCTTACCTCTATTTTCTCATCAATTGCTATTTGGACATTTCAAATGAGATATATTATGGGTATCTCAAGGAGGAAGTTAAGAGGCTTATAGTGCCTCAAACCTGGAGTCAAGAAAACCTGAATTAAAAAACTCAGAAACTTATTAGTTGTGTGAATCTGGCCAAATCATTCAACCTCTCTGCCTCAATCCACTGAAGAAGGAAATGACAAACCACCCCAATGTCTTTGCCAAGAAAACCTCATGGACAGGATGGTCCATGGGGTTTTAAAGAATCAGATATAACTGAACAACAGGTTTCTCAACTCAGCAGACCTTCCAAAGAATTCTTTGTTCTCCCACCCCAAATCTCTTATTTCAAACTTCCCTATTACTATCAAGTAATCATCCTCTCAGTCACTCAGACTTATAACTGTGACATCATGCTTGACTTATCATATTTATCCCATATATTTAACCAGTCGCCAAATCTAATTCTTTTAATCTTGCACATGTCCCCTTCTCTCCACTCATATTGGGCATTCCCCTGGTTCAGATCCTTATCACATTTCATCTGCACTACTGTAATTGCCTCCTAATGGGTCTCACTGTCCCAAGTTTCTCATCACTATGATTCAAAATCTGATGAACAGTCAAAGTGATTCTCTTCTTAAAGAGAATCTTGCTTAGGTCTGACTATGTCACCACATCAATTTCCCTACCCCTAGAAAACACACATTCAAAAATTCCATTGGCTCCTAATTGCTTCTATGGTTAAATGTCAACTTTGGCATTTATAGCTCTTCACAATCTTTCTTATATATAGCCCCACTATATTCTGTTAACTTTGCCCTTCCATAAATTCAGTGGTCCAGCTCTTTTGGACTTTTTGTGGTTCTTTTCATGTGACATCTTTGTGACCTTACAAATCATTATCCCTCATGCTTGAAATGCTGTCTCCACTGACTCCCAGTACTTGGAATTCCTTCTTTGCTTCAAGATTTAGGTCAATGGCCACCTTCTACCACTAGTCTTTTCTATTCTCCCAGCTGCTAGTGTTGTATGAGCATGTTGTCTTCCTCACTAGAATGTAAGTTCACTTAGAATGATTTTATTTTATTTTATTTTACTAAGTTCACTTAGAATGATATTATTTATTCACTTAGAATGATTGAGTTTTTAGTACCGTGACTGGCACACAGTGGTTGCTTTATAAATTCTGTTAATTGACTGAGATCTTCATTGGTAGGGGAGAGTTTCTTCACATAGAATGTCATTGTTTAATTGTATCAAGCTCTCTGTGACCCCGTTTGGGGTTTTCTTGGCAAAGAAATTGGAGTGGGTTTGCCATTTCCTTCTCCAGTTCATTTTACAGATGAGGAACTGAGGCAAACAGGGTTAAGTGACTTGCCCACAACTAGAAAGTATCTGAGAATGGATGAATCCTTCTGACTTCAAACCAGCACTCTAGCCACTGGGCCATTTCATTGCTCACTTGGAATATGCTACCTCAAAAAGTCACTGTAAATTATATCTATAGTTACTTTCTCAGCCAGAATTCCCTACATGAAAGTAAAGACATAATTCCAAATAATGGAATATAAACAGGCAAATAAGATAGTTTATATCACCTTAAAATAAGAGCAATTTAATGGAAGTCATCCCCAGAGTTTATAAGAAAGTTCTACTAATTCTTATGAGATCAAATCTAATTCCTCAAAGATTTTAAGCAGGGACATCACTACAATCTAACTCTAAACATCAACATGATTGGTCTGGAACAAGGAGATTGAGTGGATGGAGTTCATGCCCTCAATACCAAGAATCTGGTTTCATATAACTTTTTGTTATGAATTATTTGCTTATTTTCAGGAGAAATACAGAAGAGATCCATGCACTTCTAGCCTCAAACTGTGGGGCATGGGGCATGTCTAGGGACAGTGAGCTATATTACTAATATATATTATATTACACTATACAGTATAATAGAATAAAAGGGTAGCAGGGTACCCTGTACTGATCTTGAAATACACAAAAGGCAATGGATGAGGAGCTTCAGGAGCTATAATGTGGTTTGAGGTTGTGGGACTCTATCCTTTTTCTGCCCCAGATTTTCAAATACAATTATATTGATCCTAGTTTTTTTTTCTAGCTCTGGTTTTTATAAAACATGTACTGTAATCCTGTTTTTGATAAGAGCATGATAATGAAAATAATAAATGAAATTAAAATCATAGAGTTTGTAGACATTGTGAGCCCATATAAAGGAGAGAAGATAGGTTTGATGTCACTTTAATCTTACTTTCCTTATCTATAGTATAAGGAGTTTACATTAGATGATCTCCAACATTTAAAACTATAATTCAGTAAAAAAAAATACATTTTTTAGATCAAAAGATCACTCCATGATAATTTATAGAATTATTTTATCTTGATAATAGATTTACCTACCTAATTTTATTTCTTATCAAAGCAATCTCTCTTTAGGGGATTAGTCTATAAAGGGGGAAGGTGATAGTATATTTAAGACAAAAAAATTACTTATGCACTTTTTATTTAGTTTTCCAAAACTATTCTAGGAAGAAAACAGGAAGTCAATATAAGAAGTAGAAAATAAAAAAATGATATGTAAACAAGTAATAAATTCTATTTTTAATTTTTTAAAAGATAGGGGAGTACAGAGAATGAGTAACAAGTAGTTTTCTTTAAGTGAGAACAAAAGCTTAAGTCAGTAAAAAGGAAAGCTCAATTAGGAATTCATCTATTAATGTTCTATTTATAATTCTAAAGAGAATGAAATCATTTATTAAGTCAGAAAGACACTTTGCCTTGATCACAACTATGATTTGCCACTTCAAAGTGAACTGTTCTTCACTGTGTGAAAAAACTGACTTGAGTTTAGGACCCTTTGAGGAAGCTGATAGAATTGATATTTACATCTGACTTTATATCTAATTATAATCAAATTATCTTTGACTTATGGAAACAATGCTTCTAATGACAGCAGTTATGGCTAGTTCAAAATGCAAATGATTAGACCTAAATATAAGTGAAATCTTAATTAATGAATATGCAAATTGTTCTTCCCTGTTGGTCCTTAAGTCTAGGGAGTGTCCTACAAGAAAAGTAAAAAAAAAAACTTGGAATTGACAAATAAGAAAGTGGTTATTTATACTAGAAAAGAATTATTCACATCATGTAACAAGTCACTGCAAGACCCTTTAAAGTAGTGAGCTTTAGGCAGTTCTCAAATGAAAAAAGACCTCACAGAAATACAAGCATAACCTCCCCCCAACATACACATAAGCACAACCAAGCTACCTTATAAATTCTTACTCAAAATGGCAGGATGGATTTCCAGAAGGATAATCCTA
Source organism: Sminthopsis crassicaudata (assembly GCF_048593235.1). Taxonomy (NCBI): domain Eukaryota; kingdom Metazoa; phylum Chordata; class Mammalia; order Dasyuromorphia; family Dasyuridae; genus Sminthopsis; species Sminthopsis crassicaudata. The sequence goes on along the minus strand of NC_133619.1, from coordinate 56,840,621 downwards.
AAGGGATAGGTTTATAGTACTTGTAAATGAGCTCTCTATTCCTATGCTTTCTATCAACAATTAATGAGAGCTAATTAGCCTTTTTCCTCCAAAACTATGGGGGTGTGTGTGAAAGATTGTCAGGGAAGACTTTCTATAAGAGGTAGTTTATGAACTCTAGAAGAAGCTAGGGATTGTAGAGGCCAGAATCTTCAGACAAAGGAGAAGGGATGCAGGATTGTAGGATGAAAAACAACCAACCCACCCTCTCCCTAGTAGTTTTGAATCCAGTAAATGTGGGTTCTAGTACTGACATTATCTCTTACCATTATGTGAGATTCATTTCATTATTGTGGGACTACAGGTTCCTTGTTGATTAAATTATGGGTTTAGACAAAAATAGATTTCCTAGACCCTTCCCAGCTCTAACATTTTATGAGCCTATGAATCTGAAGTATAGATGAGAATATATCTCCTAAGACGAAGTTTATTCCATAGAAAAATTAATATTAATACCATTTAAACTGTTTAATTCACACAGATCTACAAAGTTCAGCAGATATTCTCATCTGAGCTACTACTGCATAGGCAGGGGTTCTTAACCTTGGGACTTGTTTGCAATATGTTGATAAATGCATTTCATTGTAGCTAGTTTTCTGGTATTTGATTTTATGCATTTAAAACCATTATTCTGAGAAGGGGTCCATAATCTTTACCACATTGCCAAAGAATGACTATGACACAAAAAAGGATAAAAACCCTAGCACAGAAGAAAAATTAAATTGTGATTAGATTAGAAATATTGGCTTTAAGGATAGTAGTATAAAGAATAATATTTTTATTTTTAAATCTTAAACTTGACACATTATTTTTAAGGCCTGGCACATGTGAACTTTCGAAATTACCTTTTTAAAGAAATCATGGAAATTGGTCAAAGGATATAATCAAGTGGTTATCAGCCAAAGTAATCAACAATATCTACTATTCTGTTGAGCAATTTAAAACTATGCTGAAAAGACTATATAGGCACGTATACTTTTTGACAAAGTAATACAACTACTAGGTCTGTATCTCCCAAAAAAGTAAAAAACAAAAAGGAAAGGGACGTATATGCACAAAAATATTAATAGCTGTTCTCTTAGTGGTAGCAAAAAAATTGGAAAAAGGCTATTCATCAAATGAATAATGGCTAAACAAGTTGTCATATATAATTTTGATGAAATACTATATTATACTACAAGAAATGATGAGCAAGATGCTTTCAGAAAAGCCTGAAGAGACTTACATAAACTGATGTATAGTGAAATAAGCAGAATTAGAAGAATGTTGTAAACAATAATAGTAATATTGAACAATGATCAATTGTGAATGATTTGGCTAATCTCAGCATTACAATGATCCAAGACAATTCTAAAAGACTTATAAAAAATGCTGTCCACCTCCAGAAAAAGAACTGATAAAAGTCTGAATGCATATTGAAGTATACTTCATTTAAAACTTTCTTTTTATTTTTATCTCTGTTTTCCTTTGTAATATGACTAATGGGAAAATAAAAGAGAAATAAATCACATTTCATATCTTTAACCTTTTTATTTAACTAAAAATGTTTAGGAGATTATAATAGCCTTTTAGGAATTACATTGATGCAGGATTTTAATCAGCTTGCATTCAGATCCCTTCAGTCTTTTGAGAGAAATGAAATTCAGGCAGTCATTCTCCCTTTTCATTCGTTCCCTTTTCAATCTAAAATGTCTTAGGGTAGGACACAATTTAAAAATTGATACATGCACTAGTAAAATAACAACATGTAGTGTCCAGACTATCTCTTGGGAGGATCTCAGGACCAGCCTTGATCTTAGTGGAGGAGTGCAGGAGGCAAGAGAGCCACCAGGAGGATGGTCAAAGATGGAATGTCTCATTTCTAGTCCTCTCAGCTCTTAAATACCTTAGTATGATTACATCATTATAGCACAGTATGTATGTGTGAACTAGAGAACCATTACATCATCATACTAAGTACTAAGTCTATATGTGAACTAGAGAACCACATTTTCATCAATTCCACTGAGTTAACACATTGTTATAAGTATCCTTGTTTCAAGTAGACTTCTTCAGTATACTTCAAGTATACTTCTCCAGAGTTTGGCTCTCTACAACAACCCCCTTTATTTTCTTTAAGTAAATATGAAAATGTTTAGAAATCTTGATTTGTGACAACTGGCATATTTCAAAAGTAGGTTTTTTAGCTCTAGAAAACTAGTCTTCATCAAGCAATGATGGACAGCTCCCATTATTCTAATTGATGCAATACTTTTATCTTTTGTTTTTGTAAGAATGTTTATTGGATTTACACAATTTAAGAATATTAATTTAAAGAATTCATCCTGGGAATCACTCCCACTCTGCATGGAAAATATCCTTTTCAGCTGGCTCTTGTTTCACTCAATTTAGTTCTTCATAGTTGAAAGAGATCTCAGTACCATTCGGTCCAATCTGTACTATATAAGAATCCACTCTACAATAGAGGTAACATGTAGTCATCAGCCTTTGCTTGAAACCCTCTAGTTATCTCCCCAAGCATTGAGAATGAGTGGAAGTGCTATTTGAGTCCTTTAAATTCAATGTCTTGGATGAAAGCTCATCTTACCTGATCCCAATTATGGATCTAGTTGGAGAGACCAATATGCTACTATTAAATTAATTTTCCACTTTTGAATAGCTTATCTATTTATTGTCACAATTAAGGTGAAAGGAACTACAAGGGAATGGATCTACATTCAATGTTTCCATTCCTGTGATAGAAGGGTTAGATAAGGAAGTGGTATTATATTACTTTCTGAGCAATTCTTGCATCATATGTATCATGAGACATAAGACACCTTTACCCAAATTGTATTCACTCTGTAAATAAATTCCCAGTTTTAAAGTTATTTCTTTTCAACTAAGACATTGTTACCAACAGAGCTAGTAAAAATGTATGTAAGATAAAAGGAGTTGGAAAGAGTGATGAGAGAATATATTATTAAAGATTAATGTATCACATTAGCTCCTCATCTGGGAGAAGGATCCTGAGGAAAGGGGAAGTTTTTTCTGGCAGTGAAAGATCTGATATTTGAGATTCTTTCTAGACTTGTGTAGCGCACTTTGAGTTAGATAGTTTATGATGCTAAGAGTCAAAATATGCACACTTCAGGAAAGTCCTTGGAGATGAGGACAGTACCTGTATAAGGGAGACTGATCTGAATTAAAAATTTTAAGCTCTCTGCTCCAGTTTTCTTTTCTGTAAAATAAGGGGGTTATACTTGATGGAATTAAAGGTCCTTTCATCACTTAATCTATAATCCTATAGGAGATATTTCTTTCCATTCCTCTTCTCCATTAAAAAATACAACACCAAATCTTCAAAATAGGATAAAATCAATCTATTATTTTCATTGTTCTCTTCCCTTCTAGAAAAAATCTGTCTACACTTATCACTGGGCCTTCCTGTCCTTTCTCTTACTCCTCAACCTTTTGACTTTCTACTTTGCCTGAACAGAAAATGCTCTCTCCACAACTGGCAAGAATCGATTATTTGTTAGATCTGATGATCTTATCTCATTCCTCTTTGACTTGAGTCAAAGAGTGGTACTTTTAAGTACCACTGTCTTAGAAACTATTTTCTATGGACTTTGGTGACATTTTTCTCCCCCCAGTTCTCTTATCTATCTGATAGCTCTTTCTAATCTTCTTTGCTGGCTTATCATCCTTAGCCCATCATATAAATGTGAGTGTTCCCCAATGTTCTACCCTGGTCCTACTTCTCTTTTTCTATATTCTTTCTTTTGATAACCTCTTCACGGGTATAAAATTATCATCTTTATGCAGATGATTTTCAGATTGACTTATTCAGCCTCAACCAAAAGTTTAGGTCAATCTAAGCTAAGATTCCATCCCATGACATTAACTATATATTGAATATTTCAAACTAGATTTCCTGAGGATATAGCAAATTTAACATGTCTAAAAGAGAATACATTATTTTCCCCCTCTCTGTCTTGCTCCAAACCTACCTTCTACTGAACCTACCAGTTGCTATTGAAGATACTATCTTTTCAGCCTCCAAGTTTGTAATTTTGATGCCATCTTCATTTCTTTTCATTCCTTTGTCCAATATATCCAATCAGTAGCTAAATCCACACCTGCCTTACCACCATTACTTGCATCTTCCTTTTCTCACTACTTTTGGACTAATACCTTAGTCCAGGCCCTTATCACTTTTTGCCTGAATTAAGGCAACTGCCTCTTCATTAGTCATTCTTTTCAAGTACCTTCCAATTTTAATCCATCCTCCACACAGCTTCCAAATAATTTTCCTTGAGCACAGGTTCCCATGTTAACCACATCATAAATTGCTATCTGTCCTATATTTTATAGTTTAGTGGAAATGGTCATGCTGTTCCTAAGATATGACACTCCATCTCCCATTTTCATACTGTCCATATGCTTATAACAAATTCCTTCTACCTCTCTGCTTCATAAAATCCTTTTCTTTCTTCAATATGCATATCAAGAACCATCATTTTTCTACATGAAAACTTTCTTGACCTTCTGACTGTAATGACTCACCTCCTAACTATCTTTCATATACTTAATATGTAACTGTTCTATTTTATTCATTTTCACTATACTTATATAAGCACTTGTTTCCCCTGTTAAAATGTAACCTCTCTGAGAGTATGGATTGTTTCTTATCCATTTTTACATGTCTAACACCTAGCAAATAGTAGTCACTTAAAAATACTTAACTGATTGATTAATCCTTTAATTCTACATTCTAATTTACTACTTTAATTGGTAAGGGCAGGATCTGGTAAGAGGTAATAGAGAAAGAATTGGAATATCCAAAAGAAAGAACTTTAGATGAATCTGAAAACTGCCAGTGAAGTAACTATCCCCATCCCCCCAGAGTATACTTTGAGTTTCTTAATTGGTTTCACCCACAGTCACCAAGGATGGATAAAGGATTCTCTTTACACTTTGCTTGTTTGGTTTTGCAATTTCTCTCTTCCATGAGTCATTCAAAGCCAGCCTATCAGCATGTATGAACTACATGGTGAGCAAGCTCAGAGTATATAATAAACATAGGTAAGCATAATAGGCATATATCCATATTCAAAAGGTTAGTTTTGCCAAGATAAACAGATATCCTTTCTTTTTTGAGCTTACCTCCCAAGGCAGCCATTCCCTGCGCCCCCCCCCTTAGCCCAAGTTTTTGAGAAAAACCTATATTTCAATTGGCTGTATTCAAATAACTACTGAATCACATGAAAAATGTTATCTCAGCCCTGATACTGGGTTTGATCTTATATATTTTTAACATCTTAATATGTTTTATTTCTGTATTAAGGAAAATTATTTGATCATAATTGGCCCATCATAATTGGCCCACAAGCATTTACTAAATGCCTATTACATTCTGCTAATTAAATGCCTACTTTTTAAAAAATGTTTTTGTTAAAGCCTTTTATTTTCAAAACATATATATGAATAATTTTCAACATTCACTCTTGCAAAACCTTGTTTTCCAAATTTTTTCCCTCTCTTCTTTCTACCCTTTTCCTAGATGGCAAGTAATCCAATATATGTTAAACATATGCAATTCTTCTATACATTATATTCAATTTTTAAATTCTATTTGTTTAAGTTGTCATCCAATCCATCTAGTCTGCTGATCCTCCAAGCCTTCTAGTTTTATAAAATCTACTTGCTTAATTTCTCTCACGTTTTCAGTCCATTCTTCTAATCAATTTTATCCCTCACTCGTTCATGTTTTATGTTATTTAACATTTGTTGTTTTATCACCTTATCAGACCCAAAATACTATTACAATTTTTGTTTCCTATCAATCAACAAATCATCAACTTACATTTCAGAGTCCAAACTTACATTAGCACATTTTGCTTTTTTATATTACGAAAGAATACAATTAGAGTACACAGACAAAAATCTCTGAGCTCTCTTTTAGTTTCAATATTTGAGGTTTGAATGGAGAGGGGGAGGCTAGTTCCCACAAGATGAAAGAAAAGGAAAATGAAATTATTGGCAGAAGTATAACGAGACATTTTTTTGCCTGGGCAAGATCCACAAAGTGTGCTCTTACAAGGGAGGTAAAAGATAGCTATCAGGTTGTTAGGAAGCCAGACAGTGTTGGAGAAGGTATGTCATGATGGGCTGGAAAGGGGGAAAAAGGGGAAAATTTACAATCTGGTAACTTATTTTTAATTCAATATGCTTATAAACTAGACTATGCTTTAATATTTCTACTCAAAAAGACTAGAAAAGCTATTAATTTCTTCTAAATTTGTTGTTCTAATGCAAAGTCCTTGTCACCATACTATAATTAGAGGTCTGGTGGGAGAAACAATAGTAGCACAACACAAGATGAAATGTATCTCCATACACACATACATATATATATATGTATATATATACATATGCACACATATAGTGTGTGTGTGTGTGTGTGTGTGTGTGTGTGTGTGTGTGTGTGTGTGTGTGTGTGTGTGGGTGTGTATGAATAGCCATTTAGTGGCTATGGACACAATACCCAATTTTATTTCTTTGAAGCATTGGCAAGGTGTGCACTAGAGGGGAAAGGTAGAAATTTGAGTACCTCCAGCTTTCAAAATACTCTAAAATCCTTTAAATTAATGACTTCTAGGTATAACAACCTCATAAAGCATTGTATTTACATTTTAATGAAAACTTATTTTAAATTTTTGATGAATATTTTATAGATTTTGTAATTTATCAACTTCTTTGATTTTGTCTTTTGAATGAGGGTTAGGAATGACATTCTACTTACTTGTTTTCAATATGGCAAATGACTAATGACTACTTCAGCAAACAAAGAAACAAAAAGAAATTATTAGTAAAAGATATTAAGGAAAGTCTTTCTAATGGATAATGTTACCAAGGGACTTTATTTTCTACAGATCTCTTTTAACTGACTTTTAATTTAATTGATTTTCAATTGACTTGGCAAACCACTTGCTAAAGTAGATGGGCATACATATGATTTTCAGCATCACCCATGTGAAAGTCAGATTACTGTAATAATAAACTCCCAAAGCAATTTTAACACATGCCAACAGGGTAATATTTCTAAATGTAAAGTGCTTATGAAGAAAGCAAAAAGGCCAGATTGTTAAGGGCATTTTATGAAGTATACAGATATACTTGTTTGGTTTCAAAGCTCTCTTTGGGGGGAAGGGCACAATGGATGGAGGATCCTTGACAACTATGACTTGGCAGCAAAGCTTCTTATAAAATGAAGATTGGTTTTTAGCGAGTGACTGATATTTGCAGCATGAAAGATCTTACAAATGGCTGACTTGGAACAAGGACAACTTTGGTTAAAAAAATCAATATGGCTATTTTTTAAAAAGGTATATACAGTAAGTTACATCTAAATAATGAATATTTTTACAAAAATACAACATGCAACAAACAGCTGAAAAGAAAATAGTTTTTATATGTTCATTTTTAGGTTGAGCAATCAGTTGCTAAAAATTCTGCCAACTGCCTAATTTCCATCTCTGACATATCCTAGGCCTGACTCTTAAATCATTTTAGTTGTGCATCAAATTTATGCAAGCTCACGGAAGTCCATTCAGATATTAATGTCATCCAAAATGAACCAGTTTAGGTTTAGACTGCCCCAAAGAGTCCTGAGAGGTTGGCATTTATTTTAGCTTCCTTCTAGTACCAGAAATTCAAATGAGCTCATATGGATGAGGAAGAAAATTGGGTGTATTCTCTTTCCCCAAACTTAATCAACCCCACTTCTCAATTAAGCTTCTTGGATCAAGAAGCTACAAGACTTATAGCACAATACCAAAGACATATTCAGAACTGTATTTGGTACAGAAAACGACTAAAATTTGGAATTGTATGTGGAGGGGTCAGTGCTTTATGGCCCAAAGACTTTAATCATAGGATTCATCTAAATGAAAACTACTATTTTTTTGCCATATACCTATACTTCCCAGATAGTAATATGGAATTCTAATAATATTTATATAATGTTTATGTATTAACAATGCTCTCATTCTATCTTAGTACTGGTATGAGTGTGGTAAAATAGATGGAGTAAGCATTATTATTCTTATTATTGTTAATAATAATTGTCATTATTATTATCATCCCCATCATGCCTCAATACTTCAAGGATTTATGATTATCAAGGCAGACAGTATATCTATCATTTATAAAATAAATCTTTGAGAAGGGGCTGACACACCCCTAGTTAGTGTCATAAAAAGCATATAAACCTGGATTCCTGATTACAATGCCAACATACAAATCATTATATCATTGGCTCCAAGGGGTTGAATGCATAAACTAAAGTCACTGTATTATAAGTATAAAGAATAGAAATTATTAATAGGGGTAATAATTACTGACATTTATTTAGTACATATTTCATTTTACCAAAGAAGGGGATGCTCTGTTTGGTACAGGTTGGACTAGTTGATCTCTGAGTTTGCTTCCAACTGAGATCTATGATTCTGAATAAATGAAATGACAAATTTTTCTGCCACTATTGTCTACTTTAGATTTACATAAATAAATCTATAGCTCACTTACTGTTTGCCCATTCTCACAACCAGGGGAATAAGGAAATCCAAATGGTCAGGTATTAGAATCTCCAAACTCAACTCAGAAGAAAATGCCAAATCAGTGATGTAAAGATTAACTTAAATTTCTAATTATATAGATTTAAAATGACTCAAGTCATCATTATGCTGATAGAAACAAAAGAAACAAAAGCCCTAACACTAGACTTCCAATAGACAGGAAATAAGATTGAGTCATGATCACTGCACATCTCAATTATAAAATATTGAATGGAAGAGATAAAAATTTTAAAAATAAGAAAACCAAGTTGAGGAATCCAACATTTTTGTTTTCCCCTAAGGATTAACCACCTACCAAGGGAGCACCATGATAGTATCTTCCTTTCCTTTCCTTTACCAAAAATGTGAATGTGTTTAGAAATGCAGTTATAATTATATCACTACTACCCCAGAAATGAGAAGGAAATATAGAAGTGGGAGATTAGGGCACTTCTCTTAGAGCACTACTCCTGTGTTGTAGTTAAAAAATGGTCATCAGTTTTTTTGCTTTTTTTTTTCTTTTTTTAACCTGATAGCCTGTAATAGAGTTGAGGCCATATATTTAAGAAACTGACTTATTCTTTAATAATAAACTTTCTATGCTCAAGACCATCCTGGGCATAAAATGTTATATTTGCCATTTTAAAACCAAAATCAAACTCTTAATTCTTTAGTTAGAAAGAACTAAAAAAAAAATCACAACTGGATTAAGTCACTGAATGTTCTTCTACAAATGGTCTTTCATCTAAGCAATGAACCCTTAAAGATGTCCTGGCAATTGGCTCAGACTTAACTGGCAAATGTCTGTAAGATACAAAGTCTTGAAGATTACATAAAAAGTAAAGGTTTACTCGATGAGTATTTTTTAAAAAGTAAAGTTAATTACCATTTATGAAACTTTTCAGAAGAAAATTCTTAAAAAAATGAAAATTTAATAGCTATAATAGCCTTATCTGACACAAAACAAAACATATAGCCTTTCAAACTTTCCAAGGGGAATCGAATTTCTATTGTTCCTTACTTTTCAGAAGATAGCTTAAAGTAAACTGAATCAAATCCTTCTTTAGATTTTCTTTCTGGGGTAAGTTTTCTAGGCATCCATAAAGTAAATGACTCAATAAGGTGAATTATCAGGTAAAATTTTAAAATAGCACAAAAATTTATCCTCTGGAATCAAAGATTATTGTTTATAAAATACTTCTGAAAAGAAAAATAATATTTTGATTTTAAAGTAAGCAGATATAAAATTCAAATGTATTTATGTTCTAAGAAAATGAAATTTATCATTCTGTAGAAAGTTCTGTTCTCTCTATATGAATAAAATGTAAGAATCAACTTTGAGAAGGATATATACACTTTCAAAAGAATACCAAAAAATATATTTGATTTTTCCATGCATCTTTCTCTGATCTATGGGAGGTTTTTGCCAATTTTTCATGTCATAGCACCTGTTCTGAAGCTATCATTCACGGTACCAAATTGATTCTTTGTAATAATTCTTAAATAATCCTATAGATCACTCCAGAGAAGCTTTCTTAGCCCCCTCCCCATAACTGAAGAGAATACAGAAAAAAATAAAATGCAGATACATACAGAATTAAATCTGTGAATTTCCCCTTGATTTGTTCTCCTCACGGTTCGCCTCTTTTTCCACAAGTCACCAGGATCCTTTTTAAAAACTTTTACCCGAAAGCTCATTATACCAGTGGAAATTTGAGCATCCAAGTACCTAAAATTCAGTTCTTTTAAAGGTTTCCTTTCAGAAGTTTCAACAGGCTGAACAAATCTTTCTTTACTTGTAAAAAGGGAAATGCACATGCTACATGAAGAGCAACTGAACAGAAAGGAAAAGTACCCATCAAAAGTCAGTTTCCTGTGAGTAACAGCCAGCTGGGAAGAAGCTAGTGCTTCTCCCTCCCTCTCTCCGTCCCTCCCTCCTTGTGCCCCTCCCTCCTTTCTCTTTCTTTCTCTCTCCTTTCTTCCTTCTTTCCCTTCTTCCCTCTCTCCCTTCATCCCTTCATCTCCCTCTCTCTCTCTCTCTCTCTCTCTCTCTCTCTCTCTCTCTCTCTCTCTCTCTCTCTCTCTCTCTCTCTCTCTCTCTCTCTCTCTCCCCATCATATGCCCATTCTAATCATCTGTTTGACGTAAAGAACAAGCAACAACATAAGATCCTATGCATCCTTGATGTTTCAGAGAACAAATCATAATTAAAATAAAATATGATTTAAATATACACAAAGCATGATCAAGAAAATTTAATGGAAGATATGATTAAATTTCAAATGAATTCTATGTCCTGTCACCAACTCAAACAATTAGTTAACACAATGGATAGAGTTCTGGTCCTGGAGTAATGGAAAGCTGAATCTCAGATACTTGTTTTCCTTATGAACCTGGGCTAATAATATGATCCTGTTGGCTTCAATTTTCTCATCTGTAAAAGGGGATTAATAATTTCACTTCCTCCCAGAGTTGTTGTGAGGATCAAATGAAGTCATATGTAAGGCAATTAGCACATCATATAGCACATGGTACTACATAAATGTTAGTAATTATTATTATTATTATCATGAATCACTTTTATTATATTTAAAATCACAAGTCTGATGAACTCGGACTATAGGAGCACAGATTTAAAGCTGGAAGAAAGAGATAGATGGATAGATAGACAGACAGATGTAAATGTAGTCATCATCTATGTATGAAACTTCTCTCTACATGATTTTCAAAGTAATTTTTAATTAAACATTTGCTTAAACAAATATAGATTAAAAGTATGGCTGCTTTCTTTCCTCTCAATCTCTTCTTATCCTTTCACAATTTGGCTTCTGTCCTTACCATTACACTGACACTAATGATCTCTTAGTTGCCAAATCCAATTGTCTTTGCTCTATCCTCATTCTTTATCTATATGATTTCGCTTGATCTCATCAGTTCCTATGGATTTAATTGTCAAGTTTATCTTGATTTTCAGATCTACCTACTCTGCTCCAAACTCTCTGCTGACCTCTGTTCTTGCATTTCCAACTGCCTTTCAGCCATCTCAAACTTGATGTCCAGGAGCCATATGAATTTAATATATTCAAAATGTAACTTATTATCTTTCCTCATATATTCCCTATTACTTTAGATGGAAATACCATACTCCCCACCCTTAGGCTCACAACCTAGAAGAAATCCTGGATTCCTTATTCTCTATATCCTATCAATTTCACCTTGTATTATCTCTCAAATACTATTCTTCTCTGACATTGCCTCTAATGAAGACCCTTATCACTACACATGTAGACTATTACCATAGTCTGATGCTGGGTCTGCGTGCCTCAAATCTTTTCCTGTTCCAATCCATCCTCCATTGGTCAATTTTCCTATATGCAGATTTGATTATGTCACCCCTCCACCCAAGCAATGCCAGTTGACTTCAGGATAAAATGCAAAACTCTCTGGTATTCAAAGTCCTTTATAACTTATCCCTCTTCCTTTCCATTCTTCTTATACCTTATTTACCATAATGTATTTGATGCAATGATACTAGTTTCTTGGATGTTCCCTAAAAAAGATTTCTTTTTGGCTCTGGGAATTTTCTCTGGCATGTTCCATTGTTGGAATGCTTTCCCTCTTCTGTTCTGTCTACTGACCTCTTTGGCTTCCTTTAAGTTCCAATTAAAATGTTATCTTTTAGTGGAAATCTTTCTACACCTCCCCTTAATTTTAGCACCTTCTCTCTGTTCTTTATGACCTATTTGTCTTGTACATAATTTGCTTTGTATATATTTTTGTTTGCATACCCCCCACATTAGAAGCTCTTTGAGGGCAGGGATTATCTTTTGTATCTCTACCACTTATTATTATTATTATTATTATTATTTCCTGACAATAACTGAAATAAATCACGCCACTGGAAGAATACTAGGAAAAAACCAAGCAGGGGAATTCTTTCAGAGAGAGGTGTGATAAAATACATTTTATAATTTTTTTTTCAAATACTATTCAGCCTCCTCTAGTTTAACTTTGGGCAGAATTCATAATCCATTTTTAGAGTCCAAAATAGACACTCTCTGTAATTTATCCATTCTTCATCCATTTAGTTTTTCTTTTACCTAGGATTTTGAATGATTAGGATTATATTTAGGAGACTCATTATGGGTACTGATCCAATCAAAACAACATCATCTGGAAACTAGCTAGAAGATTATCTGGAGGAATGAATCATATATGGAGAATTCATTTGCAGGAATAAACTTCTTTGGTAACATCTATCTCTCTGTTTTATGATTAAATTTTTATAATAATAATAACAACTAGAGTTTTGTGGAACAAGAAATCTTGCATAATTATGGGATATGTTCTTTATATTAGAGGAGAGCCTTTTAAAGCTATTTTGTACTCCTGATAAATTTTTTCTATAGTCAAAATGAGAACAAAAGAGCCTAAAATCTGCTTCAATTGATTAATTAAGCAACCAATTAATTAAGCAAACAATTTTCTTGCCAAATGGAGAAGTGAAGAAGCCAAGGGAAATATCAATTTAAATTGTAAACTTGATTATACAATTATATAGAAAATGGCAAAAATATAAAAGGTAGTATTGCTTCATAAGATTGCAAGGAATAATGGAAGAGGAAAAAATATTAAAGAGAATTTGATAAGAGATCTCACTAAAATAAGACATTCTAAGGCCATAGAAGCCTGTAACTGGGATAAGGACAGCAAATAGATAAAAAGTAGAAAAGATCTGTAAAGTTCTGTAAAGCGTATAAATTCTTTGTGGTTAATGATAGTGTTTTTTGCCCTTCTTTGTTTCCCAGCATGTAACACAATGTCAGGCATATACTAAGTGCATAATAAGTGTTTGCTTACAGACTGATCTTTTTTCTCCCCTTAGATCTCACAGGATATTTTGCTTTTCAATTCTCTAATGTACTTCTTTATAATATTCAATATTATAGTTATCTCTGCATATGTAAAAATATATGCTTAGGATAGTAGTATTTCTAAACTTTTGACCCTTCATAAAATCCCAACTCAAATTCCAACTTCTCCATTAAGCTATCCTTGAGGATTTATATATATATATGTATATATATAATTATATTATATAATTATATATAATATATATATAATTATATATATTAAATATATATATTTCTTCTGTCTTTGAATTTATATAATAATATGATCATTTCTCATTTGTCACTTAGGGTCACAGAATGTTAGAGCTAGAAGAAAGTCCCAACTCTCTCATTTTACAGATGGGAAAACTGGGGTCTATAAAAGGGAAACCAATTATTTAAGATCTCATGGATTTTAAATAATAAAGTCAGAATCTGAAACAATTTCATAGATTTAAGGTATAAGATCATAGATTTAAACTTATAGGGGACTTCAGAGGTCATTTGTTAATTTTACAGATGAACTTATAGGGGACTTCAGAGGTCATTTGTTAATTTTACAGATGAGGAAACTGAGGTCTGATGGTTAAATGACTTGCTCAAAGTCACACAAGTAGTAGAAGTCTGAGGGAGATTTTGAGCCCAGATTCTTTGACTTGAGAGGCTGTGCTGTTTTCATGATTGTATGATGCCTTTCCATGTATTATAAAGTGACTATATGCTAAGTGATTTTAAAATAAGGATGTATATTATACCCTTGACTAAAATGAAAGTCCCTTTAAATCTAGCATCATCTTTATACTCTAGTAGTTAACATTGTTGAACATCTATAATTATGCATTCTCTTCCTTTAGTTAATACTCTGAGATTTTGATTTAGTAGGTGTAGCCTTTCTGTTAAATATGGAGACCCTCTTTTGAGTAAGAAAAACAATTTTAAATTAAAGAAACCACTGAAAATCAGTTCCCTTAATGCTTTAGATATATAATTTTGTTAAGAGGAAGCAACTTGTTGTAGTCAAGAAACTGCTTGATGGGGAGTCCAAAGAGCTGCGTTTTGAGAGCTGGGCTTGGCTTAGCCTCTTATTAATTGTGATTTGGGAAAAGCCACCCACATTCCTACCCCTACAATTCTCTATATGGAAAACAGGAATAATTATAATTGCTTTACAGAACTGTTGTGAAGATTTAATGAGATAATGTCTACAGAACACATTGATACTCTAAGGGAAGTGTGACTTTTTATAATGTGCCTCTCCTTCCCTACTGGCCTTTAATTCATTTCTCCACCACAGTTTGTTTCCCCTGAAGATTTTCTCTCATAGCACTCAACTTCTCCTTTATGTGGATGACTCATTTCTCCCCTTGCTTAGCCACGATCACTGCTTCCTTAAGAGCAGCTGAGGGATGCAGTTTGAGGCCAGGGATCCTGTTGCTAAGCAGCAGAACTATAGACATGTACAACGGTTCCCTCCAACAGTAACTTGCACATTCTCCATATAGATAGCCTTTAGTGGTATTCATCAGAGACATATCTTGGCTATTTCCCCCTTTTTCTATAAACAGCACTGAATTCTGCAAGGAATGATATGGTCTATAAATTTCTGCACATATTTGTTTTTGCACTCCCCAATGAGGAAGCTAACTAAGATGAAAAGAAAGGAAAGTTCAGAAGAATTCTCTAGAGAGAAGGGATGTGGGAAAATCTGGAGTACTGACATACTAGGTTAAATGGGCTTTCCAGGCCTCATGATGGATTTAAAAATTTTATTTTAAATAGAAATGTGTATGCATGAGATGTTGTGACAGAGACCATCCAAAAAAAGAAGTCTGCTGGGAAAAAGGAATGTAGAAAATGAAGAATGCCCTGAGTTTGATATCAAATCAATGGATTGCAGTATTTGAGGATATAGGCAAATTAAAAACATGAATTACTAATAATAATCATTTTTACTATTAGAATTTTAAGATATGCAAAGCACTTGATCTATCTACCTATATTACCTCAATTGATTTTTAAAATCTGTATTTAGTAGGTACATGTACATGTAAGTACATCTGTATTTAGTAGGTACATGTAGAGGGGTTGACCTGGACGGTCAATCTTTTTCTTATCACTGTGACTTTAGACAGGTCTCATGCTGCTGAATGAAGCTGGGGAAAATCACAAAACTATTCCGATTGAGTCCACTACAAATGTATATAATGGCAATTGGGACCTTCACTGCAGTGAGTTTTTTATTCTTCTATAATCAGTTCACTAGCTCACTCACTACAGAAGCTTTTTCAAAGCTTATCATCTCTTCTCAAATCTTCCTTCACTTTTTTTTCCCTTCACCCTTTCAGCCTAGAACCTTACCTAGTATTTTTATTGAAAAAAATGGAGATTATTTTTTAAAGAATTTCCTTTTCTCCCTTTCTCCTCATCTCACATTTCTTTTATGTCTGCTGTCTCACATGAAGATATGTCCCTAGGCAAACTTCTCTATATGTACACGTGATCCCAGTTCATTCCATCTTTTTGACAAGATTACCCCCTTCTATCACCTCTACTTTCACTAATCTTCAATATTTTTTTTCTACTGCACATTTCCATACTGCCTACACACATTCCCATCTTTCCTCAATCTTCAAAGAACTTTGGTTATTTTGCTCATCTCCTCTCTCCACTAGTGAGCTATCACCTTTCCTCTTTTTGGTGGCTAAACTCAAGAAGGTAAACTAGAAGAGGCTCCTCCATTTTTCTTCTTAATCTCTTTTTACCTTTGCAGTATTGTTTTCATCCTTATAATTTAACTGAAACAACTCTCCCTAAAGTTACAAATTATCTTTTAACTGAACAATTTAATGACCTTTTATTAATTCCCACTCTCTTCTCCCTCTACACTATTTCACCTGGTAATTTCACCAGCTGCCATAGATTTAATTGTTATCTTTATGCTGATGATTTTCAAATCTACTTATTCAACCCTAACCTCTCTGCTGACCTCCAGGCTCACATCTCCAACTGCCCATGGGTCATTTTAAACAAGATGTCTAACACAATCTTAAGCTCAAGTGTTCAAAACTGAATTAATAATTTTCCTCAATAAATTCTCCCATCTTCCTACTCTCCCTATTACTGTCTTCCCCCCTCACAATTTCAGTATCATCTTTGATTCCTCACTCACTTTCACTTCCCAGATCCCATCAATTTTCAATTTCTGTCATTTCTACCTTTGTAGCATCTCTAGTATATGCTGTCTTTTTTCCTTGATACTCTCACCACTTTTGTGCAAGTCCTCATCAGCTCACACCTGGATTGTTGCAATAAACTTCCACTTGGTTTCTCTGCCTTAAGATTCTTCCCAATGCAGTCAATCCTTTATTTGGTTGCCAAAGGGATTTCCCTTCATTATAGGACAGATCATCCATGACTTTTGGGCCTCTATTCAATAAATTCCAGCCCTATTACCTCCAGGCCCCCAAAATTTTCTGTTTGGATTTTAAAAACTTTTCATATGTCCTCCTCTTCCTAATTTTCCAAACTTACACCTTTTTCCCTTGGTACTGTTAGATCCAATAACACTCTTAGTCATCCTCACTTCCTGCAGTGAGCCTTTCCCAATCCTTAATTTCAGTATCTTCTCTCTGTAAAGTATCTCCAATTTACCTTTTATATATATTTTGTTTGCACATCATTTCCTCATTTGTACTGTGAATTCTTTAGAACAGGGACTTTTTAAAAGTTATCTTTGCTAAAATCTAAAGAGCAGCTAGGTGGAAATGTGGATACAATGCAGGACTTAGAGTCAGGATAGCTCTTCTTCCTGAGTTCAAATCTGATTTCAGGCATTCATTAGCTGGGTGACTTTGGGGAAGTCACTTTATATTCTGTTTGCTTCAGTTTCCTCATCCATCCCTTGAGTTGGAGAAGGAATAGCAAACTGTTCCAGTATTTTTGCTTAGAAAACTACAAATGGGGAAATGGGGTCATGAAGGATGAGACGACTTAAAAAGTGACCGAAAACGCAAAACTTGTCTCAAACACTTACTAGATGTGTAATCCTGAAAAATCACTTAACCTCTGATTATCTCAATTTCCTCAATTTTAAAATGGGTAAAAAAAAAATCTACCTCATAGAGTTGTTGTCAAATTTATGTATGTGTGTGTGTACATAATATAAGTATTCATACATATATAAAAGACTTTGCAAATCTTAAAAATCTTATATAATATGAATATTATCTATCTACTTACCTATCTATTATTATTATACATAGTATTATAAGTAGATTTACAAGGGAAAGGGAATAGGCAAAGTTCAATCATATTTAAAAATAAGCAAAACAAATAGGGAAGGATTTATGTGGAAAGAGTAGAAAGAGAGATAAGGAAGGAGCTCATAGAATTCAAGGGAGGAGAAAGTTGTTTTTTTTTTTTTTTTTTTTCTTAAGCATATCAATAATAGAGTCTCCATAGTGATGAGAACAAGGAAGTTTTAGAAGATAGACAAAAGGTTAAAAATCTTGAAATCAGGAGTCTGAGCTCCCAGAATCCAATTAATGGTCAAGAAATTTGCATTTTTTGGTAGCTAGAAGTCTGAAAGCTGGCAAATCAGTCAAGATTCATAAGAGGAATGAGATGTCAGAGTTCAAGCAGGATCCTAGAATCAGGAAAGTCAAGAAGATCAGACAATGGTGCCAGCATTCAGAGCACAGTTGTAAAGCTAATCTTGTGGTTGTGTATTGTTTCTCTTACTCTCTGTCAGAGCAAGGATTGGTGGCTGAGGTTGGGTGAACTTAGGTTCCCAGTCATGGGAAATATGTATACTTTGATCCTGATTTCAGAAGATCTAGGAAAGCTGATATTACAAGGAAGCTCTTACAAACAGGATAGTTGGCTAAATTGAAAGATACATAAACATAAAAAAAGAAAGAAGATCTGGACTTAGGCAATTTGAAAACCAAGCTGACCGTTTTCAAAGGAGTGGTGGCCAGACATCAGTGAGTTAGAGACTGAGTGGGAGCACAGAAAATTAAGAAAGCAGATTTAATTTCAGGAAATGTGGCAATGAAAGAAAGAGGAAGATAGGATAACTAGGAGATAGGAAGGTCTAAGAAGAATCTCATCTCCTTTCCCCCACTCTACTACCAACCCTACAAAAATAGATGGAAAAATTAAAAACAACAACAACATAAAAACAAATCTGAAGGTAGGATCTTTAAAATGTCAATCCAACATCAAGACATTCAAGCTTTATTATTATATGATACAAAGTGTCTGTGAATCTTCCTAACTAGAGGGTGGATTCTATGTGGTTTCTCTTTTCTTCCTTATTGTGGCTTCATGAATATTAATTACTTTCAGAATTAAAATTTTGAAAGGAAAAAAACAACACAAAAAATTGGCTTCTTGAGGTCTACCATATCACTTGCTTATATCCTTTCTCTTCATTTTCATAGATACAATGAGTTTAAATCCCTATCATCTCTCCTGGGGACTATCACAATATTCTCCCAATTGATCTTTCTGCCTTATCACCACTCCATTCCATTCTCTTCCTCCAAAGTGTCAAAGGGAATTTACTTAGATACAGAGCTGAACCTATCACACCAAAGAACAAGCCCTAGAGTATCCCCCTTATTTTCAGGATTAAATATGAATGCCTTTCTTTGACTTTAAAAATTTGTCAGGTCCATTCTATTTTTCTGGCCAGTTATACTTTAACCCCCTCACCACAATCTATGTAAAAACTGGCCTTCTTCCTGCTCCTTTTACAAGACATATCATTTCCTGTTTCCTGTGACTTTATACTAGTTCTCTGTCAAAGCTGAATACTCTGCTTTTCCACTTCTAGCTTTAGGTGCCTCCTTTAACTTAAGCAACAATTTCTGCATAAGACCTCTTCTAGACTCCCCAAGTGCTAGTGCCTTCTCTTACATAATCACTTTGTATCTATATTTATCACTGTTCGTGTATGGGTTTTTGTTGTTGTTCAATTGTTTTCAGTTGTGTCTAACTCTTCATGACCTCATTTGGGTTTTTTTGGCAAAAATACTGGAGAGATTTACCATTTCCTTCTCTAGCTCATTTTGCTGATGAGGAAAGAGAGGTACATAGACTTAAATGGCTTGGCCAGAGTCACACAGCTGGTAAGTATATAAAGTGGGATTTCAGTTTAGAAAAATGAGTCTTCCTAACTTCAAGTTCAGCACTTTGACAATCTATGCACTGCATCACATGTATATTATTTCCCTCTTCAGAATGTAAATATTTTATGATTAGGGATTTCATCTTTTTTTTTTTTGTCTTTGCATTTTAAATCCAACTCATTTGCTTGTCATGACATCACTACCCTGATGTCATTATTCCCTTAGAGAATGAAGAACCAAAAAACAGCATGCACAGTGTCTAGTGTGTGTGTGTGTGTGTGTGTGTGTGTGTGTGTGTACATATATATATATATATGTATATATATAATTCTTTTTTTAGTTAATAGTATCTGTTTTTTTTAAAAAAAAACTTTTTTTATTTTCAAAACATATGCATGGATAATTTTTCAACATCAACCCCTGTAAAACCTTGTGCTCCAATTCCCCCTTCCCCATCCCCTCCTCTAGATGGCAAATAATCCACTATATGTTAAACATAGTAGAAATATATGTTAAATCCAATATAAGCATACAAATTAAAAAATTATCTTGCTGTACAAGACAAATCAAATCAGGAAAAAATGAGAAAGAAATTTAAATGCAACAATAAAAAGAGTGAAAATGCTATTTTGTGAATCGTACTCAGTTCCCACAATCTTTTCTCTCTTCATCACAAGATCATTGGAACTGGACTGAATCATCTTATTGATGTAGAGAATCACATCCATCAGAATTGATCATTGTATAATCTTGTTGTTACTGTGTACAATGATCTCCTGATTTTGTTCATTTCACTTAGTATCAGTAACAAAATCTTATTGATTTATTGGTTCCTTTATTGACAAATCTTAAATAGTTTTGGATATAGGTCATCACTTCATTCTTCTCCTGAAGGAGTTAGATAGACAGATGAATGGGATGGAGATTTCTTGAAGCATGTACAGATATTCTTCTCCTAACAACATAGAAGTTTGGGGTAAATCTTTTCCCAGCCAGTACAATATGATTTTAGAAACTCTTCTAATTGGCTGCAAAACCATAAGAACTGGTAAGTCAGGAACTGCTAAACTGGAAAGAGGTGACCTATTCCCTTATTACATCTTTCCTTTTTGGTTGCAAAAAGGTATGGTTACTTTGAGGAGCCTTATTGGGAACCAAGACTACCTGAACCTCCATACATCTACGGAAGTGATGAGCACATGACCATTTCCATTTTTGTCTTTGTTCTTTCTTGATTTTAGGCAAATGAATATTTGGATGGGTGAGAATCACTAGTTTGTTTATACCAAACCTAGAATATCATGTTAAAGAAATTAGCCTGGACTTGAATTCTGAAGACTGAGATTCACACTAAGTACTAAGTATACTTAGAGACTTAATATTTGTATCCTTCATTCTTGAAGAGAACCAAAACAACATCACTATGTTAGAGTTGAATTATAGTGTGTCTGATTGTGGTTGAGCAGACCCATACAAGATCAGAATGATCTGCCACAGGTGATAGGGACAAATAGTTCCTATGAACCTTTGGGATGGACCATCTAACTTTGGGCATCTCATTTTTTTTTCTGAAATAATTCAATTTTGCTTTGCTGATAGAGCACAGCACCTTCTCTGATGAGCGCACACCATACTGGATGATCCTGTTCCAGTGTCTTAGAGACTTAATACTAACGTAACTAATGATTAAGAGAAATCCATTTAATTTATCTGAGATTCATTTTCTTCATGGGTAAAATAGAGATGCTAATGGAGGTGGATGGGTCCCCAAACCATGCAGTTAATCAACGTCAAGTACCTACAATGTGCTAAAAACTGTACTAAACAAGTCACAAATGCCATTTTCTTTTGATTCTTCCTATTATTACCCACATTTTAATAGAACTTGCTTGAGGCAGACAGGGATTAAGTGACTTGCTCAAAGTAATACGGCTATCCAGTGCTTAAGGTTGGATTTGAAATAAAAAGTCTATAACTCTTATCTTCTGTGCCACCTAGATAGTATAATAACTCTTGTACTCTGCTTTTATGAGGTTGTTTTGGGGAAAGCAATAGTGAAATATCTCAACCCATTTACTGCCAGTCTACTTTCTCTTGTTTAATTTATATTACTCCATTCCATGTATTCCATATCCAGATTACTTGGTTTATGATGTGACCTCCAAATATGTTCTACACTCTCCTAACTTTTTGTCTTTCCTTGCTCAGTTCGCTACACTTGGAATGCTCTTAGTATCCCCACTTTGCTGTTAAATTTCTTCCCATCCTTCAAAATGTAACTCAAGTCCTCCATCCTTCACAAGTTTTCCCTGATTCTGTCTTCTTCATAAGCTTCATATGTCATATATATATATATATATTATATTATATATATATATATATACATATATATATATATATATATATATATGTATATATATATATATATATATATACATATTTTATCTTTCTAGTGCACTCACTTTGTACTACTGTTAAATATGACTATTTGTGGTTGGGGCTTCACTTACTGACACCAGATTGAGTTAATAATCAACAAGTATTTATTAAGCACTTATCATGCCAGGCACTATGGTAAGTATTGAGAACACAAATACAAGCAAAGAAAATTCCTGCCCTCAAGGTGCTTACATTCTAATGGGGAAGACACTTCACAAAAAAAAACAAAAACAAACAAAAAAAAAACTCCAAAAAGTCAGAGGAAGGGGAGAAGATACCCAATATGGGAATAAAGGTGAGGTCCATAGGAGTGCTGACTAGTGAGAAATAAAGAAATGGCTGGCCTAGGTGCCCTTGTTAAATGGAGGTTCTCTGAGGATCCCTTCAATTATAAGGAGGGGCCCTAGGAACAGAGGGTATTTCCAAGGTATGAGTTCCAGGACTTAAGTGTTGTTCCAGGATTTAGGCTCCATGAGGACCAGGTCTTATTCTCAGAATAAGTTATACTGTAAGAGACCTAATAATAATGGGAGAATTGTTTATCTAACAAGTTGTTGAGACTCAGGAAGTGAGACATTCTATATATGTTGGGATATACAGGTAAATAAGGAAGTGCAGTTTATATTCAATTTAGCAAACATCCGTTAAATGCCAGCTGGGGTGTAGAACATTGTCCTAATCTTGGGGGGGGGGAGAAAGACACAAAATTTAGAGTTAGACACAGTCTTCACATTCAGGAATTTTTAGTTTATTATAAAGGGAGGGTGAAGATGGAAGTGTTTAGCTCAGACAACATGATTCGGTGATGAGGTCCTAGGTCACCAGTTGGTGTTGGCAGAGAAAGCCTGAAGTACTACTCCTTGTGATATGGGAGCCACCTGCCAGTGGCTGCTGGAGCTCTAACTCAGACTTGGAGAATGGATCTTTTCATGTGAGAGGAGGATGATGATGATACAAGGAGACTGAGAGGTACTTGTGTTCTCTGCTCTCGCTTCTCTTCCCTCTTGCCTCCAATTTATTTAATTCCCAATCCACAAGGAATATTTGCTTTAGTAAAGACTGCTTTGCAACTCCTTCAAATTATTATGATTTGCAGCTGTGGAGGCTCTAGGAGAATTAACCTGTCTTTTCACTTAGGGATGGTTCTTAACACTCCTGAAGCAAGCAGAAAGGGGCACTGATGGGGATCAGTTCAGCTTTACAGTTGTCCTTGTCAAGGTCTTGGGTAATTCTACCTTATGATATCCAATCAGAAAGCCAAGTTATAATATTAAACCCCTGAAGTTAAATTTCCCCTAAAATCTGTCCATGGTTTATTCCATCTTTGCTGAACCACAAGCATTCTGTCTAGTTGGGTCTTCTCATTCCCATTCCCATGCTTCATAATGTCTTTCCTCTCACCTCCTCCTTCCCTAAGCCTCATGGTGTCTTTCTCCTTCTTAGAGCTAACTAAATCTTTATGTCTGCTAAACTCCTCTATGGACTTAAGCTGCCATTTAATGGCATATTCCCAACTCATGGTATATGCCGTTTCTCTTATTGATTGTGAGTTCCTCTAGGGAACTTGTCTTTTCCATTGTTAATTGTTTAAACTTCTTTCCTTGCTAACTCTTTGCTCTCCAAAATCTATTTCATGTTTATCATCCCAGTATCTATATATTTACTTTTTTTTTTGTCTGTCATCTCTCATCAAAAAGAAAAATATCTTCTGACAAAGACAAAGGCAATTATGAAATCATCACATGACCAAACCCCCAAATTTCATTCCAGTGGCTTATCTCAAATTCATCATTTGGGTGACCTGCATCAATCTCATCATTTGTTGTCTATCTCAATCTTATCAGCAGTTTGCAGGGGAAACCTAAGGGATTTGGTGGCAGAATTCAAATCCTATCTCTTCTACACAATACCTATTTGGGCAAGTCATTTAACTTTTCTATGCCTCAGTTTTTCCAACTATAAAAATAAAAATTGATGGTCAAGATAATTTATAAAGTTCCTTCCATCTCTAACCAGTCATAGGTTATCAAAAAAATAACTTGAGATCGTGTGTGTGTGTGTGTGTGTGTGTGTGTGTGTGTGTTTTAAAAGGATTTCAATGTGCTTAGACATTCAGTTTCATATTATAGCCTCTGGGAAATGGGGAAACGGTGATTTGGGGGTTAGTTCTTTTCTAAGTTCTTGTTTTCAAATTTAGTCATTTTATTTTCAAATCAGACTATTTCAGGACAATTCTCTACTGACTCAAGGTTGGGCAGATTTTGTTTTCCTTTATAGTCAAAGATACCATGTGACAGCAGTTAAGTTGTATACTTTACAATCCATCTCTCTTTTCTTCAAGGTTGTGTTTATTCTGCATTTTGGGGGTTTATCTTGGTCTGTTACAAAATGCTAATCCCCAAAGTCAGTTCTCTCTCTCTCTCTCTCTCTCTCTCTCTCTCTCTCTCTCTCTCTCTCTCTCTCTCTCTCTCTCTCTCTCTCTCTCTCTCTCTCTCTCTCCCCGCCCTTCTTCCCCGCCCCCCCCAGAAGGATAGAATAAGTTCCATGGCAATAGAAGCTGTTTCATCTTTTGCTTTTTGATACTTAGTGCCTACCAAAGTCTGGTATATGGCAAATGTTTGTTTAATCATTTAATCATTGCTTCTTGAGTTAAAGGCCAGGTAAGAACCCCAAATAATATAAGCTAAATTTTTATGACTTTTCACTCCCTCCCCCAGTGTCCATCCTACTCCCTAAAAAATCCAGATAGCCTACTTATACTCTTTCCTGCCAAATTGAATGTTGCTAATTTCTAACATGTCACAGTGTTTCTGCCCACAAATATACAATGTACCCAGTAACAACAGATTTAATTATCCACAGATTCCTGAGCTATCTAGTAGGAAAAAAATCCTGAAAGGCTCTCTGGTTCAGGGGCAGATGGTTCAACACCACCAATTAAACTGAAAGGAGAATAACATAAGTACAGGTACCCTGGAGGGCAGTCTTGGGGGAAGGGAGAAGAAAGAAAATAATAATTAATGCCATTAGGATCTATTCTTCAGCATCCAATGCCAGGACAGTGATTTCCTCCTCCAGGGTGCTAGCTGGCATTGTTTCTGCTCCATACTCCAAACTTTGGCGAAGGCTGGAATTACTTCTGTCTAAAACAAGGAATGGCTATTGCCCTCCTGCAGTCATCCCAACTGCTAATTATCTGGCTTTCAATATGACTGTCATTCATGGTAGGCAATCAGAGGCATGAATACCCGGAAAATGCATTATGTTCACTGGCCCATGCTAGGTGGAAAAACACTTCTCAACCAGGATATTTTCTTAGCAATTTTGGTTCATTCAGGTAATGTGAGCTCAGGCAAAGCATCCCCTATATCTATGAAGTCTGCCTTTTTGTCCACAAAAGACAACATGTCCTTGCTTGTATTCTGCATTGAAGTATTGATGATGAGCCCCATTAGGGTAGTTGGACATTCAGGAAACCTGTCATTTCAATGCCACATTCCAACACCCCAGCCAATTGTCCTTTGCTGGATGATCATCTTGCTATTTTATGGGCAGTCTTTGGAAGCCAGACCTGCAACTAACCCTTCCTCTAATGGCATCATTAGCCCTGGTGTGCTTCTGTTGCTTTGAAGAGCCCCTAACTGGAGACGGGGAAGCAAACATGATACTTTAAATAGGCATATGTCTAGTACCCTTAGCTCTGAAATGGGATAATAAGGCAAGATTGTTTGCTTTTCATTTGAGTACTTCCTTGAGTCTAAGAAGAATGATTAGATTGTCTTTATTTATCAGTGTACACACTAGTAATACCCAATCACTTTGCTCTGTGGATACATTTGAAAAACAAATAAGATGCTTGCTTTTTGCTCTGCTAAAGAGTAGGTCAATGCTCAATTTTATCAAGAGACAGGGTAACACATGGTGATCATACTAATAGTTGTTGTTGTTAAATCATTCAGTTGCTTTTGACTCTTGATAACCCTGTGGACTAGAGAATGGCCAATCCTGTCCATGGGATTTTCTTGGCAAAGATGCTAGAGTGGTTTGCCATTTCCTCCTCCAATTATAATAATAGCTAACATTTATAATATCTCTACTATGTGCCAGGCATTGTGCTAAGCACTTTTCAAATATTATCTCTTTTTATCCCTTTAACAACCGTGTGAAGTAGGTGCTATTATGATCCCCATTTTACAGTTGAGACCACAAAGTCTCAAGCTAGTAAGAGTCTGAAGCAGGATCCAAAATCAATTCTTCTGACTTCAGGTCCAGCACACAGTCCACTGAGCCACCTGGCTGCTAGCTTCCCATAGTTTATGGATTTTAGTGGAAGAATGTGACCATATGATCATGAGTCTTTGAAATGATCTATTTAATTTTATAATTAAGAATTTTGAGACTGAAAGAAATTCATTAATAAAGAAGGACATTATATTAGTAGAAGTATGTTTCATGAACTAGAATGTCATCCATTTGGCACTGGCTCCTTGGAAGCAGCAGATGTGAGTACAAGATCTGACCCTACTTCTTTTGAGGTTATGGGATACTATGGTTCATAATCTCATAGAACCACAAAGAGATTACTGGCACAAAATCAATGAGTTTATGGTCATAAAAACCATGGCAATTCCCATGATGAAATCTAACCTCTTGTCCTCAATCAATTAATTTACCACCAGTTAATAAGAATCTACTATGCATCAGGAGCGGTGTTTGGTAGTGGGAATATAAAGACAAAAATTAAATAATGTCTGACCTCAAGGAACTTACATTTTAATGGAAAGAAACAGAATGAATATATATGAGGGTATACAAAATGTAGGTAAAAATAAGACAGATTTTAGGGAGATACTGGCAGCTAAGAGGAACTAGGAAAAGTTCCATGAAGGAGCTAGTGTTAGAGATAAGCTTTGAAGTAAAACAAGGATTCTACTAGAGCCATAAATTAAGGATAATGTATAGTCCACATTTAGGAAACATTGTGTGCTATTTTAGCTCTGAGCATGATCATTATCTGTCCATAGTCTCTTCTCTCTGACTTTTGTCTTTCTTTATAAATATACATATATACAAGTACACATACTGATCAGTGATATACATATACACCCACATACAGTAATTGGCAAACTATAGGGGTGTATTTCTGGTTTTTCTTTTGGGAAACAAGAATTTTTCTCCTATCCACTTGTTTTTTTCATTTGAATAGTTGGCCAGTTTTTGTTACACTGCCATGAATGTAGCTAAGAAGGCTTTGTGTAGTTTTTTGGGGACTTGATGCTACTAGCACCAATCATCTGTGAATAGAAGAGCATTGTCTTCAATGTGCCTTTCCTACTGAAGGACTTTGAAATCCAGAATTGCAATACAATTAGGAATTCTTCTGTTGCCCTATGATTCTAAAAAGCATTTACCACTGACCATTTAGACACTTATTTAAGCTCCATATAGAACTAAGTGTCCTAAGTTTCATTAGTGATGTCAAAAATTCTCATTTCTCCACATTCTAATGTTATGTGACTTAATCCCACTCATCATATTAACCATCTTCTATAACTCACTATATATCAGTCACTTGAAAAGCAGAAAAACCTTGTATGGAAAGCTATTGAAATGTGTTATGCAGACCTTCTTCCATGTTCTTAGTTTCCCTCTTTCCCTCATCAATATGCTTTCTCAAGTTTCACATTATTTCTTATGCATTAGCTTCTTTCTCCTTGAACTCTTAACTGCTCATCTCCTCTCTGCTTGGCTGAATTCTATACTCTCTTTCTGCAAATGACTTTTTTTTTTTGACTGTGATACTGAGCCAAAATTCTAATAAGATTCTAAATTGTCTTAGTGAGTTTTCTGCATCAGGCACCATGTTTTGTAATTGTTTTCACATTATATTATTTCAGGGCAACTCTCCACAGCCTCAGGGTTGAATGAATTAATTTAGATCAGGGCTGGCTCTTTGTGTAATAATTTAGTTGTGTCCTATAGGGCACAAAAAAATTTGGCCAGTCCCCAAATAATCTCACATAAAAAACTAAAAGCTAATAGACTCAGAATGTCAAAGATGGAAAAAAAATCAACCCCTTTAAGGAACAGATGTTGAAATTGAGGCCCAGAAGGGTGAAATATCTTACCTCATGTCATACAGTTAGTCTCTTATGTATATTGACATACCTCTTGCCTCAAGAAAGTCTTAGAAATCAAATAGGTTATCTAGGAGGAGAAACACTTCGTAAACAAACTATCATCAGCCATTAGAACCTTTTAATATAATTAGCTTTATCAGGTTACATCCTACAAATTAGAGGGAGTTCTAAATAAGTGAGAACTGAAACCCTAAAGTTTTGATAAAAAGCAGAAAACGGTCTGATTATCAGTTATGATTAAGTAGTTGAATGAGCTCTGTTCTCAAAGTAAAGAAACCTGCTTATGAATGCTGGTTTTGCCATTTGCTAGGTGTGTGACTTTGGGAATTTCTCCTTGACTTTGTTTTTTAACCAATAAAATGTAATAAGTGTAATATAGAATGATGAATAGAGAACTACCATGTAAATGAAGAACTCTATGCTAAATCCTATCTCTGCCACATACTGATTAATGAACTCTGAGGAAACCACTTAACTCTTCACTGTTCTAAATGAATGTAAAGAAAATATTGCCTCATATTAACAGACAATTTCCTCCTCTGGGAATTTCCTATATTAATGAAATCACAGATCCATTTCCTATCCTTAAAATGGGAATATCTCCTTTAAATAGTTGGTTTAAGGATATCTTAAATAGGATACCTTAAAGCACTCTATTCAAATGAGTTGTTTTCTTCTTTTTTCAACTTATATAAAAAGATACCAGCATGAGATTTGGTAGAACAAGAATAAAATAATTAAGGAGAGCACATATTGAAAATGTTGCTTTAATAAACATTTTCCTTCAGTTTTGTCTAATTCCCCAAAGTATATTTGTGATGAAGCTCACTTAATATTTTACCAGATAATTTCTTCTTTCTTGGGTAAAATATGCATTATTAATGAATATGCCAACAAACTCTTTAATTGTTTTCCTCTAAGACTTCATTTCAGGAAATTAAATATGGTAAGAAATGTGGTTTCTGAGTTTTGAGTGCTTTTCAAATAATTACATTTGGCATCAATTCAATTTAAATTTCCCATCAGAATAATTTGTTATTGCTATCATTATCCTTTCTCCAAAGAAGTGAGATTAGTGAGACAAAATCAGAAGCAAAACAGTGCAAAGGAACATCAAGGGATATAGATGATTGTACTATTTCTCTTTGTCTTGAACTGAAGTTGAAAATGCTAAAGGTTGAGGATCCGTCCTCTATGGCTAGAGTTACAGAAAGTAGCTTCTGGTGAGTTGCTATGGAGTTTGGGATAAATAACATGCTGCCCTAAGCCAGAATTGGTTATTGGGATAGGGGATGTTGATCCACAAAGGCCAATTGTTGGAATAAATATAAAATCACAAAATATTCAAATGAGTATTTAAAGGATTGAATGATAAAATGTAATCCAGATTAGGTAGAAAGACTTTGAAATAGTGATGAATAAGATAATAAAATAATGATGAATATGTTTGCCAAAGAGATTCTTCAATTTGCTCATCTTTCTTCAGATGAATTATTTAATTTTGTGGTGTGTGTGTGTGTGTGTGTGTGTGTGTGTGTGTGTGTGTGTGTGTGTGTGTTTTCCCCAGGCCCAATTTTTTGTTGCCTCTAAATTTACTCCAGCTGGACAGCTCCTACCACTATGATTACTTTCCATGGTAACAGCTATCTCTGGCAGTGGACACCAAGTGAAGCAAAATGTTGGCATTTGAATGTAGAAGAAAAGTTGATAGGAGTAATAAAGATTCAACCCAAGACAGAAAACATCAGCTGCTCAATCCCCTGCCTGCATAATAAAAAAATTTCACAGAAAGGAAAAGGAAAAACAAAACAGTTGAATTTCATGCCTAGGAACTGAATGAAGCAACTCAAGAATTAACCAATATCTTAAGTTTTTCAATTTTTGGAGTGGGTATTTTCTGGCCCAAGTTAAACTATACATTTTCAGAATAATAGGAGCATTTTATTTTTCTCCAAATTATGCTAGGGCTGTAATCATGTAACAAATCACCAATATTATAATGACTTTATTTGATACTTGGTATTCCACAAAATAACTCTGATTGTTCTTGCCTCTCACTGTTTTTGTCTTTGTTTCCATAACCCTCCTAATGGCAAGGAGATGTTTAACATTCTGGGGGGTGTCAAAGATTGGGGCTGAGAGGACCAGTTGGAAACAATTTTGGCAGCAAAGGGAACTAAAGTCCTAAAATGTTCCTATTCTGCTTTATTAGTATCATATTTTCAGGAACTTCAGTTTCTAAGCCACATATTTTTTTGTTGTACAAACTCACACATGCCCATTGCAATAGGCACTATCATTGATAAAGTGTCTTGGGTTAGAGCAGTATAATTAAATTTGTAGCAGAAAGGACTCTGGACTAGATAAAGGAAATCTGTGTTCTAGTATTGATTTTATCCTTAACTAGTTGTGGGACTTCAGGCAAGGTTTCACTTTCCTTCTCCATAAAATAAGAGAGTTGACCAAGATGTTGTCTAGAGATTTTCTAACATTTTGTAAAATTACATAGCATTTTAAAAGCTTTAGAATGCATTATCTATTTCACAAGCAGACAGATGGTACTATAGAGAGTAGTATGCCGGCTGCCCTGGGGTGTTAGCATGAGAAACAGGAAGGCCATGGCAAAGCATCTTGAACTCTTAACTCCTAGACCTGAGTTTTACCCACATGACATGCTGCTTCTTTCCTGATAACCACTGAATTATATTTACATAATAAATCAGCTACTCACTCCACTAGATGGCAATCTCTTGAGTGTGAATTATAAACAAGGCATAGAAAAGAATGCCAGTCCAGTGTTTACCACCCACTTAGTATTCTTGCATTATTTCTGTTGGAGATTTTAAAAATGCATGTTCTACAATTCAATTATTCATATAATTTTATCATTTCATTGAAGGGGCTGTAGAGGTCATCTAGTCCAACCCACTTTCCAATTCATGATTCCCTCCTCTACATTCCAAATTCTTCTTCAAACAGACTTTGTTTTGCATATAAGCAAGATTCAATTTTTTAAGAAACAGCTATTTAAAAAGCTTCCCAGTGCATAATGAAAATCCTTTATAATTTCAAATTTTTGATCTAGTCTTATGATTTTATCAATCTTGGGAATTCTTGAGGTGAAGATTTATTTTACCTTTAACCTATAACTCATCCATGAATTACAGTTTTATAAATTTGACTGGGGTACCAAGAGATTTCACAATTTGTCTATCCTGATACAATCATACATGTCAGAGAAAGGAGGACCTGAATCTAGATCTTCCTGGTCTCTATAATAGGATTGCTCAATGCCAAGCTCTTTCTCAGCTTTGCAATTTAAACTGAGAAGACATATCCATTGCTTAGGTTATGCCTTCTGTTGGAAAACAAAAATTCCCTCTTTTCTAGCCAAAGAGAGTTCATTAGTACATGAGAAGCTAAATGTAGATAAGTTTGTATTACATTTTTTTACTAGATTTTTTATTAATTTTTATAATTATAACAATTTTTGGCAGTACATATGCATAGGTAATTTTTTTACAACATTATCTCTTGTACTCTCTTCTGTTCCGAATTTTTCCCCTCCTTCTCTCCTGTATTACATTTAGACTAGTGGGTTTTGTGACCAAAAAGATGGAGGACTAGACTCTCCAATTGCTATGACCTTTCAGATCTGTTCAAAATAGGAATTCTTGCAAGCAATAATGAGTCTCTGAGCCTAAATATGAGAATCAATAATAACACTTATTCTATAGTAATGACTTCAGAGTATTACTGGTATATGTGTTATAATAAACATATAGTACATGCATGCATGTATATGTATATATATTATATAATATATATATTATTTCTAGACATAAGGGATGATAATAATCATTTTCCTTGTTTTGAGCATCAAGATGATTTTCTATTCGTGGCCAGATCTTCATTGAATCAGTCCAACCTTTTTGCCTCAATTTTCTTATTTGCAAAATAAGGCATTGGAGAAGATCTAACATCTCTTCAGATATAAACTCCTTGATAGTATAATCTTAGCCCCAGACATATAGTCCTCCCCAGCAGTGTAAAAAAAAGATTTCCCTTTCTACCTCCATTTTGTGGGATTGATAAACAAAAAGATTTGGTTTAAAGTGATAATGTGCTAATTGGAAAAGAAGATGGCACTTTCACAGGGACATAACCTCTGGATTGGATCTTAAAACTCTGATCAATCTCAATGTAACAGGAAACAGAGTTGAAAGCTTTTCAAGGCTATATGCTCGTGTGTGTGTGTGTGTGTGTGTGTGTGTGTGTGTGTATACATGTCTTTGAAGTCTTCACTGAAAATAATTCATGACTCAATTATGTTGAAAATATGAAACAGCTGTGTACCCCATTTGATGGTGATTTCTAGAGTCTGGTTTAAAAACAGATTTCAAAAAAAGATTTGTTGCTTCCAAAGTATTAATGTCCACATCTTTTTCTTGCAGGATGCTGCCTAGAATGAAATGAAATGGCAAATATTTATTATCACATTCCCCTTTTACTGTTTTAAAGTAAAAAAAAATAGGACAATATGAAAACATTGGTATAAATTAGATCTTTGGAAACGATTTCTGAAACAGGAAACTGATCACATTTCCTAGCGATACTATAATTGTCAGCTATATATGCAAATGACAGAGGACCATAGATTTAGAATTGAAAAGGATATTAAATTATTGCTCTGTAAGAAATGACCAGCAGGATGAATTCAGAAAGGTTTGGAGAGACTTGTATGAACTGATGCTGAGTGAAACGAGCAGAACCAGGAGATCATTATACACTTCAACAACAATACTGTATGAGGACATATTCTGATGGAAGTGGAAATCTTCAACATAAAGAAGATCCAACTCACTTCCACCTGATCAATGATGGACAGAAACCACTACATCCAGAGAAGGAACACTGGGAATTGAATGTAAAATATTAGTACTACTGTCTATCTACCCAGGTTACTTATACCTTTGGAATCCAATACTTAACATGCAACAAGAAAATTGGATTTACACACATATATTGTATCTAGGTTTATACTGTAACACATGTAAAATGTATGGGATTGCCTGTCATCTAGGGGAGGGAGTAGAGGGAGGGAGGGGAAAATCTGGAAAAATGAATACAAGGGATAATGTTATAAAAATTACTCATGCATATGTACTGTCAAAAATTATAATTATAAAATTAATAAAAAAAAGAAAAGGATATTAAAGGCTAAGTGAACTGTATGGGGCACTAGAACTTCAGTCAGGAAGATCTGAGTTCAAATCTAGCATCAAATCTAGATCTTATTAGTTGTGTAATAGACACTTCTTTCTGTCCTAATTTCTTTAATTATAAAACGGAGATAATAATAGTATGTACTTCACAAAGGTGTTGTGAGGATCAGGGGAAGAATATAAGCATCTATTAAGCGCCTCCTATATACTTCTCTTTCAGATATTATTTAATATCTGCCCTCTACAAAAATCCTTAACACAGTGTTTGGTACATAATCATATTCAGTAAATATTTGTTCCCTTTTCTTCCCCTTCCCAATTTTGTTTAATCTTCCCATTTTACAAAAAAAGAAAGATGCTCAGGAAAATTAAGTGATTTTCATCCTTTTTTTTTTTTTTTTTTGAGGCAATTGGGGTTAAGCGACTTGCCCAGAGTCACACAGCTAGGAAGGGTTAAGTGTCTGAGGCCATATTTGAACTTCAGTGCTGATGCTCTGTCTACTGTGCCATTTAGCTGTCCCAAGTGATTTGCTTATGCTCATATAGGTAGCAGAAGTTAAAAGCTGGATTTGAAAATAAACGTCTGATTGCAAGGCCAGCAGCACCCCTTTCACTATTCTATATAGTCTCCTACATACTTAAATCAAAAATCAACATCACTTTGTCTTCCAATAAGCAAATTAAACAATAGCATATAGCTGGATTTTGTTACCTTGCCTGCTTTGTAACTGAAGTAAAATTTTAGCTTTCAGCTTGTCTGTGTTTTCACAATGCAGACTGTATTTCTCAACTGCCCTTCAGGGGATTGTGGCTGGATATCTGACCTAAATCCTGAGGGAGATGAACTCTATTCCAAACCCTAGTTTAGAAAACCCTCACAAAGTACAACTTCTGAATAAAGAGCCCTCTAGATTGGGTTCAAAACCTCTTTCAAGTCCTTGCAAAAATGAATTGTTCTTTAATTCACTTGAGGAGTGGTGCTTGTGGAGATTGATAATAAATGCATAGAATGTTCTGGTTAATAGAGAGTTAACATGGCTGCTCTAGTAAGCAAAATATCTCATTTCCTGACCATTCCTAGTATTTTTCCTGAATCTGATTTGGCAGCGAGAGAAAAACATCATACCAATTTTATTACCTTACTTTTTGAGATGTTGTTATTTGTAGCCAAGAATACACTGATATATGTGATATAGGACTGTTTATTATATAGGATTTTAAAGTTTCTAGAGCACCTTACATTTATTATCTTATCTGAAATTCATAGCGACTCTTGCCAGGCAGATATTATACAGGAAATAAATATCATTCTTTTACAAATATGGAAACAGCCACACAGAAGATATGTGGTTTGCTAAGGGCCCAAAAAGTAGTCTATGAATATGCAGAATTCAAGTACTCTAACCATTGGGCTACCACCTCTAACTTTGTTTAATGGTGGAGTTATCACCTCTGTATCAGAGATTGTGTGGTATTAGCAAAAGTCACATCTCAGACTTGGAATAGTAAAAGGATATTGGTTTTATAATGGAAGTAAGAGTGTGATATAGTGAAAGAATGCTGAGCCTGGAGGCATAGGACCTCAGTTTGAATTCCCAGTCTGTTATTTATTATACATATGGCCTTGGATAAGTCAGTTAAACTTGCTGACTCTCATTGTCCTGCCAAATGAGGGAATTGGATTAGTTGGCAAGATAATCTATGATCCCTTAAGTAATTTTACTTTAAAGATGATAGCTTTACTATGTAGAATTCAAAACTCTAGTGCACACCCACAGCTTTTTGTCATCTTTATTATATCACGATCTCTCTGGTAATCTTATTACCACGCCTGACTTAGTGATGCAGTATCTTTAATGAGATGGATCTCTCCACCAGGCTGGATTTGTGCTAGAATGCTTCTGCTTTTTTCAAGTTGTGGATTCCTAGAAATCAGCTCTAGGGGCTGCTATTCCTCAAAGTTCCTCAGACTATGTGCTCCCTGAGGACAAGATTTGGCTCTATTAAGTCTTCTCTTCCTCAGAGAGGAACTTTGCTAAGGAAGAGCTATTGGTAGCAAGCCATAAAAATGATGAAAAGCCATAATAAGCTGTTGAATAATTTAATCACTTCAGGGCCCCATTTGTAGATGTGCCCTTGTTGCTTTTTTCATTGCACTTCTAACTATGGGGCAAGAAGGCCTCAAGCGAAGGTGCTGGCAATTGTGTTGGCATGTCTCCAGTGAATGTCAGAAGGGATTATTTTAAAGTGCACTGACCGAAGAAAGCCTTGCTAAGATGATGTAAGGTAGGTCTGGTCTCCTTTCTGCAATCCTAATTTTTCATCATGAGTAAATATAGTAGAAAGAGTCTCAAGCTATTCAAAGTTTTCAGTGAATCATGTGCTCAGGGAACTTATCCAGAATCTCAGTCCAGCACTGTCTGGCACAACTTTCTGACCAGTAAACCACACAGACCTAAATTTTCCTAGGAGTCCAATCCAAATAAGATTGCCAAGATTCCCCCTCCTTTCTTTTTCTTGCTTTTTTTCTATATATATATAAAAAATTTAAAGAAGTTCCATGACTGATCCAAGGCCACATAAGAAGTAAAAAGCAGAGTTGGGAGGTGATCCTTACTCTTTCAATTCTAAATCCAGTGATCTATTCTATATGTTACATATCTATGATAATGGATAAATATTGGAGAAATTGTACTCAACAGAATTTGGGAAACTGGTTAGTGCTTTCAATGCTACTA
Organism: Sminthopsis crassicaudata; assembly: GCF_048593235.1. Taxonomy (NCBI): domain Eukaryota; kingdom Metazoa; phylum Chordata; class Mammalia; order Dasyuromorphia; family Dasyuridae; genus Sminthopsis; species Sminthopsis crassicaudata. Next base: position 56,804,414 of record NC_133619.1, on the reverse strand, counting down.
AACTATTTGATGCCACAAAATCTTGTTTTTATAATAACAATATTCTCCCAGTGATATGCGGTAGACCTTTCTCTATTTATTTTCTGAATTTCATTGAAATAGATGGAATTTCAAGGGGAAATCCTGGAACAGATAGAATTACAAACCATTTGAATCAAGGAATGGTACTCTCCAAAGATGGCTAAAGCATAGATTTCTTTGTTTCATGAATGATGGAAAGTTCTGCATTTGTGATGTGATCTCTGGTATCTCCATAAGCATATGTTAAGCACTCAGAGAGGAGATCCTTTCACCTTCTCAGGCCATGAAGCCTTCTTTAGATATTATTTGAGAATGTCCTCACAGGAAGAAGGCAGAGACAAGGGCAGGTTAGCACTGAAACACCCTGAATCCCAAATGATTCTAACAATATGCCTCCTTGCCTTGTGTTTGTACCTCAGGCCAATCATTGAAACCATTGTAACACTTGAGATTAGAATGACTGTTACCAATGCTGCCATGATATATATATATATATATATATATATATATATATATATATATATATATATATATATATATATATATATATATATACATATATATATGTATGTATGTATGTATGTATATATATAGCTAAAAATATCCAAATACCATGATCTCCAAGAATCAAAGAAACGAGTAACCCTAAAGGAAATGGAAAGATGACATTATGGATATTGTTACATACAATGCTCCATTATTGGGAAAAAACCTAAATTAATCATATAGCAAAAATGAGGGTCAAGAGACACCCAGTTGAGATGTTACACTTGAATGTCCAAGAGACAGGAACAATGTTTAGCATATTGTGGAGGTCCACTACAAAGGATTCTTAGAATGATGTGCAAAAATTGTTTTAGATGCGGTCATACATAATTTAAGAGAAACTAACATGTACAAAGTAAAAGTGTCAAAAATCTTCATAGAATGATAATAACTTTTCCTCATTTCATATCCTAACTCTGTTATTTGGAAGGTTGATGGGAAAAATAAAGGGAGTTGCAAAGATTTACATACCATTTTTACTCCATTTTCTTCCATGAAATTAAATTAATCAATGAATGATCTATTAAGTATTATTAACTACTGACTATTTGGCAAGCACTATAATAAATACTTGACATCCAAAGAAAAACCATTAAACAGTCTGTCCTTTGGCTTACATTTGATGAGGGAGATATACACAAGATGTATATAAAGCAGCCAGAAGATTACTTCAAATGAGAAGGTATCAACAATGTAGGTACTTATCAATAAACAGAAAGGTTTCCTCTTGATGACACATATTCCAGAATTTCAAAAGAAGAGCACACTCAAACAACAAATGCTACATGTCATCCTATAGAATTGGAGGAGTTTTCAGATTTCCTTAAAAGAAAGCAACCTAATACAATTTTTAAAAAAACCTTTAAATATACAATCATGAAACCTATCCTCCAATCATGTCTCTCAAATCCATCAGCTGTGTGGTTTCATATCTTTTCTGTTCCTCAGTTTCCTCAACTACATTTTTCCTATGAGTTACTTAATTTGGGCTGCCATGAGAAGAGGTCTATGCAAATATAAAAATGCTATATAGATGTAAATTTTAGTCCATTTTGATAACTTTTGGAGCAACATGTTGCCATAAACTTTATTTTCATGGAAAAACATAATTAAGTGGACCATGTTGCCAAGTTACATTGCTTGAGGAATTTTTCTCTTCTGGGAATTTCCTACTCTTAATAAAATCAGAGACAAAAGCAAGAAACCAGAAGCCAGAAAATGCATTTTTTCCTCTCTTAAGTTCTTGCCAATTCCATCTCTCACTTAAGTTGAGAGCACAGACTAAATCATTCTTTCAATTACTGAGTCAAGTTTTGTGCAAATGTTCAGATTTGAACCCTGGGTTAGATGTAGAAAGGTTGATCATAATCCATAATACATTTGTAGCAGGATTTATATAATCTTCTGACAGCACATCAAAATGTTGATGTACATTTTGCCATCAGTTACAATGCCCTCCTAAGGACAGAGGCAACACAAACTTCTTGTACCTCCACATACATTAAATCCATCCATATTCTCTTATACAGACACGATTTCACCTAATAAAGTAGCTGAGAGTCACATCCCAGCTTCCATAATTAGCCAAACTACATCTATACAATAGGAAGAGAGAAGGTTTCCAAAAAGATAAATCACTATTTCCTACTTTCATTTCTAAAGTTACATACACTGTGCCAAAATGTTTGTGGCAGCTCTTTTTTAGTGGCTAGAAACTGGAAGATGAATGGATGTCCATCAATTGGAGAATGGTTGGGTAAATTATGGTATATGAATGTTATGGAATAGTATTGTTCTGTAAGAAATGACCAACAGGAGGAATACAGACAGGCTTGGAGAGACTTACATCAACTGATGCTGAGTGAAACGAGCAGAACTAGGAGATCATTATACACTTCAACAATGATACTGTATGAGGATGTATTCTGATGGAAGTGGATATCTTCAACATAGAGAAGAGCTAATCCAATTCCAATTGATCAATGATGGACAGAATCAGCAACACCCAGAAAAGGAACACTGGGAAATGAGTGTAAACTGTGAACATTTTTTTTTGTTTTTCTTCCCAGATTATTTTTACCTTCTGAATACAATTCTTCCTTTGCAACAACAATAACAAAATTCGGTTCTGCACATATATATTGTACCTAGGATATACTATAAGATAATTAATATGTATGGGAATGCCTGCCATCTAGGGGAGGGGGTGGAGGGAAGGAGGGGAAAAATTCGAAACAGAAGGGAGTACAAGGGATAATGTTGTAAAAAAAATCACCTATGCATATGTACTGTCAAAAAAAGTTATAATTATAAAATTAATTTTTACAAAAGGAAATAAAAGTAAGATTAATAATTCTATCCCAAAAAATAAAAATAAAGTTACATACACTCTAGAAATACTTTCTTCTGCTTATGACTCCTTCAATGTGACTTAGAACAAGGCGGTTCTATTAAACATAGAAGAAAAATTATTGTTGAGGATAAAAAGGAGATGAAGTTATGGTTGAAATTGTAAAAAAATAATTAGGTTTCTAGGTGGTACAGTAGATGGAATGCTCAACTTAAAGATCTAAGCTTAAATTGAGTATCAGACACTTACTAGCTCTGTTATCCTGAGCAAGTCAATTAACCTCTTTCAGTCAGTTTCCTCATCCATGAAATGGGAATAAATATGGTAACTATTTCCAGAATAGTTTTTTAAAAGGAGATGTTTGCAAACGAGTCTGAAAGCCTTAACGTACTATAGAGGATGTTTCCCCAAATGTCTTAGAAGAGTTTTAAACAATAGCTTAAGACTTTTGGGACAATCTGTATAAATGCTGGTTACCTATAAATAATTGAAAGCAATATTACTATTAAATGTATTAAAATGCTAATTTGCAATTGCTTATTTGTGTGACATGGCATGTGTGACAAAGGCATGGTCTACTACATAGTCCATATATAGAGAACACAACTTACCTCCTCAATGAGATACAACCTTCTTGTATAGGAAAATGTTTGACTTACCACCATCATTAAGAAAGCAAAAATTGTGTGCGTGTGAGTGTATATATGTTTGTATAATATATGTGTGTGCATATAATATAGGTATGTATAAAACATGTATGTGTATATGTGTGTAGGCACATATACACAAATTATACATATATAATATAATGTGCACTGTAGCTATATACACATATATATGCATATATGTGTGTATACACACATATACATTTACATATATTTATGTGTATATACACACACACACACATATAAAACATAGGCAAGAGGAGAAGTCCAGGAGCTTAATGGATAGTGAAATTCACTTAATCAAAGAATCTCCAAGCTGACAGGAAGGTCACAGGTCATCTAGCAGACAATACATGACTGAACAAGAATCCTCTTCTACACCGTATCCAAGCTATCCAATGTCAATACGTATTCCAAACTTGTGTGAAGGACTCCAGTGATGCAGAACATGACATTCTACTCTACTTTTCAGCAGTTTGAATTATTAGGAAGATGTTCCAACCCAATTAGCTTCTCGGTAACTTCTACCTATTTCTCCTTGTTCATCCTTCTTCAACCAAGAAATCCAAATCGAATACCTCTTCCAAGTGACAGCCCTTTAAATACTTAAATGCAACTATCATGTTTCCCCTTCATTTTCTCTTTGCTAAGACAAATGTTCCAAATTTCTTCAAGTTAGCCTTGTATGACAGGAATTTGAGATTCTTTACCATCCTTGTTCCTTCCTCTGGGTGTCGTCCAACTTATCAATATCCTTCCCAAAATGAGACAGCATCCCAGTCTCCCAAAAGTGAACACAATATGCCAGTATGATCTGACTAGCACAGATTACATAGGAACTGCTGTATCTTTATTTCTGCACATTAACTATCTCTTAATGCAGCTAAAATCTCATTTATGTTGGTTACTATATTATTATGTTTCTTCATATTGAGCTTGCAGTCCACTAAAATCCCCACATTTTCTTTCACAGAAACCATTATGTAGCCATTATCAAACTTATAATAAAAAAAACATTTCCCCATAGGTCACACATGACCTAACCAACTATGGTCACCCAAATTCTGATTTTCAGGGACTGAAATGATGAGCTTCATTACCAAGAAAGATTCATTTTAACCACTCTGAAACTGTAGCCTCTGTATTGAAGAAACACATAAAAAGAAGTTTCTAATATGTTATTCTCCTTTTTGATAAAAGATCATTATCATTAACAACTCAAATATCAAACCCAATCGTGGTTTTTCTATTTACAAAGAAGCATGCATTTGTGTAAAGAGTGAAATGCTATTTTTGTAAATTGCTATTATTTATTAATTATGCCAACATAACTTTAATATAATTGCTTGCTATCCAAAGCAGTACTGATCTAATTGATTAACAAATAAAAAAATCAAAACACAAGTTGGTACAACAGACATTCTGACGCCTTCTTGATACTTGTGAATTATTTATGAATTTCTTTGCCAAGATATGTTATTCAATCCAAGTTTTCTCCTTTACTGAACATTAATTCTCCTAATTTTCTTGAAGAAGGATATTTCTGAAAATCTTGTATCTTCTTGAACTTAAATAATTAAGGAAATTTAAGACCGGAGGGGGAGAGAGTTGTGTCAGGGCAAAATGTATATAGATGGGGGTCCCATTCTTGATACTTTCTCTTCTATTCTTAAGATTAAAAAATTATAACCATAATCCCTACTAATAAAACTATTGTTTTTGACACATGGAAATAATATACTAAAAGCCACAATATATTTAAAATATACACATCACAAAATGTTTTAGAGAGTTTTTTACATTTCAGTCAAGGCAATAATGTGTTCTAATACCTCAAATCTGAGCTTCTCGAATCCCTTCTCCATCATTCTCCTTTTTTTCTTTTCATTTTACTGTTTTTTTTAATTGAAGCTTTTTATTTTCAAAACATAAGCAAGGATAAATCTTCACCCTTGTGTTATAATTTCTCTCTCCTCCCTCTACTCCCTCTCCTAGATGGCAAGTTATACATGTTAAAAATGGTATCCTTTGTTCCTGGCACATACTTAAAGACTTCTCAAATGACTAACTGAAAGTAGGATGAATGCAAATAAAAAACTCCATTTCTTGTTCTTTTCTTGAGGAAGTAAATGATGACAGTTAACGTTTTCAGCTCTAGAATCCAAGGAGTCTAAATAGAATTTGAGCTTCCCCTCCTCTGCTTTATAAAATTCTGGCCTTTAACCTGGAAATCAGCTGACTAGCTTTGTATATCTTTTAATCAGATTAACATTTAGACAGCATCCTGGAGAAACAGATTAATATCAATATCACAACCCATTTTATAGTGGAACAAGATATTAAATACTTAGCAGGACCATACAGTAAGAGGGTCAGGAGAACAAAAAACAGACCAAAGAGGTACAAGTCCTTCATTCTATAATCTGTGTCATATCCTGCTCAGCTTTTCATGATCTCAAATTGATATGCGGAACAAAAATCCCTCTTTTTAAAAGCAAATGTTCTCCCAGAATGCTGCAGGGTTGCAAATCATTGAGCACAAGTTTCTGAGGAAACAGAAGTCATGGGTAAGTAGACAGAAGACCGGAGCTTAAATTTGGACTCATGTATTTATTAGCTATGTGACTCTGCATAAGTCACTTAATCTGTCTACTTAGGTTCCTCATCTATACAATGGGGATAAAAATAATATCCTCATCTCAAAGTTTTTGTGAGGATAAAATAAGATAATGTTTGTAAAGCACATTGCAAACCTTAAAGTGCTACATAAATGCTAACTATTGTTATTATTAGCATTATTATATACAGTAAGCAACATAAAGGATATGATATAAAACAGACCTGTTATTTAATTGGTGTGCAAATTATTGGTGCCACTAAACCACATGTAAGGATCCTTGTGGGCTGCATATTGACTTAGTTTTCAAATATAATGCTACCTGTGTGTTATTGTATCTTTATTTTGTTAAATATTTCCCAATTATATTTTACTTTGGTTCCAGGGAACTTGGGAGTGTTGCAACAAAGTATTTGATACCTCTGACTTTAGAGCACTAAGAGGCTATTAACCTTACCCACCAAACAGGGGGAGGAACAGAAGATCACACAAATACTATGTGTCACAGATAGGACTTGAACCCAAATCTTTCTGGATCCACTTTATCAGACTGCTTCTTTTTGGCATAAAAAGATATCATTGAGAAAATGATTGATCGACCAAGGAAGTGAACTGGTCATATGATGAGATGGAGAAATAACAGATGGCCAGCCCAGCTGCTTCACTGGTCTCCTTAACATGGGAAAAAAGACCTAGAGAATAGCTTTCAGCATGTTGAACAGATCCTTTGTGGTGGGTCTTTGGAAAAACATGGATAAAATCACATGAGATAATAAGATATGAATAAGTTGTGATTTTCACCAAAGAAGAATATGCAAACTGACAAGACCACATCCATTGCACTGTTGTTGTTATTATTAGTAGCAATAGCAGCAACAACAACCAACATCCTCAGCAGCAGCAGCAACAGCAGTAGTAGCAGTAGCAATAGCACTAGTAGCAATAATAGTAATGATAGGAATAATAGTGGTAGTAATCGCTGCAGTCAGCTCACATTCAGTGAAGGAATCTCCTTGACTCCAAACATCATTCATCAGTATGTCAACATTAGTCCACTATTAAGCTCATGGGATTTAGATCTATTTAAAACTCTAATATTTATTGAGTATAATTCAGCTATTACTAAATATCTGGAAGTATGGTTTTATGGAGAGCAAACAATAATTGGCACATAGTAGGTACTAAAGGTGTTTGTGTATGTATGTATGTATGTTATATATCCCCCTTCACTTCCCCTAATGGTAGTTTTATTTTTTTAAATCCGTAATCAGGTTACTTAGCACTGAGTTCATACTACCCAGAGTCTCCTATGTATAGTCTGCATAGTCTGGATCCTCAAATTTCTGTTTTGTTTACCAAGCTCAGGAGAAAAATCCTATCTTTCTAAACAAATCTCAAAGGGAAACAAGAGCTGGAAATTTCTTCAACATCTCATGTGCCCTCGCATGAATCACATGGTAGTCACCTCCATGCTGTCAACAGCCTTACATTTTGACCCTTCTGTGGGCTAAAGGTTAGAGAAAAACTGAGGTTTGCAAACTCTTGCAGTTGTTTTCTAATTCCCAGTGAACATATATGTATAGGCTATGTTTAAATTAAAAGTAGGGACTGAATTTTGAGTTGGCCAACTGAGACCTAAAGCATCTGGTTCAAAGCCAGACAACCTGAGGGCAATTCAAACAATGCCAAACAGCAACAGGGATTATAAACCTCAAAAATGTCCACATGCCTGGAAATTTCTTGGAAAAGGTTTGGGGAAGCACAGATGGCAGAACAGGGATGGCAAGGCAAGTCTACCTCTTTCTTTCAGAGAAATCACTCTCTGGAAGCTTTCTCAGGAGAATGCCAAAAAGTACCTTATGGCATGACGAACACTTTAGGCTTTGGGCATATAATGATGTGAAATGCAAAATTATGCATGGGCCAATCTAAGCCACCATGCACAAGGGAATGTTCCACAGGTTCCAAAATTCTCTGGGGTGTGTTGAAGCCCTGTCTAATAGGAGAATGAGAGAAAGAAAAGAAGCCTGGATTTCTGCTTTGTTCTGTACAGGGTCGCAGAGCAAGAGTTCTTAACCTTGGATCCACTGATCTCTTGTGGCTCTATGAATAGATTTCAGGGGTTCTGTGAATTTAAAAAAGGGAAAATCTTTATTTTCACCAACTTTTAAAATAAACATCACTTCCTCCAATTATTTAAAAACATTTTTCTTAGAAGGGGTCTATAGGTTTAACCAGATTAGCTAAAGGGGCCCATCACACACACACACACACACACACACACACACACACACACACGTTAAGATTTGTGAGGATGAGGGACAGATCCCTTCTCTTGCATTCTAAATTTTATATACCTGTACTCTTATTAACCATTGTTAAGCTAATGGGCTGAAGCAGACAGTGGGCTAGGAGAGAGACATGGAATCTGCTATTTATGCAGAAAAAAAGTTGTTACTCATTTCTTGTATTGTGGTAGGGAATAAGGATATTGGGAATAGCCTTCTAACTGGCCTCCTTGCATCCTGTTTCCCATCTCTTCAATCCATCTTCCTTATAACTATTCCTAAAGCAAGGCTCCATATGTCTTTACCTCTTCCTCTTAATAATCATTTAAAGCTCACTTTAAGCATCATCTCTTAAAAGAAGCCTTTTCCAATGTCTCCAGTTGTTTGTGCTTCTCTTACTTTTCAAAGTAATTTTGATTTTGGTACATAATTTATATTTACACACCTCTCTCTCTCTCTCTCTCTCTCTCTCTCTCTCTCTCTCTCTCTCTCTCTCTCTCTCTCTCTCTCTCATCTCTCTCTTTCTCTGTATGTATGACCCTGGGTAACTCATAACCTCAATTGACTCAAATAAATAAATAAAATAAGTAAATTAATAAATTAACTCAGAGGAAAATTAATTGCAATTCCATTTTTTTTGGTAAAGTGTCTTATTTGCTTCTCAAAACATTCTTGCTACTTAAAGGCAGAGACCATCTTTTATCTTTTCTTGGACCTCCAGAGCTTAGTATAATGCCTGGGACATAGTAGGGGCTTAATAAATGTTTACTGAATGAATGGAAACTGAACATTGCAAGTATCATTATTCCTGTTTTACTCAGAAGGGTTAAACATAATTCCCAGGGTTATTTGGGCTAATTATCAGTAATGGTGTGATTGGAAAATATATCTCTTACCTCTGAGTAACATCCATTTCCCATTACACCATGTTGTCCAATGTCTGCCAATTCTTGTCAATCATACTGGACAGGCAAATGCAACAACTTCCAGGGAATCACAGAGAAAAGCTATTTAACCTAAAACTTTTTTTACTGCTGCCTTAATTCCAAAGATTAGTAGTAGTAGTAAAGGACAATTGAGAATTGCTCAGTAGGGACAAGCAGGATCAATATTTCCAATGATGACCTAACCTAAATAATTGGAATAAAGGGTATGTATATTTGTGTGTATGTAATTGAGGAAGTGAGTGACTAGAAAAGGTAGCAGAACAGTAAAATGGTGAGAGTAAGAGATGCTTGGGGAACAGCCAGTGAGTTCTACTGAGATCTATTAAATATATAAAAAAGCTAAAATAGTATCTCTTAAACAGTAGATGAATCCTGAGTGGGGAGATTATTTGAAACATGGATCAAGATCATAAAAAAGAATTAGGAATGAATGTGTCACAAATTGCTCGGATGGAAGAAAGAGTCACATCAAAGAGGTCAAGGATTCATTAAATAATTAAAAGAAAGACTTGAGTAACCATTGTGGAGAAGTCAATAGAGTGGAACTGGAAGACTTTTATGTTATTATGGATTTGTAGTATCTTGGCTAATATTTATGACCACCATGCCTCCTCTACTATGCACTCACCTACAATGTGAATAGCTAGAGACATAATGGTAAAAGTTCCTTAAAGCAAGGCTGATTGTTTTCTTTTAACTAGCTCTGGCTTAAAATGTGGAAAGGATGAAAGGAAGGGAAGGAAGCAACTCTTTTGAAAGGAACTGATATTTGCAAGCATAGAAGAAAAATAAGTATAGAAGAGGGATAACACAGATTGAAATTGAAATGTCACATGGTGCTTACTGAATGCAAAGGGAGGTTGGTTAAAAACATCATTACAGAAGGATTTTTGAAGACCAGAATGCCTGATATGATTTGAAACAAATGGTAAAAGTATTTCACAGTCCACTTCCTTTGCCTCTCCAAGAGCTTCTTTTTTGCTTGTAACTCCCCCTGCCTTTTGATTTCTGTTTCAGATTATCTTTTTCTCTGCTTATCTCTCCCAATAGCCTTCATTTTTGCAATATCTTTTGGTTCGATGATTTTTTCATTTAGTTTCATTTTTTAAACGACTTATTCACCCCATGTACCTTGGACTTAATAGTCTTCTTTTGTTGTTACCTTAGCTGTAGGAGGCTAGAATAGCCAACTATATCCTCAAATTCACTTTTATAAAGAATTAAAAACAAATTCTATACAAACTGCATTGCCACTTATTGAAGTTACTACCTGAATTTCTGAAATATCAGCATAAAACATGTACTTATTTCCATGCTGTGAAGGGAGGGAAAAACTTTCTTTGCAAAATGGAAGTGAACCATTGATCTTGATGAGCAACTAAGAAATATGCTTATGTCTCAAGTTGAGCTCAGGAAACCCTTTTATTTGAGAAAATAAAATACGATCTAATATTTACTTGATGTTAGTCATGATGTCCCAGAACATCAGAATTGAAAGGCACCTCAATGGCTAGCTAGTCTAAATTTTATTCTCTACAATATACCATACCAAAGGTAATTTAATCATGTCCAAAGACTTTCAATGTTTTTATCAATCTAACTTTAATTCTAATTACAAAAAGATTGATTTGGCACAGACTATGTGGTAGGCAGAATAGTAGGTATTGGCTATATAAAGAAAAAAAAAGTTCCTGCTTTCAGGAAGCTTACATTATTATGGAAAGAGTAAACTATAACACATAGATTATAAGGTTTATAGATTATAAATTAGAGATTTTAGATTTTCCACCTCATAATATGGAATTATAGTACTTAAATACTTCATAGATTATAGAAAAATAGACAAAAGATATGGCAAATCATTCACAAAAGAAGAATATCAAATGATTGATGGTACTACCAAAAAACTGTTCCAAGTTACTAATAAGATAAATACAAATAGAAACATCAGAAGTTTGACTGCAAATCACCAAATTGGCAATGGTGCTAAAATAAGAATAGTCAATAGTGAAAGAGTTATGGAAACACATGGCTAGCATACTATTGGTGGAGATGTGAGTTGATGCTTCATCTCTGGAAAGAATTTCAGAATTTTATTGACAAGAATTTATTTTTTTAAGAATTTTTTTATTAAATCTTTTTATTTTCAAAATATATGCAGGGATAATTTTTCAATATTGATCCCTGCAAAACTTTGTGTTCCAAATTTTCTCCCCTTTCCCCTCACCCTACCCCCTAGATGGCAAGCAATCCAATATATGTTAAACATGTTAAAATATAGGTTAAATCCAATATATGCATACATGTTTGTACAATTATCTTACTGCACAAGAAAAATCAGATCAAAAAGGGAAAAAAAGTGAGAAAGAAAACAAAATACAAGCAAACAACAACAAAAAGAGTGAAAATGGTATGTTGTGATGTACCCTCAGTTCCCACAGTCCTCTCTATGGGTGTAGATGGCTCTCTTTATCACAAGATCATTGGAAATGGCCTGAATAATCTCATTGTTGAAAAGAGCCATGTCCGTCAGAATTGATCATCTTCAACAATAATTTATTAAGTGATTACATTGTGCCATGTGCTCTCATTTAGTACCTGTTACATCAGTTGGGGCCTTACATCCTTAGGTCTTCTCCCCATGATAGAGTCCTTTCTTTCTTCCCTTTTTCTATCTTTTTTCCATTTTTGTGTGCTCTCCTCCCTCACTAGATTATAAATTTCTTGAAGACAGGGATTGTCTTTGTGTTTATTTGGATTTCCATCCCCAGAACTTTGCACAATGCCTGGCATATGGTAGATGCTTAATAAAGGTTTATTGATAAATTGACAAGAATTGTAAACAGTGGAGACACAAGGGCAAAAAAATCATAATCCCTGTCTTCTAGAAACCCACATTTTAATAAGGGAAATAACACGTAATTATTTACATGTGAGATATACATGGAATAGAGGGTAGATAATATCAGAAGGAAGGCAATTGAGAATGAGGAGAATGGAAAACAAAGAAAGAACTCTTAAAGAAGGTGAGATTTAAATTGAGTCCTGAAGGAAACCAGGAAATAGTGAAAAGATAGTCTAGGCCTGGGAGGCAACCAAGACAAAGGCACAGAGATAGGAGATGATTTGTGAAGAACAGCAAATAGTCCGGTGTGAGTGGATTGATTACACAGTATGTGGATGGGAATAAAGGATAGGAAGACTGATAAGATAGGAAGGGGCCAAGCTGTGGAAAAACTTAAATGATAAACATAGTCTTTTGTATTAAATCTTGGAAATCATAAAGAGCTGCAGAAATTATTGAGTTAAAGAGTAACATTATCAGATCAGTGATTTAGGAAAATCAATTTGCCAGCTATAATGCAGTTGAAAGATGTATTAGAGTAAGGAGAGAATCCGAAATATTTATAACTGTATTTCTTAGAGTAGTAAAGGATTGGGAACAAAGTAGATGCCAATGGATTAAGTATGGCTAAACAAATATGGTACATGAATATAACAGCTATTATCACTATGCTTCAAGAAACAAAGAATATGATGAACATAGAGTCTTGGGAAATATCTATAAATTAATACAAAGTGGAGTGAGTAGGACCAGAAAAACAATACAATTATAGAAGGAACAATGGTAGTCAGAATATAAGGTTTATAAATTAACTCACCTATACTGCTTTATATCATCCTGACAATAACTCTGTCAGGTAGGTGCTTTTATTGTTGCTTTTATTATCCCTATTTTTACAGATGAGCAAACTGAAGGCAAAACAGATTTAAGTAGCTTGCTCAGGCAATTAGTGTGTCAGGTGATATTTAAACACATTTTCCTAACTTCAAGTCTAGTACTCTATCCCTCTATCTACTGAACCATGGCTTTGTTTTCCTAGTTGCCAAGATATGAAAAAAGAACAAAATAAGAATAGAAAATGAATCCTTCAGAAAATTAAAATGAATCCTAGAAAATTATAAAGATGAAGCTTGGCCTCAGAGAAGAGCCCTGAGAACTAATTCTCTACATTCTTTATAGATGTGGAAGACTACAGGGTATGTATCACTGCACATGATATCAGATCTTTTAATGTATTAGTTTTGCTGAACTGTTTAAAATTATTGTTTGTCATAAATGATAGATGTCTAACACAATATTTGGAAATGTAGTTCCTATAAAACAAAATATATCAGTAAATGTATTTTAAAACCCTGCAAATTGGAATATGTCAAGTAAATTTACACAAAATAGTGATAACTGCTCACCTTTACGCAGAATTTTTCATTTGTAAAATGCTCTTTTTCTAATACAAACTGGTTTCTATTATTCATCATGGAATTTCTAATTGTAAAGTCCTAATTGAACTGAAGGAAAGGAAAGAAAAACAGAAAGAACACAAAACATTGTTTTCAAAGTGGCAATTAGGATCTATGAAGGAAGGATAAATACATAATTGGCTCTAAAAAATCCTAGTTAGGAAAATTTGCTTGAATAAGGAGAATCTGATAATTTTGATAAATATTTTAATATCATGTTAAATTTTCTGACTGGAATTTCCACTTTTTAATGGAAATTAACTCTAATATCAATAAACAGGTAAGAATTAAGCTCCATTAGAAAAGGTCAATTGATATGTCTAAGGATATCCAAGAAGAATGAGATAGATTTTTTTGTCTTCTCCAAAGTAACACAGTATAAAATCTGAAAGTGTAATTTGAATTAATAACGACATTTTATTCAGATGGAATCTTACTTCAATGATGCATTATTCTTATTATTTTTTTTCTGAGCCTTTGATTTTATATTTATGGGGAGGCCCCAGTATAAGTACTCTCCTCTGATGGAGATCAGCATCTGTCTGCAACCTAGAGAGGTTGATTGCTACACTGAAAGGTTGTCAGTTGCCCAGGGGGTCACACAGTCAGCAAATTCCAGAACTTGAACCTGTCTTTTTGATCCAAAGTTTAACCACCTAGAGACTCTTGGCAAGGTTGTCTCAGTACCAAATCATCTATGAGTAATGCACTAAATTTAGGTGACCTGCCAATCAAAATATTTAAGAGAAAAGGGCTTTATTTGAGATTTAAACTGTTTGGTCTCAAAAATTTTGTCTGAACTCACTAGATTACCATGTCTGATTGAATGTCTATTTCCCTTTTATTTAATAAAACTGGTCTTAAAGAATAAAGAATAAAATATTTTCCCCCAAATTAAACAAATTATACAAAATGATTCCAGTAGGGGGAAATTTTTCATGTTTATCTGAGCTCTCAATTAAACAACTTCATTAAAACACTGTGTAGGTGGCAGAAATAACCATGTAGTTCATTTAAATGATCCTCTTAAAGTAGTAGAAAAATGACAGTAATTTGTATTCATTTCTTCCCTGAAAACACTCACAATAAGCTCAATAGATTTTAAATTCATTTATTTCTCATAAAAAATATCACTCCATTGCAGCTTCAAAGTGCTAGGAGGTAAGATTAAAACCCATCATATAAGCTAATGTGTAATATCACTTTTCTCTGAATGATTCGTTTGGGTACAGAATACATGAGATTTGACCAGTGCCATATTAAAATCTGTATACTGAATAATCATGCAGTAATG
Source organism: Sminthopsis crassicaudata (assembly GCF_048593235.1). Taxonomy (NCBI): domain Eukaryota; kingdom Metazoa; phylum Chordata; class Mammalia; order Dasyuromorphia; family Dasyuridae; genus Sminthopsis; species Sminthopsis crassicaudata. Next base: position 56,789,384 of record NC_133619.1, on the reverse strand, counting down.
GACTTCCTTCACATTTACCACAAGCTTGCTTGTTTCAACTTTATAATTGCCTTTCAACTGTGAACTCAAAAAGTTACTAAAGAAACTTACTCCTACATCTTATACCAGTCCCTCCAATTGTGTTCTGGAAACCAATCGATTACACTAGTACAGCAATTTTTAACTTCTCTTTCTTTATTTCTGTTTCTGTATTTTCACGAAATTATTGTGTATTTCTTCTTTTTTTGCATTTATCTTATTCTTCTATTTCTATATCATCTATGATTTTGTAAAAACCTGGTAAATTCCAGAAAGTGAAAGATTAAAATTATGTAGTATGTATGCTGAACTTCCCCAACACCAGAAAATGAAGAATTATATTGCTAAGTCCTGTACCTTTGATAAGTAGATTGTAAGGAATTTACAGAGAATATTTACAGGGAAAAGGAAATGATTTATTTTTGTCACTATATCTCTAGCACATGCCTCCCAAGTAGAAAGCACTTGATAAATGAATTAGAACAAATTATTCTAGCCACCAATGTAGAAGGGAGTTCAAAGTCATTTTTATTTTAATGTAAACTTAGGATTCTTCTTAAACCAATTCTCTAATTTTTCTTAGTTTTAGTCTTAGTCTTAGACTCAGCTATGTGATAGATATTTTTAGAAAAAAAGTAACATAGGTCAGGGATATTTAAGTGAAAAATCTTGTCTATTCAAAATAAGAAAATGAAAATAGGATTGTTAAGTCAAAATCTGAGCTATGTTGGCTAAATACAATATAAAAATAATTGAGGACACAGCAAACCATGTTTATCTCCCCTGTTAATAAAACGTTGTTAACTTAGCGTAATTAATTATTAAATAAGAACACAGAAAAGAGGGTGATTTTACTTCCCTACATCATGATTATCCTATTACATTATTTTGTAGGCTCCTCTCAATTCCTGTCCTTATTGAATGTGACATATATGAAAACCAACCTCTGCCAATGTAACTATATAACCTTCAAAGACAGTGATACATTTCTGTTTCTATAAACAATGCATGAGCCTCACTCACTACCTTGCATTATCCAATACTCTCAAAGCACTTTGCCAAGAAGAGGTTATCAGTGGTCATGTTTTACAAGAAGGTAACAATTAGGAAGGGATTAAGGTGCTCTGGCTCTCCTGACTCCTAGCTCAGTTTTCTTTCCATTATAGTCCTGGCAAGTTGTGATATTTGGGTCCATCATTTCCTCTGAGCTGCAGAAAGAATCAAGCAAGCTAGATGACAGAGAATTACCTGGACAAAATCTTGCTTCTGATAATATATTCCAGAGCCAAATTCCCTAGTTCCAGGGTTAGCCATTTACCTTGTGTATTAGAGAAGCTGATTCAAGACCTTTTAGAGACAATGAGGGAATGGAATTTTTCTGGAAGGCAACAAATAATACTGGAGCTTTGGAGCCACCAAAGAATTCCTGAATAACATACCGCTTCCTTGGAAGCAGCCATTAGCACCTAGTATCTCTGAAAAGTTGCTTAGCAAGGCAAATGCTTTGCTCAAAGAGATTTTAATATACAATGAATAATAAAAATATATAGCATTTAAGGGTTTGCCAAATGCTTTATATATATATGCATATATATATATTTATATGTGTGTATATCTCCTTTGATTTTCACAACAATCTTCTCAGTAGGTATAAAAATCTGAGAACAAGAGAGATTGAGTGATTTACCTTGGATCACATAGCTGGTAAGTGACTAAGGCAGGATTCACCCTAAGGTCTTACTGATTTCCCAGGCCAGTACTCTATACTTCATGTCACCTTTTTTATTTCCTCTGAAGGTCCATACCTTCAAAATTTCTAATGTTTTAAAGTTTTTAATTTATATTAATTTATACTTGTTTTTTTGCAAATTTTTATAAAATATATTTATATTTAATTCATACATAATAATAAGTTTAAGTATTTTAAGTTTTAAATAGTTGGGTATTCCATTTCAATTTCCTTATCCAAAAGATAAAATGATGTAAAATGATAGAGCTAGACTGAGGAACATTAGAGTTTTCACAGCTGGGGTTCTGATATTCCATGATTTCTAGCAAAGTAGTTCTCTGTTTTAATCTAACTGGTTCAAGGAGTGGATTGTAAAGCTCCCTCTATTTAGGGACTTTTGAGATAATTAGTCAACAGCCCTCACTGGGGGGCTAGTATCTTCTCATCTCACTGTCCATCTTGCATCTAGGGGATCTTGGTTTTGCTACCAGATTGTTTATGAATATATGACTGTGACAGCTCCATAAGATGATCAGAAGGGTCATCTCCTTAGTTTGCCTCAGTACATTGCAGCTGATAAGCTCAATCAAGAGTTGTGTTGGTTGTATGTGGACATGTCAATGTCATTGACTTAAGTCAATCTAGGTTGACACATTTGTTGAACACCTACTATGCTTGGGGCAGCATTTGAGGGACATCCTGTGAAGTATAGAAGGAATTTCAATTTAGTAATTATTTACCATGATCAACATGGAAGTAGATGAATGCAAAGCTTTTCAATGCTCCAGGTGCCAAAAATCTAGCTGGAGATCCAAGACATAATCATAAGCTGTTAAACATCATTGGAAAAGTCAAATAACAATGAAAGAAATGAATGTTAGTGGAAAAAATAAATGAAACAGGCAAATTATTAACAATTAAGTTGATACGTAGCCCAGTTCAGGGTACATTGTGTATACTTGATAAATATTTGTTGTATGGGTAAATGGATGAATTAAGGAATGAATGAGTGAGTGAGAGTAAAAATTGGATTGCAAGTAAGAATAAGCTATTTTTCACTTTCTCATTTATAAAATGAAAAGTGTGAGCTAAATTCTCTACAAGATATCTTCCAGTACTAAATCTTCTAAATCTTATGATCTTAAAACTCATTCAGAGGAGAGAGATGATCCAGGAAAAATCAGATTGGGAAAGCCAGACTTGAGCTGGCTTCATTTCAGATTGAAGTAAATATTAAGAGGAAGATAATGCAAGGAAGAAAGTGAAAGATGAATTCAATGAGTAAAGCAGATGAGTGATGCTAAGAATACATGAAGTCTAACATACACATTAGTATTTCTGACTTCATCCTGAAGGTATTAGGAAGTCATTAAAGGTTTATGATCATAGAAGTGATATAATTATGGAAGAGTTTTAAGAATATTGCCCTGGAGACAGTGTTCAAAATGGGTTGAACAAAGAAGAGATACATGGCAAAGAGACTAGTCACAGCTAAGTTACAGATAAGACAGTCTTAAACTTGAGTGAGCTAAATCAGAATGACTATAAAGTGAAGAGTCCAGATGTATCATCAAAGAAAAATCCATAAGATCTTAGTAACTGGATGGATATTGTAAGAGATAGAGGATGAGAGAAGAAAATCAACGATGCTTCAAGTCTTGGTCACTGGAAGACTAATGGCTCCATTACCTGAAATAAGGATGTTAGGATGGAGAACTATTTTGCTGAGGAATGATGAAGACTTTCGTTCTAGATTGTCAGTTCTTATGATATAGAAACTATATATGCTTAGCTCATTCTATCTAGCACCCAGCAAAATTCTAATGCATTTTCTGATAATAATAAGTATTTAATCCCCCATAAGAAACTCTAATTTAATTAAAATAATGAAAATATTTTGCTGCATAGATGAAAAATAGCACAAATGATTTTCATTTGAAATAACTAGGGATCAAAATTAAACCTTTTTCCATTACTTCATTTTCTTGGCAGTTTAAAAAAAAACTCTTTGTTGATGTTGTTCTTTTAAACAACACAATCACTTCTCAGTAATTGTCTCCTTATTAAATCTTCCCTTATAATAAGGAAAAACAGGTAAACAAAAATTGATAGCAACTTCTGACAATGCAACCAATTTTCTGTACTTTAAATCTACTACTACTTAATGGAAAGAAAAGGCATTTCATTATAGCATCCTTGGCTTCTCTCAAGAATCATGCACCATCTCCTAAGGAAATCTTCCCTTAGTTGTTAATATCCTCTTGTTTTTCCTTATGTGTATTTAACATTGTAGATTTCTTTAAGTGCAAATCTAACTAACTCTCTCCCTTACTCAATGGACCCCTGTCATATATTATTTCTCTTCTAATAGAATGTAAACTCTTTGAGAATAAGCCTTTTACCATTTTTTGTTTTCGTATAATCAATTTCTAATATAGTTCTTAGCACATGATAGGTATTTAATTAATACCAGCTGATGAATTGATTGCTTTTTTATTGTTCCCCTTTTTGTATTTAATTGTGTCTTTAAGATTTCCTACCATTGGGCAGTAGACTATACGCTTCCTGAAGGAAGGAACTGTGTAGTTTTTATATCTTTTATCTCCAGTCCATAGCAAAAGGCCTTGAATACAGCCTGCACTGATAAATATTTGGTTAACTGAATTTAGAATACATTTACAAAATTTCTTCTCTTTAAAATTCTGTCATGAAAAGTATTTTCTTTAGGAGAGCTGCCAATTTTCCTAATGTATTTCCTTGTTATGTTTGAATTACTTTCTTATTTTAGCAAGACCAAAAAAGGGACTTTGATGGTTTTTTCACATTGCATGCTGATAATTTGTTGTTGATTTTTAAAAGATTGATTTAATTAGTACAGCAGCAATAACAACAATAAAAAGGAGAACAAAAGGCTACTTGTTCAGGTGATAACCATAACAAGTTGGAGGTACAATCCTGTAGAAATGGACAAAGTTCAACCTGTTATCATCAGATTTGAAGCAGGATTTGTGGAACAAATATATGCATGTCTCTTAATGACCTAAATTGCCATATATTACTTGTCAATCTTCAAAGGACTTCACTGATATGAGCTGCCACAAGTTTGAAGTTATCAGTATAAAATCAGTTCATCTTAGCAGAGTTAGCTATTTGAGAAGCAGTAGTGAGAACAGAATAGACAAGTTTTTTTTTTTAACTCATGTAAGTATTGCACATCAGATTTTTAAGAAGAAATAGTTGGGGAATGTTGTTTAATAACCTCTCTGTCATTCAGAGGCACAAACTAAGTAAAAACACCTTTAACTAAAGAATTCTGGGCAAACAGAGATTTTTCATTCACTATAAGACACACACATTTGATATATGAAAGGAAAAATGTCTATTATACAAAAACACTCAGACTTCAATATTTCCCCCCAATTTTGGAAACTTCAACACAGATGCTATATCCTGGTGTGGAATTTCAGTGACTAAGCAGATTTTTATGTCTCCTTCAATAGAAAGAAACTTAGAAGTAAGAAGAAGTGTCCTATAATTCACACCAGAGAGAATCTTAAGGAATTTGAAGTAGAAAAAAGGTAAAACAGGTGACAACTAACAGCATATCTAAAACAACTCTATTCTAAAGACAATTTCCCCAAAAAGGATCAAGGATCAATAAATAAGAAACTTGATCATAATTTTATTAAAGGATTCACTCCTTATTCTGAAAACACTCATGATTAAAGAGAAAAACTGTTCATTTTTAAATCACCAAATCATAATTAAAAATTCATTTGAAGCTATGCTATACGTAATGATAAAACTGACCACCTTCAGGATTTTACATTGCTGCAACACAAATAATTAAATTTCTATTTATTTATTCCTTAAAACTCAAAGCACAAAATAAAAAGCATTTAATTATCTCCCACTTTGAAATGTTTTTTCTGAATGACAGTTAAACATAGGTTTTAGAAAGCTAAACAGAGGATAGTTTCCAATAGTCCACAGGTATAATCTAATTGGATAACAGACAGATTCCAACTGGGTTAAACAAGTTTCTGAATACTACTCAAACTGTCATTCACAGGAACCAATCATCCAGACTATACTTCTTGCATCTACAGAAAACCAAACCAAACCAGAACAATACACCCAACAACTTCAACCATTTATTCCATAGATAGGAACAATTAAGTGATCTGAAGCCAAAGAGTGAAGTATACTCTACCATGATGATGAGGGTCCTGGGTCTGCTTATTTCGTCCTCACTATCCAGAGGCAGAATTTCATGTGATGGCTCTTCTTGGCGTCGCCGGCAAATGTGTGGACAGTTCCTCTGTACCACAGAACGAAAGGCTTGTAATAGAACAATACTGGCAGCGCAGCCCATCGCTGCATCCTGGAGCCTACAAAATAACTTCTATGTTTATGCTATGTTTGAAAAAAAAAAAAAAAAACAACAGTGGCTCCTTGTCCCTGCAAACAGCCTACATTGCAGCTGCAGCCAGCCAGCTCTCCAATCGCTTCCTTGGGTCCTGATCATCTGATCACAACTGAGTAGCTTGGATGCAGAGATAGGAAAGATTTGATCCACTGAAATGAAACACACTCAGAAATATGAGTGCGTTTTGCTGGGAGAGTGTTTCCTCAACTCACTCAGGAGACTAGGCTTCCTGTACATTATGAAGATGGATTATAAATCTCAAGTTCATGGATCTCAACATATTACAATCTCCTCCCCTCCCAATAAAAGTCTGGCTCCAAGATAACAAATGTGTATAGAAAAGTGAGAAGGACTGACACCAATAATAAGACTAGCATTGATAATAAGAGTAGAAATATTGAATTGAAATAAAAAAACCCTTTTTCAAAAGGAATCTTTGCTACAACTACACTTATTAAGTGATTAAAAGGATGCACTTTGCACATGACATAAGTTAGGACAATTCAATGGTATCGTCTGAGACACAGAGCCTTACACCCAATTCTCCGAAGAAATCCTTACTAACATTGCCTCTCAATGGCATGGTTGTTCTGTTCCCACACATGGAGTTTTGCAGACTATTACATTTTCATATTAATCCAGGGTGGGGAAGAGGATGGAGAGATCAAAAAGGATTTCTACTAATGAAATCTGGGCTTGAGCTAAATGAAGTGACCTGTGAGGAAAGGTAACTCTAAAAGCACCTTTTAGGTCCCAACTCTAAATATTCCAGGCATAAGATACAGGGACTCCTAGCCGTTGGTAGTTAACAGCTTTGGACTCTGACTCCAGTCAGACTAGTCACTCAGAAGGCAGTTAAAGAGATGCTTAGAAATCACATGACCTTCTTGGAATGGTCTCAAGACCTAATGGTACACTGTAAGATAATAGGGCATCAGAGGAAGTTCGAACTAAAAATATCTCACAGAAAATGGATTTTGCTTACATGCAAAGAAAGGTAAGAATTCTCAGTAGGATTTTAACATTAGGCACTTTCTTTTAGTTTGACTTTCCAATGTGATTATCTGAGCATCAAGGAAAGTGAAGGGAGGTGGATTTTATTTTTATTCTTGATAGAGGCTGTTCAATTCAATTCTTCAAGTATTTATTAAGGACGCACTGTAGTCTAGTAGCTGTGCAATAGAAAAACAAAAAGAAAACAGCTTTTGACCTATGCAAACTTCTCTTCAAAGTGGATACTCCTATAGGAACTTTGGGAAAAGGCCCATTCTATGATAAGGTACAGCAAATAAAGCTCTACAATTTGCTGCCTCTTCTCCACAAGCATCTTGTGCTGTACTTGATTAGGCATTAATTGCTCACTAATTTGTCACAACACAGTATAATGCTCATGGGTATGCTTGCCAGAGAAGGAAAACATATTCTCTGAGACATTAGGCACTTGCTGCCAGTGTTTTTTTCCTCTGTCTGTTTTGAGCAAACTTATTCTGCGTGCCTGGAAAAAGAAGGAAAAAAAAAAAACTTACACTGCTGGCAAATATGAGACTAGCTCCCTTAGAGATTTCTCAGAGAATCTTGGTGTTTATCTAAACCACTTGTATTTCAGAGCACTGAGGACAGCTCATAGCAAAGCTGTGATTAGTAGGTATATCATACAAATGGATTTTGTACACATTTATTTGTGTACATATTTGTACACATATTAATAATATACTTTATATACAAACATACATTTACCTCTACCTTGCCCTATACACACACTCAGAGAGATACTATAGATAAAGAGAGATGGCCTCAGGGTTAGATAGAATTAAATAATCAGTGCCATCTCTTATACATAGACTGTGAACTCTGTTAAATCATTCAAAGTTCTATACAGCTCTCTAAGAAAATATAGCAAAACATTTGCTGATGAGCATTGGGCCACTAGATGGCAAAGTGGATGTAATGCTAAATCTGGAGTCAGAAAAAAACGTATCTTCTTAAGTTCAAATCCAGCCTCAGACACTCTTACTTGTTGAGTGATCCTGTACAAGTCCTCTAATCCTTTTTTGCTTCAGTTCCTGATCTATAAAATGGGTTGGAGAAGGCAAACAACTCTAGTATCTTTGCCAAGAAAACCATACACGGGGCACAAAGAGTTAGACAACACTGAAAAACAACATTGGGAGAGAAAGTTTTCTCACTGCACGTTCCCAATGAAATACTATGCCTATCTCTGTTTCTTGCATTTCTATTTCTATTTATCTCTATCTGTCAAGCTCATGCATTGGTATATAAATTGATATTATATTTATCAACCTATATGTAAAAACATATATGTTTTCTTTCAATTATTTTCCATGTATATATATATATATATATATATTCACAAGATGTTATATATAGTGTGTAGAAAGCCAGCTTTAGAATTGGAAGACAGACTCAAGCTTTGCTTCTGACACTAGTAGCTGTGTGAATCTAAACAAGTCACTTATCTTTTCAGTGTTCCAGAAAACTCTCTATGACTATAAATTATTTAGGTCCATTGTGGAAAGATTTATTACTCTAGAAATTCCTTATAAAGTCCCAGATACAAGCTAGAAACAAAACAAAAACATGTTCATGCATCTGTAGCCAGAAGAGACATTTTTCTCTATAAATTTAAAATCTCAATATATAATTTTACAATATATATTGTTGTCCCTGAACAAGAAGTATGACCCCTGGCTCTCCTTCCCATCCTAGATGTACATCTGGGAAAAAAAAGTCATGCCAAAGTGATCTCCTGTGCTATTGTTAGGATTGCTTATCTATTTTACCAGTCTCATCTGTTGCAAAGCTGAAGGAGACTCCCTGGCCACACACACCATATGGTTGGCAGCTTTGGGACAGACTCACATTCCAAACTCCATTCCCAGCCCACTTCCTTCTGAATTTGGTTAACCTCTTGTGCTGGCTTTTGCAGATACTTATTTTGGTAGTTACCAAAGTCTTTTGGGGAGGCGACTAAGATATCTCAGCCTACATGGATATTATTTTCATAAACTCTCCCTTGGCCTGTAAGGAACTCACACTTAATCTTGCTGGGAGATAGAGGGATTTTGTATGTAGCTGTTTCTTGTTTAATTATTTTTCTAAAGATTTCATTCCTTGAGAATCCTATCATATAATGGTTATTGCTTTTCAGAAAAGATCAATGAATAGAAAAGACACCAAAAGAAAGACAATTAGGATGATAGTGATGAAATATCAATGGTCAGCTTCTGAATAGAAAAAAAAAAAGTCACTCCTCACCATCCCCTCCACCCCAAATCAAGTTCAAATTATTGGCCATTTTGTAACATAAGTAAAACTCGCATGAGGAAAAATGTACACAAAGCATTGAAAAGCAGGTGTGAAATCCGTGGTGATAATTGTATTTTAAGTTATAATAAAAAAGTATTTAATCCTATGTCAAATCAAGAATTTGTGTGACCTTCTTAAAATGACCTTAATGACCTTAGGAAACTCTCTTTTGCCTTGGGCTTTTTTGAAATGCATAGTCACTTATGGAACCAGGATATCACTGTACAGGATAACAGAAAACTGCAATGGAGGATCAACTGTGATAGACTGAGTTACTTCAATCAATACAACAATCCAAGACAACTCTAAAGGACCCATAATGAAACATACTATTCACCCCGAGAGAGAATTGATGAATTCTAAGTACAAATTGAGGTATAATTTTTTTTATTTTCTTTACTTTTATTACATTTTTACAGCATTATTAATATGGAAACATATTTCGCATGATACCACATGTTAAATTGATATCATATTGCTTGCCATATTGCTCAGGTGGGGAAGGGGAGGGAAGGAGAGAATTTGGAACTCAAATTTAAAAAAAAGGAACATCAAAAAATTAATAACAATTAGAAAAAGAAATATATTACCACCCAAAGGCTATAAAAACATATTTATTGCATATCACAAAAAACAGAAAACTGGAGTATTTGATCTGGAAAGAGTGCCTTTGAAATCATTTAAAGTCTTATTTTTACAGTTAAGGAAGCTCAGACTCAGATGAAAAGTCTCTTGCTCAAGGTTACAAATGCCATAGTGAATGGCAAATCTGGAACTGCAGAGGGCAAGTTTTCATTCTCCAAATCTGGGGCTCCTTCTACCATATCACACTGAAACTCATAGTCTAGAAGGCGCTGATATACTAGAAAGCCTATTTTCTCTCTTTTTCAGAGAGGAGGAAATGATGACACAGATATTAAGTTAGAGTAACTGTCAGCAACATAAACACATCCTAGCTGACAACTGATATATTGTTTGGGTGGAGAAGGGAAGAGAGGGAGAAAATTTGGAACTCAAATTAAAAAAGAATGTCAAAAAAATTAAGAACAATTAAAAAAAGAAATATATAACTGCCCAAAGGCTTAAACACTCCAACTTTGGCATAAAGAATCATCACAGTAAATGCTAAGTGAGAGATGCACAAAGCAAGGGATCATAGTCAGCAGATTAGGCTGTAGTACGCAAAACAATTCCCAGAGGATGTTAGCCTGATCTCTTCTGCTAATGCCTCAATGAAAGGAAGTTAGCATTAGCTTAATGAACCGGTAGCAAATACATTTCTTTCTTTTTTTTAATTTTATAATTATAAATTTTTTGACAGTATATATGCATGAGTAATTTTTAAAAATAACATTATCCCTTGTATTCATTTTTCCAAATTATCCCCTCCCTCCCTCTACTCCCTCCCCTAGATGACAGGCAATCCCATACATTTTACATGTGTTAAAATATAACCTACATACAATATATGTGTGTAAATCCCATTTTCTTGTTGCACATTAAGTATTAGATTCCGAAGGTGTAAATAACCTGGGTAGATAGATAGAGCAAATACATTTCTTATATTGGTGATCTCTGCCGAGAGAGATGGACTATCAAGTAGACCAGAGATAACAAAGCAGTTCCTTTCCTCAAGGATATTGCATCCTAAAAAGAGAGACAATGTATACACATATGAATAAACAAAAATGCTTATGTGTATATACATACACAATGAACATATCTCCAGAATTCTCAGTAGACCCATCAGGAAGAAAACTGCCGCACAAAATTGTCACATACTTAACAGTAGCAAAGATGATAGCCGCTTCTTTCAATAGTCCAGGAAAGAAGGGCTCTTCTGAACTTCCTCTCTCCACAGGCTGAGGAAATAATTTCTTCAGAGTCCTGGGGAGAAACTGATCTAGTTAAGGATGAGCACATGCTGTCTCTTTCTATAGCTAGCCTAACAACCCCAAGACTCCACAAATCCCTGCCTTGGTCACCAGGCAGGACAAAGGATGGATATCTGCCACCATGTACCACCTTTTTTTTAAGTTTCCTTCTATCTCTTTTTTCTTTTCTTTTTTTATTACATTAACACATATTTATGGAATAAAACAAATTAATCCATAGCATAATACCATATAAAAGATGATTATATATGAAACTGCAAATCTTCTACATATAACTTGCTATTCCTTTCAAACATACAACAAAATTATCATGTAGATGTCTTTTTTCTAATCCTTTCATTCCTACCCTTCCTCACCTCTTTCTAAGGGGCTATTAATGAAATCAACATCACCTTTCCTACTGTAAAGTGTGTGACAATCTATTGCCTCGTGGCTTTGCTGAGGATTCCTGATATATCCATTTTGTGTGTGTGTGTATGTGTGTGTGTGTGTGTGTGTGTGAGTGTGTGTGTTTATATGTATCTGGCTTCTCTAATTAAGATACAACCTCCTTGAGAGGAAGAACTGTTTTATATCTTCTTTGTACAAGAACTTAGATGACTAAGAGGTATATGGTAGGAGGTTGACCTGACCTGACCTGGATCTGATATGGCTAACCATCTCAGTTTTACTGAGACTGGCTATTGTAGAGTGGTACCTCTATGGAAATTAAGACCTATATGCTTCCATAAGATCATGTGAACAAAGGAATTTATCTCATACAGTGACTGGCATCCCTTTCCCTACTAGTCCATCATATAACAGTATTTGGGACCATTCACTTGTACTGACCTTTTTTAAAATAGAAAAATAAGGATCACTGGACAAGATACACATTAGTGCTTTTTTGTCAATAGATTGTTTAAAGCTATCTTTTGTTTATACATTGCCTGAAATTCTCTGTCATTCATACCCTTCTCTGCCTCAGAGAACCATCCTACATAATAGACTTTTTATAAAAGAAAAAGAAGAAAAAAATGCAGCAAAATTATCCAATGTTTGAAAAAAAGTCTGAAAATACAGGCAAGGTTCTATATCCATGGGCCTCTAGTTCTCAAAATAATCAGGAGAAGACTTCTTTGGGATCATGCTTATTCTTTGTTGTTTCATAACACATAGTCTCAATTTTTTGTGGTAGTTGTTCTTTCCATTTAATAGTATTTATAATGATAGCCTTCATTTATACAGTACTTTAAGATTTTATAAAGTGCTTCACATATATTATATCCTAACAACCCAACAGGTGAGGAAACTGAGGCTGAGAGAGGACAAGGGATTTGCCCAGGGTTGCCCAGCCAAGTAAGTGTTTAAGTGAGAATTTGAATTCAGGTCTTCCTGATTCTATCTAATGCATGGCCTAACTGCCCTAGTAATAGCTAGCATTTATATAATACTTAAAGGTGAAAATTACTACCTTTTTAGGTCCTCTTCACCTCCCAAATCTTCCACAAATATAATGGCAAAGCTTCTGTAAAGCTGCTGCTCTTCCTTTTTTCTATTCCAAGTCTACTGACAAAGCTTTGATGATAACACATGGATTGCTTGGCAGCAATAAAAATGACCTCAGTACATGCTGTCTTAACTAAGGAAGAAAACAATCATATCTGTTATTAACATTTGTTATGTTCACCCTGTGTGATATTCTGTATCCTACACAATCCTTTATGCATACCACAGGTTAGTTTCAAGAAACTCTTATATAGGATCCTTTAAAGGACTTACGGGTAAAGGCGAGCTTATTGGAAAATGTGAGTTTTGAGACTGGGAATGACAAAGGAAACTCATATGAAATTTTGGGAAGAAATAGATACTTTAATATTTAAACTCACCATCATTTTTCAATGCTTTTACTTTTTGAAAGCAAAGATGTGTTTGAAACAAAATTGAAATATGGAAAAATGATAATTGCTGAGATGTCATTTCGCACATAGAACTCAAAAAGCTTTAGTAACACAGTGGGCTTTCACATCCTTGGACCTCTGCAAGTTGATCATGAGGAGTTGGAAAATCCGTAGAAAAGAAAAAGTAGAAAAAAGGAAAGTCTAGGATCAAACTGGCACCCCTATTGCATTTTAGATCAAGTCTGGCTTAGAGAAAGATTTCCTTAGAATTGTCACTTATGAAGGAGAAGAGATTGTATCAAATGTTGCTAAGTTTTAATGTGCTGCTCTCTGATGAGATGCAGACTAGTAAAGCACAAAAGAGTTGACAAATAAAATTGGTGAAAGTGAAGACCTATGTCCTGGGTATTTGGGCATACTCATTCCTGCTAGCTGTTTGCCCCTCTGAGCCCTACTACATCTCTTTGACCTTTACTCAATAAATCGATCAACCAACATATATTAAGCCCTACTATGCTATAGCATTGCACTGTGTACTGCCAACTAAGACAAAAGTGAAACATTAATTGCTTTTAAGATGCTTACATTCTATCAGGGGAGATCACATGACCTTGTGGGGTTCAATCTTTTACCATACTTAATGCTTATGACTCCACTTTCTGCTTTCTGTTTCATCTAAGATGCTTATCTCAGAATCACAGACCTAGAATTGGAAGAGGTGTTTGCAAGTGATCTAGACCAATTTTTTGCCAGTATTTTATGCCATACTTTATGCCAGAATTCATTGTAGAGCCTGCATGTGATATGTTTCTAACCTTCCTAAATTTCTGCTATAAAATCACTCTCAGAGTGCTTTACATTGAGTTTTAGGACATACTGGTTACTGAGGTTTGCAACAATTCAGCAAACATCTCTTAGGATTTTTTGTTCAGGATTTTATGCAAGGCATAAGGTATAATTCAGTAGTTAGCTCATCATCCCAGCACAAATGCAATGGCAGTCCATTCAATCCTTCCCATCTTGTTTAATCCTTATCTTCATATTCTATTAGACCCTCCAGAGAGGTTCTAACCCACATGCTAGAGACCTTCTCATAAAGACTGATGTAGTATCCAGACTGCTTTTTTGTGATTCCTTACTATTGTTACATGGGTGGTCTACCATTCTTTCTAGATATGCATTTCATATATATATATATATGTTTATATTTTTGTATATATATATATATTTATATGTGCATATATAAATATATATGCCTTTCACCATTCCTTATGGACAGATCAGCATCACAAATATATTAGTCTCCTGATATATGTACTGATTTTCTAAGTCAATTGATTGTCAACCAACAGTAGGTATATCATAATCTGGACCTGAGCTATTTTTCATCCAATTGGTTTTATTGTCTGAACTGTTGGACCAGACTCTTGAAATAATCTTGGACTTCATCCAAGAAATTCTTTTAAAAAATCAACACAGAATTATCTAAAATAGGAACATTTGGAAGTAGATGTTACAGTAACATGGCTCCATGGTGAGGGGACATCTGTAACCAGTAGTCAAATATAAACAAAAATTCTGTGTAGGAATATTTGATGTGGTATAAGCATAGTTTCATGGGAATTGTAATCTTGTTTTAATTTGGATCACATAAAGCTATTTTTCCAGGGCCTGTTGAGCCTTAGAGAAACTGAATTGCAGTTATATATACACATATGTATGTGTATGTGTGTGTTTTGATTATAATTGAACTGTAATCAATAGTGATAAGATCCATTTATATTCTTTAGTTCCATGGAGTAATTGATAGTTGCATTTACTCAGAAACTACTTATAGGTAACAGTTGTTTGGAGACAAAACATTCTGCTGCTCCAGATGCCAAGGTCAACTCAAGTGACCCTCAAGTCTAGGCTATAGTAATTAGTGAAGAGGATGCTGGCCTTGAAATCAGAAATCTTCTGTTTGAATCTTGGTTTTATTGTGAGATGTTGACTACATGACTTTGCCTCTCTGAGATTTATTTTCCTTACGTAAAAAATGAAAATGTTGTCCTAGATAACCCCTGAACTCCCTCCTTCCATAACTATCTATAATCTGGTAACTTCAAGAGACAGGAACAAGCTTCAGGTTAGAGTTTGGTACAGTTGACTTTTAAGATGCTTTCCAGCTCTAAAATTGTGTGTCAAACTTTTGAAAATTTTAATTATGTGCAGAGGTTATGTTCGAGCCTTTACTCAAAGTCTTTGGCCTATCGTATTGATTCAGAAATCATTCTTATTCTATACTATACCGTCTTTTCTTTTCCTTTTTTCTTGAATTCTCATGACTCAGGGAAGAAGACCTAATGGGTCAGGGAGAGAATGAGAGAGTCAGGACACCATGCTCTGAACTTTGAGACTGGGTCCCTTCGTAACCTTAACCAAAGTACTTGATCCTTTGCCTTATTTTTTACTATGAGTTTCTGTGTTAGGTTGGGGATAATGTGGTAAGTTCTCACTGAAATGAATGTTATTTATCCAGATCATGACCAAGAACTAGGAAGTAAGGGGGGAAAGATCTCTTTGAAACCAACATTGTTTTTGCAAATAAAATCAATAATAACAAAGTTTTTGCATTAAAACTCCCACATTAGACTCAAGGCAGTCCTTTGGGTTCTGACTCAGGGACTAGATACCCTTATTTTGGGCAATGTCCTAACAAACTTAGTTATTTGACTTCCTAGCCTGCAAAAAAAACCAAACCAAAACAAAACAAAACCCTTTGAGTAAAGTTGTAAAATTTTAAACTAAGATTGTTTGCCAGCCTATTAAATTACCAGCCAATGTACAATGTACAAGGAGTGCCTGTACTCCCTCCTCTGAAACAGATGGTGGTGACTTCTACACTTAACAGATGGTCTTTGAGAGTTGTGGCTGCACTATCTGTCAAGCTTAGCTAGGATAGTCCTAAGATATTTCTCACTGGGTTTACTTTTAATACTGGTGACCTTGCCAAAGATTTTGCTCCACAGACTAGCTTTGAGAACCCAAGGTTACCTTTATGTCCTGATAAAATACCAGAAAAAAACTCTCAAAATAAAGAACGCAGGGTAACTAGATAGAGCGACAGACCCTCTGTCAGCAACCAGAAGGGGCAGCCAACAATCTGAGGGTACGGGATGTCAGATAAACTTTAAAGAAAGCTATGTACTCCGAAAGCAGAGCAGAATTTCAGGACATGAGCAGAAAGACTGCCCTGAAATTTATACTGCATATTACGTGAAAATTATTAACATTAAAATCAACAAACAATTCACAGGACCAGATTTATCATTATTAATGCTAACTGGAATTATATATATATATATATATATATATATATATATATATATATATATATATATATATATATATATATATATATATATATATACATACACACACACACACACACACACACACACACACACACACACACACACACATATATATATATATATCACTTTACATCAATAATTTTATTTGCTCTTTTAGCAAATAAACCACCTTCTAAGATGAGGAAACTGAGGCTGAGAGAAGTTAAGTGACTTGCCCAGGATCACACAACCAGTACTCAGTCAATAATATTTATCATATTCCTGTTATCAATTAAGTGCCTGCTAAGTGTTAGGCACTGTGGTAATTCCTAGGGATAAAAAAAGAGGAGCTTACAATCTCTAATAGCAAACAAATATGTATGAACAAGTTGGAAACAAGATAAATAGGAAATAATTAACAGAGGGAAGGCACTAAAATTGAGAAAGTTGGGAAAGGCTTTGTTTAGAAAGTAAGGTTTTTACCTGGGACTTGAAGTAAACCAAGGAAGCCAGGAAGTAGAGATGATGAGTGAGAGAATTATGGGAGACAGAATGACCTGTTTGAGGAGGCCAATTTGACTAGACAGAGTTGGGGGAGAGTATGAGATGCAAGAAGGTTGTGAAGGACTTTGAACAGCAAATACAGAGATTTTACATTTGATGCTAGAGGTGATAAGGAAGCATTATTGAATCTTTCACTTTCACTTAAGGAAGAGCAAGTTGACAGTTGAATGGAGGATGGATTACCTTACTGCAGTGAGGGCCCAGTTATTAACATAATATAGCATAACGTAAATTTTGTAGCAGCTCCAATTAATATGGTTTCATGATTTTGTGTGACTTCATTTGGAAGCCTATGGATGAAAGTAACTGCAGCGGATGGTGGCAGCAATCCACAACAGAAGCTTGGCAGCATATGGATGGTGATAGGATAAGGAGACAAACAAATGAAGAGTTGAATTAGTTCATTAAGGGTTCAAGGTAGAAAAGTAAAAGGGAGTGTAACCAGGGCCTGGAAAGAGCTAGTATATGAATGAGGCAGGATCTGAATTCCATATTTCAAGTCGGGGGTGAAGAGGTGAGGAGTATCTAGAGGTTAAGTGACATTACTTCATTTATAAGCAGGCTTTGAACCCAATTTCCCCTAGTGGCAGTTAATGCTTATTTCCATATCAACACACTACTTCTCCAAGTAAGTATCAAGTGCCTTCTCTGTGGAAAGATATATGGTCATAATGATGACTGAGTCATTAATAACAGGTTAAATTGTGTTCATTATACACTACTAAGGAAGCAGGGAAGTGAGTCATTTATTTTTAGAAAAGTTTCAGTACAAACTGTGTTTTTTAAAAAAGTTTTTGTACTTGAAAAAATAAGCTTTAGTTACCTGAAAAATTCAGTTATATAGAACAGCTCATTCCCTAATCATGTTGAAGAATGAATAAATGGCACATTTCTGTATATGATTTTATTTTGGGGTATGTGTGTGTGTGTGTGTGTGTGTGTCTTGTTTTTATATGCTGCAAAGAACTAACCACCCACATACCCTAAACCTTTCAAGTTAAAAAGAGCTTATGACAATCACAAATTGCTTTCCAAACAAAAAAATGGCAGTCTTTTAAGGAGAGAAGTAGGTAGGAGGATAGACAGATAAACAGATGGAGACAAAGACAGATATATTGATCCAGAGAGAAACAGGTAGAGAGGCAAAGAAATAAAGATAGAGAGACACATGGAGACATATAGACACACATACACAGAGAGAGAGACAGAGACAGAGAGACAGAGAAGATGAGAGAGAAGAAGCGGGAGCAGAGGAGAAGATACATAGAGAGGAGAGACAGGAGAGAAAAAGAGGCAGGTCAAGAGCGAGACCCCCCACCCCCAAACAGGAAAAGGACAAGGTCAGAGTAAATTAGTAAATTTCAATATGACCTTTTCTTCCATGTTTGATGTGTAATAGCCCCAAATATTAATTTAAGTTTAGTTTAACAGCTTGCAAAATGTTAAAGAAAATGAGGACATATACGTTTAAAACACAGCAGGAGGAGGAGCAAGGTTCTACCAAAAGATCTTTTGATAAGGTAATGTTTAGCATCTCATTAAAAGCTAAGCCACAGGATGTGGGTTCCTAAGTTTTTGTTCCTGTGATCTGCAGTTTATGCATCTGACAGAGGAAGTGGCTGCAGGGAGAAATCAGCTCCTGCTGGTGAGATACCATCTAAGTAAGGGTCTTGTGGTGAAAGGACGGGTGGAAGTGGGGATTCAAGATGCAGGGATTGGGATCCTGGTGCTGTTCCTATTGAGTTGTGTGACCATGAGAACATCCCTTCAGTGTGGGCCTTACTTTGTAATCAGCAAAATGAAGAGGCGACAATCAATTCTTAGAGTCTCTTCTAGGTTTAAATTATGTTACGGCTCAGTGGCAGCTAGAATTCTAATGGCAGGATGGTCACCAGGGGTTGTTTGATGCCTTAGGCAAAACAGCATCACTTTCCCAAACCTTTCTGGATTCCCTTTTACAGAGATGAAACAAAGCAGTTAGAATGAACCTTCTGGATAGGCTTTGAAGGAGAAAGAGGAGAGGCAGAAAAAGCAAGAATGACAAGCAACCCAAACGAGAGGAGCCTTTTGTCAACTGGTTTGCTTTGGTGATGGTTGTAGGATTTACAGACCACCTAAAAATTTATGAGACATCTGGAGTAGGGGGGGTTCTTTTTAGAGTCACTACAGAACAGACAAAGTCAAGGTGGAGGTCAGGCCACCCCTTGATCAGCTATGGTTCTTGTGAGGCTTTAGTAGATGGAGAGTAAAGGAAAAATCAATAACTTGAAACAAGTTGGCCCATTTCATTAATCAGCCCCTACACAATAGGAGGTCCCAGTGAAAAAAAAAAGAAAAAAAAAAAAAAAGAAAAAAGAGGAGTCATTCCCTAGAGACTTGGTTATTTTGTTATTATAAGAATCAAAACAAGAAGTCAAGATATAAATAAAAAGCTCTTTTATGCAAATCACTGATATTATTTTCCACAACCCTCTTCCCCTAGCAAAAGTGAGAGGCAGAACATAGGTTACAATGTTGGAGATGCAGATGGGCAGAGTGAAGGTAACAGGAAGATCTAGGTTTAAGCCCTTCCTTTGACACTTAGAATAATAGATTTACTGCTGGAAGGAATCTTAGAAGTAATTTAGTCCAGCCCCTTTATTTGACAGGTGAAGAGATGAGACCAAAATTCACATGCTGAGTGGGGGTAAATACCCACAGAGTTCCTCCCATCTCTTCAAGCTTGGAAATAATGAAACAAATTGGTCTTTTTTGTGAGTTGAAGAAGCTTCATTAAATCTTAGATTTAGAGTTGGAAAAAACTAACTTAGAGGCTACCTAGCCTAATTCCTTCATTATACAGTTAAGGAAACAAGGCATTGGAGACTTAAGTGACTTGTTCAAAATCAGTCAAAGAGTAAACAGTGATCCAGGTTTTGGATTCTGGCCTTTTGTCTCTTATTTTAGGGTTCTTTTCCACTAATACTATGATTCTTTTCCATACTAAAACTTACCTGTACCAAAGAAGTGATAATTCAGTATCCCCCAAATTGTGTATAATTGTAAAAAAGTCACTTAATCTCTCTTGGCCTCAGTTTTCTACAAAAAGGGTGTTTAATTAGATGATTTTTGAAGTTCCTATCTCACTCTAGATCAGGGAATGGACATTCTTAGCCTTTTTTTGTATCTTGAACCCCTTTAGTGTCTAGTATTCCTTCTCAGAATAATATTTTAAACTGTACAAATACATGGTATTTGCATGTTGAATGAATGACTGAAAAGTCACTCATGATTCTTAAACTTGCTGTTCATGTTATTCCCACAATATTTTATTTTAGTATGTAAATACTAATTAGTAAATACATGTAAAATACACCAGATTACCCAGGAAAATCTTTATTTTTAACCCAGAAAAGCAAAATGACTTGGCCAAAATTCCATCCCAATACCTGACAGAACAAGGATTAGAATCCAGTTCTTCTGAGTTTTTTGAGTCAAAGCTCTTTTGCACTACACCATGTTTCCTAAATAGATAAAGATATTTAAGGAAAATTTGGTGAGAAGTCAGGTTGCTCCTTGTTTCCTCTAGGATGAAATTCATACTTCTTTCAATTTAAAGTCCTTCACAATCTGGCTCCAATCTAAGTTTCTAGGCTTAATAAATATTACTCCCCATTATACACTGTCTGCCACCCAAATTAGATAACTTGTGACATTCCTCTAATCATCCCTGTAGCTTTTCTCAAGCTGTTCCTCTTGGAGTTCACTCCTTTCACAGCTCTGCCACTTAGCATCCCTAGCTACCTTCAAAGCACAGCATGAATGACAACTCTTAAACAAAGCTTGTGCTAATTTTCTATTCCATATTTTGTGTTTGCTGATATGATAAATATGTATATGTATAAATAATTGTAATGTGAAGTCCTTGAGGGAAGAGATGTTTCATTTTACCATCCTTCCTGACCTACACTTGTTTGTCCTTCATTTTTTTTTTTTGCTCTTCATTTTTGAGAGAACTAAAGACATCACTAATGATGTAATAACTAGTAGGTGAATTGCATTTAAATGAGGCAGAATGTACAAAAAATAGTCAGTCTTACTCTCTTTTTCAGAGTCATCAAAGACAAAAGTCAGAATGACTGGAAATGGTCCTGGGATACAGTGAATGACCTTGGCATCTTTGATTTCTGATGAAGTTCTTTTTTTTTCCCCAATAATAGTTTTTTTTTATTTCTCAAAATATATGCAAAGCTAGTTTTCAATATTCACCTGAGCAAAACTCCATATTCCAAATCCTTCTTCCTCCCTCCCCACTTTCTCCCCTTCCCCCAGATACCAAGCAATCCAACACAGGTTAATCATGTGCAATTCTTCTAAACATATTTCCATATTCATCATGCTGCATGAAAAAAAAATCAGATCAAAAAGGGGAAAAAATGAGAAATAAAAAACAAGCAAGCAAACAACAACAAAAACACATTCAGTCCCCATAGTCTTCTTTCTGGATGAAGATGGCTCTTTCCATCAGGTCTATTGGAATTGGCCTGAATCACCTCATTGTTGAAAAGAGCCAAGTCCATCACAGTTGATCAGCACATAAATTTTTGCTGTTATGTATACTGTTCTCTTGGTTTTACTCATGTCACTTAGCATCTGTTTAAGTTCTACAGGCTCCACAAGGCCTTCATGACCACTGGAACAAATTGTTCTCATCTGTCCATCCCACCAAAGGAAGTCTTCAAATATTTAGGATCAATATCCCCTTAACTCATTGATGAGTAGTGACCATCAACTTGGTTTAGCTAATCTGCTGAGATAGTTTACTGAGTATGACCACTGCACCAAATGAGAGTTTGGGGAAGGTGAACACCAAAAGGGGATGAGCACTCCTGAAGAGGGTTTGACAAATCTTCACACCAGAAGTCCTTCTTGAACACCCATATACCTCTGGCTTACAGTAGGTGCTTAATAAATGCATGTTGGGTGAATTAATGAATAAAAAGCCCACTTATGATTATCTTAAACTTGTTATTCATGTTACTCCCACAAGATTTTGTTTTTGTCAAATCCATTAAAATCAAATAAAAACTGTTTCTCCTCAGAAAGGATAATTTTTACTATCAATACCATACAGTGAAAACTCAGTGTCTATATTTGTAACATGTGGAAATTTACTGATTGGCCTCTCAAGTTTCTTCTAGTTGTAATGTTCAGGAAGATTAAATAAATATTTTAGTCATTTCAGGTTAGGTTACCCACACTAGGCATCTTGTCTAGGTTGGTTGCACAAAGCTCAGAAAGGTAGTACTGACTCTTATTGGAGAAATCTTGCGTTTATAACAAAAAGAGATCTTCCTCCTCAATATTCCTCATAGTTCAAAATGCCAAAAGGGAGATTGGAATCATGGCTTAACAACATTTGAAATAGTGTCAAAGTGTAAGTAAGTAAGTAAGTAATGCTTAAATTCCTGTACCATTTACCGAACTATAGAACTATTCCCAAAGAGCAAAGTTCATAGATCATCTGTTGAACTGCTAGCATACAATAATGACAATTTGTGGACCAATCCTGCTAGTGAATGCCAGCAAGATTATGCCTATGTATACAGGTCCTAAGTCTTCCTCCCTATCCCAATGGATAAAACCTAAGCTTTGGGTTTCACACAGAATTTTGTTTGGTAACTTTCTAATGTACATATCATGAAAGTGTGTATTGCAGTTATCTGTGTCTCATCTCCCTAATTAACTAGAACTTCTTTGAAGGGAAGCATCATGTCTTATCTAAACTTTTAAAAACTCCAGAGCAATGCTTTGTACATAGCAGGTGCTTATTACATTTATTGATTGATTGACTCAGTAAATGGTTACTAATTTACACAAAAGAGGGAATAGGAGTCCCGTGAGTCAAACTGACTTTGAATTTAAAATGGGACAGTAGAAGTTAATTAGTCTAAATTCTTCATTTTCCATATGAAGAAATGGAGATTCAGGGATATTAGATTAATCATCTCATCTCATGTTCACACTGGTAATAAGTGCAAGAGGTGGGATTCAGACTAAGCCTCTGAATCCATAATTTTCCACTGGTTCACATTCAGACACGAGTCAAGGTCACATAATTATCGAAGGGCATGTTCTTCTTCCTTCCCTCTCTTCCTTCCTACCTTCCTTCCCACCTTTCTTCCTATCTTCTATTCCTCCTACCTTCTCTCCTTTTTCCTTATCTTTCTTCTTTCACATCTTCCTCTCTCCCTCCCTCCCTCCCTCCTTTCCTCCCTTCCTCCCTCCCTCCCTCCCTCCCTTGCTCCCTCCTTCCCTCTCTCCTAAGGTTCAAATTCACCTTTGCTCCATATTGCTTGGGTTGTTGCAGGCAAGTCTCTTAGCTTCTCTTGGTCTCAGGCACTGGTTCTCTGAATAAACTTTTTTTATACTATGTCTAATCACTGCTCACTTAATAGATTTTTGTAGATGTTGTGTTTGGGGGGGTTTTGTTGTTGGCATTTCTTAAAACATGGTTATCAGGGCATGTATACCATCATCATTCCTTATGCCATTGGCAATGAAAATTCACTGAGGCAGATTGATTTATTAGACTATTGAGGGCTTTTCTGTACATCAATTACTCTAGTCAGGGTTGAAATTCCTGTCTAGAGATCCAGTTTTATTGACAAGGTCTCTGAGATTCATAGGTTTATAGATTTTGAGATTATCAAATCAACTCCCTAATGTTTGATCAGGAAACTGAGGCAAGAAGAAATGAAGTGAAGGAAATCCTTGGAAGATATACCTATATCCTTTTCTTTGATGCTTCCACCTTTCTGTTGCCAAATCTTGATCATTTCTCAGATATTATCTCGATTTTTTTCATCAGCTTGAAAATGACATTCTGGCACAGAACCAGAATTTCCTATCTGCTTCAATTTACTCCAGCTCCCTAGAATCTGCCTATATAGAGGACTTTAGACCTCCCCATTGCTAAGTTGGTTTACAACATAGCCAAGAAACTTTACCAGGTACTTATTCCATCTAAAAGACATTTTCATCAATATTCTCTGGACTCCAGAGAGGAAAGTATTGTTAATGGTCTGACAATATGCTGAGAATGTCTTTTGGAAAATATTGTTACTTACTTTGGAAACTGTTGTAAGTGAGTGAGTGGTTGGCCATGGCTCCAGACAGAATAGGTTTTTAGAAGATTTGAAACATGGATAGTAGCCAAATTCTTTGACATTCTAATCCCCCATTTTTTTCTATTGAAATATCTTTCTTCTCTCATGGACCAACTCAGGTGCCATATCCCTTTATTTTACCTCCTGTGATCTTATCTCCCACATGAAAGTGATCTCTCGATTAAAATTTCTGTTGGCACTGTTTGGACTTCCCTTTTGCAATCCTTCCAATATCATATATACATCATAGTTATTTGTATTTATGTCTTTCTATATTGTTACGATTTCCTTGGGACCAAGATATTCATTATGTATATCTTTTCAATTCAGGGCCTTGTAAACAATCAATCTTCAATAAATATTTGTTAAATCTAGTGGTGACTTTATACCACTGCAAAGCTGTGCCGAAATGGCACATTCTGCATTTATACCACTGCAAAGCTGCAGCCTAAATGTATGCATATAGAGCACTGGGCCTGAAGTCAAAATCTGGCCTTGAACACTTCTTGGTTCTTATGCTAGGTGAGTCACTTAATCCTATTTGCCTTAATTTCCTCATCTATAAAATTAGCCAGAGAAGGAAATGACAACTCTCTCCCGTATTTTTGCCAAGAAAACTTCAAATGTGGTCAAAAAGAGTCGTACATGACTGAAATGTCTGAACAACAAACATATACTGAATACCTACAGTGTGGTAGAGTATGGAGGGTCAATCTCTTAATCAATCAATAAACACTTGTTAATTGCCTACTAGATGCTTGGGATCGAGAAAGAAAAAAGTTGATTTCTTTAAGGAAACCACATTCTATCAGGAAAGACAATATGCATACATAAAAATATGTACATATTATAGAGTTAGAGATTGGATTTAAGATTTTATTTATAGGAAAAACTCTTAGATAAGAAAATGAAATTGCTTATCAATATATTTTGTAAATACAAAATAATTTCAAGTTAATTTTTAGGGAAAGAGGCATAACAGCTGATGTGATCAAAAAAGGACTCATATAGGAGAATACACAGAAATGGGAGCTGGTGAGTCTGGCATGAAAAGCTATTTGCCAAAAATCCACAACAAAACATTTTTCACCTATCTACTATTTCTAGATGACGTTGGTGTTTTGGCTCAGTTAACCAACCTTGCCAAAGACAAAATTGCCAATTAGACACCATCAAAGTTAGAAAACTTAGAGAGAAAATGTAAATATTTTGATACTCCACCAACTTTAGTTTCTCATGTCTTCAACTGATTGATTATGATAGAATTATTTTGTACCCAAATGATTTTACTAGTTTTCATCAGTTCTTTGAATGACATATTAGGTGAGCTTCATGAGTAGGGCTGAGGATTTAAAGTGCTTGAGGCAGTCATTATTTTTGGGTCTTTCCATTAGAGAAAAGCTGACCAATCTATCCACACCTGAACTCAAGTTATTTTGAGGACAGCTAATTCTACTCCACCTCTCCCATTACTGTGAGGTCATATCTTTAAGGATGTTGGCAGGTTGATGATTTTGGATTTGTGAAGGATAGACATCCCTCCCTGAAAACTCTTTTGCATTTTCTTGGAATGTAAGTTCTATACACTTTTAAAAAATGCATTTTGCTCACTTTTGCCTGACCTTGTATTGATAAACTTTGACTCTTTTTGTTGTTCAATTATGTCTGGTTCTCCACTTTGCAGTTTTTTTTGGCAAAGTTACTGGCATAGTTTGCCATTTTTTTCTTCATTTCATTTTTACAGATGAGGAAACTGAGGTAGACAAGATTAAATTACTTTCCCATGGTCACACAGCTAGTAAGTGTCTGAGATCAGATTTGAACTCATGAAAATGAGCCTTCCAGATTCCAGGCCAATACATTATCTACTCCATTATCTAGCTGCTTTTTTAACTCTTAGGTCTCTCTAAGGATCAATGCAGTAGATTCAATTCAATTAGACAAGCATTAAATATTTACTATATAGTAGGCACTTCAGTAAAGGATGAAGATGCAAAGTTAAAATGAAAAATGAACAAAACAAACAAAAATCAATCACTGTCCTGAAGGAACTCACATTCTACTTGGGAGTAGAGGGGGGCAACATATATACACAGAAAATCAAATTAACATATATACAAAGAACAACTTGTTAACAATATAACCAGAATTCTAATGAGCATAATGATAGAATGGAATGTACTAGAGACCCAGAAAAGATAGGACTAACATGGATGGGTATAAAAGAGTGGGAGAAGGGACACTGGAGGAAGGGAATTTCTTTTTAGGCAGCCTCTGACTCTGAATCCCAAGAGTTCCTGGAAGAACCATAAAGCAGTAGGCTATTAAATCCCTCTCAGTAACAATGCAAAGGCTGATTTGATCATCCATCCCTGAAGAAGTGGTGGAAGATAGGGGAAAGAGGAGGAGGTATGTACCCAAGAGGCAAGAAAACAAATATCCACTCCCTAGTTTTGCTTCAGGTGATTGTAGAGTCCTGAGTCCTCTTTGGCTATTGCACCTTGAAGGAAGTTAGCCTCTAGTCATAAGCCAGGTCAGAGCCAAGAATCCAGCTATTGAAAAGGTTTTCTTGCTGAGCATAAAGGAATTCTTATGAAGTGGCTGGCAATATCAGGACTTGGTATGCTGTTCCAGGGCTATGAGACTATGAAAAATGATCTTAGAAAATTCAGGGTCCCCCTAGGCTAGGACAAGATAGATTTCTTCCATAGTTTCCCCTTTCCCTGTTTGGAATTTATTATTATCTTTCTTCATCCAGAAGAAAACATTCTGATGATCTAAAGCACATGGAAAGAGAAACAAATTTTGAAAAAAAGGACTCATTTGTTTGCAATGACAGGTAAACCAGAGTTCAGAGCTAACTGGTCTATGAATTCAAGTTAACTCAGGAACCATGAAGGTCCAGAAGGAACAGAAGCTAATGTTGAGATTTTGAAAAAAGTATAATAGAAAGTATAAGATATAAAGAATTCTGGAATAGAAAATCAGCTCCATAGGACCAGCTCTGAGCTGAATCTGGCATATGCAGCAAATGGAATGAGATGGAAGTGAATCATAGAACTTTCCTGACCATATTACTGCCTGGATCATGAATCTTCAGTGGCTCCCTATTGCTTCCAGGATAAAATATAATCTCCCCAGTCAGGCATTTAGTATCCTTCACCATCTATCTCTAGCAAACTTTTCCAGCTTTATTTCATATGATTCCTTTTCACACATTCAATATTCCTGCTGTTCCCCAAATTCAGTATACCAACACTAACCTCAGAGATAGCTCCAGCCTGTCTCTCAAGTTTGGGAAGCACTCTGCCCTACCAGTACCTTTAAAAAACCCAACCTTCCTTTAAGACTCCGCTTAGGTTGCCATTTCCTGCAGATAGCCTTTCCTGGT
This sequence comes from Sminthopsis crassicaudata, assembly GCF_048593235.1. Classification (NCBI taxonomy): domain Eukaryota; kingdom Metazoa; phylum Chordata; class Mammalia; order Dasyuromorphia; family Dasyuridae; genus Sminthopsis; species Sminthopsis crassicaudata. Next base: position 56,761,668 of record NC_133619.1, on the reverse strand, counting down.
CTTAGTACCCTTTCCTTCTATATATGATCTGTATTTATTTATGTTTCCTTCTCCCACTCATTTTATGGATAAGTTCCCGAGACAAAAAGGGCTATGACTTGTTCAGAGTTATCTAGCTACTAAGTATCTGAGGCCAAATTTAAATTCAGACTCTAGGTGAGTTATCTAGCTACTAAGTATTTGAGGCCAAATTTAAATTCAGACTCTAGGTCTATCCTTTATCAACTGGGCCACCTAATTTATTTCTTTAATACACAATGAATATTCTTAGTTTCCCCATCTTTATACAATACAAGTACATAATAGGTGCTTAATCAATGCTTTCTGAGTTGAGGTGAATTGAGTGAACCCTTGATTTTACCTATTGAGAAGTGAAGCCCATAACATTTGACTAATTTGATCAAACTTGAATATAGTGTGGCAGGAGCCAGGACTCCAGGTCTCCTGATTCCAGTGTCCTTTCCAAACTCCTGGCATATACACAGGTTTGTGGCTAGCCTTCAATGGGTTTGTGGGACTTGGATCTGCTACAGAGGTCCTAGCTGCTTTTTGCAATAGTTTTGGTGGAACCACTTACAAACCTCAGACGACAGTGAATACACGAGGCAGTTCTGCCAACCAGGAGGCTTTGGAATGCTGCCTGCCTTGGCATTGGAGTCATATTCCAAGTAGCAGAAGATAAAATGGTGGAAAACTATGGAAGTGGTGCAGCTAGGAAGTGCTCTACTAGACTGAGCACCAAGCCTGGACTCAGCTTCCTAAATTCAAACTTTAAAGTTATGTTATATTGGGCAAGTCACTTAATCCTGTTGCCTGACTTCCTCATCAGTAAGAAAAAAAATAAGGAAATGGCAAGCCACGACAGTATCTTTGCCAAGAAAACTCTAAATGAAGTCACAAAAAGTTAGACATGACGAAACAACAGCAACAGTATGGAGGTAATTGCTGATAGTTGGGCTCAATTTAGGGTTTTAGAATCAAGGAGGGTTGAAGATATACTGTTGATTATAACAGAATTATGCAACATAGAAAGGCTGCAATCATGGACAAAGTCAAAACCAAGCTAACTTAAATAAACTGAAAATTGGGAGCAGTCATTGCAAGTCAAAATATGTGGTACACAATGAGAAAAAGATCAACCAAAAAAATCCACCATACCTAGTAAAGAATAGCTCTGGTTACAAATGTTAGTTAAATCATCACATGTGCCTCATCACAACTAGCTTTAGACATAGTTGGGAAGTAGTTGAATTTATTTTTGTACTGTGTATTTTTCCCCCTTTCTTTTTTTTCTCAATTCCACAAAACACAAACTTTATCAGGTTTAGGCATTTCATGACTTATTGCTCACTTTTCATATTCCCAGTATAGCATGCAATTTTTACCAGATACTGCATTTATAGGGAGTGCAGTGATTTTTTTTTGTTGTTGTTGTCAAGGGAAAGTAAGGTAAAGATTATCAGTTTAACTAGCTTCACCTTGAGACAAGTTCAACTTTGTTTCTGAATTGATTTTCATAGCAAACAGATGTATTATTGGGGCTGAATAAAATGATCTCATCCTAGTTCCATTGTGGTGTGTCAACTATAATTTCTAGGATGATTTGAATGAGATTTAACGTAGTGATCTAGAACCCAGAATAGAAAGAAATTTCAGACTATAATAAGCTAAGAGTTTAGGCTGAAAAATCTGAAGGTGCAACAGGAGAAAAAGAAGGACAAAGAAAGATAACTATAAAAGGGATTCTCTAGTTTGCTGCCTATGTGTGACTGTTTGGGCTATGAAATCACAAAAGAGCATATGAACTTTGAAAGTTGATAGACACGTCTCCTTTGGTAGAGTAACTGAAACCTAGAAGTTAACAGAGAGCAGCTCACTACAGCTGTATTTCTCCAAAACAACAAAAAATTACTATGTTCCTTTTATAGTGTATATCTGAATTCCAGTTAATGTGAACATTTTCTAGGCCATTTGCCTTTTCTCTAATTTCAAATGAACAGTTTTGTAACCAATTAAAAATTATTTAAGTTTCTAGTAGGAAGATGGGAAAGACTTGGAATGGCCAGAAGACCCTTCTCCAGGGCTCTTGAAGATGCATTATACAAGATTATTATCTATGGATAATATATGCAAAAGCTCAAGGACCAATAATTAGTTCTTTGAAACCATGTTCATAAACATGAACAGAAATATTTTCAGAAACTGCATCTTCCAAAATAAAGGAGAGCCACACAGAAAAAGAGACAGAAACAGAAACAGAGTTAGAGAGATAGAGAGAGAGAGACACACACAGAGACAGAGAGAGAGGGTCAAGGAGAAACAGAGACAGAGATAGCAACAAAGATAGAAGGATAGAGAGAGACAGAGGGATAGAGGAAAAGAGACAGAGAGAGAGAGAGAAAGAGAGATAAAGAGAAAAAAGGAGGAGGAGGAGGAAGAGGAGGAGAAAAAGGAGGAGGAGGAGGTGGAGTGGGTGAGAGAATTCTATAACTTCTACAGGCCTCAGTTTCCTAAGGTGTTCAAAATAACAGGAGAGATGGGTCTAGATTTTCAGTTATTTAAAATGAACAAAAATGAACAAACAAGGCCCTTGCCTTGGAGGATCCTCTAGGAACAGATGACGCTCTCCCATTAAGGCTAGCACTGATGAGTCAGTCCATGCCAGGATATTTTCTTCCTTTCTTCCATTGAATAATAGAGTCATGGCAAATTATGCAACCTCATGGAGCAGCCAAGGAACAAAAAGGCAGATAACTGGGAATTAGTGTGGCAATGGCAAAGGTCAGAAAAAGATTACACAGGTTTCCTTTGACATTTACAACTCCTCAGTGGGGAAGTGATAAAAGGGAGGTAGATAGCATCTCATTCACCACATTATTGATGTCGTCTCTAGGGTATAGAATGATGACTGTTTAGATCCACTTAAAAGGTGATAAATTGTAACTTTAAGAAGAAAAAAAGGAGGGTATAGTCATATCTAAATGAGTATACTAATAGACTGTGGTTGTCAGAAAAGTGATCGTTGAACTGGAATTTGAACTAAAATCTCCCTTAAAAAAGGGAAAAGTTCTGGATTCAATGATGAGAGGTGAACAGACCTGATTTTGGTGTACTCCAAAACAAAGGTGGCATCTTGAGAGCTATGATTCCCCTTCCATGAGATTGGCATATAGAACATTCAGAACATCATAGAATTTCAAATGAAAAAAAAAACTTAGATATCAACAAGTTTTATCCTTGTGCAGCTAAGTGTCACAGTGAATTGAGTACTAGGATGAGAATTAGAAACACTTCTCTTCTAAAATTCAAATTCAGCCTCAGATACTTATTGGTTGTGTCACTGAAATGAGGACCTCTTTATTTTTCACTTCTGATGTTGTTCAGTGACTGTCACTTAGCCCTGTTAGCCTCAGTTTCTTTATTTGTTAAATGAGCTGGAGAAGGCAATGGCAACCCACCCCATTATCTTTGCCAAGAAAATCCTAAATGGAGTCATGAAGAATTGGACAAGATTGAATAACAATAGGTGGTGCAAAGAATAGAGTTGGGCCTGGAGTCAGAAAGAATCATCTTCCTGAGTTCAAATCTGACCTGAAATATTTATTAGCTGTGTTTGCCTGTTTGCCTCACTTTCCTCATTTATAAAATGAGCTGGAGAAGGAAATGAAAAACTACCCCAGGATCTTTGCCAAGAAAAACCTCATACTGGGTCATGTAGAGTCAGAAAACTGAAAAACAACAACCAACCAACAAGTCTCCCTTCTTTATTTCATAGATGAGGAAGTGGGTAGAGTAGGGAAGAAACTTGTTCAGCATCACACACAGACTGATTATCCTGAATTTATATTTTCCTAAGGTTATGAGATGTTGTATCGAATACAACAGTCAAAATTTCTGTAGAATGAAGACATTAGACCCTGATGTGCAGATATAGCTCTTCATATTGTTTCAAAAAAATTTTAAATTTCATTTTAGTCTAAATTCTGCCAGAATGAAACTGTTGCCATCTCACTAGTGTTACAATTGCTGATGGCCTTCCTACCTAATGAGACTTTTTAGTTACATAATGTTGTTTTGTTCTGCCAAAGTAAGACTATAGAACTTCCAAACCACTTGAGGACAGAGGCTAGATTCTCTTTTTCCACTTATTAGGACTAAAAAATTCCAACTATAAATGAAGCCTGACATCTGTTCTCTCTACCTCATTATAATATGGATCATTAGTACATGAATTCTTATATAGCACAGTTGGAATTATATTCCTTCCAAAATATAACAGCTATATATAATATAATAACCACCTGACACAACCGGACTACAATGTGGGTTCAAGTCCTGAGAGAAAAATTTGAAGTGAATAGTAAAAAGCAGATAATGTATAAACAGATGACAAAATACTGTTATGATTAGTATCATAAATGTATAACTGTAAAGGACATTAGAGGTCATCATATTCAACTTCTATTCTATTTCCAGGTAAGGAAACTGAGGAACAAAAGCTAATTGATTTGGCCATGAATCTGAAATGGGATCTGAACTCAGATATTATTTAATGCAGATATAGTACCCTATCCATCTCTATGTGAAAGTGACTCCTGACCTCAAAAGACTGGTTGTTTCCTACATCAGGCAAATTATCTATCAGAAACTCAGTCCTTATGTATAGGTGTGTGACCCTTGTTTAGGCAAATCATCTAATCTCTGTGAATTAACAAGCATTCATTAAACACTTACTATGGAGGTAGGCACTGTGCCAAGTGTTGAAGATATGAAGAAAAAAAAGACAGTCTTTGTTTCCAAAGAACTCATAGTCTAATGGTTTTGGTTCCTCATCTGTAAAATGGGGATAACAATAGCTCTTACCTCCCAGAATTGTTATGAAGATAAAATGAGATAATATTTGTAAAGCTCTTTATACACCTTAAAGCATTATATAAATGCTATGCTTATTTGTTATTATTGTTATCATTATGATAATGGTGACATTATTGTCAATTATTGTGTTATAAAGGGAGATGAGAAGTTAATCCTTTCACTTCCTTAATTAAAATAATTTTTGTTTTTCTTGATGATGGATTTTAATTTAATGATGATGATAATCATTCATATATGGCTCTAGTTTGCAAAATATTTTGCATATATTATTCAATTTACTCCTCACAATAACCCTATAAGATAATGCTATTGTTATCTCCATTTTATGGTTGAGGAAACTGAGAACCACGGGTATTATTTTGCAATCTGTAAACTCCATAAAACCTCTACAACATCCTACTCTAATGCTTCATCATAGTGTAGAGATGTCTCTCAGTTCTCAAAGGCCATGCCAGTGGAGAATAATATCTACCCTGTTCTACCAAACCTAGGAAAGTGGCTTGTGTCTATTTCCTGAAGATCAGACTAGATAAATAATACAAGCTTCATTAGCAGTAGCCTTGCCACTTAATAATGAATTCTTTGGCCTCAGCAACCAAGCTATGAAACAAAGAAAAAATACAAAATGTCCACCTTCATTTTCTGTAGTAATGGTGGAAGAATGGTGAGGGGATAAGAGGCAATTAAGTATCACAATTTTCAGAACATCAAGAAACATCAAACATCATGGGAGATTCCTAGATAAATGCAGCAGCACCACCACATATCACAGGAGCAGAAACCTTGATCCCTGAGTGCAAGAGTCCTGTGAATAGCCACACTTCTTTGATCCTTCTGAAACAACTCCCTGGTTTCCAGCCCAGCCTCTCCCACCTCCCTGGGTTCATCCTGGGAATCAACCATTTTGAAGACACAATCAATCCACCAACTCTTTTTGTAGGTGCTATATCTCCTGCCTCAACGGCCTCAGCTACTGCAGACCTAGAAAAGTCAATTTTACCATCAAAGTCCTTGATTCTATTAAATAGTTCAACAGCAGGATTGAAAATAGTTTCATTAGTGGAAATTACATGAAAGAAGAAGAATTACCACCTGCTCTGTTCCTAGATTTAAAGGACCCCTGGGTCTTTCCATCCGACTTGCAGCTAAAATTTCCTTTAAGTGGTTTGCTTGCCTCACTAGAATGTGGCAGGTGCAGAATGAGACATATACGGTCAGTTATGGCCAATGTGTTGATTTGTTTTGCTTGACTAAGATTCTTTGTTAAAAGGGACAGGGGAGAAAGTTGAGAAAGAAGAAGGGGAATAGTGATAGTGTTGCCAAAAAAGGGCAAGTTAGTGAAGCATTTTTAAATAATTCATAGAAGAGAACAGAAGGAAGTTCAGAAGAAAGACACAGATAAACAGGACAGACTTGGAATTTCTCATTCATGTGCATAAACCAACTGTACGTAAGGGAGATTCCTGGTTTCATATGCAACTTTCTTTTTTTGAATATAGAAATATCCATTTTTTTGATGTTTAACATGTTTAGAATAACAAAAAAAAGTATTAGAAAAATTGGGTATCCCCTGTTATATTTAGGGGGAAGACAAAAATTCATGTGGGTAAATACCAAGTTTCCCTTGCATCTGCCTTAGGGAGGGTTATTTTCACTTCTTCTTTTAAATTGTCCAGAGCTGCTATTATTGAGCAGAGATAATGGTCTAGATGAGAGGTGACATGGAGTATGGTGAGAGAGCAGGCCTTAGAGGCAAGAAGATGGCAATTCAAGTCCCCCACCACCACTGACACATGGTAGTGGTATAAACCTCTTCCTGTCCTAGGTTCCCCTCCAAGGCTGGGCCTTACAGAAAAGTGGCCAACACCACTTGTGTCTATTTCCCAAACTAAGCTTCAGTTGATCATTGTTTTGGCCCTGATTGGCTCAGAGTGAATATAAATAGCAATTGTTTCTGTTTTGGTCAGAAACCCTGAGAGTATTATTATTATTATTATTTTTTGTTTGTTTTCTTTTTTCCCTTATTATTTGCCCAAAGTCTGACTTCTAATCAGTCAGATAGTTCCTTCATTCCCAGGGCCATCTTTTGGAGAAAATGAATTTTAGCTGGAAATATTGACTAAAATCATTAGATAATGAGTACTTTGGAAACAAGGAGATATAAGGTATCATATAACCTTACCTGTGGGTGCTCTGCCAAAGGGAATGTAAATTTTGATTACTGAAACATTGCAAGATATCTTGGGGTTTACAAGGTAAGGACCATGCTTTCAACACAAATCACTCTGGCTCTCATTGATTGACCAACAATAGGTTTTAGGCCAGACCACTTGATCATCGTTTGGGATCTGATTGGCTCAGAGTGAATGTAATTAGTAATTGTTTCTATTTTGGCTAGAAACTCTGAAGGTCTTCCCCTTCCAGATTGATTTTTTTTAGTAAGTAAAAGAGGCTATTCTCTGTGCCACTGCTTATTGACCCTTAGTCCTAGATTGGATGTTGCCTCAGTCAAACTGAGACCCCGAAACTAAGTTTAGAAAAGTCATAATCTCACTGCATTTAGGGCCAGCTTCAGGGAAAAGAAAGTAAAACTGGTGACTTTGCCCAGCCTTCCCTCTCTTAAATCCAATTCACTTGTATGTCATACCATCACCTACTAGATATCATGGTCTTTTTTGACAATCAAGGACAAACAACAACAGACAACGTGCAGTGACAAAAGATTCCCATGGTGTTCTAAAAACCAATGGAGTCATAAATCCAGGCTCTTTCCCTAAAATTCCAGTTATTGTTCTCTATCAATGTTTCAGTTGGAAAAAAAAGTGAATTTGAGAGTTATTTTAATTTACATTGTTCTTGTTAATAATGATTTCGAGTACTTTTTAAAAAATATTGTTGTCAAGAGCTTACTGGGTTTTTTTCTTTTTAATTAAATTCAACTAGCTTGAAAGGAATAATACATTAATATTACAACATCACTGTATGCTTTTAGTTTTATATTCTGCAAAGCATCATGTGCTTAGAGCTATAAAAGAACCTCTTCTACTCCAAACCTTTACACAAACAAGAAAAATAAAAACCAGAGATTAGGGGCCTTGCCCCAGGTAACCCAGGTAACAAAAAAGAGAGGTATCACTAAAATAGACTCTCCTGAATTAAAAACTAGCATTTTCTCCTTGTATTAAGTTGTGAGTTTAAGAGAAAACCTGTCCCAAGAGTAATGGCATTTACTTTATCAGATATTCAAGACTGGCTCTGTTGTCAGTTGTGATGGAGTAGAAAGAATGCTGAATCTAGTGTCAAAGACCTTAGTTCAGAGGCTGGAAGCACTATTGTGTTCCTATGTGATCGTAAGAAAACCACTTAATCTCCCTGTTTCCTAACCTAATAAAAAAGTGGAAACTGGACAGGATGATCTCAAAGAAAGATCCCTTTCAGTTCTAAAGCCTATAATCTATCACTTCACCCATTTTTTAGTATTTTTAAAAATTGTTTTTTGTTTTTGTTTTTGTTCAACCCTGTGACTATTTTCATGTAAGAAATTCTGGCACAGAAACTCCACCCAAAGGCAGATCAGGAAGTTGTCTATAACACTGAGTTTTATAAAGATGTCATTAACAATGACAAATTAAGTCACTTTTTCACAGCCATGTAGCGTCTTGCTGTCAAAAGCAGTAATTAAACCCAAGCTTTCTCTACTTTAAGTCTGGCATTGCATCCTCTATACCATGTTGCCTTGCAAATAGTGTGTCTTTCATAAATGCTTTAGAGTTGGATTTGATGCATTTGTCATGAAACTTGAAATACAATAGAAAAGCTACATATCTGATTTTTTAAAAATATAGACCCTCTTTAAAAATAATTAAAAAAAACAACCTGTCTAGACACAACTCTGTTTCCCATTGATGCCATGAGACCAGCACTCTGGGACTGAAGAGCCAAGTTAGGAAATGAGATGATGGCACCCTCTAGGGAGAATTACATGCAAACACGCAGTAGATCACTGAACACTCAGTGGTCAGGGGTGAGTAACTTTAAATACTTTAGATCCTTTAAAATTTTTCATTTCCTTCACAGAAAACTCGACTACAGAGAAGTAGACCTCATGCTAGGAATGCTTTATTTTCTTTGATCAAACAAAACTCCAGGAATTAAACTCAAATGTTAGAGTCAGACAAACCTACATTTCTAACAAGCCTTAAGAAGAGACAAAGACGGAGAATATCATGTTGTTGTTTTTTTTTTCCCCTTCTCATTTGTAGGGTAGTAAAATCATTAAGTTTTTCCTCTAGGGAGTTTCAAATAAATGGCTGCTATCTTTAACCTCCCTCTTCCCTTCTCCATTACTGCTATGGTTCAACTAAAAGGAAGATTATAAATGTCTTTGCAATCTAGCCACCAAATATGGAATAAACCTGTGTTTATTTCCCTTTTGGGCTGTCCTGAATATCTCCTTTCTCATATAAGACTCTTCGAAGTCATGAAAAGAACATGTATGTAAAATGGTGTCAAAAGGATGAGTATCAGATGAAGCAGAGGGCATAACAGCATATAACTAGAAATCTCCAAACATTTTAAAAAAATCTAATTCAGAATGGCCATTTGATATCCACGAAATTGGATTGCTCACATACCCACATCCACCCACACCCATGTCAGTTCCTCTCCAGACTTACACATGGCAGAGTGAAAGCCTGCCTATATGGTTATGAGTCAGAGGTACTGGGAAACCCCCCATGCTTTTGAAATACTATCAACACCTGTCAGCTAATGTTCAAAATTCCTTTAACATAGAAAATTTCTTCATTTTATTGTTCAAGGTGAGGTTTAAAAAACAAATCCCCCTCTAGCAAAGGTAATGGCTTGGCTTAAATCACACTAGAGAGTAAATGACTAATATTGAATCTTTTTCAGAAATCAAAGAAACAGAAAAAGGGATAAAGCAGGTAAAGATAGATTGTAAACATTACCATTTGCTCAAGATCTGACTTCATATAAGTCAGATAGTTCCTTCATCCTCAGGACCATCTTTAGGGGAAAATGAATTTTAGTTGGAAATTATTGACTGTTAGGGGGAAAAAAAAGCTTCCAAGTCAAAACCAAACCATTCTGTAGATTAAACATCATAAATGAAATATTTTCCTTTGAGGTGATACAAGAGAGAATCACATAATTTTAGAGATAGAAAGAAATTCCATGGATGTCTCCTTCAACCCCCTATAGTTAGCACCTCTGTTCTCCACTGCTTTGCATAGTGCTTGATACCTAAAAAAATTTAATAATGTTTGTTGACTTATTGACTGGTTAATTAGCTTTCACTCAAGTTCTGCAGAGAAAGATCTCTGAAAATATTTATATTGTAACATTTCAGTGGTTTAATGAAAAATGAAAAACTCAAACAGCATACTACGCTGTCATCACCCGTGCGGTATAGTGTGTAGAGTGCCCAGTTTGGAGTCAGAAAGACCCAGTGGTGAATTCTGCCTCTGACACTTTTTTTTTTTTAATGGGTAACCTTGGTTAACTCATTTAATTGAGCCTCAATTTTAAATTGGGGCCATTTGTAGTCAAGCAGTAATAAACATTTGTTATGCATTTTCTATCTTCCAGCCATTATACTATACACCATGCTAAGTGTTGGGAAAGGCAGAAGATACTACAATCTAATGAGGGAGACAAAATGCAAACAATTATGTACAACAACCAAGATATAGATACGATAAACTGAAGGTAATAGACAGAGGGAATGCATTAGAAGTGAGACATTAAGAAAATTTTCCTACAGAAGGTGGAATTTGTGACTTGTGGAAAGCCAGAGAAGGCTTGGCAGAAGACCAAGATGAAGAAGAGGAGCATGTCAGACATGGAGGACAGCCGCAATAAACACCTGCAACCAAGATTTATAATTTGTTTTTCAAGGAACAGAAAAAAAGGCAGTGTCACGGGATAATAGAGCACATGGAAAGGTATTAGAAGACTGGAGAGTGGGAAGGGGTACATTATGAAAGGCTCTGAACACCAAACAGAGGATTTTATATTTGATCCCCAAGGTGATAGGAAGTTGCTAGTCTATTGAGCAAGGAAATGATGTGATCAGACCCATACTATGTTTTAGGAAGATCACCTTGCTAATAAGTGGAAGGTGGATTAGAGAAAGATTTGTGCCATCCAATCAGCAGGATATTGGAAGAATTCAAATGTGAGGTACTCAGATCATAGTGTTGGCAGGTTCACAGGAGATAATTTAATTCAATAAGCATTTATTAAGTACCTACTATGTGCTAGGAACTGTGCTACATAAAATGTTTTACAAACTTCAGTGCATTATATCAATGTTTACTATTACTACTACTACTACTACTATTACTGTCACCACTAATACTGCTGCTGCTGCTGCTACTACTACTACTACCACAAATCATCACCACCATCATTACCACCACCACTACAACTATTATGACTACTCCTACTATCATCACCATTACCATCACCACTATCACTAATATGACTACTATTATTACTACCATTGCTACTACTACCATTACTACTATTACCACTAATACCATCACTATAACTACTACAACTACTATACTACTACTATTACCACTATTGTTATTACCACTACTACTACTATCACATAACCAAATGTGAATGGAGTCATTATCTTTATAGCTGATGGATGAAAAGTCTTGTTGGGGAAAAAAGTTTTCCAAATTCTCCAAAATCACAAGGAGAATGTTAAATAATGTGATTGGGGTGCAACTGACCCATGAAAAGAAATATGAGGTCACGTGTGGATGGTGAAACAGAGCAGGCATATAATAAGAGCTCATTCACAGTGAGTTTCACTAATCAGATTCAAAGAAAATTTCAGTCAATTAATCTTATTACAAAATCAGACAATGTGGCCAAAAAGTTGTCCTCAGAAAGGACTAATAGCTTTTAAAGTGATACAGTAGAAACATTTTCTTGTTTTTGGAAAGAAAAGTTCCATAAAAGTATCATTTTTGTTCAAAAGTAACACTTCAAGTGGTGCTCTCACCAGCTGTTTCAGCTTCATAATGATGACTACTTTTTGATTACACCTATGGGAGAAATTCTGAAAAGTCAGGCTGATTTGGGGCAAAACTCCATGCCAAACTAACACTGAGTTAGCTCTTAAGACACATCAAATATATAAAAAAAACAAATTCCACTAGCCAGAATGGGGCTTTGTAGAATTCAGTTGCTATGGGTTAGGAAATGTGTGACTTCTCTATGCTATAAATGGTTTATGTTTCAGGTTTTACTGAAAATCAAACCTTTAAAATGAAAATCTTTTCACTTCTAAATGTTAAAATGTTTTTAGGAATTTATATTCTCCAGGAAAAAAACAAAACAAAACAAAACAAACAAAAAAAAAACCAGACAAAACAAGTATCAAATTGTGAGTTTAGAACACCAAACTCACAGTATCATACCATAGGCAATATGCCCTCAACCTAACCAGTCAAATAATATGCTTCATTTATTGTACCCATAGTGCCTGTCTCTAAAACAGAGATGTTAAACTGGAGATGGATTTAAAAAAATGAACTTTTGATGATGGAAAAATAAATTGCACTTCCATTTTTATAAATCTCTAATTGAAATTTATCACTCCCTTAAATTATTTAAAAGATTATTTTTATAAGGGGTCAAGATTAAAGGGATCCAGGAAAAAAAATTAAAACTCCTGGACCAGAGAGAGCAGATGAATGTAACAGCTTTTAGTCATAGACTGACTGGATACCTGGATTCATATACTCCCTTTAGGTTATAAAACACTTGATATATTTTATCTCATTTGATCCTCATATCAACTCTGCGAGATAGGAATCATTATTATCGCAGTTTTAGAGAGAAAGATACTGAGTTATTAAATTATTTGCCCAGAGTCACTCAGCTTACAAGTGTTGGAGATAAGGATATACCCTGATGAGGAGGTATGTTAAAATAACAATGCTAATGACCTTTATATATCAATGTAAGGTTCGTAAAATGCTTTACATACTTTATTTAATGCAAATCTTGCAACAATTCCGTGAGGAAGATGTTATTATTATCACCATTTTAATGGATGAGAAAACTGAGGCTTTAATGAGTTTTGGAAAGAGAACAGAATTTCCTAAATCTAGTACTCTGCATTACACCAGGTTGAATGTCACTTTTCTTTGAAACAGAAGCACCTTTGAAAGAAGTTATTTTTCTTTTGCAAAAGACTGGCTCATACTTTCCAATCCAGTAGTCCAGAAATGAACCTACTTGTAAATTCCTCACTAAAATTCAAATTTATATGACACATTTCCTCGAAGTCTCACAACACACATCACCTCATTAATTCTGTAATAAGAAAAGGTGAAAGCTTTGTACCTAATTTTCCTACTGAGCAACTTGAAGTTTAGACCACTCATTTAGTCTGCCAAAGGTGACACCAAAATCTCTTGATTCATGGATTTGGGTTCAGGGTTTTTGATTTCAGAGTTGAACTAGAACACATAGAAAGTAATCTGATCTGATCATTTCTTAGGATCCTCAATCTAAAAGTGTCTTTAAAAAACTCTCTGGTGAATAATGAGGATTGGGAAGTATTTGAAAATCTTCATGATTACTAAGTCCAAATAAAAAATTACCAGCACTGCAAGTTTTAAGCAATCTTTATGAACAAATTCTGCCTGAATAAACTTCATCTATATTCATACTGTTATCCCTTCACATTAAATGGGAAGTGGAAAAATGAAGAAAAACCCTGCAAATTTAATTACCTTTTATAATAGCAGTTGTCTTTCCTTTCCCAATCAATTAATATTGCAATACTGGTTTAGTCTCTCTATTAGAAAGGAGATTATTACAATTAATATCAGAAATAATTGATTAATTGAAAGAAAGTTTTCATGATTAAGAACACTAAAAATAATTCACATTTCATTTCTTAAATTATAATGGCACATTTCCCTTTGATGGAAATTCATAGGCTGAGTATCCATATAAAAACAAATAAAATATCTAACAGTGGTAAAGCAATAGAGACTGCTTTAAATATAGGCCAAGTGGTACTGTAGATCTCTCTACCCATACCCACTGGGGCTTGAATGTTTAACCACAACACTACTGAAAAGTAGGTCTGGATATTAGAGCCACCTCTAGTTTGCATTTCTAGAAATGGTTCCAGGTGAGATACAAATCAACTGCTCCTTCAACTTTCATTCTTCTCAGCTACAAATTAATCCACTGGGGAGACATTGAAAGGAATTGTCTTATCTGCCACCTTGAATGAAATGTACATCACAGCTAGTTTCACAAATCTAGGGAGAAACAAAGAGTTGGTGTTAGTGTTGGTTGTGGTGGGATCATTGTGTGAGTAGATCAAGCCCCAATTCCCCAAGTGATGCTTGGACCTTTTCATGGTGCTTTTCTCATATCTACCTTGCCTCATTGTGGTTTGGCACTGTTCAGCAGTAGACTCATTTGCCTATAAAATATTAGAGGTGACACTTCCATACATGTTTAATGCCATTGGCAAAACAGACTGTTACAATTTCTTTTGGGTTTTCTCCAAGGCAGCCATTGGCTTCCCAGGATTTAAAGAAATGGAATGGACATACAGTAAAAAGTCTGCTTGTACTTGGAAGTGGAAGGGTGAATGAGAATAGCAGAGAAAGGAAAAATATGTCTTGGACTCAATAAATGTTCAGCTGGCTAAATGATTGCTAAATAACTGCAGGTACAGTTTTATTTTTCACCCAGAAGGTGTCCTCTAAAGCAAATTCTCCTTTGGACAACAGCTATATTGGAAAGGTTTAACAAAATTGATGCCCGAGTTTTTTCCTCTTTGATGATGATATGGTGTAAATATACTCCATCAGAGTCAGCCCCGCTGGCTGGATTTTCTTCCTACAGAGCTAATCTGTGAATAAATTGTGAGCCCAGTATGTGACATGCTCTCATTGATGGAAAGTGGGACAGTGCCCAAGCAATGGTCATTGATTCCTTTTGGGAACTTTGACTCTTTATACCCATTCCACTCAGAGACAAGATTACTCAGGATTAGGTGAAAAAAGGATGCTACCCTAGAATTTTCATCCAAGTACAAAAGAGCTAAATGAGAACTTTGAATTCACAGAATGATGGGCTGAGCCTTTCCTTGAGCCATGTGGTTGTCTAGATAAACATTTAATATAGAGGTCAAGTTAATTTCCTGAGATTACAGAGGCATTTCCAAAGACAGTGGCATTCTGTAACAAAACTGCATTAATTAAGAGGTCTCATTCTTAGGACACTGAACTCAGATATAGTCTCTGCTTTCTTCAGAAATCTTCTGGAAATTTCGATCAGATATTTTGAAGGGGAATTCTTTCTATCCCATTGGAAGCATCAGGAGCAGTGGTTTTGTTATAATTGAATGTTGAATATGGAGTCAGAAGGCCTCAATTTAAAACCTGGCTCTGCTGTTCTAGAACTCAGTTGACTCATCTGTAAAATGGAGAAAAGGACATCTGCTGTGCTATTGACAAGGAGATCAAATGAGATAATGTAGATGATGCAGGATGCTTAGATTTGCATATTTCATTCTCACCTCAACCCTACTTTACCCTCATTTCAGTGGATGAACACATGAATGGAAAGAGCAAAATGAAACTGATACAAAGAAGGGCCAAAGTAATTGCTTCCACCTAGGTTTGGATGGATGCAATATTCACATGTGGGCTGGGTTTGATCATTATTAGTCTAGTCACAAAAGTTATATTATTATTCTACCTTTTCAACCTCATTTTTCTTTACTTTATTTTCTCTCCATAAAGCAAAACAGATCCTCTTAGTGTTCTTTACATACAATACTCCATCTCCCATTCCTCTCCCTTTGTACAGCTTATTTCTTAGGCTTGGAGAGTCTTGCTCATCTCTTTTGTCTTATGGAATTCCAAGTTTCTTCAAGATATCTTAAGCACTGGTTTTTATCCTCTCAATAGTTAGTGTTCTCCTTCCCTAAACTAGCTGTATTTACCCTGTATATAATGTATCCATATGTAAACACACATAATATAACATGTATACATGTGAACATGTGTTATGTAATCTATAATATATATATATATATATATATATATATATATATGTATATATATATATATATACACACATGTCATCTTCCTTGACAAAGCAGAAACACTAATTTTTCATTGTATCTTCAGCACCCAGAAAATGCAATTTACATAGATTTAATAAATGCTTGATAAGCAATTGTTGTATTGGTAAGTGTGCCTAAGTAGTATGTATGATCTTGGGTATAAAAGAAGATAAGTCCCTTGATCTTTAGTCAATTTGAATCCATCAACAATTCTGAGAAAAATTAGTTAAGTCCCAGGTTAGATATGTGCCAGGGTATCCCAGTATACTGGCCAACTGGGAGCCATGGACAATTATGTTACTAATGCTAAATGTGTGCATTTATATATGTGTGCGTGTGATTGCTCTGTCCTTTTATTACTTGTTATTTCTGATATTAATAATGTAGGAGACGATTAGTTCCTTGAACACTTCTGTGTGTCTCTTTGCATGGAATTCTTTTATTTTAGGTTAAACATGTACAATTCTTCTAAGCATATTTCCATATCTGTCATATTGCACACAAAACAAATTAGGTCAAAAGAAAAAAATGAGAAAAAAAAGCAAACAACAACAACAGCAACAAAAAGATGAAAATACTATTCTTTGATTCATATGCAGTCTTCACAGTTCTCTCTCTTTAGAAGCAGATGGCACTTTCCATAACAAGTCTGTTGGAATTGTCTTGAATCACCTCATTGTTGAAAAAAGCCAAATTCATCTTGATTATCACATATTCTTATTATTGCTGTGTATATTACGCTCTTGGTTCTATTCACTTAGCTTCAGTTCATGTCAGTTTTCTGGGTTTTTCTAAAATCAGCTTGCTAATAATTTTTTATAGAACAATAATATTCTATAACATTCATATACCATAACTTATTCAACCATTCCCCAACTGATGGGCATCCACTCAATTTCCACCGTCTTGCCACTACAAAAGGGTTGCTATATTTTTGCACATGTGGATCCTTTCCCCTTTTTGTCATCTCTTTGGGATACAGATCCAGTAGAGATTTGTGGATCAAAGGGTATGCAGTTTTATAGCTCTTGGTCATGGTTTCAAATTTTTGCCTAGAACTCTTAATTTTTAATTATTAAAGCTTTTTTATTTTCAAAACATATGCATGGATAATTTTTCAACATTGATCTATTTATAGCCTTGTATTCCAAAATTTCCTCTCCTCCCCCCAACTCCCTCCCCTAGATGTCAAGTAATCCACTATATGTTATACATGTTAAAATGCATGTTAGTTCCAATATATGTAAACATATTCATGCAATTATCTTGCTGCACAAGAAAGATCAGATCAAAAAGGAAAGAAAATGAATAAGGAAACAAAATACAAACAAACAACAAGAAAAAGAGTGAGAATGTTATGGTATGATTCACACTCAGTTCCCACAATCCTCTCTCTGGGTATAGATTGCTTAGAATTCTTAACTGAATGAAATCAATATTTAATATTTTATAAACTGTAAAGCAGTATATATGTGTTGATTATTATTAATTACTGAAGCTTTTTTCTCAATAGAATGGACGAGGAATATGATTTAAATTCCTCATCATCCAACTCTGTGGCACCTTGATGTTCTTGGTGGTTTGCATTATGGTGGCTAACATTCTTCTCAGTAGCCCAGAATCACATCATGGGTTTAATGACAGAATGAGCCAGTGAGGACAACTTCTCCAGAGGATTAGTCCTGGGACATCAGGACAATACTGCATTTTTGATGGCATTATTAAAACTTGAAAGCATTTCTACAGACAACATGCTTCTTATATTGGAATATTTATGAGTCATAGTGGCCTTCTTAAGACTAGCTGATGGATTTTGGCATCAAGATGATAGCAAACTCAGAATCATGCCAAATTTAAAAAAATCAAAACCAGAATAAATTTCTCTTAAGACTTGTAGCTAAAGTGATATGAGCAGAATCAAGAGATCATTGTACACGGCAACAGCAAAATTATATGAAGATCAATTCTGATGGATGTGGCTCTTCTCAACAATGAGATGATTCAGGCCAATTCCAATGATCTTATGATGATGAGGGCCATCTATATCCAGAGAGACGTCTTACTCTTTTTATTGTTGTTTGCTTGAATTTTATTTTCTTTCTTATTTTTTTCCTTTTTGATCTGATTTTTCCTGTGCAGCAAGATAATTGTATAAATATATATGCCTAAATTGGATTAACATATATATTTTACCAAGTTTAACATATATTGGATTACTTGCCTACTAGGAGGGGGGGGTGAAAGGGGGAAAATGGGAACACAAGGTTTTGCAAGGGTCAATGGTGAAAAATTATCCTTGCATATGTTCTGAAAATAAAAAGCTTAAATTTAAAAAGACTTACAGCTGAAGGTTTGAACTCTTTTGTAGAACTTACATAATCAGACCCAGAACTCTCTTTCCAATATCATCTCCAAATTTTCCCTACATAAGGTTTGCAATTTAGCTAGATTCAAGATTTTATTAATCATCCCACAAAAAGAGACAGGAAATTTCTATGAGACTTTATTTGGAAAGTCAGAGTGAGCAAAGGGCTTCTCCATAGATTCAGGCAATAATAGCAGCTATTTTCTGAATGAACCAATAGAAGTATTAACATCTGCTCATCCAGATTCTGACCCTAGCTTAACCTCTACTGGAAACCAAAGAGAATCATGTTATCTGTTAAAAAAAAAAACTCCTTAGAGACATACATGATTTTCTCTATAGGCTGTATGTACAGTGAAGGAGTAATAATAAAAAAGAGAACTCCAAATGGAACTAATGATGTGCAAAGTTTCCTCTACATCTAGTTGATCTAGTTGTTAAAGACAGTCTTTCTTGGGGATTCCCCTTGAATCTTATCACAATTTAATAAAAAATATTTTTTGTGACCACTTGCTTCCCTGAGGAACATCATCAGACATTGTTTTCTTCCCATCCTTGTACACCTGAATCAGTTATTGTACCTTCTTGTAATCTCTCACCCAAATCACCATTTTGTATTCTTTATGTCTTTAGAAAGCCTTCCTTAACCACCTAGGACACAATTTTTTATTCTCTGAAATCCTATTATCCCGATCTCAGTAGGTAGGAAACCGCCTTACTCCAGGTTGAATCTAGAATATTTTCTCTTCAGTCTTATCCCCTATTTAATTGACAAAGTAATTTTTCTAATCCACCATCCTGGACATATTATTCTCCTCATCAAAAATTTTCAATGGCTCCTCAATATCTACAGGATAAAACATAAACTTCTTGGCCTGACATTTAAGATTCAATATAATCTAGCTTCCATATATCTTACAGGTTTGTTTCATGCCATTTC
Source organism: Sminthopsis crassicaudata (assembly GCF_048593235.1). Classification (NCBI taxonomy): domain Eukaryota; kingdom Metazoa; phylum Chordata; class Mammalia; order Dasyuromorphia; family Dasyuridae; genus Sminthopsis; species Sminthopsis crassicaudata. The sequence continues at coordinate 56,742,342 of NC_133619.1, read as the reverse complement.
CCTTCAAGTCTGGCCAAAATGGACTATGAGCTTTTCCCCAAACACATCTCTTAGTCTTACACAAACTATCCTTGATAATTGGAACATGCTTTCCTGTTAGCTCTCTCTCTCAAACTCCTTCCACCTTCCAAACTCAGTTAAGATGCTCATTCCTTCATGAAGCATTCCCCCATCTTTCCCTGCATCCTGACTTGTTATTATTACTCTTTTCATCAGTTTTTTACAAACTGTATTTATTTGCATACATATTATATCCAGTAGAATATAAGTTCCTTGACAGTATGACCTGTTTCTTATACTCCTTTTCCTACTATATATGAAGTGCAGTGCCATGCATATTAACAGATAGTTAATAAATGATTATTAAATTGAATTTTCTTTTTAATTTTAGATTATGTTGCTTTTTGAGTTACAAATACTTATCAAAAAAACAAATGTTTAAAAAGTGCCAGTGTCTTAAAAATCAAAGGGATTCTAATTAATTAGATGACTGAACAAGTTGTGGTATATGATTGAGATGGAATACTACTGTGTTATAAGAAGATTAAGATGGTTTCAGAAAAAAACAAACTGAGAAGATTTAAATGAACTGGTACAATGTGAAAGGAGCAGAAGCAAGACATTATCCTTAGTAATAGCAATATGTAAGGATAATTAGCTGTGAAAGATCTGGCTACTCCGATCAAGGCACATAACACAAGACATTAAAAGATCCATGATAAAAAATACTATTCAGCTCCAGAGAGAAAATTGATGAAAGTACAGATTGGAACACACTTTTAAAAAATTTATTTTTCTCAAGGGGTGTGTGTGTGTGTGTGTGTGTGTGTGTGTGTATGTGTACATTTTCTTTTGCTATATGGCCAAGATGGGAGTACCAATGCCTTGTCAAGGTAGTCAATAAATTTAAGTCATACCTTTCATTTGGCAGTGTATGAAATGCCAGTATTATTGAATATTCAATTCAACATTATTATTAATCTCTACTACATTCTAGACAATAGAAATGCAAAGACAAAAGTAATACCAAAAAATTAAAAAAATCCTGACCTCAAGGAGCTTAAACTCTGCTAGAAGAAGAGATATATCAGTAGACCCATGAAAACTTAAGGGGTTTCTAAAGACACTATATTTAAGTAGCTTGGGGATCCTATCCAAGAAATACTCAGAAAAATAAAAACAAGGTTGTTTGAGGATGAGGAGAGAGTTATCAATTTAGTGGGAAAAAAGGAAATACTTTGAAAGGAGACACAGACACTAAGAAGTGGAAATGAGGCAGGCATATATTCCATTCACAGAACACTTTCAATTTCTGAGACGCTTTAAGAAGCTTTCTGGCAAGTTGTTTGACTCTCTTAATAAACTGAAATTAACAGCTCAGGAAATCTTAGAATAGAGGAACCCAACTCCCCAGTATAGTCCAAACTAGATTAAGATATAACTGGGAAAATGTTTACCAAAATCAATAAAAATGCATCACAATATAGATAATATTTGTGTTTTTCCTTCCACAGGATCCTTTTCCATTTAAATTTGACAACACTAATCTAAAAAACAACCAAAAATATTTGAGTTACAATTACTTATCAAAAAAGCATAAGTTTTTGAGTTAGTGAAGTAATTTGGGGTCTTACAATAACTTTCTGGAAAAAATTTCCTAAGCATTCTGCTACTGGAGAACTGCTGTCACCTTGTCCTTTCCCCTCCCATACATGGTTCCACCCAATATCAATTCCCTCTCTCTCACTGGGCTAACTTTCACATGCACAGTAATGACAGAATAGGTCCATTGGGTAAACCCAGTTTTCCTGCCAATGGGTATTCTAATTTTCTAGTTTGCTTACATTTTTTATTGATATTTATAGGATTACAGATCAAAGGCTGGAAGAGACCTTGGAGATCATTTAGTCTGACTTCTTTGTTTTACAGATGAGGAAATAGAAGCCCTTAGAGGTTTCCACTTGCCAGCAGGTCCAGAAGTGATTTCAGAAGTGGAATCTTTTATTTTTACATAATTTTCCTTTCCATATATTTCTTTCCCTCTCCAGAGAGACTTCCTTTGTAATGAAGAAGAAAAAGCACAGTAATAAAAAAGCCTATCAATTGAGCCTGACAAAATATGCAATATTCCATAACTATGGTTACTTCCTCTGCAAAGAAAGGAAAAAGTATGGACTCTATTTTCTTTTTTTTTTTTTAAGACTACCTTTTGCCTTTATTCTAAAATAGGATATTCCATCACTTTCCCCACAAATCCAGTTTTAAAACCCCAATATTTTCAAGAGGTTTTAATATTTAGTCTAACTTCTCACTCCTTATGATTAAGGACACTTCCCTTGATTTGTTTGCGTTTTTTCCTTGTTGAAATAAGACTTTTCCCTGAGCTTTGAGTATGAACTCTATTTTCAATAACAAATAAGTTGAGTCTTGGGAGGAAAAAAAGGTAGTTACCTTTGGAAAACTATGTAATCATAAAGTACAGTTGAGAAACAAAACCTATCAGGAGACATCTATCCTTAACTTTTCATGTTTTTTTTTTTATTTTTAGGAAAAAAAAAGCTCAAAATTATTTAAAGTGTTTGATCTGCTGAGGAAGAGATCTTTCATGAATGTTTCTTGACAGCTGGTATAGAATCACAATGCTGACACTGTGCTTGGCATTAAGTTACTGGCAATTCTTGGCAGCATTGAACTAGGGTGTTAATTGATATGAAGAGATATGCAACGAATCATCTTAATGATTACCCTGCTCCTGTGATGGAACATCGGGCTGATTTCACACTCTAACAAAGAATTCCAGCCAGAGTAAGTTTAAGTTTCAACATTCCCATGCTGTCATTGAAATTTATGTCAAGCTCTGTTACAAACTGGCAGAAATCTATTTTTGAATCGCTATAAATCCCTAAAACTTTTTTTTTTAATATGAAGATCTTTAGTGATTATGTAAGTGGGAAAATTGTAGCAGTGAGTTGGACCACAGTTCAGACAAACAACTCACCGCCAGCAATGGGTGCAAACTTTTTCATAGAAACCCCATCCTGACACAGCTATCTTCAACTGCCAAAACTCCTTGTTATTTCATCTGGGACTTTGAATGAGTCAAGATTAGCCAACTCAACCAATTTATGGAATAGTTTCTTGCATGCCCATGGAAAGGAACATCAGAACCCCAGTTAATCTTAGTTCTGGGTTTCCAGGATTTTAACTAGAATCTCTTATGGTTAAGTTAAAAAGAAGATAACTGTGAATTTGGGGTTTGTAATGCCACCAAAATGCTTGGGTAACTTCAAAGCTCAGAAGAACAGTTTCAATGGTTTCTTGCTGTCAAAGACCCAAATCCTTAACCCACAGTCAATACAGCATCCCACACTGTGGTGCCACCTCCCTCCCTTTTTCTTATTTCCCATTGCTATTAGCATCCACCCCCTCTTCCATGTGGTTCCAGCTGCTGCTTCCCCAGCTCTGCTATTTTCTGACTACCACAGCTGCCTCATAGAGAGCTCCTTTGGACCAAGTGTTTCCCATTGAATGTAACTTCCCTTCCAGGAAAATGCTCCTTCAAAACTCTAGTCCTTACTACTTCTGTAACTTTGAAATTGAGAGATGAACAAAAAGAGCTCAATGATCACTTCTCATTCAGTGGGCAGAGGCCCCTAGTTTCATTATTAGTTAGGGGATGGAGGAAGCAACAATTTGAGTCTACATTTGTCCCATTCCCATGCTGTCATTTTGTTTTTTTGTCAAGTTATGTGACTAACTGGCAAAGCTGAATCTCATATTTCATGGGTGTAAATTACAAAGGGGTTCCTGTGATCCATATGTTGTTAGTGTATTGACATGAAGCTGTGAATCTAGCCCTGGGCTACACACACTAAAGAAAGACTGTGAACCTATGGCTCTACATCATTTAAAATTGATTTGTATTCCCAAGTGCTATTCTTCATGCACAGTTTTGGGAGACCAGTATCAACAGTGATGAATAATCAGGAGTTCTTGAAATCACAATAATAAATCTTATGCATTTTAAAATGGAAGCATCATCATAGTTGCATGGTATGATCTTGACATCTTGTTGAGAACAGTACAAGTATATACATTCATCTGTTATCAATAGAGCTGGAATGGTAGAGCTGATGAGTCACAGCATTGAGAATGATAAAATATGGTGAGCACATTGTTGTTGTTTTTTTTTAAGCCTGCAAAATACCAAACCCAAAAGAAAGCAGAAAGCCTACTTCCTGCCAAAGTTTGCCCAACCCAGAAACAAAGTCTATAAAAATATTACAGCTTGTCACTACCTTCTTTTTGTTGTGATCTCTTGCTAAAATTACACTGGATCATGTTATTTGGCCCAGCTGAGAGCCACATGGAACGCCTATAATTGAAGCAGCAATGTACTGACAAGAGTTATGGAATTAGAATAAACAGGTTCTGGGTTCAAACCCTGGCTTTGCTCTTTGCTCCCTAAGCAAACATGGCTCAGTCCCTTGAACTCTTTGTATCTCACTTTTCTCTTCTGCAAAATGGGGGAGCCAGACTGGATGATATTAAAGTTCTTTCCAAACTTAAATCCTTGATCGTTAGATAAGAAAATTTTTAGTACTTCACACAAAAGGTAACTGATGGAAAACTCCAAGGGTCAAGTTTTGAATACAATCTTAACCTTGTCTCCGCTAGAGAAGTTGAGTTGTTTGTCTGAACTGTAACCCAACTTGCTACTGCAATTTTACCATTTATATGCTGCAAGTAAGTTAAGGAGAGATGCTTGGGCTTACTAGCACTTGTCATAACCACCAGCCTTCAAGAATTCCCATTTCTGGTGTATATTCATTTTGTTCCTTGTGGGGATATAAGAAAGAATCGATTCAAGGTCAAACAAAATTGCATGACATGACAAAATTAGAATCACAGAGGCAATGATATGGAATAGGAGAAACAAAGCTTAACATTTTAGTTAGCAGAGACGGGTTCAAAGTCTATTTTTGACTTATTAGCTATGTTAGTGTGGGAAAGTCCCTTAAACTTTGCTTAGCCTGAGGTTTCCTATCTATAAAATGGGGATGATATCTTTAATCCTTGCCTCACAGGTGAAGGTGTGAGGGCAAAATGAGATGATGTAGCCAAAGGCTTTGTAAATTTTAAAGACCTAGAAGATGATGATAATAATAGTTGTATGCTCTTACACTAGAATGCCATAATCTCCAAAAATGAAACATTGCGAACAACCTCAATTAGACTGCACATATTTTTAGGAAGACCAAATAACTGATAAAGAAAGCAAGTCATGAGGCGAGATGAAGGGATAACAGGACAGCCTTATATGTATTGTAGTGACCAAATGAGGTTGGGGGAAGACCCATAGGACATATCTATTGTGTTGGACAGATCCTCTATGTAAAATCTTGTAATAAGATGAACAAGAACATGTCAACTTAGAGAAAGGTTGCAATCTGCACTGATGGAGGGACTTTTGTTATTGTTTGTCCTTCATTCTCAAAGAGGATAATGACATCAAGAAGGTGATGCCATGACATTCAAGTGAATTGCATTTAAGTGAGAGAAGACTGTACAAGATCATCTGCCTCATTTTCCCTTCCAAAGCCTTCTGGGTCCAGTATCAAGATATAGATCAAGACAATTGGAAATGGGCCCTGGATGAAGACCTTGGCCTTTTTTAGCTAAAGTCTTCAACAGGTCTCTCTCTCTCTCTCTCTCTCTCTCTCTCTCTCTCTCTCTCTCTCTCTCTCTCTATATATATATATATATATATATATATATATATATATATATATATATATATATATATATATATATATATATATATACACACATACATACATATATATATATATAAATAAATATATATACATACATATATATATATATATATTTTATGTACAGATATTCTTAAGAACATTTTTCTATTGCACCTCTGAACCCTTCCAAGATATCTTGAGTTTACTTGCTAGATTTCTTTCTTAAGGCCTATGCCTTAAACCAAAACCAATCTGATTCTACTTGGCCATCTATAAATTGTAGGCTAAGCCCCATTCAATCATTGTTTGGATCCTGATTGACTCAGATTGAATGTAAATAGATGGAGAGACTACACACTTCTACAAGTTCAAGGTCCATTGAAGTACTGAAACATTATTATTATTATTATCCTTTAACACAAGAGTTGGGATGCTGTTTGTCCTCTACTACAAAGTAAATTGTGATGCTCTTCAAGTGACTTTGCTTTTGGAAAAGAGTATGGGGGAGTTGACTGAAAGAATCAGTCAAGATGAAAAATATTGGCTCTGCAGATTGTAGCAATGGAGAAGTTACTTCAAATATTGGATCCTCAGTTTCCTCATCTGCAAAACCAAAATAGTAATACCTGTAACACCGACTTCACAGAGGCTTGGTGAAGCTCAAATGAGAGGAGATACAAAAATCACTTTACAAACCTTAAAGTACAAAGTAAATGTTAATGATTATTATTATCAATGATATTAGAATTATTTATAATCAGCCCATTTCAATTTTCATAGCTCGGATAAAGTAGATGGAAGAATCTCTTTTATTTTTCAAAATAAAAAAATATACTGCTTTTTGTGACTTATTTTTATCTTTAAAGGTGGCTTTTACTACTTATTTTAAACAGAACTCCACATGTACAAAATTATTTCTCTTGGGTGGTAAAGGACAGAGAAGCATGGTAGAATTTATCCAAAGCTCTATACTACCTTCAATTGGTTCTATTGATAGAGATTTGAAGGGAATGCCTACCTATCATTATTTCCACTTGACCAGCAATTCTTAGTCTAGGATCCAAATAGGTACACGGATAGATTGGGGGAGAGGATGGGATGGTCCATAAATTTTAATGGGAAAAATTATACCTTTATTTTCACTGACCTTTAATTGAATTCTGACATTTCCTTCAAATTTTTCAGTCATTATGCAGTTCCCTAGACTGCCAAAGGGAACTGTGACACAGAAATGGTTAAGAATCTTGTGTCTAAAGTCCTAGTAAACACTTTTTATATAACCTACATTACTGTTTTTCTCAAAGTGACTGAGATGTAGAACACTATCTCTCACTCTCTGCTAGGGTCATGTGAAGATGAGATAGTCACTCTTTTTCATGAGAACAACTTCAGATCAAATGATTAAACAATGAATAACATTTTATTTTCCCTATGATCTAGAATGTTCTACTCTATTCCATCCATCCCTTCCCCAAGTCCCAACACACACACACACACACACACACACACACACACACACACACACACACACACACTGCTTTCCAGTGGTTAATGGACTTTGAAGCTAAAAGGTATCCAGTCTGACTCTCTTGTTTGAGAAATGAGAAAATGAGGCTCATAAAGGGGAAATATTTGCTCTAAGAAACACAATTAATATTTGGGTTTACTAGAATTTAGTTCTCTTGATGTTAAATTTGGTGCTCTTTCCACTACATTAGTCTGTTCCCCCTCCCAAACCAAATATAAATGGACATGGGCTAGTGCATAGCTTTTAACTGATGCTTACTATCTGTGTCACTTCCTTAGATCTCACTTTCCTCATATATAATATAATAGGGATGCATTAGACAGCCCCTGGAGTCCTTTCCAATTCTATATTTATAATACAGTGATCTGAATATAAAATCCAAAAGAATCACAAATAGCTGTAATCATATGTCAAAATGAGAATATTCCCTTCTTGTTCATTCATTTTTTAATCATGTCTGATTCTTGAGGTTTTCTTGGCAAAGATACTGGAATGCTTTGCCATTTCTTTCGCCAGCTCATTTTACAGATGAAGAAACTGAGGCATGCATACCCAGAATCGCATGGTTAGTAAGTGTCTAAAACCACTTTTGAACTTGGGAAGATGAGTCTTCTTGATGCTAGGTTTGGTACTCTGTCCACTGTGCTACTTAGCTGCCCCATATTCCCTTCTATCAATATGTAAACTTTAAAATTAATACTTATCTGTCCAGCAAAACTAGTAACACAGGAACTAAGAAATGAGATTAGTATAGATTGTTATTGTTTTATTTTTAATAGAGTGCAATTCAGTTTGATGTTAGGAAGAAGATGTTTGCACTAAAAATGCTACTGGTCAGGAAATTGTTGCCTACAATTAACATTTCCTTCATAGCTGAAAGGAAGAGAGCAGTGATCTGCACTTCATGCAATATTGAACACTGTTTATTGCATTTCATTTAAACTGAGACACCTGTTTGTATTCATTGTCTGAGTATCTCTGTCTTAACATGGACTATCTCTCCAATGATAAATGGACTCCATAAATACAATAATGGAAGGGGAATGTTTCTATTCCATGTCTGATAATTTTGTGAAACCATGTTACAAAACCTTCAAGCTATGTCTTAAAAAGAATTAATTTCAGCAAATTTCTACCCATAAAACCATCTAGTTGATGTTTCCTTATTAAACCTCCACAATTCATATAGAAGACCAAAAAAAAAAAAAAAAAAAAAAAAAAAAAAAAGAAATTAAAGCAAATCAGTGCTTGGTATTGCCTTAGGGGGATATTATAAAACAAACAAACAAAAAAAACAGAAATGGGGGGGAGGTTGAATCACTTGCACTGAAGATTTCAGAACAGGAGTATGAACATCTGGGGCTGATCAATTTACTCCTTAACTATTTATTAGGTATTCACAAGGTGCTATGCACTATCCAGGACAAAGCCTCCAGCAGTGTAACAACTCACAGGAGCTCTGTTAATCGCAGGATGACTCAAAATATTCACAAAAAAAGCTTTAAATTCATCACAGATTCAAGATGTTGATTTGGAAAGGATCTTCTTAATATTATTATAATATTCTTAATATTATTATCAAGACTCAAATTAAAGTAAGCATTGGAACAATGGATACACATTTGATATATTTCACCCCTAAGGATATAGAAAAGAAAGCCACATTCAAGGAACTAAACCAAAACTTAATCAAAGCCTTATTTTGACCCTGAAGCATAATTATACATGAACTGTTTTTCTATGGTCATAACCTGATATGTTTTCAAACTTGAAAGCCCAACACCAGTTATAAGCAAACTAGGATTTAAATGAAATATCTAGTTATAATCCCTATTGTCAGATTTAGGGTTTTTAAATAAAGGATGTTCAACTTTCATTTGAAAGCATATAAGACTCTAAATTTAATAAGCTACCCATTTTAACAGATGTTTGACCTTGAGAATTTTCTTGCTGTTTTTTTTTTAATCTTCAAAACATAAAAGGATTGACCAGATAAGATCTGTGGTTCTTTCCAATTCTACAACCCTATGAAAGACTTTGCTCATGTCCTGAAAAACTGACCACTCTCTGGGATACCTTTTACTGTATACAACTGTAGTTGTTGACTAGATGACCTTTTGCTGCTTCTAGGTTCCTACCATCAGTTTGCTAAGCAGGATTTATTCACTTAAGCATATTGGCAAGGTAGAAGTCACACAGACCATTGAAAAACAATACAAAAAAGACCAGGCAGAAGAAGAAAGTGGACATTTTTTCCCCCATTGGATGTCCTTATGTATGTATTATATGTATATATATATGTATGTATATATTTATATACACATAAATATATGTATATAAATATATACATATATATACACACACGCATATATATGTATGTGTGTGTGTGTGTGTGTGTGTATACATATACATAACATAACAGGATTAAAACAAATGCCTGAATAATTTCAAGGAAAATTTGCTTTTACATAAACCTCTAACTCAAATGAAAATTTACAAAATCCCAACTAGCTTCTTCTATAGATGGACAACCAAATATATATATAAATTTATGCATGGGGGGAGGGGAGATGAGGAAGGAAGAAGAGAGAGAGAGAGAGAGAGAGAGAGAGAGAGAGAGAGAGAGAGAGAGAGAGAGAGAGAGAGAGAGAGTGTGTGTGTGCATGCACCAATCCTAAAGTTAGACTTAAGTTCAAATGTGGCCTCAGATACTTATTAGCTGTGTTACCTGGGGCAAATCACTTAAGCCTATTAACTTCAGTACCTCATCTATAAGATAAACTGGAGAAGGAAATAGCAAACCACAACAGTATCTTTGCCAAGAAAATTCTAACTGGAGTTGTGGAGAATCATATATAAATAAAACAACTCAATAAAAACAAATGTATAAATCAAAAACTATGCTTCATCTCTCTTTTCTGTTTCGTTATGTATATATACACACATATGTGCATACACACATATCTATATCTATACACATACACATACACATACACACACACACACACACACACACACACACACACACACACACATATATATGACCTTAAGGCAAAGTGCAGTGAGCAAAACCAGAATAATTTCTACTGTAATGTCAACATTATAAAAACAACTTTGGAGACTTTTTTAAACTGATGAACAATGAAATAAGAACACTGTAAAGAGGAACAGCTTTGAAAGCTTTAAGAGCTATGATGAATAATCCCAAAGGATCAACAATGAATCATATGATCCACTTCCTGTCAAAGAGGTGATAGACTTAGGATGCAGAAGGACCTGTTACATTTTTACATCTGTTTTGCTTTCCTATGCTCATTTGACACCAAGAATATGTTTTCCTTCTTTTTAAAATGGGGTAGGAAGGAAATAAAATAGATTTATGTCAATTATTTTTTAAAGAGAAGCTAGGGAAGGGTACTACAGGTGTGGAATAGTTCATGCACTTTCAGATAATTGTTTTACTTTGTTACAAGATACTTGTCAGGCAGCAAAGGAAATCTGTAAATATAAAGTAAAAACAAATCATTTCAATAAATGAGAAAGAAGGAAGGAAGGAGGGAGGGAAGAAAGAAAGACAGTGAATGATGGAAAGAAGGAAGGAAAGAAAAAAGGAGAGAAGAAAAAAAGGGAAGGAAGTAGGGAGAGAAGTTTTGTATTTGGAATCAAGGAGCCCTGAGTTCAAATTCTGTTTTATATGCTTAACTAGCTGTGTGGAAATGGGCAAGATATTCAACTTCTTTCAGCTCTTCAGCCTCCAAATCTGTAAAATGGGGAAAATAGCATCAATCACATTGAGTTGTTGATCATATCTGTAAAGTGATTTGTAAACCTTCAAGGGACAAATATACATACTTATATGTTTATCTGAATGCATATATATGCTAACTAGTATTTACTAATAAGGATATGCAGACTTTATTCTCAAAAGAGTTTCTGACACAAAAAGGTTAAAAGCAGTCTAAATCTTTTCAGTGATTACAACCATATTTTTTATCTTCTAACATAATAATTTAAAAAAATTAATGCATAATAAAATTGGTCAAAAGTAAGTTTTATTATAGAAGAAAACAATGTTCCCTCTAAATTTCATGACTTGAATGAACAAAATATGGTAATTGAATATGTCTGAGTAGATTTTATTGTTGGAATAAAAAAAGAACAAAGTTAATTTGACATGTTTAATGACATGTATAATGGCTATTTTGCTATATAATAACTAGACTTAAATAGTAGATAGGTCATATAAATGACTACTTACCATTACTCTTGCAAAGATAAACGTTTCAAGCATTTCATTTTTTAATTAGAAATTTTATTAAAAATATTAACATTTTAACAAAAGAGAACAGTGGCACTTTCTAATACTAAAGACTATTTCATTCATTTCTAAGGCTAGGTCACAATGCTTTGACTTTCTTTGCTGCAAAAATAAAAGGTTTGGGTCTCCAGATAGTACCCTTCAGAGGGTACTCTGAGCAGCTCTATTCCCACTTATTTGTCTCCTTTCTATGGGTTTAAACATTCACATTTGCATAAAAAATCAACTTCACAAACATATGATGGGAAAATAGGACTGGTCTATAATTCATATATAAAAAAAGCAAATAACTTGTGGGTTTTCTTAGTCTTTAGAATCAACATAAATCAATAAAGCAATGGGAGATAAAGAGGAAGCATTAATTAAGCACTTACCATGTGCCAGGTACTTTTCTAAGTACTATACAAATATCTCATTTGATTTTCAGTGTTTCACAACACTGCATGTTATAGTATTATAGGTGCCGTGACTTCCATTTTACCCCCATTTCCTAAAGAAACTGAGAAGGGTTGAGGGTAAGTGACTTGCCCAGTTTACCTATCTAGCTAATAAATTTCTGAGGGGATATTTGAACTCAGGTATGATGACAATAGGCCTATTCATGGTCTAACCACAGGGCCATCTAGTTACTTAGGTAGGCATGATAATTAAATAAAACTAATGCAAACCTTAAGAAAAACATTAATCTCAAGAATTAGGGAGCCATGAAGCATAAATGCCTTAGTAGGATGTAAAATTCCTGAAGACTGGCATTATTTTTCACTGTCTAGCATGATGCCTTATCTGTTGTAGGTACTTTATAAATCATTATAGATTTTTTTTTAAAAGATGAAACTACACTCTTAAAAAATAAACCATGATCACACTGGATAAATGCAGTTGTGTTATACTTCACTAGAATCCCGACAGTGGATGTTAAATTTAAATGATCTAAACCCCATAGTTGGAGGAAGCAAGAGAAAGAATGTATGATGGAAACTCCAGGCTGTTTTCTCAGTATTCCATTCCATTTAATCCAATAAGCTTCTACTATATTAAGCATCTACAATCTTCTGGGCATTATCTTAGTTATTAGTTATTAAAGATAGAAAAACAAAAATGAAAAAGTCCTTATAATCAAGGAACTTACATTTTACTGGGTTATATTATGCAGTAGTCTACTGACATACCTATTTTTGGTTTCTCCTCCAACATCAGGAAGGGTTAAAAATTAAAACAATTTGATTCAAGATTCAGGAAAAATCTTATGAATTTAACTCCTGAAATACTATTCCTATTTAATGATAATATAATATAGCTCGAGCAATTTGTTCAGCATTTCCCAGAAGGTCCAACTAAACCACTGTTCGTTATAGGATTGGGAAAGAACTGTCAAAATTCTGGGGACCATGTTTCCTGAATTTTAACTAAATCATTTCCTTCTTCCCACTGCAAGTTTTTACTAAGATTCTGCCACATGACTGCTAGTAGCATCAGTGGCAGTGACAGTGATACAGCACCTCCTCTCCCTCATCTTAGAAGAAACAACAGATATGCTCAGAATACCCACTAGTGAGAGGAGCTGTTGTTTGAACTACTTCTGTCACCTAGATGACTGAATCTTGCTTATCCAAATTTTTTTTCCACATTGTATAACACTGCACTTTATCTTTGAATTCACAATTACGGAAGCCAGATAAACAACATTTCTGTTATGTGAATTTCTTGTATTGGGAAAGGAATGGAACATGTCATTTTTCTTTTCCAGAATCCATAGAAGAATAGAATTATGCAACTGAAAAAAAGCTACTGAAGGCCATTAAGTATAATCTTTTAATTTTAATTCTGTAGAAATCAAAGCCCATAGGAAAGGTGACTTGGCCAAGGACACGTAGCTAGTAATAGGTAGGAGTTAAGTCTTAAACCTTGATCTTTGGATTTCCAAGTTTGTTTGAATAATATCACAGAAGACATCAGAAATTTGTATATATCCTAGAATGACACTGGAAAGCAAAAGTGACATCATATTTAACTTTTTGTTAGAGTTTTAGACTCTGAGTAAGGAAAATATGGATTTGAAATCAGATTAGACTCTTAGTCACTGTAATGCTTGAAAGCAAGGACTGGTCCACCTGTAGTCTACCACAGCAGACCTCAGAGCATCTGGCCCATCTTGACTTCTTAAATTCTTATAGCTTTCAGTTTCACATTCTTTATCTGTAAAATGAAATAATAATACTTTCAGTATCTACCTCACAGCATTGTTTTAAGGATCAAATGGGATGTTGTTAAAGTGTTTTTTAGATCTTTGAATCTCTACAAATGTCAAATGCCCATTAGTGGTAATGTCATTACTTCATAAATCAAACTAAATACATTACAAAGTCTATGTGAGCTTGTGAAAAATCCTATTCATTGCTAAGGTAACTTTTCAGATTGCCCTTTCTTCTTCCTTCTCTTTCCCAGTCCCTTGCCCCCAATCAAAACTTAACTCTTTAGAAAATATTTAATATGGTTTCAGAATCAGGAAGTCCTCCATTCAAGGTCAACTTTTATCTTTTATTGGTTGTGTGATCCTAGGCTTTTAACCTATTTGTGACCACATTCAACAAAGACCAAAAATAGAAGAATAGCTACTACATTAAATTATAGTTTGAATCAGATGATAAAAAGTTAATTTGGAGGAAGAGGTATTTTGGAGATGGGAGTGTAGGTACAAAGAGAGCTTACATTTAATAGATGCTTCATTCCTACAATTACACATCACAAGAACTCAACATAGCCAAGAATCAATTATGCTATTTATTCTTCTTAAGAAGGACTGGTACAGAAGAGGACAGGCAGGAGGAAGAGGCAAAGGTTCTAATTATTCTTTTGCTCCCTGACACACTAGTAATAGATAACTCTAGGAGATTTCTGGTGAATATAGAATTGTCAAGCCAGCTGCAAACCACTACAGATGCAAGGATTCAGCAAAGAGATTTTGATATTAGTATCCCTTCCTATGAGTTTTAGAAGGGGAAGTGGGCCAAGGCCTTGATTCTTTGGCTGTCTTTGTGGTCTAATTAGCTATCTTGCACAACATTTGAACAATGAAATCTAAAGCTACATTTCTGCCAAAATGCTAGTCATTTTGTCCTTTGCCAACAGAGAAAGATATTTCCCATAAGTATGTTCTTCTAAATGAACATGTTCTCCCTTGTTCTTCATTGAAGATATTGGAAGAGGTCTCAGAATTTCATTGCTTTTGCAAATACTGAATTTAGGGGGGAAATTACACTTTAAAATCACATTTCCCTCTCTAAATGTCCAATAACCCCAAAAGCTCTCTCTACCAGTGAGTAGGCATTCACTGAAGTCATTCTATACTGACAAAATGAAACATTCAAACAAGTATAATAGAAAAATTTCCTGATTTTCTACACAGAAGTAGAAGTTTATTCACAAATATTTTAAACAATCTCATTTTTAAATATCATCAAATTTTAAATGTATTTTCACTCTCCCCTTTCAATCAATTTTCAGGGCTGCTGCCCAAATAATCTCCCCAAAGAACAAATCTTACCACATTCTTCACTGGCTCCCTATAAACTCCTCAGCTTTGTATTTAAAATCTTTCTCAATCTGTCTTCAGCCTATATTTCTAGGAATATTTCACATTATTCCTCTTGATAAGTACTACATTCCAACCAAATCTATATCTTTTTTTGGTTGTTCCACAAATTTGACATTACATCTTTTTTAAAGGGTGAGTTCATCTCCAAAAGTAATTCCTTTTTGGAAGAGCAAGACAGAAAAAAAAGACCAGAAATGGAGACAAAGAGACATAGAGAGAAAATCTAGTATATTTCTGGATAACTGAAATCTCCCATCCATAATATGTTATGCTCTGTTCCAGGCATTTTATTTGTTTCCCAGATGGTTTTTTAGCAAAGAGTGAATGACTTCTGTTTTTCTTCCTTTGATCTTCATCTATATACTCCTCCTCCTGTTTTCCCTCTCTGGTTCCTAATATTTTATACTAGCATACCTTTTGAATACATAGTGCCAACCAACCTCCTCTCTAACCTATCCTTTTCTTTTAAATGTGATACCCATCCAGAGTCATAATCTAGTCATAGATTTTCTCTCACTGTTTCAGTAATAATTATGGGTCAAGATTATTTCCTGTGTTAATATTCCTTGTTTGTTGTTTGATGTTGAAACTCTGAGAATTTATGTATAGACACTTGGGATATGAGTATTTTATTTTATTCTTTCCATAGATTTTGAAGCTATGAATTTCTGTGTATCTTAGCTGCTAGTCTTCCTTCTTCTTTGAATCCATATTCTCTATAACATCTTACAAAAGAGATACATTTAAACTTCTTCACCCATTTTTGGTAGTTTAAAATACTTTTTAATAAATCAGACTTTCTTACATATTCTCTATCTCTGGCCAGGAATCTATCAACCCTATACTGTAAGTCATGATCCATAAATTAAAATCCTTTTCTTGGACATTACTTTTTAGTCAGCTATTAACTTTACAAATTTTTTTTTTTTGCATCCCTGTCTCTCAATGGCCAATCATGAAGAAATAGAACTGGTTCCTTTTTAGTTCCAAGCTTCTAGCCCAAAACTTCTTAATAATAATGATAGTTTTTTAAATCACTTTTGATAGTAACATTTTAATCCAAGAAGACTACTCTCATAGTTGTCATCTGCTTTGATAACATCTCAGGAGGTTCTCTGTTATATCTTGGATATAAACTCCAAGAAGATAACATCTTTCTTCATTGTTGTTATCAATAACTGCTTCAGTAGGCAGGGAATCAATAGTCACTAATACTCTTCACACCTTCCTCTGCCCCTATTAGATGATCTCTCATCAGATAGATGCTATGGATCTGCCATGTCATTCTTGCAAGAAAAAGATATGCTTCCTCAGAATATCTTCTCTTCAGGAAGAATCTTGGATCTGTTTAAAAGTACTAATCATATAGCTGTACTTTTCCTTCTGTGTAATATTCCCATTCTCTATCATCTTGACAAATCATCTTTTCTTCTCCTCTTCAGATGTGTTTTTCCCTATTGAAGCCTTGCCTCCAGTTCTATCCTCTCTAACAACCTAGAATGTGGAGTTCAGTTCCTTTACCTTCTTCTCCAAAGAAAGATCAGCCTACACTTGGAGCACATAACAGAAACTTATCTTCCTCCTGCTTTTTTTTTCTCCATGAAAGCCAGAAATAAAAATATTTTGAGATAATCTTAATGTCCATTATCGTTTCCATTTGGAAATTATCATGCTTACTTGGAAGGTACACACACTTTAGAAGTCTCTTGTGTTTATCACAAGATAAACTATTCTATTTTGTGATATAGTAATGTATGTACTAATTTGTGATATAGGAATTTATGTACATTGTTTATCTTCCTACTAGGCAATGAGTACCTTAAGGGGAGAGATTCTGTGTAATTTGTTTTTCTATTTTTCCCCATTAACTATTATATGTATTTAATATCTATTTATTGAATAAATTAATATTTAAATTTCTGAAGGAAAAATGTTTTTTACAGAGAATAATATCTTGATTTCAATTTTTCTAAAATTTCTCTTTGTGGGATTAAATTTAGTCCTTGACAGAAAATGTCAATGCATATATGACATAGAATAGTTTAAGCTATATATATATATATATATACGGAAACGGAAATTCAAAATTGCATGAGGAGGCTACCCAATGCACAATGATTCCTAGTTAGATGTATAATCTGGTAGCAAACCATTTGGGCTTCTAATGACTTTTAATATTGCTGGTGTAACTGTCAGCAACAAATATGTATTATAATTATGGAAAATAAGCTTTCTTATTTCCCAATTCCATTTACTAGAATATGATAAAAAAGTTTCAACTTAAGAAATAATGGCCAATCAAGAACCTACTTTTTAACTTACAGAAAGTTTTAGAATTACCATGAAATATTCTTGCTAGCTTTCAAATTATAGCTGAAAAAAATCTTATCTGTACATAATGGTTAGCCAATTTTTTCTCACTGGCTTGGTTGTTTGTTTCATATAGGGAAGAGAAGTATATCTAAATTAAAAGTCTAAATAGTCATCATGATTTCATAGCATCTTTTCTTGTTGGAGTGTTTGAGTGTATTGGTTGTCTTAACTATTTATAGTCATTCAAAGCAAAGCAATTTAATATAGTTGTCTTTACATTCTTGTGCCTTTATTTAAGAGAACTCATTGATCCTAGGAGTCATTTTCACTTTTTATGGAGATACTCTAATGTATTTTTTCTGACCTAGGGAGCAAAAGAATTTTAAAAATTAACTAGATAGACTCTGGATTTCAGAAATAGGCTAATTAATAGATGTTATTGAATATTATATTTGGTAAGAACTTTTGGTTGCTCATTACTGAGTGAAAAGTACATGATAGCATTCTTTGAATAGAAAACAATTTGAAAATAGAGAACAAAAGACATAGACCAGTTTTAATTGATCAATTATTCCCATGATTGTTAAAAGAATTATATTAGGAATGCTTATCAAACCCTTTCTTTTAATTGCCTTGCTTTCAAATAGACCTTAATTCAGTTACTACTGTGAATTTTACTTTGCCCATTATAGGAACTGAAGTAACCAGATGCCTAGCTGAGCAATCTCAATAATTTAAAATAATGAAAAATACATAAATTGAACCTTTAGAAATTAATTAATTAAAATTTAACATTGTAAATTAAAATTGGAATCTCAAATTTGGTTTAGCAAGCAGGGGCAATTATATCCACTCTAACTCAGTTGATAAAGCTTAACATTTACAAAGGAGAGTATTTTTTTCTCTAATGCTTCTAACTCAACCATATTTGTTAAATTTCATTAATTCTACATCATTTAATGTAGGTCAACATGTCAAGGGAAGCTAACATGCCTATTTCTTTCTAGTCCACTGGCATCGATCAGGAAGATGAAAAAAAAATCAGCAGAACATACCTCAAAAAAATCTGTAAACATAACAACAACAACAAAAAAAAAAACATGATCACAAAAGAATTAATGAAATAGGTATAATCCTGAAACATCATGGTTGGAAATGTATTTCTATAAAAGCAAGAAGAAATTCAAAAGATGACTCTTCATATCTGAAAGAATTCTTCAGCAAAATTCTAACTAAACTAGTGCCAATGTGGCTTCCAATCTATTGTTACTAATGTAAGACAAATGCACTAATAATGGGTGACATCTCATGTAGTGCTTTAAAGCTTTGTATCTCAGTATCTCATTTGAATCTCATAATAATTCCATGAAGTAGATAAACCTCATACTTTAAGATTTAAGATAATCCTAGCTTCTGCAATTCTATTAATTATTTAACCCTGAGGCTCTTGTTAAAATGCCAATAAAGATACTTCCATAACATTATTTTACTATTCTGTTTCTAAGGTTTGTTCCTGATAGATTGTTCCACCTTATAACTCTTGGTCACTGACAGTTTGAATCATATGTCTGTGTTCATCTTAATCCCAATTCAATCTGTCATTCCACAGTTCCTCAAACTTTGTATCACAGTGCTTAGCATAGTGCCCAGCATATAGTAGGCACTTAATGAGTGTTTGTTCACTGCCTGATTTAGGAAAAGCACCAAGAAAGTAGCAAAGATTTGCTGTGAAAAACATTTGAAATGGGAGAAAACTCCAAGTATTAAGAGATATAGAGGAAGGAAATGAAGAACTATGATAGTTTAACCATTTTGAAAGACAGCCTGTGAGTAAAGAGCATATCTTGGTAATTCAGAAGGCTTGGGTTCAAGTCACATATTTCACACATGCCAGTGATAGAATAATTGCCAATTGGCTTTAATAGAGGAAGTTTCCTCATGGGAAATTCCCTTTACTAAAGAAATCACAGATTCAGATGAAAAAGAAATAGCTTAAATTCTTGTTTATATGATGATGAGCACAATTTCAACAAAGAGGTAGTTAATTCAAAAGCACAAAAAAACTTAAAAATGACAATAAAAGAAAGGAGAATTCTAGGTAATATTTAGACAACACTTAGGAACTTATGAAGGAAAATAAGTCTTTCTATGAGTTCAAATTTGGCCTCAGATACTGTCTGTGTAGTCTTGGTTAAGTCACTTAATGCTGTTTGCCTCAGTTTCCTCATCTATAAAATGAGCTGGAGAAGGAAATGACAAAACATTCCAGTATCATCAAGAAAACTTCAAATAAGGCCATACAAAGTCATACATGGGTGAAAAAAATGACTCAACAAAATCCTATCCAGACCAAAATCTCCCATCAGAATGGAGGAGACATTCAGGATTGTTTTCATTCTATCAGAGGTGCCCTGCTTATTTCCTGTGGCACTGGTTCAATAGTCATTTCTTTTCTCACAAGTATCTTGAATATTTTCCTAGTCATGGGATCTTGCTCATCCGCCTAACAATAAGTCCTGATCTCCGTTGTATTAGGACAGAAAGCTAATTGATACAGTAGCTAGCTCTCTGGAGTTGGAGTCAGGAAGATCTGAAGTCAAATCTGGTTTTGTATATTTACCAAGCTCTGTAATTCTGAGCAATTTAAACCTGTTTGTCTCACCTATAAAATGGGAATAATAATAAAACTTACCTGTTGTGAAGATTCATGGTGTGGGTTTCAAACCATTTGTTCCCAGGCTGGGGGCTCATCCTGCCCCTTACCTATACAACATCCTTCTGTTACAGACATAAAATGCCAGCCATTGGCCTTAACTTAATGCAATGACTAGGTGCAAGGATTATGTTCCAGAGAGTAAGACCTTGGGTGTTCATGACTATCACAACAGTCTCCCTACTAGAATGCAAGGTCCATGAGGTCAGGGACTATTTCATTTTTATGTTTTAACCCCAGCAATTAATGTAGTGCCTTTTTCCTAGTATGTACTTGTAAGGATGTGGTTCCCGCAAAACAAGAGAAGGGAATTGTAAGGGCCTTTTAAATGGGTGGTGCCACAGCGCAACAGGAGATTGAGTGCCCCAGGAAGTAATTTCTGTGCATATAGGACTGCCCTGTGGGTGGGATCCTGTCCATATTGAGATAGCTTCCTAATGGGTGACAACTCTCTTGCTGGTTGGCTGTGTGTGTGACCTCACAGGCCCTTTATAAGCCCACTGCAGACAGCAGTCGCTCTCTTTAACCTGGCTCCCTAACCTGGGGTGACCAAGTCAAGCCAAGCTGAAGGATAGCAGAGAGGTAAGGAGTTTGGTAGTAAACATGTGGGTCTTCAGACCAGGTGTTCACTAGGGAGCTGACAAGTCAGGGCATTATGTGAGTAGGTATAATAAAGGCTTTTAAGATTACACGTGACTATTCTTGAGCGTGCTACTGGTTATTAAACTATAGATTCTAGAGATCGTGGCCAGAGACCTTTGAAGACCTCAGAGGAGGTGAGCCAGGTAGAGTTGACACTGCAAAGGTCAGTGGTCAAAGGTACTGTGTTGGGCCTAGGGCAGACTAGTAATTGTAACTGCCAGGAGGGTATGTTACATGTACTTAATAAAATGTTTGTGGTACCTGATGTTGGTATCAGCCCCAAAGTCAGACTTTAACACCTGCTGATGTGTTTGTTCTTTCCTACTCTTAGAAAAGCTATGCCCTCCCATCACTGTCATAATTATATTTTGTATACCTGAATATGTCAATGGAATGTAATCTTATCAATGTTGGTATTCCCTCCAATTATTCAGATGGCAATCCATCCACACCTGCTCATCTTTTGTAATTATCTATTATCTCCCATAAGTTTTTTTCTAAATTCTATTTTTAAAACTTTAAAAAATTTTTCAAAACATATGGAAAACCTTGTCTTCCTAATTTTTTTTCCTTCCCTCTCCTAGATGTCAAGTAATCCAAGATATGTTAAACACATACAATTATTCTATATATATTTCCATAATTATCATGCTGCACAACAAAAATCAGATCAAAAAAAACTGAGAAAGAAAACAAAATGTAAGCAAACAACAACAAAAAATGAAAATACTCTGTTGTGATTCATAGTCAATCTCCACCACAGTCCTCTCTCTGGGTGCAGATGGCTCTCTCCATCACAAGACCATTGGAACTGGTCTAAATCACCTCCATGTTGAAAAGAGCCATGTTCATCAGAATTGATCATATCTAGTTGCTGCTGTATACAGTGATATAATGTTCTCTTAATTCTACTCATTTCACTTAGCATCAGTTCGTGTAAGTCTCTGCAGGCCTTTCTGAAATCATCCTGCTGATTTTTTTTCTTATAGAACAATAATATCCCATAACATTCATATACCATAATTTATTCAGCCATTCTCCAACTGATGGGCATCTACTGAGTTTCCAGTTCCTTACTACTACAAGAAGGACTGCTACAAATATTTTTGCACGTGTAGGTCTTTTCTCTTTATGATCTCTTTGGGATACAAGCCCAGCAGAGACATTTTTATCAAAGGATATGCACAGTTGGATAACTATTTGGGCATAGTTCAATATTGCTCTCTAGAATGACTGAATCAGTTCACAACTCCACCAATAATATATTAGTGTCCAAGTTTTGCCTCATCCCCTCCAACATTCATCTTTATCCTATCATCTTAGCCAATCTGAAAGGTGTGTAGTGCTACTTAAGAATTGTCTTAATGTATATTTCTTTGATTAATAGTGATTTAGAGCATTCTTTCATATGACTAGATTTCCTCATCTGAAAATGATCTATTCATCTCCTTTGACAATTTATCAATTGTATTCTTATAAATTTTCATCAATTCTCTATATATTTTAGAAATGATGTCTTTATCAGAACCCTTACATGTAAAATTTCCCCCCAGTTTACTGCTTCCCTTCTAATCTTGTCTGCATTGGTTTTGTTTGTACAAAAATATTTTAACTTAATATAATCAAAATTATCTATTTTGCTTTCCATTAGGTACTCTAGTTCTTCTTTGGCCGCAAATTACTTCCTTCTCCACAGATCTGAAAGATATACTATCCTTTGTCTTCTAATTTGCTAAAGTATCACTCTTTATCCCATACATTTTCTATAGGGCTACCACCAATCTGTTGGACAATTTTCCTCTAAATCCTTTAATATCATACTGATCCAAACGGGTGATTCACTGAAAAATTTGTGGGGCCGGATGAAATAACAATCGATATGGAAGCTCTTGAAGTCTAGTGATGGTGTAATTATTGTCAATTCTAATGCTAATTGGAAACAATACATTATTGTGTGGTTAGTCCTTTAAGCCATTTTCTTTAAATTCTTTTTGATATTTGATATAGTTCTGCATTTTTGAAATCTAGTTTCTTTTAGAACTTTATAAGTTGTGATATTTTAAAAATATAAATAAGGCAATATTAATAGAATATTTTTGAAATTCCAATCTGAAATATGAGTTAAAGCATTAAAACAAGTTATAAAATTGTTTTAATATTTTAACATATGTTGGTATGATATTATTTCTTGCATTTTTAAAATTACAATCTATGAGAAAAGACTCCCAAAATTTCAGTAGCTAGTACCCCCAGAAAATTTAGATTTAGATTTATAAGAGACCTCAGTGAGCAGCCAATCCAATTCCTTCATTTTCCAAATGAAGAAACTAGTAAGAGAAGTTGTTGACTTGTCAAGGTTAGAGAGGAAGAAATCATAAGAGGTAGGATTTGAAAGCAGACTTTTTGACTCCAGAGATAATATATTTTTTCACTGTACCAAGTGGTTGTTTTAATTTAC
This sequence comes from Sminthopsis crassicaudata, assembly GCF_048593235.1. NCBI lineage: Eukaryota > Metazoa > Chordata > Mammalia > Dasyuromorphia > Dasyuridae > Sminthopsis > Sminthopsis crassicaudata. The sequence continues at coordinate 56,719,019 of NC_133619.1, read as the reverse complement.
TTCTAATTATTATGATACAGAGATTCATAGACAAATTAGAGATTTTCTTAAGGACACACAATCTGTCAAAAAAAGAAATATGATTAACTCCCCCAATTTAGGAATGTTTTCCTTAATTCTTTTTAAATGATGGAAAACATAATCAATGCAATGACAGATATAGCAAAACTCTGCAAGAATGACACATGGGATAGAAGTTTCTCTCTTGGTGAGAGGAGGCTTGTGAAGAAAGAAAGGAAACAGAAACATGTCAATATTCAATATGAACTTTATATGCCTTCAAGTATTGCATGGGGAGGGAGAGCCGGGAACAAAAATTTATTAAGTACCTATTCTGTGCCAGATAATTGCTAAGTGTTTTATAAATATCATCTCATTTGATCCTAACAACCCCAGGAAGTAGTGTATTATTATCTTCATTTTACATATGAGAAAACTGAGGTAGACCATAGTTAAATGACTTGCCTGAGATCACACAGCTAATAAATGTCTAAGGTAGAGTTTGAATTCAGGGAGGTCTATTTCATCACCTAGCTACATAGGAACTTTGACTACTCAGTACTATTTGAAAGCTGAGAATGCTGGGATATGGATAGAATTGGTCTCACTACAAAATCACAACATCACTCTATAAGCAGAAAATTGGGTATTCATCAAGAAATCAAAATAAGCAGCAAAAGTCTGACTCCTACAACATCCCTAACTGTTTCTGCCAGCCTTTAAGAAATCTCAAAAATAACCCTAGCCATACCTACAGAGCAACAAGAGGCAGGAAAGGATTTCCCCTTCCTTAAATAGAACCAGATGTCAACCAAGGAATAGCTCCAAGCAAAGAGCATCTCACAGCATCCAGACTATTCTGGTCATTAGGGTACTCTAACAACTAGCCGAGTACCAGTAATGAGGCCATCAACAAATCAAAAACAATTATAAAGTACCAAGTATGTGCCAGGTACTCCACTGGCCACTAGAGATACCAAGGCAAAAAAATAAGAATCCCTTCCCTCAAGACAACATGTATGCAATAAGCATTTATTAAGGCTTTATTACAATTCTGTAACCCCATGGAGATATGAATAAAAACAAACCAAAAAAAAAAAAAAACCAAAACAAAACAAAACAAAACAAAAAAAAAACCCAAAAAGCAAAACCAAGCAAAACAAAACAAAAAAATCTATGACCTTAAGGAGTTGTAATTCTAATGTGAGAAACAGTCTATGGGTAAATCAGTGCCTATAGGGTGTTCCAAAAGTCTTAGTATTAGAGTACAATTAAGTTTGCCTTGGAGGGGAAGAACCAAAAATGGGGTGTCTCAAAAGTCTTGTAAAATTTTAAACTCATAAATCTTAAATGGATTTGATATTTTTATCCAATGTGTCACTCTTACAAAATTTTGCTGTAACTGTCATTGCACTGATTATGTTTTCCATCATTTAAAAAGAATTAGGAAAACATTCCTGAACTAGGGAATTTAATCATGCTTCTTCTTTTGATTGATTATGTGTCCTTAAAAACATCTCTAATTTGTCTGCGACTCTCCACCATAATGAGTGGTAGATTAAGGGGAACAATTTGGTATTGGGTACTTGAAATAAACAAGTGGTAATTTGAAGAGAGAAGTACTAGCATGTTAGCAGGGCTGGAGGGAGGTCTCTTACATAAGACGGAGCTGAGATTTTGAAGGAAACTAGACATTTTAAGATATGGAAATAAAGAGGGACAACATTTAAGAAATATGTCTCTATCTCTAACTTCTCTCCACACACAGAAAGACAGAGTCAGAGAGATAGAGAGACAGAATCAGAGAGACAGAGACACACAAATTCAGAGACAGAGAAGGAAAGAGGTATTTAGAGACAGATCAACAGACAGAAAGACAGATACATACATCCAGAAAAAAAGAGGGACACAGAGAAATGGAGATAGAGAAATAAACCAAGAGATACAAATATGTACATATACAGAGAGACAGAGAGACACAGAGAGACAAATAGAGACATACAAAGAGAGACAGAAAGACAGATACATAGAGAGACAGAAAAAGATAGAAAGAAAGAAACAGACACTCAGAGAGTTATACACATACACAAAGAGAGACAGAGGGAGAAACAGACACACAGAGAGACAGAAAGAGACAGAGATGGAAAAAAAATGACACAAAGAGAGATAGTGACAGAGAGACAGGAACACACAGAGACAAAGACACAAAGAGAAAGGTACTGAAACAGAAAGAGAAAGAGACAAAACCACTCAGAGATGGACACACACACACACACACACAAAGAGACAGAGACAGACAGAAAGACAGAGACAGAGAGAGACAGAGAGGCAGAGGGACAGAAACAGACAGAAAAATCGAGGGCTATGTATGAATCTAGTGCTACGAAGGACACAAAAGATTATCAATCAGGTTGACTTTTATGTTCTTCTCAGAAGTAAGAAAAAAAAAAAAAAGACCAAAGCAACTGACAATTGATAAGTATATCTTAATGCCTAAGCCTTCTTTCTGTCAGCTTCAGACTTCCTCCTTTATCATTTCTTTCTTCTCACTCAAAGTCTTTAAATTAACTTTTACAATCACCCCAGAAGGTCAAAACCATTATCTAGCCTGAATCAACACTAACCACACCAGCCAGATACCTTCACACAAATTTGTATTGACTTTCTTAACAGAAAAAAGACTAATTGAATTTGTGTGAGACCGTGAGTGAGTGATTTCCACAAAAGCAAATCTACCTCCTTTGAAGAGCTTTGTCAGGAAAAAAAATTGTGTAAGGCTCTGATCTTCTAACCAATGGACTTTTAGTTTACATTTTGTTTTCAACCTTGTTTGGGAACTGACATAAAACCTAGAGCTTTTGTTTTCATTTATGTCATTTTCTGTCCTCCCCCCCTTTTTGAACTATTAATAATATAACCTTGAGAAATTTCTTATTTTGGGAACTTCCCCTCACTTTTTGGAAATAAATTTTTATTGATGTTTTTTGTTTCTCATATCACTCTAATTATTCTAAGAATCTTTTTCCCCTATTAGAAAGTCATCCCCTTCAGTATTTTTTAAAATCTCTACTTCCCTTACCTAATAAAATATCACTGTCCATTTGGGTGTTTTCATTGCTTATGTGTTTCTTGCTTCTCAGACAAGATGTGACCAAAAACTTCTTTTATAAAGGCTATACAAAATGGCATATCCAATCTTGTTCACATGTATATATGCACATATGTGTGTATATACATAATACATTCACATGTATATGTATATATTAGTCTGTATGTATACACATATATATATAAACATGCACACTTTTTATATATGTACACATATATGTTTTATATAGATGTCCTATAAGTCTTTGTTGTTCAGTTTTAAGGCATTAAAACTTATGTTTCCCTATGTTAAAATGTAATCTGTGATATATGACATAATACGTTGTATAATTACATATATTATGTAATATGTACTATAATAGCACATCATATGCTATATGTAATATGCACACATAAAATATGCAATGTATAATATGTATCACATAATTATTTAGGATATGTAATTTATGATATATGCGATATATTATAAAAGGTACACAGTGCCATGATATGTTATATCAGTTATTACTTGTATGTGACATATCATATAGAATATCAGAGATGATATATATGATATAGTGTATCTTATATATATGTATATATATATAAGCTTTATTACTTTAAAACTGAATAACAAAGATTTATGGGCCACTCTATATCAGAAATGATGCATATATATTACACATTACATATGATGTCACATATATTCTATATCACATGTAACATGTACAATAAATATGCCCACATCAATATACATAATGGTATAATGTGCATATTTATGCATATACATCTACTTCTATCATCTAAATCTATCACTCTATCATCTGTCCATCTATTTATCTAGCCATATCTATCTATCCAAGTTTGATTTTGATAGCATCCCTTTGCTTTTCTCTCTCCTCTCTTCTGCCTGGACTCTTAATACCTGCCTCCCCTCATCAATACACACACACACACACACACACACACACTCTCAGACTGCCTCCAATTCTTCCCAATTCAATTGCCTGCCCCCTTCCCAGATTTGCCTTCCCTGGAAGAGTTCTTTCAGTTCAGAGATTTGGATATAGCATATTGAACTGTCATCTAGTTTTATCCCAAGGAGCAAACAAGTGATTTGCTTGTTGTCACAATATATAATAAGCAAAAGAGTTGAGATTGGAACTTCAGTCTTTATCCCCCAAATGCTCCCAAACTACTTCTTATTTTCCCTTGTATTAAAGCAGTAACTACTGAATGAAAGAACCAAGATTTGAGTTCAAATCCTGGCTTTTCTATCTATGTTACCTGTACATGTAAGTCATTTAACTTTCTGAAGCCTCAGTTTCACCATCTATCAAATTAAGAGGTTGGACTAGGTCACTGACTGCTTAGGTCCTTTGCAGTTCTAAATCTATGACCCTATTATCCTTTCCTGGAATGGTAATAACAACAAAACAGGATCTGACTAAACTGATTCATACTAAAGCAAAATGACTCAGAGCCTTAATCTATCCAAAGATATTTGCATTTTAAAAAAGGACCTTTTTAACCAAAATAAATTCCTAATTTGTGAACTTTCAGGCATTGAGAGTGAAATGAGGAATTTCAGCCAGTAGGGGTTCTTTCTGCCAAGACCTTAAATCATGCTACACAGTGCAATTACCTTCTCTGTCTCTGCATAAAGCCAAACAGTATATAAATTCAATCAGAATAAAATAAACCCTGGGGATATCACTTAAGAAAACATTTCTAATTATTTCAGAACTTTTGTACATTTAGGTACTGTAAACATAAGAACAACAAAAAAGAGTGGGCTTGGGTTTCTTAGTGAAAAGGCTACACGTTATGGAACACTCCACATTCTGGAAAATTTTAAAAGGTGCCAGTGGTGCACATCAGATTTTTGAAAACGAGCTTATTCTTTGTCAGGGAAATAAGTCTCTTTGAGAGCTACTTAGCTTAGCTCTGGCAATCCTGTAGGGCATTACAAAAGAAAAAAAAATTAATTAGCTAGAATTTCTATAGCTGTGGTCTACAAAGTTAATGAAATGGGTTATCTCATTTGATTCTCAGACTAACTCTGTGAGGTAGGTAGTATTGTTATACAAATTTTACAGACGAGGAAACTGAGGCAGAGATATTAAAGGGCTTGAATGGTTGCATAGTCAATAAGTATCTAAAGCAAGATTCAAACTCCAGTTTTCTTCATTCTAAGTCTATCCCTTTAGCTGCTAACTAAAGTAATACATATGGCTTACTGGAAGTGTTATCCTTTTGTAAAACTATAAAATAAATGAAGATTATTTTCAGCAATAATGCCTTCTCTTCTTCCTCTGTTTCTTAGGCAACAACCTCCATAATCCCATCTTTGTTGTTTTCCTAATTCAAAGCCTTCATGTTACTATCTTCACCATCCAAGGTTCTATCAATACTCAATTAAAGTTAACTTTTCTGACACTCAGTCTCAAGGTATTATTGAAATAACCTGAGCAAATAAAAGAGTTATAGGGGCATAGGGCTTTGACCCAAGCGCATTTTACTAGTAGACTCCAGGGCATGCCTTCATCATACTACCAAACTAATCAGTGATTCTAATAATTGGAATTTCATATTTGAGGCAAGAAAGACTATTTTTTCTGCTTCTCTAATGTCTTCTTACTTGATGAAGCCTCTATTCCTTCCACCAGGGATTGCCTCTTTTACCTAATTCTGTTTTTTATAATCACTAAATCATTGAGAACTCTCAACAGAAAGTTTCATGAGGACTGGAATCATTCTCAGCTAAACTTTGAATCACTCTCAGTACCTAGCACCATGCCTTTCAAACTTTGGTACATAAACAATGTTTGCTACTGAATTGAATTACAAGTAGAAAAAAGAGAAACTATAAAGTGTTTAAGTGTGTAAAGTTTCCAAGTTGGATTCATACAGTCTGTCTCCCAGGCAGAAATGCAAAATCTGACCTTGGGACTCATTTGCCTGGTGTCTGGTGCCACTAAGGTCATAAGCACAAGTCCTGGGAGTTATAAACTCCTGAAGTAAATAATAGAAAAGAGCAGACCCTGTGAGCAATATCTCATGTTTCACCAGAAAAAAAAGGAAATATGTTTAGAGGAGATGGAGTAGCCTGATTTCAGCATATACGAAGGAGGCAATGTGAGATAGGGTTAAAAATGTTAAGTTAGAGACAGAATGCAGAAAATATTTGAAAGCTTAGTCAACTAAGGAATTCAGATTTCATTCAGTAGAGATAGAAAGCTGTAGAAGAGCTTAAAGCAGGACAGTAACATGATCAAAATATAGCCCAGAAAGCAAAGCCCCCAAAAGATCTTGCCCAAAGTTTCACAGTAGCAATTAAAGAAATCAAGATTCACAATCAGCTCTAGAGTATTGTTCTTAATGGAAAGGCATAGTTGACTTCTCTTTGCTGTAGTTTTTGTTTTGTTTTTGTTTGTTTGTTTTTGTTTTTGTTTTGTTTTGTTTTGTTTTTTTTTTGGTCAAAGCTACACCTATCTGGATGTGTAAAAACATGTGAAATATATTGGCAAAGTTTAGGGCAGGAGTGTTGGCCAGGGTGCTGAAGTAAAGAAAAAGAATTAGGAACATGACTGACTTTAGATTTTTCTTTTCTCCTGACCCTCCTTTAATATTACTTTTAGATATTCTCTCCTAGAGATTATAAATAAGTGGCAGATTTTGAATTGTAAGAAGCCTTAGAGAACATTCAGTCCAATCCTTCATTTTAGAGATAAGAAGAAAGAAGCCTAGAATAGCACAGTAATTTTCTTAAAGACACTCAGAAAATGGATTTGAAACCAGTTTCTCTGATTCAAAATCCATCTCTCTTTCCAATGTACCATGCTGTTCTTCTGTATATGTCTGTTCATTCCTTTCTCTTTCCTTACCCTACTGATCTTAAATCATTTTGATAGGATAATGCAGAATCTCAAATGTTTTATTTTTGAGGGGAGGGAAGAAAGGGATGAAGTATATTGAGGGTGTGCTGTTGGGAAAAATGCTCATGGGATTCTAAGAAATCCTCTGCTGGTATGAAATTAAATATGTTGTATATAAAATGTTTTATACATATAAGTTTAATGTAATTTATAATGATACATATATAATAGTTTTATATTAAATAACAATATATATAAATAACACACACACACATATATATATTATATATATATATATATTACTATGTTGGCCTATGCACAATATTCAAAACTAAAATTAAAGCTTAAATAGTAACATCAGTGGGATATCAAGCAACAATTTCATTATTACAATTAATGAGTCAGGTTATAATCTCTTTCTTAACTGTAGCATGAAAGGATCACTTCTAGTTGCAAAATTTTGTGATTTTTGTTTAAGAAGAAAAAAAAGAAAAACAAGCTGGAAACCAGAGAGAAATTGAAATTAAATTAGATATAAAACTATCATTGGATAACATCACAAACATTGAGGATCAACACAGGCAAGACATTTTTGTAGGGGGGGCTTCTTTACTTACTTTACTCACCCCAACTTTTCTTACTATCTTATTTTTGTACCCAGGGGATAATTCTGTTTTTCTTTTCCTACAATTCACTTTTCTTTTCTTTCTTTCTTTCTTTTTTTTTTTTTTGCACTGAAATGTGCGCCCTAATATCAAGGCCACGTGCTGTTCCTTGACACAAGGAGTGTGTGGTAAACAGTTGAATCACTTCTGGTTAACTGTAGAATTGCAGCCATAGCAATTCAAGCAGAGAACCCCCCCTTGCTGCCAATTTTTGTTCTAATCCAAATGCCCACCACCCACTTTGGAGATGTGGTGCCAGCTCAGTTTCCTCTCCCTGCCAGATAATTGGCTTCCCTTCTGTTCAACTTTGTGACCTCCAGCTTTAGAGAAAACTTCTGGCTCTGGGAAACTGGCCCAGGGAGATCTTGGCCCCATTCACTCTGGTGAATGGCAAAGAGTAACACTTTATTTGACACTTAAAAAGAAGCCATTTAATTCCTACTGATATTTCCTGTCATATTTAAAAAGAAAAACAAAATGAGCAACCAAGAGAGTCTGGCTGAAGGAGAAGCTGGCCAAAAGCACTGAATCTGAACTGATCTGGCCTAGCATGTCCTTCTTGGTAAGCTTCAAGCCTGCTTCCCTGATCATTTCCCGTTTTTTCCCACAAAGATTTTGCTGCCACTTCTATAGGAGCCCTCCTGGAACTAGACACATGCACACAAAGCTATGGTGGCTGATTTCAGATAGCTGGCCTGAGCCCCTGGCTACTCTCTCAAGGGATTTTCCTGGGAAATCACCCAGCACATAGAGGGGCATTTCAATAAGGAAGTAACTGGAAAATTCTGGGGGATGGGAGAAGAGTTCTAGAACATAAAGTCTAATAGAAACCACATGAGACTCGGTGACCCCCTATCTTTTCCTTGCCTATCACTTTTTCTCGGGATGTCACATAATCTTTCTCCATACAAATGTTGAGATAACGATGAATGAATTAATTTTGGGACGTCTTGGATTTTGTACCGAAACCAGAACAGCTGTTCCAGGCACCTGGCCAGCTGTGGGAACGGAGGCTAGAAAAGGACTCCCCAAAGCGAGGTGAAGCAGCCCGGCCTTGGGATTCCCTTGGAGCCCCCAGTTCCTCTCTAAGGAATCTGAGGTTCCTTGACAGTCCTTCTCCTGGAGGCGCACATTCCCGGATCTGTCAGTATTGGATACTCTTTCCAGAGAAGAGGAAGGCTGGGAAGCCCCCTTGAGTCAGAGGAACGCGCAGGACCCCCAGACTCCTTCCCTCCGGGGGAGGGGGCGCGCGGGAAGCAGCAGCGGAGGAAGCGCACACCCCCACACTCCCACATTCCCCCCGCCCCACCCCACCCCCAGCATACTCCCTGGCAGGCACACGCACCAGCGCGCACTTTCCGGCGCCTTGCGCCCCGAGTCCAATACCCCACACTTACCCGCTGCTGGTGCTGCCGGCTGCTGACAGCCACGGCGGCGGCCGAAGCAGCGCTGTGCCTGAGCTCGGCCGCCCCGCCGGGTCTCAGAAGGCTGCGCGTGAACCTGCGGGTTCGCTCTCCGGCCATCTAGCCAGTCCGAGCGCCCGCGCCTTGGGCACCACTGGAGCGCGCAGCTGGAGAGGAGGCGACCGCGCCTCCCGCCCGGCCGAGCCTCTCGACCCACCCGCCTTTCAGGAAGCGGAACTCGGAGCGTTCCCCCCCCCCCTTCTCCCTCGCTGAACTATCTAGAGGCGGTTTTTTTTTTTTTTTTTCCTTTCCCTCTAGCTCCCCCACCCCACCCCACCTCCTCCCTGGCTGCAGCCGCCGCCGCCGCCCCCGCTTGTACAGCTTCTGCGCCACTTTCCAAACTCCCCGTTGTTCTTTCTGTCATCCCCGTCCCACTCTCTGGGCTTCCTCTGGTCGTCTCTGCGGTGGCACCTCTGGCACAGCGCTTTCCGTGCCCGAGGCTGTCCCGCAATGCCACCCGTGCGCACCCTCCAGCTGTCTGACTTACGGGGGTGGGAGACCGGCTTGGGGAGAAAACCTAGGTCAGGGGGACCTAATATCCACCTACATTTCCAGGTTACCTCCCTGAGAGAAGGCACAAGGACGGCTGCTTTTGCCTCCATTTCTTACCCAGTCCTTGACTGTCCGGTGCTGGCAAAGTCCTCTGGCTGGTCTGATCTATTTCTTTTGGATTTCACACTCATTCAGATCTTGGTTGGTTCCAAGCAGGGGTCATGAGCTACAGATTGGTCTCTGTAAGCACTGGTTTCCAATGTCGCTAAAGTTATTATATCCCTCTTTAAAAAATATTTATTAGTGTATCTCCCATTCTTTCTAGTGACTTTTTTCTTTTTTTAGCTCTTTATATACAAAACATATGCATGGATAATTTTTCAACATTGACCCTTGCAAAAACTTCTGTTTCAACTTTTCCTCTCCTTCCCCCCATCCCCTCCCCTAGATGATAGGTCCCATAATGTTAACTATGTTAAAGTATATGTTAAATACAATATATGTATACATATTTATACACTTATCTTGCTGCACAAAATCTTTCCAGTGACTCAACTTTAATACAGTCTACAACGTATTGGGTAAATTAATGTAAGAATTGCCATATAGGGCCAGATGTGTTGTCTGTCAAAATCAGAGCTGGTTGGAATATACTCCAGAGAAGATTTGTACAAGAGTAAGGTTCTCAGAAAGATCTACTGTTATCTCTACTAGACTGGAAATCAAGAAAAATGGGTTCTAATTTCATCTTAAATAAATGTGTGATTAGGAGCAAGAGCCTCAGGTTCCCCAAAGGACTTAATGACACTTGCTGCTAACCTACCAAGCAGAGTTTTGGAAAAGTGTTAAATGTTTGCCACTGACTTTCTATTACTCCTTTTGGCATCTAAATATTCCTCAATGATATTCTATTGCTATCCTATATCTATATACTATCCTATCCTATATCCTATATCAATATAAATGAAACTCCTACTAATTCTCTCTCAGACCATTAACACCACTCCAAACTTTCTATTTTGGTATATGGCATTAGTTTCCATTACCCATTTTACAACATTAACATTAATCCCTCTTCTTCAACCCCATAATACTCACTGATCAAGATTTTATTTAATCTTCATAATTTTCCCTATTTAATTTTTTCTCCAAGCCCTTGTCATTTCTCTCCTGTATTGTTACAATGACTTTCTAATAGTCATTCATCCTCTCAGTTTCTTTCTTAAACAAAGTATCCTCTGGAAAGCTTCCAAAATAATCTTCCTAAAAATTGATACCTTATGTGGTTCCTCCAGTCAGGGACAGCTTTAAGTAAGACTAAGTGGCTGTGAAATCTTTGAGGCCAGGCATATAGCAGGCAGAGAATAAATGCTGGTTGTCAGTTTGCTTACTATGGTTTACTTGTAGATTTTGTAGTATCAAATTAAAAAAGAACTGGATCCTCCTCTATTGATCCCTGAGCCTCCTTATCATATCATGGTAGATACAGTCCTGCCTAAGCTTTGGATCACTCCTACCAGTCATCACCTTCTCATCTACACACATCCTGTTGAATGAAGATGTAGAAAATCATGCATCTGTTTTGATTGGGTCAAACTATCTGGGACTTATATAACATCAACTGGGTTCTCACTGCTGTGAGGCTTTTTTATAGTTTATTTACCAGCTCTTTACTATCATCTCACTCTCCACTGCGATTCTTCCAAATCTTTCATACTTCTTCAAACTTCCTATGGTTTGCTCTCTTTCCCTTCCTTCATCTCAGCTGAGAACCTTACCTTTATATACTTTACAGGAAAAATTGAGGCCATTCACGATGGACTTCTCTCCTTTTCCTGATCTCCTATCACTTAACTACCTTCTTTGCCTTTCTCCTCTTTCACTTCTGTTTCAGATGATGAAGTGCCCTTACTTCTAACGCTAACCTCTCGACTTGTTTAAGCAATCCCTTTCCATTTATCTCCTCCAATAGATTGCTCCCTTTTGTCATCTACATTCTTTTACTTACTTTTCATCTCTTTTTCTTGGTACATTCCCTGATATCTATAAATGTGACCATGTCACTCCCATCCTGAAAAAAATCTCACTTGATCCTATCATCCCTGCTATCATCCTACATCTTTTCTGCCTTCTGGACTCTTTAGAAAAAGCCATCTACAATAGGTACACTTTTTTTTTTTTACTTGTATTCTCTTCTTACCCCATTATGATCTGGATTCTGATCTTATTTCCCCAAAACTACTCTTTCCAAAGTTAACAATCATCACTTAATTATTAAACTCAATGGCTTTTTCTCAATTCTCATTGTCTTTGGCTTTTTTGCAGTCTTTGACACTATTGATCACTCTTTCCTTCTTAATATTCTCTACTCTCTAGGTTTCTGAGTCACCATTATCTCCTGATTCTGTTCCTATTCTATCTGACTACTCCTTTGCTATCGCTTTTACTGGATTCTCCTCTAGATCACAACCCTCCAACAAGCAGTCTCCTTCAGGGTTTTGACTTTGGCCTTCTACTACTTCATTTAGTGATCTCAACAGTTTCCATGGCTTTCATTGCCATCTAAATGCTGAGGTTTCTTAAATCATTCTATCCTGCTTGAAATTCTGTCTTGACTTACAATTTTTAATCTCCAGATGCTTTCCAGACATCTCAAACTTGATGTCCTATAGACATCTTAACCTCCCTACTCAATAAATCCAAGTGGCAATCTCTTGTCTGTAGTATCAAACACAAAATACTCTGTCTTTCAAAGCCATTTGTAACTTAATTCTCCCTTACTTTTCCACTCTTCTTACACCTTATTCTACCACACCTATTCTCTGATTTAATGAGTCTTCTGGTCTTTCTGTGAACAAGACACTTTATCTCTTGGCTCAGACATTTTCTCTGTCTCTCATGCCTGGAATCCTCTCCCTTCTCTGCTCCAACTACTAAACTCTCTGACTGCCTTTAAGTCCCAATTAAAATCCCTACTTCTATAGGATGCTTTCCCAGTCCCTCTTAATTCCATTACCTCCTGTCTGTTAGTTTTTTTCTATTTATTTTTTCATTTGGTTTTCTTCATAGATATTTGTTTGTCTGTTTAACATCAGTTTGAATGTAAATTCCTTCAGAACAACTTTTGCCTTTTTTGTATCCCTAATGCTTAGCAAAATGCCTGGCACAGGCACTTACACTTAATGAATATTGATTGATTGACCCACAAGGTTGCATTTTGTTTAGAAAACCACAATTTGTCATTATGTTGTACTATATTTTAATCTACTTTATTAAATATTTCCCGATTCCATTTTATTGTGATTCAGAATTAAACCAGATTAATTCCCACATTTAGGCAAAATGGTCAGTCCTTTCCCTTGGTGTACCACATTTAGAGGATGCTGACAATAGTATTTTGGTACAGAAAATGATATCTACTAGCCCCAAGAACAATTAATTAAAATAGAAGAGAGACTAGAGTTCTTTTCTCTCCCACCTTTACAAGTAGAATCAGACAAACATTGTTTTTGTGCTACCAGTTTCCTGGTGGAGGACAGGCAGATGTGCCACTTGCCTCAGGGCACAGTTTCAGAAATTTGCTTGGGAAGCAAAATTTCCTAGTTTGGGGTCTGAAAGCAACAATATCTCTATGCAAATTCATTTATTAGCTGTCTATCCCCCTAGGACTAAAGAGACCTAAGAGAGTACAAATCCAGAGTTGAGGAGAGGACAACCTGACAAGTAGTCAAGGAATAGATTAAATACACAAGCTAACAATATATCACCTATAAAATTTCCTTATCTACCCATTTCTCTATTACTATCATTGTCCCAATAATTCTTAATATTTAATAATACACATACATTGAACATGAAAAAGACTAAAATATACCTTGTTTCAGTTAATTCCAGAAAATATGGAGTTATGGTAAACTTAGTAAAAAGGCTTAAGATGGATTGATAACCTGCTAAAAGACCACACTGACAATGAATGAACATTTCTCAGTCTACATAATCCCAGATAAGAGTATATAGGTACAGATTTTTTGCAGTGATTCCTCTTGGCTCAGTGGATGCAGTACTAGAATTGAGAGTCAGAAAGACCGGAGTCTGAGTTTATATCCTGGCCTCAACATTTATCAAGTATTCCCAACTCAAATCTCAATATAAATCCAACTTCCCTATTTCTGTTGATGACAATCACACAGATTCGAAATGCCCAAGTCATCTTTGCTTCCTCCCCATGTCTTTGTGGAAGCTAACCCCTACTGATTCAACTTTCACAAAACTTCCTATATTTTCCCCCTTATCTTTACCCCCAGCTTTTGCCTGAGTTGTCCTGGTCTCCTCTTGGTTTATCTCTCTTCTTGTTTTGTTTTTTATTCCCTTTATTCTTATTCTCTTTATCTCTTTATTATTTTTCTATTTCTTATTCTATTTATATTACATTGTGATACACTCTTCTCATGACTAACAAGACACATTTGTTTTAAAATAGTTACATTTATTAATGTAACAATTACCACCAAACTCAAACATTTCAATATACAGAGATTGACAGAAAAGAAGATTGTATAAGAAGCTAAGGAATTCTATTATGCCTTTGTAATTTCAGGATTGTCTTCTTTATATTAAAAAAAGGTTTTATGGATTTTTTTTTCATTTCTATCTTGACTGATTACCCTACTTCCCTTTTCCTCCCCCATCAGAGTTCTCCATTGTGACAAAACAAATCGGTACATTGGCCATATCTGAAATTGTGCTCTTCTGCACCTCTAGTCCATCACCTCTCTGCCAAGTGGTGGGTGGTATGCTTACTCATCATCCTCTGAAGAAGGATTGGTCACTGGTTTAATCAGAGCTCTGAAATCTCCCAAGTACTAGCTTTAACACAGCTGGGAAATTTCCAGTGACTCTTTTTTGCTTCTGGAAAAGATACAGATTCCTTGGTCTAGCTTCCAGGGTACTACCCAACCTTATTTCAACCTTTATGGACCCTTTTCTATATTCTAGCTAAAATGAACTTAACTTTTGCTTCCCACTCCCCTGTATTCATGCTTGGAATATACTCCTCCTTCATCTATGATTTTTAAAAAGCCCTTCACTGTGTTCAAATCTTAGCTCAGATTTTACCTATTTCTAGAAGCCATTCAATGATTCTTTCAGTTCATAATAAGGTCTTCTTGCTCCACAATTTTATTAGAATATTTTGTCTGACTGTTTCCTTTGCTTTTCTTTCTAAATCTTGTTTGTATTTATTGCATTTATTTGTATTTATTTATAGGGAATATTATAATATTCCCTATAAAACTTGGAATATGCCTCCCTCTACCATTTTTACCAGCAAATTCATACCCACTTGAACTTAAAGGTATGCCAGCTTTTCAATGAATTTTTTTTTCTGATTGCCCCTAGTTAGTGATTTCTCTCCCAGGTGTTCTCATGGCACTTTTTATATGCACTTTATCCATATGTCAAGGATTGTTGATATTATAAATGTTATTATTTGCTTTCACAATGCTGATTGCAATTCTCCATTCTTTAGCAGAAGATTGTTTATGAGTTGCTGTAGTTAAGGTGAATGAAAGCATCACCACATGGTTAGTTTACTGAGGATGAGCCCCTACAATTTTAGTTATTGCTTGGTTCTCAAATGATAGGAATATTCATATTCCATTTTTGGGTCTGTACTTGAAGCATTTCCGGTTTTATAGGATGTACTGGCATAGCCTTTGAGTACATCACCCTTCCTAAATTTTCAGACTCTATATGGTAGGGGATAAGTTTAACATATCTTTGTCTCTTCCTAAGTGGCTATAATGGAACTTTCCACATAGAAAGACATTAATAATGTCTGTGGGGCTTCATGTATAAGTTCAAAGATAGTTATTTTCAATAATTTTTTCTTGGTAGGGAGCCAACGTTTTCCTCGTTAAACACTCTATGTGTCAATCTTTTGGTATGTTACTTCACATTCCCAGTCTTCAGTTTCTTTAGCTATAAAATCAATCAATAAACATTTCTCAGATACCTACCATGTGCAAAGCACTGTGCTAAGCCCTAGGGAAAATATCAAGATCTATGATTTATGAATGTTTCTGTGTCTAAAAAAATCTGAGATAGTTTCTCCTAATAGTTTTCCTTTAAGACTTGTTAAAGTGATTTAAAAACTTTAGTCTACATTAGAAATATTAGTTGTCATTGTTGTCGCCATTATTATCATCATCATTGCTAGAAGCATATGACTAAAATCCAGGCTAAGAAGTTTGGATTTTATTTAATAGACACTGAATAAACATAAAGTTTTGAGTAGCAGAGTTACATGATTTTACCTGTATTTTAAGAAGACTAATTCCTCAATAAAATATAGAATAAATTAAATTGAATCCAGAAAAGATGTGAGAAAAAGAAAATGATTAAGAAATGATCACAATAAAGATGAAAACAAAGCCTCTTTCCCTAAATAAAGCTGTCTGATCTATGTTTTATGAGAAAAGCAATAGACTGAGTCTAATTTAAACTAAACTAAATTTAAACTAAAATATAACTTGCTGATAGACTATTACCTCTCCAAGAGATAGTTTCCTCTTTTAAAAAATAAATAGGTATAGGAACTGGACATGTAATTTCATTGGGACAGGAAAATCTCCCTGGAGAAAATTCCCTCCATTAGTGTTGAGCTCAATCAATTAATTAGTCAATAAACATTTATTAAGTGCTTACTTTGTGCCAGGCATCGTGTTAAGCATTGGGCATACAAAAAGAGACAAAAGGCAGTCACAGTGTCCAAGGGATTGTAATCTAATCAGGGAGATAACATGTAAACAAACATCGACAAAGAAAGCTATGCAGAGTAGGAAATAATTAATAGAGGGAACATATAGGAATTACAAAGGCTTGGGTAAGACTTCCTGTAAAAAAAAAATGGAATTTTAGAGGAAGCCAAGGAGATCAGTAGTTGGAGTGGAGAATGAAGGGCATTCCAGGCACAGGAATGTCAGGATAGTCAGGGAAAATACCTGAAGTTAAGAGATTTGGAACATCTTGCTCATGGGACAATCAGGAGGCCAGTGTCATTGTAATTAAAGATCACTTGTGGAAGAGTAAGGTGTAAAAAGACTAGAAAGGTGGTGGTAGTGAGCTAGATTATAAAGGGATTTGTATGCCAAATAGAGCATTTCATATTTGATCCTGTAATCAATAGGGAGTCACTTGAGTTTATTAAGTAGGTAAGTAATATGATCAGACCTTTACAGTAGGAAAATCTCATTAGTGGCTAAATAAAGGATGAATTGGAATGAGGAGAGACTTGAGGCAGGCAGACTTACTAGCAGGCTACTTCAACAATTCAGGTATGAGGTGATGAGGGTCTGCACTAAAGGAAACATCAGAGAAAAGAAGAATAATCAAGAGATATTACAAAGATGAAACTAATAGGCTTTGACAATAGATTGGATATAGGAGATGAGACATAGTAAGAACTCCAAAATGACACCTAGGGTTCATGCCTGAAAGACAGGGAAGACAGTGTTGTAATAGGGGAGGTGGCAATAGGAGAGAGTTTAGGGAGGGCAATGATGAATTCTGTTTTGGACATATTGAGTTTAAGATGTCCATTGGAATCCAATTTGAGGTGTCTGAAAAGCAGCTAGACATTGGAGATCGTGAAAGAATTTCAGGCAGGATAAGAAGATATAGATGAGTAATGAAATGAATGGGAACTGATGAGATTACCAAGTGAATCAATATAGAGGGAGAAGTAAAAAGGGCCAAAGTCAAAACTCCAAGAGACACTTCTTGTTAAAGGGTTTGATTTGGAGAAGAATTCAGTAAAAGAAAGAAGGAGCGGTCAGATAAATAGGAGAGGTACCCAGAGAGAGTAGTGACCTAAAAACCTAGAGAAAAGAAAGAATCAATGAGGAAAGAGTGATCAAAAGTGTCAAAGGCTGCAGAGAAGTCAAGGAGAATGGAGACTGCAAAAAGATCATTGGATTTAGTAATTAAGAGATGATTGTTAATTTTGTAGAGAGTAGTTTTGGGACATAATGTCAGAATCCAGATTATAATGAGTTAAGAAAGTGAGGAGAGAAAATGTAGATATTTAGCTACAAAGGAAGAAGAGAAATAGGATGATAGTTGTTAGCAGGGCTGGAAGGATCAAGTGATTTTTTTTAGGATGGGGAAGACAGATATATTTGCAGGCACTAGAAAATGAGCCACTAGAGAGGAAGAGATTGAAAAATATGTGAAAGAGTGAGGATGGTGGAATCTGTTAGAGAAGATGGGATAGAATGGAATTGTTCAAACAAATAGAAGGGTTAGGTAAGGAGTAAGATCACTTAACCATGTGAAACTGAGGTGAAAGAGGAGATAGTACACTATATCTTCTCTGCAACTTACAATTTTGTGAGTTGCCTGGAGAAAGCAATAAAAGATTAAATGATTTACAAAAGACCCTAAATTCAGGACATCAGAATCAGAGCTTGAATTTAGATCTTCCTAGCTCCAAGGTCATCTCTTTCCATTGAGATGAGCTACCTAACCCAAATAAATCACCAGTTAGAGGAATTTTGGTAAGTGTGACAAAATAATAATAAAAAAAATTCAGTAAGTTTGGAGGAAATATTTCTGGGCAGAAGGCCAATGTTGGAGAAAAGTGAACTCTTCTAGGAGCTCAACCCCTAGAGGGAATTCCTTTAAGCTATTCTCATTTTTGATAACTTCCTCCCTTTTCCCCACAGGTTGTCTAAAAAGCTCCGTGTGTTTTTTAAATTGGTTCTTTTGGCACCAATGGAAGGTCTCTGGTGATAGAGTAGAACTGAATATACCTCCTTCCCCATTCCCTTTTCCTCATAAATACAGAATGGGTCATTTATGAATTCGGTGTTTGCAAGTCAGACTATTTATGTATGCTATGGGGGAAGAGGTTATCATTATGAGTTATAAAAAATATTTCCCCCAACTATTAGTCAAATCACTGGTTCTAGTAGGTGAGTATATTTGTGAAAAGTGCTGAAAAGTTTTGAAAGAAAGAAGTAGAGAGATGCAGTACAGCATGGAACTTAATGAGCTTACCTTAGAATCATATCAACCTGTGATCAGGTCTTGCCTTTTGACATATACTCTCTGAACTGGGTAAAGAGTCAAATGTAAATTGCTCAGTGTACCAGGAAACTTTCCTCACTGGAGTTCTCTATATCAATGAAACTATAGGTGTAAAAAATGAGCAAATAAAAAGCTTCCCCAAACCTTAAAAAAAAAACAGAAAGAGAGAAACTATGACACAAATATAAGATTAATGTTTTTCTCTAGAGATCTTTAGAAGGTAAACCTGGGAAAACTTAGGAAAGTTTTCTTTGGGACAAGTTTTGACAGATCCAAAAAGAGATGAAGAAAGTACAAGAGTACTATTATTTCTTCACCATGGTGTTGGATATTATAAATATCATTTAGTTAATTTCACAGATGAGGAAAAAGGCTCAGTAAGTTAAATTATTTGCCCATGAACTTAGTATCTCTTATGAAGCACTCATATACAGAAAATGGAGTACTGTGGGTGAATGATTGAAGGACAGTTGGATGGACAATAAGGAGCAAGAAAAAAAAAATAATTCTCCTTCAGTGATTAATGCTAGGTAAGAATTGAGGCAAAAAATAGAGTCTTTTACCTAGTAAAAATAAGTCAGAATAGCCTAGACTCTAATCAAGAAGAGCTTTTTGAGCTCTTACATGAACAGAAAGCCCTGTTAATATAACCAGAGGCTACCAAGAAACTTTATCAAAAGAAGCACAGCTTGAGCCTTTTCCATTTAAGTCAATTAAGTCCCAGGGATTTTCAGGGGAAAAGCTAGCATAAGAGCATGAGTGGGTAGGGGAAAACTGGTAAATAGTGGTGTAGTCATATCAGTTTTTACTAAGAATGAAACTAAAAGACAAAAGGAAAATGAAATGAAATGGAAGGAAGGTTCATAAACCTTTCTTGGAGAGATAAATGAAAGAATTGAGTAAAATTGGTTTTATCATTCTCCAAAAATCAGTATTTCATATTCTCCCATTTTACTTCTGAGATTTATTCAGGTACTTCCCTGAGAGCTTGGACTATAGTAATAGCTATCTAACAAGCTATATAAAGTGATACCTCTTAAGTATAGATCTAACCATTGCATTTCATGGGTTGGCATGGTTAAGAAATTCATGACAAGATGATTTACTCACTAGCAATCAGTCTCTCTATACTTTGTTAGATTGGTCCCTGAAAAAGTAGTTTTTCCTTGACATTGTATTTGAAGTTTTACCATCAGTATTGAACCTAGCAAAGCAAGCTTGTGTTCCATAGGAATGGGGTTACTTCTCAACACAAGGAAACCTGTTACTTATATGTATGTGTCCATAATTACATGCATGTTTTGTATGTGTGGCAAATAACCATAGATGGATGCATGAATAAAGTATTTTTTAAAGTGCTTACTGTATGTTTGGTATTATGTTAAGGATGGGGGATTCAAATATAAATAAAACAGTCTCTACCCTAAAGGAGCTTATATTTTAATGGAAATGATAATCTCTATAGGGAAGCTGAGAGGTGGAGAGTGAGGGGAGAAGAATGGAGAGTAATGGAATTGAAAGTGAACATAACCTGGATGCTTCTTGAAATGGTGGTCTGAGCCAGGGACTAATGAATCAGAAAATAGGGACTGGGACAGAGCCACCACTGAGGCAAAAAGCTTCTGACAAGGAGGAAGAGAAGTTAAAAAATGATATAGTAATAAAAGGAGGGTGTAAATAATAGGAGAAAAAGCACATTTTGAACTCAACTAGAAGAAGAGGGGAGGGAAAGAGAGGAAGGGAGAAAAATAGAGAAAGACTGGGTAGGGGGAGAGAGAGAGAGGAAGAAAGAGAGACAAACAAAGAGACAGACAGAAAAAAAGAAGGGAAAGGAAGAGAGGAAGAGAGGAAAGGACAGATAGATACAGAGACAGACAGAAAAAAAAAACAACAAGAGGGAGCCGATTTGGAAAAGGAGTAGAAAAAGGGAAAAACAGACACAGAAACTGACAAAGACAGAGAGAAGAGGGAGAGGGAGATGGGGGAAAAGAGGAAAAAGGGGGAAGATCCTCACTATGTGCCAGGTGCTTGATATATTCTGGACATACAAATATAAGCAATCAAGAATTTCTACCCTCTAGGAACTTATAGTACTAATTCAGGAAGACAATTTATAAAGGGGTATAGTTATGCCTGAACCAGTATGGTAGAGCAGTAAAAGAGCTATAGTAATGAGGACAATATTGTACCTGTGTGTTTATATGCCCACATGGATATTATATATGCATATATACAAGCATAAACACATCTTGCTTAGGTAGGGATTGGAACAGATAGTAGAACTATCCAGAAAAAGGAAAAGAAACAAGCAAAATTTTGTTATATGCCCAGCAGAACATCAGGGAGGATTCAATATATGTAACAATATATTCCATTTCAAGACAACACATATACAACATATACAACATAATAACTGCTTATATTACATTTATGATTGTCCATCTTTTTTTGCTTCCTTTTTTCATGTGTTCTCTTCTGTATACTATTCACTTTATTCTTTTTCTCTTCTTTCATCCCTTCTATTTTTACCTAAAACTATATTTACCCCCCCACATATATATCTACACACAATATATACCTACATGCACACATACACAATACATTTATACATACGTAAATATGCATCTAAACAACATTAATATGGCTGATATATAATATAGATTTATCTCTTGATTGCATGTATGATAATTTAAAAATGAATGACATCCAATTCTTTCTTTCTCAAGAATTACATATTTTCTTTCATATTAAAAATTAGCTGCAACTAAAAAAAGTAAGGAAATCAATTCTGTTCATGTTAAATAGAGTTAGAAGGAAAGTATGATCTGAAGTTTGTTATCTTTGGTGGTCAGAAAGTACATGTTGTTCTTGCAGAAACCAGATGCTGTTTGACAAGTCTAAGTGCCTTAAACTTGTTTAGAGATAAATGGAATCCTATCTCATTTTATCCTGTAAATGAATTAAATTACTAATCAATGATATGCAAATAAGTTGTCATAAATAGAAGATCCTTCTTTGGACAAATTATACTTGCAGCAATAGATATGTGTATATGCCAATTGATAAGATTTTATGTTGCCAGAGATACTTGTATTGGTTAGCTGGGGCCTTATACGTAAGGAGAGGTTGAAAGATTGCCAAAAAGAGGCAGTGCATTAGTAATCAGGTGTATGGAGTTGCATTTGGAGATTTGCCTTTGATTTGTAACATGACATTAAGGAAGTGATTTCCTAGTCTTTCATCTACCTCAGTCACACCAAGGGAGAAAATAGGAAGATAATTCTTCCTATCAAGAATATGGGCAGGTGCCACATGATATAATCTAGGTGTTTTTTTACTTGGGGTCTGTGTATTTATTTATTTATCTAATAATATTTTATAATTTATTTTAATAATAACTTTTTAGTTTCAAAATAAATGCAAAGATCATTGTCAATATTCATTTTTGCAAAAATTTGTGTTCCAAAATTTTCTCCCTTCTCTCAAATAATCCAATATAAGGTAAACAAGTATAATTCTTCTAAACAGTTTTTTTAATCTTATTTTGATGAGCATATTTCAAAATAACTAATTTACTTTGCAATTAAATGTAATGGTTTTACAATCATTATTCTGAGTAGGGGTCCTGTAGTTTCAACAGATTGCCAAACACAATGTCCATGACACAGAATCAATGGAAATCACTAATATAATAAAAAAGTTTACTGATTATATATAAATTGCTAATCATTCAAACGCTTTATCCACTGAGTCATTTCCATTTGTCTCACCTATAAATACTTTTTGACTGTCAGACTGACCCAAGAGGAATCTTTAAAAATGTTAAATGAATGGAGAATTGTGTATCGACCAGGACACAGGAACAATATCTATTTGGATGACGTGATCTTCAATAATAAGGAATTTAGCCTGGGAACCATAAGCTGCCTTAGATATTGCTCTGACATTTTAGGTAGGTAGACAGAAAAGAGGCACTCAATGTAGTATATTTCTACAAGCAAAATGATTTCTGCTAAATGTAGAAGAACCTACAGGAAAAGCCTGACTTTTTTCATTACTATAAACTGCTATGGCCCTCACATCAGGCCTGTGGTTTTGTTGATCATTACATGTAACACTAACCTGTTTCCCACATAGCCCTGATGCTTGTCTCTATTCTGGCTGTGGTCACATTGTGAAATGAGGCAGAGATGTGACATCTTTGCTCAGAGTAAAATTATCCCGTGGAAACAGGCCCAGAAAAAAAAAAAAGCATGACACGCACAAGTTTCCTAAACCTCAGATAGAACTTGTGGGTCACCTTGTTTTGACAATGTCTATTTGAATAAAGTTGGGTTAGTTTTGTATTTCCAGATATGACCCTTAATATATGTGAATCTAGCCAATGCAAAGGCTTTCTTTCTCCTTCCCCTCCCCTTAAATTTAATAATCACCTATTACTATATTTGGATCTGCTGAAGAACATGACAAACATGACTCAATCTTTGGAAACTTATAATATTTCTGTTTCACTTTTTAAAAAGTCCATAAATTTTGGTGTTGCTCATTATACTAGCTATATTATCTTATTCTTAGTGTCCAATGTTGAATCCCCACTTAAAAAAGTAAAAAAAAAAAAAAAAAACTAATACAATGACAACATATATTATATCTCAAGCCATGTCACCCATCTTTCAACTGAGATAAAAATATTTTGTGACTATCTTATTTCAAAATTCCACATCTGAAAAATTTTAAAATCGCATATAATATAGCTCATTTATATATAATGTCATGAGGTTCGCATGGCCTTTTAAATATATTGTCTTGTATTCTGAATTACTGATGAATATTTACCCCTTCCCTAAATTTGTTTATGGAAAAGATAGGAGATAGAGAAACTTTCTTTTAACAGAAGGATAAAAAGGAAATGAGAGTTTTTATTGAAACATGAAATGTTTCATTGTTTCAAATAAACATTCAATAAATGTTTCAAATGAAGATGTTTCTATAAAGATC
Source organism: Sminthopsis crassicaudata (assembly GCF_048593235.1). Lineage (NCBI taxonomy): Eukaryota > Metazoa > Chordata > Mammalia > Dasyuromorphia > Dasyuridae > Sminthopsis > Sminthopsis crassicaudata. The sequence continues at coordinate 56,695,349 of NC_133619.1, read as the reverse complement.
AAAGTTCTTTTCTATACAAAACTCTCTCCCTTTACTACCCCCCCCAATTCAATAAACCTTATCCTAGTATTATCACCATCATAAACACTGTCCTCTAAGCTCCTATTCATATGAAGAGGTCCATTATCTATTCCTTTCTAAAAATCAACCACATTTTCCTATCTTGTTGAATTAATATAGATTATTGGAACTACTTAAGAGGACCCAAGTCTGTCTGATAACTTGAATTTCAATAAAATACCTCTTAAAAATGCCAGGTTTTACTATTCTCTTGTGTTTTTCCCAGTTACAATGTTTATATAACCAATGATAATTAGTTTAATGATATTTCTACAGGAAGCTTCAAGTCACTGGTTAGAATCTAAATATATTTAATGGAGTCTAATCGGGTTGTTGTGTAAATTTCAGCTGTGTATGGGGGCCTCATTTGTTCCCAAATGGCAGAGCATTATTATATATTTGATCTTTGAGCAAGCAAGCTAAGACTAGCTAGCAGGCAAAAGCAGCTAGGCCCATTTCCCCCCCTTCTTTCCCTCTTTAAAAACAAATTACATATTTTATTGATGTTAAGGCTATTCTTATAGAAGAATACTTCTGGGAACTTTACATAATGCTAAATTGAGAAAAGCTTCAGAACCATAGTATTTAATTGTCAATAGGGTTGCTAGGGATTGTGTAACTGAATGTGGGGAGGGCAAGATTATGGCTCATTATCAGCAAATATTTTATTTATGTATGCCTATATTATATATCTATATGGATAGGGTCATGTACAAATTTCTTCGGCAAAAAGGGGTTGTGCGTGGAAAAGGTTTAAGAAGAAATTATTTAATCTAGACTTTTCATTAAAATAGCAACAATAGCAACAATATTTTATAGATCTTTTGTTTTAACATTGCCTAAACATTTTCTTGCATCCTTCCCCCTCCCTTTCCCAGAGTCATTTCATATAACAACAATAACAAAATAAATTAACCCCACCAAAAAAGGAAGAAGAGAAACAAATTAGGAAAAATAATCAATGTATTAAAAATATGTAATTTATAATGTTCCACATCTCTGGATCTCCTACTTCTGCAAAGGAACATGGAAGTATAGATGGTGAGAAAGATGTCTTCTCATATTTCTTATTTGGGTACAAGCTTGTTCTTTGTGATGATTCAACATTCACTTTTGATTTTTTTTTTTTTTTTTGTTCTTTCCACTTACATTGTTCTAGCCATTGTATATACTGGTTTGTTTGTTTGTTTGTTTTGACTGCTTACTTGGATTTGCATCAGTTCATCTAAGTCTTGCTAGGATACTCTGCTTTCATCATATTCATCCTTTAAGTCAACAATGAACAAACATTTTATAATATTTATTACGTGCTTGGAACTATGTAAGTAATGGGAATACAAACACAAGAAATCAAAACATTTCTTACCCTAAAGGAGCTTACTTTCTAATGGAGAAAAGGGACAGCAGAAATGGGAGCTTTTATGGGAGGGAGGAAAATGGTATAATGAAGGTAGCCAGATATGGACCATGTTAGAGAAAGAATGTAGTGAGAAATGAGGATGCACCAGGCCAGGAAGCCCTCAGTACTAGTAGGAGTTGTTTCAACAGAGGGAGATGCCCTACCAAAAGTTCTATTCAAGGTATGAATTCCAGGGTTGAACTGAATTTCCAGGATGAAAAGTTTTCTAGAGTATTGGAGAGAAGTCTGGATAAGAGCAACAAGAAGTCTGAATGAGAGCAATCTGAGGATGTTTTCTTTAACATAGTAAGAAACATCATCATATTACATAATATATTTACCCTTCCCACAGTTGATGGGCATTTTTTTTTGTTCCCTGTTCTTTGCTACCACAAAAAATACTGCTACAAATATTTTGGTATTTTGGGGATTTTCTTTTTTTACTAACCTCTTTGGGGGGGGTGTCTATGCTTAATTAGTTCTTCCATTTTTTACAGATGAAGCTATTGCCTCAGAATGACAGATTGGCTTTCCTCAGAGATAAATAATTGATTCAACTTGGACTGGAAGCCAAAGTTTTTCTAATTCTCTCCCTATATATAGAGAAATTCTTTCTTCTTTTCTTTCTTTCTTTCTTCTTTTCTTTCTTTCTCTTCCTTCCTTCCTTCCTTCCTTCCTTCTCTTTCCTTCCTTCCTTCCTTCCGTCCTTCCTTCCTTCCTTCTCTCCTTCCTTTCTTCCTTCCTTCCTTCCTTCCTTCTCTTCCTTCCTTTCTTCCTTTCTTTCTTTCCTTTCTTTCTATTCTTTCTTATCTTTCTTTCTTTCTTTCTTTCTTCTTTCTTTCTTTCTTTCTTTCTTTCTTTCTTTCTTTCTTCTTCTTTCTTTCTTTCTTTCTTCTTCTTTCTTTCTTTCTTTTTCTTTCTTTCTTTCTTTCCTTCTCCTTTCTTCCTTTCCTTCCTTCCTTCCTTCCTTCCTTCCTTCCTACCTTCCTTCCTTCCTTCCTTCCTTCCTTCCTCCTTCCTTCTCCTTCCCTCCCTTCCCTTCCTCCTTCCTTCCTCCTCCTTCCTTCCTTCCTTCCTTCCTTCCTTCCTTCCTTCCTTCCTTCCTTCCCTTCTTCCTTCCTTTCCTTCTTCCTTACTTTCTTTCCTTTCTTTCTTCTTTTCTTTCTTTTCTTTCTTTTCTTTCTTTCTTTCTTTCTTTCTTTCTTTCTTTCTTTCTTTCTTTCTTTCTTTCTTTCTTTCTTTCTTTCTTTCTTTCTTTCTTTCTTTCTTTCTTTCTTTTCTTTCTTTTCTTTCTTCCTTCTTTCTTCCTTTCTTCTTCCTTCCTTCCTTCCTTCCTTCTTCCTTCCTTCCTTCCTTCCTTTCCCTTTCTTTCTTTCTTTCTTTTCTTCTTTCTTTCTTTACTTTCTTTCTTTCTTTCTTCTTTCTCTTCTTTCTTTCTTTCTTTCTTTCTTTCCTTTCTTTCTTCTTTCTCTTTCTTTCTTTCTTTCTTTCTTTCTTTCTCTTTCTTTCTTTCTTTCTTTCTTTCTTTCTTTCTTTCTTTCTTTCTTTCTTTCTTTCCCTTCCTTCTTTCCTATCTATTTATGTATCTAATCTATTCATATTTTCTATCTATCCTTTTTATTCATCTGTCCCTGAAGTAAAAACTAAATACAGTTTACCAGCTTCAGAATAAGCTAAATAACATTAATCAGAAACATGTTATTGGAAAAGTAAACAACTGTGTTGAGGCACTGTTGTATAATGGAGGGAAAGAGTATTATAAGCTGGAGATCTGGATTAAAGGCCAGCTTCACTTCTTACTCACAGGCTGTTGAGAAGATTAAATGACATAATGGATGGAAAGTATTTCAGAACCATAAAGCCCCAAATAAGTATCAGTTATCTTTTAATCAAAAATGTTTTCTCTTTTAAATTTATTATTTAATAATTTTCCTTATCACAATTCTATTTAAATTTTACATAAAAGTTCAACATTTGTTGATAGTGTCTTTTAAAAAAATGTTTTATTTATAAAAAAACAAAAAAAAAAGAAAAATGGACCTTAAAAAGTAGATGCCCCAGGGCAACCAGGTGGACTGATTTTCTCAAAAAAGAACAAAACAACACTTCCATCTGGTGGCCACTACCTTGAATTGCAGATAAAAGTCTTGAGTGGAATAATATAATTAAAATTTTATGTGACTAATTTAAAGCTTTAAGGTTCATAAAGAATTTTATTACAATATCCCTATAATTTAAATATAAGTATCATCATATGTATATTTTACATACAAAGAAAATGAATTTCAGAGAAGTGATCTGGTTTGTCCACCATTGTTCAACTACTGTATATCATGTGGTACAATGGTTAGAGCCAGGGGCCTAGAATCAGTAAGAACTGAATTCAAATGTACTTAGACTTTTACTAGCTGTGTGACACTGATCAAGTCATCTAACTTTTGTTTGCCTCAGTTTTCTTAACTCCAAAAGAAAGTAATAATAGTACGTACCTCCCAGAGATGTTGTGAGGATTAAATAAAATGATTTTTGTAAAGCACTGAATACAGTGCTTGGTTCATAATAGATAATTAATAAATCCTTCCTTCCTTTTTTATCCTTTCATTTCTTCTTAACAGAATTTGGGTCACTGAGGAGGATCAGGGAAGACTTCTCTAGGAGGAGGTGCAATTGAATTGAGACTTGAAAGTTAAAAAAAAGAAGAAGAAGAAGAAGAAGCCACAGATTTGATGTTAACCAGATATACAAGCTAATCAGACCTCAGGTTGATATGAGATTAATGACACAATTACAAGAAAAAACAACAGCTTATGATTATATGAGATTTGTTGAAAATACATGCAATACCAGAGATCAGTTGAAAGTACCAAAAAACATGAATGTTTTTCACTATAGCCAATGTCAGGTCAGTAATGTGTGTCATCCAAGACCTGATTTGACTAATTGCTGGGGAGATAGAAATCTAGTCCACATATAAACTGCAAGAAATTTTGGGGAAATTTTGTCAGGACCTCTGTGCCAAGTTCTGTGGCCCTCTTTTAGGAGAGGGACTTATATAAATTTCAGGGCTAGATGGAAAAGTTTGAGAACAAGCTTTTGTCTCAGTCATTCATTTGTTTATTCATTCATTCATTTATTCATTTATTTTCTCCTTGAGCCTTCAGAGGGTAGAAGAATAAGCTGAGCCTGTGACCCTGGGCTCAGGACTTTATCACTCTTTCAGGATTTAATTTTCCCTAGCTGGCCTTGTACAGGGTATCTGCAAAAGGAGGGGGAGGAAAAGAAGTGGAGGATAAGAACTGTATAAACCTTTTTAATCTTAGTGGGAAAGTAGAGAAGTGAGCAGAACTGATTCCCCAGGGAGAAGAAAAAAGTAGAAAAACAAAAGTCCAGATATAAATAAGCATTGTTGTTCAGGCAGGCAGTAGGATTGGTATAGGATCATAACTATTCACCCTGATGCACAGACCAGTAGTCCAGCTCCTGTATGCCATTTTCTCACTCTTGAGTCTTGAGTCTTGAGTCTGGTAAGAATGCAAAGTACATTGTCAGACTATTTTTCTAGCACTAAGCAATGCAGCACCTATCAAATTCTTTATATCCTTTGGGCAAACAGGTGGAACTTTGTTTTCCCAGCTTCTTGGTCCAAAGGTTGACTCTGTAGCTGATGGTGTGTTGCACAGAGCTGGACTAGGAATCCATATTTTGTTTTTCAGTCATGTCCAACTCTTCATGACCCTATTTGGTATTTTCTTGGCAAAGATACTGGAGTCATTTGTCATTTTCTTCTCCAGCTCATTTGACTTATGAGGAAACTAAGGCACACAGGATTAAGTGACTTGCTCAGGGTCACACAGTTTGTAAATGTCTGAGGCTAGATTTGAAATCAGAAGGCTGAGCCTTCCTGACTCTGAGTCTAGTGCTTTATCCACTGCGCCAATTAATCCCAAAATCAGGAATACCTGAGTTTAAAGTGTCCTCAAGATTCTTACTCATTGTGTGAAGCCACTAATCCTGTTTGCCTCTATTTCCTCAGCTATAAAATAAAGTCATAATAACAACTAGATTGTTATTAGGATCAAATGAGAAAATATTTGTAAAAACAGTCAAACAAACAAAAAACAAGCCCAAAGCCAGACACATAGTAGATTTTGTGCACATGCTTGCTCCCTTTCCTTTATTCATTTTGTCATGTGACTTCTCACAAAAATTCACAAGAAAAATACAATCAGAGTCTTGTTATCCTCAAATCAAAACCCAGAGAGAGAATATATATAGAAATACTTGGAAAGATGATTATATCTATTCGCACCTTTAATGTCTGCTTAAAACTCAAGTTAAGCCAAAAATTCTGTCACCCCATGTAGGCTTGTTTCTGGATTTGTGAGGAAGCAAATCTCATAGTTGTGCTTAATTTTCCTCCCTGGCTGATTTGCCTCCCCAAAATCTTTATTTTACAGCATTGAAAGTTCCCAGGCAGGAGTATTTGCTTTGAACTATTTCATATCTCTGCAAAACCATGGAATTAATCTTCTTTGTGGTAGGGTGGACGTAATTGAATGAGGTATTAAAAATAATAGAATGTGATTATTGAGGTAATTGACTAGCTTAAAGGCAACTTGAATTATTGACAACAATTTGAAACAGGAGTGAAAAAAATCTTTGATATTTCTTTAGTCATTTATTTTTGCCATTTTATTTGTGTTGAGGTTTCGACAGAAATTTTCCAAAAGGCGGGCAGCTATGCTTATATCATTTTTAGTTCCCCAAATAGAAGAGTTTCTTAAGAGGCAATGTGTCCTTATGAGATCTACAACTAATATCAAATTAAATTCATCAAAATGTATTAAGTGTTTATGATATACACAATATCTCTGGAATACAAGTTTCAAAGATTAAAATAGTCTCCATCTTTAAAGAATTTACAATCCATTATGGGGTTTCTGGAATAAAAATCTTTTTTATGCAGAGAATTCTCCAAAAACATGTTTCTTCTTGCTGAAAGGTTATCAGCTAATTTGCTTTCTTACCTAAAGAATAGCTCAGGAGGTTACCCTAAGCCAATCATTAGAACAGTTGTGCCTTTGTATAGGAAATGACTGATCTCTGCATGGATTTCACAAGCCTCTTATCTATAGGGCAGTCTGAACATAACTTTTCTCACAAATATTTGAATCTTGGGTTAGAGTGCAAAATTGATCAGAAAAAAAAGGTTGACTTTTTTCATTTGAAAAATAAATCCCATCCTTCTGTTTACCTGTTAGGTTCTTACTAAGTATTAATGAGATAATGAGATATTAAGTTCTTACTAGGTGCTAAGTGAGTACTTAACAATTCTCTAGTTCTGGCCTTTGGGGGAGTTTTACCCCTTTGAACTTCTGGGGAGGAGCTTGCATGCTTAGGAGGAGCAAGTTCATTGGTTGAAGTATTTTTTTCCAGAAGCCCCTGAATTATTCCCCGCCCATTCTCTGGGAGGATAAAAGAAGCAACATTGAGCAAGGGAGAGGAGAGTCTACTCTAGGTCAGAGTTGGCTGCTCTACAGGAAGAAGAATCTGGCGGAGAGATTGAGGTGAGACAGCAGATCTCTTCCCAGAGAGCGATCTGCAGTTTCTGGAGACAACAGAACATTACGTTACCCTGGTTCTCAACCTGGGAATTTTCTCTCGCTTTTCAATTCTTATTTACCACTCTTCCCTATCCAAGAAGTTGCTAATATTTTTTGATTACCCTTCCTAGCTTTCTCTTGCATCTTTGCTGGAACTCTGTCTTCCCAGAAATCAGCCGGAGTCAGAATCACCAAAAATCTTTATTCTTGGTCTCTTGAATTCACCATCAGGGGATTTGATCTAATAATCTCCACACCACCTTCCTCTCCCTCTACCACCATGAGAATGCCTCAATTTCCTCCTCCTACTCCACCCACACACATCACTTCCCCCTCTTTGTCCTACCAATCGAGTCAGCACAGAATAGTTGGGGAGGGTCAACCTTCAAACATGTTAATAGAGAATTGTCCAATTGGCAATTAGTCTCACATGCTCCATTATCCAAGTGCATTTGCTCAGTTCTAGCCCTTTACATATCTTCCTCCATTATTTACCCAAACATAAAGTTGGGATCTTTATTTCTTATTACAATAGAAGAAGCAATGACTTTAGAACCAATTCTGCATCCCAACTCTGACACTTAACTACCTGTTTAATCTTTGTGGGCCTCAGTTTCACAACATTCTCTTGGTTGGTCTCCTTGCATCTAGTCTTTCTCCTTTCTATCTTAACCCTATATAACCGCCAAATTAATATTTTTAAAGCAAAGATTTGACTATTATTCAACTATTATTTTGGCTCCCTATTCAAGGAACATCAGTGGCTCAGCTACACATTAAATATAAAATTCAAAATCTTCTGTATGACATTTAAGGTTTTTACAATTTTGTTTTTGCTTCCCTTTCCAGGTTGATTGCATACATTCTCTCTCAGGATTGTCTGCTATGTTGTTAGGTACCAACCAAACTGGTCTGACCCTATGTGTTGTACTTTTGCACAGGTTTTCCCTATCCTCTCATGCCTGGAATGGCCTTCCTCCTTATTTCTGCCTCTTGGAACTCTTATAACCCATTAAGGTTTGAGTGAAGGATCCCCTCTCACAAGAAGCCTTTTTCTGATTCCCCTAGATGTTTGTGAATCCTCTCCATATTGCTGAGAATTTTGTATGCATCCTACATTTACTTTTGCACTCCAGTGAAAGGTAAACTTCCTGAAGGCTAGCATTATGGTGCCTGACCCTATCAAGTGTCTCATAAAAGTATATTGATTTGCTGATTGATTTATTAAAGTAGTGAAATGACTATACCAAGAATGGAGAATGAGTCTATATATCTATATATTTCTTACAATAATTGCTTAAAGGGAAGCCTATAGAGTCCCTTCTGTGATTCATTGCTGGTTTCTTTGACATCTATGGAAACTACCAGAGTAATCATATATCTGATACCAGCAGTCACAAATCTTCATTCCTATGGACTCTCCCTTTAGCTATCTACTCCCCTCCCCCTAAGCCATAAGAAATGATATTGCATTGGAATAGAGCAAAAGATATTTACTTAAAGGAGATGGCAAGGTAAAAACTTTAAAACAAGTACTCATAGCACTCACAATTCCTATTTCCTAAAGTTTCTTCTTCCCAACAGTTCTCCCAATGAGCCCTCTTGAGCCATACCAGCCTTATTCCAGTATCTCCACAACATAGTCAAAGCACCATAAACCAGAGACCATAGAATTGGGTGTTCTGGATTCCTCATCAAGTTAGCTAAGGGCACTCAGATCAGGGTATCAGCACTAGAACCAGTGAGTGTATGGAAGATAGCTTTATTGAAGAGACATTCCAAGGGAGTATTATTCCAAGAATTGATATTTCCCAGGAGGACAATCAGGCAACAAAGCTGTAAGGGAAAGCTATTCATCTGCTTGCATCTCTTTTCTATCTTTCTCCTAGCACTCTCTGGATTTCTCCTACTTGGGTACTTTCTCTAAAACTCAGCATACTCCAAACTCTAAATTTCCACTGGCTCCTAGTGTATGTAATTTACCGAGAGGACATGAGGAAGACAGTTCAGCTTATCAGTCTATCAATCTATCAATCAATCAATCAAATCATTCAACAAGTATTTGTCAAGCACCTACTATGTGCCATGCATTGTGCTAGACTCTGGGTTATAACCAAAAAATGTTACAAACCCTATATGTTATGAACTTACATTTTAATGGCATAAAAAGTATCTCTCTCTCTATATATATATATAGATATCTCTCTCTCTATATATATATAGATATATATCTATATATCTATATATATATATAGAGAGAGATCTATATCTATATATACATATATATAGATATAAATCTCTCTCTATATATATATATTTATGTATAAAACAAGTGCAAAGTTAATAAGCACCTGCTTACTACAAAATATTTAATACAAAGCAGTTTAGGAAGGAAGGCTCTGGTTGAGAAATTAAGTCCTTTCCAGTAAAATTTCATTATTTCCATTATTTTGTAAAACTCTTGGGAATTTGATTATGAACTTTTGCTTTCCTTCTTGGATAGTTTATACCAAAATAATAACCAATACAATTGTATGTTCTTTTTGAGGTTCTTCTTCAAAATCATTGTGAGGGTTTATTAAAATCATTATAGTCTATGTGCCAAAAATATTCATATTGATTTTTATTATTTTAAAGATTAGGAATTCAAGATTAAGAGAAGTTGGCTTACTTATCCACGATCACATAGCTAGTACATGTTGAAGCAGAGATTCCAGCCCAAGTATACTAGATGCAGGTCCAATACAGTTTCAATATTATTCTACTGGCTCTTTCAGAGGTAATGGCATGTTCATGGTTGACTAGTAAAGGAGCTACAAAATGCTAAGGTGTCCTCAGCATCACTGCTTCCACCTCTGGGTTTTGGGCCCCTTTGATTGAACCTCTAAAGGTAAGACTCCAGAGAGCAGCTGAATGTGGAGGGAAGAATTGGAACATTTTTGGGTGAGTTTTATTTGTCAGTGTAGGCTGCTAATTTGAATCATTTACCATTAAGAAAGCTTTTCAATGTTCTTATTTTTAACTCTAAGGGGGAGTAACAATTCTAGGATGAGAAAGGAGTGAAAATAAGAAAAGCTTTATTTTCTCCTTTTGAAAAGATAGTAATCAGAATTAAGTCATTTAAAAAGGACATTGCTTATATAGAATTTGTATGGCCCAGACCTATTTGGATAAAGCAGTGTGAAGATTTCAAGGCTTTCTAGACAGGGAACATTTTATTGATACACTTTTATAGGTTTTTAGAATCTTTACCAGAGCTGCGGGTCATAGGGAAAGGTTTTCCCAGTTTTGCCAGAGATTTTGTTTCCCCCCAAGGCTTTATAGCAGAATGTCTTGTACATGGAACAGGCTTAATGTATATTTGTTGGGTTGGATTGGATCTATTAAAAAAAGTATTCTATGACTTTCATTTGAAGAATTTGGAATTTATGCTTGACCTGAGAAGGCTTGAGATGCCTTATTGTAGGCATCTCATTGTTTATATCATGTCCTACCTTCCCAGAATTTCTGTATTTTTTTATAGAACTATGGAAAAAGTTGGATTATTGTTCTCAGATTTATATAGCATATTATAGCATGCAAAATATTTTAAAAATTATAACCATATTGAGGTAAGCAGTGCAAAATTATGACCCCAACCTTCAAATGGGAAAATGGAGGATCTAAGCAATAAAAAAATTTACCAATGAGTCAGTTTTAATTGATTTCTCCTGTTTCCTTACCTATAAAATAAGGATAATAATAGCACTCACAGTTCAAAGTTCTTATGTGAAAGGAGATCTTAAATATAAAGTGCTTGGCAAATCTTCATTGCAAATAGCAGTGAAGAAATGACAGATTATCTTGGGTATACAGTGTAAGATATTGGTCTAAATCTAATTTCTGCAGACTGATGTCCAATTTCCCTCAATTTTTATCAAATTTGATATCAAATATCAAATCCTTTGTGATTATTGAACATAAAGCTCCTAAATTCATTTGCTTCTGTTATCATAAAGATAATTGTTCCACTATTTTAACTCTATTTTTTTAAACCAGAAACAAATTGTTTTGAAAATGAAATCTTTGTAGGACAATTTGAGATCTCATAATACTAATTCTACACCATTCATCATTATTTTCATCCCATACTTTTATTCTTTCTTTCTTTTTTAATAAAGCTTTTTTATTTTTAAAACATATGCATAAATAGTTTTCAACATTCATTCTTGCAAAATCTTGTGTTCCAATTTTTTCTACCTTCCTTAATTTCACTTTCTTCCCTAGACAGCAAGTAATCCAATATCTATTAAATGTGCAATTATTCTATACATTTCCATAATTATTATGCTGCATAAGAAAAAAACTCAGATTAAAAAAAGGAAAAAATGAGAAAGAAAACAAAATGCAAGTAAACAACAATAAAAAAGTGAAAACACTATTTAGTGATACACAGTTAGTTCCCACAGATCTCTTTGGCTGCAGATAACTCTCTCCATCATAAGAGCATGAATCATCTCATTGTAGAAAAGAGTCACAGCCATCAGAATTGATCATTGTATAATCTTGTTGCTTGTACAATGTTCTTTTGGTTTTACTCACTTTACTTAGCATCAGTTCATTTAAATTTCTCCAGGCCTTTCAGAAGTCATCCTGCTGATTGCTTCTTATAGAATAATATTCCAGAACATTCATATATCATAACTTATTCATCCATTCCTCAACTGATGTGCAAAATGGATATATTTTATTATATTTGAGCTATCAGGGCTATCAAAGTGTGCATATCCTTTGATCCAGCTGGTATCTACTGAGTTTCCAGTTCCTTGCTACTACAAAAAGAACTGCTACAAATATTTTTGCACATTTGGGTCTTTTCTCCTTATGATCTCTTTGGGATATAGGCCCAGTAGAACACTGCTGGATCAAAGGATATGCACACTTTGATAGTTCTGTGAGCATAGTTCTATATTGCTCTCCAGAATGATTGGATCAATTCACAACTTCACCAACAATGTATTAATGTCCCAATTTTCCCACATCCCCTCCAACATTCATTGTTATCTTTTCCTGTCATCTTATCCAATCTGAGATGTGTGTAGCAGTATCTAAGAGTTTTCTTAGTTTGCATTTCTCTGATCAATGGTGACTTTGAATATTTTTTCATATGACTAGAAATTGTTTTAATTTCTTCATCTGAAAATTGTCTTTTCATGTCTTTTGACCATTATCAATTGGAGAATGTCTTGTATTCTTATAAATTTGAGTAAATTTTTAATATATTTTAGAAACAAGGCTTCTATCAGAACCTTTGAATGTAATTTTCCCCCGCTTTATTGCTTCTCTTCTAATCTTGTTTCATTGGTTTTGTTTGTATAAAAACTTTTTAACTCAAATATAATCAAAATTATCCATTTTACATTCCAAAATATACTCCAGTTCTTTTTTGGCCACAAATTCTTTTCTTCTCCACAGATCTGAGAGGTAGGTTAGCCTTTGTTCTTCTTATTTGCTTATACTATTACTCTTTATGTCTAAAACATGAACCCATTTAGATTTTTTCTTGTTTTAGGATGTTAGGTGTGGGTCAATGCCTAGTTTCTGCCATACTAATTTCTAACTTCTCTAGAAATTTTTCCAGAAGCTGGGGTCTTTGGTTTATTAAATACTACATTACTTTAGTCATTGACTATTATGTTTTGTGAACCTAACTTTTCCATCGACTGACTACTCTGTTTTTTAGCCAGTACCAAATGGTTTTATTGACTGCTGCTTTATAATATAGTTTTAGATCTGGTACAGCTGGCCCACCTTCATTTGCATTTTTTCCATTAATTGCCTTGAAATACTTGATTCTTTTTTCTTCTAGATGAATTCTGTTATTATTTTTTCTAGCTCTGTAAAATAATTTCTTGGATATTTGGTATGGCACTGAATACATAGATTAGGTAGAATTGTAATTTTTATTATATAAGCTCAACCTACCTATGAGTATTTGATATTGATTAAATATGGTTTTATTTGTGTGGAAAGTCTTTTGTAATTGTGTTCAAATAGTTCCTGACTTTGCTTTGACAGATAGACTCCCAAATATTTTATATTATCTATAGTTTTTAAATGGAATTTCTCTTTTTATGTCTTTGTTGGTAACAAATAGAAATACTGATAATTTTGAGGAATTATTTTGTATCCTGAAACTTTGCTAAAGTTTTGAATTTTTTTTATAGTTTTTTAGTTGATTCTCTAAGCATACCATCATGTTATCTGCAAAGAGTAATAATTTTGTTTCTTCATTACCTATTCTAATGCCTTTAATTTCTTTTTCTTCTCTTATTACTAAAGCTAACCTTGTTAATACAATATTGAATAGTAATGGCTATAGGAGGCAACCTTGTTTCCCCTTTGCTCTTATTGGGAATGGTTCTAGTTTATCCCCATTACATATGATGCTTACTGATTTAAATAAATGCTACTCATCCATTTAAGGAAAATTCTATTTATTCCTATGGTCTCTATTGTTCTTAATACAAATGGCTGTGGCATTTTGTCAAATGCTTTTTCTGCATGTATTGAGATAATCATATGACTTCTGCTAGTTTGGTTATTGATATTTTCAATTATGTTAATAGTTTTCCTAATATGGAACTACCCCTGCATTTCTGGTATAAATACTACTTAGTGGTATATTATCCTGATGATAACTTGCTGTAATCTTTGTTAATATTTTATTTAAGATTTTTGCTTCAATATTCATTAGGGAAGTTGGCCTATAATTTTCTTTCTGTGTTTTGAGCCTATCTGGTTTGGTATCAGCATCATATCTATGTAAAAGGAATTTGGTGGGACTCCTTTCTCTATTTTCCCAAATAGTTTACATAGTATTGGAATGAATTGTTCTTTAAATGTTTGGTAGAATTCACATGTAAATCCGTATGGCCCTGGAGATTTTTTTCTTATGGATTCAATTAATAGTTTGTTCAATTTCTTTTTCTAAAATAGGATTATTTAAGTAATTTATTTCCTTTGCTGTTAATCTGGGCAATCTATAGTTTTATAAGTAGTCATCCATTTCATGTAGATTATCAGATTTATTGGCATACAGTTGGACAAAATAGCTTGTAGTTATTACTCTAATTTCCTCTTCATTGGTGGAAAGTTTACCTTTTTCATTTTTGACACTAGCAATTTGATTTTCTTCTTTCCTTTTTCTAATCAGATTAACTAAAGGTTTATCTATTTTCTTTATTTTTTTTCATAAAACCTACTAAGTTTTGTTTATTAGTTCAATAGTTTTCTTACTTTCAATTTTATTAATTTATTTTATTTTCAGAATTTTAAATTTGGTATTTGATTGGAAGGTTTTAATTTGTTCTTTTTTCTGGCTTTTTTAGTTGCATACCCAATTAATTGTATGTTTTCTATTTCTCTATTTTATGCAAGTAAGCATGTAGAGATATAAAACTTCTCATAAGAACTGCTCTGGCTGCATCCCATAAATTTTGGTATGTTGTCTTATTATTGTCATTCCCTTGGATGAAATTATTGATTATTTCTATGATTTTTTTGTTTTACCCACTCATTCTTTAGGATTAGATTATTTAGTTTACAATTAATTTTTCATCTGTTTTTGCTTGGCCCTTTATTACATGTAATTTTTATTGCATTATGATGTGAAAAAGATGCCCTTACTGTTTCTGCTTTTCTGCATTTGATTTTTTGATTAGGTTCCATGTACTGCTGAAAAAAATGCATATTCCTTTCTGTCTCATTCAATTTTCTCCCAAGATCTATCATACCTTAACTTTTTAAAAATTCTATTTATCTCCTTAACTTCTTTCTTATTTATTTTGTGGTTCAATTTATCTAATTATGATGGAACAAGGTTCAGGTACCCCACTAGTTTAGTTTTGTTGTCTATTTCTTCTTGCAGCTCTCTTAACTTCTCCTCTAGAAATTTGAATGCTGTACCCCTTGGCACATATGTTTAGTATTAATTTTAATGCAATATCTATGGCACCTTTTAGCAAAATGTAATTTCCTTCTTTATCTCTTTTAATTAGATCTGTTATTTTCTTTTGTATGAACTGAGATCAAGATCATTACCCCTGTTTTTTTTTTTTTTAACTTCAGTGAAGTGTAATAGATTCTTTTCCAGCCCCTTTTACCTTTTCTCTGTATGTATCATTCTGGTTTAAATACATTTCTTGTAAAACACATATTGTGGGATTCTGGGTTTTAATCCAGTCTGCTGTCCACTTCTGTTTCATGGGGGAATTCATCCCATTCACATTCACAGTTAAAATTATTGTCTGTATTTCCCACCATCTTATTTTCCCCAAATTATACTTTTTCTTTCTTTTCCCCCTTTCTTTCCTTCCCAGTGTTGTGCTTCTGACCACCACCTCCCTCAAACAGCTCTTCCCTTTTATAGCCACTACCACCTTTCTTACCCCTTTCCCATTTTACTTCTGTTCTCCCTTCTATTACTCTCCTCCTTTCCTCTCCTCTTTCCCCTTGTACTCCCCTATAGGATGAGACAAGCTTCTTTATAAAACTCAATATGTCTGGTATTCTCTTTGAGCCAAATTTGATGAGATTAAAATTCATACAATGCTGATCTCTCTCTCCTCTTTCCCTCAATTGTAATAAGTCTTTTTTTGCCTCTTCATGAGATGCAATTTACTTAATTTTACCTCCCCTTTTCTATTCTTCCAGTACAATCCTTTTTCCCTCTATATTTTCTTTTTATATCCTAACAATAACATTAAATTATACCTATGCCCTCTAAGTATAAACTTAAAAGAGATATAGTTCTTAAGAATTAAATATATCATCTTCCCATATAGTTATGCAAATTTTTTAACTTTTAAAAGAAACAGCTTTTTTCAATTTCCTTTTTCACTTTTTATTCTTCTTCTTGAGTTCTGTATTTGAAGATCAAATTTTCTGTTTAGCTCTGGTCTTTTCACCAAAAATAAATGAAATGTACCTGTTTTCATTGAATGCCCATCTTTTCCCTTGAAAGTTAATGCTTAACTTTGCTGGACAGTCAATTCTTGGCTGCAATTCAAGATTCTTTCAGAATATCATATTCCCAGCCCTTCAGTCCTTTACACTGGAAACTTCTAAGTAATCCTGATTGTGACTCTTTGATATTTGAATGGTTCCTTTCTGGCAGTTTGCAATATTTTTGCCTTTATCTTATAATTCTTAAATTTAGCCACAATATTTCTTGGGTTTTCATTTTGGGGTCTCTTTCAGGAGAGAATCAATGAATTTTTTCAATGTGTTTTTTACCTCTGGTTCTAGAATATCAGGGCAATTTTTCTTGAAAGATATTGGTCTGAGCTCTTTTTTTTTTTCATCATGGTTTTCAGATAGCCCAATAATTCTTAAACTGTCTCTCCTGTATTTAATTTCCAGGGCAGTTGTTTTTCCAATGAGTTATTTTACATTTTCTTCATTTTTTTCATTTTTTGGATTTTGTTTGACTGATTATTATTGTCTCATTGAATCATTCACTCCCATTGGTTTAATTCTAATTTTAGGCAATTATTTTCTTCAGTTAGATTTTTTTATCCCTTTTTGCATCTGGTCAATTGAACTTTTAAAGTAGTTGTTTTGTTCATTGAATTTTTTTTTTCTATTTCACAAATTCTGTTTTTCAAGGAGTTCTTTTCTTTTTCCATTTCATCAAATGTATTTTGTAAGGAGTTATATACCTTTTCCATTTTACTAAATCTATTTAAAAAGAGTTTTCTTCAGATAACTTGTTTCCCCTTTTCAAACTCCTTCAAAGTTCTCATTTCCTTTTCCCATTTTTCTTCTAACTGTCTTTAAAGATCTTTTTTGAAATGTTTCGAGAGAGTCTGGTGAGATACAGACCAACTAATTATCACCCTTTGGAGCTTCATCTGGAGATGTTTTGCCTTCAGTGTCCTTGGAGTTTGAAGTCAGTTCTTCCCTGTCACCACAAAATCTATATATGATCTGAGCTCTTTTTGTTTTTTTGCTCATTTTTAAAGGTTAAAGTCTGCTCTTAGGGCAAAAGGGGTATTGTCCTAAGCTTCCTCTACAAGGCAACAAGGACTTCATGCTACTCTGCAGCTGATGCTGCTGGTTTCCTTCCTGTGCTTGGTGGGTATGGCCAAGTTCCATTTTCTCTTGAGTTCAGGGGCTCATTATTTGCCTTTTGTAGTTTCATTGGAGTCATCTCATAGATAGTTTGCTGATCCATTAGCTTCTGAACGAGGATAGAGTAGCCAATGCTTCTGTGTTTAGGCTACAAGCCTTCTAGGGAGATTTTATTGGTGCATGGAAGCCACTCTGCCCTAGGTCTCTGCACTGAACCTACATGGGCTGCCCTCCTACCTCCCCCATGCCCAATTGAAACAGTCCTTTCCTGAAATTCTTCCAAAATATTTCCTGCTGGAAATTTGTTACACTTCAAGTATTTGTGGGTTCTGTCACTCAAAAGCAGTTGAGAGGCTTGATCTGGTGTTGATTTGAGGGAAGGTAGGAAGACCTCAGAAAAGGCCTGTCTACTTTCCACCATTTTGGCTATATCCCCATCCCATATTTTTTTTCTCTGCATTTCAACTAAATAACTAAAAGAAAGTTGTTGGTAGCAGTAGTAAGTTGGATTGATTTATCTTTCTCTAAAGGAGAAAGGGTCTGGAAAACTTTCTTTATTGCTTATAGAGGGGGTTAATTCCTTCTATAGATCACAAAACATGTATAAAAGTAACTATCATGCAAGGTATTTTTGAGTAACAATATAGTGTGCAACAATGTATTTAGAATGCTAGTTAATTGATACAAAAAAATAAAAATATAGGAGTAGGGCTTAGATCTCCCAAAGAACTGCTGGATAAGAACAGATTTGTAGTATTTTTACTTTAAGATAATTCTCACAACTACAACTTCTCACTTTTTTGGACCTTTATGGTTTTCAAGACTGCAAAGGGTGGGATGAAGGCCAAAATCCAATTGATACATTCTCTTTTTTTTCTGAGGCTGGGGTTAAGTGACTTGCCCAGGGTCACACAGCTAGGAAGTGTTAAGTGTCTGAGAGCAGATTTGAACTCGGGTCCTCCTGAATTCAAGGCTGGTGCTCTATCCACTGCACCACCTAGCTGCCCCTAATTGATACATTCTCAGGGAAAACTAACTGGGAGGGCAAATGTGAGTAGAGGAACAGTCTTTTAGGAGATAGAGAGATAGAGAGAGAAATAGAGATAGAGAGAGAGAGAGAGAGAGAGCGCGCGAGAGAGAGAGAGAGAGCGCTAAATATAAATTACATAGTCAAAATATAGTCATTCAAGTAATTTTTAAAACAATATTGATATGAATGTATACAATGTTTTCTTGGTTTTTCTCATTTTGATTTTCATTATTTCATGTGTCTTTCCATGTTTTTTAATGATCTCTGAACTCATTATTTCTTATAGCACAATAGTATTCCATCACAATAATATACCACAACTTCTTCAGCCATTCCAAAATTGATGGGCATCCCTGCCATTTCCACTTCTATTTTTTCTTTTTAGTTTTATGTTTCTCTCAAGATTTGTTCCCTTTTCTCCACTCCCACAGTCATCTCCTTGGTTAATACTTTCATCTTCTCTTGCCTAGATCAATGCAAAAGTTTCCTAATTGGTTCCCTACTTTGTCTATTTTGTTTACATCCTTTACATATAGCTGTGAGCATGTCATCTTCCTGCTCAATAAATTCTATATTGTTTCCCTATCACCTGTTGGAATATCTATCTATCTATCTATCCATCCTTCTCTTATTTGACATTTAAAGCTTTTCACATCTTGACTCCACTTAAGGACACATTTATTTCTAGTTTGATGTATTACTCCCCTACATGCCATCTTCAATTCAACCAAATTGGCTTTTTTGATGTCTCTTAACTTGATAATCTCTTGTCTCTGCATATTTATTCACCCCTTGCCTGAAAAGTACTCTCTTGTCAACTTTGCCTCTTAGGAATGTAATTTCCTTCAAGACTCAGTTCAAGTGTCTTTTTTTGTTTGTTTTGGAAAAAGAAATAAAATAAGTGTTTATTGGAATGGATGGATTAGGTTGGGGACCAAGCCTTTCCTGGTTCCCACTGTTACTAGTATCTTTCCTCATCTTCCTATTCCCAATTCCTTAAGTGTCTTTTTTGTACATACCTTGTGAATATCAACATGTAAACATGTTGTCTTCATTATTAGGCTGTAAGTTCTAGGTAGGGATGCACTGTTTTCTTTTTGTCTTAGAGCCTTCTATGCTCATCAGAATGCCAGGCATTTAAGAGGTAGTAAATAAATGCTTTCTCTTTGGTAAGGTAAAATTATAAGCAAAGATATTGTTGAGATTCTAAACAAAATTTCAAATACTTCAAAAGATCTGGGCAAATCTTTTGGAAAGAGCTAAGTGGATTCCTGTAACAATATCAAGTTACTTCCCCATCTCTTCTCCATTCTTTTAATTTACTTAATTTCCCCCTAAATATTATTGGGGACTTTTAACCATCTTTCCATCTTCAATCCCTTATGTTTCATCCAGGGAGAGGATAAGATGATCCTTCCTACTTTCTATTTCTATGGAAAGCAGCAGCAACAACAATGAACATTTTTAAGTGCTTGTTATAAGGAAATAAAGGAAAGAAAGACAAAAAATAAAAATGCAAATGAAAAAGCTTTAAGATTCAAGGAAATCCCAATAAACTTTGGATAGAAAATACCAACTGCATCCAGAAAAAGAACAATGGAGACTGAGTGTAAATCAAAACATGCTATGTTCATTTCTTTTTTCTTTTCTTTTTTTTTTTTACCCTCATGGTTTTTCCTTCTTGTTCTGATTTTTCTATCCCAATATGATTCATTATGCAACATGTATTTAAAAGTAAAATTAAATTAAAAAAAACTTTAAGAATTGATGTGGGGTAGAAAGAAGGAGATGGGGAGAGATGACCTGGTCTTAAAGGATATCCAAAAGATGCTAGGTATTATTATAGATAAAGAACTCGGACCAGTTGATGTCTGACATCCTTTAAATTCTAGAAATTTGGATTTAATATTCTTCTTTTAAGCTTTTATTGGTATCTTCTATTTTATATCATAACCCCCAATATGCCTTTCTTTGCCATAGCATAAAGTAATTTACTTATGAAGAAAAAGTGGTGTAAAATTTATCATCAAAGGAATTAAACATAGAGGAAATATAGCATTCTGAGCTACAGTTTTTCCAGTTATATAATAAGGGAGAAGTGTATTTTATCATCTGGCAGGGTGTGCAGTAGGTAGATATCCAGGAAGATCTTAATTTATATCTGGACTTAGGCACTTACTAGGTGTGTGATCATGGGAAAACCAATTAACTTTGGTCTCTTCTTCTGTAAAAGAGGGATAATAATAATAATTGGGAGCACTTGCCTCCCAATGTTGTGAGGATAAAATGATATAATATTTTTAAAGTGCTTTGGTAACTTTAAGTGCTATCTCAATGCTAGATTATTATAATTATTTTCAGGATTTACTTGCCTTATAGTGATATTTTCATTTGCATTATGGTTGTCGTGCATATTTTTCTGCTGGATTTGGTAACTTTGCATCATTTCATACATGATGAACTTGTGATGTTTTCTTCAAATTCTTCATATTCCTTGTTCCTTACAATATGGCAATCTCATATATATATATATATATATATATATATATATATATATATATATATATATATATATATATATACAAATATCACAATTTATTCAGCCATTCTCTCCCCATCCTGTTCAAAGATATCCAATTTATTTTTAGCTTTTTGAGACCTTGTTTGAATCTGAAGATGACTCCAATAACTCTTGATTATAGGTCTATCCTGAAGACATCTTTGATAGTTTCTTTGACCAGCAAGAGTTCTTGGAAAGAATGATTGTTGGGGGATTGTTGATGAATTCAAAATGCTCATGTAGAGAGAAATTTCAGAGATCATCTCATCTGAGTTCAAAGATGAATGAGTGTCCTTTACATTATTTTTGACAAATGTTCCTCTATGCTGGAACTCTGTCTTCCCAGAAATCAGCCAGAGTCAGGATCACTAAATGTCTTTATTCTTGATCTTTTACAGTCAAGGTCAGGGGGTTAGGTCTAGCAATCTCACACAAACCTTCCTCCCTCATACACCAGGAGAGTCTGACTAAGTGTCAGCATCTCCATTTCCTCTTCCTCTTCCTACTCCTCCCACACATGTCATTTCCCTCTCTTTGTCCCACCAATCAAGTCAGGACAGAATAGCTGGAGAGGGTCAATCTTCAAACAAGTTAATAGGGAACTTTCCAATTGGCAATTAGTCTCACATGCTCCATTATCCAAATGCATTTGCTCAGTCCTAGTCCTTTACACCTCCCGCTTTCTTTTGTTTTAGACCACAGGTAGTCACACCATCCCTGACTTTTCAGGGAGGTGAGAACCCCAAAAAGGAGGTGATTACACTCCCCCCCCCCGACTTCTTAGGAAGGGAAATAAAAGCACTAAAAAGGAGATAATCACACCCTCCCTGACATCTCAGGGAGGGAGGTGAAAAGCACCAAAGGGAAGTGAGGATTGCTAGTGGGTTTCTGGGTTGAAGGGTCTTATTAGAGACAAGTATGCATAAACACATCAGCATGGGTGTTATTACACAAGCACATAACAATAAAGCAGAGGCTAATAGTGATGACTCTCCCCACAGTCAGTGCACACTCGTTGAGGTGTAACAAACAGGAATTGTACATGCAAGTAGTAATATAACAAACAATATAAATCAACACGGTTTTGTAAAAGATTTCCAGAAGTCCTAGAAGGAGGGTATGTAAACATCAGTCACACATATGCCTTCTTCAGCAACCAAGAGATAGTTCAAAACCAATCTACTGTCCACTGCTTCATGTGTTAGGAAATCCAATGATCCCCACAAGTTTTTCAAGTCCTGCATCAGTCTTTTTATATGTTAGGAAATCCAATGATCCCCATAAGTTTTTGAAGTCCTACAACAGTCTTTTTGTATGTTAGGGAATCCAATGATTCCTATAGGCTTTGAAGTCCTGCAACGGTCTTATGATTCCTGAGGACTTTCAGTCCTACAATAGTCTTATGATGCCTCAGAGAATCCAATGATTCCTGAGGACTTTCAAGTCCTACAATAGTCTTATCATGTCTCAGAGAATCCAATGATTCCTGAGGGTTTTCAAGTCCTATAACGGTCTTATCACATCTCAGAGAATCCAATGATTTCTGAGGATTTTCAAGTCCAATAATTTTTGATGTCCATGAGTCAAATGCCATAACTGCCAGGTTCTTTCAGTGGTGGGCACAGTCAGCAACAGAACCACCTGATGTTTCTTGGGTCTTCTCCTTCATTTCAAGGGTCTGCTCTGTCTCTCTTTGATGGACAAGGCAAATACAGCTCATTGGAACCCATTTGATTCCTTCTCCATCTGTGGAGATACAAGCAAACCCTCTCCCCCAAGCAGTTAACCTATCTGGTCCCTTCCATTCACCACTTTCTGGGTCTCTCCACATCACCTGGTGATTATGTAAAGACAGTGGAGCTGCTCGCACTGGACACAACCCTTCTGGTGGGTTATAAAACCTGTCTGCCAGAGCCAGTGCATCTTGTCAAAAATTAAAAAATTAATGGTATAGAGAACTAAATTTAGAAGTTCTCTAGGGTTACCCGTGGCTCCCCCTTTCTTTTGTTTTTTGGAGGAGTGTCTTAATATCTCTGTTTCTTCTCTCTACTATTGCCTGCCCTTGAGGATTAAAGGGTATGCCGGTGATATGTAAAATCTTATACTGTGCACAAAAGTGTACAATATGTTTAGACGTATGTGCAGGTCCATTGTCTGTTTTTATTGCTTGTGGCAACTCATAATTGCAAATGCTTGTATAAGGAATTCAGTGACCAATCGGGCTGTCTCTTCTGCTTCTGGCATTGCAAAAGTGAATCCTGAAAAGGTATCCACTACATGAATAAAAGATAGACAAACAAAAGATTTATAATGGGTCACATCCATTTGCCAAATTTCATTAGGTCTCAAACCATGAGGGTTCTTCCCTGGAGGGAGTGTAGGAGCATGGAAAGGAAGGCTAGCTGTACAGGCTTTTACTATACTCCTAGCTTCTTCTCTTGTTATTCCAAATTGCAAATGTAAAGCTCTGGCAGCCTGATGATATTTAGAATGAGATTATTGGGCTTCTCAAAATAAAGGATATTGGCCAACATGGTTAGAATGTTATCGGCCTTTGAATTACCATCAAAAATAGGACCTGGAAGTCCACTATGGGAGTGGACATATAAAATATAAATCTTACCTGGATGCTTTCTCACTCACTCTCGAAATTCCTTAAAGAGCTGATATATATTGGAGGCTACAAATTTTATTTGGGCTTTGGTAATTTTTTTTACCACTCCTACTGAATAGGCCGAATCAGATATTATATATGCTTCTAACATTTGTTCCTCAGGTGCACCTCCCAATATATCATCTATGTAATGTTGTTAGGATTACTAAGTGAGAACTGAGGTTGTCTGGATAGTGACAAGGTGAGAATTCAGGTTTTCTGGACAATTACAAGGTGAGAACTCAGGTTGACTTGATAGAGGGGGCAAGCTCATTGGCTGGGGTGGTTCTTCCCAGAAGCCCTTGCATTATCCCACGCCCATTCTCTGGGAGGATAAAAGAGACAGGACTGGGCCCAGAGAAGAGATCGGCCTGGAGAAGGATAAGAGCTGGAGGAGATTCAGAGCCAGGATTCAAGAAGAAAGACTCTGCATTGCATCAGGCTTGACGGGGCTCTCTGCAAGAAGGGAAGTCACTTCTAAGGACAAGAGTTAACAGCAACTGCCTGGAGACAACGGTTCACTACAGGAAGAAGAATCTGTCTGAGAGATTTGAGTAGACACAGCAGATCTCTTCCCAGAGAGTGATCCGGCAGCTTCTAGAGACGACAGCTCGCTACATAATGTAATAACATTAATTTTGGAAATTCTTTTCTTACTGGAGTAAGAGCAGCAGCAACATAGATTTGACACATAGTAGGGCTGTTGTTCATTCCCTGTGGCAAAACTGTCCATTCATTTCTTTTATAAGGCTCAGGTAAGTTAACGCTGGGCACTGAAAAGGCAAATCTTTTCATATCCTCATTATCTAGAGGGATAGAAGAGAAACAATCCTTAATGTCTATAATCCACAGAGGCCATTCTCTAGGCAATTGAGTAGGAGATGGAAGTCCAGGTTGAAGAGTTCCCATAGTTTCCATCTGTTCATTTACCTTTCTTAAATCAGTCGACATCCTCCATTTTCCAGATTTCTTTTTTACAACAAATACTGGGGAATTCCAAGGACTTAGAGAAAGTTGTAAGTGTCCTTGGTCAAGTTGTTCCTGTACTATCTCTAATAAGGCCTGGATTTTAACACTACCTAAGAGCCACTGTTCTATCCACACTGGTGTATCAGTTTTCCATTGGATAGGAACAGGTGAAAGTGGTGGCAGCCCTGCCTAAAAAACCAAAGTACTCATTTTTAACCCTAATTGTTGTAAAATGTTTCTTCCCCACAGATTGATGGGGATTTTTTCAGCCATAAAAGGAGTAAAAACTCCTTTCACCTACAAATATCCATCTTAAAGGGGTAACACTAACTTCAACTGCTATTGATCCTCCTACCCCAGACATGTAGGTGTAATGTGCTCTCCTGGCAGTTACAATTACTAGTCTGTCCTAGGCCCAACAGAGTACCTTTGACCACTGAGCTTTGCAGTGTGAACTCTACCCGGCTCGCCTCCTCTGAGGCCTTCAAAGGTCTCTGGCCACAATCTCTTGAATCTATAGTTTACTAACCAGTAACACACTCAAGAACAGCCACCTGTAATCTTAAAAGCCTTTATTATACATACTCACATAATGCCCTGACTTGTTGGTTCCCTAGTGAACACCTGGTGAGAAGACCCACGTGTTCACTACCAAACTCCTTACCTCTTTTGGCTACCCATCTTGGCTTGGCCACCCAGGCTAGGGAGCCAGGGTGAAGAGCACCAGGTTAAAGAGAGCGACTGCTGCCTGCAGTGGGCCTATATAGGGCCTGTGAGGTCACACACACAGCCAATCAGCAAGAGTCACCCATTACAAAGCTATCCCAATGTGGACAAGATCCCACCTTCAAGGCAGTCCTAATATCCACAGAAATTACTTCTGGGCCTCAATCTCCCAATGGACTGTGTCCGCCCATTTAAAGGGCCCTTACATGTAGGTGCCTGCCTTAGTCTTTGGCCAGTGACTGGGCCAGTTGGTGCCTCTAAAGACTGTGCGATCTGCACCTGTGTCCACCAGTCCTTCTAATGATATGCCATTTATATAGATGGTGAGCATAGGTCGGTCAGCTGTCACAGCTGCTGTCCAGTATATTCCTGGCTTTTGCTGCTTGGAGTCAGAATGTGGGTGACTGTCACCAGATTGATTATTAGGGGTCTGTATCAATAAACCTGATGCTACTATTTCCCCTGTTGATAAGTCACACATTGTCTACCTGTGTTAGTGACTGGGATGCTATCTACACATTCCCCAGTTTCCCACATCAGTGTATAAATGAACACTGTTTTGTAAGTACTCATAGGAAGGGGCAATGGTCAAGCCTACTGTGCCAAGGAAAAGGATCCATAGGCTGGAGAGGAACAGATTTCACCTCTCCAGGGGGTATCTCAGTTGTCCCAGCTGCATACAACTCTATCCTCCCTAATTGTAGTCCCTTTCTCCCATTATGTTGCTTCCTTGATAACTGATTGTGTAATCCCTTTCTTCCCTCAGATGGCTTCCTGGCTGATTGGTCATGTCTGGGTATTGGACTTGGAGGCACTCTCTGGGTGTGGCATCGGCTGCCATCATGCCCCAAGTGTTTTTTGCCTGGGGCTCTGGAGCTGGGCTCCTCATCCCATTTCCCTGAATCAGTCTACATTATGATGTTCAATGGAGTCTTTTGTTGCATTTTGGACATGGGGTTTTGGGTCTTGTTCTCCCAGCCTGTTTTACCACTCTGTCTCTATGACAACATTGAGCTTGCAGATGGCCTACTTTACCACATTGAAAGCATTGACGAGTCTCTCTGGAAGTCTCTTGCCAAAAGGGACCCTGTCTTCCTATGTTGGGATCTTGGGAAGTCTGCACCATAGCCTGGCTATAAAAGGTATTTGTGCCCACTGTGGCACAGCGTCTTATGATCTCCTCTAAAGGAGCATCCCTATGTAGTCTAGTATAATCCTTCTATAAACCTCATTGGCATTTTCTTTAGCAAGTTGCCTTACCAAAGTGTCTGTTACTATATTTTCACTATTAGTCCATATTGCAGCTGTCTGCAAACGTGCCACAAAATCAGCAAAGGGTTCATTTGGTAGTTGTACAATTTTTGTGTAGGTCTCACCCTTGTAGTTTTTACTGGGGAGAGAAGCCCATGCTTTGATAGCAGCAGCAGCAATTTGCTCAAATGTTGTTATGGAATAATTAATCTGTACTGAAGCATCTGCATAAGAACCTACACCTGTTAGTAGGTCACAGGTGATTGAAGTATTAACTCCACTTTGACTATTTTGTTGGGCTTACTATATTCAGAGCTTACTATATTCAGAAAACCACAACAAGTTTTGTCCAGATTCTAAGCACACTTTTGCAATGATTTTCCAGTAACTAGGAGTTAAGGCTTCATAAGCCAAATTGTATATTAACATCTTAACATAATTTGATGTAACCCCAAGGAGAGTACAACCTTTTTTCCGGTCTTTAAGGACATCCATATTAAAAGGAGCATATTTTCTACTTTCTTGGCCTGTAGAATTATGCTGTTGAATCACAGGAAAAATTTGAAGTTTGAAATCATTATCTATTTCTTTTCTATCTTTAATAGCTTCAATAAGCCCTTTCTGTAATCTAGTTATGAGGGTTGGTGATTGCTGGGGGGGGAGGTGCCAATGATATCACCGCCCCTCCCACTACTCCTCCTCCCTCTGTCCCTGAAGGTGGAGTTGGTGTGGAGTGATCAATAATCTGCTCTGTAGGAGGGGTTGAAATTTCTTCAGGATAATAAGAGTCAGCACACCCTAATTCCTCATTCAAATCCCCTTGCCCTCTGGCAAGGTCTTGAGTTTGCTTATCTTCTATCTTTTGTTCCTCACACTTCCTCCTCTGTTCATTTTTAGAACTTTTCCTTCTCCTATAATTTGCTCGATAGCTTAGGTCTAATTAAATCATGTTTGTATATATAAAATACCTCTGCAGAAATTGAAGAAGGCCCATTTTTTTGTGTAAAATTCTTTTAAGTCCCACTAGCTTCCAGTTATCTACACTTAGTTTTTTTTCCTTTAAGAACCAAGGGGACATGGGATTCAAGGAGTCTAAGAGGTTATCCATTTGTGGGCTGATTACAAGTAAACTCTTCTCATCAATTATCTTAATTATATCCTCTATAGCATTTCTAGATGAGGCTGAAGTAGGGGCTGGAGTTGGAGCAGGGTCGGCTGAGGCCGAGGGAATGTCTGTACCTAACACCTGCCCCATCTCAGCTATTAGAGATTGCTGGTTTAGTCCTTAACAAGTTAAGTTCCTTATTTCTATTAGAATACTCACCCTGGTCACCTGAGGACTTCAGTGGAAGTAGGGTGTCGGCTCCACATTTGGACGCCAAAATGCTGGAACTCTGTCTTTCCAGAAATCGGCCGGAGTCAGGATCACTAAACGTCTTTATTCTTGATCTTTTATGGTCAAGGTCAGGGGGTTAGGTCTAGCAATCTCACACATACCTTCCTCCCTCAAATGCCAAGAGAGACTGACTAAGCATCAGCGTCTCAATTTCCTCTTCCTCCTCCTACTCCTCCCACACATGTCACTTCCCTCTTTTTGTCCCACCAATCAGGTCAACCTTCAAACAAGTTAATAGGGAACCTTCCAATTGGCAATTAGTCTCACATTCTCCATTATCCAAAAGCATTTGCTCAGTTCTAGCCCTTTACACCTTTGGATCTAGCTTTCTTTTTGAGTATGTCAAATGCTGTCATTTTTATAACATCAAATACATTATAACATATAATGTTATATAACAATATAATATGTAATGTCAAATACATTATAAGTGGCAGCATGTATTGTTTGCATAGTATTGTTCTTGGAATTTGAAAATCTGTTTCACATACTAGCTCCACCATTTCCTATCTATGTGATTTTGGGCAAATGACAGAATTATAAATAATAATTTTAGAAAGGGAATGAACCTTTTACATTATTTAGTTCAATCTCCTTCACTTAATAATTGAGGAGATGAAGGCTGAAAGAAGTCATATGACTTATCCAAAAGCATACAAAAAGTAAGTTGCAGAAGTAGAATAATAACTAAAACACACTGACTCCAAATCGTCTTCATTCCACTATTTCAATCTTAGACTTCTTAAATTCCTTAAACTTTGAGTCAAATATTTGTAAAGTGTCTGACATAGTACTTGGTATGTAGTAGGTGCTTAATAAATGTTTGCTTCTTCCATCCTTCTCTCTTACTTCAGTCTTAAGGATTCTACTATGTTTCTTATTGTCATCCATCCATCATCCATCATCCATCAAGTTATGGACAAAATTCAGATATTATAAAAAATTTTAAAAGGGACCCAGAAGATATCACTAAATATGTTTCCATTAGATTATACGCTCCTTGAAGGCAGCGATTGCCTTTTTATTCATTTTTGATTCACCAGCACAGGGCCTGATACCAAAATGTTTATTTTTGACTGAACTATATGCCTACTTTCTTTTTGATAAAAATTTAAATGAGAATCATCTATATGCAAATGAAGTCATTCTCTTTGAAGGCATTAATAGAAAATAAACAGGTTTTCATAAATCACATTTTTGCCATTTCGTATATAATTAAAAGATGTATTGCTATTCCCTTATGTTAATTTTTTGTTCTTCATGAAAAGGTAAATCAAGCCAAGCAAAAAATGTTACTTCTTAGGCTCTTATAAAAAATCCCATAATTATTCAATGATCTCATCATTCAAGATATAAAACAGTTATGTCCTCTCAAAGTGTTTGCCACTGTGATGGATAATATATAGTATGTAGCAGTAGTAGTAATTTAAGATTCACTATAGATTTTGGGGTCCTGAAAATACTTTTGTTTACAAAAGACATTGCATTGATTGCATCTCACCATGGAACATCATAGAACTTTGTGGAAGAGATTTGGAATTATTCAGAGATTTGGGGGTATTTCACACAAGAAAGACAAAGTGAATAAAGCCTATATATTGCCCAAATTACAAGATGCATTTGGATGGTCAGCTTATAGACCTATCAATATACATATCTGGAACAATGAGTTAAACCCCAAATTGAACAGTGAGAGTTGAGTGGGTAGATGGTTTTTGGAACATTTTAAAGCTCTTTTAATGACCCTGAATTCTCATTTTTTTAAACATTTCAATATTCTCCTGGTATTGCTGTTTGATTGTGAAACATGGGGTACAACATTTACAGGGAATTAAAAACTAGTAGCATTCAGAAGGCAAAAGAAAAATACCTGGTAGCTGCAACATAAAGTAAATGAATTCCAAAGAACGGGGGAAAATGTAATCAAGGAATCATATAAAAGGAAGAAAAGATACACTAGTGAGAATGCTCCATTGGTATCTTTGTGAGGACAGAAAAAAATAAAAACAAAAAGGGAAGGACTGCCTCCATTTTAATAGGTGGCCTTTGCAGACTTATGG
Source organism: Sminthopsis crassicaudata (assembly GCF_048593235.1). Lineage (NCBI taxonomy): Eukaryota > Metazoa > Chordata > Mammalia > Dasyuromorphia > Dasyuridae > Sminthopsis > Sminthopsis crassicaudata. The sequence goes on along the minus strand of NC_133619.1, from coordinate 56,665,529 downwards.
GAATACTTGGACATGGATCATATTGGTTGAATTGGTTGGCAAGAGTTTGTTAAAATTTGCATGGGAATGACAAGATTGAATATTCATCCATCTCTCCAATATTTCAGGATCCTGATTTATGATTCTAAATGTTATTAATACATCCTTAATCTCCTGAATCTTTGATTTCTTTAATTATCAACCATCATGTTGCTTGCATTTCACCTTCTCATCACTTTCTACCTTACCAGCTAGTTTTTTGTGCATGTGCCTAGATTGCACTAATATAAAATTGTATCTTGTTGCATTGTAAATATCTTGTGATCAGGAATCAGTCTTTCTTTTTCATTCTGTTAATTCCAAAATCTAGCATAGTATTTTGAACATATTGTTCATTATATTCAAATGAGTATTCAATGAATATAAGTATCTTTGTTTCTGTTTTACCTTAAACTAAAGAATTATTGAGACAATGTGGTGAAGTGAAAAGATTCCTAGAGTAGGTTTAATGATGCTTCAGTAATGATAACACCTTCCTCCTACTCTTCCTCAGAACACAGAGGCATTTAATAACTTTATAACATTGAGCATGTCCAGTAAGTCAATGCATTTTATTGAATAATTCATTTCCATTTTGTGTTAGTGGTTAGGGATACAAGAATGGAAAAGATAGATCTTTTCCTTAATCTAATAGGTTGTTGTGGTGGTGGTGGTTGTATGCTTTGTGCTTAGCATTTTTGCTTTCTAAAAATACTATAGAAATCTTGGCATTTCTATCTTCTGGATTCCCATGCTTCTTTACATCCCAACTAAAACCCTATCTTCCATAGGAAGACTTCCATAGTCTCTCTTAATTCTAGTGCCTTTGCTGTGTAAATTATTTCCTATTTATCCTGTATATAGCTAACTTGTATATATTTGTTTGCATGTTATCTCTTCCATTCAAATGTGAGCTCATTGAAAGTAGGAACTGACTTTTGTCTTTTTTTATATTCTTAGTACTTAGCACAGTATGTGGCACATTTGTCACTCAGTCATGTGGACTCTTTGTGACCCTGTGGATCATACTGTTCTTGGGGTTTTCTTGGCAATGATAATGGAATGTTTTCCTTTTCCTGAAATTTAGTGTGGGAGGATAGAATATCTAGCTAAAGAAGTAAATTATAATATGTGGTTGTTGTTGTTCAGTCAGTCATGTCAAACTCTTTCTGACTTCATTTGGAGTTTTCTTGGTGGAGCTACTGGACAGTTGCCATTTTCTTCTCCAGTTCATTTTATAGATGAGAAAACTGAGGCAAAGAGCATCTGGTACATAGTAGCTACCTATTAAATGTTTATTGATTGACTGTCCAAGAAATGCTGTTTTTCAATATCTCTCCATCAAGATCAGGAGATATTTTTTGAAGGAAGAATGGCCCTGGTGGTTAAAACCTTCAAAACCAAAATTAAGAAGTAACTTTAAAAGCCTCCATTTTGTCTCTGCTGCTATTTATAGATTGAGGCACATCACATTTCCCCTTCAGAGATAATTTTTTTATTCATAGGTTAAGATCTATTTTTTTTCCAAAAGATTTATAGTTGCTTTGTGAAGTCATTCATACTCCACCTCTCAAGTATAATGTGAGGCTGTCAGAGAAGAATACATTCTTAATTCCTTTAATTGCTCTTTTTTTCTAATAAGTCAGTCAGGCTTCAACTAGAAGAATGGCCTAGTAGTCCATATATAGCAAAGGAAATTGGGAAGACTTTGTTTTGTACTGATTAGATAAGCCTGGGTGAGCCAGAGCTTTAGTATTTAAACTAACTCATACAAGAAAAATAAACTATAGATAATTACCTGGGAGTCATATAGCTTGTTTAGGTCATTGTTGGTTAAATTAATGATTTTACAATTGTTTCAGAATACAACAGAATCTGCTCCCACATTCAGTGTAAGTGGTATTTACTTACTACAATATCAAGACATAGTAAAGATGAGACTTAGACATTGTACAGATCCCTAAGGAAGAAGTTTCAGGAAGTGAATTAATTTAATGAAAACAAAATGGATTAATGTGCAAATTGGTCATGTGTTTTCCAGTCTGGATTTAAAGGGATTGAGGTTTGCTAATTGTGATGTGGCTCAGTATCCCTCTATACTTAGACTAGAATTGTATATAGTGAATCTTGTCTAGTTTGGGGAGCCTTTAATAGTCATATGCCAAGATATTTGAACAAGTCTGAAATGCTCTAAATAATATTACTTCTTTGAATTTCCTCCCTTCTCCTGCCCTTCATTTTCCCTATTCTCCCTTTCCCTACGTCTTAAAAGTGAGGAGGGGTAGGATTCTGTTATCAATTATTTGGGAGTTATTCAACCTTGAGTATTACAAGGAATTGTAATGTTCAGGACAAAGTGGAACAGACCTTTGTATAGATCAAAGAAACCTGCATTATAGAGCTTATACCAGTTTACAAATGATCATCCTCGCACACAGATAAACTTCATTCCTAGGGCAAAATAGCCTCACTTATTTATTTATTTTGATATCTAGATAAGTAGAAACACCATGGAAGCAGATTATCCATTCATTTAACTGTAACTTTTACATTTAGAAAGTTGCTTGGGACATTGAGATGCTAAGTGACTTATTTAGTCACACATTAATGCATCTTGGAGCTTTGAGTCTGTCTTTCTGACTTGATAAAGATCAGTTCTTTCTTCACAACACCAGCTGTTCTCAAATTGTGATCTGTGGGCCCCTAAGGGGAAGGGGAGGGTGTCTCTGAGATGCTTTTAAGGGATCTGAAAAGTCAAAACTATTTTCTTAATAATACATCTGATTTCCTACTAATATTCCCCTTCCTCCCTTTTCCAACCTCATATCTGTGTGAGGGCAGATTTTCTTCATATGCTTCCATCAAAACAACATATTACAACAGATTTAATGCAGAAGTAGTTAGGAGAATCCAGCTGTCTTATATTAAGTCAGACATTAAAGAGATTGGCAAAAATATGTAAAACAATACCAGTCTTCTCACCATTTTTCTGGTTTGGTGAAATGTAGTCATTTTTCATAAGATATGTTATGTCAACAAGTAATAGATTTATTATCCATCATTCTAAGTGAACACATTTATTAAATATAATAAATGACTTAATGCAAGGCATTAATATAGATTTATTGAAGTATACATTAAACAAATATTTAACATAAATAATAAGCATTTAAAATATTCCAAGTATTAATAGAAATAATCCATATAGACAAAAGTTATTTGGGAGGTACATAAGGATTTATAAGTATAAAAAAGTAGAGACTAACTACAGTCCATCATGCTTCAACTCTGAGTGAACGATACAATGTTTTATCAATTATCTTAATATCAGAAAGAACACAAATCAAAAAGTGACAATATGAACTGTAGCTTGGAGGATATTGAAATTTAGTTTGGGAGACTAGAATATCCTGCTGAAGAACTAAATTATATGTGATTGTTGTTTTTGTTTAGTCACGTCCTACTCTTTGTGAGTCCATTTGAAGTTTTCTTGGCAGAGATACTAGAGAGGCTTTCATTTCCTTTTCTGGTTAATTTTATAGATGACAAAACTGAGGCAAAGAACATTAAATGATCTTTTTGGATTCACATAATTACCAAGTGTCTAAGGCCAGATATGAACTCAAGAAAATGACTCCTCCTGACTTCCCTGGCACTCTACCTATCCATGGTGCTACTCTGCTCTCCTATAATATATGATAGTTCCCAATGAATGCTAAATGAATTCTGATGTCAGTTTCTGGATGTCATTATAGAGGTATTTTTGTTGTTGTTCAATCATGTGATAGAGGTACAGAATTACGAATTTAGCATTGAGAATATTGTAAAAGGCCACTTAGACCAAATTGTTAATCTTACAAGTGAGAAGTGGAATGGCAGGTAAAAACTCATACAAATGACAGAAGGAGGAGTCAGTTCAACATCATCTGAGTTTTACTTCGCACCATTCTGCCTTCAGAAAGTCCTATTGAAGATCAGAAGGGAAATGATCACTCAGAGCTGAGATAGCAATGGTACTGGCATGAAGTGGGATTCAAACTGGATTTAAATCTTGAAGAACTGATAGAATTTAGTGAAGAGAAGGGGCATATTCAAGGGAATGAAACTGCATGAACAAAGACACAAAGTTGAGTTAGTCAATAAATGTTTATTATCCACTTCACTGTGTGTCAGGTTCTATGCTGAGCAGTAGCAATAAGAATGGCAAAAATAATCCCTTTTACAAGAAATATTGCATATCCTAGTGGAGGAAAACTATGTCATAATTAGATGCTTACAAAATATAGAAAAAGTAGATGCTTAAAAGGGCAGAAAGGCCAAGAAAGGCTTCCTCTCAGACGTAGTCTTTGATAGAAAGAGGAAAGGTTTTTTTGAGGATGGATAGAGATTTACAGAAGGCATCTAGGTTGTATAGTGGATAGAATGCCGAGGTACTAAAACATCTTCTAGAGTTCAAATCTGGCCTCAGACACTTACTAGCTATGCAATTCTGGAAAAGTCACTTAATCATGTTTACCTGAATTTGTTCAGGTAAAATGATCTGGAGAATGAAATAATAAACTGCTCCAATATTCTTATCAAAAAAACCCAAATAGGATGACCACAGTTGGCCACAGTTGAAAATGACTAAACAATAATAAGGAAGATTTAAGATGGTGATAGATGAGCTCTATTTTAGATAAATTTAAAATCTTTCCAGGACATCCAGTTTGATAAGTCCAAAGGTCAATTAGAGATGTGTGATTATATTTCCAAACAGAGTTTAGGGACAGATATTTAGATCTAGGAAGGAGATGAATGGAGATGAAATTAAATCCAAGAAAGTTGATGAGATTGATAAGTGAGAACATAGAATGAAAAAAGAAGAGGCCCCAGGCCAGATCTTTTGAGAACAATATGGTTAATAGATTGTTGTTTGTTCTTTGTTTTTGAAGAGGACCATGACATTAGCAAGGTATTGCCATATTATACAAATGAATTGGATTTCAGTGAGGGATGGTTGTGCAAGGCCACCTGCCTCACTTTCCTCTCCATAGTCATCTGGTTCCAGTGGTCACATACAGTTCAAGATAATTGGAGATGTTTCTGGAAGCAATGAGAGACCTTGGCCTTCTAAGCTAGGATAAGGTCTTATTCTACAGGTTTCAGTAGATAAAGAATCAGTCAAAGAGGAATAAGTAGCAGAGAATGGGTTAAATAGGAGTAGAATCAGAAGATAACAAGAAAGCAAAATAGCAAAAACAAAAAGGAAGAGAGTATCCAGGGAGAAAAGGTGATCAACAATGTCAAATGTTCTCCAAACATTAAGAAAGATGCGGATTGAGAATGTTCAAGGAATACTAAGGTGACTAATTTGTCCTATTCATCACAATAGCTTAATTAGAAGGAAGGATGAGTCTTCAGTAGTATCTGCATACACAACTAGCCCAGTATAGTGAAGATGCCCTTGAGAGCTAGCTAAGTTTAAACTTGATGGAGTGAGAAGTGGGGAGCCACTTTTGAACAGAGGAATGAAATAATGAGAACATAATATCAGGGAAATGTATTTGGTAGCAATGCACAGATCTACTTGGAGACAGAAGATCTTGAAGTCAACATGAATGAACATTTGTTAGATAATAAACTATTATTGCCATAATCTAGGAGAGAAGAAAGAAGCATGGCCTCAGAAACCTGACTTGGAGTCACAAAACCATGAGACTTTGGTCCTCCTCAGCCTCAGTTTCCTAATCTACAAAAGAAGATTGGATTAGATAATCTCTGAGGGTCATTTCACCTTGAAAGCTCTATCACCCTAAAAATAATAATAAAGTAGCTTAAGAAGCTGACTTTTTTCTTTTTGGTACAAATGAAGAATGTTTTACTAGGAAACAATTAACATCTGAATTTTTTTTTTCATTTGACAGTCATTTATTTTTATCCATTCTACTTCCCCAGTAAAAAAAAAAAAAAAAAAAAATGCAAAAATTTGGAATTATGCCCCAAAAGTTGTCAAACTGTGCATACCCTTTGATCCAGCAGTGCTACTACTGGGCTTATATCCCAAAGAAATACTAAAGAAGGGAAAGGGACCTGTATGTGCCAAAATGTTTGTGGCAGCCCTTTTTGTAGTAGCTAGAAACTGGAAAATGAATGGATGCGCATAAATTGGAGAATGGTTGGGTAAATTATGATATATGAATGCTATGGAATATTATTTTTCTGTAAGAAATTGATGAGAGATAGGAAAGGGGGAACCCCATTTTGATCGGTGCAAAGATAGTCCCATTATGGTACAGTGTCCCCTGTAAATGAATTTACAGGCCTGAAAACCTAGATTGATAAAAAAAGGTTTATTGTAGAAATTTGGAAGTAAAGTCAAAGGTAGAAAGACACCAGGGCCAAAGGTAGTCGCTGGGCGAACAGGAACCCTTACATGGCCGGCAGGATACCATGTTTGGGGGGAAGGGCTCCTGCAAAGAGAGAGCTCCAGCTTGGCTCTTTTATACCTAAAAAGGGGTTCTGGGCGGTGCCCCAAGTTCCTGGCGGGCTTTTCAGATAAGGAAGAAATTGTTTGTGGGGGTTGGGGAAACCTGAGCAGATAATGGGGTCTGAGAAAACCCAAGCCAGCTCAAATCCAGTGAGGGCTGGGCCCAGATATTCAAAAGGGTGCTTTTTGACCAGGATTTGTGAATCAAAGGTCAGCCGTGAGGGTTGGGGAATCAGAAAGGAATCTTAAAGGGACCTCAACCCCCATCAAAATGACCAGCAGAATGAATACAGAGAGGATGGGAGAGACTTACATGAACTGATGCTGAGTGAAGTGAGCAGAACCAGGAGATCATTATACACTTCAACAACAATACTGTATGAGGATGTATTCTGATGGAAGTGGATATCTTTAACAAAGAGAAGATCCAATTCAGTTCCAATTGATCAATGATGGACAGAATCAGCAACACTGGGAAATGAGGGTAAAACTGTTTGCACTTTTGTTTTTCTTCCCAGTTATTTTTACCTTCTGAATCCAATTCTTACTGTGCAACAAAAAATTCGGTCCTGCACACATATATTGTATCTAGGATATACTATAACATATTTAACATGTATAGGACTGCCTGCCATCTAGGGGAAGGGGTGGAGGGAAGGAGGCGAAAAATTCGGAACAGAAGGGAGTACAAGGGATAATGTTGTAAAAAAATTACCTATGCATATGTACTGTCAAAAATGTTATAATTATAAAATTAATAAAAAATAGCAAAATCTTTGTAATCAATATGCACAGCCAAGCAAAACAACCCTCCATTGGTCATGTCCAAAAATGTGTTTCATTTTTCATCTTGAATCTTTCTGTCAGGAGGTGGTTAGCAAATTCATCATTGGGCCTTTAGAATTATGGTTGGTCAGTCATTGTACTAATCAGAGTTCTTTAGTCTTGGGAAGATGTGATAGCATTGTCTGATGACTTTTTAAAAACTCTTATACTAACATAACCTCTGATATTAATATAAATAAATTTCTGTTCCCATTTCTAATTACCATTTTTAAAAGTCTTTAGAAAAAGAAAAAAAAAAAAAGGAAACTATAAGCACATGCCAAGTCAGCTCAAATACTATAAAATATGTCCAGCAGCTGCTATCAAAGCAGGTAGATTAGTGAAAAAGTAGGCACAGAGTTTGAGAATCTGTCTATTATGGGATATTTCATTTCCAAAATAGCAATCCATCCACATGAACATATTGGATATTTGTGTGCCCAGAAAGATAACCTGGCACATTTCACCTCTTTCTATGGAATGTTATGCAAGTTGTTAAGATTCAAATAAGTCTTGGAAGTCTGTGGTTGGGCCTACTTTTTTTCTGAGCAAATTTGTCAATTCTTTGATTATTTTCAGAGCAAGCCACCACACCACCAATAGCTCCCCGATTACTAACCAGAAAGAAAAGGAGGAAGACAGATCACATGAAAAAATTTAGTTTCATACTTTCAAATTCCATGGAGTTTTTGCTAACCACAAATGGAAATGTTATAGTTGAAAAATAATTAAATCTTCTGTCACCTCACCAATTCCATAGATAGTTTCATTTTTTATCTACCTTAAACATTATTCTGTTTCAAAGTACAATGTTGTTGTCATTCTCTTTAAGGGATACCAGATGGAATACGGCGATCTTGGCTGATCTGAAAGGCACATTTTGTTTTCCTGAAATTTGAGCAGTCCCAGATCTTGCTGGTAGGAAGGAGAGAGAAAGCAACTGAGAAAGGAACCATCAGCTTTCCATATCATACTGTTTAGTTGGTGGCAAATGCTAGCTCTCACTAATGGCTGAGAACAGCCTTCTAAGATATGAATTGTGTTTCCTATTCCTTTACACCTATGTACACAAATAGTTTTTCTTTTCTTCTCCTCTCTCCTTTCTTGACCTCCTCTCCCTTTTCTATCTTCCCCTTTTCTCCCCTTCTATCCTTTTTTGTCCTCTCCTGTTCCCTCCTCTCCTGTCTTTTCCTCCTATCCTGTCCTTTCTAGCTTGTTTTCTCATAAAGATTTGTAATTTGTAACAGATAAAAAACCAAAACTGGTTCATGGGTAGAAAAAAATGTTCATCAGAATTGATCATCATATAATGTTGTTAAAGTATATAATGATCTCCTGGTCCTGCTCATTTCATTCAGCATCAGTTCATATATGTTTCTCCAGGCCTTTCTGAAATTATCCTGTTGGTCATTTCTTACAGAAAAATAATATTCCATAATAATCATATACCACAATTTATACTTGCTTGTTTTTTTCTTTCTAATTTTCCCCCTTTTGATATGATTTTTCTTGTGCAGCATGACAAATGTGAAAATATATTTGGAAGAATTGCACATTTTCAACCTATATTGCATTACTTGTTTCTAGGGGAGGGAGGAGGTGGGAAGAGAGGGAGAAAAAATTGAAACACATGGTTTTGAAAGGGTGAATGTTGAAAAGTATCTTTCATGTATTTTAATTGGGATTAAGTGACTTGTCCAGGGTCACACAGCTAGGAAGTTAAGTATCTGAGATTAGATTTGAACTCAGGTCCTCCTGACTTCAGGGGTAGTATTCAATCTATTGCACTGTGTAGCTGCCCCCCACCCCTTTCATGTATTTTGAAAAACAAAAGCTATCATTATAAAAAAAGAAAAGATTGCTGTACTTGGTCACATGGAAATAATTGGGTATCCTGGAAAATATGGGTAGAAATAAAAACCACATTGCCAGGCATAAACAGGTGAGAGGACAAGTAAGCAGTGGTTGCAGAAAAAGATTTTAAGCAGTCTAGGAGTTAAAGGAAATGGAAGAAGTGGAAGGGGCAACCACTCTTTTTTTAGTAGTAAACTTTTGTTGTATAGATAATGAGCCAATTATGGAACCTTTTGTTCAGCTTTACAAATTTAGAAAGAAATGATAAAAGTCAATTTCAAAATGAAATGCATAATCTGGTCAAGAGTTATTCTTATGAATGAATTAAAGAAAATCCTAGAAATCTTTCTAGATATTTCAGAAGTATTATTTTATTTGTTGATTAAACTTGTATTGAGAAGCTTGGTGAAGGAGTGGCCCCCAGTGAGTGATTTGGAAATGACATGGGAATAGCTCATCAATTTTGATTCTCTTCCCAGATAACTGAAATTAATTGCTTCATTAGTGATCAAAATAGCATCTGGAAATGTCTTGAACCACAGTGACAAGTTTAAATATATCAGATTTTAGATTGATCTCTTTAACATGCTCTAAACAAACATTTGGACCACTCTCTTTCTAATACATCCAGTCTTGGCAGAAGTATTTTAACCAATTCCTGATTGTCCTTGCCAATGAAGAATAAGAGTGGCAAGGATCCATTAAACCCAGAGATAATCCAGGTAGCTTTTTTTAGCCAATGCTTGAATAATCACAGATTGTCTTGGATTGAAAACTTGGTGCTAATTCTGATGCTGAAGGGAAAAAACTATTTAGAGATGCTTTAATTATCTCTGAGCATTTGGATATTTAGCCAAATATCCCTTCTCGCATACTGGAACATATCATTAGTATATATTCATCTTGAATAGATAATCAAATGGATGATGAGCTGAGGAACTAAGTCCAAGAATTGATCAAGAGAAGAGTGTACTGGTAGCCTTTAGGAATTTCAAAGTGATTTTAATGACCTCAAGTTTATTTCTGAAGTAGTGATCCATGTTTTTCATGCCAATATTATTTCTGCTAATATTGCATATCTATAAGTAATAATCATTGGAAATATTTTGGACTCAAATTCTGATTCTGGGGAGTTGAAGTTAGTGGATGACTGGATTAAATACATTATAACTATAGCATTCCTTGGGAGGACTGGTGTAAATGAGGTAATGAAATGAATTTATATTTGCACAAAAAATGGACTAGTTATATAGTGAGTGTGTGGGATAGCTGATGGGTATGTCAAATAATTCCATGGTATCCATTTGCTGAAGAGAGAGTCTAGCTTGGGTACTTTACTTCCTATGGGGAAGGAGATCTTATGGGAGAAAATGAATATGAATCTAATATGAAAAACAGCTGTGTATGAAGATAGATAGGGAATGGAATATATATTAATTAAATACCTACTATATGACAGACACTGTGCTACTTTCCAGATATTCTCTCCCATGATAATTAATTCATAGTTTTTGATCTATATCATGGTTCCATATCAATGAGCTCAAACAACCATTGGAGTACCATATGCTAATGGAAATTAAGGTAATTTAAAATGAAAAAAAAACTGTGTAGAATTTTAAAGGACTATTCCTTTTTCTAGTACCCTCACTTTATGTATGAGAGGACTAAAATCTAGAGAGGTCAAAGAATTTACTCAAGATCATAAGGTCAGTGAATGGCAGAAATAGGATAAAAATCTAGTCTCCCTTACTCTCACATCAATGCTTTTCCCATTATATTTGGAGCTTACTGGAGGGAATCTTATATAATATTTATTATTCTTGGGTAAACCAGGTTATGAAGTTACTATAGCTTTTCAGTCTAACTTAGGTCATGGTCTTTTAAGTAACCCTGTAGATTAGCAATTTCATGGGGCATAAAAATACAGTATTAATAATAATATAATAGTACTAATACATATATATATATATATATATATATATATATATGTAATAGTACTAATATATTAAATATAGTGCTAATATCAGATTGCTCACTATTTACAGGCCATGTCATTGCAGGTAATCTATAATATATGAATATTCAAAATTGGAGGCAATTTAGTTGAAACTGTTCCAAAACAGGCTAACTTGCATTCATTTCTTAATTCAAGTTTTGCTTGTTTTCACTTGCTTTTATGAAAAGAGCTATTTGGGAGCACTTTCAATTCAATTAAAATTAGTTGAGAAGAAAGGATTCATTTTTAAATGTCATTTATTCAAGTAGCTATTTATAGATTATCTGATTTTAAGTGTATTGTATATGCAATGACCAAACTAAGGTCTGACTAAGCCATTATTGAAATGAACTTTCTTGCATTTCCTAGCTAGACCAAATTACAAATACATTTATTTTTCCTTTCTCAACTCTGTTTAACTGCTTGTTCCATAATCCATGTATGAGTGACCTCTAGTACCTGATTTGATTTTGAAGGGAAATCTTCTAGGACATTGCCATTCAGAACTAAAGAAAGGTTAAATATCTGGCCTGAAAACTTAATTGATCATCTTTTATGTCAGCATTTTCCCTGCAGTTATCTTTCAAGGATCCTTTGACCTGATAATACAATAAGAGATTATATAGAATAATGGAACCACAATGTTCTTCCCTTCAATTTCCATAAAATCTCTTGTTTATTTGACATCAGCATATCCAGGGAAGGAATCAAAGATCACAGAATCATATAGTGTGTGGGCTGGAAGGGAATTTAGGTATCTAGTCCAACACATATACAAAAAGTATTACTTTCCTATTGAACTAAACAAAAGGTTATGCACTTTCTGATTGAGGACCTCCAAGGAAGAGTAATTCTCAATGGGAGTTGGCCCATTCTGCTTCTGGACAAATCTAATTACTAGAAAGTTTTGCCTGATGACAAGCTTAAGGTTGCTTTGTAGCTTCTATCCATTATTCCTTTTTCTGCTATTTAGGGCAAAACAGAACATGTCAAATGACAACCCTTCAAAATCTTGAAGACTATGCTAATTCTTTCCTAACTCTTCTTTTCTCCAAGCTAACATGCTCATTTTCATGTCAGTAATTCAAGGTCATTCATTTTGATTGCCTTCTTTTACATAATCTGTAAATTTTTTTCTTAATCTGTGGAGCCAAGAGGTGAAAAAGATGCTCCAGATAAGGTATGACAAGGGAGAACTCAATGGGACATTGCCTCTCTTAATGTTGTTCAAAAATGAATAATTTTGGGGCTGTTATGTCACAATATATTGACCTTGAAGTACAGCTTAGTGAAGCACATTATCTCATTAAATGAGATAAGAGTGCCTAGCATAGTATCTGGCACATGGTAGGCACTTAATGAATGCTTGTTCCCTTTTCTTTCCCCTCACTAAAGCCATCAGATCTTTGTCAGAATAACTGCTGTCTTTCCATGTTTCTATCACTTTATGTTTGTGTGTGTGTGTGTGTGTGTGTGTGTGTGTGTGTGTGTGTGTATGTGTATGATCACCATTTGATGAAACCTGTAGGTATCTTCTCAGAATAAATGCATAAAATAACATATTTTGTCTCAGGAAACTGATTACATATGAAATTTCTTCATCAAAATATTTTATAAGTTCATGACTTTATGTTAAAAACCCTTAGAAATTATCCTGTCAAGATTCTTTTGGGTCCCAACTCTTGTCATTCACTATGTTAATTACACCCACCTAACTGCCTTTTATATGCAAATTTGATGATTATTGATGGAATGACTTCATGTTGAAAGATGTGATGAAAGAGATGGTTTCAGATAAACTTGAAAAGCCTTACATGAACTGATTCAGTGTGAAGTGAGTGAGCCAGAACGAGGGGAACAATATATACATTTACAATTATAAAGACGATCAACTTTGAAAAACATAAAACTATGATCATCACAATGACCAGCCAAAAATACTTATGATGAAATAGATTGCCCATGATACCCAGGGATACTCAGAGTCCCCAGTGATAGAAAGGTGATTGCCTCAGATTGCAGATTGAAACTTTTTTTGGGACATGCCCAATATGAAAATTTGTCTTGCTTGACTATAAAGGCTAGAACTGAGCAAATGCACTTGGATAATGGAGCACATGAGACTAATTGCCAATTGGACAATTTCTATTAACATGTTTGAAGGTTGACCCTCCCCAACTATTCTGTGCTGACTCGATTGGTGGGACAAAGAAGGGGAAGTGACATGTGTGGGTGGAGTAGGAGGAGGAAATTGAGGAATTTCCTGGCGGTGTGGAGAGAGGAAGATGGTGTGGAGATTGCTGGATTTAATCCCCTGACACTCCAAAAGGCCAAGAATAAAGACTTTTGATTAGCCTGACTCCGGCTGATTTCTGGGAAGACAGAGTTCCAGCATTTGGCGTCCAATGTGGACCAGGCACCCTACCTCCACTGAAGTCCTCCAGTGACCAGGAGATTAGGTGAGTATTCTAATAGACAAATAAGGAACTTACCTTATTAAAGGCTAAACCAGCAATCTCTTATTACTGAAATGGGGCAGATGTTAGCTAAAGACATTCCCTCGACCTCAGCCGACCCAGCCCCAGCCCCTGCTCCAACCCCAGCTCCAGCCCCACCCAGGAGTGGTGCTATAGAGAGTATAGTTAAGATAACTGAGGAGCAGAGCTTACTTGTAACCTGGGTACAGATTGACAAACTCTTGGGCACATTAAAACACACGTCCCCTTGGTTCTTGGAGGAAGAAAAACTAAATGTAGATAACTGGAAGCTAGTGGGACTTCAACTGAAAGAATTTCACACAAAAAATGGGCCTCATTCAATTTCCACAGAGGTATTTTATATATACAATGTAGTTCATTTAGACTTAAACTATTGAGCAAGTTATAGGAGAAGGAAAAGTTTTAAAAATGAACAGAGGAGGAAGTGTGAGGAAAAAAAGATAGAAGATAAGCAATCTCAAGACCTTGCTGGAGGGCAAGAGGATTTAAATGAGGAATTAGGGTATGATGTCTCTGATTCTTTTGAAGAAGCTTCAACCCCACCTAGAGAGCAGATTATTGACAGGCCCACATCAATTCCACCTTCAGGGATGGAGGGAGGAAGAGTAGTGGGAGGGGCGGTGATATCATCAGCACCTCCCCCTCAGCAATCAACCACTCCTATAACTAGATTACAGAAAGCAATTTTTCAATCGGCCCAAAATGGAAAAGAAATAAATAATGATTTCAAACTTCACATTTTTCCTGTGATTCAACAGTATAATTCTGCAGGCTAAGAAAGTAAAAGATACACTCCTTTTGATATCAGCATCCTTAAAAACCTGAAAAAAGCTTGCACTCTCTATGGGGCTACATTAGTTTATGTTAAGATAGTACTACAGAATTTGGCTTATGAAGTTTTAACCCCTAGTAACTGGAAAGCCATTGCAAGGGTGTGCTTAGAACCTGGACAGAACTTGTGGTTTTTCTGAATATAGTAAGCTCTGTAGGATTCAAGCCCAACAAAATAGTCACAGTGGAGTTAATACTTCAATCACCTGTGACCTACTAACAGGTGTAGGTTCTTATGCAGAAGCTTCAGAACAGATTAATTACTCCATAACAGCATTTGAGCAAATTGCTGCTGCTGCTATCAAAGCATGGGCTTCTCTCCCCAGTGAAAACAACAAGGGTGAGACCTTCACAAAAATTTAACAAGGACCAAATTGTAAGGGCCCTTTAAATGGGTGGGCACAGTGCAACAGCAGATTTGAGTGGTCCAGAAGTATTCTCTGTGGATATAGGACTGCCCTGTGGGTGGGATTCTGGCCACATTGAGATAGCTTCATAATGGATGATGGCTCTCTTGCTGGTTAGCTGTGTGTGTGACCTCACAGGACCTTTATAAGCCCACTGCAGACATCAGTCGCTCTCTTTAACCTGGCTCCCTAGCCTGGGGTGGCCAAGCCAAGCTGATGGATAGCCAAGAGAGGTAAGAAGTCTGGTAGTGAACACATGGATCTTCAGACCAGGTGTTCATTAGGGAGCTAACAAGTCAGGGCAACAAGTCAGGGCATTATGTGAGTAGGTATAATAAAGGCTTTTAAGATTACACATGGCTGTTATTGAGTGCGCTACTGGTTATTAAACTATAGATTCAAGAAATTGTGGCCAGAGACCTTTGAAGGCCTCAGAGGAGGCAAGCCAGGTAGAGTTGACACTGCAAAGGTCAGTGGTCAAAGGTACTCTGTTGGGCATAGGGTAGACTAATAATTATAACTGCCAGGAAGGTATGTTATACCAAATGAACCCTTTGCTGATTTTGTGGCACGTTTGCAGACAGCTGTCATACAGACTAATGGTAAAAATATAGTAACAGACACTTTGGTAAGGCAACTTGCTAAAGAAAATGCCAATGAGGTTTATGGAAGGATTATACTAGGACTACATAGGGATGCTCCTTTGGAGGAGATCATAAGATGCTGTGCCACAGTGGGCACAAATACTGTTAGGTTCTTACTAAGTGCTAAAGACATAATGAGATATTAAGTTTGTACTAAGTGCTAAGTCGGTGCTTAACAATTCTCTAGTTCCGGCCTTTACTGGGAATATTTACTTGTCAACTCCTGGGGAATAGCAAGTTCATTGGTTGAAGTAATTTTTCCCAGAAGCCCTTGCGTTATCCCACGCCCATTCTCTGGGAGGACAAAAGAGGGCAGCACTCCAGAGATAGAGAGTCTCTGCTCTAGGCCAGAGTTGAGGGGGCTCTCTGGAGGAAGAAGTCTCTCCTCTAGACCAGAGAGAAATCGGCAGTCTCTGGAGACAACAACACATTACATATTGGCGTCCACAACGTGGGGCAAGGACTTTTGCTTATCCTGACAAGGCCTTATTCTGAGCCCTTTAGAGGAGCTAGTCCAGACCTTCACATTTAAGGACTTATTCTGAGCTCTTCAGAGGAGCTAGACTGGACCATTGCAAATTGGCGCCTGAACAGAGACAGACACGATCCTGATTCCAGTGGAAAAGCCTCCTCCAGATCTCAGTCTCTCTGACCCAGAACCATGAGTAATAAAGAAACTTTGTTAAAGAGTAAGTGAGAGTTCAAATAGATAAATAAGGAACTTAACTTGTTAAGGGCTAAATCAGCAATCTCTTATAGTGAAATGGGGCAAACGCTTTCTGTTCAAGGAAAATGTTTAGAGAGCATCATCAAGGTTATGAAAAGGCAAGGATTGATTATAATTTTGGAGGAGATTACTGAACTTTTAAAACTGTGAAAGTCATATGTCCTTGTTTTTCTCTGGAAGAAGAACTGGATCTAGATGAATGGGAATTAGTAGGAAAGCAATTAGGTGAACAATACAATTCCAGACCAAACTCAATTTCCAAAGATACACTTCATACCTACAATTTAATCCAAATGGCTTTAAAAATTGTTATTCTAAAGAAAGAGAAGAAGGAGCAAAATGGGGAAGTGTCAACTAGGTGAAAAGGATGAATCAGACAACAATGAAGTTAAGTACAATTCTGAGCAACAGGAGCATTTGCCATCTCCTCCCTCAATTAACCCTTCAGGGGTGGAGCTAGAAGGAGGAGGGAAAGAGGCAGAAACACAAACAAAATCTCCTGTGAAGCAGCCTAAGCCTATGACAAGATTTAAAAAAGTATTGGTTAAAGCTAAGAGAGAAGAACAGGATATAAGTGATTTTATACATGCATATCCTGTGATTGAAGAGATTGATTCTGTAGGTCAAAAAAGGAGAAGATATGCACCTTTAGATTTGAATAAAATTAAAGATTTGAAAAAAAGGTTGTACCCTTTATGGGGCTACATCAGCTTATGTTAAAATGTTACTAGATGGTTTGTCTTATGAAGTCCTACCCTGAATGATTGGAAATCCATAGCAAGGACATGCCTAGAACCTGGACAAAATTTGTTATGGCTTGCGGAGTTTCATGAATTATGTAAAATCCAAGTCAGATGCAATTTGGAAACAGGAGTTAACACAAGATTCACTTTTGAGCACTTATCTAGTGAAGGTCAGTATGGAGAAAATTCAGAACAGATTAATTATACCATGACAATATGTGAGCAAATTGCTAAGGCTGCAATAAAAGCTTGGGGTGTCCTCCCTGGACAGAAAGTTCGGGGAGAGGCTTTGACTAAAATAGAGCAAGGTCCCAATGAAACTTTTGCAGATTTTGTGGGATGTTTGCAAACTGCTGTCAAAAGAACTATTGGAGAAAAATGAAGCTACAGAAAAAATGATCAGACATCTGGCTAAGGAAAATGCCAATGAGATTTGCAAAAGAATTATATGGGGATTAGACAAAGATGCTCCTTTAGAGGAGATCATAAGACGTTGTGCTACAGTGGGAACAAATGCTTTTTACATCCGGACTATGATGAACATGGAAAGACAGAGTCCCTCCTGGCAAGGGACTTCTAGAGAAATTCTTTGATGTTTCCAATGTGGAAAAATTGGACATCTAAGAGCTCAGTGTAAATATGGAGATAGAGTGAGAAGACAGGGTGAGAGAAGACCTAAACCCCATCTCCAAAATGCAACAGAAGACTCCATTGGGCATCAGAGTGTAGACTAATTCAGGGAAATGGGCTGAGGGGCCCAGGTCCAGGGCCCCAGGCAAAAAGGACTTGGGGCATGATGGCAGCTGATGTTACACCCAAAGAACCTTTACAAGGTCAGGACTCTGATTTGATCAACCAGCAGAAAAGCAATCACATGGCAGAAAAGGATTACCTGATAAGTCAGCCAAAAGGCAATCAGATTGAAAAAATGGATTACACTTGGGGAGAATACAGGCCTTTTAAACCAACAGGGCTGTGTCCAGTGCAAACAACTCCAATGTAATTGCCAGATGATGAGAAGAGATTTAGAAAGTGGTAAATAGAAGGAAATTAGATAGGTTAACTGCCTGGGAGAGAGGGTTTGCTTGTATTTCTTCAGCAGGAGAAGGAATCAGATGGGTGCCAATGAGTCATATTCGCCTTGTCCATCAGAGAGAGACAGAAAAAGAGAAAGACCTCACAACAAAGGAGAAAATCTAAGAAACATTTGACACTGAAAGAGCATGGCTAATAAGAAGACTGTTAAAGAACTTTAAAAACAGTAGGAATCATTGGATTTCCTAACACAAGATGAGACTAATGGACAATGGATTTATGGACATTTATAAATTTTCAATTTATGATTATTTAATCATGTTATTTGTTACATACTTCTAGCATGTGTTATGTTACTATGTTACTATGTGTTTATGTAATCTATGTAATTATGTGTAATGCCTCCCATATTGATGGATTTATGTTTCAAGGTCATGACCACCCTATGTTCTAAATCAAAAGAAAGGGGGAGATGTTAGGTTCTTAATAAGTGCTAATGAGATAATGAGATATTAGGTTTATACTAAGTGCTAAGTCAGTACTTAACAATTCTCTAGTTCCAGCCTTTACTGGGGTTTTTACTTGTGAACTCCTGGGGAGGAGCAAGTTCATTGGTTGAAGTAATTTTTCCCAGAAGCCCTTGCATTATCCCACGCCCATTCTCTGGGAGGATAAAAGAGGGTGTCACTCCAGAGATAGAGAGTCTCTGCTCTAGGCCAGAGTTGAGGGGGCTCTCTGGAGGAAGAAGTCTCTCCTCTAGACCAGAGAGAAATCAACAGTTTCTGGAGACAAAAGCCCATTACAAAATACCTTTTATAGCCAGGCTATGGTGCAGACTTCCCAAGATTCCAACATAGTAAGACAGGGTCCCTTTTGGCAAGGGACTTCCAGAGAGATTCATCAATGCTTTCAATGTGGTAAAGTAGGCCATCTGCAAGCTCAATGTTGGCATAGAGACAGAGTGATAAAACAGGCTGGGAGAACAAGACCCAAAACCCCATGTCCAAAATGCAACAAAGGACTCCATTGAGCATCATAATGTAGACTGATTCAGGGAAATGGGATGAGGAGCCCAGCTCCAGGGCCCCAGGCAAAAAACACTTGGGGCATGATGGCAGCCGATGCCACACCCAGAGAGTGCCTCCAAGTCCAATACCCAGACATGACCAATCAGCCAGGAAGCCATCTGAGGGAAGAAAGGGATTACACAATCAGTCATCCAGGAAGCAACATGATGGGAGAAAGGGACTACAATTAGGGAGGATAGAGTTGTATGCAGCTGGGACAACTGAGATACCCCCTGGAGAGGTGAAATCTGTTCCTCTCCAGCCTATGGATCCTTTTCCTTGGCACAGTAGGCTTGACCATTGCCCCTTCCTATGAGTACTTACAAAACAGTGTTCATTTATACACTGATGTGGGAAACTGGGGAATGTGTAGATAGCATCCCAGTCACTAACACAGGTAGACAATGTGTGACTTATCAACCAGGGGAAGTAGTAGCATCAGGTTTATTGATACAGACCCCTAATAATCAATCTGGTGACAGTCACCCACATTCTGACTCCAAGCAGCAAAAGCCAGGAATATACTGGACAGCAGCTGTGACAGCTGACCGACCTATGCTCACCATTTATATAAATGGCATACCATTAGAAGGACTGATGGACACAGGTGCAGATCGCACAGTCATTAGAGGCACCAACTGGCCCAGTCACTGGCCAAAGACTAAGGCAGGCACCTACATGTAAGAGCCCTTTAAATGGGCGTACACAGTCCATTGGGAGATTGAGGCCCAGAAGTAATTTCTGTGGATATTAGGACTGCCTTGAAGGTGGGATCTTGTCCACATTGGGATAGCTTTGTAATGGGTGACTCTCGCTGATTGGCTGTGTGTGTGACCTCACAGGCCCTATATAGGCCCACTGCAGGCAGCAGTCGCTCTCTTTAACCTGGTGCTCTTCACCCTGGCTCCCTAGCCTGGGTGGCCAAGCCAAGATGGGTAGCCAAAAGAGGTAAGGAGTTTGGTAGTGAACACGTGGGTCTTCTCACCAGGTGTTCACTAGGGAACCAACAAGTCAGGGCATTATGTGAGTATGTATAATAAAGGCTTTTAAGATTACAGGTGGCTGTTCTTGAGTGTGTTACTGGTTAGTAAACTATAGATTCAAGAGATTGTGGCCAGAGACCTTTGAAGGCCTCAGAGGAGGCGAGCCGGGTAGAGTTCACACTGCAAAGGTCAGTGGTCAAAGGTACTCTGTTGGGCCTAGGACAGACTAGTAATTGTAACTGCCAGGAGAGCACGTTACACCTACATGTCTGGGGTAGGAGGATCAATAGCAGTTGAAGTTAGTGTTACCCCTTTAAGATGGATATTTGTAGGTGAAAGGAGTTTTTACTCCTTTTATGGCTGAAAAAATCCCCATCAATCTGTGGGGAAGAAACATTTTACAACAATTAGGGTTAAAAATGAGTACTTTGGTTTTTTAGGCAGGGCTGCCACCACTTTCACCTGTTCCTATCCAATGGAAAACTGATACACCAGTGTGGATAGAACAGTGGCTCTTAGGTAGTGTTAAAATCCAGGCCTTATTAGAGATAGTACAGGAACAACTTGACCAAGGACACTTACAACTTTCTCTAAGTCCTTGGAATTCCCCAGTATTTGTTGTAAAAAAGAAATCTGGAAAATGGAGGATGTTGACTGATTTAAGAAAGGTAAATGAACAGATGGAAACTATGGGAACTCTTCAACCTGGACTTCCATCTCCTACTCAATTGCCTAAAGAATGGCCTCTGTGGATTATAGACATTAAGGATTGTTTCTCTTCTATCCCTCTAGATAATGAGGATATGAAAAGATTTGCCTTTTCAGTGCCCAGTGTTAACTTAGCTGAGCCTTATAAAAGAAATGAATGGACAGTTTTGCCACAGGGAATGAACAACAGCCCTACTATGTGTCAAATGTATGTTGCTGCTGCTCTTACTCCAGTAAGAAAAGAATTTCCAAAATTAATGTTATTACATTACATGGATGATATATTGGGAGGTGCACCTGAGGAACAAATGTTAGAAGCATGTCTACAAAAAAAACATAGAAATACTAAGGAAGTATAAATTGCACAAAGCTTCAAAAAAGATTCAAAGACATGCTCCTTTTCAATATTTAGAATATGAAGTATATCCTAAGGTGATTACAGTACAGAAACTCTCCTTAGGAACAGAGAAGCTAAACACCTTAAATGACTTCCAGAAATTGATAGGAGATATCCAATGGATGCGTCCCGTGCTAGGCTTGACTACCTGTCAATTGCAACCATTATATGACATTTTAAGGGGAGACAATGCTTTAAATTTACCATGCCAGCTTACAAAAGAAACTCAAGAGGCTTTGAGACAAGTTGAACTGGCTTTATCCAATGTGGTTGAAAGAGTCACTCAAAAACCCTTGGAAATATCAGTTTTTGCTACACAAGAGGCACCCACAGCAGTCCTTCATCAAGGAGACAGTGTGATAGAGTGGGTGAACCTCCCAACACAACCAGAACAAAGCCTTATTCCTTACCCATTGCTTGTGGCTAGAATTTTATTAAAGGCCATTAAGCAAGCAGTACAATTATCTGGGATAAGACCTGACAAGATATACACCTTTTATACTAATGCACAAGTTAATGTGTGCTGTGAAACCATCCCAGAGTGGCAAATTTTATTAGCCATGGCTCCAAATTTTACACACGGGTCTTCAGTAAAGATAACCCGATTGTTACATAATTGGCTATGGCTTCTTGAAGAAAAAGTTTCTAAAGTTCCTCTTAAAGGACCAACTATCTTTACAGATGCATCCAAACATAATATTTGCGCTGTATACTCTCATGACTTAACTATAAAGAAAGTAAATCAGAACTTTTCAGTTGACTCAGCAGAATGAATTGTATGTAATCATTCTAGTTCTTGCTTATTATCTGGGAGACATAAATATAATTTCTGATTCGGCCTATTCAGTAGGAGTGGTACAAAGGATTGCCAAAGCCCAAATAAAATTTGTAGCCTCCAATATATATTAGCTCTTTAAGGAACTTGAGAGTGAGTGAGAAAGCATCCAGGTAAGATTTATATTTTGTATGTCCACTCCCATAGTGGACTTCCAGGTCCTATTTTTGATGGTAATTCAAAGGCCGATAACATTCTAACCATGTTGGCCAATATCCTTTATTTTGAGAAGCCCAATAATCTCATTCTAAATATCATCAGGCTGCCGGAGCTTTACATTTGCAATTTGGAATAACAAGAGAAGAAGCTAGGAGTATAGTAAAAGCCTGTACAGCTTGCCTCCCTTTCCATACTCCTACACTCCCTCCAGGGAAGAACCCCCATGGTTTGAGACCTAAGGAAATTTGGCAAATGGATATGACCCATTATAAATCTTTTGGTCATCTTTTATCCATATCGTAGTAGACACGTTTTCAGGATTCACATTTGCACTGCCAGCAGCAAAAGAGACAGCCCGAGTGGTCACTGAATTCCTTATACAAGCATTTGCAATTATGGGTATGTCACAAGCAATAAAAACAGACAATGGACCTGCATATATGTCTAAACATTTTACACACTTTTGTGCACAGTATAAGATTTTACTTACCACGGGCATACCCTTTAATCCTCAAGGGCAGGCAATAGTAGAGAGAAGAAATTGATATAAGACACTCCTCCAAAAACAAAAGAAAGGGGGAGCCACAGGTAACCCTAGAGAACTTCTAAATTTAGTTCTCTATACCCTTAATTTTTAAATATTTGACAAAGATGCACTGGCTCTGGCAGACAGGTTTTATAACCCACGAGAAAGGTTGTGTCCAGTGCGAGCAGCTCCACTGTCTTTACATAATCGCCAGGTGATGTGGAGAGACCCAGAAAGTGGTGAATGGAAGGGACCAGATAGGTTAACTGCTTGGGGGAGAGAGTTTGCTTGTATCTCCACAGATGGAGAAGGAATCAGATGGGTTCCAATGAGCTGTATTTGCCTTGTCCATCAGAGAGACACAGAGCAAACCCTTGAAATGAAGGAGAAGACCCAAGAAAAATCAGGCGGTTCCACTGCTGACTGTGCCCACCATTGAAAGAACCTGGCAGTTATGGCATTTGACTCATGGACATCAAAAATTGTTGGACTTGAAAATCCTCAGAAATCAATGGATTCTCTGAGATGTGATAAGACCGGTATAGGACTTGAAAACCCTCAGGAATCATTGGATTCTCTGAGGCATCATAAGACTGTTGCAGGACTTCAAAACCTGTAGGAATCATTGTATTCCCTAACATACAAAAAGATTGTTGCGGGACTTCAAAAATTGTGGGGATCATTGGATTCCCTAACATATAAAATGACTGATGCAGGACTCGAAAAACTTGTGGGGATTATTGGATTTCCTAACACGTGAAGCAATGGACAATAGATTGGTTTTGAACTATATCTTGGTTGCTGAAGAAGGCGTTTGTGTGACTGATGTTTACATACCCTCTTTCTAGGACTTCTGGAAATCTTTTACAAAACCGTGTTGATTTATATTGTTTGTTATATCACTACTTGTATGTACAATTCCTGTTTGTTACACCTCAACGAGTGTGCACTGACTGTGGGGAGAGTCATCACTATTAGCCTCTGTGTTATTGTTATGTGCTTGTGTAATAACTCCCATGCTGATGTGTTTGTGTATACTTGTCTCTAATAAGACCCTTCAACCCAGAAACCTGCTAGCAATCCCCACTTCCCTTTTCACCTCCCTTCTTGAGATGTCAGGGAGGGCGTGATTACCCATTTTTTAGTGCTTTCATCTCCCCTCCTGAGAAGTCGGGGGGGCATGATCACCTCCTTTTTGGGGTTCTCACCTCCCTGAAAGGTCAGGGATGGTGTGACCACCTGTGTTCTAAAACAAAAGAAAGTGGGAAATATAAAAGGCTAGAACTGAGCAAATGCACTTGGATAATGGAGCATGTGAGACTAATTACCAATTGGACAATTCTCTATTAACATGTTTGAAGGTTGACCCTCCTCAGCTGTTCTGTGCTGACTTGATTGGTGGGACAAAGAAGAGGAAGTGATGTGTGTGAGTGGAGTAGGAGGAGGAAATTGAGGCATTCTCCTGGCGGTGGAGAGAGGGGAAAGTGGTGTGGAGATTGCTAGATTTAATCCCCTGACTGCGACTACAAAAGGCCAAGAATAAAGATTTTTGGTGATCCTGACTCCAGCTGATTTCTGGGAAGACAGAGTTCCAGCACTTGACCATATATATTTCTTAAAAAAAGCTTTATTTTTCTTGTTTTCTCAATTTGGGCAGAGGAGGATTAGGAGAAAGAGGAACTCGATCTTTGAAAAAATATATTTAAAAAAATTGATGAGAGTAGCATCTATGCTTTTATTAAGTCTGTGCATAGGGCCAAGT
This sequence comes from Sminthopsis crassicaudata, assembly GCF_048593235.1. NCBI lineage: Eukaryota > Metazoa > Chordata > Mammalia > Dasyuromorphia > Dasyuridae > Sminthopsis > Sminthopsis crassicaudata. Next base: position 56,641,042 of record NC_133619.1, on the reverse strand, counting down.
AGGAATTATTGGTTCAGGCCAGAGATATTGAATACATAGTCCCTGGGCCACGTGCTGCACATAATACTGCTGAGTATGACCTGAACCAGATTAAAATCTAGCTCTCCTTCTAATGTGTTTATGCATTAATTAAAAAAAATCTACAACCACATGATTTTTTTTTCTTAAGTCAATAAATAGTCAGCAGGGATCCTTGTATAGGAGTTAGCTATCTCCAATTTTATTTGAGTTTGATACCTTTAGTATTCCACTGAAGCCCTTCTGTCATGTTGACATGGAACCATTAATGACTAATTTTTGAGTCCAATTATTTAAAGTGCTCTGAATCCATCTGATTGGATTAGTATTTAATCCATATCTCTTTGCCCTCTTCTGAAAGTAATATGAGGTAATTTATCAAAGACTTTGCTAAATATAAGTAATTTATATCTATCACATTGCCTTTCTCTACTAATTTAATATTTCTATGGTGGGAGAGAAGGAAATATGGTTAGTTTGGCATTGTTTTTTCTTTCTGAAGTCTTGCCAGATATTGGTAATCATTATTTCCCCTTCTAATGTTTTTTTAATGGTGTCCCTCCCCAAATTTTCTCAGTCATTGAAGTCAAATTCAGCAATCTATATTTCTCTTCCCTTGCATGAAATTCAGACATTTGTCCTTCTTCCAGTTTTTGGAATTTCTCCCCCTTTCCATGATTTCTATGTAATCATTGACAATGGCTTTGCATTTAACACATGTTTCAGTATACTTTTTCTGGGTCAGGTGACTTGAATTCACTCAGGACATTGAGTTGAACTCTTACTATTCTTCTACATCTCTTAAATGCCAGTTTTCTGTTAACCACATTTTTAGTTTAAAAGACATCCATCTTTGCCAAAAGAAAAGAAACAAAATGGGAAGCAAAGTGAAATAGTCCACATCATCCTAGATTATTCTGAGGACATTTCCATGTTTTCTTTTCTTTTTTAAAAATTATACCTATCAAGAATTAAAAGTTCTGTGTTTATGTGTTGGAATGTTTTTCAACTAATGACAAAGTGACATTCTAGGCTTTTATAGGAAAATTCTATTTTGTTGCTTAAGAAGACACAAAACTAGAAAGCATCCAAGGTTTGATTTAATCCTTTGTACACCTGATTAAAAGCCTTAAGGATTCCATTCAGCTAACCTGCCTTCTTAGTTTATGTAGTCATTGATTAATAATAAACAAATAAATCCTCAACTATAACTAATAAAATGCCTGTCCCCAGATTCCCAGATGCTTTGAGACAAAATCATTTTCCTCATCACTCTATAATTGAATTGAGAGTCTGTTAGGGTTTACACAATTTCTTCTTAGGTATCTCTCCCTTTGATGTCTTAAATGAAAGTCTCCTGACTCTGGCTTACTTTGTATTTAAAGATAGCATTGTCCCAGATTTCCCCTTTGAATCTGGTATTGTCTTTTACATTATAATTAAAGTCTTTTAATATTATATGAGTTTTAGTTTTCTCTCATTTAGTTATAAAACCATTATAACATTAAAACATTATAACAAACATATATATATATATATATATATATATATATAATTTAAATAAATAAAAAGTCTTCATTAACCTGTTAAAACATCAAATCTTTCACATACATGAGTTATCACTTTTCCACATCATTTAGAAGGTGATTTGTGTCTTGATATTAATACCACAATTCATATGTCCCAAAGTAATCAAATCCCATCTGAAAATTGTTTTATCATATATATATATTTAACCATTTAAAATTAATAATAGCTAGCATTTGTGTAGCATTTTAATGTTTGCACAGTATTTCATATAGGTTAAACCATTTAATTTTAACTAGCGAGGTAGGGGTTATTATTATCCACATTTTATAAATGAAGAAACTCAGGCTGAGAGAGATTAAGTGATTTGCCTACCAAATGACTGAGGTAACTTTTGAACAAAGATTTTTCTGATTAAACCAAAGTTCTTTTCTTATTTCTTTTTTTTTCTTTTTTTATTAATTTTTATAATTATAACATTTTTTTGACAGTACATATGCATAGGTAATTTTTTTTTTACAAGATTATCCCTTGTACTCCCTTCTGTTCTGAATTTTTCCCCTCCTTTCCTCCACCCCCTCTCCTAGATGGCAGGCATTCCCATACATTTTAAATATCTTATAGTATATCCTAAGTACAATATATATGTGCAGAATCCAATTTTGTTGTTGTTGTTGTTGCAAAGGAAGGATTGTATTCGGAAGGTAAAAATAATCTAGGAAGAAAAACAAAAAACAAACAAACAAAAAATGCTCACAGTTTACACTCATTTCCCAGTGTTCCTTTTCTGGATGTAGCTGATTTTGTCCATCACTGATCAATTGGAATTGGATTAGCTCTTCTCTATGTTGAAGATATCCACTTCCATCAGAATACATCCTCATACAGTATCATTGTTGAAGTGTATAATGATCTCCTAGTTCTGCTGGTTTCACTCAGCATCAGTTGATGTAAGTCTCTCCAAGCCTCTCTGTATTCTTCCTGTTGGTCATTTCTTACAGAAAATTAATATTCCATAACATTCATATACCATAATTTACCCAACTATTCTCCAATTGATGGACATCCATTCATTTTCCAGTTTCTAGCCACTATAAAAAGGGCTGCCACAAACATTTTGGCATATACAGGTCCCTTTCCCTTCTTTAGTATTTCCTTGGGATATAAGACCAGTAGTAGCACTGCTGGGTCAAAGGGTATGCACATTTTGATCACTTTTAGGGCATAATTCCAGATTGCTGTCCAAAATGGTTGGATTCTTTCACAACTCCACCAATAATGCATCAATGTCCCCAGTTTTCCCACAGCCCTTCCAATATTCATCGTTATTTGTTCCTGTCATCTTAGCCAATCTGACAAGTGTGTAATGATATCTCAGAGTTGTCTTAATTTGCATTTCTCTGATCAATAGTGATTTGGAACACTCTTTCATATGAGTGGAAATAGTTTTAATTTCATCATCTGAAAATTGTCTATTCCTATCCTTTGACCATTTATCAATTGGAGAATGGCTTGATTTCTTATAAATTAAAGTCAATTCTCTGTATATTTTGGATATGAGGCCTTTATCAGATCCTTTACCTGTAAAAATGTTTTCCCAATTTGTTATTTCCCTTCTAATCTTGTTTGCATTAGTTTTGTTTGTGCAGAAACTTTTTAATTTGGTGTAATCAAAATTTTCTATTTTGTCATCAATAATGGTCTCTAGTTCTCCTTTGGACACAAATTCCTTCCTCCTCCACAAGTCTGAGAGGTAAACTATCTTATGTTCCTCTAATTTATTTATGATTTCATTTTTTATGCCTAAATCTTGGACTCATTTTGATCTTATCTTAGTATGTGGTATTAAATGTGGGTTCATGCCTAGTTTCTGCCATACCAATTTCCAATTTTCCTACCAGTTTTTGTCAAATAATGAATTCTTATCCCAAAAGTTGGGATCTTTGGGTTTGTCAAACACTAGATTGCTATTTTTATTCACTATCTTGCCCTGTGAACCTAACCTATTTCATGATCAACTGATCTATTTCTTAACCAATACCAAATGGTTTTGGTGACTGTTGCTTTATAATATGGTTCTAGATCAGGTACAATTAGACCACCTTCATTTAATTTTTTTTTCATTACTTCCCTTGAAATTCTTGACCTTTTGTTGTTCTATATGAATTCTGTTGTTATTTTTTCTAGGTCATTAAAATAATTTCTTGGGAGTCTGATTGGTATAGCACTAAATAAATAGATTAGTTTAGGGAGTATTGTCATCTTAATTATATTCGCTCGGTCTATCCAAGAGCACTCAAAGTCTTTCCAATTATTTAAATCTGACTTTATTTTTGTGGCAAGTGTTTCGTAATTTTGCTCATATAATTTCTGACTTTCCTTTGGTAGATATATTCCCAAATATTTTATACTATAGACAATTATTTTGAATGGAATTTCTCTTTGTATGTCTTGCTCTTGGATTGTGTTGGTAATGTATAAAAATGCTGAGGATTTATGTACATTTATTTTGTATCCTGCAACTTTGCTAAAGTTCTGAATTATTTCTAATAGCTTTTTAGCAGAGTCTTTGGGGTTCTCTAAAGTATACCATCATGTAATCTGCAAAGACTGATAGTTTGATTTCCTCATTTCCTACTCTAATTCCTTGAATGTCTTTCTCGGCTCTTACTGCCGAGGCTAGCGTTTCTAGTACTATATTGAATAGTAATGGGGTTAGTGGGCAACCTTCTTTCACTCCTGATCTTACAGGGAAAGGTTCCAGTTTATCACCATTACATATGATGCTTACTGACAGTTTTAAATATATGCTCGTTATTATTTTAAGTAATAATCCATTTATTCCTATACTCTCAAGCGTTTTTAGTAGGAATGGATGTTGGATTTTATCAAATGCTTTTTTTGCATCTATTGAGATGATCATATGGTTTTTATTAATTTGATTATTAATATGGTCAATTATACTAATAGTTTTCTTAATATTAAACCAGTCCTGCATTCCTGATATAAATCCTACTTGATCATAGTGTATTATCCTGGGGATGATTTTCTGAAGTCTTTTTGCTATCTTATTTAAGATTTTAGCATCAGTATTCATTAAGGAGATTGGTCTATAGTTTTCTTTCTCAGTTTTCAATCTACGTGGTTTAGGTATCAGTACCATGTCTGTGTCATAAAAGGAATTTGGTAGGACTCCTTCAATCTCTAGTTTTTTCAAATAGTTTATATAGCATTGGAGTTAGTTGTTCTTTAAATGTTTGGTAGAATTCACATGTAAATCCATCTGGTCCTTGGGATTTTTTCTTAGGGAGTTGGTTAATAGCTTGGTCTATTTCTTTTTCTGAGATGGGACTATTTAGACTACTTACTTCTTCCTCTGTTAATCTGGGCAAGCTATATTTTTGAAGGTATTCTTCCATTTCATTTAAGTTATAGAATTTATCGGAATAAAGTTGAGCAAAGTAGCTCCTAACTATTGTTCTAATTTCCTCTTCATTAGTGGTGAGTTCACCCTTTTCATTTTTAAGACTAACAATTTGCTTTTTCTCTTTCCATTTTTTTTAATCAGGTTTATTAAGGGTTTGTCTATTTTGCTGGTTTTTTCATAGAACCAACTCTTAGTTTTATTAATTAATTCAATAGTTTTTTTACTTTCAATTTTATTAATCTCACCTTTTATTTTTAGAATTTCAAGTTTCGTGTTTGTCTGGAGGTTTTTAATTTGTTCCTTTTCCAGCAATTTGTAAGCCCAATTCGTTAACCCTCTCTTTCTCTATTTTATGGAAGTAGGACTGTAGAGATAGAAAACTTCCCCTTATTACTGATTTAGCTGAATCCCACACATTTTGGTATGATGTCTCATTATTGTCATTTTCTTGGGTGAAGTTATTAATTATGTCTATGATTTGCTGTTTTACCCAATCATTCTTTAGTATAAGTTTATTTATTTTCCAATTGTTTTTTGGTCTATTTTCCCCTGGCTTTTTATTAAATGTAATTTTAATTGCATTGTGTTCTGAAAAGGATGCATATGCTATTTCTGCCTTACTGCATTTGCTTTTGAGGTTTTTATGCCCTAGTATATGATCAATTTTTGTATAGGTTCCATGAACTACTGAGAAGAAAGTATACTCCCTTCTGTCTCCATTTAGCTTTTGCCAAAGATCTATCATATCAAACTTTTTTAGTATTCTATTTACCTCTTTGACTTCTTTCTTATTTATTCTGTGGTTTGATTTATCTAATTCTGAGAGTGCAAGGTTGGGATCTCCCACTATTATAGTTTTGCTGTCTATTTCTTCTTGTAGCTCTCTTAATTTCTCCTTTAAGAATTTAGATGCTACACCACTTGGTAGTGATCTTTGCAGTGTCAACTGTACCCGGCTCACCTCCTCTGAGGCCTTCAAAGGTCTCTTGCCATGATTTCTTGAATCTATAGTTTAATAACCGGTAGAGCACTCAAGAACAGTCATGTGTAATCTTAAAAGCCTTTATTATACCAACTCACATAATGCTCTGCCTGATGCCCTGACTTGTTGGTTCCCGAGTGAACACCTGGTCAGAAGACCCACGTGTTCACTACCAAACTCCTTACCTCTTTCGGCTACCCATCTTGGCTTGGCCACCCAGGTTAGGGAGCCAGGTTAAAGAGTACCAGGTTAAAGTGAGCGACTGCCACCTGCAGTGGGCTTATAAAGGGCCTGTGAGGTCACACACACAGCCAATCAGAGAGTCTCAATGTGGCCAAGATCCCACCTACAAGGCAGTCCTGATATCCACAGAGATTCCTTCCTGGGGGACTCAAATCTCCCGTTGCACTGTGTCTGCCCATTTAAAGGGCCCTTACAATTGATGCTACCCTTTAGTAGGATATAATATAATGCCCTTCCTTATCTCTTTTAATTAGATCAATTTTTGTTTTTGCTTGATCTGAGATGAGGATGGCTACCCCTGCTTTTTTGGCTTTACCTGAAGCTTAGTAGATTCTGATCCACCCTTTTACTTTTAGTTTGAATGTATCATCCTGTTTCAGGTGTGTTTCCTGTAAACAACATATAGTAGGATTCTGACTTTTAATCTAGTCTGCTAACTGCTTCCTCTTTATGAGGCAGTTTGCCCCATTCACATTTATGGTTAGAAGGACTAATTCTATATTGCTTGCCATCCTATTAACCCCTGCTTATGCTTTTCCCCTTTCCTTCCCTTTTACCCTCCTATCCAGTATTAAACTTGTGAACACCACTTGCTTTTCACAGTCCTCCCTTTTTAGTATCCTTCCCACACCTTAAAATTCCTCCTCTTATTTTACCCCTTTTCCTCACAATTTCTGTATTCCCTTGCCCTTAGCTTACTCCTTCCCTCTCACTTTTCAATGAAGTGGAACAAGAACACTATGTTCATCTCCCTCCTTTCTTTCTCTCAGATATAATAGGTTACCTTTGCCTCTTCATGAGATGTAGTACCACCACTTTACCCTTTTTTATGATATAATTTCCTTTCTACCTCTAGTTTCTAGGACAAATTATACCTGTGATCTTTACATATCTTTATGGCAGAAATATAGTTCTCAAGATTTCTTTTTACCTTTTTAGAAATCTCTTGAGTTCTATATTTGAAGTTCAAACATTTTGTGTAGGTCTGGTTTTTTCATCAAGAATAGATGGAATTCATTTATTTTGCTAAATGTCCATCTTCTTCACTGGAAAATGATGCTCATTTTTGCTGGGTAAGTTATTCTTGGCTGCATACCAATTCCTTAGCCTTTCAGAATATCATGTTTCAGGCCCTTCGTTCTTTTAATGTGAACACTGCTAGATCCTGGGTTATCCTTATTGTGGCTCCTCCATATCTGAATTGCTTTTTTCTAGCAGCTTCCAGTATTTTTTCCTTTGTCTAATGGTTCTTGAACTTGGCCACTATATTTCTTGGCGTTTTGATTTTAGGGTCCCTTTCAGTAGGTGATCGATGAATTTTTTCAATGTCTATTTTACCCTCTGTTTCCAAGACGTCTGGGCAATTCTCTTTGATAATTTCCTGGAAAATAGTGTCCAGGCTCTTTTTTTCCCCTCACATTTTTCAGGGAGTTCGATTATTCTCAGATTGTCTCTCCTGGATCAGTTTTCCAGGTCTGTTGTCTTTCTAATAAGGTACTTGACATTCTTTTTGATGTTTCATTTTTCTGGTTTTGCTTGACAATCTCTTGGTTTCTCCTTGAGTCATTCATTTCTATTTGTTCGAGTCTATTTTTCAATGATATATTTTCTTCACTCACTTTTTTTATATCTTTTTGTAATTGTCCAATTGAGTTTTTAAGTGAGTTTTTTTCTTCTATGGAATTTTTTTCCATTTCATCCATTTTATTTTTTAGGGAGCTGTTTTCTTTTTCCAGCTCACTAATCCTGTTTTCCTTGGAGTTGTTTACCTTTTCTAATTCACTAATTTTATTTCTCAATGATTTTATCTCTTTATTCACTCTGGATAACTTCTCCAGACTCTCTTGCCAAGCTTCCCTTTCCTTTTCCTATTTCTCTTCTAGCTCTCTTGTGAGAGCTTTTTTGATTTCCTCTATGAGAGTCTTATGTATTGAGGAGCAGCTCATATCCCCCTTAGGCGATTCCTCTGGTTTTGGTTTCCTCAGTATTTGAAGTCTGTTCTCTCTCCTTACAGAAGTTATCAATGGTTAGAGCCCTTTTGAATTTTTTATTCATTTTGTCAGAGCAGGAATCTAAGAAAAAAAATTGACAAGAGAATCAATTAGTCTGTTTCTGGGGGGGGGGGGGGAGATAAGGCTGGATGGTGTTACTGGGCTTCCTCTACAGATTGAGGGAGACAGAGGTGAAGTACTAACAGGACAGCGATGGCTGTGCTGCGTCTGCGCTCTGAGAATGAGCTGAGTCACTCCGGGTGGGGGTGGGGGTGGCTGGATTCTGAGAGATGCTGGCTTTCTGGGGTTTTATTCTTCACCTCCAGTGTTTACACCCTCTCTGCTACTCCTGGCTTGCTGCCAAGATGGAGTATCCAGACTGGGTAAAAGTCTTTTTGCAGAAACGGAAGCAATTGTATCCCTCTTCCATCTGGTCTGGGTTGTGTGAGCTGCCTGTCTCTTTCTGGCTGCCTGCCCTCAGTCTCCACCCAGTCTGTTCGACCCTCCCCCGAGCAAACACAGACCTTCTCTGGCGAATTTCAAGGATATCTTCTCTTGGTGATTATTTGTGGGTTTCTTTTCAGGTCAAGCATTAACTCCGAGGCTTGTCATGAAGTAAGTCCTGAGAGAAAACAAGGAGCTCAAGCAGCTGTTTGCCTCCACTCCGCCATCTTGGCTGGAAGTCCTCTTATTTCTTTAAGATATCCAAAATGTTCCTCTATAATAACTATCTCTCTCAACTTTTGACTACTGATATATATATATATATATATATATATATATATATATATATATATATATATATGTATATGTATATATATATATATATATATATATATATATATATCTTTTCCTTTATATACACATATCTTTTTAGGTATAAACAATTTTGTTTACCTTAAAGGGATCCTGGTTGTCATAGTCATGGGGGTTGTGGTCCCTTTAAGACTAATCCTTTCAGATTGATTTATTCCTTTCTGATTTCCAGCCCCTCCTAGCTTATCAATTCAAGAAGCTAGGACCTTTGATTCACAAATCCTGGTCAAAAGCATCCCTTTGAACTCCCATAGGAGATATCTGGGCTCTCACAACCCCCATCAGATCTGAGCCAATTGAGGCTGTCCCAGCCCCCATTCTAATGATCTGCTCAGGTTTCCCAACCCCCACCTAGCAAATTCTAGCCCACATTGAAACCCAGGGAGGAACCAACTTGGGACTCCACCTACAGGCCCTTTTAGCTAAATTTCTCATTATAAAAGGGCCAAGCAGGAGTCCTCTCTTAGCAGAGGTTCCTAACATGGCAGTCTCAAGCCTGGCACGCCAAGGATCTCTGTCCACTGGAACCCTGGTTCCAGTGCCCTCTTATCTCTCCCTTCAACTTTACTAACTAGACTTTAACTTTACTTCCAACCCCCAGAATAAACCTCTTTTATCAATCTAGGTTTTTAGGTCTGTAAATTCCTTTACAGGGGACTCTTGTGCCGCTACTAGACCTCATTTAACTCTGTATCCTTGCACCGAATCCAAAGTGGTTGCAGGGGAAATCCATTTGACTCCCTGTACCCCGAACCTGCCACTAGACCTTAATTAAACCCTAATTTCATTTAGGTACCCCATTCTAGATCTCATCAATAGCAGGAATTTAATGCTTAATGCATGGAATTGGATTGCACAGAGACTACTTTATAAACTTAAAGGTTGAATATGTGTGAGTTCTTATTCCTTTAATTTGAAACCTTTTCCCATTTAAAATATAAATACTGCTGAGAGGTTAACTTTTTGTTCTTTGCCATCATTCATTTATATTTTAGGATAGATGATCCTGAGAGCATGATTTGATGGGTGGAAGGATCTCAATCACTAGGAGACAAGATTATAGAATGTACTAGGGAAGGGAGGTTAAGGGAGTGAACAGAGAGTAGACAAAAAGAATTCTGGGAGCATTGCAATTGAACTTTACTTGTTTTACAATTTTGCTGAGATCTAGTCTTACTGAATGAAGTGAATTGTAAAAGCTGTCTCACAAGATGGAGACAGTATTTTAAAGACTGAGTTAAGGTAGGCTGTGCCCCAGGGCCAGGTGTCTTTCTCCAGAAATCATGTGGTTTACAAGGAATGGGACCTTTTCTTTGTGAGATTAAATTGGGGCCACCTTGACACTGGAACTACCATATATGGTAATTTAATAATCCTAAAGATGTGATTGGGTTGAAAGTTTTTCCTCATTTATGACTTAGAATGTGAGGCCACTTGTCCTGGCTAATCAGGACAAAGATCCAATCTATAGGGAGTATTAGCCCAGGTCCCTTTATAATTCTTGTCTCTTATCTGGGCCTCACCTCTCCTTGCCTAACTGCTTGTGGGGAGGGAGTTGTCCTTTCTTGTGAGATTGTAATAAAATTCCTTTCTGCTTTACCTTGAGAAATCTCCTTAATTTATTTGATTTATTTGAGCCAGGGTTCTTTGTCTCATACATTACACACATTACTCTTAATTTTAATAAAGTCTCAAGAATAATTGAGAAAAGCTTTTTGAATAAAAATATGCAAAATTGACATTTTTGCATTTTGATTGATTAGGCTGGAGTATATGATTTTCTTATACTTTAATATAAATATCTTGCTTTTTTCCTCTGAAATTACATTGCCTTTTGTAATTCTTTCCCATAACCTCCTAAATTAAAGAAAATAAAAGTAGTATTTTCAGTAAAAATTCAAATTAATATTGTAGACTTTTTGTGTACTATCACTGAAATTATTTTCAGATGTAGAAAGCTCTAAACTCACAAAGCTGAAATGGACCTTAGAGAGCATTCATTTGGGCTTTTGATGAAGAAGCTTTGATCAGTGAGCTAGCCTTCCCAGTTCTTAATTTCAAGGCATTTTCTCTACAACCACCTCTAATTTATTCTGTGTATATCTTATTTGTATGTCATTGTTTGCATTTTTTTTAGATTGTGATCTTAAGAGCAGAGACTGTTTTTATCTTTCTTTGTTTCCCTAGAAGTTAGGATAGTGTCTAGCTAATAGTAGTAATTGAGTGGTTGACTTCAGTGTTTTAAAAAGTTAAATTGGACATAACAAAAGATCATAATCTCTTATGTCTTTTCCCATATTTTTAAAAATTAAAATCATGTATAATTATGTTTTGTTTGTTACTGATTAAGCTTATATGCCCATGTACTCCCTCAAAAAAAAAAAAAGACAACAAAAACCCAAAAGCAAACAAATGCAGTAAATGATTTTTCATCCACAGTTCTCAATAGATAAGGAGAAAGAAAGAATATATTTTAGGGGTTTTGATTAGAATAAAGCCTGCAGAGCTAAAGCAGAAAAGATGGGGTATTGCTAGCTTACAAAGAGGAATTGATTAACCACTCTGTAGACAATTGGGAGGCACTGAAGAGATATTGTTGAGGTGGAAATGTCAGAATATCTTACCTGCTCTGGGTAATGGATCACTGGGAGAGGGAAGTGTCCAAGGTAATTCAAAATTTGCAGAATTTGATGAAGGTTTCTTTGCAAATAGCTCATTGTTGGTATGCTTATTAGTGTTGAAGGAAACATGGAACCTCCCAAATATAGGAAATGTTCCAATTTTGCAGTTGTCTTCCTTTTTTTGACCTTCTTTCCAAAGCCTCTCTTTTCAGGGATTTTGCAAAGATTCTAGAGCATCCAGTTTGGGATTTCAATATGAGTAACTCTGAGATCAATCAGGCTATACTGAATACTTCATAGCAGATCTTCTACCCCATTTTTTTCCTTAGACTTCTCCCCCTTCACTCTTTTCCCCATAGATGGCTGGCTTGTAAAGAATCTGGGTTGGAGAATTCCCTGGTTTTCATTTTAGAGAAAAATATGCATTAAATTGGATTTTCCTGACTTCAGTTATAGAGATTAGGAACAACCTTCACCTACATTCAAAGGCAAAAATGGAAAATAGGAGTCCATTTGGATTCTGCATCAGGGAAATAAAGAACATAACCGTTATTTCAGTTGGAGATGCAGATGCTTCAGTCATTTGGATGTGAGATATTAAATTTTGCTTTTTATGCTTTCATAATGCTTTCTATTTTTCTCCCTAAGGTAATCTGAAGCTTAAGTGTTTGGAGGTCACTTAAAGAGATATTCAAGTTCTTGTTTTATTGTTTTATAGAAGTTGGATAACCTTAATAAGCTTGTTATAAGTCCAGCTCTTTATTTTCATTTTAAAATTGTTTAGCAATGACCTACATGAACACTGTGCTAGGCATGGTGGGGAGGAGGGGTACAAAGGTACATTCTGTGACCTCAAAGAATTTGCAGATGAGTAAGGAAAGAATATTGACATTTTCCATTCAAATCTGTTTTGGAATGAAATAGCTATCATTTAATAGGTTAGAGAAGATTGACTTTAAAACTATGAGGGGATAGGAACAAAAAAATAGTGACATAAACTTGAAGAGGGTTCAGAAGGAAAGGTGATTTTATAATAGTGACTAACTATCAAGGAGAATTTTATTCCAAGAAATCAATCAAGAGAGATTAAGATACTACTTTGTGCAAACCCCTGGTGATACAAATACAGAAATAAAATAGTCACTACCTTTAAAGAGTGTAAATTCTACTGGAGAAGAAAATTATATATATATATATATATATATATATATATATATATGTAAGAAAAATATATATGTATAAGAAAATACATATAAGTATTTACAGAATTAAAGAATACTAAGAGTTCTATATGGAATCATTTAAAAAATGATTAATTTTGGTAATGCAATAAACTAAGGTGAGGGAAACTTTAACACTGTGTCAACACAGAATCACCCATGGTTCCACTTAGATTGCCCTCCTCAAATTTGGTACTTGGGATGAAACTCCAACTGCACTGGCAGCTAGGTAGTACAAGAGATCTCTGGATCTGGAGTCAGAATGATTTCACTTGGTATCAAAACTTAAAAGGGGGTGACCCTTGTAATCTCTTTCTGCCACAGTTTCTTTAACTATAAACTGAGTTGTTGTGAGGATTAAATGCAATAATATTTGTAAAGTGCTTATTATAGTGCTGGGTACACAACAGGCACTTAATAAATGCTTGTTCCCTTCTCTCTATACCAGTTTGGGGTCTGAAGATATGGAGTGAAGTTAAAGTTTAATTAAATTGATTTTTTCTCCAAAAAACATCACAATGAGTATTTTCTGTATAAAAACATATATAAACACATACACACATAAACACGTGTGTATATATGATATATACATATATGCACACACATATATTCATACATATATTTATAAATAAATAAATATACATTGCAGTGAGTGCTTTCTATGTAAAAACGATAGATTGTCTCCATTCTGATCTACAGCTGCTCACTGAACCCATGTGGTTCTGAAGAGAAAGTAAGGCTGGTGACTGCACAGTTCTCCCTAACTTAAATCTAATTTGCTTCCATTTCATGGTAACAGCTTGCTGATGTAATGATTCTCTTCAAGAACAAAGAACAAATAACAACAACACTGTGAGGATATACATATAAATATATACATATATTTGTATACATATACACACAAATGTATATATACTCACACATGAATATATGCATATATATGAACAAAGGTTTTTAAACAAAGGTGGAAAACCCATAAAGAGGGGACAGGCATTCTGGTGCATATTTGTAATCTCTGTGATTTGGAGAGGCTGAGGCTGGCAGATCACTTACATTATGAAGTTGTGAGCTGCTGAAGAGCTAAAATCAATTGCATATGTATATATGTGTTTATGAATGTAACTATGTATACATGTGTGTATATGTGTGTTCAAGTGTACATATATGTAGAGACAAAAAGAGAGAGAAAGAGAGAAAGAGTGAGAGAGAGAGAGACATGAGAGATAATCTATTGTTTTTACATAGAATGTACTCACTGTGGTGTTTCTGGAAAACAACAACAACAACAACTTATTCCAATCTTCCCAAATCCTCCTTGCTATCATCATTTTGTTGTAATCATTCTTCCCCCTCCTGCTTTTTCTCATTCCTAAATGAAGGAGTTTTTCTTGATGATCTCTGGGGTCCCTTTCTGTTTTCAGTTTTATGAATCCATGCTCCCTTTTCCTGTAAAAATTTTTCCCCTTGAGTAATGCTGATATTTGACGTGAATAGCTTTATTTGGTTGTGTAGTGTCTACAAGTTCTCTCCGTTTGAATGTGGATATTGGTGCAATTTATCTCCTCAGTTATTAGGACACAGAAAGCAGATGCCCAGCTGTGGGGAAAGGGAAACCAAACAGCAGCCTTAGCATCTGGGTCCTGGGCAAATTTCCCAGTTGTATTTGTTGCTTTGGATTTTTCTCTGGCCTAACACAGGACTAATTTTGTATTGTGATTTTTGAATGTTTTAGGGCTGCTTTTTAACTGCCCTTTGGAATGTTAGAGTGACTGCTTAGGAGAAACATCACATGCACATCTTTTGGGTGGAGTTTCTTTTATTCATAATGGTAGCTGGATAGCAGTATGAAAAATAAAATTTGTTTACTCAACCAATATGGTGCAATGTGACTGGAAATCCTTAGATATGGTTTGATGATGTGAGGGCAAAATACAAATGCTTAAATTTTAAATATCAGAATGCTTTTCTACCATATCCATGCCCCGCCCCACACAACATATTGTATGCTGTAGGAAATGTAATTTCTCACTAATACTAAAGGAAATAAAAATGCAGGCAAAATGAACATAATTGTATCTTGTAAGAAATGAATAAAATTATAGGGATATAAGAATAATGGCATGTGGTTACTTATGTTGATTTACCATTGTTATGAGTAGAAATTTACTTCAGTTTTCTATAATAATACTCATCAATACATGGATTTCATATGCATATATACATATACATATATAAAGCATTTTTGCGTACTAATTTATTTCTTATAACCATTTTTATAGATAAGGTAATGAAAGTTATCTGAGTTTTTGTAACTTACAGCTCACAGAATAGACTGAACATATAGTTCACAGACTAGACTGGATCTTAGTGGCTGCCTCCAAATATTATTTTTTCTGCCTCATTTTGCAATTAGAGTTTATTCTGAGAAAAATTTTGAATATAGTTAAAGTTTATGTTTCTATAGATGTGTATAAAAGCAGTCTCCAGCTTTTACACACACATTAAAAGTAACAAATGGATTCACTGGGTAATAGGACAGCTTTTGTTTCATTCTAGAGAAAATGCAAAGATCTCATAGAGTAAGAAGATAGAAAATGGACTTGTGATTTTATTGACATAGGAAATAGCTGTATAAGGAAACTTTTTACCAATTCAGGTTGGCACCTATTCCCTGAACATAGTCTTAAAGAGTTAACTGATTTCTATGAGCTCTTAAACAAAGGTACATACTAAATAAAAGAAGACAGACATTATGGCACGTTTGTAATCCTTGCTTCTTGGGAAGGCTGAGGCTGGCGAATCTAGAGTTTTAGAGTCATGAGCTGCGATAGGACTAAAATCAATTAGGGTTCTACACTACATATGGCACCAATATGATAAGTTCCTGGGAGCAGAAGCCCATCTCTTCTAAAGGTGGGATGAATCAGTCCAAGTCAGGAAAGTGAAGCAAAGTAAAGCTGTTCTTTTGGAATTAGGATTGAGGCTATGAGTGATTACTGAATTTTCAGGCTGAGTAAGATAGGGAGACCGTCAAATACACACACACACACACACACACACACACACACACACACACACACACACACAAAGGATCCAAAATAATTCATATACAATGAATAAAATGTTGTTTCCATTTTCCCATAGAGCTATCAAACCCTCTGTACTCATAATGCCATTTTTTTCTGATTGTGAGTCTACCTCAAAAATGAATGAAACTCAAATTATAAGTGGGTCCCTAACATTGAGTAAGTTCAACTTTCCATAGGGATGCATCCTGCCTCCCAGATTCATAAAACAGTCCAAATACTGTGATGTATACTCCCTTCAGAAGGGAAATCCATTTGTAGTGGCTAGAGGGACAATACTCTATCATTTCAATGAAATTTAATTTCATGCCATAGAGACCAGTAGAGTCACCTTGCCTTTTGTAATTACTCTGAGGTTTTGATTCTTCACAAAAAGGAAATATACTTGGGACTTCTAGATAGACTCACATTCTCATCTTACTTAAAATATTCAAGTGATTTATGGGAATTGTTTTATACAAAATTTGAATCCTTTTTCCCTCCTTATCATGGCTATGAGTCCCTAGCTCTTCCTCCTCCTCCTCCTAATATAGTGGGATCACATTTATGACCCTCTGTTCTTCACAAGAAGTCTGCTGTTCAGGAAAATACCATTCTCATGCTACATTAACGAAATTAGGTTGTTTCTGTTCAAAAGAAACCAAAAATTCCCAGACAAACAAACGATTGTAACTCACATTATATTAAAACATAGACTCTAGTTTCCAGGAAAACAAACAAACAAAAAAACCTCATTAAATTATGGCACATGTCTCAGAAAAATTAGAGGAACCCTTGTAAAAGAATTTGCATTTAGGGTTACCAGGAAGGAAAACTCCCTTTATCTTAGACATGTTATAGACAATAAATCTATAGGTTCTGTTTATAGGCCAACATTAAGGGCATGACTAACCAACTCTATGCCTTCAGTCAGCATAAATAAGTTTACCTTTTAGGTTAGAGGGTAAGAGAAGAGAAAAAATAAGCACGGTAGTGGCTATTATTATCACCCTCATTTTGCAAAAGAGGAAATATAGAAATGAGTCAAACAGGTGAAATTGATTTTCCTGAGGTCACACTAATCAGTATTTTAGGACACTAATCAGTATTTTAGGACAAATTTGAACTCAAATTTGAACAAATTTGAAAGTCTTCTTGACTCTAAGAACTGTGCTACTTTGCAGTGTAGTTCAAATTTCTAAGAAATAAAATAGGGCTCCAGGGAGCTTGTGTTTAACTCCTTTAAATGGAATAGTGTCATAGAATAAAAGGATAACTGTTTTTGGATTTAAAAGACCTGACTTCAAATACTGCCTCTATGACTCCTTGTGTGATAGACTCTTTGAACCTCAGTTTCTCCATTTGTGAAATGAGGTGTAGATGAGCCCTAAAGTCTCTAAGCTAAGGATCTTACATTTTTCTTCCATTGGCAGTGAAGAAAAACACCTTTTATGTTACTTTTTGTTTTTGAATTTGAATTTGTTTTTGAATGTTTTTTAATTGAATTTGATTACCTACTCTTTAGGTAATCATATAGTTAAATGTTTCTGTTTAAATATCTAAGATTTTCTTCCATTAAAACCCTTATATGATGCTTCATTGAGTAGCAGAACTTACCATGGGTTCTTTAAAGCCATGTCATTGGCACATGGCTCCCACTAATCTGGAAGAGTTTAGAATGGAGGCCAAATGACAGACTGTATGTCTGCCAGTTGAAGGTCAGCCTGGCTAAGTTGTGAAGCCCATAACCAGGTTGGCTACAGAGTAATTAATGTTTCAGATACAGCAGCACTTAAAGAACAGCTACTAAGCGACAAATAGGTTGCCGGGTATGTGGGTGGTTCGGCAGCCCATCTGCCCTAGTGAAATCCTAACTCAGACAAATATATCTCTTTTTTTTTTCTTTTTGTTCTATTAGTCCTAGCATTTCAGTGTAAAATTTTTGATGGATGTCTGAATTATTTCTTTTTTAGTTTGGAATTCATGAATTTTTCTGGTTTTAATATAAAATGGTTTCTGCATTGAATTCAGTGTTAAATCAATGAAAGAATCAGCACTTTCTCTCTAGAATGAGGGCTTTCTCAAAGTGGCAGCTAGATGGTATATCAGATAGAGCATCTGCCCTGGAATCAGGAGGACTTGAGTTCAAATGTGACTTCATACTTCACAGTAATTGTAAGATGCTGGATGAGTAAGTCACTTAACCCTGATTGCCTCACTTAAAAACTATACTATGCTTTGGTGATTAAAAAAAAAAACAAAACAAAAAGCTGAAACAGGACAAATCTAGGTCTTTCAATGTAGGTTTCTGGGAGGTGAGGTGGGGTTGGGTGGAAAGAATTTGAAATAGCTAGTGAGAAGTCTTTTATCATTACAGACTGGTAATTGTCCTATAACTTTTTGTTTTTAGATCAGGGATCCTTAAATTTTTTTTTCATTTCATAAACTCATTTAGCACTGTAGTAAAATTGGGGGTCCTTACTCAGAATAATATTTTAAATAAATAAGATAAAATTATCAATCAAAACCAATTAATAATAATGATAGCTTGTACTTATGGTACTTTGAATTTGCAAAGTACTTTATTACTTATCTCATTTGATCCTCACATAATTTTGTGAGATAGTTGCTGTTATTAGCCCCATTTTACAGTTGAGGAAATTAACTTAAACTGATTACATGTCTTGTCCAGAATCACAAAGCTAATAAATATCTGAAGCTGAATTTGAACAAAGGCCTTCTTGTCTACTCCAGGTCCACTGCTCTCTGGATCTAGCTATCTGAATTTATTGAAATAGTGTTATCAGGATATTCAGTTAAAAAACAAAGAAAAACACACATTCACAAGTTACCAGTTAAGAATGCTTTTTTAAAATAATAAAAAATAGATGAGTTTGGAATATGGTGAATGCTGACATTATGAAATGAACTTAAAACTATATCCCCATGGGACTCAGTCTTTCATGATCTATGAAAATTAGACAATCTCTCAATAACTTTTTGCTTTTAGATATTCTCCTTCCTTATTCCCACAACCAAACCATTCCTTCAATTTCATTGCTACTGCAAAGTGATTTTCTTCATGAAAGCCATGGAACTAAAAACAATGAATGTGAGCTCTTTACTCCTAAGGACAATGCATATTTTTTATTTGCTGAGACCAAAAAAGATTTCAAAATAGAGCAAAGAAAGGTAATTGCAGTACTGGATCTATTTTTTTTTTTTTTGGTAAGAATTAGTATATCTGTGAACCCTAAATATTTTCTCATTATTTCTACTCAGTGTCTTTTTTAGACTACACCTTTATGATTTTTTTGGGGGGGGATACTATAGTTTCCTAAATAGAATCATAATGTTAGGAAAGAAATCTGTCAGCAAGCATTTATTAAATGACTACTCTATGTCAGATACTATGGTAAGCAGTGGGACTACAAGGAAGGTTGTAATGTGCTGTTGTCTTCAGAAGCTACTGATCGCTCTCTGGGAGGAGATCTGCTGTGCCAACTCAAATCTCTGGGACAGATTCTTCTTCCTGTAGAGAGCCGACTTCCCTTCCTGCAGAGAGTAGCCTCAAGTCCCTCCAGACAAAACTCCCTCTTTCCTCCAGAGCTGCTCTCTTTTATCCTCCCAGAGAATGGACGTGGGATAATGCAAGGGCTTCTGGGAAAAATTACTTCAACCAATGAACTTGCTCCCCAGTAAAGACCAGAACTAGAGAATTGTTAAGTACTGACTTAGCACTTAGTAAGAACCTATTATCTCATTAGCACTTAGTAAGAACCTAACAGAAGGTCACTTTTCTTTTGATATTCACAACAGCCTTCTTATTCAAAAGTGAAAAGGGCTTGAGAGATAGTGGATGCCCTGTTCTTGGAGATCTTCATTTAGAGGCTGATGGCCAATTGGTTATTACCTAAGTTATAGTAGATATTATTTCCTCCATGATGGTAGTTCAAACTCAAATACAAATGGGCCCCACTGATCAGTACATGAAGACCCCTACCACTCTGGAGTGATATTTATTTATTTATGAATAAATAATGGAATCTTATTGTTCTATTAGAAATGATAAGCAGGCTGATTTCAGAAAACCCCAACAAAGCCTGCATGAACTGATGTGAGTGAAAAGAGCAGAACCAGAAGAACATTCTACACAGTAATGGGGAGATTATGTGATGATCAATGGTGATAGATTTGGCTTTTCTCAACAATCATGTTATTCAAAGCAATTCCAATAGATTTGGGATGAAAAATTCCAGTCACATCCAGTGAGAGTACTATGGAGAATGTATGTGGATCAAAGCACAGTATTTTCACCTTTTTGTTTATTTCCTCATTATTTTCTTTTTGTCTGATTTTTCTCATTCAACATGACAAACGTGGAAATATAATTTAAAGGATTGAACATTTTAAATTTATATTAGATTGCTTGCTGTCTTGGGGAAGATGAAGGCAAGAGAGGGAGAAAAAATGGAAAACACAAAGTTCTATAAAAATATATGTTGAAATATCTTTACATGTATTTGGAAAAAATACATGTAAATATAAATGCAAACATAAAAATAAAAAAAAAGTTTCATTAACCTCAGGGAAATAAGACCTTGAGTAAGATAGGAACCAAATTCTAAAGTTCCCAAGTTTTAAACATGGATTGGGACTGAAACATAAAAATTATCAAAGAAAAGAAACTCTCCAAATGGAATCCAGACTATGTGTGTTTGGAGAAGAGATTTGAATGGTAGATCATATACACAAGTTTCTGGTTGGGTTTAAAACAAACAAACTAACTAACTTTTGGTCCAATATAGTAACTAAAATGAATAGAAATATCAATCAAATGGAATGAATAAATGTTATTGTGAATTTTATTTTTAATATCAAGCTTACAAACAATTTCATTCTATCATATAAACTGTTTGCTACTTGTAACAATACAGAGAAATAAAACTATTCATTACTATGGTGCAAAGAAGAGAATAAATTTAAATACTCTGGAAAAATTCACTAGTAGAAACAACTTTTTAAATGAACAGTATTTGCATTAGCTGCATTGGTGATTCAGTATTAAAGGGAACAAACTGTCGATCTACTGGGTACAAGATTTTTCTCCAAAGTAATATCTAGCAGGAAATGTCACTCTCCAAAAAATTATATCTGCCTTTAGTTTGAAAGAATACACACATATATACACACACGCACACGCACACACACACACACCCACACACACCCACACACACACACACACCCACAGAGAGAGAGAGAGAGAGAGAGAGAGAGAGAGAGAGAGAGAGAGAGAGAGAGAGAGAACCCAAATCCATATACATGTCTGTAAATGGTTATGTGCTAGGATGCTCAATTTACTGGGTATGTTCTCTCATCTGGCCCAGGATATTAGAATCATGAGACAGTGCCAGCAGTGACCCTGCAGGTGTACAGCTAGTGTTCAACAAAGGCATATTATTCCCAGAGTTTTGGCTTTTGGTACCAGCATCTGTGCTGAGACACAGAAAAATAAACAGAACCTCCCCTCCTCCCAGTGGAAGCTGCTTTAGGGAGACATGGTTTCATTAGAGAAAAAAGGAAAATGGAAAGCTCACAGGCCAATTCAATCCATCAGATAATATAGTAAAAAAGAAGGAGAAAAAAAAACCTCTGGAGTTACTCTTAAGACATGAAATTCTTGGAAACTATTCAGTTAGGAAGATTTTTACATTTGTAGTTCCCTAGTAAATAGGGTTGCTATAGTAATAATGGCATTGTACACAACATCTAGGACAGTGCTTTGAACATAGCAAGTCCTCAGAAATATTCTTATTTTTTATTAAAGCTTTTTGTTTTCAAAACATGGATAATTTTCAACATTCACCTTTGCAAAACATTGTGTTCCAAATTTTTTCCCTTCCATCCCCCACCCTCCCTTAGAAGGCAAGCAATCCAATATATGTAAAAACATGTGTAATTCTTCTATATATAATTTTACAAATCTGCACAAGAAAAATCAATTAAAAAAACAAAATGAGAAAGAAAATAAAATGCAAGGAAACTACAACAAAAAGGTGAAAATACCATGTTGTGATCTACATTCAGTTCCCACAATCATAAACCATTGGAACTGGCCATGTTGAAGAGAACCATGTCCATCAGAAGTGATCACCATATAATTGCTATTGCCATGTGTAATTCCTAGTTCTTCTCATTTCACTCAGCATCAGTTCATGTAAGTCTCTCTCAGCCTCCCTGAAATCATCCTGCTGATTATTTCTTATAAAACAGTAATATTCCATAACATTCATATACCACAACTTATTCAGCCATTCAGAAAGATTTTTTCAAGTGAATGAATGGATACTAATTAGAAAACTCTCTTCTGCAACCTCTTGAAATCTCTGGTTTCCTTCAAGATTCATCTTCGACAGGAAGCCTTTCCTGTAATCCTGAGCTCCTGATTTTTGCCCTTCCAGAATTTCTTGTGTCTGCTTTAAATGCATTTTGCACATATCTATATATTGCATGTAGTTTATCATTAAAATGTAAATTCCTTGAGGGTAAAGACTACTTAGTTTTTGTCTTTGTAAGTCTCAGTGAAAAACATTGCCTGACACATAAAATTAATGTAACAAATGTTTCCTTGATTAATATAGGATTTTTTTTTTTTTTTTTGCTTTTTTGATGGAAAAATACCATAGCTTTTCCCAGAACTATAATGACTATTTGTGAACTCAGGAAAATTATCACAAAATATTCTTTGGAGAAATCTTTATGAAAAGAACCTTCAAATCCAACATTTAGGATTTCCCTTCCTTTTCTTTGTGTATTTAGTAAAGTGTGTCCGGTACAGTGTTTATATATGGATTGATGTTTAGCTGGAAAGACCTCAAGGCTTAGAATATAAAAATACTCTAGACTAGGACATTACTACTAAAACAACTAAATTATTACTAAAAATACTCTAGACTAGGACATTACTACAATTGTGTTGGGAAATTAACTCTGAAGAAGGAAGCAGGGCAGGATCCACTGAAGTTGTATTCTCTTGAGGATGCAAGTGAAAGAAGAATATCCTTTGTATCTTAACTCATTATCCATGCTACCTAGGTGCTAAATACAAAAGTTTCTACCTGCAATAAGAGTAAAAGTGCTGCAAGACCCATCCAAATTTTGGTATCCTGAGAACTGGTCCAAGTCAGCCCAAACTAGTTACAATAATTTCTTCTGCTTTCTTTAAATTATAAAAGTCCTTTAGCCCCATTTTCCTCATCTAAAAATGAGCCTCTTTAGCCCCATTTTCCTCATCTAAAAATGAAAATTATAGATGAGCTCTCAGCTTTAAATATCTGGGCTCCTAAAGATTTTTTTGCAGCAACTAACAGAACAGTAGGTCAATTCAAATTCTATGACAGGCATTTCATTCATTAGTTGCAGGACTGTCATACTTTCACTATTCTAGATAGTTTTGCAGAGGAATCAGATTTAAAGTTTGTCAAGGTCTTATCATTTTCTGGTTGTTTTCTAGTATAAAGAATTAATATTCCCTGAATATCAGAAAGAGAAGATAGATTTAAGGGGTTGTGTAGATGTTAGAGCTTAGCATCAATGTGAAGTATTATGATAATGATGATGAAAGTTCATAAGCACCTCAGAATTATGGGGTCCAAAAAGGAGCACCTCTTTTGACCATAAAAAGTCCCCTCTGTTGATGGATTTGTGATATGATATAATCATTCTAAAGAGAAATCTGAAATTATGGCCAAAGATTTATAAAACTTTGACTCAGAAATACCATTATTAGGTCTGTTTTCCATAATTGCCCTACTTGCCTTGTTCTTGGTATTTGCATTGGCATTTTCTATTAGTATTTGAATTCTCTATTTCTCAACATCATAGACCTAGCTAGTCATATGTTTCTCAGAGCTTAGCCCAGATAAAAAGTCATCTAGAATAATAGTTTGAAGTTAAAAGTCCTTCTTGTTTTCATCTTTCAACCACTTTTAGTTTGGTTATCCATTCTATATTGCAGACATTAAGGACTTGACACTCCTGTGTTCTGTAACAATCTTCCTCTTACCAGAGAAGCCTGAATAATTCTTTTTCTTTCATTGGGTGTTTACAATACTTTATTGTAAAATTGGGGTTAAGTATTTTTCTGTGTTACCAGTTGGCCCTTGTATGCAGTTTGCAGTTTTTGCTCACCATAAATTCCTATTTAATTTCTCGTGAGACAACCTGTGAAATATTGAAATCATGATGGGGGAAATTGTGATATAGAAGGAATAACTATTCAAACTGCTCCTGGAGTACCTATCAAACAGGTAGTAATTTTTCAACCTGTGGTCTCTATTATTCCTTGCTCTCAGGTTCTAAGATCCATTGCTTTTTTTCCCATTTAACAGTCAGGAGGACAAAGAAGCAATCTTATGATGCTATGATGAGATTATTTTCACTCAATCAGAATGTAGAATCCTTCCATTTTTTTTGAGGTGAGGGGTTCTCTTTCCATCAATTTTCTCTAGTGGGAGCTATTAACTAGGTAGAACTTTAATTCATAGAATCTCATTCATATTTTTGAAACTGTAGGGATCCTCAGAATCCTATATCTTTACTTTTCAAGTAAAGAAACTGAGATTGGAGAGTTTAAGTGATGTATCTCAAGACTTCAACCCAGGACCCCTGACTGCTAACCCAGCTCTTTTTTTCTACCTTACTATAATGATTTGATTGACACAAAATGATGACTTTTAAACTAGTCTATTGCTAGTAGCAATCACTTGAAAATAAATAGTCTCTGTTAGATTTTACCACATCCTTTAAATAAATCAATCATTTTGGAAAGATATTAATCAAATTTTTTGGAAGAGATTTAAATTGATTCCATGACAAATTAAAAAGACAATCATAAATGGACATTCTGGACCCATCTTTCCCAAGGCAAACTTCTGTGCCCAGAAAAATTTCCTTTTACTCTAATAATAATAATTTGTCCTGATGATGCTATCTGAAAGCATTATCAAACTTGCTCCTATGGGAAATGGGGTAACTATAGTTAGGAGGGAATTGAAGAGAATGAGCATTTATTTATATTGTACGTATCACATGCTTGATTCTTACAACATGTTGGGAGATAGATGAGAATGAAGAAACTGAGGCAGAGATTAAGTGATTTACCCAGGATCATAACAGCTAGTAGTAAATTTCTGTTGATGAATTTTAACTCAGGCCTTCCTGACTCCAGGCCCAGTGCTATAATTACTGCTTCACCTAGTGTATCAAAGATCAATCACTTTCATACATATCATCATATCACTATATCCTAGGGACATCACATTCTTTCAAGGAATTGAAATCTTTTCATTATCATAATTATAATTATAATCTTTTTTATTTACAAAACATATGCATGGGTACTTTTTCCAACATTGACCCTTGCAAAACCTTCTGTTCCAAATTTTCCCCTCCTTCCCCCCCACCCCATCACCTAGATAGCAGGTAGTCCAATGCATGTTTAATATGTTAAATTATATGTTAAATCCAATATATGTATATGTATATATATATATATATATATGCACATACACACACACATATATAAAGTTATTTTGCTGCACAAGAAAAATAAGATCTAGGAAGAAAAAAAAAAACTGGAGAAGGAAAACAAAAATGCAAGCAAACAATAAGAGGAGTGAAAATGCTATGTTATAGTCCACACTCAGGAATTGAAATCTTGCTCTGCAATAGAATCTAAGCAAAATCATAGGGACAAAATCATCAAATCACAGAATCTCAAAATCTCCCAAGCTTAGATTGGTGAGAAACTAAACAACAATTCCTTTCCTTTTATCTTCTAAGCCCATCAGTCTCTCAGTAAGACACACAGAAATATTTCAGTCAAGAAACCCATAGTGCATCTGGATCCTTGATATCCAAAAGTCTTACTTGAGTTAATTTCTTCCTCCATTGTTTAGTCAATTCTATCCAAAGGCAACAGGGCAGAAGCCGTTTTATATCCATTTGCAAAAGCAAATGGTCATTCGCTTTAAATGCCCAAACCAAACTTGGGCTCTGTAGTCTGCTAGAAAACTAGCATAGCTACTCAACATAATAAGATCTCATATTTATATAACATTTAAATGTTTACAAAGTGCTTTCCTCATTACAACTTTGTGAGTTGGATAGTATAAGCATTATTATCATCTCTGTTTTATAGATGAGTAAACTGAGGCTGAGACAGATTGCTTATCTTGTCTAAGATGTTCCCATCTAGGGTTTGAGCCCTGGTAACTTGTTCAATATGGCTTTTATAAGTCACTATGCTTTGCTGGATTTGTTTAGTTTGAACATATTCTCTATTTTGTCCTGATGATGCTATTTGAAAGGTGCAATCTGAGAGTAGTACTAGATATCAAGATTAGGAAATATTGTGATGATTTCTTGCTATGAATCACAGTTGGTAGAATTCATTTGAATCATTACATCCCCTTTTCTTTATTTTACATAAGAAATTATTTCAGCAGACTAGAATTTTCTGATTCAAGGCTAAAGAGACTCAGGGGTGTCCTTTGTTCTGCTGATTTTTCCAATGATCTGGAAATCACTTACCAATTGTGAGTCACTGGGCAAGTTATTTAATCTCTACCAGCCTCAGTTTCCATATTTATAAAATGGGGATAATAACATCTATTTCACAGTGTTCTTATGAGGATCAAATGAGACAATTTTGTAAGGCGTGTTGCAAATCTTATAGCACTTTATAGATATTAGTTATTATGCATATTTGAATAAAATTTTTCCATTAGATTGTAAGCTTCTTGAGGAAAGGGACTGTCTTTTGCCTCTTCTTGCATTCCCAATACTTATAGTGTCTGGCACAAAGTAGGCATTTAATAAATATTTATTGAATTGAATTGAGTATTTGGCATATGGGACAGTTAGATAGTATGGTAAATACAATTCTAGAATTGTAGCCAGAAAGACTTGGCTTTAGATCCTTCCTCAGATACATTAGCTGTGGGATCCTGGAAAAATTATTTAATCTCACTCAGCCTCAGTTTCACCATCTGTAAAAAGAGGGAATTGGACATGATGGACTCTATGGGATTTTCTAGATGTAAACCTATGATCCTGTAAATTTATCTTCCCTTGTTATAACATAAACAAAGGATGCTCAAAAGAATTGGCAATCTTATTATCTCCACGAACATCTTAGTGATTTTTATTACTACCTAGCTGTTCATAGTTTGTGGGACACCATTTTAATGGCTGAGACTCAGTAACCTTTGTTGCCAAAGGAGACCAGTGTGACTTTATTTTATTATGGAAACTGCACCTTCCTATCATTTTTCAGTCTGGAGGTGCAGCAGCCACTCACAGGTCTGAGCCTACTACTGATAAGCATGGAAGCTTTTACCTAGTCTATTTCTGACCTGAGCCTTTTGGTCCCTCCTTAGGCTGTCCAGTTACCCCCTTCTTAGTGAAGACAGGATCAGCTTAGCCCTACTCTATGTGGTGTGGAAATTTGATTAGCTAAACATTATTGCTACTCAGAACTCCTAAGCTTCTGCAATCCACCAATCTCAACTGTCCTCAGCAGCAGATATGATGGTTATATGCTACAATGCCTGGCCAGTGAAGTTTTCTTGCTGGAAATTTGAGCTTGCCTATTTAATTTGAACCTCAAAATTTACCTTTCTTAGAGAAAGTGTTTCATTACAAAGAAGAGATCCTTCTGGCATGTCAGTCTGCACCAGCACTGACCTGGCCAACTAGGACTCTCTCAACTACATCCCCTGTGTGCTTGGAAAGTAATTTTGTTGATTTTAGTTTCCTTCTTTCCTGAGTAGATGACTTCCTTTTATGAGTTAGTGGAGGAAGATACTTATATGTGTCTGGATGTCACAGTGATATGAGTAATATCAGCTGATAAAAAACAAAACAAAACAAAAACCTGTGATATATAGTGCATTTTGTAGGTCACTTTCCAGAAATCAGTCTTTCTGGCAGGAGATTATTACACCTGCCAAGGAGCACAGCTATATTCCCTCAGCTGAAGGAAAGAATGAGAGCTTACTTAAACCTGAAACTATAGAGGTCAGAGAATAATAGATATTTGATATCTTCCCCCACCCTCACCCTGGCACCATGGAATCCCAAAGCACTCAACAGAAGCAATTTCCATGTTGTTTATTTTGTTCTAGGACAAGCCTGCTGTTTTATCCACAAACTTATTAGGTGTAGGCTCCTATTGTCATCTGTTTTTGAAATCCAAGGTCAAAGAGTAGAAGATAAATGGAATGAGAGATTGCAGAGAAAAAGCATATTCATGGCTAAGTATTTTACCATATAGAATTAAAAGGAGAAGCAGCATCCCGAGGCAGATAAAGTGTCTGACTTGGAGATGAATGAGATGAATGGAATTATCTCTGTTCAAATTCTGTCTCTAGCACCTAGTGACCTAGGAAAGGCAGTTAACCTTTTTGTAACTAAAACTTTACTTAGAGTTGGGTTGCAAGTTGTTTTAGTGGAGGGAGATTTTATACCGGGACTTCCACTGATAAAGTAGGATTACAGGAACACAGATTTTAAGATGGAAGTGAGATCAGATCTTCTATTTGGCTTTGGGGGATCAAATCTCTCTCTCATTCCAAGGTCCCATACATTTAACAACCAAGGTGATTTTCTTAGGCTAAAGCTCAGGTTTAAGTATAGCTCCCTACTACTCAATAAACTCAGGTGATTCTCTATTACCTCTAGGATTCTCTGTTTGGCATTGCAGACTTGGATAGCCTGGCATCTTCCAATATTTCCAGTTTTCTTAGACTTTACTTCCCTCTAAAATATCTCTTGGTTCAGTTGCCTTGACCTCTGTGCGATGACTCTATCTTCCATATCAATACCTTTTTGCTGTCATTGACCTAGAATGTTCTTCCTCATCCCTGACTCTTAGATTCCGTAATTTCCCTCGACTCAGCTAAAATTCCAACTTCCTCAAAAGTTTCTTTCTGATTTCTATTTCTGCCCATAACTATAGTAGGTGATAAAGTCAATAATGCTAGAATAACACACATTGTTTTATTAATTCTGTGTGTGTGTGTGTTTGTATCCATGTATGAAATTGGGGAAGGGTGAATTGGATCAGTGGATTCCCAGTTAAGCTTGATGAAATTTAATCATGTGCCTTTATTTAGAAGCATCTAGGGAATGCCTTCCCAAAGAATGTTAATGATTCCACTGTTCTTACTGTTTGAATTTCTAAGATTGCCTTTTACTGCTCAGATGCCTGAGAACCAATCACTCATTTCTCTCTTGCATGATAAAGAGCTTACTCAGCTCCCCAAACTAGAAAACTCTTCTCAGATTGATTGGGCATGTACTCGTCTGTTTCTCCCATGTGTTTCTATAGGAAAGTTGGTGCCCTGACTGTTACTAGCTTGATTTGAGAAATAAGACTTTCAGATCTTTGATATCTAATTGTATTCAGAAAGGAAAGTGGAAAGATATCAGGATAACAGATGGCTAGGAACCTAAGGTCAGGTAACTTGCCTCTCAAACCTCTGTGAAAATATGTAATTCATTAGGACCTCTTGATGAGGTCCTAATGATGAGAGGACTCTCTTGATGAGAGTCATCAATACTTGATGATGGGGCAGAAACTGTATATAGGGGTGCTTTTTTCTATTTGAATAGAAGCACATGTCTACTTCTGCTCCAATCAGAAATTTCCTATCACACACACCAATATTCATGCTGATATTAGGATATTAGGTGATACAATGGGTAGAGTGGCAACCCTAGAGTCAGGAAGACCAAAATTCAAATCTGGTCTCAGATACTCAAAAAGCTCAAATTGGGGGTCACGAAGAATCAGACATAACTGAGCAACAAAAGCAAGAATAAAGGCATAAGGATAGTTCAGAAGAGTGAGAGAGCTAAAAAAAAGACTGGTATATTATTGACCCCAAGGATGTTGACTGTTTCTCAGTCAGCCAATCAATAGCAGGTAACCCCTATTCCAATTAATCCAGGGACAATAGACATGCTCATATTCTATGAGGAGGTAATCACTCAGATGCCTCAAAACAAAGATCATATTATGGGATCTGCTCAAATTAATGAGAAGTATCAAATTGATCACAGATTTTTCTAATTGGCAAGGGAGGGCAATTATAAAATAATTCAAAAGTTCTGGGTAGTTAAGGAGACATTTCAACCTACAAATAAGGATTGTATGCATCAATGTAACAAAATGGCACCTGATATCTGCAACTCATTCTGAACTATCTTCTTTTAGCTTCTATGTATTTTTGAATGTTTCCTTAATGATTTTTATTTTCATTTTTCTTTAACTTGCATTCTCTTTGCAATTCCTATCTTTTTACACTTATGTCCTTCCCAAACTCCCCACAAACCATGTATTCTTTGATTTGATGACATTGGCCTCCTTGCTGTTACTTGCACAAGACACTCCCTCTTTCCACTCTCAGGCATTTTCTCTGGCTGTCTCCATGCCTGAATTTCCCCCTCATCTCCTCCTTCTGGATCCCTTGCTTTCCTTCTCCCCACTAAAATCTACTTTCTCTACAAGAAGCCTTTTCTGGTCCTGTTTAATGGTTATCATCCTTCCCTTTGCTGATTATCTCTTATTTATCTTGTATATATCTTATTGCTACATAATTAATTGCATATTTCCCCGTTTTTCAATTGTTACTCTTTATCATCATCATCATCATCATCATCATCATCATCATCATCACCTTCTTCTTTCTCCTCCTCCTCTTCCTCCTTCTTTCCCCCTTCTCTTTCTCTTCCTCTTCCTTTTCCTATTCCTTTTTCTCCTCCTCCTCCCCTTTTCTCTTTCTGAATGTCTGTCTCTTGATTTCTTATTCTGCCATTACTGTATCCTTTCTAACAACATCCTGCCCTCCAGTAGAAGCCCTCTTTTAATTATGTGTTTCTCTTTATTAATCTTCCCCCACTACAAGTTTTTACTTATGAAGAAAGATCCCTAACAATTATGAATATCCCAGATGGTTATGGAATCCCTGCCCTCAACACAAACCTTTAATAGCAGGCTGGATGAGCACCCAGGGCAACATCCCAGGCTATTTTAGAGAAGAATCTTGGTCGGGCACAACCACGTTAGATGAAACGGCCTCTGAGATCCCTTCCAACTGGGAAGTTCTGGAATTCTATTTCGGGTTCACACTTGATTTGATTCACCTAGAATAATAAAGATCAACTTAAAAAAAAAAATTTGCATTTCCAAAAGTAAACATGGTATTATACTTGTAGTTCTCCATTTTACCAGTAGGTTGCAGCAGAGTGCTAGCTTTCTCTTAAATCAGCCTGATAAAAGATTGGTTCTAAGAATTGTATTTTTTTCAGTGAATCCACTTGTGAAGCAAACATGATTCCTAGGTGTTGCTTGGTAGACAGATGAAGTGACTGAACTAGATTTGTACACCTATCAAGATTTGATGTCCCAAGTTGCCGACTTTCTCATTCTTTTGCCCAGTCAGAGTGTTTTGTTACTATAACATGAGAATAGAAATAGTAATATTTGTAGTTTTTCTTTGCTAGCAGAAGAAAAGAATTTAAGTGACAACATCTCATAAAGGGATTTTTCCGCTACTGCATTTTACATGAAGGAAGCATGCTATGTCATAAAATTATTCGACATTAATTTAAGTTATTATGTAACAAATTCATATTTATGTATTATACATATTTACATATCTTATCCCAGGCAATGTCTTGGGGTTTCAAAATAAAAATCAAAACAGTATTTACCTTTAAAAAGCTTATGTTCTAATATGGGATACAATTTGTACTCATACTAGGTAACTTTGGGAGGAGAGGAGGGAAGGACTTGGAAAAATGTAACATTTGAGGTTAATGTTGAAACAAATGGTTACATCTTGCACAGAAATAGGAAATTCAGAAGATGTATGGTTTTGGAAGAATTCTGTTTTGATGTGTTGAATCTGACATATTCCTAGAATCCAATTTGAAAAGTCAAATAGGCACTAGAGCTAAGGGGAGAGACTACCACTATGTGTATAAATATGGAATTCATATGCATAGAGACAGTCATTAAGAGCTGATGAGATCACTAAGTGAGAGACTCTAGAGAGAAAAGATGAAAGGATCCAAGAAAGAGCCTTTGGTGATTTAAAAGGCTTGACTGGAGTCCTGAAGGTTTGTCTATATACGGGTTATGTGACCTGAGGCAATTTTCAAATTGTAGAAATTATAGATGAGTTTCTGTTTTTCACAAGTGGAGGGAGTTTCCACACTGGGAAGATGAAATTGCAATTGCACTTTGATGAAATTGCAAAATGTACAATTTTTGTTAAGTTGCTAACAGTAAAAATCTCTGATTTCATTATTAACAAAATTCTCCATAATCAAACTCTACCAATGCTTATTAGCAACATCTATGCAAAGTTAGGTTTTAGAGCATTTTCTGGGCACACTGAGAAGGTGATAGACTTGCCCAGCATCACACGGCCAGTAGATGCTGGAGAAGGGATGTGAATCCCAGTCACTGACCCTATTCTTCATACCCTGATACCTCTACAAGATTAATAATAGAAAGGGAGGAAAAATCATTCAATATCCATTGTAATTAATAAAGAGAGTGCAGAAGACAAATCTGATTGAAAATGTATTAGCAGATCTAATTATTAGCAGAACTAATTCAATTCCTCTAGTGCTGTCCAATGACCTCCTTTTTTGGAGTTGTGTTTGGAACTGTGAAGGGGAAAAGACATCTCAATCAGCTTCCATCAGTTATTATTGGTATCCAGGCTGCTGCATTGTGCTTTATTCTTTACTATAATTGTAAACAATAATCTTACAGCTGTGTTTTGTATAATGAACTATATATGCGCCTATATTAAGCTTGCATACACACATGGTATAGAGGCAAGTCAAAAGCATTCAGAATAGTGATTAGCCTTTTGCAAAACCATACAAAAGAGCTAATGAAGCCTTCTCCAAATCTCTTTGTGGAGTGACCAGCTGGAACCTTTGATTGATATTCCATAACGGAGTCACTCTAGGAAATGTTTATTTTCAGGTATAATGTTGTTCATCTTTTGTAGTAATAACTTTCAATGCAAGAGATTCCTGCAGGACAGGACAGTGATTTATCATTGTGAAGAAATAAAATAGATCACAGTGCAAATCTTACTCTTCCAACTTTTCATATTCTTAAAAGGAACTACTAATAACTAATAGAACAACGAAGAGAGGGCTGTCTTCAGCAGGAAACTGGGTTCAAATTCTGTCTATGATACATACTAATCAGGGGGCTTAACTTCTTAACACTAAGAAATTCTTTGAGAATTTAAGTTGCAAGGCAGGAGCTGACTGCTTGGTAGATGTGGTTTCCAATACCAACAAAACACATTTCAAGTTAACATTTATCTATCTATCTATCTATCTATCTATCTATCTATCTATCTATCTATCTATCTGTCTGTCTCTTGCTCCCTCTTGCTCAGTCTCACTCTCTTGTTCTCTTTTTTTCTCTCTCTCTCTCGCTCTCTTTCTGTCTCTCTCTCTCTCTCTCACTCTCACATTCTCTTGCTCTCTCTCGCTCACTCTGTCATTCGCTCTTGCTCTGTCTCTCTCACTCTCTCGTTTTTTCTCTCTCTCTCTAGCTCTCTTTCTCTCTGTTTCTTGCTCGCTCTTGCTCTCTCTCTCACTCTCTTGCTCTCTCTCTATCTCTCTTACTTTCTCTCTCTCTCTCTCACTTTCTCTCTCTTTCTCTCTAGCTCCCTTGCTCACTCTCATGTGCTCCCTTGCTGGCTCTCTCTCACTATCTCTTGCTCTCTCTTGCTCTCTAGTTTTCTCTCTCTCTCTCTTGCTCGCTCTTGCTCTGTCTCTCTCACTCTCTTGCTTTCTCTCTCTCTCTTTCTCTTTAACTCTCTCACTATCTCTTGCTCTCTCTTGCTCTCTCGTTCTCACGTGCTCCCTTGCTCACTCTCACATGCTCTCTTGCTCTCTCTCACAAGCTCCCTCACTCACTCTGGCACACTCCCCCCCCTCGCTCCCTCATTTGCTTTCTCTCTTTCTTGCTCTCTAGCTCTCTTTCTCTCTCTCGCTAGCTCTTGCTCTGTCTCTCTCACTTTCTTGATCTCTCTCTTGCTTTCTCTCTCTCACTTTCTCTCTCTTTCTCTCTAGCTCTCACTCACTCTCTTATGCTCCCTCGCTCGCTTTTCTCTGCCTCTAGCTCTCTCTCACTCGTTCTCTCTCTCTCGCTTGCTCTTGCTTTGTCTCTCTCACTCTCTTGCTCTCTTTCTCTCACTTTCTCTCTCCCACTTCACTTTTTCTCTCTAGCCCTCTCACTCACTCTCTCTTGCTCTCTCTGTCACTTTCTCTCTCTCTCTCTCTCTCTCTCTCTCTCTCTCTCTCTCTCTCTCTCTCTCTCTCTCCTCACTCGCTTTCTCTCTCTTTCTAGCTCTCTCTCTGTGTCTCTCTTGATTGCTCTTGCTCTGTCTCTCTTTCTCTCTCTCTCTCTCTCTCTCTCTCTCTCTCTCTCTCTCTCTCTCTCTCTCTCTCTCTTCTCTCCTCACTTTCTCTCTAGCTCCCTCACTTGCTCTTGCATGCTCCCTTGCTCACTCTTGTGCACTCCCTTGCTCGCTTTCTCATTCACTTTCTCTCTCTCTTCTCTCTAGCTTTCTCTCTTGCTCGCTCTCTCTCACTCTCTTCACTTTCTCTGTCTCTCTCTAGTTCTCTCTCTTACTCGCTCTCTCTCATGATCTTTCTCTCTCTCACTCTCTCACTCGCTCTTGCTCTGTCTATCATCTATCATTTATTACTCTGTCTTATGTATCTAATATGCCAGTTTTTAAATTTCATTATATGTGTACATATCTAATTTGCCAAGTATTATACAGATATTATACATTTGAGTTTTATAAGAATCCTGTGATACAGTTACCATGGATAGTACTACTCCCATTTTACAGATAAGGGAACTGAGGTCAAGTTATAAATGATTTGTCCATAGGCACATGTGAGAGGTAGTATGTGAATACAAAACTACCTTAGGCCATATCTACCCTACAACCTCTACTTCTGCTAAGTCTCAAGGTATATCAACAGCTTCTCTGGTATATCTAAGATTAAGTGACAGCTATCAATTTTCTGCTCTTAAATCTGAACCAGAAACTAAAGTTTGGTGACAGATTGTGTGGTCCAGAGGAAGAAGCATGACCTTAGAGCCAGAAATCTTGGATTCAAATCTTATCTCTATCAGTTATGTGAAGTTGGGTAAATCACTAAACTACCTTGACCTTAGTTTCCTCTTCTGCAAAATAAGGCTTTGGACTAGACAGTGGATCCCCTTTATGAGTCCATGATCCTTGAAATCTTTAATGATTAACAGTTTATTCAAAAAAATGTGGTTGGCCACTGAAAAGTGTCTATGGTGTTGCTTTTTTGTAGCAGTATTTTGTTTGTACAGAGGATTTAAAAACTTTTAATTAAGAGGAAGGGGAAAATTGCTGAGCCCTAGACTGTGTGTTATGATCAGAAATGTGGTTATTTTCTTTCTAAAGAAACCTAAATTTACAAGATTACAAGATTGATTTGATGTTGTTTAACTCAGCTTCAAAATAAGCTAGCATCATGGGAAGAATTGAAACTAGAGGGAATATAGGTAAAGAAAGAAAAGATCAGAAACATATTATCTGGAAAAACCTAAAACAATGTGACATATCTGTTCATAATTGGAAATGAATGTGGACAGACTATTGTGGGGGGCATCCAACCAAAATCCATCACATAAGATATACAGCATGCTGCACTGATAGGGCATTGGCTCCAGAGTCATAAAACAGATTCAAAACCTACCTTTTTTATATCCTCTGTGATCTCAGGCAAATCACTTAATGATGATCCTAGTTCCTTACTTGTAAAATTTAGTGGATAAATTAGATAGCCTCTGGGGACCCTTCTAACTTTAGCTCTAAGATTTTATGTTAAAAAAATTAAATCAAACAATTGTTTTGTGATATACAAGTTGATCAGTCAATAAGTATTTGTTAAACAATTGCTTTGTGCAAGGGAATGTGGAAAACACTGGGGATACAAAGAAAGCACTGTCCGTGCCCTCTAGGAACTCACATTCTAAGGGAGGCAGTGGTGGGGAGTGGACTAGACAACATATGAATAACATACATAGATAATATATTTGTATTGCATATATGTGTATACATATACATATAACATATGCAAGATATATACAGGGAAGATGGAAGGTGATCTCAGAGAGAAGGCACTGAGTGGGTAGAGGAAAGAAAGATCTTGTGCAGAAGGTGCAATTGTATCTGAGACTCAAAAGAGACAGAAGTGAGGGGGGAGATTATTCTTAGCCCATGGGACAATCATAAAAAGTCATGGAATAGGGTGATAGAAGTCACATATAATCTAAACATGGAAACAATTATAAGATAATAAATTATAAATCAGGAATCTACCTTCCCAGGCATATTGTTATATTCCTCAATTCTTTCCCTATTGCCCTAACAGACAAACACACAGAATCAATCACCCTTAGTATGGATTTATGTTTTTATTGGTAGGTTGATGTAGGAGAATATTTGGTGTAGAACTTCTTTTCACTGAGATAGCTCTTTAGTAATGTATAATCTTAGAAAGCTTCCTGGGGTTTTGAGAAATCCAATGAGTGTCCCATGATATGAATCAACCCTCCACTTATTAGGACATACTGCCTCTACTGGCTCTATGTAAAGATAGCAAAGGCAACTGAGAGGTCACTGTGTACTTAAAAGAGTGACAATAGCATGGAGCATGGAGCAATCTTTTTTATTTACTTGATCCAGTTATTATTCTGATCCTTCATCAAGAGATGAATGAAACATTAGATTCTAAAAGAATAACCCAGAAGAATAAAAGCACTGGCAGATCATATTAGGCTGAAAGTGGACTGTGCTAAATCTGTTGTTTAGGATCAATCTAAGTTGGTTTGTGTCTAATGGTAGCCATATTTAGGATTAGGCAGGGTGGGAGGGAGATGAGAAACAAAGGGAAAAGAAGAAATTTATAGGATAACTTTATTATATTTATTAAATATATAAACATATTTATTATATATTTAAAAAGAATAGCAAGTTGTACATTAAAAGTTCAGTATCATGTGCAATCATACTTTTAAAATACATATATCTTATAGAAATGTTTGTTTTATTCTATAAATTAAAAACAAGATAGATAAAAATTAAAAAAAGAGAAAACCTCATTTCAAGGCCAACCACAGGATTATGAGTTTTTTGTTCAAAGAAATTCATAAATAAAGCCCACTAAGGCATGGAAAGGAAGTGCTGTGATATGTTTCAGAAGAAGATTAAACTAGTGAAGTCACAAATCCTTAAACAACCCTTTACTTCTTTCTTCTTTTTCTCTTGGATTACTTTCAAATGTCTTATTAAGATCCTCAAGTCATGTCATTCCCCACCCTCCCCTTTGCTGTATCAAGCTATTGAATTCCAATGATGGGGCCATGGTATATTATATATGCCAAAAAAACCCATAAAATTGAATTGAATTCATTGGTTGGAATGTTCTATACTTATCATCTATCCATTCATTCATTTATTTACTAGAAAAAATGAATATATTAACCTGATTGAAAAAGGCTGATTAATGATGAAGACAAGATAATTAAGAGAAGGTTGAAGAGCAAGAGCTAGTTTTGATATCTTTGTAAAACAAGTAAAAGAGAAATGGAATGAATAGGTATCATTAGCAGATGATGTTAGATTGAAGTGTTAAAAAATGAATATGAAAATAACTGAGAAGCCTTCAACAAGCTAAGAAATATGGATATTTAGGCCTGATATTTAGCTGTAAAATATATCAGTGATTCAACTTGAAAATAACCCAAACAGAATCAGAAAAAAAGATCAAAGTAAAGAAAGTACTGTAATAGAAAAACAACGATAGGAAATTAGGTAGGAAATTATAGTGCTATGGAACATCAAAAGAGACTTCAATTGTTTTTGGCTGCCTTTAGAAAAAGTATGTTTGCAAGAGTAGGGGAATAAAAACATAAGAACATCTGGAGAATTTAGGAAAGAGCAATAGAAATGACACTGGGTCTGTGTGAATTTAGTGTCTATAGAAACAAGATGACTATATATATAATTTGAATTAATGAAACCCTTGGGGTATAAATTGAGAGAAGCATATAACATTCTTAAGTACTGAG
The DNA here is from genome assembly GCF_048593235.1 of Sminthopsis crassicaudata. NCBI lineage: Eukaryota > Metazoa > Chordata > Mammalia > Dasyuromorphia > Dasyuridae > Sminthopsis > Sminthopsis crassicaudata. The sequence goes on along the minus strand of NC_133619.1, from coordinate 56,602,901 downwards.
GGGGGGATGCATTTAGCTTGTTAAAAGTACCATCTTCCATATCCCTTGCTGTTCTCTCTTCTGGAGTACTTTATTTTCCTCACTTCTCTAATCTGAAGGCCCGGGATAGGGAAAAAATACTGTCCCCAAAGAGAAAATTGAGTTTGACCTTTAACACTTTCTTAATTGGTGGCTGCTTTTAGGCCTACAATGTTTTTGTGTGTTTTTTCATTATCCTCTAAGGAAGTTTGTTTATGTGTCAAAAGAGTTGTCCCTCTTTAATTTAAATTTAAATTGCATTTACTTAGTACTGTACCTGTTGCTTATCACCCATGTGATTGTGGACAATTCACTGCCTCTATATTGATGATACCCAAGACTATATCTTGACATCATTAATGTGTGCTAAAATTGTGAACTTGTTTATTATGGTGTAATATTTTAGAAATATGTGTGCATTAATATTGAATTATTGCTTCTAGAAGTTTCAATCTGTATTTAATTTGAAGTTAAAAAAAATTGTATGAGATGTGCTTTAACATTTTTTCAGCCCTGTTTGATATGTGATATAAATTTTGTGAAATATGGTCTAAAGTTATTTAGATATTACCTATATTTTGAATATTAAGGTTTGTCTTGCTTTTTATCCTTTAATAAAGAAGTAAAAGTAAGAAAAATTGCCACATAGGGACATATAAACAAATTGTATCTAAAATGTGTGTGTAATGTCTAAAGATAAATAAGAAGATATTGAGGAAGTGTCTTTCCAGAGGGAAGGATCTTGGCTTCAAAATATTCACATTAGGTTTTAGTGAAATGACATCAGTGGGGAAGAGATATGGTGGCCCATTTGATAGGAAGGGTGGAAGCTTTGCCCTGAGCTCTGCTGCTTTAAGAGGGGTAAGTGGAACCTTTGATTAATGAGACTATTTGAGATAAAATCTCTTGGGACTCTAGCTGATTTTATTTGGAGTTTTGAATTCAGATATGACTGTCTGATGGATTATCAAGCCAGTAATCCACCATCTGAAAGTAACATACCACAAGTTACTCAGAGGAATGTAATCCTGAATTGTTACAGGTAAACATTAGTATGTGGGCACGAATTGGGAGGACAGCCTTGGTCTCCATTTAAGGTGACATCCTTCTGACTCAGTTTCCCAGCGGTATTCCTTTGAACTAAAAACCCACTTGATTATTCCTGAGTCTGGCTATAAAGTGGAATTATTATACATACAATTAGCTAATGATGCTTTATTCTGTCATGTATGTGCTCACAGGCTGAGGCCTGAAGGACAGGTTTTAATGCTATCATAATCATGTCCCAGCTTTTTCCTTTTAAAACAAATTTCTATAATCAGTGTAAGTGTTCAGTAGAAGCTATGAGAAACAGTTCAAATATGTAAGATGTTGTAGTTTCCTATCTGAAAATATGAAGTCATTATATTCTAAATAAGTAGGTGAGTATTTGGCTTGGTCATCTATCTATTGCTAGATGCACATGCCTGTCTCTTTCTTTCAACATTTTCTGCTGTTGCTGACCTTCCTGATAAGAAAATTTTTCTTGGTGAAGAATTATCAACTCTAATTATTAGGGATACAAATGGCTGGGATGATATATGGGATGTGGGAGTACAGAACCCTAATATGTATGCTGAATAGGTTCAGTAGACTCCAGCCTCTGTGGTCAAAGTAATTAATTACAAACCAGATGAGAAAAGTACTGGATTTGATAGCAGATCAGGACACTTAGATTAGAAAGGAGTACTCTAGAAGATTACTATTGGACTATTTGTTGGCTGAAGAAGGGAGAGTTTGTGGGAAATTAAATTTTTGCTGTGTGAAGGAAATTGCCAAAGACATCAGAAAATTGACCCATGTCTTATTCTAGACCTGGTTCTCACATTTGTGATCTTTGGTATGGGATCTGTCACCAAATAATGGCAGGTATCAAAAGCTTGGATTTAGTCATGTGAATAATTCATAATGGCCATTCTCTTTGGCACAAGGGTAGATTTATTTGGGGGAATAGGTTACAGATAAAATGAAGGGATATAATATTCACCAGGAATGGTAAAAATGAAATAGTTGGGGGAGCATATGAAAGTTCCTCAAGGGAACTTATTTCCCAGTAGATAGGGAGTACCCCTATGAGGTAGGGGCATGCCTTTAGCAGGCTGGTTAAATCCTGAAAAGGACTTAGCACCCTAAAAGAGTTAGTTAGCTATAAGGAGAAGTGGGTCGATGAGTTGACCCAAAGGAAGTTAGCAGCTATGGGGTGGCCCATAAGTCGATTTTATAGGGCAAATTTAACCTCAGGGACATGACTAGAATTTCCATAGTGGATGGTCTCAGGAGCTTTCTTAACTTGGATTTCTGACTAGATTATCTTTAACCAGTGGGACCAAAGAGACTAAAATGCATGCTGCTTTGAATCCCATGGAATGACTGATAAATACTTTTTCCTTTTCTATCTTGAGAGTCTCTGATTTTGTCCCATACAATATCAACCCATGTATAGGTAAGACTGAGAAGGCAGCAAATAGGTACAAAATGGAATATATTTGGTAATGTTGCTGTAGCAATAATTATCATTGAAAACAAACACATTTGGTCTCTAACCAGGAGTATATAAAAGCTAGTTCAAACTGGCTTACAAAAATCAATTCTTAAATTTTATGCTTGAGCATTTATACCACAGAAATTGCCACATTGGACAAATCAGAGCTTGAATTTATTGTTTCGTGGATTGTGTAAACTTTCAAAAGTGTTAAAAATACAAGTTAAATATAAAAGTGTGTTGTGAATACATTAAAATTGTGTGTACATTTTTAGAAGGCTGTTAAACATTTATCAGCATGACCCCAACTCTAACATTCTATATTGCTCATACAGGAAAAAGTACATATGGAATGGGAGGAGGATGTCCTGTTCAGAATTCAGAGAGAAGAGAAATTGCCTGTACATAATATGCTATTTACAGATTATATTTTGTTTATTGCATATTCCTCTAAAATAATACAGGGCTTACTGAATAGTAAGAACATTTATTCATCCTTATAACAATCCACACAAGGAAAAAAAAAACTCCATAAGATTAAATGGATAAAGAATGCTTATTTACCAGATTATGAGAGGTAATATAAACAGTTTGTTGAGTAAGTCCATCAATACATTTTATACCTTGCTTAGCTACTACAGTTGACAATTAGTTCGAATCACAGCTCAACAGAAAAATAATGATTTGGATTGAATTTAGAAACTTTTTATGCTTTCATTAAGATAACTCAATGATATTAATTAGTGCTGTGGATAGAGCATTTTACCAGAGTCAGCAAGGTCCAAGTCGAAATCTGACTTTAAGCACTCACTAGTTTTGCAACATGATCAAGTCATTAATTTTTGTCTACCTCAGTTTCCATATCTATAAAATGAGGATAGCAATAACATCTACCTTGAAAGATTTTATGAGGAAAAAGTGCAAAATTATTTGTAAAGTACCACCACCACTACCATCACCACTATCATCATCATAATTAGCAAGCCCAACTTTTTCCCCTTGGAAAAATCAACATCTTAGAAATAAATATATTTTTTCAGGAATGCTAAATCATGAGGCATATAAGACAAATACCACCACAATCTTCAGTGAATCAATTGTGTACAATCAACTTAAAGATATATTAGTAACAATGAACTTTAGTCCAAGAAGTGGCATAAAAATAACATTTAGGAGATGAATGATCAAGTGAACCGGTCACTGCTTTGGATAAAAGACCAAAAGGAAAGTCTACCATGTTTTTGTTACATTTTCAATGGAGAATAATAGTTGGAAGGACATGAGAAAAATACAAAGTAAGAGAACATGTGATCTCTACCATTACAGATAACCAGAATAGTGATTAGAAAATTTGATACTTAAAGCAATTAAATTGGGCTGGAGATAAAAACCCTAAGATACTTCAAGTCTTTGGTTGAGGAGGCCATTGGATGAGTGGGTAGTTGGTGTTAATTGCATGAAAGAAATCACAATGAATGTGCCCACACCAAAAAGACAGTTGTAGCACTTGATATTAATCAAATTATTCCTGTCATCTTAGTGCTAAGTTCAGTTGCTTCTTTGCCATAAAAAGAGGAATACTGTTGTTTAGCCATTTTCAGTTGTGTTCAATTCTTTTTAACTCCATTTTGATACTGAAGTGGTTTGCCATTTCATTCTCCAGCTCAGTTTATAGATCAGGAAAGTGAAGCAATCAGAGTTAAATTACTTGCCAGGATCATATAGATAGTAAGTGTCAAAGACTGGATTTGAACTAAGGTCTTCCTGACTCTATGTCTACTACCTAATATCCCTAGATGTAAAAATTCAGCTTCCTGGGACAAAATTTTGGTTACTTTGCCTTAGTGATGGCTTTAAAGGGAGTACCTACATTGAAAATATCAGATAGATCAAATTATAATATCCCTTTTCCCAAATAAATACATATAAATATGTATTTGCATACTAACAAATATGTGCAATATTTGTACATATATACAAATAAAGCCAGGAATAGTCCTCAAACCTCTTAATCTCTCTCTCTCTTTTTTTTAATCTAGTGAATAAGTTTTACCAATGACTTCTGCATAACAATAGCAGGATAGGATATATTTTTCTATGTTTCTACTATAGGAAAACTGTGAATACTCATGAAATACTTCCTGAGTTTAAAATGCTGCCTTGATATTAGATGATTCAGTGCCCAATTACAAGATGGGTAAAATCAGAGAAATATCTTTATTGGCTTTTAGTCTATAGTTTTGGCTCAAGCATGGAAGAAGAAGGAGAAAGAAGAGTAGGAGGAAGAAAACAAGGAGGAGGAGGAGGAGGGCAAGGAGGAGGAGGAGAATAGCAAGAACAATGAGGAAAAAGAAGCCAGAACAAATGATTTTCTTCTACTGTGATTATTTTCATTATCAGTAGGGTTGTATTCAGTTTTGGCTTGTGAATTTCCATATATTCAAGGCAAAATCAAACTAGTTTATTTTGGGTCAGTTAGGAAATAGCTCAGTAAGTGCAGCTGAAGTTTCCTGTAGATTTTTTTTAGATGTGAACAGTGAGTCAATATGTGTTTTAGGGAGGATTCTTGGAAGATGGTGGAGTATGTTGGTAAATTTCAAGCTCTCCATCCAGATTTCCCCCACAAACGGAACAAATTTGTACCTCTGGGTGAACATAGACCTGTGAAAAACAAAAACGACTTGGGTTTCTGCCCAGAGGGTCCTCCTGGCACAAATGGGAAAAAAGACCCAAAGAAAGATCCCAAACAGTGATTAATCAATGTGAAGTGCAAATGCATCCAGGCTAGCTCCACAAAAACAGCAAGCAATGAAGCCTAGGCCTAATTGGGTTTGGAGGAAGCCCCATCTTGAACCACAAGAACATTCACTTCCCAGACTTTGTGAGAAGTCAGGGGTTTGAGTCTGGGCAAACAGAGGGAACTTCTGCTGATTAGGAATGCCAGGCTCAGTTGTGTGGCAGAGATTGTGGGGAGAAAATAAGAGATATATTCAAACACTACAACAAGGATCAGGAGTAATGTTTATTAGGAAAAAAAGGCTAGTTATTATTGACTTTGACAAAGTCAATAATCAAGAGAGATTTATTTTGTATGTTAGCCAAATTAATATAATTTTAGATGAATTTTTACATATGGGTAAATATGTATATATGTGTTAGTATATGCATGTATGTGAACATAGCATGTACTGATTTACATTCAATCTCCATAGTTCTTTTTCTGGATGCAGAAGACATTTTCTATCTAAAGTCTAGATTTAAAGTCAGATTACTGAGCTACTGAGGAGAATCAAGTCTTTTATAGTTGATCATTGGGCTTTCTTGCTATTATTGTATACAATGTATTCCCAGTTCTGCTTGTTTCACTCAACATCACATAATATAAATCTTTCCAGTCTTTTAGAAAATAATCTTGTTCATCATTTTTATATAACAATAATATTCCATTACCTTTATATTCTATGACTTATTTACCCATTCCCCAATTGATGGACATCTACTCCTTTTCCATTTCTTTGCTACCACACACACACACACACAAAGTTGCTACAAACATTTTTGCACACGTGCATCCTTTTCCCTCCTTTATGATTTCCTTGGACTACAGACCTAGTAGTACCATTGCTGGGTCAATGGGAATGAACATTTTATAGCCTTTGGGCATAGTTCCAAATTGTTCTACAGAATGGTTGGATAATTACACAATTCCACCAACAATGTATGTGTCCCAATTTTCCCACATCCCCTCCAACATTTATCATTATCTTTTCCTGTCATCTTATCTGGTTTGAGAAGTGTGAGGTGGTACCTCAGAGATATTTTAATTTGCATTTCTCTAATCAATAGTGATTTAGAATTTTTTTTATATGACACAGGGGTTCTCAAACTACAGCCTGTGGGTCAGATGCAGCCCACTGGGTTATGGCAAATGGGCTGAGGGATGGAGACAGAATGTGAGTTTTTGTTTTTACTATAGTCTGGCCCTCCCACAATCTGAGGGACAGTGAACTGGCCCCCTTTTTTAAAAAGTTTGAGGACCATTGCTATAGAATATGGCTTTAATTTCATCATTTGAAAATTGTCTGTTAAAAAATTTGATCATTTGTCAAGTGGGGAATGAGTTGTGTTCTTATAAATTTGACACAGTTCCTTTATATATTTTAGAAATGAAACCATTATCACAAGCACTGGCTATACAAATATTTTCTCACCTTTGTACTTTTTAATCTTGTTTCTGTTGGTCCTGTTTATACAAAAACTTTAATTTAATGTAATCAAAGTTGTCCATTTTGCCTTTTATAATGTTCTCTAGCTCTTCTTTGGTTATAAATTCCTCCCTTCTCCAAAGATCTAATAGATAAATTATCCCTTGCTCTCCTAATTTGCTTCCTGGTTTAGGTATCAGTACCATATTTGTGTCTTAGAAGGAATTTGGCAGGACTCCTTCTTTATCTATTTTTCCAAATAGTTTACATAGTATAGAATTAATTGTTCTTTAAATCTTTGGTAGCATTCACTTTATATGCATAATGGCATATCATCCTTTATGTCCAAATTATGTACCCATTTTGATTTTATTTTGGTATGTAAGATGTAAGATGTAAGTCTATGCCAAGTTTCTGACATTATTTTCTTGTTCTCCCAGCAAGTCTTGTGATAATGAGTTCTTATCCTAGAAACTAGAGTTTGGAGGTTTATCAAATACTAGGCTACTATAGGCCTTGATTATTGTGTGGTGTGTATCCAATCTATTTCACTCATCCATCATTCTATTTCTTAGTGAGTACCAAATGGTTTTGATGACTGTGATTTATAATACTGTTTTAGGTCTGGTATTGCTAAGCCAACATTCTTTGTATTTTTAAAATTAATTTCCTTGATATTCCTGACCTTTTGTTATTCCAGATGAATTTTGTAATTACTTTAATAGTTCTATAAAATAATGTTTTGTCAGTCTGATTGGTATGACATTGAACAAGTAAGCCAATTTAGGTAGAATTGTCATTTTTATTATAATAGCTTGGTCTAGCCATGAACAATCGATATATTTTCAATTGTTTAGATCTGACTTAATCTGTGTGAGAAATGTTTTGTAATTATGTTTATGTATTTCTTGAGTTTGTCTGGGAAGGTATACCCCCAAGTATTTTATTTTGCCTACAGTAATTTTAAATGAAATTTCTCTTCTGTCTTGATGATGGACTTTGTCAGTAATATATAGAAAAACTGATTTGTGTGGGTTTATTTTATATTCTGCAACTTTACTAAAGCTGTTAATTATTTGCAGTAGGTTTTTAAATTATTTTCTAAGTATAACATCATATCATCTGCAGAGTGACAGTTATTTCCTCGTTGCCTATTCTAATTCCTTTAATTTCTTTTTCTTTTCTTATTTTAAGCCAAAATTTCTATACATTGTTTAATAATAGTTCCTTCAGTTTCTCTCCATTACAAATAAAGTTTTAGATAGATACAACTTATTATTTTAAGGAAATCTCCCTTTATCCCTCTGCTCTCTAGTGTTTTTAACAGGAATAGGTGCTATATTTTGTCAAAAGCTTTTTCTGTGTTTATTGAAATTTTCATAGGATTTCTATTGGTTTTCTTGTTGGTATGTTCAATTATGGTAATAGTTTTCCTAATTTTGAGCCAGCTCTGCATTCTTGGTATAAATTCCACTTGGTCATAATATATTAACCTGTTGGTAAATTGCTAGAATCTCTTTGCTAATATTTTATTTAAAATTTTTACATCAATGCTCTTTAGGAAGATTAGTCTGTAATTTTCTTTCTCTGCTTTGGCTCTTCCTGGTTTAGGTATCAGTACCATATTTGTGTCTTAGAAGGAATTTGGCAGGACTCCTTCTTTATTTTTCCAAATAGTTGTGTATAGAATTAATTGTTCTTTAAATCTTTGGTAGCATTCACTTGTATATCCATTTGTTCCTGGAGATTTGTCCTTAGGAAGTTCATTAATGTCTTGATCAATTTCTTTTTCTAAAATGATACTATTGAAGTAATTTATTTCCTCTTCTGTTAATCTGGGCAATTTATATTTTTCTAAGCATTCTTCCATTTTGGCTAGATTGTCTAATTTGCTGCCATACAGTTGGGCAAAATTGCTCATAATTATTGCTTTAATTTCTTTTTCATCTGTGGTAAGTTCATTCTTTTCATTTTTGATGCTGTTGATTTGCTTTTTTCCCTTCCTTTTTCTAATCAAATTAATCAAAAGTTTATATATGTTGTTTTTTCCCCATAAAATCAACTCTTAGTTTAATTAATTTGTTCAATAGTTTTCTTAGTTTCAATTTTATTATTCTCTCCTTTGGGTTTCAGAATGTCTACTTTGGTATTTAGTTGAGGGGCTTAAATTTGTTTTTTTGTTTCTGGCTTTTTTAGTTGCATGCCTAATTTGTTGATCTCCTTTCTCTATTTTATTTATATAGCTATTTAGTGATATAATATTTCCTCTAAGCAATTCTTTGGCTGTGTCCCATAGGTTTTGATATGTTTTTTTATTATTGTCATCTCTTGTATGAAATTATTGATCATTTCTGTGATTTGTTTTACCTACTCATTTTTTAGGATTAGATTACTTAATTTCCAATTGGTTTTTACTCTCTCTTTCCTTGATCCTTCATTGTATATAATTTTTATTGAATTATGTACTGAAAAGGAAGCATTTACTATTTCTATCTTTTTGCATTTGATTGTGAGGGGTTTTATTCCCTAATACAGTCAATTTTTGTGTAGGTGCTTTGTGTACTGCCAAGAAAATGGTGTATTCCTTTCTGTCTCTGTTCAATTTTCTCCAGAGGTCTACCATATCTAGGTTTTCTAGATCCTATTAACCTCCCTAAATTTTTCTCTTGTTTATTTTTTATTTAGGTTTATCTGATTCTGAGAGAAGTTTGAGGTCCTCCACTAATATAGTTTTACTATCTGTTTCTTTTTTAGAAATTTGCGTGCTCTGCCACTTGATAAATATACATTTACTATTATTGTTTACAATACCCTTTAACAAGATATACTTTCCTTCCTTATCTCTTTCAATGAGATCTCTTTTTATTTTTGCCTTATCTGAGATCAGAATTAATATCCCTGTTTCTTTTTATTTTAGCTGAAGTATAATAAATTTTATTCCAGCCTTTTACCTTTACTCTGTATTTTTCTCTCTGTGTTAAATATGTTTCTTGTAAACAAAATATTGTAGGATTTTGTATTTTAATTCACTCTGTTATTTTCTTCAATTTTATGGGAGAATTGGTCCCAATCACAAATTTTCCCTGTCACCCAAGTATCTTTCTATGGTCAAGATTCTTTTCAGTTTCTTGTTCATTTTCTTTTGATATTTCCTCTTTTGTGACTTTTATGGTTGAGCTCTGCTCTAAGGATAAAGGGGGGACTGTCCCAAGCTTTCTGTGCAGCTCTCAACCTCAACTTTGAGCACAGGGGTATCTTATGTTTTATAGGGTATAAATTTATCTGCTGTTTTCAGGGAATACTCTGGTTTCCTAGAATTTTTCTTCCAAGCTGAAATTGAAAGCTGCACCACTGGTCTGCTTCTCTACTGAGCCAGGACTTAGGGTTTTAGTTGCCTATTTTCTGTGATTAAGATCCCTTCACTGGCTTTCCCAGACTCCATTTGAGCTAGACTGAACACCGTTTTTGCCCCAGTGAGACTGAACTTTCTTTGAGGTTTTTCTAATCCATTTTGACTGGAGAATAGTTTCATTTTGTCAGATTGCTCAGAGGCTTGGTTAAATTGTTTTTGAGGGAAATTGGGAGAGCATGAGTAGCTTCCTGGCTTCACTCTGCCATCTTAGCTTCTGGAAATTTATTGTTATGTATTTTTAATTCTTTCTGATATTCTGTTGAGAATATGACATTTAAAAATTTTTCCTGTCTTTCTTTTTTTATAATTTTTTTTCTTATTTTGTATTCAATTTTTATAAAAATGCTTCACATTTGAAAAGGGAGACTAGATATTGTTTAAAATTGTTTTCAAAATCATCCATTAATGTAATGGCACATTGTGTAATGTATTAATGTAATGTAATATTATGATCATAATTTGTTGTTGCTACCTCTCATGAATAAAAGGAACATAGTATTTGAATACAAAGGACTGTATTCAAATCTAGGTTCTCCCAGTTAACATGTGACTATAGACAAGTCCTTTTACCTTTCTGGACCTATTTCCTAATTTCTAAAATAAGGAGATTGTATTGGACAGGGGTGTATGTATGTGTGATTCTAAAGTCTCTTTCAACTCAAAAACTCATTTTGGAATTTTGTAAAAGAAGTAGCAAGAATTCTTGAACCTGGAAGACTACTTGAATTTTCCTTTCAATGATTATTTTACATTGCCTTACAATACTGAAGTTGTTTTCCATTTCCTTGTTTATCTCCTTTTACAAATGAGGAAAGTGGGGCAAAAATGGTTAAATTACTAGGACAGGGTCACACAACTAGTATGTGTTTGAGGTCAGAACTGAACTCAAGTCTTCCTGACTCCAGATCTAGTGCTCTTTTCAGTGTGAACACCTCCATTATTACTACTGTCCTACTATTGCTGTTGTTGCTGCTATTTATATAGCACTTTAGTGTGAAGTATAGTATAAAGATTATGATTTTCTAACTGTAGGAAAATGTCTTTAGTGAATAGAACTTTCAGTGAGAAATATTCCTTCATCAAAGTAGATCTGCATCTATATCATAGAATTGCTAATGGTATTAATAGAGTGAATAATTTTCCCAAGGTCAGCCAATTAGTATGTAAGAGATGGAATCTGAAATGCCTGCTTCAGTGGAAAAAGCAGCTGTATTTGGGGTCAATGGACATTTACTAAGATTTGAATTCTACCACTCAATATCACTTTTATTGTTAAATGAAACAATACCCTCTCAGTAACCTCAACTAGATGTTATCTTCAACTCCTGACTTTTTCTTGCCCTTCCCTATGTTTAATAAATTGTTAAGTCCTGTCATTTCTACTTTAGCAACATCTCCCATTTATGCCCCTTTATCTTTTCTAACATTGCTATCAGTGGCACAGGCCTTCATCCTTTCATGCCTAGATGATTACAGTAGGTTTTTGATTTGTCTCCCTGACTCTAGGCTATTCTCATTCAAGGTCATCCTCCATTCATCCATTCACCTATTAAAGTGATTCTCCTAAAGTATAGATCTGACTCTTTACCCCCATTCAAGAGGGGGTCCTTCCTATCTCTAAGATCAACTATAAAATCATCTCCCTGGATTATTAAAAGCTTTTCCTAAACTGAGCTTATTTTCTAAAGCTTTTTATTTTCAAAACATATGCAAGGGTAATTTGACAACATTGACCCTTGCATAGCCTTGTTTCAGATTTTCTTCTTTTTTCCCCATCTTCTCTCCTAAAGGACAAGCAATTCAATATGTTAAATATGTTAAAATATATGTTAAATCTAATATGTATAAACATATTTATACAATTCTTTTGCTGCACAAGAGCAATGAGATAAAAAAAGAAAATAAATGAGGAAGAAAACAAATGCAAGTGAAAAATAACAAAAAGAGTGAGAATGTTATATTGTGATCCATATTCAGTTCCTCTCTCTGGGTATAAATGGTTTCTTCCTCAAAAGATCATTGGAAATGGCATCAATCATCTCGTTGTTGGAAAGAGTCATATTCATCAGAATTGATCATTGTATAATATTGATGTTATAGTGTACAATGATTTCCTGGTTCTTCTCATTTCACTTAGCATCAGTTCATGTAAGTCTCTCCAGAACTTTCTAAAATTATCTTTCTGATCATTTCTTATAAAACAATAACATTCCATAACATTCATATACCATAACTTATTCAGCCATTCTCCAACTGATGGGCATCCACTCAATTTCCAGTTTCTTGCCATTATGAAAAGGGCTGCCACAAACTTTTTTGTGCATGTGGGTTCCTTTCCTTCCTTTAAGATCTCTTTGGGATACAGGCCGAATAGAAACACTGCTGGGTCAAAGGGTATGCACAGTTTGAGAACTTTTTGAACATAGTTCTAAATTGCTCTCTAGAATGACTGGATCCATTCACAGTTCCACCAATAATATATTAGTGTCCCAGTTTTCCCACATCTCCTGCAGCATTCATCCTTGTCTTTTCCTATCATCTTAGACAATTTGAGAGGTGTGTAGTGGTATCTCAGAGTTGTCTTAATTTGTAGTTTTCTGATTAATAGCAATTTAGTACCTTCTCATATGATTAGAAATAGTTTTAATTTCTTCATCTGAAAATTGTCTGTTCATAGCTTTTGCCCATTTATCAATTGAAGAATGGCTTGGATTCTTATGAATTTGAGTCAATTCTCTATATATTTTGGAAATGAATCCTTTATCAGAACCCTTAAATGTAAAAATGATTTCCCAATTTATTGCTTCCCTTCTGATCTTGTCTGTATTAGTTTAGTTTGTACAGAAACCTTTTAATTTGATATAATCAAAATTACCTATCTAGTGTTCAATTATGGATTCAAGTTCTTTTTTGGACATAAATTCCTTCCTTCTCCACAGATATGAGAGGTAACTATCCTATGTTCCCCTAATTTGCTTATAATATCACTTTTTATGTCTAAATCATGAACCCATTTAGAGCTTATCTTGGTATGTGGTGTTAGGTGTAGGTCAAGCCTTAATTTCTTCTATACTAGTTTCCAATTTTCCCAGCAGTTTTTGTCAAATAGTGAGTTCTTATCCCAAAAGCTGTGATCTTTGGATTTGTCAAACACTAGATTTCAATAGTTATTGCCTATTTTATCCTGTGATCCTAACCTATTCCATTGATTGACTACTCTATTTCTTAGCCATTACCAAATGGTTTTGATGACTGTTGCTTTATAATATAGTTTTAAATCTGGCAGCTAGGCCACCTTCATTGTTCTTCAGATCAATTTGGCTGCTATTTTTTCTAGATCTGTAAAATAATTTCTTTGGAGTTTGATTGGTATGGCACTAAATAAGTAGATTAAATTAGGTAGTATTGCCATTTTTATTATATTTGCTCGCTACCCATGAGCACTTGATATATTTCCAATTGATTAGATTTTATTTGTGTGAAAATTGTTTTGTAGTTGTGTTTGTATAATTCTTGACTTTCTCTGGCAGATAGATTCCCAAATATTTTATGCTATTGACAGTTATTTTGAATGGAATTTCTTTTTGTATCATCTCTTGCTATTGGATTTTATTGGTAATATATAAAAATGCTAATAATTTATGTGGTTTTATTTTGTATCCTGCAATTTTGCTAAAGTTGTGAATTGTTTCTAGAAAAATTTTAGTTGATTCTCTAGGATTATCTAAGTATACCATCATATCATCTGCAAAGAGTGATAATTTGGTTTCTTCATGACCTACTCTAATTCCTTTAATCTCTTTTTTTCTTCTCTTAAGACCAAAGTAAACATTTTAATACAATATTGAATAGTAATGGCGATGGTGGGCAGCCTTACTGATCTTATTGGCAATGGTTCTAGTGTGTCTCTGTTACATATGATGCTTTCTGATGATTTTAAAAAGATGCTGCTTATCATTTTAAGGAAAAGTCAATTTATTCCTATATTCTCTAGTGTTTTAATAGGAATGGGTGGATTTTATCAAATACTTTTTCTGCATCTATTGAGATAATCATGAGATTTTTGTTAATTTGGTTATTGATATAGTTGGTAATGCTGATAGCTTTCCTAATATTGAACCAGCCCTGCATTCTTCATATAAAATCTACTTGGTCATAGTATATTATTCTGGGGATGACTTTCTGTAATCTCATTGCTGATATTTTATTTAAGATTTTCGTATCAATATTCATTAAGGAAACTGGTCTATAATTTTCTTTCTCTTTTTTCTCTCTCCCTGGTTTAGCTATCAGCACCATATCTGTTCTAACCTGAATTATTTCTGCTTTTCTATTCATCTTACACTTTATTGTCCCTTCATGTACTATATGATCCAGAGACTTTGGCTTGCCTGCTATGCCTTATAGATCATAGGCACTTAATAAATCTTTCCTTTCTTCTTTCTCTTCTTCCCTCCCCCTCTCTTTTCATTCTTCATTCCTTCCTTTTTTCCTCCCTCCCTTCTTTTTTCCCCTCCCCTTCCTCCCTCCCTCCCTCCCTCCATCCCTCCCTCCCTCCCTCTCTTCCTTCCTTCCTTCCTTCCTTCCTTCCTTCCTTCCTTCCTTCCTTCCTTCCTTCCTTCCTTCCTTCCTTCCTCCCTCCCTCCCTTCCTTCCTAGCTCTTTCCCTTCCTTCTTTCCACCCTCCCTCCTTTTATTTCATATTTTCCTTCCTCGGTTTCTTCCTTCTTCCCTCATTCCTTCCTTTCTTCCCTGATATAGACTAAGCTGTGTACTAGGTGTGATGAGACATAAAAAAAAGAAAGAAAATGAGCATATGGTGAAGTAGTTAGAGTTCAGGAATCTATTTTGGAAAAATTTATCTTTGAATTCTGAGTTACAAATTCTCTGTGCCTACTACAGATAAATCATTAGTTTCTCTGAAGGATAATGAAGGTAAATGTGGTGCCTGCCTCACTTGGTGGCCATGAGGCTCAAATGAGATAATTTATGTAAAGTGCTTCGCAAACATTAAAATGCTGGTAATAGTAACTGACATTAAATAGGATATGGTCCTTATGCTCAGGACAATTTTCTTAAAGGAGATAAGACACGTATATACCAGCAAGTCTCTTTAAGGCAGAATGTGTTAGGAGCCATAAACAAATACTCTGTGGATTCTGAGGAAATAGCAAATTCCTACTGTAAGAGAAAAGCATCTTTCAGCACTGAGGATTTTGAGGTCAATCACTCTGCCATTTTGATGGTGGTGGGATTTTCTAGTTCTTCAAGGACAAGGGAATAACTCTCATCCTTGCTTTCCTTCCCTGCTGCAGAGCTGAGGACCACCAAGTGATGGAGTAGTTCTGTGGGCTGGCTACTTCTACTTCATTAGGCTCATTTATGAAGCCATTTCCATTACAGAAAGAAGGAAATCTTTATGAAAGGTCAGGATGCGGTGACTGCAGCCTCAGCAATTATAATAATTGTACACTTAGGGAAATGTCATTCTTAAATTCTCCTCCTCCTTAATGACTGCTTTTTTCCCCCCAGAATGTATGTCAGAATGAACACACGGGAAGATGTATTGGATCTGTCAGTTGACCCAGTTTAGCTGCAGCATGACTTCCAGATGTGTTCACACTAGTGTAATTAGCTTGGATTAGCAGGCAACTCTGATAGTCTGAGTTTTAGCTAGAAAAAAGATTGCTTTAAAAGTCTAGGTAATATAGAGGGGAAATAGAGTCTAGAGCCCTGATATACATTCAAGAATGGCAATGCATTTTTGTATTTTTCTTTTTTTTTATTCTCATATATTAGAAACTTAGTAAATGATAAAGAATCTGTATAATCCTCTAAAATGTTATATGCAAGAGGTTACAGAGCTTCATTTCTCTAAAAGTTGCTTTCTTTTTCTTTAATTTTGTTAAAAATTTAAAATCTTACTTATGGATTTTATTTTTACAGTGAGGTCATTTACTTCTATACTATCTTGTACCCTATAGAATTCTTTCTGCCCATCAGTAGACCATAAAGCAAAACCAATTAGGAAGAAATCATGTCTGACATTCTACACTAGGAGATCCATCTCTCCAAGAAGAGGGGAACTTAGTTCATTCTTTGTTCTCCTAGACTAAGATTGGTCATTACAATGATCAGATCTCTGCCATCCTTCACTATTGTTCTCACTGATATCATTATATTGAGAATTCCCCTAATATCACTGCATCTATTCAGCCATCTTCCCATTTTTATATAAGATGGCTACCCACCTCAAATTTGGGAAACAGTGTCCAAGAATTGGTATGGCCAAAAGCAAGTCACTGATTTGAAGTTTGCTAACTTGGATCTTGGATGACAAGCATATGACTTTTTAAATCAAAGCATTTCCAGCCTATTTATACCTTATAGAACTTGTATTCAAATGAAATAGACTTAATTATCCCAGTGCCTGAGTTGTCTGGGAAGAAGTTGTCTGGGATATAGACAGGATGAAGCAACAGACAACTCTTTTTATATAAGATAAAGTCATTACACATTTGAAAGAAGATCCTGAGCATCTCTCTAGAGATAGCAAATAGTATTTTATATAGGAATTTGTGCATCAATACATAATTTTGAAGTTGAATTAGTCCATAAACATTTATTTAGTACCTTCTAGGTTTCAGGCACTATGCTAAGCACTGAAATATTTAGACATTTTTATTTAGATGCTTTAAAACAAAGATTCATTTCTGTAACATGATGAAGCTTGTTGATTTTTTTTTAATGATAGAGATTTGAAATCCTAATTCATGTACTGTTAGGTAAATGATCATATCTGGGAAAATACCACTTGAGTCAGCAAAACATGTTATTACTAGTAGTACTTTCTGGACTTTGATTGAGTGGCCTAAAGAGACTAAATCAAATTTTTTTTTTTTTATCCCTGAGATAATCAGTTTGCAGAAAGGATGACAGGACAGGATATCTAAAGTCTTTTTGATCTTTTATCTCATATATGAACAAGACAATAGGGAGGGAGTAATTGAAGATACATGAAGCAGACAGGAAATTTTTTGGAGAAGGATCTGGAGAAAATGAAATATGATGGAACCCAGGAAAGAAGTAATGGGATTTTTGGAGTTAGAAAATAGGATTGTCTCTATAAAACTAGAGAATGGCCATTATTCTCTTCTAACGAGAGAGAGCTTTGACTTGGATCTGCTATTTCTAGAAATGGCACTAATTCTAACAATTTAATCTGAAGAATAATCAACCTAATGATCAATGCACAGCTATTTGAGATAAGTAAGAAGAGGTTGGGAGAGATCAGAACTTCTGAGACTACTGACAAAAATGGGAGAAGTACTAAAAGAATGAAAGCCAAGTAGACTAGTAACTACCCATTCTTCTGTCTATTGAGACTATTTTCTGAGCTCCCCAGAACTGAGACTATATTTTGTTTTTTCATGTTAGTCTGAATGTTTTGGCTATCTCTAGGAGAGTTATCTCTACTTCTGAGTCATAAAAGGATAAAGAAAGAAGGAGTGGCTGTGTGGACAAATGTGGAGGAAAGCTACCATTGGATAATCTGACTCTTCTCAGAAAAGCAAAGGTCTAAGTTATAGGTTATAAGCATCAGGGCTAGTAGAATGGCTGGGTATTTGATGAGAGATAAAAATTTGGGAACAGTTGTTTTGGGAAATGAACTAAAAAATCCATGAAATTAGAGTGGAATGAGTGCAAAGCAAGTATGAAGGCCAAGCATGGTTCTGAACAATTGGGGATTTGGATTAATCCAATAATGTTTATTCAGTTTAGGGGCATGTGCATGATGGATTTGTTGTTTTATATTGTATTGGAAACATTATATAGTAAACTGTGTTAAACTTACTCACTGGCTTCAAGTATACTTTGCTCCAGTGAACATATTTAGGAAGAGAGATATATGAAATTCATTAGCTCTAGAAGTCTTACTTTTCTTTTTCTTTATTTCTTATTGCTTTAATTATGATAATCAGAATTTTTAGCACTTCTTTTTTCATCTGACTCACTGGGTGCCAAAAACAATTGTAGCAATCAGTATTTATATTTTCCTCTTTATTTTGACTTTGCTTTGAAAGTGAAAATCTAGAGTTATTTCTTTTTATTTGTTTTTTTAAAGGGAAACGAGTCCTATAGTTAGACAAGAGATTAAAACAATTTATTTGGTCATATAGAACATTTTTTAGACAATAATTCTAAGATATTTTTAGAAGAATAATTTTGATTTTTAATGTAAGGTAATAATAACAGCAACAATAACATGTACATAGTGCCTACTATGTACCAGGCACTATGCATAATGCTTTAGAAAAAAAAATTATATATTATATGTATATATATATATATGTGTGTGTGTATATAATATATGCATTATATACCCATACACATATCTATATATAGATATATAAATTATTAAGTAAAAATAGTGAAAAAGAATGGATTTTCTGATGCAGTTAATATTTGATCAAGGTAATCTGTTAATAAGTTACTTTTTTGTTATCAACAAATAGAAAATAAAAAAAATCCTCAACTTTTGAGATAGATGTAAAGAAATAATTTTGCATCTATAAAATAAAATAAAAATATAATTTAAAGAAGCAGTAAAACTAGTTTGGCATGGTAGATAGAATATGGGCTTTTGAAGTCAAGAAAATTTCACTAGATTTGAATCCTACCTCAGCACTATCCATATGAACCTGAGAGAGATTATGGGCTTCTGAAATTTTCTCATCTTTAAAATGAAGGGATCAGACTTGATAACTTCTAAGGTTTCTTACAGTTCTAAGTTTATGATCTTGAAAAATATTTTTATAGCCAAGTAACTCACTTTACTAGACTATAATCTTGCTGAAGGCTAGGGAAGAAATGAATTTTTTCTTCATCAGTACCCAGTATTGTGTTCTCAGAAAAGTCACTACCTTCCTAAATGTTTATTGGCTATTGCATTGAATGACAAGACAGGAATTGGTGTTCACAATATAAATATGAATTTTTATATAAGCTCTATGATGGTGTTTTTCTACCTCCTATCTGCCTCCAACATTCTCTTCTGCTCTGCTTCCTTCTGTAGGTAGGATTTCAAAATGAGGGTTTTTATACTCTTCTAAGAGATCCCAGAAATCTTGACAGAGCTGTCCAGTGGGAAAATGGTGTGTTTTCCCCTCCTTGGATGTCCAAGCCTTCATTTAGCCTTTGATGGTGAGGATTCATTTCTTGTGTGGGCAAGGTGCCTAGGTTCTTTACAATTCTTAAATTGTGTGATTCTCTGATTTCATTCTAAAGTATTTGCTGAGATTTTCAGGAGGTAGCATTTAATATTCAATGCTCTATTCAATTCTACTCAAAGATGCTCTGTTTGGAAGTTAGAAGTGGAAGCAATTCTGATTCTGGGGCAATGGAAATTTATGCACCTTCCCATAGTTGTAGTGTTCTTATTTTAAAAATGAAGGGGTTTTTACAAGATAAACTCTGAAAGCCTTTTCTGTTTTAGATCTATAATCTTATAACAATTCAGCCAGAAGTAATTTTTTTCTCACTTTCCACACTTTTTTTGCACCACTAATGTGGTATCAAGCACATATGCTTTGTATTTTAGTTATATGGGTAAACACCTTATTTTCCCTACTAAAGTCAAATACTTGAAGGAAGGCTTCTGAGACTTATATAACTCTGTACCTTCCTCTACACACAAGTCAGTGTTTAACCAATGTTTGAGTGACTGAATGATTAAATGAAGCAATAGACAGAAAGGAATATATTTTTGATGAGATTAGATTCAGGTAACCAAATGATGAGAATAAGGTTCCTGGTGATCAGGGAATTAAATGATGAGGTTAGTGGCAGGATCGGGGTTCAGGGAACCAAATGAAAAGGTTTCACTCCCCTAAATACCCTTTGGATTTGGTGCATAGCAGAGAGTTCTGGGAACTCCCGTTTGGTGGTGCAGAGGTTCTTCATAAAGGAATTTATGACCTGAAAAACCAGACTGATAAAAAGAAGTTTATTATTGGTATTGGGAAGCCAGTACTTGCTATGAATGAATAGAAGGGCTGAATTCCTTAGTAGCAAGATCCCAACAGGGGAGTAAAGTAGTGGAAGAATCCTGGCAGAGAGAGATTTTCTAGCAGAGAAATACTGACAGAGAGGTATAAAGTTTTATTAAGGAAATAGGTGAGAGAGATAAAGAGAGGGTAATGCTGAAAGAGAGTATTATTTTAGCAGGCAGAGGTTTCCCTGGCATAGCATGGCATAGCATGGCATGGCATGGCATGGCATGTTAGGTCCTCTGCAAGCAGTGAGTTTAAAATCACTATTTTATAAAGAAATCTGAGACTGAAGTTTCAATTGAATGAGATTCCCTCAATGCTGTCACTGCCCCAAGGCCTAGATGAGACCACTTATTGGGAGTGGTTTTGAGCCAACAATAGGGGTAGAAAATCTTGAAATTGAATACTGCAACCACTTTATTTTGGTTCCTTGGGGTGAATCTCATAGAGATAGTATTCAAGGAGAATGTCTTCTTGAAGGAGTTTTAGAGAGTTTCCCGGTTCTCTTGCCATTTTGATTTCTGCATAATTACCAGCCAAATAATGTTATTGTTCATCCTATTTCAATATCACCTTCACAATAGGCTTCATTTTAAAATACATACATACATATATATATATATATATAGGTTGATTTTATGAGAATTATCTAAAAAATATATAGGATCACAGATACTTGTTTTTTTTGTCATAACTAATATGCAAATGGGAAAATATTATAGAAGGTTCTTTGAGCTATTAATTCATAAATTAGACCATATGAGCAGACCAACATAGGAGGCTCTTCCTTGTGAACCTCTTGTTTAAGAAAATTTTCCCTATTCTGTCTTCCCCTAGCTTCCCCTTGTGCTCTTTTTCTTTTCTGTTCATTTTTTTGAGATCATTCCAGCATACTCATTCATCTACATAAACATCTTTTAACTGTCCTAATGATAAAAAAGGTTCCTAGGAGTTATATGTATCATTTTCCTATATAGAAATTTAAACAGTTGAATTTAATTGAGACCCTTATGATTGGTCTTTCAGATTAACTTTTTTTAAAAAAAATGCTTCTCTTGAGTCTTGTGTTTGAATGTCACATTTTTTATTCAGCTCTGATCTATTTATCTGCTATGCTTGAAATTCCTCTATTTCCAGCAGAACCAGAAGATCACTTTACACTACAACAACAATACTGTATGAAGACGTATTCTGATGGAAGTGGATATCTTCAACATAAAGAAGATCCAACTCACTTCCAGCTGATCAATGATGGACAGAAACAACTACACCCAGAGAAGGAACACTGGGAATTGAATGTAAAATATTAGCACTACTGTCTATCTACCCAGGTTACTTATACCTTCAGAATCCAATACTTAACGTGCAACAAGAAAATTGGATTTACACACATATATTGTATCTAGGTTATACAGTAACACATGTAAAATGTATGAGATTGCCTGTTGTCTAGGGGAGGGAGTAAAGGGAAGGAGGGGAAAATCTGGAAAAATGAATACAAGGGATAATGTTATAAAAAATAACTCATGCATATATACTGTCAAAAATGTATAATTATAAAATTAATTTTAAAAAAAGAAAAAGAAATTCCTCTATTTCATTAAATAATTTCCCTCATGAAAGGTTATACTCAATTTTGTTCAGTAGCTGATTCTTGGTTATAATTCTAGCTCCTTTGCCTTCTGTAATATCATATTTTGAACCATCCCATCCTTTAATGTGGAAACTGCTAAGTCTTGTGAGATCCTCATTTTGACTCCACCATATCTGAACTATATCTTTTTGGCAGCTTGAAATATTTTCTCTGACTTGGGAGCTCTGGAATTTGGAAGTTTTCATTTTGGAATCTCTGTCAGAAGGTGCTTGGTGGATGCTTTCAAGTTCTATTTTATTCTCTATATCAAATATATTGGGGCAATTTTCCTTAATCATTTCAAGATATATAATATTTAAGCTCTTTCTTCAA
This sequence comes from Sminthopsis crassicaudata, assembly GCF_048593235.1. Lineage (NCBI taxonomy): Eukaryota > Metazoa > Chordata > Mammalia > Dasyuromorphia > Dasyuridae > Sminthopsis > Sminthopsis crassicaudata. The sequence goes on along the minus strand of NC_133619.1, from coordinate 56,580,728 downwards.
TCATGCCTTTCAGGTAGTCCAATAATTTTTAAATTGGCTCTCCTTGGCCTATTTTCTAGATCAATTATTTTTCTGATGAAATATTTCATATTTTCTTCTATTAAAAAAAGTGTGTCAGTTGGATGGAACAGTGGATAGAGTGCCAACCCTGGAGTCAGATGGACCTGAATTCTAATCCAACCTCAGATACTTAATATTTCCTAAGTATGTGATTCTAGTCAAGTTGAAGTGGGTTATGGTCCCTTTAAGAAACTAGTCCTTTCATTTGGAGAGACTTGCATGAATTGATGCTGAGTGAAATGAACAGAACCAGAAGATCACTATACACTTCAACAATACTGTATGAGGACGTATTCTGAGGGAAAGATACAACTTACTTCCAGCTGATCAATGATGGACAGAAACAACTATATTCAGAGAAGGAACACTGGGAATTGAATGTAAAATATTAGCACTACTGTCTATCTACCCAGGTTACTTATACCTTCGGAATCCAATACTTAACATGCGACAAGAAAATTGGATTTACACACATATATTGTATCTTGGTTATACTGTAACACATGTAAAATGTATGGGATTGCCTGTCATCTAGGGGAGAGAGTAGAGGGAGGGAGGGAGGGGAAAATTTGGAAAAATGAATACAAGGGATAATGTTATAAAAAAATTACTCATGTATATATACTGCCAAAGAAATTTATAATTATAAAATTAATAAAAAAAAACTAACATAGCTAACTCCCCTCAGTCCATTAGATTATGTTTTTTTTTTTTTCTGCCCATTATAGCCTTTTTCTTGCTTAGGGAACTATAAACAAATTAATAAAAATATTTTTCCTATGAATAAAAAAAAAGAAAAGAAACTAGTCCTTTCAGATTGATTTATTCCTTTCTGATTCCCAACCCCTCTTAGCTGATGCATCAATTCAGGAAGCTAGGACTTTTGATTCACAAATCCTGGTCAAAAGTACCCCTTTGAATTTCAATAGGAGATCAGGGCTTGTCCGGCCCCATTGGATCTGAGCCAACTTGGGCTCTCCCAGCCCCCATTGGATCTGAGCCAATTTGGGACTCCACCCATGGGCCCCTTTAGCTAAATCTCTCAGTATAAAAAGAGCCAAGATGGAGTCCTCTTTTGGCAGAGGTTCTAAACATGCCAGCTATGTCATGCTTGGCATTCCAAGGAACCTCTGTCCACTGGAAAATGGTTTCCAGTGCCCATTCTCTTTACTCTCACCTATTTCCTTAACTAGACTAGAATTTAACCTTACTTCCAATCCCAATAATAAACCTCATTTATCGAGCTACGTTTTCGGGTCTGTAAATTCCTTTACAGAAAAGTGCTTGCACCACTACTAGACTTCATTTCCCTGAACACCAGTAATCCTAATTTCATCTGGATATCCCAAATCTAAACCTCATCAAAGTCACTTAACCCCAGTTGTCTCACAAAAGAAAAAAAAAGATAAAAAAGGATGAAAAATATTTTTTAAAAAATGTTTTTGACTTTTTAAATTGTTTCTTGATGTCTTGTGCAGTCGTTACTTTCCACTTCCCCAATTCTAATTTGTAAGTACTATTTTCTTCAATGAGATTTTGTACCTCTTTTCTCATTTGGACAATTCTATTTTAAGGAGTTATTTTCTTCAGTATTTTTTCTGCCTCTTAATTCTCTTCACAATTTTCTTATGTTACTCTCATTTAATTTCTCAAATTTCTTTCTACCATACTTATCTTTTTCTTTAACTCTTTCAGAAATTTTAGTTGGACTTTAGTTTAATTAGCATTTTTTTTGAGGCTTTGAAGCTTTTCCCAAATTAGTGTTTTCTCCTGAGTTGTCTTGGTCTTTCTCACCATCTCAGTAGTTTTTAAAATTATTTTTTGCCTGATTTTCCAGCCTTTTTCTTGACTTTGAATTTTGTTAAAGTTGAGCTCTTCTTACATATGTGAGAGGCAATGTCATAAGCTTCAAGCTCTTTCGTGCTTCTGTTTTCAGAATTCTGAAGGCATGCAAGTTTTCAGTACTTCTAAGATGGAGCAATCCTGGGATAGTTATCTCTGATCACTGCTTTCCTGGTCTACATTTTTGTCATAACTCAGAATCCATTAAAACAACAACAACAACAACAACAACAACAACAACAACAACAACAACAACAACAGCAACAAAACAAAAACAAATGGACAGCTTAATTTAAATGATTGAAAAAATCTTATATGTGCACCTCAAATTTGCAGAGAATTTTGCTCAAAAAGCTCTATGAATTAAGTTGCACATTTATAACTTTTACCATTTTGCAAATGTATAAACTGAGGTCCAGGGAGAATATCCAATGTCTAATGAGAAAAAGCTGGAGTCTAAACACAGGGTCTTTGAAGATTTGATGCTCTTTCATCATATCACAGCCTTCACAGCTTTAAGAATGATGACAGTTACCATTAGTTTTATATCGTTCCCCCCCTCTCAAAAAGAGGTGGGGGAGCAGGTTGTAAATATTTCAGAAGTAGACAGTTAAAAAAAATTAATCTTGGTAAAATTATCTGTTGGTGTCCTCAGAGCACCTGAATAATATTGGAGGAATAGAGCTGCTTCCATTTTAGACAATCCCCCATTATGATGATGATGATGATGATGGTGATGATGATGATGATGATGATGATATTTCTTTCAATTTAATATTGTTAGCAAACAGAAGTGCATGCTATGGCCCAAATTCAAGAAAGGGGAAACAAAGAGATGATTCTGTAATCTTGCTTCAGGCTGTGAGGAAGCTGTCTTTTTATTGAATTGTACCAAGGAAGTCTTGGTCATTAACTTGATTAGGCAAGGAAACCTTTTGATATAAAGGAGAAACTCTGAATTTTAAGGCTAAAAATACAGCAAATTCTTTTGTCTCATTCACTGCCTTTTGAGTCTGGAACCTAGACTTGTTTAGACTAACTTGCCTTGGTCTTTGAAAAGTATCAAACCAACAATTTCCTTCCTTTCTGAGTTCAACATCAGCTCTATAACATTGAACACTTAATTTTTATGTAATGTTCCCTTCTTGAACTGTTCAATTTAAAATGCATTTACTAACTACCTGTTATATGCTAGGCACCAGCCAAAAAAAACAAAAAACAAAAAATAAAACAATATTAAAAAGTAGTCCTTCCCTCAAACTGCCTACATTTGTCTATGGAAAATGGCATGTGCACAAATATGGTTTACATGGGGGGGTTGGGAGTTGGGTGGAAGGAAGGAATCTGTGCAATTTATTTTACTGTTGATACACTGAATTTAATTTGCTAGGTACTTGAAATTGTACAATGATGTCATTATTTGTAGGCTTGCTACAATAGCCTATAATGTCCATCCTTATTAAGTGTAGGTGGCCAGGTGGCATGGAATAACAATCATTAAGTGGTAAATGTTCTGGGTATCACCATTGTCTCTGTGGACTTCAGTCTGGGGGAAAATTGCTATAAGCTGGAGCTGGTAAATTTCCTATTTGCAAAGCTGATTTACTATAGATTGTTATTCAGTGGAGATAACATTTGCAGCATACAATTGTCTCACATTAAAGACATGGATGGAGAATCAGGAGACTGTAATGGGCTATTTTGTTAATGTGAAACTTGTTTCTTAGGCCCTGAATTTATCCATCCAATGAAATGAAAGGCTCGTCCTTCTGCAGCATAGACCCTAGTTTTTGATATGTGTTTCTCATTATCTCCTTTCTTCCTCTTTTGCTTCTTTGTTTTGTCTGTGTCCTTCACTCTTGGAAAACAGAACTTACTTAAGATTCTGCACATCTGTTCAGTTTTGCAGCTGTTCAGAAATCTATCATTCAATTAGAGAGTAGGAATCTTTATGTTTTTATTCTCTATTACATATATATGTATGTGTATGTATATATATATGTTTTATCTGTGGCACTATATATTATATATAAAATACATATTTATATATAAAATACATGATTATATATGTATATTTAATAGGGTAACTTTCCCCTTTTTGCTCTGGAGAACTCAACAATACAGATTTCAGATAAATATAAAAAATTTGTGAATAATTAGAGATTACATAAGTAAAGAGAGGTTATATTAAAATGGAATGGGCTACCTCATGAACTAAAAAGTTTCCCATGATCAGTCAGAGGGGAGATGTTAAAAGTAAGGTTCAATAACTGGAGGAAATTCTTTCAATGGATAGGAAACAGAATAATGTGACTTCTATTCCTATCTAACTCTTAGATCCGATGATTCTATAAAGACATGCTGAATGCTCCAAAATATGATCAGGGATTTATTCAAGAAAGAAAATCTACCCTTGCTTACTTTTTATGGCATTCTCTCCCTAGCTAGTTTTTAATGATTAATCTTCTGATCTATTATTTCGGGGACTGTCTTGCATATTTGCAAAATGTTTTATTCAATACCTAAGTACATACATTAAGAATTTAGCTCTCCTGATGGAATCTGATTACATACTTTTAACCTTTATTTTTCTTGAAGATTTTTATTTTGGTCTATGTTTTCTTTTACAATATGACTGATACTGAAATATGTTTTGCATGACTACACATATATAACCTATATCAAATTGCTTGCCTTTTCAGTGAAGGAAGTGAGGAGGGAAGGAGAGAATTTGGAACTCAGAATTTTAAAACTGAGTATTAAAGTTTAAACATGTAATAGAGAAAAATAAAATGCTACATAATTAACAAATAATTTAGTTCCTTTACTCCAATAAATGATAATAGTACTTAATCATGTTAGAAAAGGCATAGAAAAGTAAAATCAAGCGAATTTGAAATATCTTCCTTTCAAGTCCTTGCTAAATTCACTGACCTGCTACTATTCAGAATCTATTCAATTCAGAAAGAATAAGTGCCTATTGTGGGCTAGGCTAAAATAACAACAGCAATTGTTTGCCAGGTGCCATTGTAGAATGTGGGAGTATAAAGTCAAAAGCGAAGTAAGTCCTACTCTGGAGCTCCTTTGTAGTGAGCTAAAAATTATTTTATAAGTTGACTTACTTAAATTCTTTATTTTAAAATGGATGAAATGTCTAAGTATAAGTTATAAACTTTTTAATAAGGGGAATAATTATTTACCAAACAATTACAATAAAAAACAAAAACAATAGCTATCATTTATATAATGTGTGGGAAGATCATAGCCTCAAATAAACAAGGTGAAAGCAGAAAGGACTTTTATTACAATCTTGTGAGAGAAGGTGTCTTCCTCCTAATAAACAGTCAGGCAAGAAGAAGCAAATTACAGAAGGAAAGCACCAAATTATATATAAATAAATGGGAAATTTCCCATCCACCACTGACTTCCAATCCCAGTGACTGGGAGGCAGGCTCACAATCTAAAATGGGGAAAACTATCCCAGATACAAAGAATAAGGAAACAGAAATTAACTAATATAAAATTATAAAAAACATTCATAATCTTATTTGGTTCAACTCCTGCTGATGTGGCAAATTCTCACAATAGCACTGAGGGGAGGAGGACTTGAATTCCAGCTTCTCATAAGTCAGATAATTTCTGGTAAATGAAACTGAGTGCTACAATTTGAACAAATTTATCCTAGTGACTCTGAGAAGTCTTCACCCATAACACGCAATCTCTCCTCTTCTACTAACTCTTTGAAGATTTCTCACACCACTGCTTATATAGTTCATTTGTTTCTTCATTATCAGTTTTCTGCTCGTCAAAGTCAGACTCTTCTTTTATACTAGCAGGCGCCCACCTTTCTCCTCTAAGAATCATTAACTTGACAGATTTTCCAGCATGTTTCTCCATTCTAATTATTTTGGATAATGCATCATGCATGGAATACAAATTGGGAGTAGGAGGATTCCATTTAGTGCTAGGAGGAAAGCTTTCTTGTTTGGCTTGGGCCCAAGTAGCAGGTAGCACCTATAAAGATGCCTATCACAAAAGCTAGAAACAACATAATTGCTATGCACCTAGCAACATATAGATGATAATGCCAAATTCTCACTTACTTACTTTATGATATAATAACCACATATTTTTCAGATTGAAGACTACAAGATCTTACATAATTGAATTGTATACATGGCTTTTACTGACTACTTGCTCTGATTATATTTTTAAAATTTATTTTTAACATGTATTGTAATGCTGAAGAAAATGAGGCAAGATAGAGATTAGAGAGTTTTTAATAATTTATTTAAAAGGGAGAGATTTATTGGGATGAAATGGATCCATGGTTTGGTCCCAGGGCTGAATGAGACTATTGTCTCCAAGAATCCAGCAGACAATGTGAGTTCTCAATGACCTATATACATGGCTCAGACTCAGGAGATAGATTGAGGCAGGGATGGAGTCCAGATGCTGAGAGCAGGACGGGACTCTGACAGAGTGGGGTGAGCGACGGGAGATGGGGGGAGGCACCCCAGAGAAGAGGAGAGGCATCCTGATAAGATGGTATCTGATATTCTGATAGCTTGGGATGGGGAGAAGCATTCTGATATTCTAAAACATAAGATCTTTTATCCTTATCAAATATTCTGATAAAGAGGGAGGGGAGGTTTTGCAGGACTGAGATTTGAGCTGACAATTATAAACTGAAGCAGAACAATTAGAGAAACTGAGGCAGGACTGGGTCAGGATAATTAGGAAAACTAAGTCAGGACAATAAAAGAGAACTGTGGCATAACATTGTATGTCATTATGAATCATATTGGGAGAGAAAACTCAGGACAAAAGGAAACAAACTATAGAAGAGATTAAAAAAAAACAGAAGAAAGAAATGAACATAGTTGGTATTGATTTACATTCAGGCTCCTTAGTTCTTTTTCTGGATACAAATGGCATTTTCTGCCCAAGAGTCTATTGGGATTTCTTTGAATCACTGAATCACTGAGAAGAGCAAAGTTTTTTTAATAGCTGATCATTGCACTTTCTTGCTGTTATTTGTTTTTACAATGTATTTCAGGTTCTGCTTGTTTTGTTCAGCATCAGTTCATTTAATTGTTTCCAGGCTTTTCTAAAATCAGCTTATTCATCATTTTAATACAAAATGATATTCCATTACCTTCATATACATCTAGTTTAGCCATTCCTCAATTTATGGGCACCTACTCATTTTCCAATTTTTTCTTCCCACAAAAAAGCTGCTACAAACATTTTTGCATATGTGGGTCCTTTCCTCTCCTTTATGATTTCCTTGGGATACAGACCCAGCAGTGGCATTGTTGGGTCAAAAGGTATGCATATTTTTATAGCCCTTTGGGCATATTTCCAGATTGCTCTACAGAATGGATGAATCATTTCAACTCCATTAACAATGCATTATTGTCCCAGTTTTCTCTTATCCCCCCAATATTTATCATTATCTTTTCCTGTCATCTTATATTCTTATAAATTTGACACAATTCTTCATTTGTTTTAGAAATGAGACCTTTATCAAAAATACTGACTGTAAAGATTTTTCCCCAGCTTTGCATTTCCCTTTTAATCTTGTTTCTGTTGTTTTGTGCAAAACGTTTTTAATTTAATGTAATCAAAGTTGTCCATTTTGTTTTTCAAAATGTTCTCTGGTTCTTCTTTGGTCATAAATTCCTCTCTTCTCCAAAGATCTGATTGGTAAATTGTCCATTGTTCTCCTCATTTGTTTATTGTACCATCTTTTATGCCCAAATAATGTATCAATTTTGACCTTATTGTGGTATGGGATATAATATGTAGTTCTATGCTGAGTTTCTGACATTATTTTCCAGTTTTCCCAGAAATTTTTGTCAAATAATGAGTTATTATTCCAGAAGCTAGAATTTGGGAGTTTACCAAATACTAGACTACTACATTGTGTTATGTACATCTAATTTATCCCATTGATATATCCTCTCTATTTCTTAGCTAGTACCAAATAGTTTTGATGATTGCTGGTTTATAATAAAGTTTTAGAATTGCTATTGTCATTCTCTTGAGATTATGGATTGTTTCTGTGATTTGTTGTTTGACTCACTCATTCTTTAGAATTAGATTATTTAATTTCCATTTGGTTTTTAGTCTATCATTCCCTGGATCTTTATTGAATGTAACTTTATTACATTGTGGCCTGTAAAGGAAACATTGACTATTTCTGCCTTTCTACATTAGACTGTGAGATTTTTATGATGTAATATATGGTTAATTTTTGTGCAGGTGCCATGTATTGCTGGGAAAAAAAAGATGTATTCCTTTCTGTCACTATTCAATTTTCTCCAGAGGTCTATCATATCTAGGTTTTTTAGGATCTTATTAGTCTCCCTCGTTTCTTTCTTGTTTATTTTGTGGTTGGATTTGTCTATTTCTGAGAGGGAAAAGTTGAGGTCCCCCTCTAGAATAGTTTTGTTGTCTATTTTTTCCTATAGCTGTCTTAAAGACTTCTCTAGGAATTGGCTGCTCTATCAGTTAGTGCATACACATTTAGTATCATTACTACTTCATTTTTTTGGTACCCTTTATCAAGATGTACTTTCCTTCCTTATCTATTTTTACTTTTGCTTTATCTGAGATCAGAATTGAACCCCTGCTTTATTTACTTTAGCTGAAGTATAATAAATTCTATTCCAGCCTTTTACCTTCACTCTGTATGCCTCTTTGTGTCAAATGCATTTTTTTTAAACTTGCTCTGATTATAGAAACTTGCCATAAGAGACATGTTATAATAGCATCAAAATGGATCCTTTAGGTTGTAACCTGAGAGCACATACATGATCTTTAGCTCAGTTTCCCTTCAGATAATTATCAGTTTTCAATTAATCATGTAGTAACCATACCACTTTATAGCCATACTTAGGAATAATTCTTATTCAAAAGAACACCACTGGGAAAATGAGTCTGGAGGATCCCACTTTAAGCAGAGGCCAAGATTGTCCTCTAATTTCCAGATACTAACTTCCACCTATAACAATTCAGGATCACAGTTTTCTGAGTAGCTTGTGGCATATTCTTTTCAGATGGTAGATAACTGACTTGATAATACATCAGACAATCATACTTAAATTTAAAACTCCAAATAACATTGGCTACAGTCCCAAGAGATTTTATCTCAAAAAGCAAGTCTCATTAATCAAAACTTCAGGTGAATTTAATTAGCTCTCAAGAATCACACATACTAAATAAGTATTGACTATGATCTTACAATGATAACAGTAAGTGATTCATCCTAGAAAGTTCACAGCTTATCTTTCATATCTAAGTAGATAGTTTTAAGTTCAATATTAAACAAGTCATTTTTTGCTTTAAAATACTCAATAACTAGTAACCAAAGGCTCAAGTTTTCATATATAGGCATAGATTCAAAATTGTATAATATCTAATACAAAAATATGTTCAAAGGAACAAAGACACTAACTAGTATTCTCAGAATCCCTTTAAATAATGGGTACAACTTTAAGATGGCACAATACAACCAATTAAAACAAAGTTTCCTAAACTTTACATATATAAAAAATTTCATTTAATATCTTTGATCCCTTTTCTTTATAACAAAAGTCATTCTGGTATAAGAGATAAACAATAGAAATAATTTTTATATAGCAAACTTGTAGATTATCAATAAATCCATTCCTTCTTTGGAGATTGTAAAACCTAAATAAACTCTTCAAAGGGCTGACAAAATGGTTTCAAAAAACATAATAATATTTCAAATAGAGAAATCAACAAGGGTCCCAGAGAAGGGGCTAGCTTGATGTTCCTACCTGTTCACCCCAACCATCTTTAGGACTTTTCTATGGGATATACTCTTTGATACACTTCCTCCTCCACCAAAACATTGGTTCAAAGTCAATTTTTACAAATTATAAATTATCCTTAACAATCTATTCTTGAAGTTCCTCCACAGGTCCTTTAACTCTGGTCATCTGCAATATTTGGTAAGTCCTTCCCACTCTGCTTCTTTTAGGACTTAGTAAGCACCCATTCTTTTGGAACCATACTTAAAGATGTTTTCTGAGTCAGCAATCCTTGCTTCTTAAATTCTGAAAGGGATGAGGACACTGCCAGTGTATAATTCCTTAAAACTTTAGTCTTTGTTACAAAAAAGGGTACTTCTCTTTCTCCTCCCTTATAAGTTAATCCAAACAACATCTCATATGGGAAAAGTCCAGGATCACTTCTGGAGACAGTTCTAATTCTTTGACAAGCAATAAAGAAACACTTGGTCCAAAGCAATTTAGTATCTAACATCAATTTGGTAATGTTTCTTTAAAAATTGATTAATTCTTTTCACTTTACGTGATGAGGGCAGATGCACTCAAAATTTGCAGCACCCTTTCCCTCATTTCTTATAAAACTGTAGAAGTAAAGTGTATTCCTTTATCAAAATTCAATAGTCCCTAGCAATCCACACCTAGATATAATTTAATCCAATGTTATTCTATTAATCTCTCTTGAGGTAGCAGAGCCAGGCTCTCTTAATACTCTTCTAACATGTCACTAAATTATTTATTGCCCCCAGATTTTGTATCAATCCATAAATTTCATCTGATTTCCTAAGGGGCAAATAGGAATATTGAAAGGGGACATACAAAATAGTCCATCCTTCATAAGTCCCTTTCTTACTGATTGCAATCCTATTTTTCCCTCCCATGATATAGAATATTGTTTAGCAGACACATCACATCTTTTAGATTTTTCAGATTGATTTTAAGTGAGGAAATTTTAAACCTCTCCTATTTTGTCATTCATATTTTACCAAAAGAGGATGTATTTTAAATCTTTCTGATGGTTCAACACCTTTATTTCCAATACCAATAGTATAATACAATCTCTGTCTGGCAAGTTATTCCCCACCTCTGGAATTTACAGCTATCTCATAATTATAATCCTGAAACTCCTGACTAAAAAGTCCACTCCAGTAACTATTAAATCTTCTTCTTTTTACTCTTGTTCTACATATACACTGATTGCCAATTGTAAGTTTTAAAATAATGAATAATCTTATAATTTTCATAAGTAACTATCAAATGGTCATCTGTAATTTCTTCTTAATTCACAATCTACCCAATCTCCTAAATTACAATTATTGTTTGTAAAGCTGATAATAACAACAGGTTCTTTAACACATTTTCCACCTCCTGTAAGTTTTTGAGTTTATATTCTAATAACATTCAGAGTACTAGATAACAAACCAGATCTGGGTGCTATAATGTCAGAAATAACCCATTGATTATCAGTTCAAGTAGAATAAAACCAATTTTATCACAACCAATTAAGTTTCCAATTTTGACACATATACCAATTTAAAAGTTAATTTAAAATTAACCAGTACTTTAGTTTTGGGGATTCCTTAAAATCTACTAAGATGTTCCATTCAAGCAAAATTATCATTTAGTTGTTTTTCAAATTCACAGAAACCTCTTCTCTTTTGTAAGCCAGGAAAGAGTTATGTGCTAATTTTTGCTTCATATGGCTTTGTACCTTGAGATTCTTCTTGGCATGAGTTTTGATAAGTGATAAGTGATGAGTTTGATAACAAAGTTTCAGGCCCCTTGCTTGCAGGAGTTTTTAAAGTGGTAAATGTACTGCTTTTCTGTTTTCCCAGAAGATTACAAACTCTCTCATTTAACTTTCTATTTATGTATAAAACTGTATATCTCATTTCTTTATCACTCTGATCTGACACCTCTTCCACTGGCTTTTACCATCTTCACTGTATTAAATATATTTTACTCTTCTCTTCCTCTCCCTGAAAGGTTACTGCAGTCAGCCAGAGGCAGAGGGAGAGAAAAAGAAAAATATTCTCTTTCCTTGCACTATCCTAATCCTTAAGGAGCCAGAATTAGCTCCCAAATTCAGTTTCAAATGAATTACAACCTCAAAATTGTCTCCATGGGATAAATCTCCTCTCCTTCCATGAAACAGGACAGATACCAAACCTCCTAGTTATTATTTCTAAAAGTGCAGGTTCCCATTCCCAAAGTTATCTGAAATTCCAATCTATTCTCCTACATTGCCTTGCTCTCTTACATTTCCCAAAACTAGAGCAGTCTCTCATTGAAAGGGGGCTAAGAAAGCTACCTCCCTCAGCTCATACCAAGTTTGATGCAGAGGAATTTTAGGACTCTGAATCAAGGATTGGAGCCCTAAAACTGGGTGTTCAACAGGATGGTATGAAACTTCTAAAGATCTTAACTTGAGCCATTCTGAAAGAATTACTACTCTGAATGAATTCCAACAATTCAGCCTGATATTTTTCCAAGCCAGAGATAAGAATTCAACACAGAAGCTGAATTCTTATCTCTCACAAGCTTGCTAACTTTTAACATACAATACAGAGTGCAAAGCAGACATTCATACAAGATACACACAGAAATCTATTTCCAGCTTTTACAAGATTTAAGCCTGACATACTCAATTAGTCCTGGAAACACCCTTCCCACATAGAGCAACAATATTTTATCATCTTTTTCTTATCCTTTTCTTATACTTGGGTAGATCCCAATTGATTAGTCGGGCCCCTAATGGACTATCAATTGGTACTTCACTTTTGTTCTCTGACTGCACAGACTTAGACTGTTTGTTGCCCATAATTTGGTTGGGAGCTGTCATCCATCTCCTCTGAGTCTCAAAAACTCCACAAATAACCCCGATCTTTTAGCGCTTACCTCTTGGCATATGTACAATTACATGACTGCTCTACTCACCCAGCTGGGTGTACAATCAGAGTGGTTTCCAGGATTGTTTCTCCTTCACCAGAGTCTCTTCTCTGGTCGTTCAGCACTCACCCTCTGGGTCCGAGACTGCCAAAGGTTGGCGGGATACACCTATCCCCAGTCTTGGAAACAGAGCTCCTCTCCCAGGTAGGCTTCAAGATCCCAGACAAGCACTCAACTTATCTGTGTGAGACAAAGACCATGGGCTCAAATAATCAGAGATTCCTCAAGGTGAAAGCAGAAAGCAATTTTATTATTATCTTGAAAGAAAAGACATCTCCCTCCTAACAAGCAGTCAGACAAATAGAGGCAAATCACAGAAAAAAGCACCAAATTTTATATCCCTAAATGGGAAATCCTCTTCCACCACTGACCTCCAATCCCAGTGATTGGGAGGCAGGCTCACAATCTAAAATGGGGAAACAGAAATTAACCAACTCAAAATCATAAAAATATTTGTAACCTAACCTTATTTGGCCTAACTCCTGCTGATGTGGCAAAGTCTCACAATAGCATTCAAGGGCAGGCAACTTAGAGTTCTCATTTCTCATAAGTCAGATAATTTCTGGTAAACTTTTAGAGGTTGAACAAATGAGAAGTCTTCACCTATCACACTCAGTATTAATAGTTTTGCAAAGTGTTTTACATATGTTATCTAATTTGGATCATCTTCAAGTTGCACATAGTGGTCACCTCCTCAAGTTGTTGAATGAGTGAATGAATGATTAAAACTGAGGCATAAAAAGGATAAAATGCAGAGGGAAAATGAAATCTCTATTTTTTGGCTTCTAAATTACTGCTATTTCTATGACATATATGACATAATCCTTAGTTTCCTTTATGTGATCATCACCAATTCTTTTTTGACATTTTAACAATTCTTAATGAATTGTTTAATCTCATTAATTCCTTATAATAAACTTAGAGTTATTGCATCTCAGTATTACAAATTCATAACCTTGGGTTTATATACCCTGAAGACATTTATGGATAGATATATAGGGTATGTAAACTTTTATGAGAAAAATCATACTTTTCTTTTTTTTTTATAATCTAGTTATTACATTAAGACTCTTAGAACATTTTAAAAATTATTTTACAGTAAATACCCAACATAGATCTTAACTGTAAAATATCCAGCTGTATAAAACAACATACACACACACACACACACACACACACACACACACACACACACACATGCTTAATTACAAATGAGAGGCATGGTATTTAAAAAGAAATTCTTAAACATAAGTCTATGTTCCTACAAAATGATCCAAGTTCATGTCATCTGAAATACATAGTAATAGTAATCCTAATAATAATTGTAGCTGATATTTATATAGCATTTACGATGTGCCACAGTACTAAGTACTTTATAATTATTATCTCACTTGATCCTTATAACAACCCAAGGAGGTGGGACCTTTAATTTTCCCATTTTGCAATTTAATAAATTGAGGCAAATAATGTAAAGTGACTTGCCTTGTAAATAGAGGATTACATAGACACTAAGCATCTAAAGCCATATTTGAACTCAGGTTTTCCTGACTCCAAGCCCAGAGCTTTATCCATTGTGTCATCTAGTTGTCCTTATTTTATATAAGACTTCCTATATAAGTTCCATAATTTTTCTAAGAGATTTTCTTGACTCCTCCAAAGACATGATCTATACTGGATGAAAAGACAATAGGAATTTCTTTAAGGTCAATGGTCCAAAATGTTAAATGTGATTAAATATTCTTTATCAGTGGCATCAAACTCTAATAAAAATGTCATTCAGTTGTTTCAGTCATGTCCAACTCTTTGTGACTATGTTTCTCTTGGCCAAGGAAACTGAGGCAAATGGGGTTAAATGGCTTATCTAGTAAGTATGTAAGGCTGGATTTGAACTCACAACTTCCTGACTCTAGGCCTGGGACTTTATCTGTTGTGACACTTAGATACCTTCTAATAGAAATGAGAAACACTAAACAATACTTATGGAGTTCTGTGGACACATATTTCCTTTAAAAATTACATATTAACTATCTCAATTTTGTTGTATTTTTTATTTGGTTATATAGTTTCTAATTACATTTTAATCTGAATCATACTGAACTCTGGAGTGTTGTGGAACTTGTGTGGTCCATCAGCTGTTTTACACTTCTGTGTCACCTAATTTATAAGTATTTTCTTGCATTTTCAGTTATAATGTATTTAGATCACGTTTGATTCATGATGTAAGACAAACACAAGAAATTTATCCATGACTCTGAGGACATTAGACCAGTTACCAGTAATGAAAGCTTTGCCATTTTCATTTTAGCAATCTTCCTTTAGCATTTAGTCATCCCAGTGTACAGGATATCAACCCTTTGGCACCCAATGGCATCAACTTTTGCTGCTTTATTGTATCAAATGGATAGAGGACCATTGTCATGGCAATCACTGATTGTGCAATCATCCAACTCATCCCAGTTTGGTCATTCTTAGGATATGGGACCATATATTTTATTGTATCATAGGTTCAAAGTCAGCTGTTTAGCATTAATAACAGACCTGATGGCATTAGAACCTTCAAACAAGCCATGGATTCCATTAAACCAGGTGAATTCAAAAAGTCAATCTCTCAGGCCTTTAAATTCCCTCTCAGTACCAAATTTCCCAACATCAACTGCTCACAAAATTTAGAGAGTAGAAAAAGCTGAGATAAGGGGCTCTAGCTATATCAAAAGTGGGGAAATTACCAGCAAAACATCTTCATTTCTTGTTCTCCTTAAGCTCATCCACTCCTTCTCCAAACTTTTGACTGTTCTTATCCTTAAAAAAGTTATAGGCCTGGGTGGGAACATATATGATGCTATTTACTAAATTATATCCTATCAGAAGGAAAGTACTCCTTGGTCCTTCAAAATTCAGACTATATAATTCGTTATGTCTTTATATTGCTTATCAGTAGCAAGTTTTTTTTTTTTTTTTTTTTTTTTTTTTTTTTTTTTTTTTTTTTTTAAACTTTCATGCTGCACTTGCACTAGTGGATTAACAATCTCAATGGATGTAAGAGGCTCTGGACCTGAACCTCCTGGGGGATAGTTGAGACACCTTAGTGTCAGGACCCGCCCGACAGATCTGTCACCATGGCAACTGATGAGGTAGGATCTGGGTGGGTGCAGGGGAGGCACAGTAAGGGCTGGCTCCACCTTCGGGGAGGAATCAAGGAGGAGTCCAAACTCAAAAGGGGAAATATGCAAAAAAGACAAATGGGCTATAAAAGAGGGAGACACTGCTGACTTATAACATCAATAAACATCACTGTGTTTTATCCACCTCGGCTCTCTGTCTGGTGATTCCCTCCTCCCGTCTCCACGAGGAGGGCGGGAGACGTCTGAAGCCCCTTCGGGTCAGGGAAGCTGGAAGAGGCAGTCACTGTTGAGGTTTCCTGTGAACGGTCCGGGCTCCTAACAAATGGAGGCCGTAATTGTCTTGGAAATCACATCTATGATGTCACTATCCAGGAAATCCTTGTTGTAGGAAATGCTCTTTCAATATGGCTGCAGAGGGGGGCAGGTGATAGAGTTGGAGGCAGACAGCACATGTAAGATGTTCAAAAGTTGGGGAATATGTTGTTATATACATAGCCCTTTGCTATAAATCCTTGAGAGGTATGACATTTATTACAATAAAAATATTATTCTAAGAAAAGGTCCACTGGTAACATCAGACTGACTAAAAAACACAAAGATTATGCTCTAAATGAAAAAAAAATGATGTTAAGGCTGTCCTTCTTTTAGAATTATATGATTTGGCCAAGAGAGTACTTTATCGCATGAACCAAGTATATGGGGCATTTTTAAGGGCAGATCAATGGTATAGTCAATATAGTACCAGACCTGAAGTCAGAAAGACTCATCTTCCTGAATTTAAATATGATCTCAGACACTTATGAGCTTTGTGACCCTAGGAAAGTCAATTAATCCTATTTGCCTCAGTTTCCTCATCTTTAAAATGACCTGGAATCACTTCAACATCTTTACCAAGAAAACTTCAAATGGGATCATGAAGAACAGGACACCACTGAAAAAAATAGGACAACAATCACCAACCAATAGGATATAAAATAGAATTGATTAAATTTGTCAAAAGCTATGTATAGGAAAATGAAGGGGAAAATGACCTACTAAGTGAGAAATGAAGGGCCCACATTCAAATGCAAAATAAACTGTAGCAGGATAGCTGGCGATGTCATCAGTAAGGCACACTCTTTGAGTTGCGGCAGGTGTAGTGACCAATTCTCCTTGATCTACTTTTTCAGCTGGTCTCTTTTTTGATCAGTGGCATGCATTTATGAAATTCCTAGCCAAGAAGGGAAAGGAAATCTGTGTGCATGGAACATAGCCAATCAACAGATATTAATCAGCATATACAGAGAGCTTTATACTGTGCTAAGCACCATGGAGGGAAAAAAAAATGAAGCTCATAAATACTTTGGGCAGGAATTTTTTCCATACTTAGACTAATTCAAGATAGTGTGGAACTGAGTGTTGTATTTTGTGTGATAAACTGGTATAAGTTCAAATGTGTGACATACTAGAAAAAGCATTGACTGTGGAATCAAAGACCTAAATTCAAATTGTGTCCCAGCTACCCTTGTCTTTTGTGATCATTACATTTCTGTACTTCAAGTGTCTTATGTGTAAAGCAAGAAAGCTGTACCAAATGATGCTTAATCTTTTCCAGCTTAAAATTCAGTAAGTTCATGGGGCTAATCTTCAATTGTTTTGGAGACTCTGTGATGGTTGACACCTACATTTGGAGTCAGAAAATACAAATTGCTCTGTTAATTGCTTCTACAGCCATTGGTCTGTGCAATGGGGATACAAAGGCAAATGTCATATAGTAATGGTTTCCATGGCAGCTTATAATTGAGGCAAAAATGGTTGAGTAACTTGTCCACAGTTATACAACATAGATACTGGCAGTAGTAGGATTTGTAGCCACAGACAGTAATTTCATATCCAGTCTCTCTCTACTGTACCACACTACCTCATCCTGAAACTTTATATCCTCCAGTATGTTTCCCATCTTTCCTGTCCTCTTGAGGTAAGGCTAGCTGTGCTACTAGACTTTTGCAGAGCTGATCTCCCATGTCTGGAATACATCTCATTTTTCAACTTCATCTCATAGTCTTTTGTTTTCTTCTTTTAAAATTTTTTTAAAAGTTTGTTTTTAATACACATTATTTTACAAATTATGTTGGCAGAGAAACGTTAGAATAAAAGAGAAAAACCATGAAAGAGATAAAAAACAGAAAAACAGAAAAAAGAAATGAACATAGCATGCATTGATTTACATTCAGTCTCCTTAGTTCTTTTTCTGGTTGCAGATGGCATTTCTCCCCATGAGTCTATTGGGATTTCTTTGAATCAATGAGAAGAACAAAGTCTTTCATAGTTGATCATTGCATATTCTTGCTGTTACTTTTTACAATATATTTAGGTTCTGCTTGTTTTGCTCAGTATTAGTTCATGTAAATCTTTTACAGGTATTTTTGAAATCAGCTTGTTCATAATTTTTATAGAACAATAATATTCCATTATCTTCATGAACCATAACTTGTACATCTTTTTCCCAATTGATGAATGTCCACTTCTTTTCCAATTCTTTGCTACCAAAAAAAAAAAGCTGCTACAAACATTTTTGCACATGTGAGCCCTTTTCCCTATCCTATGATTTCCTTGGGATTACAAACCCAGTAATGGCACTGCTGAATGGACATTTTTGGTAGCCCTTTGGGTGTAATTCCAGATTGCTCTCCAGAATGGTTGGATCTTTTCACAACTCCACCAATAATGCAGTTTTCCCACATCCCCTCCAACATTCATCTTTATCCTTTTCTGTCATCTTAGCCAATCTGAAAAGGTGTGAGGTGGTACCTCAGAGTTGTTTTAATTTGCATTTCTCTAATCAATAGTGATTTAGAGCATTTTTTCATGTAACTATAAATGGTTTTAATTTCATTATCTGAAAACTGTTCATATCCTCTTACAAATTTGACACAGTTCTTGATATATTTTAGAAATGAGACCTTTATCAGAAACAGTGGCTGTAAATATTTTTCCCAGCTTTGTACTTTCTTTTAAATAATGCTCTTGTTTGTTTTGTTTGTGCAAAACCTTTTTAATTTAATGCAATCCAAATTGTCCATTTTGCGTTTCATAATGTTCTCTAGTTCTTCTTTGGTCATAAAGTCCCCCCTTCTCCAAAGATCTGATAGGTAAATTATCCACTGTTCTTCTAATTTGTTTATGGTATCTTCCTAGCTCATTTCCTTTAAAGCACAATTTGGCTGCCATTTCCTACATAAGGGACAGGTAAGTATCACAGTGGATAGAACACTGGACCTCATTCAGGAAGATCTGAATTCAAATCTGGTGTTATATACCTGATAGTTATATGATGCTGGTCTGTTTGTTTCAGTTAACTAATTTATAAAACGGGACTAATGATAGCACCTTTTTTGCAGGGCTATTGTAAGGATCAAATGAAATAATATTAATAGAGTGATTAGCACATAATAAGTGTTGTATATATCTATATATTCCAGCTATTATTATATTATGTTGCTGATATATTGATTATGCATGTAATTATATATTACATATAATATATTAATGTACTACATAATTATATATCTTAATTCTATATTATATATTATTGTGCATTAATTATTATAAACTATAATATATTATATTTTATATAATTATAATATATTCTAATGTAGTTATATGTAAATATATTCAATATATTATGTTATTTTAAACTATAATAGTTTATTAAATATGTAATAGTGAATATTATAATTCTATGTTATGAAATATGCTATTAACATATTCCGTTAATATTAGCCTATATTGATTATATTTATATATTGTTATATTAATCATACTATTATAAAACCTCTTTTGATCTTCTTCATTGTTAGAAATGCCTTCCTTTTAAAAATCACTTTATATAACTTTATACTTTGCATATACTTGTGCATATATAAGTTTTTTTCCCTCTCCTAAAAAAAAAAGTCAGTTTGGGAGAGCAGGTCTTATTCTTTTGTTTTAGTATTCCTAGCACACTTTTGCATGAAGAAGGTGATTAATAGATGTTTGACTTGAAAGAAATTCCCCAAATCCCCAAATAATTCCAGTCCATCTTTCATTTGACAGGTTTTCCTTTGGAAGTATTTTGAGACTCTTTTCTAAGCTGAAAACATTAGCTCATCCACAATCCTTCTATCTAATTAGACATTCAGTTTTGCTTTTAGAATGGCTCTTCATTTATTTTGCTATCACCCAAATTCAGGTCCTTCCATATGGATTATTGGAATGACCTCCCTTTACCTGGTTTCCTTCTTTACTTCATGCCCACAACTCATGAATTCAACAAACTGTTTTCACAGGTCCCTTTCCTTTTAGGATAATTAAGTCCAAATTCCTCCTTTTACAGATGAGAAAACTGAGGTTGGGTCTTAGGTATATCTTCAAACTCATAAAAACATCATGGAATCCCAGGATGTAAGATGTATCTGAACAGGAATCTCTCCTACAATTTTTTTTGTGTGTGATTTTTTTTGAAAATAACCTGCAGAAGTTCTCTTCAGGGGATCAATATTTTGAATACTGGTCCTCTGCAAATTGAGATCCTTTTCTAATAGGCCAAATTATAGATACAACTCAAACACCTTGGATTCCTCCCTATTTCCTATTCCATTTTCCATCTAAATTCCTTGTCCTGCTTTTCAACATCCTTCATCATGTTTTTGGAGTTTTGTTCAGATTCTTTCTTGTGTTTGAAATGTTTTCCTTTCTATCTCTTATCCATGCTTCAAGGTCAGGTAGAAATAAGCTTCCACATAGATTTTTTTTTGAGGGGAGGGAATCTGAAGCCAGCTTGTACAAAGACTAGAGGCATGATAGTTACTTAGGATGTCTTTGAAATAATACAAATATGAAGAGATAAGTAGATTAGAATCATGGGACATGAACTTGAGGGGTTGAGATGGAGGAATTCCATTTTCTTCATGGGCCAATTTAAATGTAAATATTGATGAGCTAGATTACATGTGGCTGAACCTGATTAGTGTAACATAGAGTCAGAGTACCGTAATATAATGAGAGGAAATTTCAGCTACATATCTTGGAGAAGAGAAAGCTTATAGCTATCAGAATTGCTTCAGGTATTTTAAAGACTTTCCTGTGAAATGTGCAATTATCTTGTTCCTCTAGAGGTCAAAACTAAATAGATACAATCCTAGGAATTATAGGGAAACAGATTTAGTTGAACATGTAACTTTTTAAACTTTTAATTTAATTTTTAAAAATAGTATTTTCCCCCCAGTTACATTTCAAGAATTTTTTCATTCATTTTAATGAGATTTTGAATTCCAAATTTTTCTCTCTCCTTCCCATTCCCTCTTCCAAAGATATAGTTTGATATAGTTCAAACATGTGTTATCATATAAAATTTATTCCCATATTAGCCACAGTGTGAAAGAAGAAGCAAATCAAAAAGAGAAAAAGAGTATGACAAAAAATAAGGTAGGTGAAATAACATTTTTGGATCTGCATTCAGAGTCCATCAGTTCTTTATTTGGCTATAAATAGCATTTTGCTTTGTGAGTTCTATGTATTTTTCTTAGATCATTGTGTTGCTAAAAAGAGCTGATCCTATCTGAATTGATCATCAGATAATATTGCTGATAATATGCTCAATGCTTTCCTGGTTCTGCTCATTTCACTTTGCATCAATTCATATGTCTTTTCAGATTTTTCTGAAATCTGCCTGTTCATCATTTCTTATTGCACTAAATTCACATTCCACAGCTTGTTTAGCCATTCCCAACGATGAACATCCTTTCAATTGCCAATATTTTGCCACAGAGAAAATGGTTGCTATAAATATTTTTGCACATGTAGGTCTTTTTCCCTATTTTTACAATCTCTTTGGAAATAGTAGTCATATTGCTTGGTCAAAGAGTATACACAGTTGATTCAGCATTTAACTTTATAAGATCTACCCTAAGTGTGAGATGGTGATATTTTCTTGTTTGAACATATTTTATTTATTGAAAGGGAAAGAAAAATGATATCTGTATGAGGAATACAGCCTTCAGTGCTTGGGAGAAACACAAATAACTGAATATTGGGTGTAAGGTTGCCTTTTAAAGAAAAAAAAATGACTGTGGCCAGTGTCTTGTTTCAGAGAAGTTAATTTGCATATTATTGCTGTACATATTTTGAGGATATCTGCATAAGCCTGATGCTAAGAACATCTTAGTAACTATGAAAAATTGTACATTGTCTATGTTCAATGTGTTTGAAAGAAATTTACTTTTGAATTTCTTACCTTAAGGAAGAAGTGAGACACTTCACACAAGGAGATCCTGCTCTAAGGCAGGAATCTATAAGAGATCAGCCAATGACCAAAGACAGAATCAGAACAACTTAAAGCAAAGTAGAAAAGGAGAAAATAAGCCAGAATAGACTATTAGTCACTCTGATACATTTCTTGAATTATCATCGAAAATTTAACCAAAAAATTAAAAGTAAACAAAGGTGGAAGGGAGAGAATATGATGAAAAGGGGCTACATTTTTGTTGTATCTTATTAAAAATGATAATTCTTGATTATATTGTCATTCATTTGAAACTACTGATAATATTGAAGGTATTATCATTTATTCAGTGCACTCCATTTTCCTGGTCTAGATTTTGACCATCATAAATATTTTTGTTTTTAATCTATATGAATGGGTTCTGATGAAATGTCTTCACTATTTTAAAAAGATAATTTCTATTGTTTTATTGATTTTTATGTTGATTTCTTGCACTAGGATTGTTGTTAGAATTGTTTTAAGTTTCTTTTAGCAGTAGGATTTCACCTACAAACTTTTGAGGACCTCTCCTCAATGGATGGAACATACCAGGAGCTTGGCCTTCACTGAAAAGCAGTTATTGGCTCTACACCACTGAAAGCAGAAGCATTATATTGTTCTTGCTAGTGTTATACCCACTGCCAAAATCTCTTGTCTTATCCCTTTCCCTTTTCTCAGCCTAGTTCAGCACTTTATATGACATAAGTGACTTGAAACATAATAGGCTTAATCTAGGCTGGTAATGTCATTGGTAATTTTTCCTGGGTGCTAACTACCTGTGGCTTGTTTTACTGAGTTCCTGACTTGATGACTATGGAGATGACTTTTTACTTTGTGTCATGTGCCTTTAAGGCCTGATTGATGCTTTTGATTGAATTTTACAACCCATTAGTGCTTATTATAGTTTAAATGTTAAATCTGTTATAATGGGCTAACTTAAATTCAGTCCACAGTAATTATGCCAACTCCTGGGGATATAGAGATTAAATAGAAACACTCTATTTTTGTCAGGGAATTGGGGTTGATATACAATTATATAAAAATTAAATATAATTTATAATAATAGCAACATTTAAATAGGACTTTAAGGTTTATATATATATATATATGCATATATATATTTTTTTCTTATTTGATTTCCACAATATCCTTGAGAAGCTCTTGCTATTATTATCTCTATTTTTTCCCATGAGGAAACTGAGGCACAGGTTAAGTGACTTGTCAAGGATCATATAACTAGTAAGTATCTGAGGCTGGATTTGAACTCAGTTCTTCATTCCAAGTTCAGTACTCTATTGAATTGACTACTCAGGGTTTAGGAAGAGATAAAGGCTATTTGTGAACAATAAAAACAATAAAAACCAAATACCAAAAAAAGCAAACAAAATCAAAACAAAAAAACAAAACAAAAAAATGGAAAGACATTTAGAGTGGAAGAAATACAGGAGGATGGGATTAAGTATGGTAAGAAAAGAGTAGAAAGTCATAGTCAAGAAAGAGTATTTTGAGCTAGGTAGGCAGCCTGTAACTCAGAATTAAGGGAATTTTTAAGTGGACTCAGAGAAGCAAAAAGATCGTGCTTTCCATGGAAGCAGTTACAATTGATTTGTTTATTAGCCCGAACTGGAAGAAGGCATATCTATATGTGTCTTTTTTCGAGGATAATTTGTTGCATGACAGTGTGTACACTATATAATGCCTTAATAAGTGTATGGCTTTTAAAAGACTAAATCAGGGAGGAAATGACAAGTTAACAAACAGTAACAAAAACACAAGCCAAACAACACACAGAAAGTTAAAAGTTTAGCATTCATTAAATATCACATTACTTGTTACAAAAGTATCAGCTTTTTTTTATTAGCCATTAAGAGAAAGACAGAAAAAAGAAAGAATCAAAGAGTTTAAATATTAAATAAATCAAGTGTGAGATATTAGCTAGGGATCTATTAATAAAAAGAAATGTCTTTTCTGACCTTTGAGAAACACATGAAAGATAATATACCTGAGGCATCCAAAAAGACTAAAGGTGTGTTTACAGAGAGTTAAGATCTGAGACAAGGCATAATTTTTCATCTTAAACTTCTTGGAGTGAAGAGGCCACTTCAGTTTGAATAATGAATCATTCAATGAGGAATATCAGGCGTGTGCTTGATTAGAATGGAAGTCATTTAAAAAAGGCTAATATCATATCGATAAAGCACCTCTTAGAGAGAAGAGGTAACCTAAAAGGTAATCAGCAAATCTGACCTTTCAAAATACTTATTCATTTGCCCCCATTGCCATTTAACTTGTGGTACAACATTATTCAATTAACTGTCTTAGAGATCATGACTTCTTCTCTTTTCATATAAAATAATGGTTATCAATAATCATTCTTTGGCATTGGAGACAACACATCCTCTCACTTCTATTATTAACTACATTGGCCCTGTTTACGTCTTTGGCCCAAAGTGGAGGGAGTGTGCCTTCTTGGCTCAGCATATACCAGTAACAACATGAAGGGAAGGAAAATCATTAATTTTTCCCTAAGAGAGAACAGATGGAGATAGAAATCAAGATGGGAAGAGAGCATATAGCCCTGGAATTCTGATCAAAAGATTTTTCCCGCCTTCCACTTGACTCCAGATACCATCCAGATTAATGTAATCAATCAGTTTGATTAGTGAGCACACCAATATGTACTGATTGAAAACTAATGAGGCAAGTAACACTTAAATGGCCTTTAAAAACAGTAACAGAATTGTAATATATTCTAAAGCTGAAATATATCTCTTCCTAATTATAATCAGTGAATATAGGTAGGAGAGCCAAAAGTAAGAATTCTAGTACCAAGGCAAATTTTGTTGTGCATAGAAGGTAGGTGGTGGTCCAGAAGGATGCACAGAAGGTACATAGGATCCAGATTCCCCACAGTTGTCTTCAACAGTTATAGGAGAAAGGACTATCCATCTCCCAGAGAGTACAGACTCAGCCCATGCAGCATGACGATCACAGAAAGCAAGGATTAGGCTGTTGCTGGGATGGTTTTCTGTTGAAAATGTGTCAGAGATATGGAGTTGTCATCAAGCATTGGAAAGCTATATGGAAACCATGAGACAAAGGCATGGTAACCCTAAAGATAATGGCAGGGATGGAGCATGGAACCATGAGCAAAATACCATCACATTTGGGCAAAGTTCAGTAGGAAATGAGCTAAAACCAGAATCAGATTAGAAGTCCCATTCCAGACCTTGAGAAGATTACTGAAACTCTTGCACCAGTTTCCTCATCCTTTCAATGGGACTAATTATAGTTGTATTATCTACCTCAAATAATTGTTGTAACAATTAACATTATATAATTATTCTTATTATATATGCATATATATAATATGCTCAGCACGTATGTACATACATATATTTACATCAAATGTAAATACATATATAAGTATACATAGACACATACACATGTGTGTATATATTGTTGTATGATGGGGTGAACACCAATGAATTAACAAGTATAAGAGCATTTAAGAGAGTAAATCAGAGAGAAAATGACAAACTAATAATAAAAAATCCCCAGAAAGTGGAATAGCATGCATTAAGTATCACAGTATTTATATCACATTTACCAAATACATATATATGATATATGTACATGTGTTCATATATATTAGTATGTATATATATATAGAGACTTGTTGAGCATATAAAATATGTATGTGTAATCAGAATAGTTATATATTATATAGTATTTATCCTGCAACAACTCTTTGAGATAGATAATACAACTATAACCATATATATATGTGTGTATACACAAATATAAATACATACATAAATATGTATATATGTATATATACATATATACATACAGATACACACATATACACACATACTTACGTACATATGTGTATGTATATGCATAAGGAATGGATCTGTGATTTCAATGATGTAGAGACTGCCTGGATGAAGAAACTCTGTTTTTTTCTAGTTGCTCTCCCTTTTTACATCTTCCCCTACTCCAATTCATCTCCCACACAGCTGTTAAAGTAATTTTTGTTAAGTGCAAATCTGATCATGTCATGCCTCCCAACCAATATATTATAAGGGGTATTGTATCGAGGATAAAATATAAACTCCTATGTTTTGTAAAGTCCTTCACATTCTGCCCTCAATCTATTTTTCCAGCCTCATTACATGTTACTTCCCTATCCATACTTTCCATATCTAATCAAACTTTTCTTAACATTGTTTTTCATAAGTTACTCTCGTTATCTCATCTACATTACTTTTCACTGGCCATATCTCATGGTTGATCTACACTTCCTCTTCACTTATGGCTTATAGAATTCCCTTCTTTCTCTAAGATCTAGCTTATATACCATCTGCTACATGAAGGCTTTCTGGATTCATTATCTACTAGTAAACTCCATCCCATAATTACCTTGAATTTATTCTATGTGAAGTATTGTCCTTTTGGCTTTGGAAAATTTCATTTGTAAAAGGGGTTAGAAATAGAGATGGTCTTGAGGACTTAAGAAAAGCTGTGTCTTAGATAAAAGGAAAACTTTTTTTTTTCTGAAAGCAAAGTTAGTTGATAATCAACATAGAAATGAAAATCAAATTCATGAGACCTGATGAGATGACCAAATGAAGTGTAATATAGGGAATCAGTAAAGAACCTGGGAGAGAACCGTGTGTGACACCTACCATTAATGGCCATTCCCTAAAGATATAGTAAAGGAAGTCTGAAGGAAGGGACCAAGAGAGAATGTTGTCCCAAAAACCTAGAGAGAAGAGAGTATCAAGAGGAGGATCAACAGTGACAAAGACTTAATAGAGGTTAAGGAGACTGGGGATTCAGAAAAGACAATTGGTCATTTTGGAGAAAGTAATTTCATCAGAATGATAGGGTTGGAAGCCATTTCATGGTGGTTAAAACAGAAAGAAGAGGAAGTGGAAACATCTAATATAAACAATCTTTTCAACAACTTTAGCCACAAGAGGCAGAAATGATTTATAATAATAGTAAAGACAGAAGTTTTTTGGAAGGTGTCTTTGGGATATTGGCTTGTTAAATTAATTGTCTAGGGTCACACGACTGGTATCTATTAGTGGCAGGACCTGAATCCAGAATGTCTTGATTTTATACTACCATTTCTAGTTGTTCCATTGTATTCCTCATTTACAAACTGTGGGTGGAGAAGAAGAAAGGAAGAAACAAGTATTTATTAAATGCCAGGCACTTTGCTTAGCCATTTAAAAATACGACCTCATTTGAATGTTATAACAACCTAAGAAATAGATGCTATTATGATTCTCATTTTAGAGTTGAGGAAGCTGAGGATGAGGGAGATTAAATATCTTTCTGGAGATCACACAACTAATAAATATTTTAAGGCACGGTTTGGACTTAGGTCTTCTTGTCTCCAGTGTCAGTATTCTGGGCCATCTAACTACTTGTCAAATATAGTGGTATTTGTTTTTATCTTAATACTTGTTACATAATATTAGGATTAATGTAAAGAAGACTAAAAGGGAAAGACGTTCTGGATTAAATAGAAAGTGGAAAAATATAAAAAATATATCATGATAGACTTATGTCACCAATTCTTACTATATAAGTAGAAACTCTTTAGGCAAATTTATTGATTGATTGATCTATAGTTATTTAGGACTACCAGCTAGAACTAGTAGACGTTGTAATTTTTCCTAGAGCTATTTACTTGACTATTTCTCTTTAGTATGTCTTCTGGTATCCACCAAAGATGGGGTACAAATTAAAAATATATATTATAGGTTTAAAAGAATGTGTACAAGTGAAAGTAATTTAATTCTAGTGGCATGCTAAAATATACTTTATTCACAAAGCTTGCTGGAGTATCTCAGCCAAGATAGAAGGGAACCGAGATTTGGGGAAAAGCCAGGATCCAAGGCAACAGACCTTTACAAGACTCAGCAGGCGCTTAATGGTACTGAAAATCTGCTATAACTTTCCAAATCCATTGATTTTTTTCTCATATTTTAGACAAAAGAATACATTTACTGCCCAGATACATTTACATTTTCCCTGTAATTATTAGGCTTAAATATTTTATGCAAATTTCAAGTACATCTTTTGCTTATAGTAGGGGAAAAAACAAAAAACAAAAAAACAAAAAACAAAACAAAAATAACAACTTTTGCCAGCTGTGAGCATTGTCACATTCATTGAATTTTTTTGTCATGGGTTATCTCAGTTAAGAGGAAAATTTTGAATATGCTTTTGAAGTTTTAAACTGATAGTTATCATTGATTGCTTTGCATCCTGCAGATACTGAATGTGTGTTTTGTGGATGGGACCAACTATAGCTTGCTCAGCTTTATGACTGATGCTTTGTCAGCAAAACTTTTTTAAAAAATTTTTTTAAAGTCCATGTAGAACTGAAGCTATTTTGTTTTGATGGGGATAGTGCTTCAGAGCTATAGGATTGAAATGATAATTCCAGATGTGCATCTTTTCTGTAATTATCCAACATAGTGGGGGAAACTTAGAATGCAAATATTTTTTTAAATGCAAATAAAGCAAACTATTTCCTCAAAATTTGCTTTTGTGTATATATGTGTGTTTGTATATATATACAAACACACACACACACACACACACACACACATATATATATATATATATACATATACATATACATACATACATATATTTATTTTAGGTATATTTAAAATTTTGAAATCTTAAAAAACACTCAATTTTTATATTTCTATTAAGAATTTTAGTATCCTATTCCACATATATTTTTCTCCTTTTTTTCCTTTTATCTTTCCTTCCTTCCTTCCTTCCTTCCTTCCTTCCTTCCTTCCTTCCTTCCTTCCTTCCTTCCTTCCTTCCTTCCTTCCTTCCTTCCTTCCTCTCAATTTTGAAGCTAGCTCAATTTTATAGTTGAGAAAACAAAGGCACTAGAATGCTTGGAGTTGGATCAATAGTATACAAGAGTCTGACAGAATGGACAGCAGATAAAATACTGGAATTACAGTCAAGAATATTTGGTTTTAACTAAAATCTGTGAGACTTAAAAGTTGTATGATCATTTCTGTGCTATATTCTCTGTATCTGTAGAGTAAGGATTATCATACCTATGTAACCCAGAGAGTTATTGTAAGAATCAAATGAGATAATGTAGGCAAATATACCCATAGACTAGTGGTCTTGTGATTGGCATACTCTGTAGTAGCTGCAGATCATAACTTTTCTCTGCTTAATCCTATGGGCATAGCATTAGACCTAGAGGCAGGGATCCCTGAGTTTAAATCCAGCCTCAGATGTTTATTAGTCATGTGACCCTGGGCAAGTCAGTGCCTCAGTTTGTTAATCTGTAAAATGAGGGTAATATTGATACCAACCTACCAGGGTTTTGTGAGAATAAAATGAGATTTTGCGAAGTGCTTTGTAAATCTTAATGTCCTATATGAATGAACACTAGCTCTTATTTTTATGTCCTACTATAAATATAACACAGTAAGTTTACTGACATGAAGCTATGCTCTATGATGGCAGCAGCACATGTATTCAAAGCTCAGAGGTGGTACCAGCACATAGGACCTGGAGTAAGGAAGATCTGAGTTCAAATTCAGCCTCAGACCTTTATCAACTGGATGAAGCAAGGCAAGTTACTAAAACTGTTTTTGCCTCAGTTTTAGTATCTTAGAAATGGAATACCAAGGGGCAGCTAGGTGGCACAGTGAATAGAGCACCAGCCCTGAATTCAGGAGGACCTGAGTTCAAATCTGCTCTCAGGCACTTAATACTTCCTGGCTGTGTGACCCTGGGCAAGTCACTTAATCCCAGCCTCAGGGAGAAAAAAAAATCTTGAGAAATGGAATGCCAAAAGCATCTTCCTCACCTGGTCAATGTGAGGAGAAAACGAAGTGCTTTGTAAAGCTTAAATCCCTATATAAATTCTAGAAATCATCATCACCATCATTATCATCTTCATTCTCACTTCTGACACTGTGTGTGATTTTTGATGTCCCTTAATCTGCAACTCAGCATTATAAATGTATCATGTGTAAAATTATAAAAAGTAGCCTTTCTAGGGATGACAAAGGAATCAATTAGATGAGTTTAAAAATTACAAACTTGAAAGTGCTATGCAAATGTCAGGCATGAAAGGCATTGTGGTGTTATGTCTAGAGAGCCAGTGTTGGAGTTAGCCCCTGAATTTTGGTCTTGCCTCTGATGCAATAAGCAAGTCACTTAATCTTAGTATTCTAAACAATTCTCAGATTCTAAATTGCAGAGAAGTTGCTTTTTTTTAACATCAGTTTCCTATATTGAAGACATCACAGGTACAGGAAAAAAAAATAAAGACAATGATGATGTCAGTAGTTACTACTATGAATAAAGTGTGAATAAATGTCAGCCACTCTTACATAGTGTGTGAGCTTCTGTTTGAGAACTAGGCCACAGAAACTTGAGCTTCGTAGGCATCTTTTGTTCAAATGAAGTGTGACAACCCTGAATAACCTGGCCTATAGCTGAACCCTGTAGAGAGCTGATGGATTCTTCTCCCAGCTACACAATTTTCTCACAAACAACATTTTGAATTTTAAAAAAATTTTCTCCATCTGCTCAGTATTCATTTAACTATTATTCAATTCACATAATATTTTATTACTCTTTGTATCAGGATGTATCAGTATAATATTATGCAATACTGTATCTAAGTCTAATTAGATCCATGCTAAACTGACGCTTTTCTTTTTTTTAAGCCTGAATCTCATATTACCCAGACTGGAAGTAAAGTGTCACTCATGTGACCAATGCTACTACCATCTTTCATGCAAGACTGATTCTATTTTTCTGTCTGGGCTGGCTAATCTCTCTGTAGGCAATCTGGTAGCATATTGGTCTCAAGTTTCAGTATATTGGTATTGGACAGAATGTTGATACCCAAACACATTTAGTCTTATTATAGCTCAGAAATCATAGTCCACAACCCTCAACCACCCACTACCAGCAACTGTGGGCATGTGCCACCACGTCTGGCTCTGATACTTCATTTCCATTTATCTCACTGGTTTACATTTTTGTAATATTGAAGTTAGTCTAAAATGTCCACCATCTTGGCTCTTTTTAGTATCAATTAGCACTTGAAATTGATTTCTAAAAGCACTTGTTTTAAAATCTTTCCATTCCTTTCTAATTTTCCAAATATCACCAATCAATTCCTCAAAGATAAAGATTTGGAAAATGAGAAATTATATATAATAGAAAAAAATATAATATACCCTTTATGAATGGAAAGATGAACATTTTAGACTAATTTCAATGTTGAGCAATGAATCTGCCTTATTGACATAAAAACCTAGTGCAATGATGAGATCACAGGTCCATTTGAGTTTCTAAGTATACTTGTGGATATGCATATCAAAAGTTGTATGTGAAGACCATATAAGAGAAATATTTCAAAAATCAGGTAACTTGGTTTTGTTTTGGTTTCTGCAATTTACCTAGATCTGATGTTTCTGATTTCCATGTCCATTAATAGAGCTAATGCAGCATGTCACAATAACCATGCATGGATGACCAATTTTCAAAATGAGAATATGATGCAAGATGAGTGCTCATATGATCCAGAAAATCAATTGTTCATCTGTTATTCAAAAAGAATCATGGGATCTTAGAATGTCCTGAATCTTCAGGGGAGTTCACTGATCTTCAAAGCATCCCATTCTACTTTTGAATGCCTTTAATTATTGGAAAGTTTTGTTTTTATTTTTGCTTCAAGGTATTAGTTGGTCATTTCCCCTAATTCTGCCAGTTGAGATTCAATAGAACAAGTTGAATCATTACTTTTTGAACAACCCTTCAAATATTTGAAGACAGCTGTTATATATCCCTTTTAATTTTTGTTTGTTTGTTTTTTTCCTCTGGGTCAAACATACCCTGTTTCTTCAAGTGATTCTCAATCGACTTATTCTCCAGAATTTTCATCATCTCAGTGATCCCCCTTAGATGTTTGCTAGCATTTCAATGCCCTTCCTAAAATAAAGCAAAACAATGGCTATCCTGTACTTCTGTCTTGCATGGTCAGGTGAGACAGAGAAGCTGTTATTTTATTTGATAACTAAGACCTATATTTATGTTTTTTAGGCAGCTGATAAGTTATAGAATTTAAGATAATGAAAATTCCCATTTCCCCTAAATAACTTCCATTATCTTCCTGAATTCCACTGCATAAAGGAATAAAAGCAATTCTGCTAAGATTGCAAATGTGAAACATTGAATTAATGATAAATGAAATAGGAATGTTTTGATAACACTAAAAATATGGGAGAGGTCTGAATCCTGAATTGCATCCTGGGAGAGCAGTTCTAGATTGAGGACAAAGAGATACTTCAAAGGTTGGATGAAATTATATAACCTCACTATCTGAGAAAATTGTGACAATTAAAAAGGGCAACCTGGAGAGGCATTGAAAAACAAACAAACAAACAAACAAACAAACAAATTATATCCCTAAATCTTGAAATTTTGCTTAGGAAACCTTAAGATTATACATATAAAGGATTTGTTTAACAGAAAGTTTCAGTTAATAGAACATCAGATAACAGAATTTATATACCATAGTAGTTTTTTGAATGGATTTTTTTTCAAAGGATGCTGGCAAAAAAAATTATTATGTTTCTGAGAAAATTCACTCATCCCTTGACAATATAGCTTCTCAATATATATGTTATTAATGGACTGGCCACAGGATATCTCCCTACATGGCAGTAGAATTGGTAAGCAATGTCTTTGGACTATGGGTAGAGAGGTACCACAAACTCCTATAGTATCTGGTATTCAAGTAGCTTTACTAGGGGAAGCAGTTTGCTACACTTTGAACTAAAGACCTTCTCTACTTCAGAAAGAATTTGTTTCCAAGGACAAAGGAGTAAATGTTCCATTATCCATTATTTTTGGCTCCAAAATTTTGGTTGCACATTTTATCAACAACAACAACAACAACAACAACAACAACAACAAAAATTAAACACAATCCTATTTAAAATTTATTTTTACTGATATTACGCACATGCATAACCACAAAATAATATACACACACACAATACACACACACACACACACACACACATATATATGATATATGTACTTAATTATAAGTAAACTGTTTTAAGTCCTATATAATTTTCACAAAGTAAACATTTTTTAAAAAAGGATTAAAGATGAAATAATTCAAAATTATTTTTGTCTCTATATTTTGATAGACATAGTTGTTTACATGTTGTATCCCCTCTTAGAAAGTAAGCTTTTGAGGACTGAGATTGTTTTGGCTCTTTTGTTTCCCAAATACTCAATACAGGGCCTGGCATATAAGGGGTGCTTAATAAGTATTTGTTGACTTGATTCATCTATTAATTCCCTAACACACATTACTCTTACTAACAAATCTAATTATTATCAGATTAGGACACACTTGTGACTGAGAATTCTAACTTTGGAGACTATTTTTTACAGGCAACTAGAGGGAACAGTTGATGAAATGCCTGGGTCTCAAGTCAAGAAGTCCTGAATTCAAATTTCTCCTCAGACAACTTAATAGCTATGTGACCTTGGCTGAGCCATTAAATTTCGGTCTGCCTTAGTTTCCTCATCTATAAAATGGAGCTCATAATAGTACCTTATCTCACAGGGATATCCTGAGGATCAAATGAATTAATATTTGTAAAGTATTTACATATATTAAATCAATGCTGTATAAATGCTAGCTATTATTATTTCTATTTCTAGAAGGAAAACTTGCAAAAGCAGTGAATGTCTTATCATTTCAGTTACTTTATTAAAGCTTATTTAGTGCTGAGAAATTTAACATACTCTATACTTCCTACTCTATTGTCAATTTCTCAAAGGACCTGACACATTGCTGTGAAGACTTTAACCTTTTGACGACTGCAATTTTTGCCATATTCTAACAGCTGTTACTAATTGCCTAATGCTTTACCAGATAACTATTTTGAGAAGGCCCCATTGATTCCTCACCTTATTATTTCCTCTCTAATCATTATCCCTATAGCTGTACCAACTTCCTTATATTTTTTCTTTTCCTTCCACTGAAAAACCCCAAGGTATGGGGCTATGATCAATTTTGGCACTGCTCCTGGAAGGGTTGTGTCTATCTAATCCCTTAATCTTCCCATTTACCATTGCTATGACTATGAAGACCAAAGTGTTCTTTCTTCCACGACTAATTTTCTCTCTGTGTGATATCTTTCTCTGTTAGAATGTAAGCTCAGAAACAAGCTTTACTTTTGTATTTGTGTCCCTATCATTTACTAGTTTTTGGCATATAGTAAACATTTAAGTGCTTTTCTGTTTCATTCATTCATTCATCTATTCATGCATTTATTCCACAGTCAGATTTTCAACAACATTTTTGTCTTGTTTAGACTTCCATATGAACAGAAGAAAAATATAATAATAGTTCCCAGATTAATTCATTGTTGACTGGTGGAAATACATAACATAATACATTCTTTTATTCAAGGTTGTTTTTTTTTATTTTTTGTATTCTTTCTTATAATAAGAAAAGAAATATTTTTCATATTTTGCTGTGTATTTTTCTATCCCTATTAAACACAGAATGAAAATAATAATGAATCAGCAAGCATTTATTAAAAGTATATTGCTTATACAATTCAAGTTTGAATTAAATACATTAAATTTCTCTTTCTCTCTCTCTCTCTCTCTCTCTCTCTCTCTCTCTCTCTCTCTCTCTCTCTCTCTCTCTCTCTCTCTCTCTCTCTCTCTCTCTCTCTTTCACACCCACTCATCCACCCACTAGTATTCTCAATGAGTTTATTTTCAATGGAAAGATAAAACATGTGCAGAAGAACTCAACAAAAATATATAAGAATAAATATAAAGTCATTTCATTTCCAGAGAGAGAATATTACTAACTAAACAGACTAATAAGGATTGTATTAAATACTGAGAATGGTACAAAAGAATGGTACAAATAGATAAAGAATGGATCCTGCTCTCAAGATACTTAAAGTCTAGCAGGGGAATCAGAAGCCCATTGAAGCCTGGCAGGGGAATAAGAAACCCATTGAAGCCTATATAATTTTAGAAAAGAATAAGAATTAAAACTGAAATTCAGACAAAAGGACTGCTGCTAAGCAAAATACTAGGTTGCCTCAAATGTGAATCCTGTATAGAGATCAAATGCAAAACATTCAAATGACTTGATTTCCTTTGGGGATGAATAGAAAGCTGCCTGATTATTGGACTGTTTTCATGAGCATTTAAAAAAGGAAAACAAATGTATTTTTAAATTGCAGAAGCAACATATTTGCCCATCTCCAAATCTGGGTGACAGTGTCTTGCTCAAAAATCCTTCATAACTCAATGTTTGTTGTATTCCTGCCTTAGCCCTTCAAAAGGATTTCCAAGTGTCCCTTTTTCAGCAGATGGAATACTTGCATGGGTCCATCCCCATAGCAACAGCAGCTGTGCCAGGCAACCAGGGCTCAACTGATTTCCATCCAGCCCATGAGGTCGCCTGACCCTGTAGAGCCTCCTGGAGAATGACCGGTGTCCCCTGTAATTTTATTCAATGTAACATTTGGGTTGACCTACATCTTGGGAAAAAATTGCTCTCATTTATATAATTTAATAAAAGTCGCTTAAAATAGAATCCCTCTAATGAAGCTTATTCCTCCCCCCCATAAATCCCCAATCTTTAAATTACGAATTCTCAAGAATTTGAATTATACCCTTTGAGATTATATTTCTTGAAATTAACAAATTTATCTATTGGAGACTCAGAGGGGATCTATTATTTTCCCACAGTCACATAGAAAATGAATATCTGAGATAGGGTTTGGAGCCAGGTCTTCATGACAAGTTTGGTGCTCTATTCACTATACCAAGCTGCCTCTCCATGAGTGCTCTACTCCATTAGTACTGAGGAAGCAGCTAGGTGGCATTGTGGATAGGGCACCAACCCTGAAGTCAGGAGGACCTGAGTTCAAATCTATCCTCAGACACTTAAAACTTCCTAATTGTGTGACCCAGGGCAAATCACTCAACCTCAATTGCCTCAGGAAAAAAAAAAAAAAAAAAAAAAAAAAAAAAAAAAAGGTCCTGACATGTTTGGCAACCTCAATGTTTATTTGAAAATATGGCAATAAAGTTAGAAGATCTTACACCAGAATTCCATGGTCAATACAACAACTAAAATGCACTTTCAATTTTTCTCTCATAAGAAATACCTAAATCCTAGGCTATGTTAAGAATGGGTTCTGGAAGTTGGCAGAGAACAGACCTGTATCTCTGTGACCTTCTCTAAGCTTTCTTCAAATTAACAGCATATTAAGCATCTGAACTGGATTTGGAGTAACAAAACCTACAAATATTTTGAGTACAATACATTTCCAGAATAACATACTTTGAAAGCACTTCAGGAAAGGTATGTTTCAATTGGGAAGGAGGAGAGGCTTCTGAGTCCAGACTACAGTGCAGGGAACACATGGCAAGGAGCTGGAGTGGGGAGCCATAGTATTGCAATATCTGTGTACCAGGGAATCTACTGTGAGGCTCTTAGGCTGTCCTGGTTGCAAGCTGGTGACTTAG
Organism: Sminthopsis crassicaudata; assembly: GCF_048593235.1. Lineage (NCBI taxonomy): Eukaryota > Metazoa > Chordata > Mammalia > Dasyuromorphia > Dasyuridae > Sminthopsis > Sminthopsis crassicaudata. Next base: position 56,544,045 of record NC_133619.1, on the reverse strand, counting down.
CAGATTTTCTGTGAGACACCCAGAAGTCAATTAAAAAGGCAAACTGTAAGTCACTGAAGCAAAGAAGAATGTGAGACCTGGCCTGTATTACTCAGCACCAGAAGTCAGTCAGCAGAACTTCCCCCGGCAACTGAAGCTGCTGTCACCCCTTTGCCTTAAAAGCAGTCTTCAATCTTTTAAAAAATGAGCAAAAAAGCAAAAAAGATCTCTGACAATAGACAGGTTTTGTGGAGAAAGAGAAGAATAGAACTCAAACCCTGAGGATCCTAAAGGCAATTCAACTCCAGATGAAGTCCCAAAAAGTAATATGAGTTAGTTCCCAGTTCACAAAGCTCTCTTAGAAGAGTTTTTAAAAAGTACATTAAAAGAAAGAAGAAAATGAGGAAATGGAGAAAGAAAATGAGATCTTTGCAATAGGATATGGAAAAAAGAACACTAGAAATTATCTGAGAAAAGAACTCCTTAAAAAACAGACCTGATGAAATGGGAAAATCATGTAACTCCTTACAAAATAGATATGAAAAAGAAAACAATTCAATAAAAAAACAAAATCCGCAAAATGGAAAAATGTAATGAACAAAACATCTCTCTTAAAAGTTCAACTGGCCAAATGCAAAAGAAGATAAAAAAGCTAACTGAATAAAATAATTCACTAAAATTTAGAAGTGAACAAATGGAAATGAATGACTTAATGAGACATCACAAATCAATCAAACAAAAAAAAAAAAAAGAAGAAGAAAAGATAGAAGAAAATGTAAAATACCTCATTGGAAAAAACAACTCCCCTGGAAAATAGATCTAGAAGAGATAATCTAAGAATTATTGGACTTCCTGAAATCCATGATGATATCATCTTTCAGGAAATCATTTAAAAAAACTACCAGGATGTGCTAGAACCAGAAGGTAAAATAGCCATTGAAAGAATTCACTAATCACCTTCTGAAAGAGATCCCAAAATAAAAACCCCAAGGAACATCGTAGCTACATTTCAGAAATATCAGGTCAAGGAGAAAATATTGCAAGCAGCCAGAAGGAAACAATTCAAATATCAAGGTGCCACAATCAGGATTACCCAGGACTTAGCAGCTTTCAGTTTAAAGCATCAAAGGGCATGGAATCTGATATTCTGAAATGTGAAGTCTGAATTAGCATCCTGGATACCTTAGAATCAGCCAGAGTCAGGATAAGCAAAAGTCCTTGGTCTTTATTTTTAGTCTTAGGGGTAGAAGTGAATTGGATGGATGCAGGATCTGCATGAACTCTTCTCTCTTTTTCCACTGCTAAAGTTTCCCTGGCTTGGCTTACTTTACCCCCTAGTCCCTCTTACAATTCTCTGTATACACCAAATGATTAAGCCAGCACAGAATAAAAAGCATATTCTAAGAGATTATTGTCCAATAAGTAATGAGCCTTAAGTATTTGGTGCACTTACTCAGAGTTTCAGTCCTTTACACTGAAAGGCAAAGGAACTACAGCAAAAATTAGTTAAAAATTACAGCAAAGAATCAATTATCCCCTAGAAGTGAGCATCATTTTTCAGGGAAAAAGATGGACATTCAATGAAACAGGTGAATTTCATTTATTTCTGATGGAAAAAACCAGAGCTGAATAGAAAATTTGATTTTCAAATACAGATCTCAAGAGAACCATAAACAGGTAAACAAAGAAAGAAAAAATAACTTTCTTTTAAAAGTTAAAAAGCTTATATTCCTATATGAAAGGATTATATGTTTAAGTCTTTAGATCTGTATCTCTGTTATGTGAAAACTGGAGGAGGAAAGGTGATTCTATTGGAAGAAAAGGAAAATGGAATTAAAATGGGGCAAATTACATCTCATGAGGAGGCAAAAAAGACCAATTGCAATTGAGGGGAAAAGAAGAGGGGAATGAGCATTGTGTGAATCTTACTCTTATCAGATTTGCATCAGAGAGAAAATATCAGGCACATTTAATTTCACAGAGAAGCTTATTTCATCCTATAGAGAACTAGGAGAGGAAGGAGGAAAGGAAGGGAAAATGTTGATAGAAGGGAGAATAGAAGTAGAAGAGGAAAGGTATAGGAAATGGGGAGGGTTTGCAAAAGGGGAGGGCTATTTGAGGAAGGGGGTGATCAGTTACAAAATACTGGGGAGGAGAGAAAGGTGGAAAGGGAAGAAAAAAATATAACTGGGATAAACAAGATGGCAGGAAATACAGAGTTAGTAATTTTATCTGTGAATGTGAATGGGATGAACTCTCCCATAAAATAGAAGCAGGTAGCAGACTGAATTAAAAGAAATAATCCTACAATTTGTTGTCTACAAGAAACACATTTAAAGCAGTGATATATTTAGAGTAAAAGTAAAAGGATGGAGCAGAATCAATTATACTTAGACCTGAGGCTAAAAAAAAAAAGAGTAGCAATCCTAATCTCAGAACAAGCAAAAGCAAAAATAGAGGGACAGCTAGGTAGCACAGTGTTTAGAGCACCAGCCTTGAAGTCAGGAGAATCTGAATTCAAATCTAATCTCAGACACTTAACACTTCCTAGCTATATGACCCTGGGCAAGTCATTTAACCCAATTGATGCAGCAAAAAAACCAAAAAACAAAAATCAAAAAACAAAACAAAACAAAACAAACAAAAAAACCAAATAGATCTAGTTAAAAGAGATAAGGAAAGGAAACAACATCCTGTTTAAAGCTACCATATATAATGAAGTAATATCAGTACTAAAATATATGCACCAAGAGGTATAGCTTCCAAATTCCTAGAGAAGAAGTTAAGAGAGCTGTAAGAAGAATTGGACAGCAAAACTACACTAATGGGATATCTCAACATTGCTCTCTCAGAATTAGATAAATCAAACCAAGAATAAATAAGAAAGACGTTAAGGAGGTAAATAGAATCCTAGAAAAATTAGGGATGATAAACCTTTGGAGAAAATTCAGTGGAGACAGAAAAGAATATATTTTTTTCTTGGCAGTACATGGAACCTATACAAAAACTGATCATGTATTAGGGCATAAAAATCTCAAAATCAAATACAGAAAGGCAGAAATAGTAAATGCATCTTTCTCAGATCATGATGAGATAAAAATTGCGCGCAATAAATGGCCAAAGGAAAAAGACTAAAAATTATTTGGAAACTAAATAATCTAATCCTAAAGAATGACTGGGTGAAATAGCAAATAATAGACACAATCAATAATTTCATCTAAGGGAATGGCAACAATGAGATGACATACCAAAATTTGTGGGATACAGCCAAAGCAGTTATTAAGGGAAATTTTTTTTTTTATCTCTAGATGCTTACTTGCATAAAATAGAGAAAGAGAAGATCAGTGAATTAGGTTTGCAATTAAACAAGCTAGAAATAGAAAAAAAAATCCCAATTAAATACCAAATTTAAAATTCTGAATATAAAAGGGGAGATTAATAAAATTGAAAGTAAGAAAACTATTGAATTAATAAATGAAACAAAGAGTTGGTTTTATGGAAAAAAACCCAACAAAACATATATTTGATTATAAAACGGAAAGAATAAAATCAAATTGTTGATCTTATAAATGAAAAGGCAGAATTTTTCACCAACAAAAAAGAAAGTAGAGCAATAATTAGGAATTATTTTGCCCAAATTTATGTCAATAAATTTGATAATTTAAGTGAAATAGAGGAATACCTACAAAAATAGGAATAGCCCAGATTAACAGAAGAAGAAATAAATTACTTAAATAGTCCCAATTGAGAAAAAGAAATAGAACAAGCTATTAATCAATTCCTTAAGAAAAAATCTCCAGGGCCAGATGGATTTACATGTGATTTTTATCAAACATTTAAAGAATAATTAATCTAATACTATGTAAACTATTTCAAAAAAATTAAACAGGAAAAGAAGAAGTGTTACCAAATTCCTTTTTTTCACAGATATGGTACTGATATCCTAACCATATAGGGTCTAAACAGAGAAAGAAAATTATATACCAATTTCCCTAATAAATATTGATGCAAAAACTTAAATAAAATATTAGCAAAGAGATTATAGAAAATCATCCCCAAGATGATACACTATGACCAAGCAGGATTTATATCAGAATTGCAGGGTTAGTTTAATATTAGGAAAACTATTAGCATAATTGACTATATCGATAATCAAACTAAAAAAAATCTTATGATTATCTCAATAGATGTAGAAAGACCTTTGATAAAATTCAACACCCATTCCTATTAAAAATGCTACAAAGTATAGAAATAACTGGATTTTTCCTTAAAATGGTCAGTAGCACTTATCTAAAACTATAAGCAAGTATGATATGTAATGGGAAAAAACTAGAATCATTCCCAATAAGATCAGGTTGCCCTCTATCACCATTACTATTCAATATTGTATTAGAAATGTTAACTTTGGCAATAAAAGAAGAAAAGGAAATGAAAGGAATTAGACTTGGTCATGAGGAAACCAAATTATCACTCTTTGCAGATGATATGATGGTATACTTAGAGAATCCTAGAGAACCAATAGAAACAATTCACAATTTTAGCAAAGTTTCAGGATACAAAATAAATTCACATAAGCCAGAAGCATTTTTATATATTATCAACAAAATCCAGCTGCTAGAAATGCAAAGAGAAATTGCATTTAAAATAATTGTCAGTAATATAAAATATTTTGAGTCTACCTGCCAAATGTTAGGAACTATATGAACATAACTGCAAAACACTTTCCATAGTAGTAAAATCATATCTAATCAATTGGAAAAATATCAAGTGCTCATTGATAGGCTGAGCAAATATAATAAAAATGACAATAGGGGCAGCTAGTTGGTATAGTAGACAGAGCACCAGCCCTGAAGTCAGGAGGACCTGAGTTCAAATGTGACCTCAGAGATTTTATATTTACTGTCTGTGTGACTATGGGTAAATAATTTAACCCTGATTGCCTTGGCAGCAAACAAATAAATAAATAAATCTTTAAAAAAAGATAATACTATCTAAATGAATTTATTTATTCAGTGCCATACCAATCAAACTCCCAAGAAATTATTTTACAGATCTAAAAAAAGTAATAAAAAATTTCATCTGGAAAAACAAATGGTCAAGAATGTCAAGGGAATTAATGAAAAAAAAATGCAAATAAAGATAGTCTAGCTATGCCAGACCTAAAACTATATTACAAAGCAACAGTCATCAAAAACCCTTTGGTATTTTCTAAGAAATAGAGTAGTTGATCAGTGGAACAGGTTAACTTCACAGAGCAAAATATTCAATGACTATAATAATCTAGTGTTTGACAAACCCAAAGACCCCAGATTTTGGGATTAAAAACTCACTATTTGACAAAAAACATGCTGGAAAAATTGGAAACTAGTATGGCAGAAATTAGGCATTGACCCACACCTAACATCATATACCAAGATAAGATCAAAATGGGTTCATGATTTAGATATAAAGAATGATATTATAAGCAAATTTTAAGAACAAAGGAAAATTTATCTCTCAGATGTGTGGAGAAAGAAGGAATTTGTGGCCAAAGAAGAACTGTAATTCATTATTGAACACAAAATTATTTTGATTATATTGTTTAAAAGTTTTTGTACAAATAAAACTAATTAGATTACAACAATTACAACTAATTAGATTAAACAAGATTAGTAAGGAAGCAATACATTGGGAAAATATTTTATATTAAAAGGTTCCAGTAAAGGCCTCATTCCTAAAATATATGGAGAATTGACTTGAATTTATAAGAATTCAATTCATTCTCCACCTGATAAATGGTCAAAAGATATGAATGCACAATTTTCAGAGGAAGAAATTAAAAGTATTTCTAGTCATATGAAAACATGCTTTAAATTAATATTGATCAGAGAAATGTAAATTAAGACAACATTCCTCTCAGATTGGCTAAGATGACAGAAAAAGATAATGATGAATGTTGAAGGGGATGTGGGAAAACTGGGACACTAATGTATTTTTGGTGGAATGTGAATAAATCCAAACATTCTGGAGAACAATTTGGAAGTATCCCCAAAGGGATATCAAAATATGTATACACTTTGATTCAGCAGTGTTTCTACTGAATTTAGATGTCAAAGAGATCTTAAAGGAAGGAAAAGGAACCCCATGTGCAAAAATGTTTGTGGCAACTTTTTTTGTAGTGGCTAGAACCTGGAAACTGAATAGATGTCCATCAATTGGAGAATGGCTGAATAGGTTATGCTAAATGAATATTATGCAATATTATTGTTCTATAAAAAAATGACCAGCGGGATGATTTCAATGAGACTTGGAGATACCTAAATGAAGTGATGTTAAGTGAAATGGGCAAAACCAGGAGATCACTGTACACAGTAACTAGATTATATAATGATCAATTCTGATAGACACGGCTCTTTTCAACAATGAGATGATTGAGGCCAGTTCCAATGATCTTGTGATGAAGACAGTGATGCATACTCAGAGAGAGGACTGTGGGAATTGTTTGTGATTCACAACCTAGCATTTTCACCCATCTTAGTTACTTGCATTTTATTTTCTTTCCCATTTTTCTTTTTTATTTGATTTTTCTTATGCAGCAAGATAATTGCATAAATATGTATGCATATATTGGATTTAACATATATTTTACTATGTTTAACATATATTGGATTTCTTACCATCAAGGAGAGGGGATGGGAGGAAAGCAGAGAAAAATTGGAAGACAAGGTTTTACAAGGGTTAATGTTGAAAAATTATTCAGGCATATGTTTTGAAAATTAAAAAGCTTTAATAAAAATGTGTTCCAAACCTGTAATTCCAGTAATAAATAAAATTTTGTGAGGAAATTCCACTTATTGATGAAGTTATCCTTTTTGCTGCAGTGTATAATCTCAGAGAGGTTCCTTGGGTACTCTGATAAAGTGATCTTAGAGTCTCTTAGTGAGATGACATATTTCATTAAAAATCATAATGGTACAATAGAAACAATACTGGACATGAAATACTAAGTAGTAAATGTCTTGTCCTAGGTCATACAACCACTATGTTTCAAAATTGAACATTAATCCAAGTCTCTTAGGCTTTGCAGCCAGCTCTCTATTAATCTCTATTGCCTCTTTGGATTGTATTATGTTATATAGTCATTATTTCTTTGAAGAAGCCTTAAAAAGACATGTGAAAAGATTGACTTGTTATCTATGAATCTACATACTGCCAAGCTATATTATATCAGAGTTCAGCAAAATATAAGCATCAATTGCTGGCAAATAATGTCTTGTTTAGATTTTAATTAAAATCAGAGCTGTCAAAAGTGAAATGGGTTGCCTTGGGCAATAGTGAGTTTCTCTCTTACTGGAAGTCTTCAAGCCAAGATTAGTCAGGTATGTGTGTATATATTATACATACATATATACATATATATATATATATATATATATATATATATATTTGTGTACACATATTTTAATTATTTTTTTCAAACAAAAATGCACATTATCTTTTCCAACCCTCAAATTAAAAAAAATAAAATTCCTGTTACTAGTATGTACTATTAAAGAAAACAAATTCCCCCGCTAACCATGTCCAAAAAAACCCTGTCTCAATCTGCACTTGATCCATTACCTTTTAGGAAAAGGATAGAATGTTTCATCTTGTGTCTTCTGGAATTGTGGTTGGTCATTTCAATGATCAGCATTCTTAAATCCTTCAGGATTGTTTATCTTTCTATTATTGGTAGTAAAAATTATTCTTCTGGTTATATGCTTATCCATTGATAAAATATTTCAAGTCTTCCTGAAACTATCTTTTATTTGTCTATATATTTTATATCTCTATATATATATCTATATATATCTACATATATTTTATTTATCATTTATTATACCACAGTACTAGTTAAACACATTCATATGCCACCAATTATTGAACACCCCAGAAATTTCCATTTTTTGTCACCACAAAAATATTGTCAAATATTTTTACACACATTTACACCTTTATCTTTGATCTGTTTGGGGTATTAACTTAGTTGTGATATTTCTGAGTTGTGTACAGTTAGCATGGTTCAAATTACTTTCCAGAACTGCAAATGATTTCCTAGTGCCACTAACAGTGAAATCCTGTTCAGATATATTTTCAAACTCAGAATCTGAACCCAGAAAGACCAGAGTTTGAATTTTGCCTTTTATATTTGTGGGGTTTTTTGTGTACGTCTTTAAATCTATGGGCCTTCAGTGCTTCATTTATAAAACTAGGACCATAATTCCTGCCGAACTTACTTCACAGGCTTGTTTTGAGGATGAAAGTTCACTAGATCCATCTTAAGACTGAGAATATAGAATTTTCTAATCTGATTCCCTGATCTAATTTCTTTACAACTTTAAATTCTATGATCTCTGAATATATTTATTATAATACATAGTTATAATTTATTTTAGTGACACAATAATGAAATTTCATTTTTTGTATAGCATATTACAATTTTTAAAAAGCAGTAGTAACAGCCCTTTTCTTGCAACAGTCCTATGAAAAAGGTAATATTGGTTTTACTTACAACATTTTGCAGAGGAGTGACTTGAAACTAATGGGTGAATAGTGATTCATTGTCACATGTTAAGAACTAAAATCATACTCAGCCTTCTGATTTTTCATGCTGTGATACACTGTCTTTCAAAGAGCAGTAATATGACAGCTAGAATTTATAGAGCCCTTTAAGGTTTGCTTTGTTTATATTATTTAATGTGATCTCTTTTGAGGACTTTGGTGAAATGCATTTTTGTGAGGTATGGGGGATAGTATATTCATGAAATTTGCACAGTATATAAAGATGCAAGGGAAATTGTGTCCCAACAGGTTTTATATCTTTTCATTGCCTTCTGTATTGGAATCTTCCTGAGAATAGATCTTGTTTCATTCTTTTGCCCTTGCATCATCAATGCTAAGCATGATGCTTCATAAATCCTTGAGGACTTGTTGACTAATTCCTTTCAGAGAAAAAAAATCACTATTCCTTGAACTTAAACTCATTATGATACCAAAAAAGCCACAAGAAAAGTAAAAAAAAATCATCAGTTATCTGGAAGTTTTCTACTTAATTTCAAATATCCTAATACATCGTGTCATGGAGATCAAATATCCAGATGGCCAACTGAAATGTTCACTTTTCCATATTATGTATAGGTGTAATGGAAACAGAACTGTAGGACTATTTATACTCGCTTAATATGGCTTGTCATTTCATTTAAAATTTCCTGTATATGGGGTATTGATATGAAATGGAAGTTAGTGTTTTACCCATAGAAGGAGCTTACCTGGGAAGAACTTGGGGACTTGATGCCCCTTTTAACAAAATCCTCTGACTTGGACCATGTGGTTAATGCTTTAGAAAGACTTTGATTGTCTGGAAGATTCCTCTGTCATCCCTTCCTACCACTCATATGATGCAGTTATCATCACAGGATTAGAATCTAGGCTAACAAAGTCTGGGAGGCAGGGAAGCAAAAGTGGTTTTGGCTGGGACAACAAGAGGCTCCCCTTCTTGGCTTCTTTCTTTTTGGATGATGTGGCTCATTTATCTGTCTGACATCTCAGCTCCGGTGAATTTCCTGGATGCTGACTTTCAGGCCTCTGACCTTATTTCTTCAGTTCTTTCAATTAGAGGTTTGACTAAATGACCATTGAAGTAATTTCTAGTTTGCTATTCAGTGATTTGGTAGCTTCTCAATTTGCTGATGACTTATACAAACTTTGAATTTCTCACCTTTTTCTCCCCCACGACCCACCTCCCCATACTGGGTCTATTTCATTTCTGCTCTCCTGGCTCATTGCTTATTGCTCCATTAATATCCGTTATTCATATGTGGTCTCAGCTCATCACTAGATCTTGACACTTGCTATTATTCACCTGCTACCATCCATGATTTGATATGATGTAAGTATATGCTGTATGGACTTACACTAACTTTTTTAAAAAACATAATTTGGAATATTATTACCTTAAGTTAAACTCTAATACACTAACTGTAGGATTAGCATATGTTTTTTCTTTTCCAAAGAGATTGAGTGACAGTGACTAAAGACATTATTTAGGAAAACTTTACTATCATCAAAGCATTAGTCACTTCAAATTCGGGGTGAATCAGCAGAGAAGCTAGCTGTAACTTGGGCAATGTTCCAAATAAAATCCCCTGAGAATGAATTCATAGAAATGAGGATAACTGTTTTCTTACTAAAGCTGTAAATTGTCATCCTACTCTAATGAGTCAGTACTTAGTTTAGGAAAGAATATTAGTATTTGTATTTTGTAAAAACTGTGTACTGTGGGGGTGTGATAAGCATTTTCTTTAGAAATACAGCTTACAACCATTCTCTCTCTGTGTGTGTGTGTGTCTCCTCTCCTCTCCCTTCATCTCCTTCCCTTTTCCTCCCCTCCCTTCTTACTTCCCTTTCTTTCTCTCTCTATCCTTCCCCCCTTCCATTCCCTCCCTTCCCTTCACTTTCTTTTCCTCTCCATTCCTTCCCCTCCTCTCCTCTCCTGTCTTCTCTTCTTCTCTCCTCTCTTCTCTTCTCTCCTATTCTTTCTTTTCTACTTTACTCTCCTCTTTTCTCTCTTCTCCTCTCTTTCCTTCTATTCTCGTTCCTTCCCTTCCATTCTCTTCTCTTCTTTTCTCTCATCTCTTCTCTCTTTCCTCCTCCTTCCTCTGTGTTCCTCTCCTCTTCAACTTTTCCTCCCTTGATTATTGCCTCAATCTCTCCCTTCCTCTCCTTTATGTTCTCTGCCTCACTTTGCCCTCCCTTTTTCTTCTCTCATTTCTCTTCCCCTCTACTTATCCAGCGAGTTAACTATCTCTCCCAAACTTGTGTCATCTCCAGGGGAGAGCAGCATGGCAGTCTATGCTTTCATGTTGAACAGATGAAAAGCTAAGGGAGCTTATTCTACTTTTGAACAGCTCCAATTACTAACAAGATTTTCTTAGCTCTGGAAATGTGCTTTTCTAGTGTTTACCCATTTTTTTCTAGTTCTGCTGTCTGAGGAGAGGGAGGGAAATTTCCATTTCAAGAAAGCATATATAATAATAGTAGAAATATAATCATGAATGTCCCTCTTTGCTTACTTGTAGGTTATTCTCTTGTTTTTTGTTGCAAACGATTTACTTTATTCTTGTTTCCTCCTTTCATCCTGCCTACCTTCTTCAAGGAGGCTACAGTTAAGCATAGATTATTTTTATATATAAAATGTATATATATATATATATATATATATATATATATATATATAAATATATATATACACATAAATATACACACATACATTCACATCTATCAACAGACCCCCACACACATACTATATCTATATATATATATATATATATATATATATATATATACATGTACATAGATCTATAAGCATATATATCCACATATACTCAGAAATATACATATGTATGTATTTATTCATATGTAAACATGCATCTAAAACAATATTAATATGGCTGACATAGAATGTAGATTTCTCTCTTGATTTAATCTTTTAACTCTGACTTTGAGATCAATGATTACTAGTCCTACTTTGTTTTTCTAATAAATTTTACTCCTAATGCTTGTAGTGTTTCTATATATGTCTTATTTACTATCTTTCCTAACTCTCCTATTTTAATTCTGTTATTACTTAGCAATGCCTCTCTCCCTGTCTTTTCCCCACATCATTTGCTTCCTCCTTAGCCTGTCCCCCTCCTTCTTTATAGACTTTGGATATTTTTCAGAACTATAACCTCTCCTTCCCCTTCTGTGTCTATTCTTCCTCTGTACTTCATTTTTATAACATAATTTTTATACTTTTTCCTTTTCTTAGATAGTTTTTCTTTTTAGTCAGATCATACTCAACTCTGCCCCCAATTACTCCCCCAATCAACTCCCCAATTACTGATGTCAATCTTAAACATATGGTATACATTTTCATGTAAAAATACACACACACAAACAATTTGTCTGTTTAGTTCCTTGAAATTAATCTTTGATATTAGCTCTTATATGTTGTGTTTTATTAAGTTTGGGTTGGATTGAGAAAAAGTCCTGAAAATCTGAAAGTTTATTGAGTATCTATTTTTCATTCAACATTATGGATAATTTTTCTGGATATGAGAATTTTGGCCACAGACCTAGTTTATTTTTTGATTACTGGTATACATGAATCCATCACCTGTGGTCTTTTATTGTAATTTAGTGTGATAGGCTATGTCATATACAATTCTAATTGTCAATCTATAATATTTAAATTATTGCTTGTTTCTTGCAAAATTTTCTCTTTGATCTGAGAGTTTCAAACTTTGGCAATAATATTCCTATGTATTTTGCAAAAAAGATCTCTTTGAGGTGGTGATTGGTGGATTTTTCCTATTTCTATTTTCCCCTCATGCTCTATCGCTCCAGGACAATTTTCTTGGATTATTTCTTGCCTTATTTTGCCAAGGTTTTTTTTTTGGTCACAGTTTTCAGGTAGTCCAATTATTCTTATATTTCTTTCTTCTTGATCTATTCTCCAGATCTGTTGTTTTTCTTAGAATATTCTATTCTATTTTTTCATTCTTTATATATTTTTTGTTATTTCTTGGTCTCTTATAGCTTCACTGGCCTTTTTTTTTTCCAACTCTAATTTTTAAAGAATTATTTTCTTCTCTAAGACTCTATATCTCCTTTTCTAGTTGGTTAACTTTTTTCATAATCTTCTTGCATTTCTTGGATGCTCTTCATTTTGATTTTTTTAGTTTTTCCTCAATGTCTCTCATTTTATTTCTAAATTTTTTTTAGTTTTTCTACAAATTTTACCTGGACACAGAGAGACATTTAATACTATTCTTTAGGGTAGAAGAGGCTTGTTTTTACTTCATTATCTTCCTTCAAAGATGAACCCCAGTCTTCCCTATTTCTATAATAAATTGGATTCCTTTCTCCTTTGTCCTTTCCCCCCACCTTTTTTTTTCCTCTGAGAAGTATTAGTGAAAGTACCTCTAATCATGGAATGGGGGAATGGTGACTGCCTGTACTTCAGTTCTACCTTTTGACCTGGAACCCCAAACCAAAAGTTCCCTCCTCCTTCAAGGGCATTAAGCCAGTAGCCAGTAGAGTGCCTGCCCTACTGCTCTGCACTCTGAGTGTACTGGTTCCTTCTCACCCAGGGCTGCATCCTTGCAGCACAGCTGGACCTGCAATTCCTAATCAGCCAAGGTTACTTCAGTCTCTCTGGACTCAGACCTGAGATAGCTCCAGGGATCCCCACTTGTTGCTTCTATGGAGATACCCTGGAGGTGTTTGCACTTCCCAATGGTTAATCCCAGGCTTGGGGTCTTTCTTCAGGTGTTATTGGATTGTCCTGGGAGGACTGCAATTATGCTGTAAAGTGTGTGTGTGTGCGCGTGTGTGTGATAGTCTATGTTGCCCTGAGGTGCAAATTTCTTTTGTTTGTGGGGGAAATCTGGAGAGATTGAAATTTGCTGACTTACTTGGCTATCTTCCCAGAATCCTCCTGGAGAAATAAATTCCTTATTTGGACATGTCCAAAAATGTATTTTTTATTTTATTTTACAGCTTGAGTCCTTTTTCATATCTCTCTCTCTCGGAGTGGGTAGCATGCTTCATCATTGGACCTTTGGAATTATGATTGCTATTGGATTGCTCAGAATTCTTAAGTATTTCAAAAATTGTCTTTTTAGTGGTGTTATTATTGTACAAATTGGTCCCCTAATTCTCCTTCTTTTCACTGTGCATCAATTCCTTCAAGTTTCTCTAAAGCCATCTCTTTCAGCATTTCTTATGGTAAAACAGGATTCTATTACAAACTATTCCCTAACTGCTGAACATTCCTTTAATTTCAAGGTTTTTTTTGTCACTATAAAAGAATTGCGATAAATATTTGGTATATATGTGCCATCTCTCTCTCTCTCTCTCTCTCTCTCTCTCTCTCTCTCTCTCTCTCTCTCTCTCTCTCTCTCTCTCTCTCTGTGTGTGTGTGTGTGTTTCTGTGTCTGTGTCTCTGTCTCTCTCTCTCTCTGTCTCTCTGTCTCTCTCTGTCTCTCTCTCTCTCTGTCTCTGTCTCTGTCTCTGTCTCTCAGGACTAGTAGTGTTATCATTGTGATATAAGAAATGCAGCCTAATAAATCTTTTTACCATTAGTGCACGAAGGTACCAGTTTTTTCATAATTCTTCCAATATTTATTTTTTGTCAACTTTGTCAATCTGATGGATGTTATGGTACAGCCTCAAGGTGCAGATAATTTTCATTTCTCTGATAGTTACTTGGAACATGTATTCATAGGGCAATTGATAGCTTGAATATCATAGGGAATTGATAGCTTACTTAGAAAACTGCCTATTCATATCCTTGACTTTCAATTGAAGAATGATTCTTATTCTAATGAATTTGAATCAGTTCTTTGCTTATATTGGAAATTAGACCTTTATAAGAGAAACTTGCTTTCATGTCTATTGTTTAAGGAGCAATTAAACTTGGAAGAGATATCACCAGTTATGTTTTGAGATGATTATTTTGGCCACAACAAGTTTCAAAGACCATGTAGAAAATTTTAGAAATACTGGAATATGCATTAAATGCCAGAAACCACTCCCCTTAATGACTTAACCACAGATCCCTAAAATTCTGATCTTAGAATTCTATGTTTTGTATTGTGGGTTGACTCAGTTTCTTATTAAATTTAGGTGTAGCTCTATCCATGCTTTACTTGACTCCCCAGCCATTTTTTTCTCAATAGTAGCCTTGTCCTGCCTTGCCTCTGATCAAATCTGCCATTGCTGCTTAGAAAAGATATCTATTCCCCTCTAACTGTGTTCATCATATCTATAACTTTCTAAACCAAAGTATCTTTCCTATCGACCATCTTTGTGTATACTTTGTATTCCTAATTCGAATTTAAGCTCCTGAAAGGTAGGGATAACCTTTGGAAAGAGAAAATGGATAATATAATATCCATTAGGATGTCTCCAATGTGAGATGTTCTATTCAAGGATTGGACAAAATGATGGTAGACTTGGTAACAAACATTTCCTGTAGGTCAGACTATACTTTACCTTTTACTCGTCAATCTTCCTGTTTGAATTATGATAGAACAAGTAACCCAGAGGGCAGTTTGATATGATTAGAAACAAGACTTAGGTAGCACAAGGTCTGGAAGAATGACGGTACTAGCAGGTTATTTATTTACTGCTGTTACTTTAAGAGATTGTTTGGACATCCTGTCAAAACTCATCTAGAAAAATCTATTTCAAGCACTTTGGAAAACAGCTAAGTGGCATGATCAGTAGCTATGAAAGAAAATCATTCTGACAGGGAAAACTATATAAAATCTCAATGGGAAAAATGAATAAAAAGTTTTTCCCAACCCCCCAACTCAGAAGGATTCTTGGGATTCTTGTGATTTTTAAAAAAATCTGTCTGAGTTTTCCTTTTCCCTTTCTTATCTGGAAACATGAAAAAGAGCCAGGTTTATTCATTGGTGTGATTTGAAAGATCTCAAGAAGTGTCTCCCCTCTTTAATAAAATCATCATCCCCACTGTGTGTTACCTTGTATTGTATTGTTACTTACATTTCCACCATTAAGTTACTCTTTGGAATTATGGGCATTGAAACCAATTTCTATTTGAGAGGGATAGCACAGTAAACTATTGTTGACCATGAATGTTTTAATTTAGATGAACATATTTCATCTTCTGTCAAAGAGCAAAGCCATGATATATTTTAACATCAAATATATATATGATTTTATTAAGAAAGGAGTAAGATATATAGAATTTAAGAATAAAATCCAAGCTTTTTTTTTTTCACATTCCACCTGGATATCCACCCAATCATTTCTTTGATGCATACCTTACTATTGCTCCCTCTGGACCTTCTAAGATCATGCCTGGATGAATCCATTTGTTCACTTTTGAAACCTTTTTTATGCTAAGTGAACCTGATTGGTGAGCCAGCCAAGGCAGATTCTCATGATCTATAATTTCTAACTCAATGCAATGCTTCAAATCCCATTTGATGGTCTAACCTGGCCATCTTTGTCACCTCTTGCTTTGGAAATAAAGATCAAATCCACACTGCTATGACTTCAGGAAAGACTGAATACATTTTCCCTCCTATGACTCCATTCATCATCCCTGTGATTTTCCAAACAAACAAACAAAAAAACCCTCTCTTAACAACAACTACCTTGGAGTCAGAAATAGCTCATGGCACAATGGCTAATGTTTTTCTGGCTCTTGGGTTAAGAAGATCTTCAGTTCAAAACCAGCCTCAGATATTTACTTGTTATGTGACCATGACATGTTATTTTACCTCTGTTTGCCTCATTTTTCTTAGCTGTAAAATAGGGAGATTAATATTGAATACATTACAATTGTTATAAGTATTAAGTAAGATAATTATAAAAAAGCATTTAACACAGTGCCTAGAATGTGGAAGGCATTTGATATATGATTTCCCTCTTGCACATATCTCTTCCTACCAGAATGTGAGCTCCTTGGGGTTAGATATTATCTTAATTTTATATTTCTGTCTTCTTTGTTTTGGAGTTTGGCATATATTAAGCACTTAATGTAGTCTCAATCATTCATTCATCCATCCATGCACCCATCCATTCCTAAAAACAACCAGTTAATTAATGCATGCATACATATAAACATACACACCACCTACCTGTTTTCAAGCAAACTCCTTAAACTAGCCAAAAAGATCTCCATAAATTGGTACCACTTTTAGCTCATCCAACCCCCCACTATCAGCCCCCACCAAGTACTTAGTTTTATCCATTTGAAACAACTTGTCATTACCTGTACATGTTCAATCTAGTCAGTATTTAGAATAACATTATACCTCCCTCTTGCTTTTTTTCTTTTGGTAAACAAAAGCAAAAGTAAAATACTATGTATCTTTTAAGATCCAGCCCAAATATAATCTTCTTTAATAGCCTGTAACTTGACTCTTAACATAGCGATGTCATTTTGGTCCTCTTTGGGAACGAAGGACAACAACCAACTATCTTCTCTATTAATTTCTGTCCTTTATTTTTAATTAGAAGCAATCTTCCCTTCCTCCATCAATAAATAGCCCCTCCAGTTTTATATCATTAGTCTCTCCTTATCATACCTATCTTATCCTAATTAAAGCTATATTAACCTAATTTAATTTATCATAACCTGTATAATAAGATTATACCCTATACTATACTATCCATAATATTCTAAACCTACCTTATTCTTTCCTGTCCCATCCTATCCAATCCTACCTTTTGGGGAGTTTTTTATTAAAGTAATTGCTTTTTTAAAATTTTTGTACTTAATAGTATTTTATTTTTCCAATTACATATAAAAATAGTTTTCAACATTAATTTTTATAAAATTTTGAGTTACAAAATTTTCCCTCCTTTCTTTTCTTCATGTTAAACATATTTTCACATTAGTCATATCTTGAAAAAAGAATCAAAACAAAAGGGAAAAAAAGTTCACGAGGAAGAAAATAAAACCAAGCAAAAAGATCAAACAATGAAAGTCTTCATTCAGACTCTATTGTTCTTTTTCTGGATATGGGGTAGCATTTTCCATTATGAATTTTTTGGAATTTTCATGAATGATACTAAGAAGACTTAGTCCATCAGAATTGATCTTCATATAATCTTGCTGTTGCCATGTACAATGTTTTCCTAGTTCTGTTCTCTTCATTCAGCATCAGTTCATGTGTCTTTACAGGTTTTTCTGATATCTATCTACTCATTTTTTCTTATTTCACAATAATGTTCCATTATATTCAAATAGCACAACTTGTCTAGCGGGTATCTCCTCAATTTCCAAAACATTGTCACCACAAAAAGAACTTTTCCCTTTTTTATGATCTCTTTAGGATATAGAACTAGTAGTGCTAGTGCTGGATTAAAGGGTATACATACTTTTATAACCCTTTGGGCATAGAATGGTTGAATCAATTCACAATTACACCAACAATATATTGGTATTCCAATTTTCTCAAATTTTCTCCAACATTCATAATTTTTCTTCTCTGATGTATTAACCAATCTGCTAGGTATGTGTCGTTACATCAGAGGTGTTTTAGTTTGTGCTTCTCTAATCAATAGTTATTTAGAGGATATTTTTTATTTGACTATAGATAATTTCAACTTCATCTAAAATTGCCTGCTCATATCCTTTGGCCATTTATCAATTGGGGAATAACTTGTATTATAAATTTGACACAGTTCTCTATATATTTTATCAGAAACACTGGCTATAAAATTTATTTCCCAGCTCTCTGTTTTCTTTCTAATCTTGGTTGCATGAGTACAATCCCTTTTTAATTTAATATAATCAAAATCATCCATTTTACATTTTATACTATTCTCTATCTCTTGTTTGATCATAAATACTTCCCTTCTCCAAAGATTTGACAGGTAAACTATCACTTACTCTCTTAATTTTCTTATGATATCATGCTTTAGCCTTAAAATACCACTTTCTTTTACTTCAGCTGAAGTAAATATATTCTCCTACAGCCTTTTACTTTTACTCTCTGGATATCTCTCTGCTTCTAAAGTATTTCTTATAAAACAATAATTGTAGGATTCTGGTTTTTTAATCTTCTCTGCTATTGGCTTTCATTTTATATGAGAGTTCATCCCATTCACATTCACAGTTATGATTACTAACTATATTTCTCTCCATCCTATTTCCTCCCATTTATACTTCTTTTTCTCCTTTCAACCTTTCTTTCATGACCAGTTTTTTCCCAACCATTGCCTCCCTCATTTTGCCCTTCCTTCTATATGTCTCCCCTTTTCTTTTATCCTTTTTCTTCTATTACTCTATAGAGGAAGATACATTTCTATACCCAACTGAATGTGTATGCTCTTCCTTCTTTGAGCCAAATCTGATAAGAATCAAATAAATAAGGTTCAAACAATGCTCATCCCTACCTTCTTTCCCTCTACTGTAATAGGTCTTTTGTGCTTCTTCATGTAATATAATTTACCTTACTCTATCTCCCCTTTCCTCTTCTCTCAGTACAAATCTTTTTTTCCACTATTTATAACCCCACATCAAAGCTAACTTATCACCACACCCTCAATGTAAGTATACTTTTTTAAACTGCCCTAATAGAGACATTTCTCAAGAGTTTATAAGTATCATCTTCCCATGTAGGGATGTAAACCATTTAATTTTATTGGATAACATTTTTTTCTTTCCTGTTTACCCTTTCTTTGCCTCTCTGGAGTCTTATATTTAAATACTGCATTTTCTTTTTGGCTCTAGATTTTTCATCTGAAAAGTTTGAAAATTTTTTTATTTCACTGAATATTCAACTTCTCCCCCCGAAGGATTATGCTTAATTTTACTGGGTAGTTTATTCTTAGTTGTAATCAAAGTTCTTTTGCCTTCCATAATGTCATATTCTAGCCCCCCTGATCCTTTAATGTAGAAGCTGCTGAATCCTGTATAATTCTGACTGTGGCTTCTTGATATTTGGATTGTTTATTTCTGGCAGGTTATTTTTTCTTGATCTGATAATTCTGGAAGTTAGTTATAATATTCCTTGAAGTTTGCATTTTGGGACCTCTTTAAGGAGGTGAGTAATGGATCCTTTCAATGTCCATTTTACCCTCTGCTTCTAGGATATAAGACCAATTTTCCTTGATAGTTTCTTGAAAGATACTGTTATATTTTTTTCCAATGAAGCATTTCACATGTTCCATTTTTCATTCTTTTTATCTAACTGATTCTTGATATCTCATGGACTCATTAGCTTCCACTTGACCAATTCTAATTTTTTAATAAATATTTTCTTCAGTTAGCTCTTGTATCTTCTTTTCCATTTGTCCAATTCTGCTTTTATAGGTATTTTCTTTGGTAGACTGTTTTTTTCCCCAATTAGGCTAAAATTTTTTAAAGGAATTGTTTTCTTAAGTCACTCCACTTTGTCTTTGTGGAGCCAAGACTAAGGGGTCTCAGTTGCTTACCTATACTGTCACTAAGAGCCTCCTGATTGCTTACTTGGATAATATCTGCACTGAACTTCTTTCCCCTTTTATCCAAGGGAGACAGACTTTTCCTGAAGTCCTTCTAAGTTATCTAAAAATGGAAAATTATTTTACTGGTTTTTTTTTTTTTTTGAGGAAGTGGGTTCTGTGCTCTAGAAATTAAGGGATTTGTTTTAATTTTTTTCTGAAGTAAAATGGAGAGAACTCAGACAACTTCCTGGCTTCTTTCTGCCCTCTTGGCTTTGCCCCCTATTCTACCCTACCTTGTCCTGTCCTGTCCTGTCCTATCCTATCCTATCCTATCCTATCCTATCCTATCCTATCCTATCCTATTCTTTCCTAATTGTGTTTTATTCTATTGCATTGCATATTTGCATATGTATTTTATCTCTACCCTCAACAGACTATAAACACATTTCTTAACTATCTTTGGTTTTGCCCTATCTTTTATCATAGTGCTTCATATTCAAAGTGTGAATATACAATCAATGACTAAATGATTGCATAAATGAATGAATGAGTGGATAATATTCCCTGAGAATATTGAAATTGCTATGGAAAGCCACTAGTGTGTTGGTAGTGGTGGTGGGAAGCAACAATGTGTCCAGTAGGTGAAAATAAATATGATTGGTTGGAATTATTGCAGAATGAAGATGGAAAGTTATTATTTCTTAGGGACAGCCCTGGGAACATATTCTTGGTAAGTAACCTTTATGCTCTCCTATAAACTGAGTGGCAATGATCCCCCAGCTTCTTCCTCTTGAGAAATACAGTTTAACCATCTACAAACTATAGAAATTGTGTTAAGAATAGAAAAAAAAATTACTCTGAAAATGTTGAAATTCCAAGACTGTTAAGTGACCCAGTCAATGTAGATTTCAGCTATGAGGACTCTGTGTTCAATTTTTAAAAAAATATAGCTGAAATGGTCACAAATTTTCCAAATCACAGGTTAAAGGAAGTTGTGCATTTATAAACTAGAATACAATGGGGCAAAACAGATTAGAGAGAAGAAGGCATAACGTATTGTGAATGTCCTTAAAAGAGATAATAAATGGAAGTGGTTCTATATAAGCAGTGTTTCATACAGCAATTCTTTAATATTCTAGTCTTGTACTGTTCTTAATTTGAGTTTAGAGGCAAGGATTTTCACATCAAAGGAAAATTACAGTTTCTTTATAATAAATACCACTATTGCAAAGGAATGAGAAAGGCCCAGGAAGAATCTTTTTAGAAATTTCTCCAAACTATAACTTAATATCAAGCATTGGGAAAATTTAATATCTCTTTGGATGCTTTCCTTTATCCCTGTTTAATTTAAAGGAGAAAGAGAAGAAAACTCTGGGCTGGAAACATGCAAAATAATTGCATATTTAAGAAATGATCATTAATGAGAAAGGACATTACTAGAGTAGAAATCCAACAAATAGATGAAACTATATAAAAATTGTTAATGATCCATATTATAATTCAGAGCTAATGTCTGAATACAGTAATAGGGTTCAGGAATCTGTTGGAGGCCAGATGCTGTATGTATATATGTGTGTATGAACCAACATGCTATGAACTTTGCAATCTTTGTCTAGCATTGACTAAAGTGACATATCATAAAACAGGTACCTATGAGACATAGAAGAATTTTAGGACATGAAAAAACCTGTTAGTAATGTGCATGGCTTCTTCATGTAATATAATTTACCTTACTCTATCTCCCCTTTCCTCTTCTCTCAGTACAAATCTTTTTTTCACTGCTTATCACCTCACATCAAAGCTAACTTATCACCACACCCTCAATGTAAGTATACTTTTTTTTAACTGCCCTAATAGAGACATTTCTCAAGAGTTATAAGTATCATCTTCCCCATGTAGGGATGTAAACCATTTAATTTTATTGGATAACATTTTTTTTCTTTCCTCTTTCCTCTTTCTTTGCCCCTCTGGAGTCTTATATTTAAAGAGGGTCTACTTAGTCCTTACAGCATACTTAGATTTGCCTTTTTTCATGGCACAATTATTTCCTTCTCAATTCCCACCTAATACAGGGAGACTTGAAGAATGTATTGCTGGTTGTGGGTTTTGAGAAGCTGAAAGAGTGTGGTAATAAAGAATCTTCTAACTGGCTTCAGAGCAAGATAGGATATTATATTAGTTCTTTTTTAAAAAATATTTTAAAGCATTTTATTTACAAAATATATGCACAGATAATTTTCAACATTCACCCTTGCAAAACCTTGTGTTTCAAATTTTTCCCTCTCTTTCCCTCCACCCCTTCCCCTAGATGGCAAGTAATCCAATATATGTTAAATATATGCAATTCTTCTATATGTAATTCCATAATTATTATGCTGCACAAGAAAAATCAGATCAGAAAGGAAAAAAAATAGAAAGAAAACAAAATGCAAGCAAACAACAACAAAAAGTGAAAATACTATGGTGTGATCTACACTCATTTCCCAGAACTCAGTCCTGGTTCTACTCATTTCATTCAGCATCAGTTCATGTAAGTTTCTGCGGGCCTCTCTGAAATCATCTTATAGAACAATAATATTCCATAATATTTATATACCATGACATTCTCCAACTGATAGGCATACACTCAGTTTCCAGTTCCTTGACACTACAAAAAAGGCTGCTATAAACTTTTTTGCACATGTCAGTCCTTTTCCCTATCTTTTGATCTCTTTGGGAGACACTTGTGGATCAAAGCCACGGAATTTCCCACTAGTTATCACAGTAATTAACTGAATCCAACACAGCAACATTAGTTAACAACAGATGAAGGTTAAAGGATTCTGTCCTCCCCCTCTCTAATACTTGGCTAGTTGGTTAGTTGTTGTTTCTTCATTCTTGAAAAAGACCAAAATGACATCACTATGTTAGAGTCGAATTATAGTGTATACGATTTTAGCTGATCAGACCAATATTGCTCTGCCACAGATTGAACACAAACAGTCCCTATGATCATTTGGGGTGCTTCTCATGTTTCTTCTGAGTTAATTAAATTCTACTTTGCTCATAGAACACAACACCTTTTCTGATGAGGGCATGCTATGTTTGAAGTCCTATGCCATTGTCTCCCATATCATACAATCAATTCTAAAGTTCTGCATCAATCCATATATATTTTCATATTTCTCTGAACACTTTTGTGTGTGTGAGGCAATTAGGTTTAAGTGATTTGCCCACCACTGTACCATCTAGCTGTCCCTTTGCCTTTTGTTTATTTTGCTTTTTGTTTGGTTTTGTAAACTCCTAATTTTAATTATTTCAGCATAATAAAATTACACACACCCCAATATGTCACAAATTGTTAGGCATTCCCTAACTGATGGCCTAGTTTGTTTTGAGGTTTTTGCTTGTTTTTACTTTGACAAATGTTGCTATAAATATGAGACATTTAGTTCTATTCCTTTACTTTTTCAGATTATGTGTCCACCTCTGGGATCAGTTTTCTCATACAAATTTTATTGTTTTCCAGATTGATTAAAGGAATTAATATAATAATTCAATGCTAGATTTCCTACAATAGCTCCAAGACTTATTTTTTCAGACTTTGTATATATTTTCAATTAGACATTAACTTTTGAGTTTTTTTTTTTTATTTTGGGATTTTACTATGTGGTATTCCTTGATTTTAGAGGTTATTTTTAAAATTAAATCATGATACTTTGTAAATTCTGCTTCCATATCCAAGAGCCATCTTTCTTTATCAATTTGTAATATCTTATCATTACTTCAAAAAGACATTATGTGTCAATATAAAAGACGGGATGGGTGAAATAGAATAAATTAGAGGCATTCACTAGAAGCTGGCACAAACTAAGTACTTAAGTCTTAGCACTGGCTGAGAAAAAGATTAAGTAAAGGCACTTGGATTAAAAGGGCAATATGTTAGGTAGCAGATGATCCAGGTAGGTGATTGGTTTCCAGAAGATACAATAGTCAAGAGTACTATTAGTAATTCAATGAGCTTTTATTTAATTATAAGAAAAATATTACATTAAGTTCTTACTACATGAAAGACAACATATAAAAATGGAATATACAAAGCCAGTTTTAGAGCCAGGAAGATTAAAGTCCTGTTTTTGATACAAATCATCTGTATGATTCCAAGTAAGTCATTTAAATTGTCAGTGTCCTGAGACAACTTTCTAAGATTACAAATTGAAGAATATATACCTACCTGCTTTAGTATGAGGAGTAATTTCCTTATATCAGTGAAATCAAGCTCAAATTTACATCCCTATAATATTTTCTAACAATTTACTTTATTTCCTTTTTATCTGTTTTTTTTTTTTTTTTTTTTTTTTTTTGCTTTTTCATCATGGTGATTTTGTTTTCCTTTTTAAAAATCAACTTAGCTTAACGCTTTTCTATTTTATTAATCTTTTCTTTAGAACTATTAATTTAAAAACATTTTTGTATTCATCTTTTAAATGTCTTCTTTGGTTTGTAAAATGAATTTGCATAAATGTAGACTTTCTTTGGAAATTTTTTGATTTGTCTTTGTTTTTTTTATTTATTTTTGTATTTTTAGTATATGATTAGTTCATTGAGTTCTTGTTTTTGTTTTGTTGATAAGTATGTTTTGATATATAAATATTCCTCTAAGGACTCTTTTGCCTTTAGCACAGTGCCTGACACATAGTAGGGACATTTTAAATTAATATTAAATTGTTTTTGTTATAATTCTATTTTATAAATATATCTATTATTTCTGTGATTTATTTTTTGACCATACATACTATAGAGCTTTATTATTTAGCCTCCATTTAAGTCTGAATCTTTTGTTAAAATTCTGTTTTGTTGATTGTAATTTTTATTGTATTATGGTTGGTAAAGGATTTTAAAAAAATATAGAAGAAAATACTAACACAATTTTCTTTTAGCAGCTAGCTGAAACTAGTGACACATATACATGCACTATACATATTATACAACATATACACATACACAATACATATTTATATATGTATATAGGTAGATAGGTACTAAATTTGTGATTTCATTGATGCAAGGAACTCCTAGGTCTCCACAGTTAGGAAATGTCCTCTATCCTCTTCCTTTTCTTCAACATGTGATCTTAGAAAATTGATTAGAACACTGAGAAATTAAATACGATTATTTTTCTTACATGTAAATTCTTAAATAAGAGGATTGATGTTTCAACAGAACATTGCCAAACCTTTCCTAATGTGAATCATCTCAAAGTTATCGGTTTTGGAAGTAAAGATTTTTTGTTTCCCATTTTATATGTTTATTATAGAAGGAATTCTCATTCAAGTGTGGGTTGAACTACATGACTTATGTGATCACTTTTTTACTTAGAGATTCTGTGATTCTCAAAAAGAATTTAATCTATAAAACCATTCTTAGTGTGATCAAGGTACATGGGTGTTTATTCTCAAGAACTCATTAATCTATTGAGTATTATATATTTTTATGTGACACACAACACAAGTAGATAGTTCCACACAATAATAATTGTTTACATTTGTACAGAACTTTAAAGTTTACAAAATGATTTCTTTACAACAGGTCTGGTAAATTGTTTGTCCCAAATTCTTTCAAACCTTTTTGCAGATTAAAAGAGGTGAAATACCTGGTTCATGGCAATAGTAAATACTAAATGTTGCTGTTTGGATTTGAACTCAGATCTTTTTTCCAGTCTAAAACTATTTCCCTATACTTTTACCACCTACTCTATTCTGCACTTACATACAGAGAGATACAGAGACAGAGAGAGACAGACAGAGAGAGAGAGAGAGAGAGAGAGAGAGAGAGAGAGAGAGAGAGAGAGAGAGAGAGAGAGAGGAGAGTGAAAAGCTAACTGAAAAGAAAATGTGAAAATGTTTCTTATGGAAAAGAAATCCAGTCAAAGCAAACATTACTGAGAAGCTGAGAAGAGCTTAAGATAAGTTTGTGTTTATTCTTTCAGGTGGTGCTTGATATATGTTTATTCTGTTCCCTGGGCACCTTGACAAGGAAGAAAATTGCATCTTGTTATTTTGACTCCTGGGGAAAATGAGCTGATTAGCTCCTTCTAACTTTTAGTCTCTGCTTTAATCATTCATTGAAAGCAGGTTGCAAGTTCTCCATTAACACTAATGACTGAACTAATGGCTTCATGCCTGGCATTTTTAATTTTTATTTTTTAAATCATTGTTGCTAGTGATACAATTGCTGACTAAGTTTTTAATCTTACAGCAGATATTTACCCCGAGGGATAGGTTTTATTTAAAGCATCAGGATAAAGAAAAGAAAAAAACCCTCTAGCTGTTTATATAGTAAAATTTAGCTTTATGTAGACTTGACATTTCTCATTTGAATAAAAATAAATTGTAAATTTTACATTCTGTCATTGCCAGTACAACATAAACATATTCAAATGATATTTGTGCATATGCACATGTTATTTACATGTATATTTACATATAGACACGTGCACATATAAATTTAAACATTCATGCGTCCATAAGCATATATGTATATGTACATGCACACACATATATGTATATATCTTCAACTTTTAAAAAGGTGCTGGACAACGTACATATGTGAATGAATTGCACAGAAGATATCTATATCTACATATGCATATATCTTTATACACATATATATGTGCATGTATATACATATATACATACATACATATATATATGTTTTTATGTACACATGCACATATACTTATACATTTATAGTATTTGAGTACTTAATCATGTTCTAGGTATTGTACTGAATAATGACAGAAAGAAAAAATAAAAACAATTCTTAGCCTCAAGAGGCTTACATTCTTATGGAAATAAAGCTGTTTTGTGCTGACTTGATTGGTGGGACAAAGAGGGGGAAGTGACTTGTGTGGGAGGAGTAGGAGCAGGAGGAGGAGAAACCTGGGTCATGGAACTCACAACTCTCTCATACTCGTGACCTGGCTTTGGAGGGGGACTGGAAAAGATCAAGAATAAAAATGTTTAGTGATCCTGACTCTGGCTGATTTCTGGGAAGATAGAGTTCCAGCATTTGGCGTCCAAACGTGGGACTGGCACCCTACTTCCACCAAAGTCCTCCAGTGACCAAGAGATTAAGTGAGTATTTTAACAGAAATAAGGAATTTACCTTGTTAAGGACTAAACCAGCAATCTCTAATAGTTGAGATGGGGCAGGTGTTAGGTACAGACATTTCCTCTGCCTCAGCCGACCCTGCTCCAACCCTAGCCCCTGCTTCAGCCTCATCTAGAAATGCTATAGAGGATATAATTAAGATAATTGATGAGAAAAGTTTACTTGTTACCATCCCACAAATGGATAATCTCTTAGACTCATTGAATCGCACATCCCCTTGGTTCTTAAAGGAAGAAAAACTAAGTATAGATAACTGGAAGCTAGTGGGACTTGAAATGAAAGAATTTTATGCAAAAAATGGGCTTTGTTCAATTTCCCCAGAGGTATTTTATTTATACAACGTGATTCAATTAGACTTAAGCTAAAGGGCAGGTTTTAGGAGAAGGAAAAGTTCTAAAACTGAACAGAGAAGGAACTGTGAGGAACAAAAGATAGAAGATAAGCAAACTCAAGACATTGACAGAGGGCAAGGGGATTTGAATGAGGAACCAGAGTGTGTTGACTCTGATTGTCCAGAAGAAATTTCAACCCCACCTAGAGAGCAAATTATTGATTAGCCCACATCAACTCCACCTTCAGGGAAGGAGGGAGGAGGAGTAGTGGGAGGGGCGGTGTATCACCAGACCTTCCCCCCCCACCCCCCCAGGAATTACCAACTCCTATAACTAGATTAGAAAAAGGGTTTATTGAAGTGTTCTGAAATGGAAAAGAAATAGATAATGATTTCAAACTTCAAATTTTTCCTGTGATTCAACAGTATAATTCTGCAGGTCAAGAGAGTAGAAGATATGCTCCTTTTAATATGGATGTCCTTAAAAACCTGAAAAGATCTTGCACTGTCTTTGGGGCTACATCAAATTATGATAAGATGTTAATACACAATTTGGCTTATGAAACCTTAACCCCTAGTGACTGGAAAGTCATTGCAAAGCTGTGCTTAGAATCTGGACAAAATTTGTTGTGGTTTTCTGAATTTAGTGAGCTCTGTAGGATTCAAGCCCAACGGAATAGTAAAAGTGGAGTTAATACTTCAATCACCTATGACCTACTAACAGGTGTAGGTTCTTATGCAGATGTTTCAGTACAGATTAATTACTCCATAACAGCATTTGAGCAAATTGCTGCTGCTGCTGCTATCAAGGCATGGGATTCTCTCCCCAGTGAAAACTACAAGGGTGAGACCTACATAAAAATTGTACAGGGACCAAATGAACCTTTTGCTGATTTTGTGGCACATTTGCAGACAGTTGTCACACAGACTAATGGTGAAAATGAAGTAACAGACACTTTGGTAAGGTAACTTGCTAGAGACAGTGCCAATGAGGTTTGTAGAAAGATTATACTAGGGCTACATAGGGATGCTCCTTTAGAGGAGATCATAAGACGCTGTGCCACAGTGGGCACAAATACCTTTTATAGCCAGGCTATGGTGCAGACTTTCCAAGATCCCAACATAGGAAGACAGGGCCCCTTTTGGCAAGGGACTTCCAGAGAGACTAGTCAATGCTTTCAATGTGGTAAAGTAGGCCATCTGAAAGCTCAATGTTGGCATAGAGACAGAGTGAGAAGACAGGCTGGGAGAACAAGACCCAAAACCCCATGTCCAAAATGCAACAGAGGACTCCATTGGGCCTCAGAGTGTACACTGATTCAGGGAAACGGGATGAGGGGCCAGGCTCCAGGGCCCCAGGCAAAAAACACTTGGGGCATGATGGCAGCCAATGCTACACCCAGAGAGTGCCTCCAAGTCCAATACCCAGACATGACTAATCAGCCAGGAAGCCATCTGATGGGAGAAAGGGATTACACAATCAGTCATCCAGGAAGCAACATGATAGGAGAAAGGGACTACAATTAGGGAGGATAGAGTTGTATGCAGCTGGGACAATTTAGATACCCCCTGGAGAGGTGAAATCTGTTCCTCTCCAACCTATGGATCCCTTGCCTCCAGGGACAGTAGGCTTGACCATTTCACCTCCTGAGAGTACTAACAAGACAGTGTTCATTCATACACTGATGTGGGAAACTGGGGAATGTGTAAATAATATCCCACTCACTAACACAGGTAGACAATGTGTGACTTATCAAACAGAGGAAGTAGTAGCATCGGGTTTATTGATACAGACCCCTAATAAGCAACCTGGTGACAATCACCCACATTCTGACTCCAAGCAGCAAAAGCCAGGAATATACTGGACAGCAGCTGGGACAGCTGACCGACCTATGCTCACCATCTATATAAATGGCATACCATTAGAAGGACTGGTGGACACAGGTGCAGATCGCACAGTCATTAGAGGCACCAACTGGCCCAGTCACTGGCCAAAGACTAAGAGATACACCTACATGTCTGGGGTAGGAGGATCAATAGCAGCTGAAGTTAGTGCTACCCCTTTAAGATGGATATTTGAAGATGAAACAGGAGTTTTTACTCCTTTTATAGTTGAAAAAATCCCCATCAATCTATGGGGAAGAGACATTTTACAAGAATTAGGGTTAAAAATGAGTACTTTGTTTTTTTAGTCAGGGCTGCTGTTGAAGGCTTGCCACCACTTTCACCTATTCCTATCCAATGGAAAACTGATACACCAAGTGTGGATAGAACAGTGGCCCTTAGGTAGCATTAAAATTCAGGCCTTACTAGACATAGTACAGGAACAACTTGACCAAGAACACTTACAACCTTCTCTAAGTCCTTGGAATTCCCCAGTATTTGTTGTAAAAAAGAAATCTGGAAAATGGAGGATGTTGACTGATTTAAGAAAGGTAAATGAACAGATGGAAACTATGGGAACTCTTCAACCTGTACTTCCATCTCCTACTCAGTTGCCTAGAGAATGGCCTCTGTGGGTTATAGACATTAAGGACTGTTTCTATTCTGTCCCTCTAGATAAGGAGGATATGAAAAGATTTGCCTTTTCAGTGCCCAGTGTTAACTTAGCTGAGCCTTATAAAAGATATGAATGGAAAGTTTTGCCACAGGGAATGAAAAACAGCCCTACTATATGTCAAATGTATGTTGCTGCTGCTCTTACTCCAGTAAGAAAAGCATTTCCAAAAGTAATGTTATTACATTACATGGATGATATATTGGGATGTGCACCTGAGGAACAAATATTAGAAACATGTTTACAAAAAACCATGGAAACCCTAAGGAATTATAAATTGCACATAGCTTCAGAAAAGATTCAAAGACATGCTCCTTTTCAATATTAATGATATGAAGTATATCCTAAGGTGTTTACAGTACAAAAACTCTTCTTAAGAACAGAGAAGCTAAACACCTTAAATGACTTCCAGAAATTGATAGGAGATATCCAATGGATGCGTCCCGTGCTAGGCTTGACTACTTGTCAATTGCAACCATTATATGACATTTTAAAGGGAGACAGTGTTTTAAATTCACCACACCAGCTTACAAAAGAAGCTCTAGAGGCTTTGAGACAAGTTGAACTGGCTTTATCCAATGTGGTTGAAAGAGTTACTCAAAAACCCTTGGAAATATCAGTTTTTGCTACACAAGAGGCATCCACAGCAGTCCTTCATCAAGGAGACAGTGTGATAGAGTGGGTGAACCTCCCAGCATAACCAGAACAAAGCCTTATTCCTTATCCAGTGCTTGTGGCTAGAATTTTATTAAAGGCCATTAAACGAGCAGTACAATTATCTGGGATAAGACCTGACAAGATATACATCTTTTATACTAATGCACAAGTTAATGTGTGCTGTAAAATCATCCCAGAGTGGCAAATTTTATTAACCATGGCTCCAAATTTTGCACAAGGGTCTCCATTAAAGATAACCAGACTGTTACATAATTGGCAATGGATTCTTGAAGAAAAGGTTTTTAAAGTTCCTCTTAAAGGACCAACTATCTTTACAGATGCATCCAAACATAATATTTGTGCTGTATATTCTTGTGACTTAACTATAAAGAGAGTAATCAGAACTCCTTTTCAGTCCACTCAGCAGAATGAATTGTATGCAATCATTCTAGCTCTTGCTTATTATCTGGGAGATATAAATATAATATCTGATTCGGCCTATTCAATAGGTGGGGTACAAAGAATTGCCACAGCCCAAATAAAATTTGTAGCCTTCTATATATATCAGCTCTTTAAAGAACTTCAAGAGTGAGTGAGAAAGCATCCAGGTAAGATTTATATTTTTATGTCCACTTCCATAGTGGACTTCCAGATCCTATTTTTGATGGTAATTCAAAGGCAGATAGCCTTCTAACCATGCTGGCCAGTACTCCTTTATTTCAAGAAGCACAAGAGTCTCATTCTAAATATCATCAGGCTGCCCGAGCTTTACATTTGCAATTTGGAATAACAAGAGAAAAAGCTAGGAGTATAGTAAAAGCCTGTATAGCTTGCCTTCCTTTCCATACTCCCACACTCCCTCCAGGGAAGAACCCCCATGGTTTGAGACCTAAGGAAATTTGGCAAATGGATGTGACCCATTATAAATGTTTTGGTCGTCCTTTATCCATATCGTGGTAGACACCTTTTCAGGATTCACATTTGCAATTCCAGCAGCAAAAGAGACAGCCCAAGTGGTCACTGAATTCCTTATACAAGCATTTGCAATTATGGGTGTGCCACAAGCAATAAAAACAGACAATGGACCTGCATATACTTCTAAACATTTTATACACTTTTGTGCACAGTATAAGATTTTACATACCACGGACATACCCTTTAATCCTCAAGGGCAGGCAATAGTAGAGAGAAGTAACAGAGATATTAAGACACTCCTCCAAAAACAAAAGAAAGGGGGAGCCATGGGTAACCCTAGAGAACTTCTAAATTTAGTTCTCTATACCATTAATTTTTTAATTTTTGACAAAGATGCACTGGCTCTGGCAGACAGGTTTTATAACCCACCAGAAGGGCAGTGTCCAGGGTGAGCAGCTCCACTGTCTTTAGATAATTGCCAGGTGATGTGGAGAGACCCAGAAAGTGGTGAATGGAAGGGACCAGATAGGTTAACTGCTTGGGGGAGAAGGTTTGCTTGTATCTCCACAGATGGAGAAGGAATCAGATGGGTTACAATGAGCCGTATTCGCCTTGTCCTTTGGAGAGAGACAGAGCAGACTCTTGAAATGAAGGAGAAGACCCAAGAAACATCGGGTGGTTCCAGTGCTGACTGTGCCCACCACTGAAAGAACCTGGCAGTTATGGCATTTGACCCATGGACATCAAAAACTGTTGGACTTGAAAATCCTCAGGAATTATTGGATTCTCTGAAATACCTTAAGACTATTGTAGGACTTGCAAGCCCTCAGGAATCATTGGATTCTCTGAGACATCATAAGACTATTGTAGGACTGAAAGTCCTCAGGAATCATTGGATTTTATGAGGCATCATAAGACTATTGTAGGACTGAAAGTCCTCAGGAATCATTGGATTCTCTGAGGCATCATAAGACTATTGTAGGACTGAAAGTCCTCAGGAATCATTGGAGTTTCTGAGGCATCATAAGACTTGCTGGACTTCAAAACTTGTGAGGATCATTGGATTCCCTAACACGTGAAGCAATGGACAATAGATTGGTTTTGGATTATCTCTTGGATGCTGAAGAAGGCGTGTATGTGACTGATGTTTACATACCCTCCTTCTAGGACTTCTGGAAATCTCTTACAATACCGTGTTGATTCATATTGTTTGTTATATCACTACTTGTATGTACAATTCCTGTTTGTTACACCACATCGAGTCTGTGCTGATTGTGGGGAGAGTCATCACTAATAGCCTCTGCGTTATTGCTATGTGCTTGTGTAATACCTCCCATGTTGATGGGTTTGTGCATACTTGTCTCTAATAAGGCCCTTCAACCCAGAAACCCACTAGCAAATCCCCACTTCTCTTTGGTGCTTTTCATCTCCCTGCCTGAGGTGTCAGGGAGGGTGTGATTATCTCCTTTTTAGTGCTTTCATCTCCCCTCCTGAGAAGTCAGGGGGGAGTGTGATCACCTCCTTTTTGGGGTTCTCACCTCCCTGAAAAGTCAGGGATGGCACAACCACCTGTGGTCTAAAACAAAAGAAAGCAGGAGATGTAAAGGGCTAGAACTGAGCAATGCACTTGGATAATGAAGCACGTGAGACTAATTGCCAATTGGACAGTTCCTTATTAACTTGTTTGAAGGTTGACCCTCCCCAGCTGTTCTGTGCTGACTTGATTAGTGGGACAAAGAGGGGGAAGTGACTTGTGTGGGAGGAGTACGAGGAGGAGGAGGAATAACTTGGGTTGTGGAACTCACACTCTCTTGCACTTGTGACCTGGCATTGGAGGGTGACTGAAAAAGATCAAGAAAAAAGACCTTTAGTGATCCTGACTCCGGCTGATTTCTGGGAAGATAGAGTTCCAGCAGGCACTGGGACTAGATTATCCCCAAAGAAATCTTTCTTAGGAAAGATTATCAAGATTCTTGGGTGCCTGAGGTAACAGTCATAAAGTTTGGTCTCTTAGGGTGATGTAGTAGATAATTTCATTTTGGGTGTCTAAAGTAAAAATGTGGGCATTAAACCCCTCCAGAAGTTTGGGTATCATTTCATTCATAAGGTGAATCAATGGTGTAATGGAAAAAGTGTTGAATTGAAGACAGGAAAATTGAGTTAAAATCCTGTCTCAGAAGTGTGCTTACTTCTAGCCAAGATAGCTGTGTGGAGGCAGACAACTGCTTGAGCTCTGTGTTTTCTATCAGGACTTACCTCATGACAAGCCTCAGAGTTAATGCTTGACCGGAAAAGAAACCCACAAATAATCACCAACAGAAGACATCCTTGAAATTCACCAGAAAAAGTCTGTGTTTGCTCTGGGGAGGGTCTAACAGACTGGGCGCAGACTGAGGTCTGGCTCAGACCAGAGCGGGGAGGGGTGTGATCTCTTCCATTTCTGTGAAAAGACTGTTACCCAGTGTGGATGTTCTGTCTTGGCAGCAAGCCAGGAGCAGCAAAGAAGGTGTAATTACCAGAGGTGAAGAATAAAACCTGGGAAAGCTAGCATCTCTTGGACCTGGCCACCCATACCCCAACCCGGGTTGACTCAGTGAGTTATCAGAGCCTCAGAGCCCAGATGTAGCTCAGCCATCACTGTCCTGTTAGTGCCTCACTGCTGTCTCCATCAGTCTGTAGAGGAAGCTTGGTAACACTATCCAGCCCGATTCCTTCCCCCCCGCCCCCAAACAGACCAATTGTTTCTCTTGTCAATTTGTTTTCTTTGAGT
Organism: Sminthopsis crassicaudata; assembly: GCF_048593235.1. Classification (NCBI taxonomy): domain Eukaryota; kingdom Metazoa; phylum Chordata; class Mammalia; order Dasyuromorphia; family Dasyuridae; genus Sminthopsis; species Sminthopsis crassicaudata. The sequence goes on along the minus strand of NC_133619.1, from coordinate 56,509,710 downwards.
CCTGCTCTGACAAAATGAACAAAACATTCAAAAGGGCTCTAACCATTGACAGCTTCTATATGGAGAGAGAGCAGACTTCAAATACTGAGGAGACTAAAAGCAGATTGTCTCCAGAGGAATCCCCTAAGGGGGATATGAGCAGCTCCTCAATACAAAAGAATCTCATAGAGGAAATCAAAATGGCTCTCACAAGAGAGCTAGAAGAGAAATGGGAAAAGGAAAGGGAAGCTTGGCAAGAGAGCCTGGAGAAGTCATTCCACGCATTTAAAGACAGAATGGATAAAGAAAACAAATCATTGAGAAATAAAATTAGTGAGCTGGAAAAAAAAAAAAAAAAAAAAAAAAACAGCTCTCTAAAAAATAAAATGGATGAAATGGAAAAAAATTCCATAGAAGAAAAAAACTCATTTAAAAACTCAATTGGACAATTACAAAAAGATATAAAAAAGTGAGTGAAGAAAATACATCATTGAAAATTAGACTCGAACAAGTAGAAATGAATGACTCAAGGAGAATCCAAGAAGTAGTCAAGCAAAACCAGAAAAATGAAACAATTGAAAAGAATGTGAAGTACCTTATTGGAAAAACAACAGACCTGGAAAACAGATCCAGGAGAGACAATTTGAGAATAATCGGACTCCTTGAAAAATGTGAGGAAAAAAAGAGCCTGGACACTATTTTCCAGGAAATTATCAAAGAGAATTGCCCAGACATTTTGAAAACAGAGGGTAAAATAGACATCGAACAAATTCATTGATCACCTCCTGAAAGGGACCCTAAAATCAAAACGCCAAGAAATATATTGGCCAAGTTCAAGAACCATCAGACAAAGGAAAAAATACTGGAACCTGCTAGAAAAAAGCAATTGCAATTCATATATGGAAGAGCCACAATAAGGATAATCCAGGATCTAGCAGCATCCACACTAAAAGAAGGAAGGGCCTGGAACATGATATTCTGAAAGGCTAAGGAACTTGGTATGCAGCCAAGAATAACTTACCCAGCAAAAATGAGCATTGTTTTCCAGGGAAGAAGATGTATAACAAAATAAATGAATTCCATCTATTCTTGACGAAAAAAACCGACTTACACAAAATATTTGATCTTCAAATACAGAACTCAAGAGATTTCTAAAACAGTAAAAAGAAATCTTGAGAACTATATTTCTGTCTTATATAAAGATATGTAAAGATCACATGTATAATTTGTCCTAGAAACTAGAGGTGGAAAGGAAATTATATCATAAAAAGGGTAAAGTGATGGTACTACATCTCATGAAGAGGCAAAGGTAACCTATTATATCTGAGAGAGAAAGGAGGGAGATGAACATAGCATGAATCAATAGACATATTCGATTTATGGTGAAACTTCTTCCACTTCATTGAAAAAGTGAGAGGGAAGGAGTAAGCTAAGGGAAAGGCAATGCAGAAATTGTGAGAAAAAGGGGTAAAATAGGAAGAGGTGGGGGAGTGATACTAAAAAGGGAGAGCTGTGAAAAGTAAGTGGTGTTCACAAGTTTAATACTGGGTAGGGGGGCAAGAGGGAAGGAAAGGAGAAAAGCATAAGCAGGGGTTAACAGGATGGCAAGGAATATAGAATTAGTCATTCTAACTATAAATGTGAATGGGGTAAACTCCCTCATAAAGAGGAAGCAGTTAGCAGACTGGATTAAAAGTCAGAATCCTACTATATGTTGTTTACAGGAAACACACCTGAAACAGGGTAATACATTCAAACTAAAAGTAAAAGGGTGGAGCAGAATCTACTATGCTTCAGGCAAAGCCAAAAAAGCAGGGGTAGCCATCCTCATCTCAGATCAAGCAAAAACAAAAATTGATCTAATTAAGAGATAAGGAAGGGCATTATATCCTGCTAAAGAGTAGCATCAATAATGAAGCAGTATCAATATTAAACATATATGCACCAAGTGGTGCAGCATCTAAATTCTTAAAAGAGAAATTAAGAGAGCTGCAAAAAGAAATAGACAGAAAAACTATAATAGTGGGAGATCTCAACCTTGCACTCTCAGAATTAGATAAATCAAACCACAAAATAAATAAGAAAGAAGTCAAAGAGGTAAATAGAATACTAGAAAAGTCTGATATGATAGATCTTTGGCAAAAGCTAAATGGAGACAGAAAGGAGTATACTTTCTTCTCAGCAGTTCATGGAACCTATACAAAATTGATCATATACTAGGACATAAAAACCTCAAAATCAAATGCAGTAAGGCAGAAATAGTAAATGCATCCTTTTCAGACAACAATGCAATCAAAATTACATTTAATAAAAAGCCAGGGGAAAATAGAACAAAAAATAATTGGAAACTAAATAATCTTATATTGTGATTGGGTAAATGATTGAATAAAACAGCAAATCATAGACATAATTAATAACTTCACCCAAGAAAATGACAATAATGAGACATCATACCAAAATGTATGGGATACAGCCAAAGCAGTAATAAGGGGAAGTTTTATATCTCTAGAGGCCTACTTGCATAAAATAGAGAAAGAGAGAGTCAACAAATTAGGCTTACAACTAAAATTGCTAGAAAAGGAACAAATTAAAAACCCCCAGACAAACACAAAACTTGAAATTCAAAAAATAAAAGGTGAGATTAATAAAATTGAAAGTAAAAAACTATTGAATTAATTAATAAAACTAAGAGTTGGTTCTATGAAAAAAACAACAAAATAGACAAACCATTAGTAAATCTGATTAAAAAAAGGAAAGAGAAAAAGCAAATTGTTAGTCTTGAAAATGAAAAGGGAGAACTCACCACTAATGAAGAGGAAATTAGAACAATACTTAGGAGCTACTTTGCTCAACTTTATGCCAATAAATTCGATAACTTAAATGAAATGGAAGAATATCTTCAAAAATATAGCTTGCTCAGATTAACAGAGGAAGAAGTAAGTAGTCTAAATAGTCACATTTCAGAAAAAGAAATAGAACAAGCTATTAACCAACTCCCTAAGAAAAAATCCCCAGGACCTGATGGATTTACATGTGAATTCTACCAAACATTTAAAGAACAATTAGCCCCAATGCTATATAAACTATTTGAAAAAATAGGGATTGAAGGAGTCCTACCAAATTCCTTTTATGACACAGACATGGTACTGATACCTAAACCAGGTAGATTGAAAACTGAGAAAGAAAACTATAGACCAATCTCCTTAATGAATATTGATGCTAAAATCTTAAATACCTAAACCAGGTAGATTGAAAACTGAGAAAGAAAACTATAGACCAATCTCCTTAATGAATATTGATGCTAAAATCTTAAATACCTAAACCAGGTAGATTGAAAACTGAGAAAGAAAACTATAGATCAATCTCCTTAATGAATATTGATGCTAAAATCTTAAATAAGATATTAGCAAAAAGACTTCAGAAAATCATCCCCAGGATAATACACTATGATCAAGTGGGATTTATACCAGGAATGCAGGACTGGTTTAATATTAGGAAAACTATTAGTACAATTGACCATATTAATAATCAAATTAATAAAAACCATATGATCATCTCAATAGATGCAGAAAAAGCATTTGATAAAATCCAACATCCATTCCTACTAAAAACACTTGAGAATATAGGAATAAATGGACTATTCCTTAAAATAATAAGGAGCATATATTTAAATCTGTCAGTTAACATCATATGTAATGGTGATAAACTGGAACTTTTCCCTGTAAGATCTGGAGTGAAACAAGGTTGCCCACTATCCCCATTACTATTCAATATAGTACTAGAAACGCTAGCCTCAGCAATAAGAGTTGAGAAAGAGATTCAAGGAATTAGAGTAGGAAATGAGGAAATCAAATTATCACTCTTTGCAGATGACATGATGGTATACTTTAGAGAACCCCAAAGACTCTGCTAAAATGCTATTAGAAATAATTCAGAACTTTAGCAAAGTTGCAGGATACAAAATAAATCCACATAAATCCTCAGCATTTTTATACATTACCAACACAATCCAAAAGCAAGAGATACAAAGAGAAATGTCATTCAAAATAATTTTTAATAGCATAAAATATTTGGGAATCTATCTACCAAAGGAAAGTCAGGAATTATATATGCAAAATTATGAAACACTTGCCACAAAAATAAAGTCAGATTTAAATAATTGGAAAGACATTCAGTGCTCTTAGATAGGCCAAGCGAATATAATTAAGATCACAATATTCCCTAAACCAATCTATTTATTTAATGCTATACCAATCAGACTCCCAAGAAATTATTTTAATGACCTAGAAAAAATAACAACAGAATTCATATGGAATAGCAAAAGGTCAAGAATTTCAATGGAAGTTGTACCTGATGTAGAACTATATTATAAAGCAACAGTCACCAAATCCATTTGGTATTGGCTAAGAAATAGACTAGTTGATCAATGGAATAGGTTAGGTTCACAGGGCAAGATAGTGAATAAAAATAGCAATCTAGTGTTCGGCAAACCCAAAGATCCCAACTTTGGGATAAGAATTCATTATTTGACAAAAACTGCTGGGAAAACTAGAAATTAGTATGGCAGAAACTAGGCATGGACCCACATTTAACACCACATACTAAGATCAAAATGGGTCCAAGATTTAGGCATAAAGAACGAGATCATAAATAAATCAGAGGAACATAGGGTAGTTTTCCTTCAGACTTGTGGAGGAGGAAGGAATTTGTGTCCAAAGGAGAACTAGAGATCATTATTGATCACAAAATAGAAGATTTTGATTACATCAAACTAAAAAGTTTATATACAAACAAAACTAATGCAAACAAGATTAGAAGGGAAGTAACAAATTGGGAAAACATTTTTACAGTTAAAGGATCTGATAAAGGCCTCATCTCCAAAATATATAGAAAATTTTCTTTAATTTATAAGAAATCATGCCATTCTCCAATTGATAAATTGTTATTTATCAATTAAAGTATTAATTAAAGTATATGAACAGACAATTTACAGATGATGAAATTAAAACTATTTCCACTCATATTAAAGAGTGTTCCAAATCATCATTGGTCAGAGAAATTCAAATTAAGACAATTCTGTGATACCACTACACACCTGTCAGATTGGCTAAAATGACAGGAACAAATAATGATGAATGTTGGAGGGGCTGTGGGAAAACTGGGACACTGATGCATTGTTGGTGGAGTTGTGAAAGAATCCGGCCATTCTGGAGAGCAATCTGGAATTATGCCCAAAAAGTTTCATAATGTGCATACCCTTTGACCCAGCAGTGCTACTACTGGGCTTATAATCCAAGGAAATACTAAAGAAGGGAAAGGGACCTGTATGTCCCAAATTGTTTGTGGCATCCCTTTTTGTAGTGGCTAGAAACTGGAAAATGAATGGATATCCATCAATTGGAGAATGGTTGGGTAAATTATGGTATATGAATGTTATGGAATATTATTGTTCTGTAAGAAATGACCAACAGGAAGAATACAGAGAGGCTTGGAGAGACTTACATCAACTGATGCTGAGTGAAATGAGCAGAACGAGGAGATCATTATACACTTCAACAATGATACTGTATGAAGATGTATTCTGATGGAAGTGGATATCTTCAACATAGAGAAGAGCTAATCCAAAGAAGTAACACTGGGAAATGAGTGTAAACTCTGAGCATTTGTTTTTTGTTTTTCTTTCCAGATTATTTTTACCTTCCGAATACAATTCTTCCTTTGCAACAACAACAATAACAACAAATTTGGTTCTGCACATATATATTTTACCTAGGATATACTATACAATATTTAATGTGTATGGGAATGCCTGACATCTAGGGGAGGGGCTGGAAGGAAGGAGGGGAAAAATTTGGAACAGAAGGGAGTACAAGGGATAATGTTGTAAAAAAAAAATACATATGCATATGTACTGTCAAAAAATGTTATAATTATAAAATTAATTTTAAAAAATAAATTTAAAAAAAAATCCTGTCTCAGACAAGCAAGTGACTTCAACTATGGCTCAGACTTTCCCTCTATAAAATAAAGGTAATATTAGAGCCTCCCCCTCAGGGTTGTTGTCAGGATCAAATGAATTATTACTATATATATATATATATATATATATATATATATACATATATATATATATATATATATATACATATATATATATAATACGTTGTAAACCTTACATTATTATGCTATCCATATGCTAGCTATCCATATTAAATGTGTATCCACTACACACAACCAACTGCCTTTCTGAGCTCACAGAAATAAATCGAGCATGACATGCACTTGAATGTAAGAACTAATCTAAGCATTCACATGAATACAGCATTCAACATTTTGACTTCTCATTTACCAGTTAGCTTAACATAATGGCAGTACAATTTGATCATTCAATTTAGAAAAGGATTATGTTTAATAAATTTATTACTAATGTGCTCTGTTGCCTGCACAAATTTGATGCTCTTAATCTATTGTTATGAGAACATGTCCCAAAGGCTGTTTTCCCACTAGTGATAGTGGATTGGAGTCCTTGAGGCTTCCTTTTCTTACTCCTTTTGTTCTTAAGATAAGAGATTTTTCATGTGGTTGGGGAAGAAGATTGGCAATGGGAAATTATAATAATAACAACAATAATAAAATCGTGCTTTAAGTTATAAAATACTTAACTCACAATAATAAGTTAGATAATAAAAATATTGTTGTTCCTACTTTACAGAAAAGGAACCGGAGGTGTCCCGAGACACACAACAGCTATCGGGTGAACTTCAGACCCTATAGTCTCTAAGTTTTGTATTCCATTCAATAAAGATAATTAAGATCAAACTCATGTGTAACTTAATTAACAGACCAATATGTGCTAATAGTTATAGAATGTATCATTGATTTATCATGTGAAATGGATGGGGTTTTTTTTGTTTGCATTTTATATATTTTCTCAAATAACCTTTGTACACAACAACAATGTTCTATAAAGTCAACATTTAAAAACCACAAAATTTATGCAAAATGAAATGATATAGCAACTTCATCTGTTAACATAAAAACCATCTACACCTTGTAGGTCCCATCTTGATACAGAGATTAAAGAAGCGTGTTTCATTATCTTCTTTAAAAATAAGGATTATCATTAAAGTCATTGGTCTGAATTCAACTCTCTTTTTAACAAATCACATTACCATAATCATGTATATTATTTCATAAAGTTCTTTCCAGGTATTGAAAGCTTTCAATAAAATTTAATACCTTGATAGCATTTGACAATAGACAGAATTGGTGGACCCTAGCCAGTTTTTCTAATTGGTCACCTTATTTCTTGTAGGACAGAGAAACACTTAAGATGGTATTTAAAATTAGAGCATAGCAAGGAAGCTCTTTGTATTAATATTAACAATCTTAGCTTCTCCCTCCCTGCTTTACACTCCATTAAACACTTATAATAAATCTAAGTTCCTTTAGCCAGCTCTTTCCTTCCTTCTTCCCTCTCTCCCTCCCTGTCTCCCTCTCTTCTTCCCTCCCTCTCTCTTTCTCTCACTCTCTCCCTCTTTCCCATCTTTTTATTTCCATTCTTCCCTATTTTCCTCCCTTACTTCCTGTTTTTTTTTCCTTTCCTTCTCTATGATTCTGCTTCTACTTTTTTCTGTTCTCTCCCCATCCCACTTTAGAAATGAATCTCTGGATGCTAACCCTTGGTTGTCATTGTGGACCATACATTCTATGTGATGTGGAGTTCTTGAACCTTATATAAACTTTCCCTTATAAATCTATGGTTTATGTGCCTTTTACTTATAACAATTGATAAGTTGTGAATAGTCTATAATTTCCCTAAGGAGTTTTTTTCCTTTTCTTTTTCATCACAAATCAACTCCTTTGACAATTTAGCGAAGCCTTTGGATCATTTTAAGTGTATAAAAATAAAATAGAGTTGTAAAGAAAATCTATTATATTAAAATACATTATCATTAACATCATCATCATAAAAAACAATAAGTTTATAGATCATTGCTAAAAACAAACAAAAAAACAAAAACAACTTTAAGGAGTTGGTTCTTATACCATAATTTCCAAACTCTATCCAAAAAAGTACAATCTTTTAAACAAATATAAATTTTTCCCTTGAACAGTTGTTGGGTGAAGATAAGCATTCTCTAGCTGAGGATTATCAGAAAATTATACCTGCTAGTTTTCAGTCTATAATTGGCCATCAACAGTGAAAAGGCCCTTCCTTAAGCTTCTGAATATCCTGCTACCATCCCTGAAGTCATACTTAGTCATTATAAATGTCAAGCTATCAATAGACATACAGATTGAATACTAATTTTGATACAAATACTTAAGTAATACCAAAGCCCTTCCCTAAGTGTCGGTATGGATTGATAATATTGTTTCTGATATTAGAATCTCCATTCATCTAATTAAGTTTACTGAGACCAGAAGTGTTTTATTCTTTTTGGAATGTGGAGATCTTATAATTATTCTATATCTAGTTAGCAGTTGTTTTGAATAATTAGTACTGTGCTACTCAATTATTTAAAAATTTTTAAAAAATTACTCAAAAGGAAGGGCCAAGGACTTAAGTTTCCTTAACTCCTATAACTCTTTGCAGATCATATAACTAATGATATTTCGGTTTGCTCATATATAAGATCATACATATAAAGATAGCTTCCTAAGGATATTCTGGTTTCTTATTAAAGTAATCATTTTAAGCCTATCAAACTTTTTAGGAAATGGTGTTAGGATGCATTATATCTGTTCCTTTGTCCATTTCTTATTTTTCCAATCAAAAGTTTGCATAGGTAGGTCTGGTTAAGTTGTTTTAATTTCTTACCAAGTCATACTAATTTTATTTATTTATTTTTAAAATTTGGAATTGATTGCCAAGTTAGCTATGAAGGATTTTTTTGGCCATAGTAACTTGTTATTTTTGTCAGTGGAGTATCCACACAGACAATATGTAACTGCATTTGTTATAACAAAGGGAAAAGTAACAAGAAAAGAACTGAAAAGACATTAGCACTAATGTCAAATTTGCCTCTTCAAGTCTTGGTTTAATTTTCTCTTATGTATTAATTTTGGGTTCTTTATATGCTTAATAGATGTTTCTCTTCTATAGGTCTCTGTTCTTTATGTATATCTTATCAGGTGACCCAACAATTTGATCACAGAGGGCAGAAATGAGTCCTAATTAATCCAGACACCAAGAAATAAAGATGATTTGATTTTGCTTTCTAGAAAAATGTCTCTCTCTATATATAGCTTGTCAAACTTTTATTGTATTTTAAAACATGGCTCTTCAAAAGAAAGTAGCATATAAAATAAAAAAAAAATAAAGATGATTGTAAGGGGCTGAAACTCTTGAGTCAATACACTGAGGTGGGATAATTGAGCACTTGAGGCTAATTACTGATTGGATAAAACTCTATAAGAATATGCTTGGAAAATGGCCCTTCCTACTATCCTGTGCTGACCCAATTATTTGGTATATACAGAGAATTGTGGGAGGGACTAGGAGGTGCAGGGAGACTAGCCTGGATCACTTCTGTGAGAGAGAGGAGGCAGTGAAGTCTCAGAGATCCTAAGCATCCACTCTTTTCACTTCTACCGCTAAAGACCTAGAATAAAGACTTTTGCTTATCCTGACTCCCTCTGATTCTAAGGTATCCAGGGTGCACAGTCATCACAGGTGATGTAAAAGCAAATATATATTAAATTGATGTTTTTAAAAAGACAAAAGAGGCAATCTTGAGCACTGTCCTTTTACTATACACTATTTATTTGAAATCAAATAAAACTAACCATTCTGGATGAGATTATATATAAAATCTGACTTCTCACTTCCTGAAATGGAATGTGATTCATTACTCTCCAAATATCTGAATCCTTCTGAATCTGAATAAGGAGACTTACTCCTCCTCTAACTTATTAGCTTTGATGTAAAGAGCAAATATATCTGGATAAAGCAATTCTGAATTGATTAGTGAACAAGAGTACTTGGCTTCACAGTTTTAAAATATTTGTTTTAAGCAGGGGTAAATGAGGATATAGAGATATTTTGTTTGGTTGTAGATGTATATTTACTAAATCATTGAGATTTTGAGTGGTAGCATTGCTAAGTGAATAGAGAGTTGGCTACAAAGTAGAGAAAAATCTATGCTCAAGAAACCCCTGATATATTGCTGTGTGATTTAGGGTAAATTGGAGGCTTTCACTTGAATAACTTCTTTGCCTCTAAGTTGCAGAGTTTGTACTGAGTTGAACTGGTAGAAGGAATTTCCTATAGAAATGAAAATCACAGGATCTATGAAAACATTAGAAAATAATTACCACACAAATAATATATAATATTGCTATTTCAAGGCAATTCGCAAGGGAGTAAAACTGCTGACTTCTACACAAAACTTTTGACTCTCATATGAAATCACTTATGTTCAAACAAAAGACCACTTAAATTTGTAATATGGAAATAAATTTCTTTCTAGTCTGGCTAAAAATATTTCCCAGAAGTTAAAAAGGGGGTCCATTGCAGCCAAATTTCCTGTACTTAACACATTTAAAGATTTTTCCTCTGAAAGGAATTCTTTTATATTTAGTGGCGTCTCTTTATGTTAAATATGTTCCCACCTTCACTGAATTTAAGACAGTTTCTCTGCCATATGAATTCTCTTATATTTAATAAGATGTCTATTATGGTTAAAGGTTTTTTTATCATATTTATTGCATTCAAAGGGCTTTTTCTTGCATGAATTTGTTTACATGTAGTAAGGTATTTATTCCAATTAAAGAATTTCCCACATTCACTACACTTGAAGGGTTTCTTTCCAGTGTGAACATATTTATGTTCAACAAGCTGCCCACTCCACATAAAAGATTTGCGACATTCCCTATATTTAAAAGGCTTCTCTCCAGTAAGATTCCTCTTATAGTTAGTAAGGTCTTGATGCCAACTAAAGGAGTTTTTATATTCAGTATATTTAAAGAGCTTCTCTCCTATATGAATGATCTTGTATTTAGAAAGATGTGATTGCCACCTAAAGGATTTACCATATTCATTATATTCAAAGGGTTTGCTCCTGTGTGCATCATCTTATGTGTAGAACCCTGTCCAATTTGGCTAAAGAATTTCCTACACACACTAAATTTAAAAGGTTTCTCTCCAAGATGAATTTTCTTTTGTGTGATAAGGTATCCATAAAGGATTTTCCCACATTCATTACATGTAAAGGTTTTTCTCCAATATGAATTCTTTTATATTTAATAAGCTGCCCATTCCAGCTAAATAATTTCTTCCCCTCATTATATTCAAATGTCTTCTCTGCATTATGAACTACTGATGATGTTTTGTAAAGGATCATATATAACTGAAAACTTTTCCACATTCTTAAGTTTTTCCTTCAGTATTTTCCCTGTGAAGTTCAGTACATTTTTGGGGGTAATTGAATGCCTTTATTTTTCTCTTTGAAAAAGCTTCATCTCAGAAAAGATCACAATAATTTTCCTTTCATTTGGTCACTGTTTGAAGTTTGTTTTGTATGTATCACATTTACTTAGATCTTTTTTTTTGCATGGTTTTTTAAAATTCTAAGTGACTTTATTGAAGCCTTTTCTAAATATACCACATTCATTTTTGTTAAATGTAGTTTTTTCTTTCTGTGATTGTTATCCACTTGGAGATACTTTTGTAGTTATTCTTCTGTTACTCTGTTGCAACTGTTCTGCTGCATCACATTCCCAGGTTTTTTTCAATTTGGAATCCCAGGAACCATCCTACTTAAGTCTTTCTTTGAATGAATTTCTTATATAAATGTCCCATATCCAAATGATGGTTCTACACTTATTATCTAGAATAAGATTGTTGGGTGTCCCCGATATTTGTCTCTGTTTCATTCATGGTGTCTCTCTTTTTCCAATGCTAAGATAAAATCTGGTTTTGTTATTGTTTGCCCCCATGTGCAGGTTTTGGGTCACAGAAAAGAAAGCTGTCTTTATGCAGATAAACAAAGTTCTTGTACTTTACCACCATCACATCCCTGAACAAGTTCCTCTGAGTAAGGTCCATTTGTCTCTACTCCTCCCAAGGTGCATCCCATAGCCACATCTTTGAAGTTCATGGAACTAGGAACTAGCAACTTCTCTGACTGTACCTGGGACCATGATTTCACAGGATGTGTGGATACTCCTGGGGGAAGGGCCTCTAGCCTTAGACCTGAGATAATCACTGACTTTGATCTTGACAATTGAGATTCCCTACTGTAATGGAACCAGATTGCTAGTGTGTGTGTGTGTGTGTGTGTGTGTGTGTGTGTGTGTATACATACATATATATGTATGTATATATACATTTATCCTGTGTTAGTATAAGGTGTGAGAGAAAGGATGGTAGTTAAATTAAGATTTAAACAGTACTAAAAACGTTAATCTTACTTAAGGTACTAGATTTTTTTTTTAATTACAGATTTTTTTTAAATGGGGATGATATTTTTCAAACAAAAACAGCTGTATTTGATGACTTTGGTGAAGAATTAAAATCCTATTTTCAATTGGAAGTTTTTCCCAACTCTTTTTAATTCTAGTGCTCTTTCTCAGAAAATTATTTTCTATTTATTCTGAATATATCTTATTTGTACATATTTACTTGTTATTATCTATCATTAGATTGTGCACTCTTTGAAAACAGGAATTCCTTTTTGTTGTTGTTGTTTGCTTATTTGTATTCTTGGGACTTAACATGGAATCTGACACTTATCAGATACATAATAATGCTTATTGACTGACTGACAAGGATACAGTTTCATAAATCTAAACCTGCAAAGGGACCTGAAAGGCCATTTAGTCTTAGGCTCTCAAATTTATAATTCACAAATCTGAGGCCCAAGGTGAGTAGGTAATTTGTATGAGGTTTGGAATCTTGGATTTCTGACAACAGAACCATTATTTTATCTAGTATACTGTGTTGCTTCCTAACATTGCAATTTCTATATCAATATGGGTAAAAAAAATAAAGCTATTAGTAGCATAGATCTAGAGGAAACTTAAAGGGATTTCTAGTTCAACCCCTTCATTTTTTATAGATAAGGAACCCAAGGCTTAGAAAGTCAGAGTTCAGGGTCAGGAGGTAATTGCAAATAAGATTGTAACCCAGGTCATTTGATTCCAGAGCCAGCATTCTTGTTACTATTTATTAGAAGCTGATAAGACTCTTAAATCAGCATATAATTTAATGCTTAGTAACTTCAATACAATGACAGGCACAGAATAGAACATTTTAAAATCTCTAGAAAATGTGGCTTGAGGTTAAAAAGAAAAAGCCTGAAGACATATATAAATCACACAGAAGCCTTATACTTGGTAAACACTCTGTTGATTTAAAAAAAATGTCCATGTTTGTAGAAAGAAAGAGATCGGTATGAGAAATATTTCTGGATCAGTTCTCTATTCATTTGATGGAACAAAGCTCAAAATTAATACCAAAGTAGAAGGAAAATATCAAAACAAATTCAATCTGAGCTATGTAAAATAGTTATCGATAGTAGAAAATAAGAAATGGATAAAAGAACAGACATGAGAGATTAATTGATATAAATCATAGCCACAACAAAGACCCCCCAAAAGCCTACAGACTTTCTTAAGTAGAACACAACAATTTGCCTATTAGTCAGAATGGCAGTAAGAGTCTAAGTGGTTTAGAATTATAAATATTGATCAGAGCAACTTAATCAGTTTGATAAATTTAAAAGGAGATGGGTCTTTGTGGTTGGGATACTATCTCTCTATGAAGTTCTGGACATACTCATTGCCAATGTCACTAATAGGATTTGGAGACAGCTAGTGAAACATTCCTATTAGCACTTCATTGATCTCAAGGATTAGAGAGCTGAGTATACTCAAAACAACATCAGAGATTAAATTGTACCTAGAGACTTTGGGAGAAAAGCATCCTAGGAATGCATGCACAAAGCCTTTCTTATTCTATCCCATATCACCAGAGGAACTGTTAATAGATGAGAGACATACAAATACAATATATTTATGTACCAAGAGATCAATTAATAGCTTTAGGTGGATGCCTGAATGAATGCATAGTTTTTTTTTTTCCTTTTCTCTCAATTTTGATTTTAGCTTTTCTGTTTTACTGCTCTATGCTCAAATATCTCCAGATCTTTGCTAAAAAGAACATATCTGAGATAAACTTTCTTAGAGGATCCTCACAAAAGGGTATCTCTGACTTTTAGTAACCAAAGAAATCATTTCCAGTCACTGGGTTTTATTTAGACACAAACAAATAGAACATCACTTTCTGCTCTCAAGAAATTCTTAGCCTAGAGAGAGAAGAAAACATACAACAAACTATTTGCTAAAAAAGATCCAGACAGAATAAGTTGAATATAGTCTCAGAGGTAAGGTACTAAGATTAAGAAAAGCTAGAGAAAACTTGTTGCAGAAGGTAGAATTTAACTAGGATTTGAGGGATGTAAGGGAAGCAAGAAATTGGAAGCAAGGAGAAAAAGTATTCCAGGCATGAGGGATAGCTAAAAAAATGTTTAAAGTTGGAAAATGGACTAACTTCTCCATCTACACAGTCTCTCTATTGGATTTAATCATTATTTCTGCTAATAACTCCTATATTTCTGTTTTTCCCGTAAGCTTCAATTCTTCATCATCAAATTACCTACTGAACATTTCAAACTTGATTTCCTAGTCATCTCAAACCAAAATTTACAAGCCAGTATTTATTATATTTACTCTGATACTTATCTCTTTTCCAAACTTCCCTTTTGAATTTCAAAAGCACCATATTAGGGACTCTGCCAAGATGGCAGAGAATAGACAGGTCTTTGTCTGAGATATTCCTTGATTTCCCTCAGATCACCACCAGATCAAACCTTTGAAGATGCTTTGGAGTGACAGAACATACAAATATTTGGAATACAACAAATTTTAAGCAGAAGATATTTTGGAAGAACCTCAAGAAAGGTCTGTCTCACTGTCAAGAATATAAAATATTTGGGAATCCATCTACCAAAGAAAAGTCAGGCATTTTATGAGCAAAATTACAAAACACTTGCCACAAAAATAAAGTCAGATTCAAATAATTGGAAAGACATTCAGTGCTTGTAGATAGGCCGAGCGAATATAATAAAGATGACAATACTCCCCAAACTAATCTATTTATTTAGTGCTATACCAATCAGACTTCCAAGAAACTATTTTAATGACCTAGAAAAAATAACAACAAAATTCATATGGAAGAATAAAAGGTCGAGAATTTCAAGGGAATTAATGAAAAAAAAGTCAGATGAAGGTGGTCTAGGTGTATCTGATCTAAAGCTATATTATATAGCAACAGTCACCAAAACCATTTGGTATTGGCTAAAAAATAGACCAGTCGATCAGTGGAACAGATTAGGTACAAAGGACAAAAAAGGGTACAACTATAGCAATCTAGTGTTTGACAAACCCAAAGATACCAACATTTGGGATAAAAATTCATTATTTGGAAAAAAACTGTTGGGAAAACTGGAAATTAGTATGGCAGAAATTAGATATGGATCCACACTTAATACCATATACCAAGATAAGATCAAAATGGGTCCATGATTTAGGCATAAAGAATGAGACCATAAATAGATTAGAGGAACAGAAGATAGTCTACCTCTCAGACCTGTGGAGGAAAAAGGAATTTATGACCAGAGGAGAACTAGAGCTCATTATTGATCACAAAATAGAAGATTTTGATTACATCAAACTAAAAAGTTTCTATACAAACAAAACTAATGCAAACAAGATTAGGAGGGAAGTAACAAATTGGGAAAACATTTTTACAGTTAAAGGTTCTGATAAAGGCCTCATCTCCAAATTATATAGAGAATTGACTCTAATTGATAAGAATTCAAGCCATTCTCCAATTGATAAATGGTCAAAGGATATGAACAGACAATTCTCAGATGATGAAATTGAAACTATATCCACTCATATGAAAGAGTGTTCCAAATCACTACTGATCAGAGAAATGCAAATTAAGACAACTCTGAGATACCACTACACACCTGTCAGATGGGCTAAGATGACAGGAACAAATAATGATGAATGCTGGAGGGCATGTGGGACACTAATGCATTGTTGATGAAGTTGTGAAAGAATCTGGCCATTCTGGAGAGCAATTTGGAACTATGCCCAAAAAGTTATCAAAATGTGCATACCCTTTGACCCAGCAGTGCTACTACTGGGCTTACATCCCAAAGAAATACTAAATAGGGGGA
The DNA here is from genome assembly GCF_048593235.1 of Sminthopsis crassicaudata. NCBI lineage: Eukaryota > Metazoa > Chordata > Mammalia > Dasyuromorphia > Dasyuridae > Sminthopsis > Sminthopsis crassicaudata. The sequence continues at coordinate 56,493,478 of NC_133619.1, read as the reverse complement.
AGAGGCCTGTATGTGCCAAAATGTTTGTGGCAGCTCTTTTTGTAGTGGCTAGGAAATGGAAAATGAATGGATGTCCATCAATTGGAGAATGGTTGGATAAATTATAGTATATGAAGGTTATGGAATATTATTGCTCTGTAAGAAATGACCAGCAGGATGAATACAGAAAGGTTTGGAGAGACTTACATGAACTGATGCTGAGTGAAATGAGCAGAACCAGAAGATCACTATACACTTCAACAACAATACTGTATGAAGAATATTCTGATGGAAGTGATTATCTTCAATATAAAGAAGATCCAACTCATTTCCAGCTGATCAATGATGGACAGAAACAACTACACCCAGAGAAGGAACACTGAGAATTGAATATAAACTGTTAGCACTACTGTCTTTCTATCCAGGTTACTTATACCTTCAGAATCCAATTCTTAATGTGCAACAAGAAAATTGGATTTACACACATATATTGTATCTATGTTATACTGTAACACATGTAAAATGTATGGGATTGCTTGTCCCTATCCCTAGAAGGGGAGGGAGTAGAGGGAGAGAGGGAAAAATTGGAAAAAATGAATACAAGGGATAATGTTATAAAAAAAAAATTACTCATGCATATGTACTATCAAAAAATTTATAATTATAAAATTAATAAAAAAAAAGAAAGGTCTGTCTCAATTGGGCAGTGGGGGGGAGGGGGAGGAGGAGGGAAGTTTGGTAGGCCAGTGTAGGCCCAGTGCAGTGTAGGGAGACCCAAGGTGAAGAGACTTCCAGATGGTGGGGGAATTTAGTGGAAGGCCAAAATACAGCAGTGTTTGCCACTCTGTCCTGGTTAAGAAGCCAGTGGATCAGCAAATTAGCTGTGGGACCTCCTATGCAAATAATGAGTTTCTGAATCTCACCATAATGTGGTATTTGGCCATATCTACCCACCATGGGAAGGAAGCTAGCAGCGCCAGTCCCAGGGCAGGATAAAGCTGCTGTCACCTATAGAGAAAGCTTGGGGTAATCTCCCCTTTGCCCTAAGAACAGACCTCAACCTTTAAAAATGAGCAAAAATAAAATAAAATAAAATAAAATAAAATAAAATAAAATTTAAAAAAATGAGCAAAAAAGCAAAAAAGATCTCTGACCATAGATAGTTTTTTATGGAGACAGATAAGAAGAGCTCTCAAACTGCTAGGACACTAAAGGCAAAACATCTCCAGATGAAGCCTCAAAGAGTGATATAAATTGGTCTCCATATCACAAGATTCTCAAAAATTCAAAAAAGTATTTTTAAAAAAGAGAAGAAATATGGGGAAAGGAAATGAGAGCTCTGGAAAAAGGAAATGCAGAAATTATGTGAAGAAAATCATTCCTTAATAGTTTTGGTGAAATGGAAAATGAAAAATTTCTAAAATGAAAAAAAAAATAAAACAATTTGTTTAAAAGTTTAATTGGCCAAAAAGAGATAAAAAAAACTAAATGAAGAAAATAATTCACTAAAATTTTTAATTGAACAAATGGAAGGATATATCTGAATGAGATATCAAGAATCAGTAAAACAAAACCAAAAAAAAAAATTGAGAAATAGAAAAAAATGCAAAATATCTCATCAGAAAAACAACTGATCTGGAAAATACATGCAGGAGAGATGATCTAAGAATCATTAGACTCTCTGAAAACTATGATGAAAAAAATGAGCCTAGAAAAGATGATTTCAAGGAATCATCAAGGAAAACTGCCCTGATGTCTTAGAATCATAGGGTAAATTAGCCATTGAAGCAATCTACTGATCACCTCCTGAAAGAGACTCCAAAAGGAAAACTCCAAAGAATAATTTAGTTAAATTCTAGAATTTAGATCAAGGAGATCATACAGATCAAGGAGAAAATACTTCAAGAAGCCAGAAAGAAATAATTCAATCATCAAGAAGCAACACTCAGGATTATTCAGGACCTAGTAGCTTCCATTTTAAAGGACTGAAAGACCAGAAATACGATATTCTGGAGGGCAAAGGAACTAAGACTACAGCCAAGAATCAATTATCCAGCAAAATTAAGAATTATATTTCAGGGAGGAAAATGGACATTCAAGCAAATGGAGAATTTTCATTTATTTTTTTATGAAAAAACCCAAATTGAACAGAAAATTTGATTTTCAAATTCAGAACTCAAGAGAAGCATAAAAGATAAAAAGGGAAGGAAAAATATGTTTTTAAAGATTAAAATGTTTACATGTCTTTTTGATCTGATTTTTTTGGTGTAGCATGATAATTGCAGAAATCTATATATCAGGATTGCATATCTAACATATATTGGGTAACTTGCTATCTAGGTGAGAGGTGGGGGGAACAGAGAGAGGGAGAATAAATTAGAACACAAGGTTTTTCAAAGATGAAAGTTGAAAATTATCTATCGGTAAGTTTTGAAAATAAAAAAGTTTTAATTAAAAAACAAAAACAAAAAACCCTCAAAGCAACATCATATCTTTCAGTAACCTTGCCATTATTCTTGACTCTTGTCCTTCTTTACATAGCAAATGTTGCAAATATTCCATTTCTACCTCCATGACATGTTTCATATCTGGCTCCTTCTCTTGACTCATACAATTTAGAGATCCTGGGCCATCATCAGTGACTGTCTTTTTTTTTTTTTTTTTAATGGAATTTTATTTTTTTCTACTGGGAAATGTCTTGAATCATCTTGTTGGAAAGAGCCAGGTCCTTCACAGTCTACTATCACATATTTTTTTTCTTATGTTGTACAAAAATAGTCTTTTAGTCCCACTCACTTCACTTAGCATCAATTCATGTGAGTCTTTCCAGGTTTGTCTGAAATCATCCCTCTGATTGTTTTTTTTTAATTCTATAATATTCCATAACATTCATATACCATAATTCATTCAGCCATTGCTCAAATGATGCACATCCATTCAATTTCTAGGTCCTTGACACTTAAAAAAGTACTATAAACATTATTCCACATGTGGGTCCTTTTCCTTCATTTATGCTGTATTTGGAATGCAAACCCACTAGAGACAATGCTGGATCAAAGAGCATGCCCAGTTTGATAGCCCTATGAACATATTTCCAAATTGCTCTCCAGAACACTTGAATCATTTCACAACTTCACTAACTGTGCATTAATGTCACAATTTTCTCACATGCCCTCCAAAATTTATCTTGATATTTTCCTCTCATCTTAGGCATTCTGAAATATCACCATTCATCTTGACTTTTGTCTTGTCCCTGGACTTCAATGACTTTGGAGGTAAAAGTGAGGTTGATGACTTTGTGCCATTCTACCTTCCTTAAATCTAATTCATACCCAGGTTAAGCTATCATCCATACGATGTCATATATCCTCTTCAAAAATGAAGGATGAATAATGTTTTCTCACTTTTATCATTATAATGTCTTCAAGTCTGTCCTATTATAATCCAATCTCCACAGTAGCTAAAGAAATTTTTCTTAGATACAGATGTGACCATGCCATTTCTGTACTGCCTAAATGTCAGAGATTTTCTCTTGCCCATAGAATTAAATATAAAACTCTCTGTTTAGCTTTTACAACTTTGCAAACTTGATCCAATTTGTATTTGTAGTCACAGAAATTTCTAGCTATGGTACGTTTCTTCCTTCTCCTTCTCCACCCATACTGCAGTTCAACTAAACTGACCTCTCATTCTTCACACAGAAGTTCTATCTCCCTTAATTTTGTCTTTGCATTGGTCTTCCCTTGTATCTATAATGCATTTCTTTCTCATTTATATTTCATGGAATCCCATTCTTCATTCGAAATGCAGCCTAAATATGGCCTTACAAAGGAGGTCTTTCCTGATTATCTCTATTACTAGTGTAGTCCCTCTCCAAAAATCAGTATTTATTTTTATATATTCTTTAATGCTTATGTAATGAGGATCTGGAACATATCTAGATGATCTGAGATACTCTCTCCATCCTGTGGTCTTTCAATTATAATCCTTCTCTGGGAGGGGGATTCTTTTCTCTGTGAATCTTTTCCTCTGTGAACAGGTTTCTTGGGAGGCTTCTGGAACCTTCCCCTCCAAAAGTGTGGTATTGCTGGATTTGCGAATCCACGGGATGTCTTCTCTTTGACTCAATCCAGACTGCCGTCCCAACTCAATTGTTCCAATCTAGACTGCTCTTCAGACTCAATGTTGCCTTCTTTTATCCTCGCAGAGAATGGGCTTGTGAAAACTCCTATAGCCAATGAACTTGCTCCTTTTAAAGGTGTAAACTCCTTTTCAGAATTCCTTTTAAAGGTTTGAACTGAAGGTGTGAATTCTGAGCTAGAGAATTGTTTAGACAACCTGAGTTTGCACTTTGTAATCTTAACAGATTCTGTTTCTTGGCAGATTATCAAAACATGTAAACAAGATGCTTTGGAAAACTGAAGCATACATGGATCTTCTATAGTGAGCTGAAGTTAGTTAACTATATGATGAAAGGCAGGTTCTCTGATTGGGTTTGTAGGCATAAAAGAAAGACTTTCAGCTTTTTAACTTCTCCCTTAATTCTCTATTGCTGTATCTACTTCTGAGGTAGCAAGGTGACTGTCATTCACTGTATTTAATAATGACAGCTCATTCTGAAAGGGGAAAAATCTTAGGGTCTCCTTCACCTTTGAGGCTATAAATATTATTTTATGTATTAGACAAGTTCACTTGCAAGCCAACACAGTACTCTACTAATGCTATTCTTGGTTGTCTTCAAAAAATGAAGGATATATTTTTATGTTTATATTTAACGTTTATGTTTAAAGGAAAGCCTGTAGACCTTCTAGAGATGTTGGGGAAAACAACACTTTAATACGTTTGAATGCCGAGAATAATATATAAAGCAATGGGAGTCAGTTCAATGAAAAGCTTTATTAGCAAGAAGGGGAAGGCTAACGGGAGAAGGAGACAGATATACAACTTAGACATACACACTAACATAGAGTATAACTCACATAAGATGATACTGTATTGGGGAGCACAGAGGAACAATTTCATTCCATGGAAAAGACACTCCAAAGAGTACTTCAAAAGATGGGACACTTATACTGTTATTTTTGTGTCCATCTGGCATTGGTTGCTTTGCATGTTAAGGTCGAGGGTACATAGGGATTTTGTAGATATTTGGGTGCAGGGAGAAAACATGTTAAATATTTGGAAGAAGGGGCAGCTAGTGGCACAGTGGATAGAGCACCAGCCCTGAATTCAGGAGGACCCGAGTTCAAATCTGGTCTCAGACACTTAACACTTCCTAGCTATGTGACCCTGGGCAAGTCACTTAACCCCAGCCTCAGAAATAAAAGTAAATAAATATTTGAAAGATTATTTGGGGCACATAGCTACTCTGATTTCAAACAATATTATTTTTATTCATTCATTCATTCATTCATTTTTTAATCTTCCTATTTTCTTTTTTCCTTTTTTAGCTTTTTATTTCCAAAATATATGCATAGTTTTCAACATTCACCCTTGCAAAATGTTTAAACATTATTACCTGTGTATCTCTATATCAAAAAAAGCAGTGCCAATATATTTCCATGCATAGCTTTTATAAACTACATCCTCCTTTAAGGGGAAACTATTATGATGGTTCCAATACTACCAAATATAATCAGACAGCAGGGCTGAAGTTAATGGCAGACAGAAAAAACAAAACAAAACAAAACAAAAAAACTTACAAGTTTCTCAAAGTAACCTAGAACCCAGAGGACCAATCAAAAAAACTTACAAGTTTCTCAAAGTAACCTAGAACCCAGAGGACCAATGTAACAGTTCTGACCCTGAGTGGGATGGAGTTTATGTTTTGCTTTAACTCCATTCCATTTCAATTTTCTTAAAATAAGAGGTTGTTGCATTTATTATATTTTTATCTCCAGTGGATAGCATATTATTTGATTCACAAGTGTTTTAATGAATGTTTCTTGACTTATTTATTTTCACCATAAATCACAACATTTCTATGTGACTCAAAATTTGTAGCTGTATTTCAAAAGTAAAGACCAACAATGTCTGGTGATAATCCTCCATAAATTTAGCTAGATTAGTCTTCTGACAGTAAGCCTCTCTTTCTAATCCTAAATTTAAAATATTTCCAGTTTGGTAGGACCTGTTGAAGTTGGGACTCCTTTGGCACGATAGAGCTTTCAGGACTTTACAGTCACCTTCACATGAAACGTTGAAACCCTGGAGTAGGACTTTAGTAGCAGTATTTTTAAAATGACAATATTAGAACATGTCCTGAGTACTTCACAGAGGAATTGTAAAGATTGAATGAGATGATGTTTGTGAAAATATTATACAAATATCAAGATATTTTGTTGAATTTGATTGTACTATGATTTATTTTAATTTATTGCCAAGTGAAAATGAGTCATTACACCATTCCTACCAGAAGATGGATTTAGGGAACTTTGTTTTTGACACTCAAATATTATTGTCAATATATGTGACTCCTTGTAAAATTACCCTGGATCCATATTGTAACTTCATGTGATACATATATCTTGACTATAATTGAATTCTGGGATATTCCAAATCTGAATTCACAGTTCCATAAAGGGCCTTCAAAATATTTTTATGATTGTTTCTCTACATGCAATTCACATATAACCTAGTTTAAAATTGGCTTAGAATTAAATGGGAATGCTTGCTATAAAAATTCCTCATAGGAATGGTAATATTAAACAATCCAATATATAATAAGAGGCTTCAATTCAATTTGGCAAGCATTACTGAATGCTTATGAGATGCATGACATCATCTTAAGCACTGGAGATAGAATACCAAACAAACAATTGTTTTCTTCAAGGAGATTACAGCCTATTGGGGAGATAAAAACACATAGTAGTCAATACAACATATATATATATATATATATATATATATATATATATGTATATATATATATATACATATATATATATTTACAAAAAGTAACTTGAAGAGAGCAAAAGTGCTAATAAGTATAGATATTTGCATTACCATTATATAAAAAGGGCAGTTAGATGGCAAATAGGGCATTCATCTTGGAGTCAGGAAGACTCACATTCAAATCCATCTCAGACAATTTGCTACCTCTGTGACCCTTGGAAAATCATGTAAACTCCAGCTTCTTAAACTGTGGGTTGCAACACTATATGGGTTTCATAATTGAATGTGGGACTGATGAAATTATAATTTGTTAACACTAGATAATTTATTAACAGATTTGTGTACCTATCTTACATACCTATATTTCTGGGGTTGTGTGAAATTTTTCAGTGAAATGAGGATGCAAGTGGAAAAATTTTAAGAAGCCCTTACCTAACCTTTTTTTTTTGTCTATTTCCTCATCTGTAAAATGGAAATAATAAAATAACCTCTTAGAATCATGAAATTCAAAAGAAATCATAATCATTAAGTGCTTAGCACAGTTTCTTCCTGGCCCTTAGTAAATGCTATACACATTTTAGCTATAATTACTGTTGTTGTTGTTATAAGAGATATCACTTGAGCTGTTCTTTTAACAATTGTTTAAAATGGCTTGAGTTCATTTCAAAGATGAGGAAACATTTGTACAGAGGAACAGAGATGAGAAATGGGGAGAAACTGGCAGGTCAGTTTAATTGTATTGGAGATAGTATTCCCTTGAAGAAGAAGGATATGAGACAAAACTAGAATAGTGAATTGAGACATATTGTGAAGGTCTTCAGATGCCAGAATGGGAATTCTATGCCCCATTTTTAGTACAAATATGAACAATATGTATATTTTATGGGGATACAATAAAATCTCATGATGACATGGTTGATTGTTATTTTGATTTGATTACAGATCAAATTATATCCCAAAAGCTACATACAAGGAAAATCTGATACAAAAATGATACAGAGGGTATGAGTCACAATCCCTGATATCTATAGTATAGGATGGGACTATTGCATTTACAAATCATTCATATGGGGGGAAAAAAAGAAGCTACATGTTCTTTGATAACAGACTTTTGTTTTCTTTTAAGGGGTTTGGGAAATGCAAAGGAAAGAACCAAAATCCAGGGGAATTTACTTTTGATAGGTTTTAACCTTATTTAAGCTGTTATGTTGCCTTCAGAAGTAGCCTCATGAAAGAAATATTAAGGAAAGCATTTTGATGTGGCACTTCATCCATATTTCATTGGAAGCATGGCCTCCTTGATGTGATGTTCCCTTTACCAAGGCTCATTGTAATCTCAACATGCTTTCTTGTCCTTTGTGATTATCTGTTCTCCAAAAGATCCTCCAGAATAGTGTCATCAAACTCAAATAGAAATATAACCTTGAAAATTTCATATTGCCTTTGAAAACTTATACCATGCTTTTATTTATTTTGTCAAACATTTACCAATTATGTTTTAATTTAGTTCTTGTGGCATTTGGAAGTTTTGCTGTCTATTACAGTTTGACTCATATTCTCCAAAAGATTTAATCATCAGGCTGAAGGTTGTTCTTAAAATCTTTAAAATAAATGTTATGGGTACCTTTGATAGGTTTTGACTTTATTTAAGTTGTTACATTACCTTCATAAGTGGCTTCATGTAAGAAATATTGAAGAAAGTATTTTGATGTGGTACTTCATCCATAAATGCTTTATGGGTACCAGCAAACTTTTGAATTGCCTGTATGTTGTGCCCCATTCTTATCAGAGGACTTAGCCACCTCCATTTTTAGAACCAAGATTTATATGTATTTCCAAGTAATAGTTAACAATAAATTGCTTTTATATCTAATAATATAAGAGTAAGTGAGGGGTATTTCTGAGTAGCCTTGGTCTTGACTCTGGCAATTCCAAGTTTGAAAATTAAGGGATACAACTTTCTATGTAAAACATTTATTGAGCCCTTATTAGACTTCAAGCACTATGCTAAGTTCTAGAAATACAAAAATTCTAGAAATACAAGAAAAAAAGCTAGCCTTAAACCTCAAGAAACATACATTATAATAGAAGGAAAATAACACATAAGAGAGCTTTTGGGGAAAAGAAGATTATCTGAGTAAGGGCAAGGTATTAGTAAGAAGTTGGAGAATTCCCTAGAATGAAGAGTATATCTGAGAATGGATAGAGCAGGACCTGAATGCCCTATAGTGGTTTGTACCAAAGATTCAACAATCAATAGAAAGAAATGTAGAACAGATGTATCTTTAGGGTAACGATGGTGCTTTTAAGTGAAAAATAGGAAATTCTGGAGTAGTACCACCTTCTTGATGAGAAATGATATGATGTTATGGGCCATAACTTAAAAGTCAGTGGAATTGATAAAGACAATGATTATTTAGCATAGTATTTAACAGTTCCCTAGTTCAGTACATGTACTTAGTACTTACTAGATTCTACAAGATTCACACCTTTAAGAGAGCATATATAAGCTAGGAGCCTCAGCCAGGATTCAGTCTGAAAGATTCAGAAACCAGAGCTCAAGCTCTCGGAGCCAAGGCTACAGAAGGCCTCTAAGAAAGCTAACCAGGCCTCAGGAAAGGTGACAAGACTCGGCAAGAGACAATAAAGGATTAATACCTGGCTGCATTTGGGGTGATTGCTGAACTGAAACTAAGGCTGCCTCCAGAGACCCCAAGGAAACCCCAACAAAAAAGATTACATTTTAGAGAAGAATATTACAATACTATTAGAAGAGTTTCAAGGGACTGAAGTCAGGGGAGAATAAAATACTTGGACTTTACCTTCAGCTGTTTTTGTGAGTTATTCTGACAGCAGCACCTGTAGGTACAGAAATGCCTCTGTAAGAAGACCAAATTCATTCCTTTTCAAGAAATAATTTATGTAAAAAGTTAGACTCCTGCATGAATTTCTAAGGCAAAGTGAGATTCATCCAAATTTTCACATGTTGTCTAATTAATGACTACAAATGCATTTAACTTCTAAGAGGCAAAGAAACCCCTTGGGGTACTATATGTATTGAAGTCTGAATAGAGTACTGAGGGAAGGATAGATTCTCTAGAGATGGGAAAGAATTGATTATATCCATTGTTTAGATTTTACTGGGAGTTCTTTTTATTTTTATATTTCTGTGAAGGAATAATAGAGATTACCTGGTGCCTTATAGTCTTTTTTTTTTTAATAATGAATACTTATATAGAAAAGAGATACACTTCTACATCTATGGAAATTTAGTTAGGACCTATCTTCAAGCTCTATCATGATATTTCTCAGAGTAAATTCTGGATGGGGAAAAGCAAGAAGAAAGTGATTTTGGGTGATGTCAGATCTTAAAATTTAACCTTGGTATATATATAAATCCAGTGTTCAGGATACAAACATAAGAAATTTGCAAGATGTTGGTATGTTCACAAAAAGAGAAATACTATTACAAAATTAATTCCTGATTTAAGGTCATACTGTAAGTTTGTGGCAAAGACAGAATTATATTTCTATTTTTTTTTTTTAATTTCCCATATAGATTGCCAAGATCTGTCTGTGTTAGCAGTTGTCTTACTCACCCCCCCCCCCATGCTCTACTATAGCCAAATTCTTCATTTATAAGGTGGTAGGAAATAGACTAAATAATCTCTATGGCCATTCTATGTGTAAGTACTATGGCCGCATTGTAGCATAACCCTCCAGTTTACTTTCCACAAATCACACTCCCATTGGCAGCTAGGGAAACAAAAAGGGAAATATCTACTGACTTTTGTGGTTCTTCCAATAGTTCTGAGAGTTTTTGGCATATAGTACTCTCACCCCAAGCCCCAAGTGATATGTTTCCCTTTCCAGTAAGAATCAGTTGAAATTTATTAACTTTTACAAATGGGATTAAGATGTGTAAAGAAGATTTGTTTTTTTTTTTTTAATTTTTTATTTTATTTTATAATTATAACATTTTTTTGACAGTACATATGCATGGGTAATTTTTTACAACATTATCCCTTGCACTTACTTCTATTCAGATTTTTTCCCTTCCTCCCCCAACCCCCTCCCCCAGATGGCAAGCAGTCTTATATATGTTAAATATATTACAGTATAATTTAGATACAATATATGTGTGTAGAACCGAATTTTTTGTTGCACATGAAGAATTGGATTCAGAAGGTAAAAATAACAGTTTACATTCATTTCCCAGTGTTCCTTTTCTGGATGTAGCTGGTTCTGTCCATCATTAATCAATTGGAATTGGATTAGCTCTTCTCTATGTTGAAGAAATCCACTTCCATCAGCATACATCCTCGTACATTATCATTGTTGAAGTGTATAATGATCTTCTGGTTCTGCTTGTTTCACTCAGCATCAGTTGATGTAAGTCTCTCCAAGCCTCTCTGTATTCCTCCTGTTGGTCATTTCTTACAGAACAATAATATTCCATAACATTCATATACCATAGTTTACCCAACCATTCTCCAATTGATGGACATCCATTCATCTTCCAGCTTCTAGCCACTATGAAAAGGGCTGCCACAAACATTTTGGCACATACAGGACCCTTTCCCTTCTCTAGTAGTTCCTTGGGGTATAAGCCCAGTAGTAGTATGGCTGGGTCAAAGGGTATGCACATTTTGATAACTTTTTGTGCATAATTCCAGATTGCTCTCCAGAATGGTTGGATTCTTTCACAACTCCACCAACAATGCATCAGTGTCCCAGTTTTCCCACAGCCCCTCCAACATTCATCGTTATTTGTTCCTGTCATCTTAGCCAATCTGACAAGTGTGTAATGATACCTCAGAGTTGTCTTAATTTGCATTTCTCTGATCAATAGTGCTTTGGAACACTCTTTCATATGAGTGGAAATAGTTTTAATTTCATCATCTGAAAATTGTCTGTTCATATCCTTTGACCATTTATCAATTGGAGAATGGCTTGATTTCTTATAAATTAAAGTCAATTCTCTGTATATTTTGGAGATGAGGCCTTTATCAGAACCTTTAACTGTAAAAATGTTTTCCCAATTTGTTACTTCCCTTCTAATCTTGTTTGCATTAGTTTTGTTTGTGCAGAAACTTTTTAATTTGGTGTAATCAAAATGTTCTATTTTGTGATCAATAATGGTCTCTAGTTCTCCCTTGGACACAAACTCCTTCCTCCTCCACAAGTCTGAGAGGTAAACCATCCCTTGTTCTTCCAATTTATTTATGATTTCATTCTTTATGCCTAAATCTTGGACCCATTTTGATCTAATCTTAGTATGTGGTGTTAAATGTGGGTCCATGCCTAGTTTCTGCCATACTAATTTCCAGTTTTCCCAGCAGTTTTTGTCAAATAATGAATTCTTATCCCAAAATTTGGGATCTTTGGGTTTGTCAAAGATTAGATTGCTATTTTTATTCACTATCTTGTCCTGTGAACCTAACCTATGCCACTGATCAATTAGTCTATATCTTAGCCAATACCAAATGGTTTTGGTGACTGTTGCTTTATAATATAGCTTTAAATCAGGTACACTTAGACCACCTTCCTCTGACTTTTTTTTTCATTAGTTCCCTTGCAATTCTCGACCTTTTATTCTTCCATATGAATTTTGTTGCTATTTTTTCTAGGTCATTAAAATAGTTTCTTGGGAGTCTGATTGGTATAGCACTAAATAAATAGATTAGTTTGGGGAGTATTGTCATCTTTATTATATTCGCTTGGCCTATCCAAGAACATTGAATGTCTTTCCAATTATTTAAATCTGACTTTATTTTTGTGGCAAGTGTTTTGTAATTTTGCTCATATAATTCCTGACTCTCCTTTGGTAGATATATTCCCAAATATTTTATACTATCGACTATTATTTTGAATGGAATTTCTCTTTGTATCTCTTGCTGTTGGATTGTGTTGGTAATGTATAAAAATCCTGAGGACTTATGTGGATTTATTTTGTATCCTGCGACTTTGCTAAAATTCTGAATTATTTCTAATAGCTTTTTAGCAGAGTCTTTGGGGTTCTCTAAGTATACCATCATGTCATCTGCGAAAAGTGACAATTTGATTTCTTCATTTCCTACTCTAATTCCTTGGATCTCTTTCTCGGCTCTTATTGCCAAGGCTAGAGTTTCTAGTACTATATTGAATAGTAATGGTGATAGTGGGCAACCTTGTTTCACTCCTGATCTTACAGGGAAAGGTTCTAGTTTATCACCATTACAGATGATGTTTACTGAAGGTTTTAAATATATGCTCCTTATTATTTTAAGGAATAGTCCATTTATTCCTATACTCTCAAGCGTTTTTAGTAGGAATGGATGTTGGATTTTATCAAATGCCTTTTCTGCATCTATTGAGATGATCATATGGTTTTTATTAATTTGATTATTAATATGGTCAATTATACTAATAGTTTTCCTAATATTAAACCAGCCCTGCATTCCTGGTATAAATCCCACTTGGTCATAGTGTATTATCCTGGGTATGATTTTCTGAAGTCTATTTGCTAATATCTTATTTAAGATTTTAGCATCAATATTCATTAAGGAAATTGGTCTATAGTTTTCTTTCTCAGTTTTCGATCTACCTGGTTTAGGTATCAGTACCATGTCTGTGTCATAGAAGGAATTTGGTAGGACTCCTTCAATCCCTATTTTTTCAAATAGTTTACATAGCATTGGAGTTAGTTGTTCTTTAAATGTTTGGTAGAATTCACCTGTAAATCCATCTGGTCCTGGGGACTTTTTCTTAGGAAATTGGTTAATAGCTTGGTCTATTTCTTTTTCTGAGATGGGACTATTTAGACTACTTACTTCTTCCTCTGTTAATCTGGGCAAGCTATATTTTTGAAGGTATTCTTCCATTTCATTTAAGTTATCGAATTTATCGGCATAAAGTTGAGCAAAGTAGCTCCTAACTATTGTTCTAATTTCCTCTTCATTAGTGGTGAGTTCACCCTTTTCATTTTCAAGACTATCAATTTGCTTTTTCTCTTTCCTTTTTTTAATCAGGTTTACTAAGGGTTTGTCTATTTTGTTGGTTTTTTCATAAAACCAACTCTTAGTTTTATTAATTAATTCAATAGTTTTTTTACTTTCAATTTTATTAATCTCACCTTTTATTTTTTGAATTTCAAGTTTTGTGTTTGTCTGGGGGTTTTTAATTTGTTCCTTTTCTAGCAATTTTAGTTGTAAACACAATTCGTTGGCCCTCTCTTTCTCTATTTTATGCAAGTAGGCCTGTAGAGATATAAAACTTCCCCTAATTACTGCTTTGGCTGTATCCCACACATTTTGGTATGATGTCTCATTATTGTCATTTTCTTGGGTGAAGTTATTAATTATGTCTATGATTTGCTGTTTTACCCAATCATTCTTTAGTATAAGATTATTTAGTTTCCAATTATTTTTTGGTCTATTTTCCCCTGGCTTTTTATTAAATGTTATTTTGATTGCATTATGGTCTGAAAAGGATGCATTTACTATTTCTGCCTTACTGCATTTGATTTTGAGGTTTTTATGCCCTAGTATATGATCAATTTTTGTATAGGTTCCATGAACTGCTGAGAAGAAAGTATATTCCTTTCTGTCTCCATTTAGCTTTCGCCAAAGATCTATCATATCAAACTTTTCTAGTATTCTATTTACCTCTTTGACTTCTTTCTTATTTATTTTGTGGTTTGATTTATCTAATTCTGAGAGTGCAAGGTTGAGATCTCCCGCTATTATAGTTTTGCTATCTATTTCCTCTTGCAGCTCTCTTAATTTCTCTTTTAAGAATTTAGATGCTGCACCACTTGGTGCATACATGTTTAATATTGATACTGCTTCACTGTGGATGCTTCCCTTTAGCAGGATATAATGCCCTTCCTTATCTCTTTTAATTAGATCAATTTTTGTTTTTGCTTGATCTGAGATGAGGATGGCTACTCCTGCTTTTTTGGTTTTGCCTGAAGCATAATAGATTCTGCTCCACCCTTTTACTTTTAGTTTGAATGTCTCATCCTGTTTCAGGTGTGTTTCCTGTAAACAACATATAGTAGGAAAGAAGATTTGTTATAAAACAACCCTCCCAAACTAGGATGAATTTTCTGAACCCCTTGCAATATGGGTCCTTTGTGGAGAAGTGGGCTGAAGAGTAAAATAAAAAAGGTACTCAGATATGAGTGCAGAGAACAAATACAGCTAAGGATCCTTTTAGGTTACTTCAACTCCTGGCCCTGACATTCTTTTTTCTTTTTTTTCTTTTTTTTTTTCTTTTTTTACTTTTGTGGAATCCTCATGGAGTTTCTCTTAGGTATAGCTCACTATTAAGCTCTGAGTAGTGGTGCCTTTCTGGCATCCCTTGACAATATTTCTTTTTGTGATAAGGAGTCAAGATCCCTGAAACAGATACCATCTTTTCAGGTTGTTGGATGACTCTGCTAGACGCTCCTACTGTCTCTCACCAGTGGTACTTCCAATAGAGTCTGAATCTTTCAAACTTTTTCTTTCAAGATCACCATCCAGACAAGTTCAATCCTGGATACTTCTTCACCAAACATCAGAAAAGAATGAACACACAGGAAACAGTGGATCCATGGTACATAGCCACTGGGTGGTGAATAAAGCAGTTATTACTCTCTCAATCTGAATGCTCATACAAATTCTGCCTCGCCCATTTTTAGTAAGTAAAAGAGTGAGAAATTATTGGGACATCCCTTTTTATATGAACTTTGTTTTCTCTCAGGCAGTAGCTCCAAGTCATAGATGCCTCCTGTCCATGGTCTGTTAGAAGACTTCTTTATGACATAGTATCAATAACTTAGTCAGCTAGAAACACATTTCTAAAGTTCTACATGGTGAATCAGAACCAAGGCAAGGAATGCCTTTATATGCTCCCCATAAGCTACCAGGAAGAGCAAATCCAAGCATGCTAGGATTGGACACTGGCCCATCTTTCCTTTAACTGAAGGGCACTACAAAGTTTTTTGGAAACTACTTCCCCAGTAGGAATGACACAAAACTCCCTGATGCAAAGTCTTTTTAAAATTTCAGTCAAAAAGGCTTAGATAAAATTTAGCTAAATCTTTGTATCTCCTTTTTCTCTCTGAAACCTTATACTATCATCTCAATTCACACTTGCACAGTGGGTCCCCCAGAATGCTTTCTCAGGATTAAGAAATTCTATGTATCTATACTTAGAAACATATAACTCCCCAAATTTCACTGATGTTTTTACTTTGTATCTAGTTAGCCAGGGAGTGAAATCAGATCAAGGTAAAAACATTTATTCAAACTGCACAACAAGAGCAACAGCAATAAACATCTCTCAATGAAAGGAGAGGCACACTCTCCCATAAATGCATACTAGGTTAATGAGAAGTGACCATTCACAAAATTCATGAGTAAAAGAAGCAAACATATAAAGAACTTATCTGGTCAGTTCTAATATGAGAAGGAATCATTTATCCCTCTGATCTTGCTAGGTCACTACTCCTATTAACTCTTTCTCTCTCTTTTTTTTTTATTAAAACCTTTTATTTTCAAAACATATGCATGGATAATTTTTTTAATACTGACTCTTGCAAAACGCTGTGTTCCAATTTCTCCCTCTTTCCCCCCACCCCTTCCCCTAGATGGCAAGTAATACAATATATGTTAAACATGGTGAAATTATATTTTAAATCCAATATATACATACACATTTATACAGTTATTTTACTGCACAAGAAAAATGAGATCAAAAAGGGAAAAAATGAGAAAGAAAATAAAATACAAACAAACAACAAAAAAAAAATGAAAAATGTGATCCACACTCGGTTCCCACAGTCCTCTCTTTCTGGGTGTAGATGGCTCTCTTCATCACAAAACCATTGGAACTGGCCTTAATCATCTAATTGTTGAAGAGACCCACGTCCATCAGAATTGATAAATGTATAATCTTGTTGTTGTTATGAACAATGATCTCCTGGTTCTGCTCATTTCACTTGGCATCAATTCACTTAAGTCTCTCCAGGCATCTCTGAAACCATCCTGCTGATCATTTTTTTACAGAACAATAATATTCCACAACATTCATATACCATAACTTATTCAGCCATTCTCCAATTGATGGGCATCCACTCAGTTTCTAGTTTCTTGCCACTACAAAAAAGACTGCCACAAACATTTTATGCATATGTGGGTTCCTTTCCCTCCTTAGTATCTTCCTGTTAATTCCTGGATTCAGAGTCTCCCTGGAGTATTGTTTCATTGATTGATTATTGAAAATATGATTTCTGGGGCACACTGTGGATAGAGCTCCAGCCCTGAAGTCAGGAGCACCTGAATTCAAATCTGGCCTCAGACACTTTAATACTTCCTGGCTGTGTGACCCTGGGCAAGTCACTTAACCCCAACTGCCGAAAGAAAGAAAGAAAGAAAGAAAGAAAGAAAGAAAGAAAGAAAGAAAGAAAGAAAGAAAGAAAGAAAGAAAGAAAGAAAGAAAGAAAGAAAGAAAGAAAGAAAGAAAGAAAATATGATTTCCAATTTCTGACTGCTGAAATCTTGGTCAGGGGCTGTTTTACAGAAAAAGCCAGATCCTTAATCTAGAATCAGCAGAATCTTCCCTAGTTCAGCTTCCTTAGCTAGGAAGTAAGTTGCCTCCTGAGCCATAAAGATCTAATCTGGGTGCCAGTTTCTCTCTTCTTTATGGCATGATTAGATTGGGCAGCTAAGGCTACCAAGTCAGATAGATTCCTTTACAGTTTATTTTGATTAAGCTTTCAATGTATCTTGCTACGCCATTCCAGAGACTGGGAAAAGAAAAGGCAAGCCCACAGTCTTTGGCAATCTAAACATTTCACTTATGAATGAGTCACTGTCAGTTTTACATAATTAGAACTTGAGAATGGGCCATTCCAGGTATCTGCTGGAAGTCTGAAAACAGTAAAGTCTGTAAGTTTCATCCTATGCCTTTACATACAATTACAGAACCTGCTTGGGCATCTTCCTCTAAACTGCATTGCTGATTGCATGTTGGGTCAGCAGAGGTTGTTTATTATCCTAAAATTCTAATGGACCCTATGGGTATACATATCTAACACTATAAATTAGAAATACTCATTAGTGAGCCTCCCCTTAATAGTTAAGAGCCTTAGATTTTCCTGCCAGTGTCAATTTCTGGGTTAATAATATTCTTACATGGCATGATATGCTTTTATATTCAATTTCTTTTATTTGCCCTTACTTCTTTCTTCTCTACAAGCCTTTTTAAAAATGTAAGTGAATTAGAGAGTTCCCCGAACATCTCTATTTGTCTAGTTAGACAACTGCCCCAATTTCTTGCTCATCAGAATTGGTTTTCTTTGTGCTTTCAGCATTTCACTTTGAGAGTTTCTCATTTGTCTTGGGTTAACTTTTCCAAGAGACTTTTAGTCCAGTGAATCTTACCTGTATTTTCTTAGGACCTTTTGAAATCAGCTCTATTAAGATGTATAACAGAGAGCATGTCAGACCATGCTCAGCTTTTGACTTCCTTTTTTAATGTAAATTCTAAAATGGAGTAGTTACTTCTTCCTAATATTTCCATAGTATCCACCCCAACAATGAGTTCCTTTTCTTTGTCATAGTCAAATCCACCTCATATCATTTTCTCTCATCTCTTTCACCTTTGGAAAGTTGAAATTATAATGCAGGTGAAACGAGACATCATTAACTATTCTGCTCTTCTCAGTAGTGTAATTTGGCAGATGTCAGGATATTTGAAGACTTCCTAAATCATGTCTCTGCATCAGACTTGGGATTTGTTTCCCAAGTTTTTCATCTCTTTTTTTTGTTTTTCAAACAGGTGACCTGTAAATGTTCTGTTGACAATATCATAGTCATTAGTTCCTAAGTTCTAACAATTCTACTTCTGTAACATGGATCCTACCCATTCCTCACTAAAGGAAGCAAGGTCCAGTGGAACAACATAGAATCTGAAAGCCAGAGAACTGGGCTTAGAAGATGTGCTTTGTCATGTGTTATTTGTGTGCTTTGGGCAAGCCATTTAATGTCTATGGACCTTTATTTATACAACGAAAAGCTTGGAATAGCTTCTCTCCTTCCTTTCCTCCCTCCCTCTCTCCCTCCCCCCATCTCTTTTTCTGTCTGTCTCCCTCTGTCTGTCTATCTGTCAGTGTCTGTCTGTCTCTGTTTCTCTCTGTCTGTCTCTGTCTCTGTCTCTCCCCTCATCACAAATAAAAATATGTGATCTTCTGATCATTTCCATCTTATCCCAATGCCTAAATTTAGGGCTCCATTATATGTCACTCGAGCTACTACAATACCCTTGTAACTGATTGATTTGCTCCTTGGCTCCTCCTCCATTGGTCCATTTTATATACTGTTATGAGGTAAATATTCCTAAAGCATAGTCCATGCCCATCAACAATTTCCTATTAATTATTAGACAGCTAGGTAGTACAGTGGATAGAGCAATGGACTTTTAATCAGAAAGATTCATCTCTCTAAGTTCAACTGCAACCTCAAACACTTACAAACTGTGTGACTCTAGTCAAGTCATTTTACTATTTGCCTCATTTCCTCATCTATAAAATGAGCTGGAGAAGGAAATGGCAACTTACTCCAGTATCTTTGCTGAGAAAACTTCAAATGGGACTACAGAGTTGGACATAGATGAAACAACTGAACAACAAAAAATTAATTACCAGAAGAAACCCAAACTCAATATTGGGAAACACATAATAACTGATGTTACATACTTTCTCAGATATCCTCCTCTGCTTCCCTATGCAAATCCTAGTTTGCAGTCAAACTGACTCTTCTCTAAGGATGCCTTCTGACTCTGAACTTCATGTCTTTGCTCATTTTTCCTCAATTGAATAAATATAAAATTGGATACAAAAAGTCAATTTCATACGTACAAGATGGAGGAGTTATGGCTAGATATACAAGTGACAAAGACCTGAATCAAATCAAATATATGCTGAATATTAATCAGTAATATGATGTGGGAGGCAAAACAATTAAAACAATCATAGACTACATATATACAATTATTTTCAAGATGAAGAATGTGAGAATACTCTCTCCTCCTTAGTTCTTATCTAGTTTTGTTATTCATTTGCTCACTATATTTTGGGGAGAAAATTATAGGTTGGACTAGATTCAAGAGAAGGGGATCAGGTAGGTTAGGGTACTCAGATAATTAATTAAAAGAAGAAGAGATACTCATTTCTAGGGAGAAGAAAATATCTAAGGGAGGGGTATACATTCTAATAATCATATAATAAAACTTTTGAATAGTTCTTATTGAGGGGAAGTTTTACTCATTCTGAACCAAGATCTCTTTACTTTCTATTATATATATATATATATATATATATATATATATATATATATATATATATATGAATGTGCTTGAATTATTTGCCACTTGAAAGGGTTTTATATATACATATGTATATAACTACTTTGTATTATCTAGACCTATATGTAATACAACTACCTTGTATTTATACATGAGTGCATGGGCACACACACTTAGTTTTGAAGGAAGCCAATAATTCTAAAAGGTGAGAAGGAAGCTCATTCCAGCATGGGAGACAGATATCCCAAGGATATAGAAGTAGAAGAAACAATGTCATGTGTATAAAAATGAAACAGGCCAGTTTGGCTGCCTTATAGAGTGCATGGAGGGAACTGATGTTTAAGAAGATTGGAAAAGAAGGAAGGAGGCACCTTGTAAAGAACCTTAATTGCCAAACAAGAGCAATTTATCAAACATTAAAGTTAATAAAAATTAGATGAAAAGAGTAACAAGTAGTAAAATCTTTGGGTTTTATATCATGTATATATATTTTAAGTATTAATCATAATGATTTACTGCAGTTTTCATATTTCTTATGTAGGCACAGATGGTAAGCAAAGCTTTGAACATAGGAATATTAGAGGCAGAGTAGAACTATTCTAACATTCTACAATCATGTTTATTATAATTCTCTTGAGTTAATAAAATTGAAAATTATATTACCATTTAATCTGTTAAATTATATCAATTATACCTAGCTTTTATATAATGCTGTAAAATTTAGAAAACACTTTACATGTTATTATATTTGATGCTTCAAACAACCATGAAAGTAGGGTGATATTATTATTCCCATTTTATAATGAGAAAAACGAGGCTAAGCTATTTCCATTGCTTCATTCATTCACTTATTCAATACATATTAAACATTTACTTCATTCATAATTGTATTGAGTGCTGGTACATATTGAATTCTTATATGGGAAATGATGCACTGATATTATTGTAAAGTATTGATTGAAATGTGGACCTGACCTCAAAAACAAAAAATGTAGGAGCATTTTCACTCTTCATAGTAAATGTAGAATATGCATATAATAATGCACACAATAAAATTATAATTTAACTTGTAAAAGTTTTTTGGGAATAGTCAACATGTTCTCAGCAGGGATACTTTAGAAATATTCGATCACCTAAAAATGTGCTCTTATCAATTGGATCTTAGATTCATCTATCATCTCTGAACCTAGTTCACATTCTAGAGAGAGACTCAGATGAACAATTTTTCATTTGTCTCCCAGCTCTGCTCCTGACTCAATCAATATTAGTATGCCATAGCCCTAAGTACTCAAGTGAACCCAGAGAAGACAGGACATTTTATAGAAGGAAAGAATGGGAACTCCAGTCTTTACCCTAACCAATGTCACTAATATTACTACAGATGCATGAAGCTAAATCAGTTTTACTCACTTGATGGAAAACAGAATGGCTTTCAATTAATATCAGATCTCTAATCCTTGTGGGTAAAACCCCACATGTTCTGGGAATCTTCAAGGAGCAGTTTTCCCTCTGAGAAGCAAAGCTTGATTTCCTTTTTATTTTCTGCATTGTTTTTACTTTGGAACATGATTGTTGCAAGCAGTAAACAGGTGGTAATGTATGAGAACTTTTAAAATTGAGTTTTGTTCATTTGTATCACCATATATTTAGAAATATAGCAAAATGTTAATTATTTGGTTTAATTACAGTTGTTCTTTGCCACAAGAAATTCTCTCCTAGGCTTTTTAGTAAAAGGCAATAAGGAATGCACTTAGATTGGATAATGCAGAATCTTTCCAAGTCATTAGATAGAGAGTTGTCCATGATTTAGGACTATGGACTTTGCCAAAAACATTTCAATAGATTATCTAATAGATAGACAACAGATATTAAAGTGAAGGAATATGTAGTAAAGGTAGGTCATTTTCCTATCTCAATACTTATAGGGGCCTTGGACTTGATTTAATTAAGTGGAACTATGAATTAGTTTGAACAAGGCTTACAACTCTATTGAATTTATCTGTTGAAAGCCTCAGGTTAAGTTTGCTTTGAATCACTTGATGAACTGGAGTGTTATGTTGTAGGAAGTATATTGGGACACCCTGATAAGACTTGATCAGTTCATGATGATCTTGTGTAAAAAAATTATAATATGTTGATTTGGAACTCAAGGATTTCAGTATCTGTCTAGTACAGAAAAGCAGTCACAGCCAAACCTTGACAGTTAAATCACTTGGGTAGGAAGATGAAAAGAGCTTTAGTATTCTATTCTCTCCATCCATGATCTAACAATGATATTATGAACCTTTCAGAGTCAGAGGTTTTATACTTCTCATTGATATTCTAGCTATGTTTCAGCAACAATCAATGGCAGTATTAATAGTGAAAGCCAGTGACAAACTAAACAGTGATGAAAGGCAAATTCAGGATTTTATGAAGATTGCAACAGAAAAGTATATTATGCCTAAAGGGAAACTTTATGATCTCCCTACCAAATGAAGAGGATGATTTCAAGGAGGTGGATTAACCCTTCTGTTGTGTGTGATTTGTTTTTTTTTTTTTTCTGAAAGTGTATCTTTGGTTTGGGAGGGGAGATGTTTTATGCCATTTTTGTTACTATTTCAATTTTATAAGTACCATATATAAATACTTATTAAATATCATTTCTTAATTGATACCAACTGATAATCAGAAGTATATCAGTAATAATTTGTGAGGTCTTATAACCAGAAGTACTACCCTTACTAATCTACCAACTTCTGAGGTTCCCTAGAGCCCTGAATGGAGAAGTAGTTATGATCTGGGGAATCAGCTCTTTGGTTTGAGTTGGGAGAAAGAACTTCAAAGGACTCTCTCTCTCTCTCTCTCTCTCTCTCTCTCTCTCTCTCTCTTCTCTCTCTCTCTCTCTCTCTCTCTCTCTCTCTCTCTCTCTCTCTCTCTCTCTCTTTGTCTGTCTCTGTCTCTGTCTCTCTCCCCCTTTATCTTCCCCTATCTCTCCTCCCCTTTTTGTCTCCCTTCCTCTCTCCAATTTTCTCTCTCTTTCTGTGTCCCTCTTTCCCTTCCCCCTCTCTCTTTCTTTCCTTTTCTTTTACTCTCTCTCCCTATCTCTCTCTTATATACATAAACATATAGATATATGTTTATAAATATATGTATAATAAAAGTATATATATCTACAATATATTTATGCATAACATTATCTATAATATATTATATTATCATCTAATTATATAAAATATTGATTAAATAATATATACTAACAATGACAAAACACAATTATATATAATATATATGAATTTATATACATGTGCATAAATATGTGTATATAGTACAGACATAGTACCTATGTCTTTAGAAACAGTTTTCATAATGGGTAAGCATCTCATAGTTAGAAGAGCACTATCCCTATAGCTAGAAAGACTTTTCTTCTTAATCCCAACTCTGACACATAGTGGAATGATCTGAGACAAGTCTCTTACCCTGTTAGTGCTCTAAACCATTTTCTAAGACTACATTGTAGAGAAAATATCTTCCTTCACTGATGGATAAGGTTCATCATTGACAGCTTCTTCTTTAATAGGAAGATCACAGGTACAGTTACTTTATGAATTTATAGAGAGCATATATATGTTATTTCTCCCTCAGTAGATTGCAAACATCTTGATAGCAGGGATATTTTTCCTTTTTCTTTTTCTGTTATTGTCTTCTTGATGCTTAGAACATTCTAGGTTTTTAATAAATGCTTGATGAATTGAATTGAATCCTACAGAAAAAGAAATTGAAAACTGGATCAAATTATTGATTCAAGGTCACAGAATGGCAGAACCTGAGATTCTTCATCAGACTTATGATGGTTAATTGGACTGTGAACTAAATAAATATTCTTTTTCCTTTACTAATATCTTATACCATTTTTTATTTAAAGTATTGTCTATCTTTTCTCCTTTCCTAAAAGGAAGTGCTAAAGGATATCCTCAGAGATTTCTTCCTTGTTTCCCTGGAGAGCAGTAACTATTGATGTAGCAGTTTCTACTTCTTAAAGAGCATCTCCTTATTGACATTTCCTTCCAGCGTGATTTATGGACCATTACAAAGAGCCCCGACACATTAGGAGGGAGCTGAGACTCCCTGCTCTTTGTCTTTTGATTCCTGTTCTGATTCATAGCGGTTGGAACAGATTTATAGCTGATTTAGCACAGCAGGCCTCAAATCATGATGGTCTTTCATTTTAAGCAGTGATATCATCTTCCATTCTGCTTGTATGCAAAATCACTCCCCCTAAGGATGCCATCATATCATGTAGACTCCCCTATGCTAGATATTGTTAATTTATTTGATGTGATTTTGGCCATAATTATTTTTTCAGATTCCTTCAAGATGGATTCACACATTAGTACACTTGTCATGAAGACAGTCTTGCTTGAGGCATAGTAATTTTTATTGGGGTAGATAAAATGAATATTAATTAACTTAATTTTTTTTGTCTGCCAATGACTACTACATAGCTATATGAGAGCTTCATACCTCATTTTTTTCTCATCTCTATCCTGGATGAATCCTAAATTTATAAATTAGAAAAATCCTTCAGTTATTTATTCTGTTCCTATGCCTCTAGGCAGGACAGCATCAAAATTGTCATGGAGAGATGTATAGTCTTGTCTTTTAAACTTATCCAGTGAGAAGGACTTCTGCAGACATATTACACCAGAATATTTCATTACCTCCTCACTTGAAAGATTACACATGAATATATTGAAAATATATGAGAAATGCTATGCTTTGAAATCACGGAAAATATAAGCCACAAAACCATTAATAATATATACCATAAAAGCATGAAATAGATTGAGAATTTATTATTACAAATAAGTAGAAGGTTTATATAGTATAATATGCTTATATACTATTGTGGAGGTAACCTAGAATAGGAGAAATGGTGACGCAGAAGAAAGAAACTAAGAAATGGGATTTGAGTTCCAATCCTGACCATCTTGTATCCTAGTTTTTGTCAATTAAATGTGTGTCTTTAGTTCTTTACACTCTAGATATTTATCTGATAAAGGATTGAATGAGGTTATCTTTGAGGTCCATATTCTCTCTGAGTTATATTTTAGATGAACAATGAAAATCTTCCCTCCTCCCTTTTTGGGAAAAAAATAGAAAAAGTATATGAATTTACTAAGAGGAGGGGAACAAATATTTATTATGTGACAGGTACTGTGCTAAGTGTTTTATAAATATTATTGCTTTTGATCTTCAGAACTATCCTATAACATTGGGTATTATCCTCAATTTGCAGAAATTAAAGAGACAGAGATTAATACTATGTGTGGAAATCATTATCAGATATCAATTTTTTTCCATCTTTTAAATGGAGGAGATAATATTTCCATTATGAACCACATGAGGTTATGTTTTCACTGTTATAAGACTCCTGCCAATGAACACATGGAATTTAATCCTCTGTACTCCTCTTTTTGTTTCCTTGTGATATCTTTTTAAAAATTCTAGTAAAAACAGATTAGCAGGATTGTTTTATTTGTTAAAAAAAGAACAAGCATATGAGATTTTATAGATTGTCATGATGTTTAACCCTGAGAATCTAGCAATAAATACTAAATAATATGCATGCAATCAAATATTCATTTAATTATGATCCAGTCATAATTAAGTTATTTAAATTCTCACCTCAACAAATTAATTATACAGAAATCAATTAAATGATTTAAAGTATTAGAAATGCATTTGTAAGAGTTATGACCAACAGACAACACAGACTTCATTGCATTTCTGATCTCAAGTATGTCAGAACTCCATTGAAAAATGCAAATTATAGCGAGTCCATACTTGACCATCCTGTACATTTCTTCCTGAGAATTTGCTGTTGGTTTTTCTTAATATCACAAGAATACTAGTGGAATACAGTGGTTGTTATTTCTGCAATTATATCTGGCTCTCATCAAATAATTAATCTTTTTGGGGTTTTTTTGGTCATAGAATCTTTTTTGATATTCTTAATTTTTTATATTTCCTTGTTTGAACTTTTGAAATTAAATACATGTTTAGGATAGAGAGGGGCACAGTGGTTGGAGTTTTATTTGACACAAAAGAGTAGAACTAGGAGCAGGGGTTAGATGAACAAGGGTATCTAGTGGTTCAATGGATAGAGCACTGAGCTTGGAGTGAGTTCAAATCTTGCCTGAGATACTTAATAGCTATATAAACCTAGGGAAGTCAGTTAAATGTCTGCCTCAGTTTTTTCAGTTATAAAACTGGGAATCATGATAATATCTGTCTTCCAAAGTTTTTTTTTTTTTTTTTTTTTGAAAATCAAATGATATTATGTCCTTATCACAGTGCTTGCACATAGCAGGTACTTAATAAATAAATACTTATTCTTTTCCCTTTCCCCAATGTGAAGAGAAAAACCAATAACTTCCTATCCATTAATTTTTAAAGACTATCTAGAAAATCAGTAAATTTGTCATATGTATATCATAGAATTGGTGAACTGGTAAATGCAGCAAACAATTGGTCAATTAAACTGTAAAGTAGTGTACCTTGAGAGAAGTACCATGTGATGAAAATGAAAAAGTAGACGGTAAAAATTTAGTGTGGCCTTGAATGCCAGGCATTCATTCTGCAATCTTCATTCTGCAGACAATGGGGAGTCATAGAAGACTTTTGAATAGAGGTACCATGTGATTATCAATGGGGAGAGATGATGTCCAATATCATTACACTGCAAGTTTGAATGATATAGTAGATAGTATTCCATACCTAGTACTGTGCCACAGAAACTGTTCTGATTAGGGATGAGGGAGGTATGTAAAATCTTTAAAGATTAAAACTGAGTCAGATAGATGTTAAGCTTATTGAAACTTCCTTGACTCTATACTGCCCTCCCAATTTAGTATCCGTCTTCTTGCATATGATTTCTCACTGTTCCCAATTTCTTTACTTTCAACACTCCAGAGAAATCCAAACCCTAGGTCCATCCCGCCTTTGATTTTTACTAACTGGTTCCTTATTTAAATCCCTCTTTCCCTAGAAAGGATTGTTTCCCTTTCTTGGATCCAGTGATAGTTTCAAGCAACAGCATATACTAGTCCCTTATGAGGAATTCTGTATCAGGAAATTTTATCCAGTCTTTTTAAAAGTGAAAGGGAAGAGAGGAAGATAACAGCAATATCTAAATAATAAAACAAGTTCAATTTTTTTTTTTAAGTGTAGGAGTTACTTGAACACTTTCATAGATAGAGGGAATGGGTTAAATAGAAAGGGTGAAATTGAAAATGAAAACTAAGATTGAAAGTGAAAAGACAAAAAAGATTGGAACCAAGGTTTAGAAGAAATTTGAAAAAAATGGGATATCAATTTACTTGTTGGAATTGTGAACTGATTCAACCATTTTGGAGAGCAATTGGGAATGATATCCAAAAAGTTATTAAACTGCCTAAAAAACCCAGCAATACTACTACTAGGTTTATTTCTAAGATGATTAGATGAAAAGGAAAAGACCCCATATGTTCTAAAATATTTAAAGCAGTTTTCTTTGTGGTGGCAAAAAAACCTGGAAATTGTATATTTTTACCCTGCATGTGATTTTTTTCCCCATTAGTGGTGCCATCTTGCTGAATATAATACATCTAATTTTAGACCAGATCTCTTCCAACTTTTTTATATTATGACCTTAGACAGTAGAAGTGGAGCAGTGGACATCAGCAAGAGCCTAAGTCTAGATAAAAAGAAGCATTTTTTAAAAAAATGTGAGCCATATAAAACCTCAATATTTCAAGGGTAGAACATCACTCCCTTTCCTTTATTCAAAGGTTGAAAATTCTTTTGTTATTTGACAAAATTAGAGTTGCCAACATAATGTCCCTGCCATTCCTGGAATTCCCTTTCTCCTCATCTCTATCTCCTGCATCCCATAGTTTCCTTCAAATCCCAGTTAAGATTCCCCACTTCCACAGGAATCCTTTTTTGATAATGGAAGTGCCTTCCCTCTGTTGATTGGCTTCAGTTTATCCTGTGTCTACTTTGCAAAATGATAATAGCAATAACTAGCATTTATATAGAACTTTAAAGATTGCAAAGTGCTTTAAAATATTATTTAATATTATTATCGCAATGGCCCTGGGAGGTTAGCACTACAATTATTTTCTATTTTATAGTTGAGGAAGTCATTTGCATTTTGTTTCCCACATTAAATGATACATTTTTTGAGAGTGAGGATTGTTGATTTGCTTTTGTTTTGCAAAGGGATATATTCTCAACACTTAATACAGTCCCCAGTAAGTAATAAGAGCTTAATAAATGCTCATTAATTGCTGATGGATTGACATTTAGAACTTAAATCTAGTGCCTGACTTTCAGATTCTTTGCATAATAGTTTCACTCTAGAGAAGGCAAAATGGGTCTCAAATCGACACATTCTTGGCTGCCTGTTTTATCATCAACATTGCAAAACATGGAAGATAGCAGACTCCTTATACCCGGGATACTTCAGGACTTCTTGATTAGGTTGTTGATATGTTTTGGGATATGAAAATCTGAATGAGGCTAAATATCTTACTATAAACCCAACTGTTTCTCAAGCCTGGGGTTTCCATCCTGACAGATCTGACTATCTTCAGGGAAGTTAGTCCATATTGCTAATCTAATAGCTGAATCCAATTTATAAAGAACTATGATGAGACAGTTACCATGGGCTATGTCACAACGGATCTTAAATTGTTCCTGCTGACAATTATTTGTCTCTCTTCCAAATGATTTTCTCTTCCCAGGTCATACTGCAGTTAATAAATTGGAAACAGCTACCAGCTATGTTCACTCACTTTCCCTGAAGGTGATGTCAGCCTTGAATATGGAAATATTGAACTTCTAATAGCATCAGCTGTGAAATTTTCCTTTTTCTGATGCTGTTGGTTACTTTGATCTTTGGCTCTCTGTGGCTTCAGAGCTCATCTTGCCTGCTCTGATATGATGTTTTCTGACCAATTATATATTAAGAGAGTCTCAAAAGACTATGAATATGAATATTCATAGTTTGGAGATGGTGGTAAAGAATTTCAAAAACTATCTAGTCTAACTCTTGTATCTTATGGGTGAGGAAACTGAGTTTCAAAAGGGTATATAACTAGAGATTACTTACTGATTTTAAGTCACAGATTCAGAACTTGAATCCAGATCCTCTGGCTTTCAGCTCAGAACTGTTTAAATAAGATTAATAATGATAATTGTAATAAAAAACTAATATTTCCATAGAGCTTTAGGGTCTGTAAATTAAAATATTATCTTATTCAATCCTCAAAACAATTCCCTGCTTTACAGATGAGGAAACTGAAGCTAAGTGACTTACTCAGAATCATAAAGCTAATAACTGGCTGAGGGTAAAATTTGAACTCACATCTTCCTACATTGTATCTTTCTACTTTTTTCTATATAAGACAATCATTTAGTAAAATACTTTAGTGACACAAACCATAATTTTAAATATAAATCTATATTTGAATTCCATGACTGAAAATAACTGAACAACAACTTAATCAATAATTTCTGAATTTTAAAATTCAATGATCAGTTGATTGCTTCCCTTCTAATCTTACCTGCATTGCCTTTGTTTGTAATTTTTTAACTTAATAGAATCAAAATTTTCCATTTTGTATTCCAAAATGTACTCCAGTCTTTCTTTGGCTACAAATTATTTTTTTCCTCCAGGTACCTGAGAGGTAAACTATCCTTTGTTCTTCTAATTTGCTTATAATATCGCTCTTTATGTCTAAATCTTGAACCCATTTTGATCTTATCTTGGTATAGGGTGTTATGTGTGGGTCAATGTTTAGTTTCTTCCATATTAATTTCCAATTTTCCCAATGGTTTTTGTCAAATAGGGAGTACTCATCCTAGAAACTGGGGTCTTTGAGTTCATCAAACATTAGATTACTATAGTTATTTATTATTTGTCCTGTGAACCTAATCTATTTCACTGATTGACAATTTCTTAGCCAAGAATGGTTTTGTACCAAATGGTTTTGATGATCACTGCTTTATAATATAGTTTTAAGTCTGGTACAGCTAGGCCATCTCATTTGTATTTTTCCATTAATTATCATGAAATTCTTGAGCTTTTATTTTTCCAGATGAACTTTGTTGTTATTTTTTTCTAGCTCTATAAAAGAATTTCTTGGGAGTTTGGTTAGTATGGTACTGAATGAATAAATTAATTTAGGTAATATTGTCATTTTTGTTATATTAGTTTAGCTTATTCCTGAGTACTTGGTATTTTTTGCAATTGAACAGATTTGACTTTATTCGTATGGAAAGTGTTTTGTAGTTGTGCTCATATAGTACCTGTCTTTGCCTTGGCAATTAAACTCCCAAATATTTTATATTATGAACAGATATTTTAAATGGAATTTCCCTTTGTATCTCTTACTGCTAGACTTTATTGGTAACATATAAAAATGCTGATGATTTATATGAATTTATTTTGTATCTTGAAGATTTGCTAAAGTTGTAAATTGTTTCTAGTAGTTTTTTAGTTGATTTTCTAGAAGTCCCTAAGTATACTATCATATCTACAGAGAGTGATAATTTGGTTTCCTCATTACATACTCTAATTCCTTTAATCTCTTTTTCTTTTCTTATTGCCAAAGCTAGCATTTCTAATATAATATTGAATAGTAATGGTGATAATTGGCAACCTTGTTTCATACCCCATCTTATTAGTTCTAGATTATCCCTCCTAGACATGATGCTTGCTGATGGTTTTAAATAGGTGCCACTAATCATTTTAAGGAAAACTCCATTTATTCCTCTCTCTCTAGTGTTTTTAATAATAATGGGTATTGAATTTTTTTCAAATGCTTTTTTCTGCATCTATTGAGATGATCATATGATTTTGTTAGTTTGGTTATTGATATAGTTAATTATGCTGGTTGTTTTCCTAATATTGAACCAGCCCTGCATTCTTGGTATAATTCCTACATGGTCATAGTGTATTATTCTGGAGATGACTTTTTGTAATCTCTTTGCTAATATTTTAGTTAAGATTTTATAGTCTATAATTTTTTTTCTCTCTTTTCACTCTATCTGGTTTAGGTATCAGCACCATAATTATGTCATAATAGGAATTCGGTAGCACTCCTTCTTTCCACAATTGTTCAAATAGTTTTCATAATATTAGAATTAATTGTTCTTTAAATGTTTGGTAGAATTCACATGTAAATCCATCTGGCCATGGATATTTTTTCTTAGGGAGTTGATTAACAGCTTGTTCTATTTCTTTTTCTAAAATAATACTATTTAAGTAATTTATGTCCTCTTCTGTTAATCTAAGCAATTTATATTTTTGTAAATATTCCTCCATTTCATTTAGATTATGAGATTTTTTTGACAAATTTGGGCAGAATAACTCCTAATTATTGGTCTAATTTCCTCAAATTGGTCCTAATTTCACCTTCATTGGTGAAAAATTCTCCCTTTTCATTTTTGATTCTAATAATTTGATTTTTTCCCCATTTTCTAATCAAAATTAAGAGGTCCTCCAGAATGTGTCTTGGTTTCTGTTGGGAAGGCAGGAGACTCTGGTCAAATTTTTTCTTGCTCTGTAAAATAATTTCTTGGGCGTTTGATTAGTACGGCACTGAATGAATCAATTAATTTAGGTAATATTGTCATTTTTATTATATTAGCTTATTATTAGAAGGTTCAGAAAAAGAGAGAGAGAGAGATGGACCCATCAGACCTGTAGGAGGAAAACCAGACAGAGTAATATCCTGAAAAGCTAAAAAAAGAAAAAGAAAAAAAGGAGTATCAAGGCAGATTGACCAAAAGAGCCAAAGCTTTTGGAGAAGGCAAGGAGAATGAGGGTTGAGAAAAGGCCATTGATTTTGACAACAAAGAGAAGTCAGTACTTTAGCAGAGAGGAATTTCTTAGTGGAGTGATAAAGATGAGAGTCAGGTTGTAAGGGACTGAAGAGAGAATGAGAGGAGAGAAAGTAGAAAGTCTTTCCAAGGAGTTTTGCTACTAAAGGCAAATAGAAGGTGACATTATGGAATACCAGATTTGTCCAATGGGCTGATCAATTTAGCTGAATATTTTCCCTATTTTTTAAAAAAATTATTTGTTGCAATATGGGATTCCTTATAAGGTATAAGAAGAGAAGGAAAAAGAGGGGAAGTAAAAATAAAAGAAATGAATAAAGATATTGATGAAAAATAAATCACCCTACTTAAGCATTATTAAACTGGATTTAATTACTTTTTTGGCCATTTATCACTGGTGTTAGCTTCTATAAATATAACATTCTGGGCAGTTTAAATGCCGTACCCTCTTTCTGAGCTAGCACAGTTTTTTGTTTGTTTGTTTGTTTGTTTGTTTATTTTTTTTTGGTTTTTTTGTCCATATTGCTATCTGAGTACAAATAGATACAAAAACCCTTTTAGTAGCTGTGTCTATTTAAGACAATTTGCATATATTTGTCAATATCAGTGGTTTGTGACTTTTTTTTACAATTATTAAAAATTATCTGAATTGTAGCAAAAAGAAGTATTATGTTCTCTGAATGGAAGGTGCAAAGAATCAATGTTATGCTTTATATAAAAGAAAAAGTTCTGAACAATTAGAGACAACCCTAAATGAAATTGCCTAACATCTCTGGAATGCCTGGATAACTACTTCTTTAGGTAAAAGTAGAACTGATGTTGGGAATGTAGACATCACATAATGGTAGTCACCAAAAGTTGGGGTTTGGTCATGTGAAGAATTCACAGTGGCCATTCTCTTTGGTAAAAGGTAGATTTATTTAGAAAAGAGGGTATAGACAAATTGAAGGCATACAATAGAAAATGGACACGAAATAGAGTAGGGAGAGCATAGAAAGACAAGTTTCTCAATGGAATTTACAACTGCAGGCTAAATCCTGAAAGGGACTGAGCACACCAAGAGTTAGCTAGCTCTAGGGAGGGGAGGTGGTGTTGAGAAGTGAATGGGATCAGTTGAAGATTTATCAAAAAGTCTATGAGATGAAGTAGGTCAGACTCAGGGTCTAAATTTCAAGAAGTCACGTGATCCCTATTCTTAGAGGTCTGTAGGTAGGAAAGGTCAGACCCTAGGTTTTAGCTTCAGGAAATTACATGACCCACAGGAAGTAGACAGAATAGCTGACTATTGATCAATTGCTACTTCCTTTTCAGTCCATTCAATGAACCCAAGTCTTTTGCTATTTAACCAAATTCATGATTTCCAGCTTGCTAGACACAATGCTGGGAGATGGGAACTGAGACTCTCAATCTGCTCAGCTGGTGTGCTTATACTTTTACTTGCAAGAAGAAAATAAATGCTTCCTGTTTGTATCTGAAGATGCCTCTGAGTAATCAGTTTAGCACTCATCCTACACAGTTTACGGAGCTTGTTCTGGGATCTGTACTTCCAGAGAGATGACTG
Organism: Sminthopsis crassicaudata; assembly: GCF_048593235.1. Classification (NCBI taxonomy): domain Eukaryota; kingdom Metazoa; phylum Chordata; class Mammalia; order Dasyuromorphia; family Dasyuridae; genus Sminthopsis; species Sminthopsis crassicaudata. Next base: position 56,459,841 of record NC_133619.1, on the reverse strand, counting down.
GGGTTCTGATTTAAGGCAGGCACCAGGCTGGGTTTTCTCTGACTATCTTTGTGTTCAGACCCTCAGCCTCCCTCTCTGTGAAGTATGGCCCTGAAAAGAACCATTCAAATACAAACAGGAGCACTGAGTCTCTGAAGAAGAAGCCCAAGGGCAAGTGGCCAGTCATGTAATTTATGCACGCATAATCCAGAGAGAAAGGGAAAGAGAAGTCCAGAGATAGGTTCTACTTTCTCCAGGGCATTATCTTGTCCTTGGGCTACCCTAAGGCTGAGGGGACCCTGAGATCATCAAGGCTTGCTGATGCAAGGTTAAGAGGTGCTGCCTAGTAAACCAGAAGGGAGTCCTGATAAATGGCACAGAGCCAGGGGCACTCTGGATAACTACTGGAGGGAGGTGACTCTGCGGGGTTGGGGATCTGAGTTGAAAGGTCAGCCCTGTGTATTACACAGGATCTCAAGCCATGAGATTGGAGCTGCTGTTCCCAGAATGAAATAGGGAAGGAGCAATGCAAACCAAATCTTAGGAGCAAAAAATTCTAAAATATCATGAGAGTATGCACTTGTTGAGATATTGTTGTCTTATATGTGGGGAAGGAATGGTCCTCTTCCATGTAATTTTTTTTTCTGTGTTTGTGTCTTTGTGAAGAATGTTTGCATGTCTATTCTGTGAGCTAGATTTTGTTAAAAAAAAAAAAAAAGCCTAACTTTTTTCTGTAGGCTTCAGCTCTGGCCAAGCTGGGGACTACAGAAAAAGTTAGGTAATTTTTGAGAGCAATGATTGGGGAATTTGGCAATTGGTCATTCCAAGATTGTAAGAATGCTTAGCATAAAGCAAATACTATATGAATATTAGCTTCTTTATTGGATTTAATTTCTTCATATTTGGTAACATTATACCTCATATGGGTTTTTAGAAATGATTAACATATAATATCAACATTGAGAAAAATGAATTTTGCATGTGTGTAAAATGATTTGGAAGCAAATTCAACTAAATTAAGGCCTCTATGAGGAGGACAATGCATATAGTAAAGAGAGGCTCTTTCTCTTTCTTCCCTCTTCACTCATTCCCTGACTACAGCAGGGACACATGGAGGAAGGGATGAGAGAGAAAAAGAAAATATATTCAATCAATTCAGTGAAATTTGTTATTTGAGATATTTGAGTTATTTGAGTAATTTAATTATTTGAGATAATATTAAGTGGCACTTGCTAAAATTATGAATTTGTTTACTTTAAGCATAAGATCTTAAGAAATTTGTATGCAAATATTGAAACATTACTACTGGATTTAAATTTCTCTATTTGATTCGATTGTAAGTTTGAAAAATACGTTATTAAAACAAAGTTCTGATAGATGAAGTATGTTGCTTTCTAAAATGCAAATTGGGTAGTTTGTAAAAATTATGAGCTATGCTTTAAAATTTTGTCAACCCTGCGGAACATATATAGGAGTTTTATGAAATTTGGTCCAAAGTTATTTAGATAACAGCTATATTATGAATCTTAAAGTTTAAAAGAATAGGTGATTTTAAAAACCAGGGACAAGAAAGATTGATTTGCTAAAGCAATTGATTGTTTGAATAGAACATCTAGTTAGAATATCACAAGGTAAAGTATTGATTTAAAAAAAATAAATTTTAATTGGTGTGTATATTAAAATTGGAAATGAACATAAATTATGAGATTCCTATATATTTTTGTGATAGGCTGTGTTATGTTTATTTGGTTATCACATATGAAAATTGTGAAATTGCTAACTAAATTATTTGAGGTTGTTGTTGTAATATTGAAACCTTAAAATTGTTAGGTATTATGTGAGTTATGGAGACATCAGATAATGATAGACACCTAAGTTGGGGTTTGATCATGTGAGGAATTTGCTTTGGCCATTTTCTTTGGTAAAAGGTAGATTTATTATGGAAAGGGGCAAGTGCCTCATGGAACTAAACACCCCATGAAGTTGGGGGCAACCTTAGCTCTCAGGTTAAATCCTGGGGAGGGGAATTGATACTCTAAAAAGTTAGCTACAAGGAGAAGTGGGATTGGAAAGCATGGTAGAGTTGGGAGAGACCATGTAAAATAGGAGAAGGGGAAGGAGAAGGGAAAGGTGAAGGTTTAACTCATTCCTCCCCCTTCTGGGTGTCGCTGCTTCTTAGAAGTGAGAGAACAAATTCCACTCAATGGAGCTCACACTTCCCCCTTGCTGGTTAAATGAAATTACTTTAACATTAATTGCTTTTGTTATTTAAAGGAATAGCTTAAAGTTACATGGTATTAATAATTGAATGTTTGTTTTCATTTTTGAAATTTATGACTGCTTTAAGGCAAGGTCATTTTTGATGTATCAAAGAAGTCACTGCTTGGACGAATACAGAGAGGTTTGGAAAGACTTACATCAACTGATGCTGAGTGAAATGAACAGAACCAGAAGATCACTGTACACTTCAATACTGTATGAAGATGTATTCTGATGGAAGTGGATATCTTCAACATAAAGAAGATCCAACTCACATCAGCTGATCAATGATGGACAGAAACAACTACACCCAGAGATGGAACACTGGGAAGTGAATGTAAACTGTTAGCACTACTGTCTATCTACCCAGGTTACTTACACCTTCAGAATCTAATACTTAATGTCCAACAAGAAAATTGGATTTACACACATATATTGTATCTAGGTTATACTGTAACATATGTAAAATGTATGGGATTGCCTGTCATCTAGGGGAGGGAGTAGAGGGAGGGAGGGTATTATTTGGAAAAATGATTACAAGGGATAATGTTATAAAAAAATTACTCATGCATATATACTGTCAAAAAACTTATAATAAAGTGACTTTGTTTTCAATAAAAAAAAAAAGAAGTCACTGCTTAGCAATGCAAAGATCTTTTAAGAGGCTTGTTAGAACTGCAAGTACTCTGAAAATGATTATTTCTAACAAGGTCTCTATCTGTACCCAGAAAATTATTTAATATTTATTTAAGTGCATAATAGTCTCCTTTTAAAATGAATATGATAAAAAATATGATCTGTAGATTTCTTGAAGTACCTAGAATTTTAATCTGATATCCCTGCACTAGTTCTGACTGTGTTTTGCAGGTGCATTTGATAGGTTATGCACAATGGTTTGTAAGATTTGTTTCTTTGTTTTATAGAGACTTGAAGCCCCTGATTGGTGAAACTTGCTATTGAGAGGAAATCTCTTGGGAGTAACTAATGTTGTTTTGAAATTGAATTTGCATATGATTGCCTAATGGATCATTAAGTCAATAACCCACTATTCCAGAGACATGTCATAAATTACTCATAGGGATGTCCCTACAGGTAGATGTCTTATCTAGGCAAGAGCTGGGAGGACAACCTTAGCCTATGCTTAAATGAGATCCTTGAGACTCAGTTTCCTAGTTCTGATTCTTTGCTTCCCACCTGATTATTCCTGAGTCTGGCTATGAAGTGGAATTGTTACTGCATGATTAATTGCCAGAATTAAGGATGCTTTATCCTATCATGTATGTACTCTCAGATTGAGGCTCTGAAGAATCAGTTTTGAATGATTATATTGTATTATAATCATGTCCCTACTTTTTCTTCTTACAGCAAATTTCTGTAATCAGAGCATGTGGTCAGTGGAAGATATAAGGCACAATATAGGTCTGCAGCCCAGCCCTGGAGACTTCTCTGGCTGCTGCTACAAAACCATTAACTTTCTTCTTTCTTGGCACTAGAGTTTCTATGTCTGAAGGCTCACTTTGCCTAATTTGGACCACCTCCCACCTCCCTTTTGCTCATTGGGAGAGGAAACAGACAATCTTAGTAAGCCCTGATCAGGCTGAGGTTTTTAGAATCTTGAAAGCTAAACTAACCTCTTGCCTGGGACTTAGCCCATCCTAAACCCTTTTGCACTGTACATTTATGGAAGGCGGGGTCAGGTCCTAGGGGTCTCTGGAATCCTATCTTATACCTTTTACTTACTTCTCGAAGAAACTTGGTGTCTTTGGGGTGACCCCCTGCCTTAGAGGTACCTGCCACAGCCCTTATAATTGAGGAAGCTCCTAAGCTCACCCTGGTCCAATCTTTGGAGATTCTGGCCCCCCACAAATGCTTCAGAATATTTCTGCTTCTATCAGAGCTTTAGAATTGGAGAAAGGAATGAGAGTGAACATCTATACTGATTCCAACATGTTTTGCATGTCTCATGGGGCTATATGGAAAGATACAGGATCTTTGACAGTCAAACATTACCCCATTTAGTATGCAGGCAAACAATTACTGCATGAACCTAGAGAGGTTTCTTTTAAGTTTCGTAAAGGGGGGCAGCTAGGTGGCACAGTGGATAGAGCACCAGCCTTGAATTCAGGAGGAACTGAGTTCAAATGTGGTCTCAGACACTTAACACTTCCTAGCTGTGTGACCCTGGGCAAGTCACTTAACCCTAGCCTCAGGGAAAAAAAAAAAAAAGGGTTCTTAAAGGAAGAGGAATTCACTTTAGGCCAAGGGAAACAGGCTTGCATATTCAGCTTGCCTGTTTTCCCCTGACCAAGGTACCTTTAATTCCCCAACTCCTGACGCCTGCATTCCCTCATAGTTCCCAGGCAAATAAATTCTGAAAGGACTGTTTAAAAGGCCTACACATATGCGTCCTTGTAGGGGCTTCAAACTTCTTTCAGTTTTGTTAAGACCTATACTAATTGGTCTTTCATTGTAAGATTAAGGGCTCTACACTTTTGCTAGTGGATATCATACTCACTTAAGGCCACAGTGTTCCACCCATTGCCCCTACTCCTTTGAGGAAACAAAAGCAGGAATTTGGGGACAATCTTTTTTGGTATTTATCCTAAGAAAAGCTATTTGTATGAAAGGGATTCATGATAGCCTAATCTCTCCCCCCCACCAGTCTTTCTCTAGTGGGGTTCCTCGTCACTGTTCCTAAAGACCTCCATATTAACTCCACTTTTATTTGTTCTTTTTCTTAAGCTCATATTTAGTCCTTGCATTTTTAATCTATTTGTGAGAGTTGTTTTTCCCAGACTCCAAGCCATGAAATTCTAACTATTTGTTTCCGTCATTTGTCTCCCCTCCTCAGTCTGGATCCCACTATCCCTTTATCAATCTGAAGCAGCTCCAGAATGAGACCTTCATTCATTTGTCCCAAATGAATCTGGGTCTGCTTGAGGTGGGAAAGATGAGATAATGACCCTGAGGCCCTGGGCTTCTACAGTGCTGTATGTAGTTCTATGGATAACTAGCTACAGATGCTAATCTGTTGGTCTGTGATGAGAGGCTTTCCAAGACAAATAGTGGGAGTTGATGGAAATGGAGTCTCTGATTTCTGCTCATTGCTTAAGCAGCAATATTCTATCACCCACTTGCTTATGCACTTAATCACTAGAATAGTTCAAGATTTCTTAGCTAAAATGGCTCCTGAAAGCTTCTACTGATGTGCAGGTGTCTGTTCTAAATGGTAGAGGGTGGGGTACAGTTGATACTGAAGAGAGGGATGAGCCTAAAGATCTAGATAACAAGGATGTGATAGAAATATATCAGGATTGGTGTGAGAAATCTTCCAACATATGAAAAAGAGGAGGAACTGAATGGTACCTGGTGAGGATTTCTCAAAGTCTATGAGATGGCCTAAGTTTCAGGAAGTCACATGATCCCTATTCTTAGAGGTCTATATGGCAAAAAAGGTCAGACCCTAGGTCTAAGCTTCAGGAAGTTATAGGACCCACCTGAAGTAGACAGCATTGCTGACCATTGGTCAATAGTTACTTCTTTTTCAGTTCAACCAATGAACTGAAGTCTTTTGCTACTTTCCAGCTCAATAGGCCAGGCACATTAGTGAGAGATGGGAGCAGAAAGGCTCTGGGTCTGCTCAGCTGGTGTGCTTGGGCCTCTCCTTAATGAGGACTGAATAAATGCTTCCTGTTTGTATCTGAAAATGTCTGTGAGTAGTCAGTTTGGGTAAAGGTGTCTAGCATCCATCCCACACAAAAGCATAGTGGAGTTAGGAGAGATACCATGTGACATGGGGGAAAGGAAAGGAGAAAAACAGTATGAGACAGAATACTGCAGTAGGGTGACCTAAATGAAGGGCAGCAGCCATGGGATAACCATCAACAGGTCTCAGTTTAAGCGAGGTTAAACATCCTTTCAGTGATTTACTAAATAGTAGTTGAGGCAAAGAATCTCCTCTTTCACCTAGTCCAACAAATCTAAATGAATGAATGAATCTGAAAGGGGAAGAACCTTAGTTTTCTGGCCAAAGCACAAAGGACTGTTACATTCAATCTGAGTCAATCAGGACCCAAACAATGACCAAATGGGACTTGTCCTAATCTATCACAGAAACCTGAAACAGAATTCATTAGATTTTCTCTAAATTTGTAGCCTTTATGTATATTCCCTAATTTTGCTGAGCACTCTCACATTCTTCCAATCACTCAATTTCTTTTTTCTCTCAATATTATTTTATTTTTCCAAATACATCACAAAACTTTTTAACTTTCATTTTTGTAAGATTTTGCGTTCCATATTTTTTCTCTGTCCCTCCCTTATCTTTCCCCTCCCCAAGGAAACTAGCAATCTGATACAGGCTATATAAGTACAATCATTTTAAACATATATTGATATTTGTCATGTTATACAAGAAAAATTAAACCAAAAGGAGAAAAGAAACCAAGAAAGAGAAAAGCAAGCAAACAAACAAACAAATGAAAATACTATGCTTCAAACCACATTCAGTCTCCCTCTCTTTGAATGTGGATGGTATTTTCGATCCAAAGTCTATTGGACCAATCATTCAAATTCACAACCTCCAAGTCAACCCTGACTTTTCATTTTCCACTGTTCATATCCAAATAGTTGATAAGTCTTATTGTATCCAGCTGCACAGCATCTATTACTTCCATTCACTTCTCTCCACTCACGTAGACACTACTGACACTATTTTCATTTATGACCTCTTCACCTCTAATCTGGGTTTTTACAATAGTCTGTAATTGGTCTCCTTGCCTCCAGTCACTCCCTTTTCCAAATCATCTTCTTCAAAGCTGTGAAATTAATATTCCTAAAGCACAGGCCTGATAATGTGCTTTTCTCATCCAAGATATTTCAGTGGTTCTCTTTTTCTCTAGGATAAAATATAAATTTCTCTGTTTGGTATTTAAAGCCCTTCACAATCTGCTCCAATCCGTCTATCTAGATTGCTTTTCCTTTATTCTACTCAAATACAACATTTTAACAAAACTGGACTCCTTGAAATCTGCTTAATCTCAGTAGTCTTTATTTTCCAAAAGTTGCATTGCTTTGGACTGGACTTCATCCTGACTCGAAGAAACCTCATCACCAAAAAAGTCATCATTCTTCCAGACTACATCAGCCTTATTATACAGAAGTACCCTCATTATAGTCTGCTTCTTGGATTGGTGGACTGGGGAATGGAACAAAGAAGTTTTCTGAAAGGCTTTATTTTAAGAGGGTTTCCACTCCCAGTGCCCACCACCTGGACCCCTTTGGAATGGAATCCATCATATCTATGTGCCAAGTACTTCCCTCATTCCTCATCTATCCCCTATCCCCTGTTTTTCAGTTTCCTTTTCTTGTTTCCTTCTCTCATTAGATTATAAGTTTCTTGAAGGACAGGTTATGTCTTTATTTTCCAAATATTTATCCTTAGAACTCAATGCAGTCCCTGACACATAATAGATCAATAATAAATAGTTATTGACTGAATGACTTATTGACTCAGTAGCCTCAAAGACAAATTGGGAATCAGAATACCAACATTAACTATCTCATAGGATTTTTATGAAGGATGCACTTTATAAACCTACAATTCTATGTAAATGTTCATTATCTTTCCCTTTTCCAAGTTTCCCATTCATCTACATGAAGATAACCTTTCCCTTGTTATCTTCTTTCTTTCTATAGTCAAAAGCTTGCATACATGTCATTTCCATCCTTGACAAATTCAAGAACAAGAAGATTACACAAATCTATAGTTTTATTTTAACTTAAGCAAAAACAAGGGTGAAAGCATCAAAGATCAAAGGGAATCAAATTGAAATACAGCTTTAGGATACTTATTTTACTTAATGAAATGTAAATCTGGTAGAATTTTCAAGCCTGCTCCAATTTAGGGGTATAGTTAAATTTGACAGTCCTTTTATCTACCTTTGGGCTGTCAAATATTTAAATCATTCTTTAAAAATCTTAAATGTATCCAACTTTTAAGCCTGCATCTTAGCACCATTGCTAATACATGCAGGATTTAGGGGCCCAATTCTAGGACTTAAAGGGGCTTTGTAGAAGATTTAGATAAGCCAGTCAGTGATGAAATGAATAGATCCTTCTACTCGATGCATTTCAAGAAAGGACCTGTCATTTAACTAAAGATGCTATTGGGTTATGAGCTTGGAGAAGAAGTAGAAGCAACAAAGGAAGGATCTAGAAAAATATTCAATCCCTAAGCCAGGGAAGCAGCTGACATCCTTAAACTTGTGCAGAACCTGCACACAAATCGGGACATTAAGTTATCTTTTCAAAGCAGAGAAGGAAATGCTAGAGAAGGGATAAAACCAGGGATATTGTCAGAAAGCTTAGTCTACAGTTACTTTCAAGCTGAAGCAGATGAAGGAGGTCTAGAATATCTTCAGACAAATCAGCTCAGGACTTGGTACAGCATTATATCATGCTTTCAGCAGTCTAAAGAATGGAATTCCAGGGGCTGTCTTCATTACAGGAATCAATGACCCCATTCCATAGCATTAGATTTTTTTTTTTTATAGGAAGAGCAAGATTCTAATTTAAGTGATTCTGGTTGATTTTTACCTTCTTGAATTATAGGGAAGGAAAAGTCAAGACACTGAGAAACTGAAAGTTTATATTTTAACTATAAAATTTCAACTTTGGGATGTCTCAGAAAAGGAGCAGGACAGTAATGAAGTAACAGACAGAAAAAGGGGACATGAGTAATAGGATATGAGTAACAGAGAACTTGTCAGAGAAAAAAATATAGTATTATTTTTCTAGACTACAACAAAAGATTCTTATATACCAAAACATACAGCTAAATAGGAACATTTTAATCTAAATGTCAAATATTAGATCTTTGGAACAAAATACACATGATTGTACATTAGATGGTGTTATCAAATATCCAGATTTTTGAACGCATAAAATATTGAAATTGATTTCAGCTTTCATTTTTCATCTCAATGTTTTATCATTATGTAGACAAAGCATTATTTAAATTAAAATTGAAAAGGAGAATTTATTATTCTCCCATAATGAAAAACATAGGGATTCTGCTACCTTAACAATCTAAAGAAGCATAGTTGGGAAAGAATAGACATTGTTTCAAGTCCATATCAATCAGCCAAACCAGAAATAACAGATGCTAATCCTGACTCCTCAAAGATCACATGCAGATCTGGAAAATCATGGCAAGTTTTAATTGGATGCATAGTCAATGATCTTTATAAAATGATATTTAACCTCTGATTGATGAATTTTTGTTTCATCTTCTTTAGAGCGCCAATGTTCCTTTTAACAATATAATCTGTTTTCAGTTCCTTTAGTTGAAATAGATAGTCCCATTAATCTTCAAGTTAAAAATTAAGAGTAGAATCAGGAAGCCAGATTTTGCCATTTTGAAATACAGATGCTAATCAACAAAGCTTAATTAAACATCTGTGGCATCAAATTAAAAGAAAAAAGGAGATAAAGAGTAAGGGATATTCCTTTTAAAGCTTGGATTTAAAATATTCTAGTAGTCTTCAGGGTCTGTATCCACTCAAGGTATAGGGTACTCTGAGGATTTGAATGCCTTTGACTCTAAACCCAGTTATCAAGCATAAAATGAAATTTGATTCCCTCAGGATGTTAAAAAAAAGTTGTGAAGTTTGGAAAAAATATTAATAGCTCAGATTCATGTAGCACTTCAAGGTTTGCAAAGTACTTGACATAGATTACTCAATTGATTCCCCATGGCAACCTTGTGAGGTAAGTGTTAATATGTCTGTATTACAGTTAAGAAAACTGAGGCTTAGTGAAATTAATGAATTGGCTCAGCTTCACACATATAGTAAAAAAAAGTTCCTAGAGAGGGAGTCTTTCTGACTCCAAGTGCTCTTTCCACTCTACAAACCTATTTTACCCAAATGAAATTTTAAAAATTGATTGGGAGTGGTGGTGGTAGTAAGATGGATAACTGTGACTAATTTCAGTTATTTTCTCTAGCACTTGGAATTCATTCTGTATCAAAAGTTTCAACAGCTCTGTTTAGTGAGAAAGTGGGTTTCAAAGTTTCAACAAAATATGTCCTTGCATTCATGGAGCATATATTCCAGTGTATGGATAGTTTGTTGACCCATAAAGAAATATTATGCTGTTAAGTAACTTAGTGAGCTGGATGCAAAGTATAGTGCAAGTCTGAATGGAGAACTATTTTGAAATCATGTTTGAATTGAGCTTTAGTAGGGATTCAATATATAAAGAAAGTAAAGATACTCCAGATATGGTAAGTAGTGGGTAAAAATTTGGGATATTGGAGAACACTGCACATTTGTTCTCTTGTTATTTTTGCTCCATTCCTTCTTGCCTCTTGTCTTCAGCTTCCACTCTGCTCTCTGTACTTCTTATTGGCAAAAGTTCTTCATATCTGTTGATAAAAGCAAGGGTTTTCCACAAAATTACTAGGTGACTCCTACTGAGACATCTTAATATTTTGCTTATTCCTGGTTATTTGTACCCTCTCTTACCTTGACTATGTATGGGAACAGTTATTATATGAACACTACCTAGAAAAACTCAGTTTTCTTATGAATCCATTAATATCACTGACTTTCTTAAACAAAACTTTTCTCCTTATCCATAACTTCCTTATATTTGTTATTTTTCTTTGTAAGAATGTAAATTATTTTTATTTATATGTCTATCAGTAGTTAACAAAAATTGATTAAATGCTTATGTGCAAAGAATTGTGCTAAATTGTGAATGCAATAGAAGGCAAAATAAGCAAAGAAATTATAATCTTTGCTCTCAAGGAGCTCATAAAAGGGAGAAACAACATGTAAGCAATTATGTATAAAAAAGATATAAAGAGGATAAATTAGAAATAATCTCAGAGAGAAATTACTAGCACTAAGATACATTAGGAAAATCTTCTTGTATAGGTAGAATAGCAAGTACTTTTTTCTTCATTTTATATATTAGGCTAAAGCTAGGTGATGGAATGGCTAGACCACAGGTCATGGAATCAGAAAGACTCCCCTTCATGAATTCAAATCCAATCTCAGACACTTACTAGCTGTGTGACTCTGGGCAAGTCACTTAACCCTGATTGTCTCTGTCCCATGTTTGTTAAAAAATGTTTGGAAAGCTCCATTATTTTTGCTAAGAAAATCTCAAATGGTCTCATAAAGAGTCAGACATGACTGAAAAAATGGCTCAACTTCAGCAATAAAAAGCATAGTCTACTATGCTGAGTGAAGCAAGCAGAACCAGGAAAACATTGTACATAGCAACAGCAAAATTTTATGTTGAACAACTATTATAGATTTCGCTATTGTTAGCAATTCAGTGATCCAAGGCAATTCCAATGAACTTTGAATGGAAAATGTCATCTGCATCCAGAGAGAAAACTATGGAGACTGAATGTAGATCAAAGCACACTAATTTTACCTTTTATTCCTTCTATTTCTTTTTGTTTCTCATGATTTTCCCCTTTTGTTCTAATTTTTTTCTCCCCACATGTTTCATATGGAAATATGTAAAAAAAAGAATGTTCATAAATAACCTAAAAAGATTAATAAAAAAAGAGAACAATCTAGTTTGATTGGATCATAGAATACATAGAAAAGAATAATTTAAAATGAGTTTGGGAAAGTTGTGTGGCCTCAAATCATGGATGGCTTTTTTTCTAAACAATAAATAGACACCTAAGATTTTTGAGCAAAAGAAGTGAGAAAAACCCAGAGGAATGCAGAAAAAAAATATTTTCAAACAATGTCATGAAAGATAGGTTAAAATAGGTATACAATGGAAGGAAGAATCCCCACTGGATATTGGAATATACTAGCTGTGTGATTCTGGGCAAGTCATTTAACCTCAATAACCTCCAAGGGAAAGGTTATTGGAATAATTTAGGCAGGTGGAAATGAAGGTCAGTAATAGGATATAATTAGACAAATAGGAACGAATACATGATATATCACCAATAGGGCTTGAACACTGACTAAACATGAGTAATAGGAAGAAGGAAGTATCTAAGCAATATTTATGGAAGAAAGGGTAAATTATAATGCCATATATAGAAGTAATGAAATAATAAAGTATATACTTTTGAAAAGATAATTAGCTTTTTGTGGAATATACTGAGTGCTAAGTGCTACTGTGGGTATGTATGTGACACAGTTGGAGTTGTAGTCTTGAAACTCAAAGGACAAGTCAATACAGGAGGTAGAGAAATCTTGGAGTCACATGCTTAGAAGTAATATTTGAAGGCTCATGGGAGTGAATGAGATAGGGATACAGAATGTAGAGAGAGAAAAGGGGAATACTTACATTAAAGATCCAAGAAGATGACAAAGGAGATAAGTGAAAGAAGTGGTTGGAGAGTAGAAAAATCAGAAAAATATGCTATCTGTGTGGCCAAAGGAGGAGAGAGTATTTAGAGGGAGAGGATGGTTCATAATGTCAAAAGATTCAGAGAAGTTAAGGAAGATATGTAATGGTGGGGGACAGAGGGATAGTAGGAAAAGATAACCTTTGGGTTTGGTAATTATCAGTTTGAGAATGCAGGTTGAATAAAAATTTGGGGTATCCTCTGTGTAGTGGGGATAGAGGACAGGTATTGAAGCTGCAATGAGAATAATTAAATTATATAATTAAAAAGAATAAAACATCTATCATCCCTTGAATCTGACCTTGGATTCTATTCTTTCTGCCCTTACTCAAGCTCTTTCCTCTGACATCATCTTCTCTCATCTTGAATGATCCAAATAGTGTCAGTCTTTGGAGGCTTTTCTTGATTGCAGACATGACTTCTTTGGAACCCCTGAAGTGCTTGTCTTTACATCAATGTAAAGGTCTTTCTCATATATCACGTCATGTTTTTGCCAGTTAAGTACATTTTTTTCTGCACGTCTTATCTAATCTACAAGAATATAAACTCTCAGAGCTCTGGCAGGACCCATGTTTTATGTAGCTTGGTACTTTATAGGAAATCAAAGGATGAATCTAAGGGGAGCCAGATAAGAAAGAAACTCCATCTTGCTGGTTTCTTAGAAGGCTCTTTAAGTTGTTCAATTCTCCAGGTTTCTCTGCTTGTCTTTTTTTTTTTCTTTTAATCTTTTGCTTAAAAAACATGCATGGATAATTTTTCAACATTGACCCTTTTATAGCCTTGTGTTTTAGATTTTCCCCTCCTTCTCCCTACCCCCTCCCCTAGATGGCAAGCAATCCAATATATGTTATACATGTTAAAACATATGTTAAATGCAACATGTGTAAACATATTTATAAAATTCTCTTGCTGCACAAGAAAAATCTGATCAAAAAAGAAAGAAAATGGGTAACAAAACAAAGTGCAAGCTGACAACAACAAAAAGAGTGAGAATGTTATCTTGTGATCCACATTCAGTTCTCACAATCCTCTCTCTGGATGTAGATGGCTCTCTCCATCATATGATCATTGAAACTAGCATTAATCATCTCATTATTGGAAAGAGGCATGTACATCAGAATTGATTGTTCTGTAATATTGATGTTGCTGGATACAATGATCTCTTGATTCTGCTCATTTCACTTAGCGTCAGTTCATGTAAGTCTCTTCAGGTTTCTCCAAAATCATCTTCCTTATAGTTTCTTATAAAACAATAATATGGAATGCCTTTCTTTGTGTCTAAAAAGACTATCTAGAATTCCACTTCTGTGATCTCAGTCAGCTGCATATGTGACCCTAGGCACATATCCCATCCTGTTGTTGATCCGTATCCCATAACTATTCACTTCAAGTGGATTTGTTTTAGTCCTATCTTCTTCCTACTCCTTCCATTGCACCATTGCTTTCATTGCTATCCAACATATATTTCACAGAACTGCCAAAAGGATTTTCCAATACTACAAGTCTGTTCATGTCATTTACAAATTTTTAGTGGTCCTCTACTGTCTCTAGGTTAAAATATGAAGTCTTTAATTTAGCATCTAAATCCGACCCCATCTGACTCTAGTGTACTTTTCACAAGCTCTTCATATACTTTATGTTTTAATCAAAATAGAATAACCTGAGATCATATACTCCTATATTTCAACACTCTTTGCCCTTCCTATACACCTGAAATGCTTTTTCCTCACTTTTGTCTCTTAGAATATGTAACTTCCCCTTAAGTCTAAATCTAAAACTTCCTTATAAGTTTTAGCTCTCCTAAGCAAACACTTTGCTACTCTACTTGTTAGCATTTTCTCTGTCTTCAAATTATCACATATATGCTTATTTGAATCACATGGTATCTAAAAACTCAAGTTGTTATCTGGAGCCCCAAGAGTAATGGGGACCTTTGCTGCTATAAATAAATGACTAAACAGATTCCTGGTATGATTAACATCATTGAGGCTCCTAGGCCCTCCTTTTCATCAGGAAACTCTGTTTTCTTAAAAAGAATCAAACAAGTTTTCCTTTAAATTTATTTCAAAGATTATTATCTCTTAGAATATAGTATATTCTAATGGAAAACAGAATATTAAAATCTATTTGACTTGAAATTTTTGGGGAGAAGGGGCTATTGTGTATTTCACCTGTGTATTGCTATCTCCTTGCCCAAGATCTAACATAGTGCTTCAAAAATAGGAAAATTTTAATACATACTTGATTGATTTGTATTTTTATTTCATCTAGAGAGTTTCTGGAATGTAAGCTATCTCCCATGAAGTTGAATGACTCTTGCATGACTTAGTGGATAAGTTCTGGGTAGTTGCTTGAAGCACAAAGAGGTTAAGTATTTAAGTGACTTTCATGAAGCCAGTAAATGTCAGAGATAGGATTTGATCACAGTCTCCAGCCTCAAAGCTCAGCACTTTTATCTACAATTCAGATGCAGCCTCAGGCAGAGTTAACAGAATGAATTTTAACCTTGGCTTTTATGGTGTTTGTATCCCCTACTATAAGTAAATAATTATTTAAGAATGAACATTTGTTTCAAATAGGCCACAGTTAAACTGTTTGAGGAAAAAGACTACCTGCAGGTGCACTTCAGAGACATTACGGACCACCTCAATAAATCGAACATTGCAAGAATACAATGGGTTTCCTCAAGGAAAACAAAAGTTATGCTTATATCCTTACTATAATCTATTAAGTTTCCAATGGCATTATTCCAAATATAATGTGTAAATCTTAATTAAAAATATTCTATTGCTAAAAGTAAAACTTCAATGAGTTACATTCTTTTGCTGATGAAGGACCATACCTTGATGTTGATGGCTGCTGACTGTTTGGGGTGGTAGTTACTGAAGGTTAAATTCTTAAAATTTCTTAAAATAAGACAATAATGAAGTTTGATGCAATGACTATCATTTTCATAAAAAGATTTCTCCCAAAAATTTCAAATCTAATAGATTTTAATATTCTGTTTTCCATTAGAATATACTATATTCTGTATGATAATAATCCTTGCAATAAATTTAAAGGAAAACTTGTTTGATTCTTTTTAGGAAAACAGACTTTCTTGATGCAAAGGAGGGCCTGGAAGCCTCAATATTGATAATCATACTGGGAATCTGTTTAGTCATTTAATTTTAGCAGCCAAGGCCCCCATTACCCTTGGGGATCCAGAAAACAACTTGAGTTTTTAGATACCATGTGATTCAAATAAATGTGATGCTGATTAATACTATTTTACTCAGAGTAGGGAAGCAAAAGAACAGGAGAGAATCAGGTTGAGTGGAGCAGTTAGAACACATACAACATTTACTGATTAAATCTGTAATCTCATGAGGAACAATTTGTAGCTTCCCAAAACAATTATAAAGATAATGTTAAGGATAACTGATCACAGATCACCATAACCAATATAATAATGATGAAAAAATTAAAATATTATGAGAATACCAAATTTTGTCATAGGTACATAATGTAAACACATGTTATTGGAAAAATGGTGTCTATAGATGCTAAACATAGAGTTGCCACAAATCTCCAATTTTTAAAAGAACAAACACATATACCTGCAAAATGCAATAAAGTGAAATGCAAGAAAATGACATATACCTTGATAGAAATGATATAACAGAGAGTATTGATTTCTGAAGTCTAAGTTTTCATCTTGGTTCTAATACTTAATAGCTCTAACTGAACTATTTATGGAACTGCATCAAGCTCCCATTTTTTCTTTTATAATATATAGATAATACTACATTTACTGCTTAACTCATAAGTAGCTTGTGAGGAAAGCATTTTTATAAAGCTTATCAGTAAGAAAAAGAGTGAAATCTTGCTATTATTATTATGGATTTCCAAAGTACTCTCTGAAGGCTCCCTATAGATTTCCTGACTTTCTTGATTTATCAAAAAATTGTAATAATATTTATTCTGAATTAAAATCTTGTATATTTGGTTGGTAAATCTTTCAAAGATATTCCCTGGCATATAAGAAAACTGACCTTTATGAAACAAACCTCTGTACTAAGGAGCTGCTGTATAACTGGAAGCTTGTAGTCATAACAGCTGCCATTTAAACAACTATGGAAAAAGGTCAAACATTTATCATAATTCAGGTAATGGAGATAGAAATTTTTTAAAAAGTCCCTTGTTTTCCACATATTTCCCTTCCTATAAGAAAATATACATGTTTACAAAGCATTTGATTTTATATTTTGATTTATATTAATTTTTTGAAAAGTAATAGTTTGTATATCATTTCCCAAGTATTTCTCTGTGGATGCAGAAGCCAGATGGCCAGACAGATGGAGCCTGGAAAAGATTGGTTGAAATGTCACAGATACATCCATCACTTAAACACTCAATAGGAAATTTGAATACAAGTAAAGATCTGAAATTCAGCAGACTGTGGAGGGCATTCAGCTGAAAAGTTCATATGCAAAAACATAGTACATTATGACTTCTTAAAGCATCTTTCCTAGACTATGATGCTTTTTCATTATTCTTTCAGTTTGTATATCTTTGAAAATTCTGCCAAATTTTGATGGCAAGCCAACTTAGCTCAAATGTTCCATTCCTTCTCAGTTTAGATAATAGATGTTATAGCTAGAAACAAGGAGTGGAGTAGACGTCTTTCTTTACAGAGAAATGAAAAAGTCTTTAATATGAAGTAGACTTTTTTTAAAAAACAAAAGATCATTTGCTAGAGAGACAAATGGTAGTCAATCATTTCTAATGTGCCTTCTGTAGCCAGATTTGTGCATAATCTCTCACTACCACAAAATATCAGAACTACAACAGTCTTTAAAGACCATCTACTCCTACCCCAATCCCTTCATTTTATGGATTAATCCTAAAAGTCTGATTTGACTAAAACCATAGAGTAAGTTATTAACAAAACTAGGATATGAAATTCTGCCATCAAATGGAATGTTCTTTACTATATCTTCGATTCCTTCTAGATATGCTTAGTGTAACTGCCTGTCAATGAATTACCCTTTTGAAATCTTTCCCCTTTCAAAAGGAATCCATCTATACTGATTTTTGGTTGTGATGATTGGCTACTGATTGATGACTGAGTCATTATTAGCATGAATGGTAAAGGGAAATTTGAATTTTTTACTGTGTCCCCACCCAAGAATGTAAGTAGTGCCTGATTGAACAGGGAACTGATTGAACTAGAGCTTGATTGAATTGGTACCTCATTGTCATTGTGTCTGATTGAAAATGGCCCTATTGTCAGTCCGTGCTCACAAAGAAGCACCCCATGGTCACTTTCATAATATGTAGATAAATAGAAAAGAGGGCTAAGAAAGAACATGGACATTTCATGAAGCAAGGATAGAAAGAAAAATAGGATATCATTTGGGGTTAATAAGAATAAGGGACAAGAGGAATGAAATCTGAGTGCCCTATTCTATGGCATTGTGTGTGTGTGTGTGTATGTGTGTGTGTGTATGTGTGTGTGTGTGTATGTTTTACTGAAGTCATTGTCCATTGGTTTAGAAATTTCAAAAAACAAACAAAAACAACCATTTATCAAATATTTACTATGTGTAAGGCATTGTTGAGAGAAATGCAAAGTATTAGTAGGGAATTATCCCAACCTTCTTAAAATGGAGTGGTATGCGACATACACAGTCAATCAAAATGTAAAATAATTTAATTCCAAGCAACCTCCATTCAAGTACATTTATATCTCATAATGACATGGAGATGAGCCTGGGTCTTCAAAGGTAATGCCAAGAAAATTGCAAACTCTCATGAATCTGATGAAGCTAGAAAGATTGAGCATGGGATCAATGAAGAATGGACCTATATGAGTTTAGAGAAGCTTATTATTATTTTGATAAGATGATGATGAAATTTTAAGACAGAAATATTCTGTCAGAAATATTCAAAGACCAACCTCCAACCTTATAGATGTGAACATACGCACCATTCTTTTAGTCTCCTAGGTGCATAATGTTAATATAATCTTCACTTTTACTCATCTTTTTTATCCAATATATTGCTGTCTCTAGATCCACATCATCTCTCTCATCCACCCCCTTTTCTCAACACACATAGCTACCACCTTAATTAAAGTTTTCATCTACCTCTCTTTCTTGTGCTATGGCAATGGCTTCCTTATTGGTCTCCAGGCTCAAATCATTCCCCACTCCAATCTATCCTTCTCACAGCTGCCAAAAAGATTGTATTTAAACACAGATCTAATTCACTGACTCTCAGGATCTCCCTTTCACCTCTAGGATCAAAAATAAACTCCTTTGGCTTTTAAAGCTTTTAACAACCTGGCCTTATACTAGCGTCATTACATATTATTCTTCTTTCCTCACTCTTTGGTCCAGGACATTTACCTTTCTGTCTGTTCTCACACTTCAGCTTCTTCCTCTAGCTTATCTGTCTTCAAAATCTGGAATATTCTTTCTCTCCATCTTTGCCTTATAAAACTCCTCACTTCTTCAAGATATAATTCAAATACTACTTTTTATTCAAATACTTTCTTTATCACCACAATTACTAGTCCCCTTCCTCACTAACTTGTACTTAACAGACTTGTATTCATTTTGTATTTATTCAGCACATGCGCACGCACACACACACACACACACACACACACACACACACACACACACAGTGACATATATACCTGTTGAGTCCTCCAATAGAATGTAAGCTCCTTGAGGGCAGGGTTATTTTCTTTTTTCCCTTACATCTTCAGAATCTAGAACAGTAACTGAAGCAAAATAGGTGCATACATGTTTGTTGGTGGATTGATCAGTATAGGGAGAAATTATACCAACCAAACCACATATTCATGAAATTGAAATAAGTACTGAAACTGTGATCAAAGTGTCAAGATGTGAAAATAGGCCCTCATTAAATTACATGAGATCAAGGAAGGTTTCATGGAGGAAATATAATATAGGGTTGATTTTAAACCATGTAGGAGAATTCAACCGGCAGGAGGAATGACTTAAAGGGAATTTATGAACTGGATTTTATTTCTGGCTCTGTCATTTCATATCCACGGGACCTTAGGGAAATTATGTAATGCCTCTGAGCTATGGTTTCTCTTTGAAATGTTGGTAAGATATGTTCTAACAAGATGGTTTTGAGAATACATGAGAAAAGCTAAAATAACCAAGTAACATTCAGTGATTTTAATAGCATGAAAGAAAAAAGTCAAATTCTTTAAACTGACATTCAAGGTTCTATTGCATGTAGTTTCTCAATTCTTTTCAACTCTTTCATAATACTGAACCTATACAATGTATATTCTATATTTTATCTATATATTCTATGTAATCTATATCCAAACCAGATTTTTTTCCTCCAATGTGATATGCTATCTCTTTTGTTCATGACTGAAATTTACTGCTTCCTAGTCTTATCTTTCAGGTTTCTAATCCTCCTTGAAGACTCATCTTCTTTCTACCTTCTTAGAGAAGCCTTGGCGAATTTCTTTCTTCTTGTTTTGCCCTTTTGCTACTATTCTCTTCTTTAAATTAACAGTCATCAGACTTAAATCTCTACCTGTAGTTATCATCTCAATTTCTTTGAGAAGAGGAACTGTTTTTTGTTTGTTTGTTTGTTTCTTTAGTGCCTGAATGAATTGATTAGAAAGTGTTTTGGAATCTGTAAGGACTATGTGGACAGAAAATAATATATATTTCTGCATAATGAGCCAAGGAACAACTCATAGAAACAAAAGCAATGTCAAATAAAAATGCAGTGATGAGACATCATGACAATCATGACACAAGTTGAGGGATCCATCTAAATAGGTTCTCAGAGGAAAATGTGTATCTCTAATAAGATAAAATACCAGAATATAGAGACAATTAAGAAATGAAGCATGATATACATGCAAACATACATACACATATGTATGTGTTCCTTTTTATATATTTCATTTTGTTGCAAATAGCATTTGAACAATGCCAGGCAAAAATACGTTTCTTATAATGTGTCTCTGTATTTTGTCTCATACGCATAAATCTTTGAAAAGAAAATATCTGGTATCGTAACCATCTACTTATATTATTGGGATATATATCCCATCTCTATTAGATAATAAATAGCTTAAGGATAGGAACCATGATTTACTACATATCCTAGCAACTCATAGCTTGCCAATATTGTATTAGATTTGCAAACATGATTTTCTATCAGAAGCATAATAGTACTTTATGCTTTAGATAATGGTTCAACATGAGCCCTCAAGATAACTTTTTTTTTCTTTTAAGGAGTAGGATTTTGCAATGCCATCTCATTGTGGAGAGAAAGGGATCCAAGGACACTGCCAAGTGGAAGTTGGTTGGAATTTAGGTGGGATCAGGCCCTGAAAAGGAGCTCCCTTGGCATGAAGCCACCAAGGCAAAAAAGCATGCCAGAGCTATTTGATAGTGATACTCCTGCCACCTAGAAGCTAAACTCTATTGTTTCCATATTGTCAAAAGTATGCAAGTATGCTCATTGTCTCCTAAACTTGGTTCCCTGACACTACACATCAGTTACTCCAGTCTGGATATGGCACTTGTTTCTGTTGCTTAATTCATTGCTCTTTTTACTATTCTACATCATGTTTACTCATATATTATAATGTAAGTTTTATTCATGTCTTACCTCCTGCTGTAGAGTTCACAATATCCTGCTGAGTTAGAAACAAGAAGGGGCATTAATAATCCATTCAGTAAATTACCAGTATGTTTAACTCTCATATAATTCCATGTACCCAGTGGGCATTTAATTCATATTAATAATAATTACTTCATACCTATAAAAAAGCCCAACCTCTTAAAACCATAAGGGTTTATATTTTGAATAGTTAAATGAATAATGCAATCATGGCTGCTAGAAGGAAGCTACTTAAAGTGACTTGAAGAGGGAAAAAAAATGAGACTCCATATTAGAAGTGGTTGAATAAATATGACTTTCAAGGAAACACTTAAGCTTTGCACAGACCCCTGCCTTTAAAAAGCATCAATGCTTCCTTAATGTTCTCAGCTAGTTTCTTTTTGAGAGTTTAACAGATAATTCTGGCTCTCTTACCCTCACTTTCTAGCAAAAGAAAGGATATAAACTCCCTGAAAGCAATGACTTTTCCCAGTTTGTCCTAGCACTGAGCACTGAGCACTTTTACATAGTAGAAGCTTAAATACTGATCAGACTGGATAGAAGTGGAATGGATCTCTTGCTGTTCTTGAATTAATTTATATCACTTATCAAATGAGTGCATGTACTTCCATCACTCAAATTTAATTCAGGGATTCTTAACTTATTTTTTTATATCATAGACACCTTTAGCAGAATGGTGAAACTTATGGATACTTTTCCAGAATAATATTCTTAAATACATAAAAATACATAGTATTAAAAGAGAAATAAATTATATTGAAATGCAATGATCAAATATGCCTTTTTAAAATTAACAAGCCTCAAGTTAAGAAACCTGTCCTAATTTTAAAAAATTAAAAAACTTATCTTTCAGATAATTATCAAGGTTACTCTGTTCTTATAGCTTCCAAGATTGGATAGTAACAATAATTCTCTATAGGTAATGAAATGTGAATTTATTTTTAAGTGTACATTCAGTCTCTCACAACTACTTTAATATTTCATTGTTACTGTCAGTTCCAATATCACTAATAATGGAAAAAGAAGAGTCACATTTAGATCTTTTGTAATAATCTCATATTCCCCCCTTCCATTTGTTAGTGTTCTCTCCTAAAAATATTTTTCACCTACTTGTATTATATTTTGCAATTACTTATCTTGGTCCATGTTGCTTCCCTCAAAAAAATGTGAGCTTCATAAGGGCAAAAAAGTTTCATTTTTGTCTGCCTATTACAAGTCTAGGGATACAGTAGGTACTTAATACATGTTTCCTGAAATAATATTACAAATAAATCGCAAAGTAAAATCCTACTTTGTGCATCTCTCTGTCTCTGTCTGTTTCTATCTCTGTCTTTCTGCTCTCTGTCTTGCTCTGTTTCTTTTTCTCTCTTTGTCTGTCTCTGTCTTTCTTTGTCTTCTTTCTTTCTTTCTTTTTCTTTCAGTCTTTCTTTGTCTCTGTGGCTCTGTGTTTGTCTTTCTTTTTTCTCTCACTTTCACTCTCCTCCTCCTCTTCCTCCTTCTCCTCCTCCTCTTCCTCCTCCTCCTCTTCTTCCTCCTCCTCCTTCTCCTTCTCCTCCACTTTCCAAATTTCCCTCCCTCCTTCTATCCCTTCCCTAGATGACAGGCAATCCCATATATAATAAATGTGTTACAGTATATCCTAGATACAATATATGTGTGTAAAACCAAATTTCTTATTGCACAGTAAGAATTGAATTCTGAAGGTATAAGTAACCTGGGTAGAAAGACAAGTGTGCAAAAATTTTACACTCCTTTCCTAGTATTCCTTCTCTGGGTGTAGCTGTTTCTGTCCATCATTGATCAACTGGAACTGAATTGGATCTTCTCTATGTTGAAGATATCCACTTCAATTAGAATATATCTTCATACAGTATTGTTGTTGAAGTGTATAATGATCTCCTGGTTCTGCTCTTTTCACTCAGCATAAGTTGATGTAAGTCTCTCCAAGCCTCTCTATTCATCCTGCTGGTCATTTCTTACAGAACAATAATATTCCATAACATTCATATACCATAATTTACCCAGCTATTCTCCAATTGATGGGCATCCATTCATTTTTCAGTTTCTAGCCATTACAAAAAGAGCTGCCACAACATTTTGGCACATGCAGGTTCTTTTCTCATCTTTAGTATTTATTTGGGATATAAGCCCAGTAGTAGCATTGCTAGATCAAAGGGTATGCACAGTTTGATAACTTTTTGGGCATAGTTCCAAATTGCTCTCCAGAATGGCTGAATTCTTTCACAACTCCACCAACAATGCATCAGTATCCCAGTTTTCCCACTTCCCCTCCAACATTCTGCATTATCTTTTCCTGTTATCTTAGCCAATCTGACAGGTGTGTAGTGGTATCTCAGAGTTGTCTTAATTTGTATTTCTCTGATCAGTCAGCTTTTATTATAAAGGTCCACAAATTATGGCCAGCAGGCCAATTCAGTGTTCCATGTGTTTTTGTACAAATTCCAATTAATAATAGTTTTACCTCAAAAAATGTAAACAAAACAAAACAAAACAAAACAAAACAAAAAAAAAACCCAAACATTTTTTACATTATGGAATGCACAAAGCAAGCAGGTTGGATTTGGCCCTCTGCATATGCTTTGTTGATGCTCTATATGTTTCAGCATAAAAGCACTTAGCAACATAGATTCATCCTTTTAACTACAATTATTATTCATTTGCTCAATGAGATTTATTAAGTGAATTTTAGTATGTGTGAGGCATTGTCATACAAAAAAAAAGTTTAAATAGTCCCTCCCTTCAAAGTACTTAGCTTGAACTGGGGACTTTATAACCAGCTATGTAGACAAGACAGAAAAGGTTGTAAGCAATCTTCGTTTCTTTCTCATATTAAAAGTCTCTGCTTCTGTAGAGCATTGGTGTCACATGGTTGTGTCCCTATAGTTATTCTAGTAGTCATTTCATCAGTTTAAAAACTGATAAATGAAAAAAAAATTAAGAAAATTAAAAGATAATTTAAATTTTTAAAAAAATGATAAATGGCTAGGTACATCTTAACATAACATAACATAACATAACATAACAATGTAACATAACATAATTTAATGTAATATAATGCAACAATACATAATATGACACAATGAAATGCAACATAATAGAATAGAACAGAATATAACCCAACCCAACTCAATTCAACACAACATAGCATAGTATAATATGATATGATGTGATCTAATGTAATCTAATTTGAACACACCCTATATGGAAAATAATTTCAGAAGGAAGACTAATAGTATGTATTTGTATGGAAGTGGGGAAGGATAGATAAGAGGAAATACCAGGAAAGAATTCTTGCAGAGGATGGAAGTTATCTAGGTAACTAGGAACTAGGGAAATCATCAGGTGCTGATGAAGGGGGAGAATATCCCAGATTCCTAGAAAAGAGGCTTGCATATCTTCTTGCATTAAAAAAAACTGGTACAACTACATTATTTTCTTTATTTTTTTTAATATTTGAGAAAAGAGTGAAAGAATCAATAATTTCAGGACATTACAAGTTAATAAATCTTTCTGGTTTTCTGGGGTTTGCTTCTAACTCAACCAGTTGTGTGGTCTTGGGCAAACTCCTTTCCCTGTTGCGGCCTTTGTTTCCCCATTTGCAGAGTGAAGAGAATAGCTTTGATGTCTAGTTCAAATATTATTAAATTTATTAGCTAATAGCTAAAATACAACAGAAAGAATGGTTTAGTGGTTTTTCTGGCCTCAGCCAGAAAGCTCTGGCTACAAATATCTTCTCTTCCATATAATGGTTTGTGTCCTAAGGCAGATCATTTAGTGTTTTAACTAAGAGGCAAACTTTCTAAGACTGTTGTAGAGAAGTGAGCCGGTGATATGCTTTGGTAGAGAGAGTTCCTTCATTGAAGTGTTTTCTATAACAGTGCAATCACATGTCCAATACAAAGGTAGGTAAAATAACCCTTTCCACTTGCTATAAAAATGATAGAAACTCATAAGGAATATCAATAAAAGCACATTTCCAATAAAAAAGTAGGTAAAAATAACCCCTGCCACTTTCTATAGAGATGGTAGAAAACATAAGGAATAGCAAAACAAAATGGGAAAAACTGCCATCTCACCCTAGCCATTTATCATTTTTTAAAAATTTTAAATTATCTTTTAATTTTCTTAATTTTTTTTCATTTATCAGTTTTTAAACTGGTGAAACAGGTACTAGAATGACTACAGGGACACAACCATGTGACACCAATGCTCTACAGAAGCAGAGACTTTTAATATGATAAAGAAAAGAAGATTGCTTACAATCTTTTCTGTCTTGTATACATAGCTGGTTCTATGCCACATGATAGATATATGTCTGACTTGGCATGGACTCCATGTTTTCTCTGCTCCTCCAAGAACCCAAATTCTATATCATCATGATACTATAATATCATTAAGCAAGGTATGCTAGGGGGAAGAAGTGCAAAAATTAAAAGACTAAAAGAGTAAGTAAAAGAAAGTATTGGGTAGGGCATCAGGGATTTCTCCTTGTGTAGCACCAAATCCCTTGAGATTTTGGATATTGATTGTTTTCCTCATTCTTGAGAATTTCAGGTTTTAGACAATTGTAGTTGTATGCTTCCAGCTCTTTAGGACATGTGCCTTTCAGACCAGGAGCACTGGACACTCTGAGAAATGATGGTGACACTGACAATGAGATTTAGCACAGTTAATGGTCATCTAATAGAGAAGTTATTAACTCATTGTTTCCTACTTCTTGCTTCCCTAGACAGGGTATTGTTCTGATAGTTATGACACAGGACCAGGCTTTATTTGCATCATTCTTTTCCTGAGGATTGAAAGAAAGAAATTTCCCAGTGTTCACTATTTGATGTATTTTTCCTATTATTTACTTTGGATTTCTATTTTAAGTAAATTGTCATTTGTACTCTAAGGTGATCCAAGTAATGATTAGCAGTGGTCTAGGGAAAAGGGTTAACAGAGATAAACATATAATCTTAGAGCAGTAATTTTAGTAGATTTAAATTATTAAACTTAATATCACCTAATCAAATAATTAATCAAAATTAATTTATTGGCCAAGTTAAAAGATATGATACACAATTGTTGAGCTATTTTGAATTGTGTCTAACTCGTCATGATCATATTTTCTTTTTTTTCCTTTTTTATTAAAGCTTTTTATTTTCAAAACATATGCACAGATAATTTTCCAACATTAATCTCTGCAAAACTTTGTGATCCAGTTTCCCCTCTCTTCCCCACTTCCTCCCAGAGATGGCAAGCAATCCAATATATGTTATACAAGTTAAAATATATGTTAAACCCAATATATATAAACATAATTATACAATTTTTTATGCACAAGAAAAAAAAGATAAAAAAGGAAAGAAAATGAATAAGAAAACAAAATGCAAACAAACAACATCAAACAGAGTAAGGATGTTATGTGTTGATCCACACTCAGTTCCCACAGTCCTCTCTCTGGGTGTAGATGGATCTTCTTCTAGGTCATTTACCAATGAGAAAACTGAGGCAAGTAGAGTTGAATAGCTTGCCAAGGTCACAGAGTAAGGTTTTGAGACCAAGTTTGAATTCAGGAAGATGAATCTTCCTGACTCTAGGCCTGGCACTCTATCTCATTATCCTATCTAGGTGTCTATGGCAGCCAATGACAGCACCAATACAGTATAAAAACTTGTCTGTAAAAATTTACTGAGAAAGATATTATAAGTCTTGAGAAACATTAGTTTACAAAACAAAGTAGTATAATAGGCAATAAAATAAACAGAAAAAGATTCTTAAGAGAAAATGATTAGAATAGACAAAAGTATACATAGGGGAACATTCTTGCTTAAATAGATATAATTGTGAAGGTGTTGAGGGATTTTTTTCTCAAGATTTCTGAAGGAGAGATTTCTATCAAAGGCATAGGAAAAAATGAAAAACTTGTGACTTATTACTACCATAAAAAGCTGACCAAGAGAATGCCAATTATTACTGACCTATATACCTACTTTCTGATCTATATAAACACTTCCTGATAATTCACACATGTACTGCATTTCACTCTGCATCTGCTGCTCTGCCTGTTTTCAGTTCCATGGAATAAGATGCATCCTGGCATTCTATTTCTCCTCTCCCCTTTTCTGACTCTTTTTGTATGTTGTTTCCCCCCCCACACACACACAGTAGATAGTAAGCTCTTAAGGAAAGGGACTGTCTTTAAATAATTGCATGTCCAGTGTTTAACACCGTGCCTGACACATTGTAGGAACTTATTACATTTTTATCAAACTCCATTGAATTGACAATATTCTTTAGGAATGTATTAGAAAGAAACAAGCTTTAATAGTTAATAATTTAAATTATGTCAAAATCTTAATCACAAACCTCACACTACTGACTGAAACAGATTGGGGACACAACTTTCTACTCTGCTTTTTGTTTGTTGACTATATAAAAGCATTTAATTCATCCCAACTTAAAGCTTTTTTCTCAACATGTTATTTCTTGTGTCTATGCAAAGATTATATCATATTGTTTTTAAAATATGTATCTCTGGGGGGGGGTCATCATTCCCATTCATACTGATGAGTATAATCTCTAGGGAACTGGCTGTGCCTTATCTTCACAGTTCTAGCAGAATCTCTGACTGAAAGTAGAAATTCTTTTCGAGCTATCAGTTTGAGCCTCTGTTCTGATACATTCTCTTCAATATCCACTGATAGTTATCTCTTCCACATTATTTATCAAGTGTCAATTATGATTGCTTCAATGTAGTCAGTTAGTTCCCTGGTATTTCTTATTACAGTAACATGAATTTACTTTTCCAACATCAATATTTACTGTGATCATATAGCTAGAAGTACAAACATTTGTTCTTTCACTGGGGGGGGGGTCATACTTTTATACCTACCTTGATCCTTGGGTGAGTGGGGGAATGGTGGGGGGTTGGGCAGAAAGGTAGGGAAAGGGTCAAACTTAAAGTAGTTAGCACAAAGCATTTACCCCATCAAATTCACTCTTGTAATAGATAAAATTAATCCATCTATTGTAAAAACCAGTATCTAATGTTCTCACACTTCTGAACTGGACCAAATAGATTCCTTGGAGATTCAAAGCAAGACATGAACTCCAATTTCTAGACATTATTCTTTTCTGATTTAAAGGGTGCAGAATTGCAGCTCTCTTTGTATTCTCTTGCATTTTCTCATCAAAGCCATGAAAGAATAAAAAAGGACAGAAGCAGCAGCAGGACAATGTGATCATGTTATTCAGTAATTTTAGTCATGTCTGTCTCTTCATGACCCTATTTAGGGTTTACTTGGCAATGATACTAGTATGGTTTTTCATTTCCTTCTCCAGCTGATTTTATGAGGAATGGAGGCTAACGGGGTTAAGTGACTTGTCTGGGGTCACACAGCTAGAAAGTGTCGGAGGCCATCTTTGGACTCAGCAAGATGAATCTTCCTGACTGCAGACTCAGCATTTTATCCACTGTGCTACCTAGTTGCCAGTTTATTTTATTAATTTTTAAAGCTACTTTCTAGCTTTACTAATTCAATTAAATTGTTTTCTTTGATTTTTAGAATCTCACATTTATTCTTAATTATTAAGATTTTTTTTTGGTCTTGCTTCCTTAAACATTATTTTAGTTGCATGCAAGATTCATTGATCTGTCCTTTCCTTTTTGTTGATGAAAGTGTATAGAGACATAAATTTCTGCTAAGGACTCTTTTGGCTGCATTCCAAAAGTTGTCATTTTCTTTAATTAAATTATCTATTGGTTCTATGAGTTGATTTTTGACCCACACATTATTTAGGATTAAATTATTTAGACTCCATTTAAACTTGAGTTATTTTTCTCAAATGTCCTTTAGTGAATGCAATTTTTATTGTGTCATGGCTAGTAAAGGACATGTTCAATAAAACTTTTTATTCAGCTTTTCTATATTTGTTCCTTAGGTTTTTATGCCAAAAAAGATGGCCAATTGCTTTTTTTTTAGAAATATCATAAATGTAGATATAGTTATAGCTAGACCTAAGGGGCTATATAGTATATCTCAATCTAATTTTACAAATGGGGGAATTGAGGCTCAGAGAAATTATATGCCTTTCCTAAAATCATAAACTAATTTAAGTGGGAGAGCTAGACACCTCTAAGATCTTACATCTTGCCATTATAAATAATAGTTGAACACTACCTTTAACTAGTGCTGATGTCTGCCTGTGAATCATAGAATATTCTATTATCTATAAATAACTCTAGAGTTAAAAACTGATCATTAAAATAATCAATCACAATCCCAGAGGACCAAGAATTTCCTGCTAAAAGGTGGGACAAACTCATGATGGAGTATAAGAAAGATATACATTTGAACAAAGTTCATATGAAAATTATGGCCATCTAGAGGCATTAGTGGAAAGAGCAACAGGCCTAGATCTAGAAGAATTGAATTAAAATCTGACCTCAGACATTTACTAGCCATGAGACTGTGGGTAATTCACTTTATCCTATGTACCTCTGTTTCCTCATCTGTAAAATGAGCTAGAGAAGTAAATGGCAAATCACTCTAATATCTTTGCCAAGAAATTTCCAAATGGGGTTAAAAAAATTGGAGTTAACAGAAATGCTTGAACAACAAAAATAATATGGAAATTGGTTTTGTTTGATGATATTTAGAAGATTTGATTTTCCTATTATTTCAGTGGAGGGGAGATTGTAGGGAGAGAAATCAAAGATTTTTCATTGAAAAATTAAATAAAGAAAATGAATATTGCAGAATCCATGATGAATATGGATATTTCATACATACTTCAAACAAGTAGTTAGGTCAGAAATATAGAATAATAGGTAGTGTCATCAAAAAAAAATCAATAAGCAATAAATAAGGGTTAATCATATAGTAATTCTAAAGGGTAGCTATTGGATAAGCAACATATTTAACTTATAGCTTTGGAAGTCAAAAGAAGAAGAAGAAGCCCCCAATTATATTCTATGGACCTTCTAAGACAAATGTTTTGGAAGACATGTACTAGATTTCAATGAGATGGGTTAGGTAAGGGTAGTTCATTATTAGGAAATAATGCTCACAATAATCAAGTTACACATTAATTTGAGTAAAGGTGTTAAAAATATAGCATTCATAATTTATGGAAACATGTATATCTTTATCATTGAAGATGGACTTTCATATTGTTTACAGTGTTTCAGAAAGAAAGCATGACTCGTTTTGATCATTTTCAATTAGACGGAGAGTACAAACACAAATTCCAATTAGCAAAGCAGTGAAATATCTTGGAAGAATTAATATAATTTTATCATCTTGCTGTTCAGTTATGATTGACTCTCTATGACTGTTTTTTTTTTGGAAAAGACAGTGGACTACTTTGCCATTTCCTTCTACATCTCATTTTACAGATGAGGAGCTAAAGCAAATAGGGTTAAATGACTTGCCCAGAGCCACACAGCTAGTTAATGTTCCTGAGACCAGATTCTAACCCTGAAAATGAGTTTTCCTGACTTCATAACTATTCTAACTATTCTATTTTCTGACTTTTTTTCCTGGCTAAGATATAAAAAGCAATTAGGAACAGCAAAGGACTTTTTAGGTCATTTTTTTCAGGATAAGAGAATTAAAAGCTTACTATATTAAGCTTATATTTACCTATAAAAGTTTGTGTTTCTGATGCTGAAAAAATAAGTCTTTGAAATGAAAAAAGTTGATTGTCCTTTAAGAATAATAAAACAAATAAAAAGACAATTTAATAAATGTGTTCTCTGTGAATATATTAATTAGGTTCATAAATCTGGAGCTGGAAGGAATTTTTGTTTTCATCTAAGTAGTATTTTATAAATGGAAAGAGAACTCCCGTTTTATAGAGGATGTTCAATTAAATGACTTTCCCAGGATCACACAGCTAGTTTATATGTGAGTCAAAATGTAAACTAAGTTCTTTTTGAATTTAAGTCTATACACTTGGTTCTCAGAGATCAGTCTTGATTTCTGAGCTTAACCCTAAGATATGGTGGTATAAGCCAACTGGACCCAAACATAGGAACATAGCATCCAATGTATTAGAGAGTGATGGTATCATAGAACTAGGACTGTCAGAGACCTTGCTGCTCATGTCATTCTCATCCATCATTTTTGTAGAGAAGGAAATTGAAGAACAGAGAATCCAGATGACCCATCCAAGGTCAGTAGTAGAACAAGACTTTGACTCCACGTATCCTGATTTCAGATCTAGTGTTGTTTTTAATTTATCACATAAACTTCCCACTCAGGGCTTGGGAAAAGAGAATGGGAAAAAAAGATATAGAGAACTATGAAGCAAGTGGAGTTTCTAACACCACTTATGTAGCTCGAGCCTTCTCTTTAGTAGATTACAACCTTGGAGTGGACCTTTATCCTGGACCCTTTCATATTTCTCTAGATCAGGAATAATTTTAGGACTGAGTGATTCACTACGACATTCTCAGTCATTGGTGAGCCAATCTAATCCTTGTTTCCTTCTTGATGTTACTCTAGAGTGAGAATGCTCACTAAAAGCCATCAGGAACTTCTTCCTTATGCACCATTGTATATCTATCCCATGCTGTGTAAACCCTGAGTGGATGACTAAAAATTACTGACTTTGGTATGAAATGCCCTTAATTTGCATGTAGAGATTATTAAAGTCATGTGAAATGTGGTATTAGCCTATGAAAGGCAGGACACTTAAAGAATATATTTAAAATAAGAATGAGATGAAATAGAATTAGATCTTTCATCTTTTTTATAATTGCTAATTTGAACATGATATTTCTTATAACACAAACTTATTTGGATACTTAAAATGAAAATATGCCAGAGACATGTCTTTGCCTTCTGAGTAATTTAAAAGGAAAGAAATGTTATTTCAAAGCAAATATAATGTTTTATTACAGTTAAGGAAGAAGGATAAAATTCATTACCAGGAATCAAATTAAACTTGGATTTTTCTTCCCTCCTTCTTTATTGAGTGAACATTTTTATGCATCTTTTATTACTACTAACCTTTTTCACTATAATAAACTTCATTTGAAATTTATTTTTATTCTTTTTTGAGTACTGATCAAGCTTTAAAATGTGATCTAATATTAAGGATTTCATTGCTTGGAAAACAGGATTGCATTTGATAAGACAATCCTGAAATTGACTCAATATTTTCCTGAAGGGGTCTTTTAATATACAATAGTGATAAATCCATACATAAAAACACATTCATAAGAATTCCTGTGGGCCATGTACTAATTTAGAAAAACATGTATCAACACTATCTATGGTTTATTGTATACTTTATTTTTAATAAATATTTTCCAATTACATTTTACAAGATACTTGGGATTGTTGTAGGCCAGCTCTGTGTTTGATACTTCAGCTCTCTCCACCCCAAATCTAAGTGAATTTCTGTGCTTCTCCAAAATACAATTAATGCTAAACATCAGAATTTTTGCAAGGAAACATTAGCTACTACGTTTCTAAAATTTCAGTTCTTACTTTCTACTTTCAACATCCATGGCAACTATAGTTTGCACCTCCTATTGCTACTTATAATAGATATTAAATCTAAAGACCGAATGATAAATATTATATGTGCATCTATCTCTATCCTCTCTCTTTTTCTCTGTCTCTCTCTAATTTTATCTCTCTGTCTCTCTGTCTCTCTCTGTCTGTATGTTTTTTTTTAATCTCTGCCCTTCTCCCTCTCTCATCTATATATTCTTTGTCTGATAAACTTTGGTTCATAACCCACCGATATGGAGGAAACTGTCAGTGTGAAAACTCCATTTACTGATGCAATTAGGTGATTCTTCTGTGACTTACAGTGTATGAGAACTTCTTTATCCCAAGTTTGACCCTCAATCCACTATATCATATTGCCTTTAATTGGATATGAAATAATGAGAAAAAGAGATAGTAGACTTTATGTCATGTTGTAATCATTCTATGTAATATTATTAATTTCCACCTCAAACTCTGAGCCTATGTATAATGCAACAATTATGTTGGAAATTAAGGATTGTAGCATCAAGTCAGTTGAGTGGTAGTCAAATGCCATGTTGAAGGATTCCTGAGAGATAATTTAATTTGGGGGGGGGACAGTGAGAATGATTAAATTTCTTCCTTTTCCCTACTATTGATCACAACTTTGCACACTTTGAAAGACAGGAAGATGTGAAGCTCTTATATGTATTAAAACTAATGTCTACTAAAGCAAATGTAGCTGATAGTTATATTTTCATCAAGCTCTGAATGATACACCATGGACAAACTAAAGTAAGGCAGCTTCAGCATTCCATAAAATCACTGATCTTCAGAACCCAGTAGAGAGCTCCTTCTGAGGTTTTGAGCATCCCAGAAAGTTAGAAGGTTTCTAATAGCCAGGAGATAAAGTTTCTTTTTGGCCACAAGTCCTGTTCAAGTTTGAGTCCTCTCTCTATAGGCAAAATCTGTGTGCAAGAGTGTGTTACTATTTATGGGGGATGTTTTTATAACAAATGTTCATGATATACTTGTTTTGCAAATACCCTTTCTAAAAGTCAATTAGCTCTCACTGATAATAGATGGATATTCAGAAGCTACTAAGAATTTCAGCTCCTGGAGCTATCCTTGGAATTCTGAGGAGAAATACAGTCAAATGTTCTCTGGGGACAAACTCTGCCAAACTTGAGTGGGAGTTGGGAACTGAGCCAGGAGTGGGTGCTGTCTGTAAAATGGGGATAATAATAAATCCTCTTCACAGTGTTGTTGTGCAATAAACTTGTTGCTTCTACTTCTCACTCTATTTGAAGTCCCTGCCTCCCTGGTTTATAATTTCAAATATTTATCTGAAATTCCTCTTTCCAAAGTTGAAAATCTCTGTGACTAAATCTAATGGTCTCTTCCGATGACAGGTAATCCCATACATTTTACATGTGTTACAATATAACCTAGATACAATATATGTGTGTAAATACCATTTTCTTGTTGCACATTAATTATTAGCTTCCAAAGGTATAAGTAACTTGGGTACATAGACAGTAGTGCTAACAATTTACATTCACTTCCCAGTGTTCCTTCTCTGGGTGTAGTTATTTCTGTCCATCATTGATCAACTGGAAGTGAGTTGGATCTTCTTTATGTTGAAGATATCCACTTCCATCAGAATACATCCTCATACAGTATTGTTGTTGAAGTGTATAGTGATCTTCTGGTTCTGCTCATTTCACTCAGCAACAGTTGATGTAAGTCTCTCCAAGCCTCTCTGTATTCCTCCTGCTGGTCATTTCTTACAGAGCAATAATATTCCATAACCTTCATATACCACAATTTACCCAACCATTCTCCAATTGATGGACATCCATTCAACTTCTAGTTTCTAGCTACAACAAAGAGCTGCCACAAACATTTTGGCACATACAGGTCCCTTTCCGCTCTTTAGTATTTCTTTGGGATATAATCCCAATAACAGCAATGCTGGGTCAAAGGGTATGCACAGTTTGATAACTTTTTGGGCATAGTTCCAAATTGCTCTCCAGAATGGCTGGATTCTTTCACAACTCCACCAACAATGTATCAGTGTCCCAGTTTTCCCACATCCCCTCCAACATTCATCATGTGCTTCCTAACTTCTATGTGACATTTGACACTACTGATCATCTTCTTTTCCTCTATGGGCTCTTTCATGCATGTTTGGATATTACTGCTATCTCATGCTTTTTCCCCTACTGTTGGACCACTCCTTCTCTGTCTCCTTTGATGAATCTCCATCATGTCTACCTAGTTAGTCAACTAGCATTTATTAAGCACCTCTATGAGCTAGACACTATGCTAAGCACTAGAGATACAAAGAAATGGAAAAGAAAAATCCCTGATCTTAAAAATACATGAATTCATATGAACTTTGTAGTGAAATTTTCACATGGATTTTTAAAACAAATCCATAATTCTTTCTATGGTTATGGATAGTATTTTCTATCATGAGTCTTTTGTGTTGTCTTAGATAATCGGACTGCTGAGAAGAGCAGTCTATTAAAGTTGATCATTGAAAGATGTTGCAGTTACTGTGTACAAAGTTCTACTGGTTCTGCTCACTTCACTCAGCATAAAATCATATAAGCTTTTCCAGGTTTTTCTAAAATCCATCTGTTCATCATTTCTTATAGAACACTAGTATTCTGTTACATTCATATTCCACAATTTGTTGGGTCATTCCTTCATTAATGGGCATACTTTCAATTTTCAATTTTCTACCATCACAAAGAGTGCTGCTAAAAACATTTTTGTACATGTGGATTCTTTTCTATTTCTTTGGGATATAGACCTAGTAGTGGTATTTCTGAATTAAAAGGCATACAAAGTTTTGTAGCTCTTTGGGTAGAGTTCCAAATTGCTCTCCAAAATAGTTGGATCATTAAAAAAAAAATTTTGTCAAGTTTGTAATGGAAGTAATATTCCAATGAATTTGTAATATCCTTTAGCAGGTCTCTGTGAATATTTTTATTCATATTACTTGACTTTTAATAAAAATTAACAAAAACAACTCACCCAATTAAATGTTGTTATTTTGTATACATACTGCATTTATTTATTTGATAAATGTCTTTTACTAAAATATCATCTCCTTGATACAATTGAGGCATTTCGTCTGCAGAGCAAACTGTCTGTATATGATCCCCGATGATTCTTATGAGATAATCTACTTTATTTTCTCAGTTCCATCTTCTTCAGTTTTGTTCTGAGGAGTAGTGAAATATGGCAGAAAACAAACAAACAAACAAAACCCAATAGATTTGTAGTCAGATAGCTTGAGATCTTGTTTCAGGACTATAAAATTTATCTATTACAACCTGATTGAACCCCATGTATTTCGTCTATAAAACTAGGGATAAAAAATATATATATGTATATATATATATTATAATTATATACTTTTATTTCCTCCCTCTCTTCCTTCTCTCTCCTTTTTTCCTTTTCTCTCTCCTCTGTCTCTCTCCCTCTTTCCTTCTCTCTTTTTTCTCTTTCCTTTCTTTATTTCTCTTTCCTTCCTCTCACTTTTGCTCTTATCTCCTTCTATCTCAATTTATCTCTCTCATTTCTTTTTCTGTTTCCTTATCTCTCCTCTATCCTCTTTCTCTATCCTCTCTCTCTCATTTTATCTCTATCTTCTCTCTTTTTCTCTTTCTCTCTTCTTCCCTCTTTCCCTCCATCCATCCATCTCTCTCTTTTTCTTTCTCTCCCCTTCTCTGTCTCTGTTTCTGTCTCTGTTTCTCTGTCTCTGTCTCTGTCTCTCTCTCTCTGTCTGTCTCTGTCTGTCTGTCTGTCTGTCTGTCTGTCTCTCTCTCTCTCTCTCTCTCTCTCTCTCTCTCTCTCTCTCTCTCTGTCTCACACACACACACACACACACACACACACACACACACACACACACACACACAAACCCACACATTTGTATAAGTTTGTAGAGGCTGTCAGTATGTCTGAAATGCTATCTTTTCTTCCTTCTCCTTCCCCAAATTCCTAATTCTCTTCAGAACTCAGCTTCAGTGACTCATCTTTCAAGAGGATTTTCTGGATTCTTCCATTTGTTCACATTCCTTCCTATAGGCAATAAGGTAGTTCAGTGAATAGAGCCCTACATCCAAAGTCAGGAAGACCTAAATTCAAATTCAGACTAAAACACTTCCTAGCTATGTGACTCTGGATTCAACCTCTGCATAACCTAAAGCACTGGAGACAAAAATATATATGTTAAGAAATCACCATGGATAGCATTTGGCATGCTTTGGTGCATGAGCGTATGAAGAGTTGGACTTGATTGAACAACAAAAACAACTCACCCAAATAAATGTTGTTATTTTGCATACATATTGCATTTATTTATTTGATAAATGTCTTCTACTAAAATGTCATCTCCTTTATACAAGCTGTCTCACTTATAATTCTGACTTAAGGATCTAGAATAGTTCCTGGAACCATTTATTGAGGTGCTTCAACTATTTCAACTGCAGTGATTCTCAAACATAAATGGCTACATTTTGCCAGTTGTAGAATCCCACCTTTCTTCCATTTCTACATGACATCCTAATCCTCATTATTTTAGTCATGAAATATAGTAAAAGAAGACCATAATTCTATTCTGGAACCTGCCCTTTGATAATTGTATGACACCTTTTTTTTTCTTCTGGACCCCAGTTTCTTCATCTGTACCTATAAAACATTGAGAGTAAAATCTAAGGTCTCTCTTGGGTCTGATGTTTTGTGATTCTCCCCCTCCCCCACAAAATGAATTTAGAATTTAATAAATTTAATAAAAGTCAGTTGGGAACAAGATTAAAAATGCATAATTGGAATGTCAAATGGAAGAAACTAAAACTAATGATATATCTTGAAATTCCAGGATACTGTAAGAATTGGCTAAGTAATTAAAAAAACTACCTGTTATGAATTGGTTGAAAATTAGAAAAGTATCTAAAGATAAAGAAACTGCCAATTTGAGAAATCTATATTTAAGAATAGAGGAAAAGAATGTATGTAAAGTGAATTAGAAACTTTGCTACTGTGTTCTATAAATTTTAACTATTCTTAGTCAAATAAATGTATTTATTTTATTCTATATTACCTTAAATATTATTTTAATATAT
This sequence comes from Sminthopsis crassicaudata, assembly GCF_048593235.1. NCBI lineage: Eukaryota > Metazoa > Chordata > Mammalia > Dasyuromorphia > Dasyuridae > Sminthopsis > Sminthopsis crassicaudata. Next base: position 56,421,904 of record NC_133619.1, on the reverse strand, counting down.
GTTGAGGGTTTTAGGGATTACAGAGCAAAATGACAAAGTTGCTTTTCTAATGGAACTGCAGGAAAACAATGTATAAATTAAAACTTGTCTAGAATAGGCTAAAATCAAAATCTATTCCCACCCTACTCCAACATATTTTCCCTAATTTTCCAATCTCTTTCTCAATGTCTTTACTATTCTGTCAGTAATCTGTACTTAAAATATCAGCCATCTTGGAATATCCTCCCTCCCTTACATCTGATGATCATTTCCAAAGTTCTGTCCATGCAGTCTAAACAAGCTCTCTTTTCTTCCTATTATCCTTATTATCTCTAATGCCTCCAGGGTGCCTATTGTCTCTATCTCCTTTTCCTGTACTCCATCACCTCTATCCTCTGACTATTGCAATAACCTTTCTGCTTAGAACTACAACTTCTGACACATTGTCTGCCACTATATTAATTTTCCTAATTCACAGGTCTAATCATATCACTATAATTAATAACATTGATGGTTACTCATTCCATGTTAAATTAATATTCAATCCTTTGCATTGGTATCCAAAGTCATTTACAAACAAGGTCCAACCTCCATTTAAAATCTTGGAGTCAGAAAGGTTCAAGTTCTGACTCTGACACTTGGCTTTAGGAACCTTGGAAAGTTACTTAACATTCCAATACTCTAGGCAACTAACTGTAAGATGCAGAAAAGGTGCTGACCTATAGCACTAGGGATGTGTCCTCATCCTAGGATTACCAATACCAATGAAATTACAGATTCAGTCTCTTCCTTAATGACCTCCAACATTCAATCCAATTGGACTACTTGTCATCATAATTTGTGATGAATATCACAATTGATGGGATAGTAATTTGTCCCAGTGCGCTCTTGCTTTTCTATTTTTTTATCTGTACCTGGAATGGTCTTACATTGCACATCAAATCTTTTTTTTTTTAATTTTTCAGTCTAGATAGATCACCTTCTTTGAAAAGCTAATGCTAAAGTCTCTCTTATCTGATATAAGAATATTTTATTTCCATGCAATTATTTTTAAATTTATTATACACATACACAACTATGTATTTAATCATACTTACTAGCTAACATGTTCCTTGAAAGCAGATATCATATCTTATTTTATCATCATGTGAATTTGATACCCAGCATAATAAATTACATGAAGTAAATGCTTATTAACATCCAAAATTTTAATAAGCATCTACTAAATGCAACATGTAATCAATAAACACATGAATGAATAAATGAATTATTTGGGGGTAGACTATGTTGACATCTACACACAATTTCCTTCCTAATACTGTCCTGTTTCTTATTTCACAGATCCGTACAGATACTTGCACTAGAAATGCTATATGATAATTCCTATGGTACAAAAATTCTTAGCTTAAGTTTAGTTAGAGCAGAGTACTAAATTAGTAGACTGAACCTACTAGAATATAGGGTGAAATGAAGGATAGGGGCAGTATGAGGTGAGAGAGGGCTAGTGTAAAGGATAAGGGAAGAGAGCTGAAAATAATCTTTTCCCTGCATACCCTTTTCTTAGAGTTAGGCTTAATACCAGCTAGCATCCAAGACAACTTTTCAAACAAGAAGAATTGGGTGACTAACCTAATATCTTAGGATAGAGTCTGTACTTTTATTGCCATGACCAAATTAACTCTATTATGGCCAATTCCAATTTTCTGATTCCTTTAAAGGCCTAACCACCATGTAATTTATCAGCTCAACTGCACAACATTTGGAATTAATTATAAGAAAGCAAAATGTGGCAAATCAATTCTTTCTACATCTATTCTGCTTCGTAGTATAATAGATGTAGCAGGAGGCAGAGTGGTAGGAAGGAAGGAACTAGACAAAAATCATACTATAACAAGATTTGTGATAGTTTCTCATATAACATATTCTCATTGATAGATGATGATCTGGACACAAAAAGCCTGTTTTATATTGCTATTTTGGGGAGTCTTGTTTCTTCAAACTTTTAGAGGGTTTTACCAAAAAAAACAATTTTTTAAAGAAAACTTTGGCATGAGGTTAGATATTTGGCTTCATAGTCAGGAACATATAAGTTTAAAACCACTAGAACCTCAAAGACGCGTTGTATAACCGTGAGTAAGTCAATTAACTTTGTAGTGTCCTAGACATTTCTCCAAGGTGATAAATCTCAGAGCAGAACAGCACTAATAGAAGGAGTTCTTGTTAGTATTTCCCAGGGAAATCAATAAGTGTGGTCTACCTGGAAAACCTTTAGGTGCTCCCTATTATCTCTGTTATTGAACCACTAAGCTTGCCATTCGACATCTTCCTCCCAAACTGCTTTTCTTTTCTTTTTTAATATTTATTTTTGGTGATACATGCATATTAACTTTTTAAATATACATTTATTTATGAATCATGTTAGGAGAGAAAAATAAGAACCAAAGGGGGCAAAAAAACAAAACAAAACAAACAAAAACAAAACAAACAAACAAACAAACAAAAAAAGAACAAAGAAGTGAACATAGCATGTACTGATTTATATTCAATCTCTATAGTTCTTTTTCTGGATGCAGATGGAGTTTTCTGTCTAGAGTTTATTGGTATTGTCTTGTATCACTGAACAACTGAGAAGAACTATGTCTTTCACAGATGATCATTACATAGTCTTGTTACTGTGTATAATGTCTTCCTAGTTCTGCTTGTTTCACTCGCCCTCAATTCATATAAATCTTTCCAAGCCTTTCTAAAATCAGTTTATTCATCATTTTTATAGAACAATAATATTCCATTGCTTTCATATCCCACTACTTATTCAGCCATTCCCCAATTGATGGGTATCTACTCATTTTCCAATTCTTTGCTAGCACAAAAAAGAACTGCTGCAAGCATTTTTACAGAAGTCAGTCTTTTTCTCTCCTTTAGCAAATCACACTCTCAAAGTTTTAACATCATGGTTAGGAGTGTGGAGACTATAATTTGTTAGATATAGAATAATCTCTAAGAAAAAAGAATATTTGACAAATAGAGAAGCAGAAAACATCTTGATTGTACTTGATTCTATAAAATATTAATGCTTATTTTTCCTAACTCCTGGAGAAATAGGGAAGTTTTCTTTGTAAATCTTTCAATTCTATAGAATTCTGGGTTATTGGACACTACAGGTGACATAGTTTTTTCCACTTCAGCTCTGATTCAGAGATTTGAAAGACAAATAGTATTGTTACATATAAATACCATGACCATTGGGGGAAAATAGACATCATATGCAAGTCATAGCAATGACTTATATTTCGATAGGTGCTTAAGGTTTGTAGAAGACTATTTTTTATGATGACCCAGTGAGGTAGGAATATAACTTTTACTAGCCTTATTTTTCAGAAGAAAAAAAAAATCTCCAAAAGGTTAAAATGACTTACCTTGCCTAAGGGCAAGAATCTAGGTCCAACACTCAAGCTTTTCTGCCATGATACTGTCAAGTCCAAATATCCCTTTCCTACTAGAACTTGAGCACATCAGCCCCAGGGGATTGCATGTAGCCTTTGGCAGATAGTGTTGGATGAAATAGAACCAGTACCTGTAGCTGTGGGACATCCCCAATTGTTGCTATGGTAACCTCCAAAGATGCAGCTGTGTGATGGTTTGAGTTGGTTTCTGGAATAGGAATGCCTATAATAAAGTGTCAGAAGGCACATGGGAATGGTTCACAGCTGGTGTCCATAGAGTTTGGGACCTTATTCTTGGCTGAGAAGTGGAGAATTGAGAATGTGAATACCTCCAGGACCCTTCCCACATGGATACAAGCTGATGAAAAGAAATACTGCCTTGTCTAAAACTTGTTGGGCCCTCCTGCTACCATCATCCTACTGGGATAATTAATAATAGCTTTTAGGGTATTTACACACTAAAGGGACAGGAAATATTTTTATACAAATGGATGCATTTTTTTTGTTTTGTTTTGTGGGAAGATTTCTAAAGCCAAGCATCTCAGAACCTGAACATAAAGAATTTCCTGACCCAATTCAAACCAAGCATAATGGTTGTTTTGTTAGGTATTCAGTAATATTTGCAAAGACATTAAGTCTCACAGACTTATATATATTTCAAGGAAGTTTGGGCAAAGTTACTTTTCACTATGGTCCCCAAGGAAAAGTTGCCTTCTTTTCTCTTGTTTCATATTTAATGCTATTTTAGTAGAATTTCATAACAATATTTAAATGAATTCTCTTTCAAATGTTCTGTATTATGTAATGTAAGTGATCCCAGGGCACTTCCTATATCAAGGCACTCACATTTAGAATGCAGCATCACTCTTGTCTCAGAATTTTCACCCTACTCTCTGTCTCGATATTCGTTTCATTTGAATATTGCTTTTTTGGTACTTAGCAATCCTCATTTTTAGAGCCCCTTTGTTTTGCTGTCATCTGTCAGTGGGTGTTAGGAATGATTTTATTTTTTATAGAATCATATAATATCAGAGAGGAAGGAAACTACAGAGAACATCTACACCCTTTTCCTCATTTTACAAATAGGGAAACTGAGGTTTGGAGAGAACAAAATGCTACAGTTAGCAATTGACAGAGTCATGACTAAAACACAAGCCTGGGTTTTTGTTTTATTGCCACTGATATCACATGGTTTCTTGTGTCCCTAAGATGCTTCAGCTCTTGTCTTAGTACTTCTTGAATAGAGTGATAATTAGGCTACCATACTAAAAAAAAATCATGGGATCACAAAAATAGAAATAGAAAGGAGGAACCTATGTTAAGTTTCATTGTATAGAGGGTCTGTTAATCTGACCTTTTTCATCCAACTCAAATCTGGATGCAGACACTGTGACTGATCAATCAATCAATGAGACATTCTCATCTAGTCAACTAAATGTTTATTTTTGAAGCTGTTTGTGGCAGTCTTAAAAGAGGGATGAGGCAAAGGACATGGAGTATAGATTCTCCAATTTATGGATTTGACTGGTGTCTTGGTAATGAAAGTTTAGATGAAATCTCGTTTGAGATGACATTATTTGGGTTATATTATATAGGTCACATCTGAAGTTGATATATTCAGATATATCTTATTTTTCTTTTGGGAAATTCCAAGTTGATAGTTATAGAATATTTTCCTGGACCTGAATTAATTTGATTTCGTGTATGCTCCAGAGGCAAAATAGTTAAAGATATCAGTAACATTTTTTCATTTTGCTTTTATTACAGTTATTCCTAGAATATCTACAGTTGCTAGGATATGAATCTTGCAAGCTTGAATTTTCTTTCAAACTAATCTTTGTTAGAGTTAAGGAAAAATGATTTGTAAGAAAGAGAATGTCTCATATTCAATAACAATATTTTAAATATATTTAGAATCTCATGGGTTTTAGGTCATTTTCACATCTATTAGAGCATATAATGATCATTACCATCTTACCCATTTCACAGGTGAAGAAACAGTTTTCAAGCAGACTTCCCAAATCTCACACAGTTATGAGTAGGAGCCTCACATTATGATTTTATATTAGGTGCTCTTCCCATTAACCTACACTTCCATTTTAAAAAGTAATTTTAGGCAGAAATGAAAATGTTCCCTTTGTAAATGTTCCCTTTGTAAATGTATGGTATTCTATTCTTCAACATATGGGACAATGTGGATAATTTTATTCCATATAAGTTTGAGAAGTAAACTAAGGGAATGTAGTCTCCTTGGATTACATGGGTGGAGGAATTATATTAAGGCAGGGAGTGCTGTGATGTTGGAAAGAAGATAATGGATGTAAATTATTTTGCAAACCTTAAAAACATTATCTAAATGTCAGTTATTGTTGTCATTAGTAGTATTTTTAATTAACCACAAGTAACCATGCTTCCAGTTCAGTGATTATTACTTCCTAAGATTTCTTTTGAACTCCTGCTGAACTTAGCTAATTTTATAGGAAAATGTCCTTAAATGTTTCACAAGCAGGTTCTGGCATGTTGGGGGAAGATGATGTATGCACATAAGCTTTTAAGTTCAATCAGCATTCCTAAATTTTTCTTAAGTCTAGACAGTAGACACAATAATAAATTAAATTCTAATTTCTAGTGATTTCTGATTTCTTAGGTGCAATTGCTCACACTGAAAATTTAAGAATGGCTCTCACAAACCAGCTAGAGCTGAGTCCATCAGACAATTCTCTTTCAGATTGTTCTTTCCTTGAAGAGTTGGAGAGATAGTTTGAGACAGTTCTTTATCTGAAGTTCTGCTTGGTTGTTAAGAATAGATTTTAAACTACACATTTACTCAGTAGGAAAAAATGCTATTATATACTTAAATAATTTTATTACTGGTGACCTATTTTTATATTTCTTCTCTTTTCTAAAACTTGACTCTATGGACTTCCTGCAAGTCATCCCTTGGCAGTAAACTTTTCTGCCTATCAGAGAACTCACAAGTCTTGATTCCTCTTCCACTGCTCTTATCATTACTTTCCTGAAATTATATTTTGGAGTTTTAGAATAATACATTTAGACACCATATTTAATCACTAGTGGTGACATCAATGGTTGTAGAATGGTTTCAGTTACTAGAATAAGCACCTGCTATTTCCTTCAGAAATATATTTCAGATTTCAGTAGCTTTTAGTTTTAAAACATTTCCTCCTTATTTTTGTCCATCAACTCTTGTTTTATTATCTTTGTGGTTATATAATAATTAGTTCATATCTTTCTTGGCATGGAAGATAGAATGAGGACCTTTAGAAACAGATTTAAATTTAAATCATGTTTTTGCCACTTGCTAGCTGCAGAACCTTTGACAAATCATTTAACAATTGTCTACCTCAATTTTCCCATCTGTAAAATGGAAACAATAATAACATATAACTCACAGAGTTGTTGTGACAATAATATATATATATATATAAAATTAAATTTTGCAAATCTTGAAGTAATATATAAATACTAGTTTCAACATTTTAAAGACAGACATGGAATATTAGAATGTTAGAAGGGGAAAAAATAAGGTCTTACTGACTAGCTAACCTACTATGATGAATGAAATTGAGACCCAGAGAGGGGATATAACTTGATTCCTTTCAAGTTTCCTTTTCAAAATTTCAAATCCCATAGAAAATGTCAAATGTTTCTATGTGTTATATGCTTTGGGCAAGTGGATGGTTTATACAATGGTTCACAATTAAATATAAATAAATTATTCACCTTTTTTCTTTCCTCCCATTTGATAGCAGAGCTGCAGTAAAACAAAACAAGAATAAAAACAACTGTCTCATTTGAAGCTAAAAGTAGATGACTTGTCATTTTTGAGGGGCCATATTTTAATAGCTTTTTATTTTCCCAAATATTTTTAAAATAGTTTTCAACATTCACCTTTGCAAAGTGTTCCAGATTTTCTTTCTCCCTCCTCCTTACTACCACCAATAGACAGCAAGCAATACAATATAGGTTAAACATGTGCAATTCTTCTAAACATATTTCCATATTTGTAGATGACCTGTTATTGATAGCAGTAGAAAATGGGTCAGCACTGCTTATATTCATGCTCATTGTACATAGAATCTCTTCACATATTAGAATGAGTTCAGTGACCAATATAACTGAACAATGTGAAATGTCTGCCTTATGAACCAAAAAAAAGGACATTATTAATGTATAAGGATGAATGGAATTAAATGGCAACACACACTTGTGAATTTGCATATATGTGCATATATATATACATATATTTATGAATATGTATATTCTTAGCTAATCTTTAAAGATGAGAGGTATGGTGACTTTTGATTCCAAAAGCTATGCTTTTCAGACACGCCTCTGTGTTTGTACTTGATTTTATATGTAATCATGCATAATAGAAAGAACATATGGCAAAGTCGGAAGAATGTAACAATAGATTCATCAAAGGATCTGAGTTAATAATCCAGAGGGACAAGCCTTGAACATCACTCAAAAAACATATTTCTCAGCTTATTGTTGTATGCCCATCTTTAACTGATGGGATATTTTTATAGTGAAGTTATTAGCAGATGAATAGGATCTGAAAATGAAAATGTTGAAATCCAGAACAGCACCTCATGAATGATAATGTCATGATGCAAAAATAAACAGTTCTAACAAATAAGCACATTTTGCCTTCATCTTTAATTTTTGATAAACATCCATCCTTTATTAAATTCTAGACAAATTCTTAGGTTTACAGGGGAAATACCTATTTTTACAACTGTGACATATAATCTTTCACTTATAATTTTATATCCAGTTTTCTCCTCACTGCTAGATTGTCTTATTTACATCATCAGCAAATCAACAAGCTTATCATAAATATCTACTAAGTATCAGACTTTATGCTTTAAAAAAACCCTCAAAAACCCAAAATATACATACACATACACATGCAAAAAAAAGCCTGTTATCCTATAACACCTAAAGATTTGCAAAGCACTTTAGAAATAATACTTTTTTTTATGCTTACAACTCCTGCAAGAAAGAGATTTTTAATCTTTATTTTGCAAATGAGGAAATTGAGTCAGATAGAGGTTAAATTACTAGCCTACACAACTACTAAGTGTCTACAACTAGACTTGAGTCTGTTTCTATCTGACTCAGTGTCTAGAATTCTATCCATTTATCATTAAGGATTAGATATATAAGAAAGGTACAAAGAAAACAGTTCCAGGTAATGAAGAACTCAGTCTATATGTACAAATAAGATTGATACAGGACAAATTGGAGAAAATCTATAGAAAGAATGGACATTAAGGGGAATCAGGAAAGACTTTTTGTAGAAAATAATACTTCATCTAGGATATAAAGCAAGTTAAGCAAATCAGGTGGGAGAGCATTCTAGGCATGAGAAATAGCCAATGAAAATTCCCAGAGCTAGGAGATGGAGTGCCCTATAAGAAGAAAAACAAGGAGGCTAATGTCACTAGATCCCAGAGTTATGGCAATGGGAGTAAGATATAAGAAGACTAGAAAGATAGAAAGGGACCAGATTATGAAAAGCTTTAAATAACAGATAAAAGCCTTAGATGATATCGTGTGATATTGTGTATAGAACATGAGGCAAAGAGTCAAGAAGATTCACTTGAACTCCTAAGTTCAAATCTGGCTTCAGATTTATTAGCTATGTGACCCTGAACAACTCACTTCACCCTGTTTGCCTCAGTTTTTTCATCTGTAAAATGAAATGGAGAAGGAAATGGCAATCCACTCTACTACCTTTGTCCAAACCCCCCCCCCAAATCAGCTCATGACTGAATAACTGACAACTGAACAATAAAATGATTTGCATAGAGTGATTTGATAGTTTTGTTTTGCTTTAAGGATGAGAGAGACATGGACCTGGTTACAGGTAATAAAAAAACAACTTATAGAAAGGAAGAGATTGAAGATTAGTGACAGAATGAGGATGATGGAAGAAGAAATTTTCTTGGGAAGATAGAATTCAGTAGGATCACCTATGCTTGTAGAGGTGTATGCACTGACAAAGAGAAGGATCATCTCCATGCAAAACAGATAAAAAAGTAGATTGTGTTTGAAGATGTCTGACTGATATGAGATAATGCTAAAGGATTGACAGGCAGCTCTTGGTGAATGGTTTCAGGGTGTGTGTGTCACTTTGAAAAAAGAAAAAATACACAGGTCCATATGTAATAATAGAAGCTAAATGACAACTACAAAAATGAAAAGGTTAACTTCATCAGATTATTTCTTTTTTTTAGTATTATTCTGGTTGTTTCAGTAACTAATAATGGAGGTTTTAACCCATTCCCTTTAGACATCTGGTTTTATGAATGAAAAATTGTGTTGAGTTTAAAGGAAACTAACATAATGACATGCATTCCAGATATAATTTTGAAAAATGAGCCAAGCTAATTATATAGTTTTGCAAATGGGTTATTATATTTTGATTACAATGCTTTGTAAAGCATTATGAAGTTAGAAAAAAATGATAGAAAATAGGGCAGCTAAAATCTAGACAAAGAAAGAAATCGCCATTAAGAAAAGATAAAGGCCTAAAATGGTAACTGATTGAGAAGTACTATCTTTTTATTATAGATAATTTATAGAATATAAAAATTGACTTTTATTTAATATCTAAATAACCATTTAGTTATATGATGGAAACAGTTTTTAAGTACTATCTTTGGGAAAATATACATCAAATAAAATATTTAGGCAAAATATGATTTCTTTGACAACTGTATTATATTAATTTTAAAATACATATACTATCTCATGAGTCAAATAATAGCATCTAATATGCAAATATGAGAGATAATATGGTGACATTAATTCAATCAACACCTGCTATGGCATTTACTAAATACCTGCTCTGTGCTAGGCTTTGTACTAAGGACTAGGGATATTAGAAAAGTAAAGTCAGCCCCTACTGTTAAAGTGATTATAGTAAAGTTAGTCCCCTATTCCTATGTTATTTATAGTAAAGTCAACCCTTACTGTTATAGTTGTTATTGTAAAGTCAGTCCCTATTCTTATGTAGTTCACAGTCAAATGGAGGGGATGTCAGGCAAGCAATAATGCATACATAATATTGCTAATGGATAAATTGGAGATAATCTCAGAGCAAAGACATGACAATGAAGGGAGAAGAAAAAGGTTTCTTATAGAAAGCAGGATTTTATCTAAGCCTTGAAAAAAGCTAGGCAATCCAGAAGGAATAAAGGAGGGAGAGAATTCCAGACATGTGGGACAGTCAGTGAAAATGTCAGAGGATAGAGAGTTGTGTGAGAAACAGCAAAGGGTCCCTGGATACAGGGACCTGCATATATATGTAGGAAAGTAAGATTTAAATTGGTAGAAAAGATGAGAAGATTTTTTTATTAGGTACTTTAAAAGACAAACAAAGGGTTTTATATTTGATACTATGGGTAATAAGTAGTCATGATAATTTATTGAATGAGAATGAGGAAAGTGACATAATACATAAAAATACTTGTTTACATATTAATATATAATATAAACATGCTCAAGTCATATACAGAGTAGAGCATCACTGGGTTCTTGAGGGTTATTGTAGCGTCCCCAAGCTCTGGCAGGAAAAGCTTGGGACATAGACAACTAAAAGGGATATGCATATGAACTTGTTGATGGACTTATGTATGTCTATCATTGGAAGACAAAACTAGTTAAATTTGAAGAAGCGCATCACTAGATTGGCAGTAAGGTGATGAATTGTTCCATCACAATAACATAAGACCGTGTATTAAGTAACAGAGGAGTTCTGACTTGTTCTAGTCACATGAAAACATGATAGCTCTTTGAAATATTAAAGTAACTATGCACACAAATGTTTCTACCAGAGAGTCAATGAAATATAACCATTAGGAGATCTGTATTGGAGTCTGGAAAACCTGGAATCAGGGCCCATTTCTGATATATATATTGACTATGTGAGCCTGGACAAATCACTTAGTTTCTCAATGACCCAGACAGCTCTAATTATAAAAAGTGAAGAGCAGTTGCCAGGCAGCATTAGCAGAAGTTTCCTACATCATCAAAATTTAAGGTCTAGAGAAGTGTGTGTTTATGTGTATATGTGTGTGTATGTGTGTAGGCATATATGTATATGTGTGTATTTATTTCTCTATATATACAGGATGTTCCAAATGTTCTAGGGAATTTTAAGCTTTAATTGTTAGGGGGCAGCTAGGTGGCGTGGTGGATAGAGCACAAGCCCTGAATTCAGGAGGACCAGAGTTCAAATCTCAGACACTTAATATTTCCTAGCTGTGTGACCCTGGGCAAGTCACTTAACCCCAGCCTCAAAAAAAAAAAAAAAAATTAAAGTGTGTTTTTTTTAACTAAGCTCTATCAATAATTTAAGCTTTAATAGTAATAGATATTAAAGCATAAGAATGATGTGAAACTTTTGGGACATCCTGGACTTTTTATATTTTATTCCTAACTCTTACCATATGAACAATCTACATTCTCTTCTGGTGATAAATTTCCTTGAGTATGTGTTTTTTGTCTTCTTTGATATATGATTCATACTTAAACTATATTCATTTCTATTCCAATTGGTAATAGGCTGTAGCCTATTCATATCTTCCATTTGTGCACTAGGGTGACCTTCAGTTTTCTTACCTTGAACCTTAATGTTCTTTAAGAAGCAACTCAACACTATATGAAGCTTTTCTGATTCTTCCAAAATGCTACTGTCTTCCCTCCCAAAGTACCTTGTATTTAATTATTTTGAATGCCTTCATTATGTTTGTCTTGTGTGTGTGTATATGTATATATATATATATATATATATATATATATTCCTTTATAAAATAAATAACAATAAAACATGAGTACATATAAATGCAAAATATATAACAATGCATATTATATTATATAGTTACATGTATGAATACATACATGTTTATATACATATTTATATGTATTGTTTTATACACATATACATATGTGTGTATTTTTTAAACTTGTTTTTCCCCCTTAGAATTTCTTGTAACTGGGAAACATTTTATGCTTTGCATTTGTATCATAACATTAAACACAGTGCCTGGTTTGTAAAAAAATGTTAAACAAATGCTTACTGATTGATCTATTGGTTTCTAGGTATAAAATGTATCATTGGAATAATATTTGAAGAATAAGTAATAGGCAACCAAAAAGTCATATTGGTGACCTTATAATAGCAAGGGACTCAAAGGAAAATCTACAAAATATTGAGTAGATGCTCTCTGGAGAATTTAAGGAAGGCAGGGAAAATGTGATGTGTTGAGTGAGTATTGTTGAATGCAGTCTGCACTACTGTAAGACTTCATTACATGAGTATGACCATAGCTCCATTGTTAATACATTTACATATTCATTATATATCATAAATATTGTACATATTATGAAATGATTTAGGCTCTATTATATGAATGAATTTGTATACTCATTTTATTTTACTATCAATAGGATTTTTCCTGAGTTTATTTTAGGATCAAAATCAAAGTTTATGGTTTTCTCCTATAAGCTTTACTAAGATAACACTTTTTTATGATCTCTTAGCCATTACTAAAATTTAATTATAGAATGAGATTTTCAGAGTAGTAGGCTAATGGCTCATCTCTTAACACAACTCTTTCTCCGATCCCCACCCCCACTTGAAAACTGACAGACAAATAATGATAATGATATAAACTGGCTAATTCTGGAATATAACAAGAGGGACAATTAAAGTCATGGCAAAAAAAAAAGAGAGAGACACACATACATTTTAATTGGGACAAAGAGAGCAGAAACATACGTTTGCAAAATAGTCTAATGAGTTAATGATGTAGAAATGGTAACAAATCATTGGGGTGACAGCGGGAGCAAATGCTGGCCAACAGCAGAACACCAATCCTAAATTTATTCTAAATCTAATTTCAAGACCCAAGGATGCATTGTCTTCTGTATTTCAATGTACAGTAAACTTAATTAAAGTTCATGGGAGGCATGGCTATGCATTGCCAAAGCATAGTCTCATCTGGGCTAATTATTCTGTTGTATATTGTTAACCAGCAGTCCCTTTCTGGTCTGATAATGAGCAGGATAGAACTTGCTTATATTATATCAAAATGCCAGTATAAGTTGGACTCAGATTTGTAAAAGATGTTTTTGTTCAACATTTCTTCCTGTATAAGCTCAAGCAAATAGGTCAAAATGGACAGCTTGACATCTTCTATTCTTACTGAAAAGTGGACCATTTCAAATGTGGACAATTTCATATGTGCAAAGTTACTGAAATATCGATGCTACCAGGAGTACCTGAGGGAAAAGCAGATCTCAGGGGGAAAAAAGTACTTAAAAAGAAACAATCCTAAGAAAACCTGAGAGAAAGACACCTTCAGAGAAAGCTATTTCCTGAGGAAAAAGATGAAGTTTTTTTGTATCCCAGGAACTAATTTACATGTAATTATTATATGAACTTTGAGGTTAATAGCTGGGAAACCTTGATAACTCTAGTTTTGGGGTGAACATGGGACAATTGTATATTTCATATTTGTAGTGTACATGATTGAAATGTGGATTTTAGTTTCTCATGAAAAGGAATTATTTCATATAAGGAGACTGCATTGAATTGAAAATGAGAAAACAGAAGCAGAATTGAAGAAATGTTATTCAGTCTTTTTTTCAATTATTTGTATATAATTGATCTCTGTGACTCCATTTGGAGTTTCCTTGACAAAGCTACTGGAATAGTTTGCCATTTCCATCTCGAGATCATTTTACAGATGAGGAAACTGAGGCAAACAGGGTTAAGTGATATGCCCAGAGTGACACAGCTGGTTAAGTGTCTGAGGTCAGATTTGAATTCAGGAAGGTGACTCTTCCTAATTCCAGGCCTGCCACTCTATTCACTGCATCACCTTTCTGTCCTGAAGGAACTTATACTTGAAAGCATATTAGAATCATTTCAGTACAACCAAGCAAATGGCTCATGGAGAAACTGATAAACTGAGAATAGAGAGAAGAATTTAAGAGCTTACATTGTCCCTTTTTGGACTGACTGGTTAAAAAGGGGGAGAGTGGAGAGATAAGTTTTACATCTCCTACTAGTAGTCTCAGTAAATGGAATGAGTGTGGCTGGTTGCCTCTGCTTTGCCCTTGGGCGGCCTTAATAACAGTGAAAATAAATTCCTTATAATTCCATTCTAGTTCAATTAAAATCCAGTAGGTTAAATAGAGTAAATTCTCTATTTCATTTGCTGTCCAGCCTTAATCACTAAATAGGTGTGGCCTCAGTCAAAATGAGAGGTGTTGAAGACCTTAGCTTAAAAAGACCAAGGTCTCCCATTGCACCCAGAGCCATCTCCAGGCATCCTGATCTATATCTGATCACTAGAATCATGTAGCTCTGGAGAAGAAAGTGAGACAGATGACCTCACACAGTCCTCCCTCACTGAAATTCAATTCACTTGCATATTATGGTATCACCTCCCTGAATTCATGACCCTCCTTGAGAATAAAGGACAAACAAAAACAACAATATCTAAATCAGTTTAAAAAAAAAAGTGCCTCTTTCCACCTGATTTATAGGCTATTCTATCTTCATCAACCCAATTTATCCTTTAAAGGAATTGGGAGTGCAAAGGAATAAGCATTAAATAAATACTTCCTATGGACTAGGTCCAAACTTAAGACATTTACAAATAGTTTCTCACTTAATCCTGGTAACAACCCTGTTATGGATATTTTATAATTGAGGACACAGAGAGTAAGTGACTTGCCCAAGTTGAAATAGCTTGTAAATTGTCTGAATTAGGATTTGAACTCAGCTTCACCTAAATCTAAGCTCAGTACTCTATACACTGTCCTCACTTGATTGTTGCTACTGTTGTTCATTCATTCAATTGTGCTTGACTCTTGATAGCCCATGGACTATAACATGTCAGGATCTTCTCTAACTCCACTATCTCTTCAAGTCTGTCCACGTTCATATTCATTGCTTCCATGACACTCTCTTTCCACCTCATACTCTGTCATCCTCTTTTTGTTTTGCCTTCAATTTCCCCCAATATCAAGGTCTTTTCCGATGACACCTGTTTTCTCATTAAGTGGCCAAAATATTTAAGCTTCAGCTTCAGTGTATGACCTTTCAGTGAATAGTCTGAATTAATTTCTTTAAGTATTGGCTGATTTGATCTTCCTGCTGTAACAGGCTCTTCTCCAGACGTTGTCTCCAGGATCACAATTTCAAAAGTGTTGATTCTATAATACTCAGCTTTCTTTGTAGTGCAACTCTTTTAGTCGTATAATGCTACTGGAAAAACCATAGCTTTGACCATCTGGACTCTTGTCCGCAAGTTTATTATAGCTCAACTTTTTGGTATGCTGTTCACAAATATTCTTTTAATTTCATGACTGCGTTGACATCTCAATGGACTTGGAGCCTGAGAATATAAAATCTGACACTGCTTTCATCCTTTATCCCTCTATTTGCTGGGAAGTTATGGGACCAATTGCTAAGATTTTAGTTTTTTATGTTAAAAATCAATTCAGCTTTTACATTCTCTTTTTTCACTCTTATTAACAGGCTTCTCAATTCTTCCTTTTCTGCTACCAGAGTGGTATCAGCTGCTTAGCAGAGATTGTTGATATTTCTTCTGGAATTTTTCTTTTAGAATTTGGTCCAAAAACAGTTTCCATAGGGGACAAATAAGACTATATGATATTTCCATCTCTTTGAGGACTTGCCATTTTATGGTAATCCACATAGTCACCACTCCCTACCAGTGAAGCTATGTTATAGACAAACTTGACTACTGTCCAAAACTGCATTGAAATTTAATTGGTGCTGATCCTAATGCTCTTAATCCCTAATTTTAATAAATTCCACCCATTCAGATGTCATCTCTGGTCACTAACATAGGCATTAATCTTTTCCTCTTGGGGTCTCATGTAGCACTTTGCTGGGCATCTTTCTAATGTGGATTATAGTTATTTACTTATGAATCACTCCAAATATATTGCAAATTCTTTTTAAAAGGCCTTTATTTTATCTATCTATATAATATATGTATTTTATATATATATATATATATTTTTTTTTTCTTTTTTTTTTTTTTTTTTTTGGATTTCCCTTGGTGTGCCTAACACAGTCCTCTGGACCTTGCAAAGACTTAATAAATATTTTTTAAACTTAATGTCATTTGCCACTCAAAAGCCTAGGAGGTGGGTAGTTTAAGTAATTTATTGTTATTTTACCCATATGTGAATGATTAAATTGACACCCAGAGAGAGATAGAATGGCTTTCTCAGAGTCTGGAAACTAGTAAAATTTTTTTCTATATCTAGATTCTGTGGGAGGTTGTAGGAGGAAATGAGCTGAACAAGGAGAAAAAATTATAAAGATAATTTATAAGGGTTTGAGCTTATGTTTGACTATGAGGATGAGAAATTTCAAAGTGGAGGAAATTTTGAAGAAAAAGAATATTCAAGTACAGATTCTATGTCTAGTTTTTATGAAATATAAGATCCAGGAGAAGGAACAAGAGAGAAAAAGAGGACTTTGGATAACAAAGAAGAAAAGTGATTTTATGAAGTAATTTGGCATGTTTGCATTTATGAAGAAGGCTAGAGAGATTACATTTGAGAGAGGACGAATTTGGAGAAATTTCCGAGAAACTAAGGAAAAGCTGAAGAACAAGTATAACCGAAGAAAAGGGAGAACTTAATATGAATGAAGAAAAGGAGTCAGCTGTAAGGATGTGAAAAGGACTCTGCTAGAAAGAAGAAGAGAAAGAAGTTGGAAAGGAAAAGTTATTAATAAAAAGTGAGTGACACAAATTGATGAAACATAAATATAACAAAGAAAAGGGAAAGAAAAATGTTTTTTAAAGTTGTTGAATAAAAAAAATTCTTAAAAGGAGTCAATGATTTATGGATTTTAATGAAGCCTTTTAGCAATCTGCTTTAAGCATTAATATATAGTTTAATAAACAAGCCTAAAAATCTTATTTATTGTGGACTACTTTGTAGTGATATGCACTAAATCTTTTTGCTGTCCACTTATTTCAGTTTTGTTTGACTCTTCATGACACCATTTGGAGGTTTTTGTTTGTTTGTTTGTTTGTTTGTTTGGTTTTTTTTTTGAAATGGTTTGCTATTTCTTTTTCTAACTCATTTTACATATCAGGAAGCTGATGCAAACAAGCCTGTGTTTCTTGTCCAGGATCACTATAGCTAGTAAGTGTCTGAGGCTACATTTGAACTTAGATCTTCATGACTTCAGACCAGATCCCTATCCAGTGATCCACTATTACATTTCTGTTACTATAGAAATACTCAACCACACTCTACCCTATCAGGGATAATAAAGTATTATTTAAAAAAAATAAGCATATGATAACAACAACAGAAGCAGAACTACATTTTGGCTACAAGGGAAAGAGCAATATGAAGGAGTGCAAACTTGACTTTTCTGAAGCCAGCAAAGAAGAAAATAATATCACACAGAAATACAATGAAAGTAAAATTATAATAATACCATTAGAATCAACATTTAAAAATACATTTATCCTTATTCCTAAAAAGTAAGGCGCTATAGGCCCTTGAAGAAGAAATAACTGCTTCTCCTCCTAGGAATAAAAAGATGATCCATATAACTTTCATGTGAGAAACCATAGAAGTTAAAGGAATAAATAAAAATAGTAGTGGTTGATAACTCCCTTCTGAAAGGCATTAAGGTAGTATATTTCTTATCTTAGTTACAACACAAATGGAGCTCAATCCATTGCTGGTAAAGGCAATGTGATCAAATGGCTATCAATTCTCCTATGCTCTTTAATAGGCATAGTTCCTGTTGTGATGGAACCAGACAAATTATTTGGCTGTTGGATATAGTTGCTACTGGTCTGAGTTATGCAGAATGCTATAGGAAAGCTGCTAGCTTGGTCAGATAATAAGTATCCCTAGGCTGGATGGGGCCTCTGTTTGATTTCCTGGGTTTTCTCTTCAGAGGATAGCTCATGTCTTTCTTTGTCAATACAACGGTTCTCTTTTATTCTGGAGTGTTAGATACTCTTGTTTTTGGAATTGGGCAATGCTGCTATTATTTCTTCTACTACTCAGTTTTAGCAAAGGCAATGTTTCTTTGCTTAGGACTAGCTTAGCAGAAGTCTCTCCTGTTTGCTTAGTTTGCTCTCTGGTTTATTATCTTCAGGCAGGAAAATGAGTTTTGGATTTTACTTTTATTTATGATGATCAGAAATTGATTGTTAGGCCAGAAATTAGCACAAGCAGCAGAGAATTGATCCATACTTTGTGGCATGTCAACTTCAGTGGCTGTATGGAGTGTACAATCACGAGCACCAACACTTCCTCTACTTTAGTTTTGGCTTGTAGCCTTTTCAAGCAAAATAATTCACCGTCATTATGGTAGCTAACATTGATGCCATGTTTGTTTTCATTGAAGGCATTTAATGTCATGACTGAAAACATACTAAAAACATGGGAGCAAGTACACAACCATATTTTACTCTGTTGGCAACTAGAAAACCTCAAGAGCATTGCCCATGGTCCAAAATCCAAGTAAACATCATGAAATTGATATAGTCTACTGATGACTTTCTTTAGGCAACTAAATTTTGAAATAATTTTCCATAAGTCCTCATGACTGACAGTAACAAAGAACTCTTTTTTTGCTTCTGGCAGTTCTCCTTGAGTTGCCAGGCAGCAAATATATCAACTGTTCCTTGTCCCTTTCTAAAGATACACTGATTCTCAGGAATATGACCTTCTTCCAGTTGTAGGATCATCCTATTAAAAAGGACTCTGGCAAGAATCTTGCCAGCAAAGACTAAGAAAGAGACAAACCCCTATCCTTGTAATTATCACAGGATTATCTATTCACTTTATCTTTATGGAGATGGACAATGTAGGCATCTCTGAACTCCTGGAGCATAACATTCTCTTGCCATTAATCTGGAAAATTTCAGTTACCTTTTGTATGAGCAATAGACTCTCTACCTTGTAAATCTCAGCTGGAATAGAATCAGTACCAGGTATTCCATCAGCCAGCACCACACCATCCATTTGTGGAATCATTGGTTATAACAAATGGAAAAGATTTGAATGCTGTGGACCTTAGCACTATATTTTCTAAGGATGTATATATTGATAAGGAAGTTGAAACATGCATTGCCAGGACTAGTTCAGTGTCTGAGATGCTCAGAAGGAAAGTATGGGAGAGAAGAGCCGTACTGTAAATCTATAGAGCTGTTGTGCTAACTTCATTGTTATAAACCTATGAAACCTGGGACACTATACCTGTGAAAACTGAATCTCTTCCATATGAATTGTTTTAGGAAGATTCTGAAGATCATCTGGCAGGATAAGATACCATACATTGAGATTCTTTCTTGAAGTATATAGCCAGGCATTCAAGCTCTATTGCAGAAAGTGCAACTTTGTTGGGCTGCCCACATTGTTCAAATGCCAAATGTATGTGTGCTGAAAAGACCATTTTATGGAAAATTTAAATAGGAAAAGAACTCATAAGGTAGTCAGAAAAAGCAATCCAAGGACCCTGCCAAGATCTCTCTCAGGAACTTTGGATACTGTCATAAGATCATCCAGCATAGCGTGCCCTCATCAGAGAAGGTGCTGTGCTTTATGAGCAAAAGAGAATTGAATTAGCTCAGAAGAAAAGTGAAATGTGCAAAGTTAACAAAGGCATCCCAACTAGGTTTTGGTTTTTTTTTGCATTTTTTTGCCTTTTTATTTTTTATTTGAAAAAAATGGTAAGAATAAAAAAGAAAAACAGAAAAGAAATGCAAAATAAAATGAAGCAAAACAAGAGAGAACATTGTCCTGTGTCAGCAGAACATCAAGGAGGATTTACAATTTATAACAAGAAATTAACACATCAATAAAGTGTATGTGTGTGTGTGTATAAAATTTCTTCTACTAACATATATGTGTGTGTGTGCTAGTAGAAATTATATTCATGAGTGACAATTTTTTCTTTACTTCCTTGTAAATTGTTCTTTGGTTCTCTGCTATGCTCTTTATTTGCTTTATTCTTTTTTTCCCCCTTTCATCCCTTTCCCCACTCCAAAGCAAGCTACATTTAAGAAAAGATGCATTTATGAATGCATATGTAGATATAAAGATATATATATATATATATATATACATATATATATATATTCATACCTAAACCTACTCCACATACACATACACGTATGTTTCCTATCCTTGCTGCCTCTTTTATTAAATTGTACTCCATAACTTCCCTGGCTATTACTTAACTTACCCCCACCCAAGATCCTTCCCCTGTCTTCTTCTCTCATGCTTTGCTTCCCCATCCATCCATCCCTTCCCCTTCTTTATAGGTTTTGGAGGGTCCTATACCTTTCGTGGTATATATTGAATCCATTCCTGATGTGAATAAGTTTTCAGAACTGTGAGTCATCCTCCCTCCTCTAATGCCTCTGTGTCTATTCTTCCTCGCCACCTCATTTGTATAACACAGTTGCTATTTTTACCTTAACTGTGCCAATCTTTCTTTTGACCTACCCTATTGTTGATATGAATCATATATACACACACACACATATATATATGTATATATATGTGTGTATATATATATATATATATACATAAATAATTTGTCCATGTTTAAACAGTTTGTCCATGTTAAGATTTTTAAAATTGATCTTTCATATTGGCTCTTATATGTTAAATATTCTGTTAAGTTTAGGTTTGGTTGATGGAAAGTCCTAAAAATCTGCAAATTCATTGAAATCCATTTTTTCTCATTCAAAATTATAGATAATTTTGCTGGATATGATATATTTGGCCACAGGCCTAGTTCTTTTGATTGTTGGTAGATGTGATTCCAGGACATGCAGTTTTTTATTGTGGCTGCTTCTAAGTCTTATACAATTCTAATTGTAGCTCTAAAGTATTTGAATTATTTTTTCTTGTTTCTTTTAAAATTTTCTTTTTGATCTTGGGTTTTCAAAATTTGTCAATAATATTCCTTTGTGAGATAGAGAGAGATAGAGAGATGCACAGTGAGAGATCTGAGCCTAACTCTTGCCTTTCTCTACCAAAGTCCTGTTCTTTACAAACATCTTTTATCTCTTGTCCTTTTTTTGAACTATACTGATATGGTCAGATCCAAATAGCTGTGGGTTATCTGCAAATTGACTATTTATGGATATGGGACAAAACATGCATTCAGAGAAATGCAAAGATGATTACTATAGGGATTTCAAACACAGACTTTTAACTGGGGAAATGGAAAAACTCCAAGATAACACTGTGCTCCTCTTCCTAACAGATTTGTTTCTTAACAACTAATCATTTAGCACCATTCAAAATCAAAAGAAGGCTATTTGTAATATGAATATCAAATTATTTGGGGATTGAATTTAAAGTGAAAGAAAAAAAATCATTTAGTAGATACTTTAAACATTTGTTAAATTTAATTCAATTTGTTCTTTTGTTTTGTAATTTTTGAATAAAAAACTTTGTTCTTAAAAAAAACATTCCTGTGTGTTTATGAAAACAAAAGATCTTGTTGAAATGGTGATGGGTAGACTTTTTCCTGTTTCTATTTTCCCCTCATGTTCTATCACTTCAGGGGCAATTTTTTCTGGATTATTTCCTGCATTATTATGTCGAGGTTCTCTTTTTGGTGACAACTTTCAACCAGTCCAATTAATTCTCTTCTTGTTCTATTCTCCCAATCTGTTGTTTTCTTATAAGATGTTTCACATTTTGCTTTGTTTTTTTTTTCCTCTTTATAATCTGTTTTGTTATTTCTTGGTCTCTTATAGCTTCACTGGCTTCCCCTTGCCCAATTCTTATTTTCAAAGAGTTATTTTTATCTTTGAGAGTGTAATGTTCTGTTTCTCTAGATTGTAATCATTTTCTTGGGGGCAGGTTTCTTGGGGAGCTTCTGGAGGCAGCCTTGGCTTCAGTTCAGTTCAATAATCCCAAAATGCAGCCAGGAGTTAAAGTCCAGATCCTATATTGTGCCCTTCAAAATCCTAAATCTTTTCCTGGGGCCTTTGGTTAGCTTTAGTAGAGGCCTATTTCTCTTCTTGACTCCCAAGAGCTCTTGTCTGAATGTCTCCAGCCTCTCTTCTTCCCAATGTCTCCAGCCAGCACAAAAGTAGAAGTGGGAATGAATCAGACTCCATCTTCAAGAGTGTGGGATTATGGGTTTCTGCCTTGTGAATCTCCTGGAAGTCAATCCTAGTTCTGAATCTCCCAAAGACCTCTTTGGCCCTGAATCTCCCGAAGTCCTCTCCTCTGAAGTCCTCCCAGGAAGTCCTCTCCTTGACTGAATCCTGGTTCTTTATATTCTCCCAGAGAGTGGGCTTGTGGGTACTCCTGGGCTTGTGGGAGCTCCTTAAAAGTATGCTCTCCTAAAGGTGTGAATTTCATGGAATTCTAGTAAATACATTACTGAACTAAAGATTTGTTAAATACCATGCTAAATTAGATAATTATATCCATTCCAGTGACTTAGAACCTTGTAAGAATCCTAACATTTGAGTCTCTGTACCTCCTTTTCTAGTTGGTTAACTTTTTTCCCATAAGCTTCTTATTTTCCTTGGATGGTTTTTATTAATTTTTTTGATTTTTGAATTATTTTTTGAGTTTTATAAATTGTCTTTGGGCAGGGAGTCATTTCATGTTAATCTTTGGGGTAGAAAGGGTTTTTTTTGTTTGTTTTGTTTTTGTTTTTTTAAACTAAAGTGTTCTCCTCTGAAGATGAACCCTGTTCTTCCCTGATCCCACAGTATGTTTCAATAGAGGAGTTCTTTCTTCTTTGCCAATTTATTTTTTTTTAATAAGAAGTATTAGTGTAAGCACTTCTAATTGTTGATTGGGAGGATGGTGCTTCAAGCTTCCTTTCAACTCTCTGCTCTGACCAGGAACTCCAAACCAAGAACTTCACCCTCCTGCAAGTGCCCACAGCCAGCAGAGCCCCTGCCCCCTTGCTTCTGCTCTCACTGGGTGCTAGTTCCTTCTTACCCAGGGCCCTGTCTCAGCAGCTCAGCTGGGCCTTGGCATTCCCAATCAGTCAAGGTTGGCTCAATGTTCCCCAACCCAGACTCCACAAACAATCTTGGAGAGATGAAAGTCTCTGTGGTTCCTGCAGAAGCTCCCAACACATCCAGCTAGCCCTGGGAGTTCCTGCTTGATGTTTCTATGGAATTCACCTGGAAGTGTTTGCTCACATAGGTTAATCCCAAGGCCAGGGCCTCTCTTCAGATCTTATCAAGTTGTATTGGGAGGACCCCACTTCTGTCCCCAAACTTCTTGATTTTTCAAGAATCTATGTTTGCCTGAGGCACAAATTTGTTCTATTTGTGGAAGAAATCGGGAGAGCTTGAAATTTACCAACCTATTCCACCATCTTCCTAGGATCCTTCACCCCAACTGTTCATAGGGACTATTTGTGTCCCAACTGTGGTAGAGCATTCCAAGCTCATATTGGACTGTTCAGTCACAGTGGAACACACTGACTTAACTCTCTAACACGAATAGCAGCCTAGATGATCAGAAAAAAGACATTTCCTAGAGTGCACCTAGGTCTTATGTAGATAAATGGCTAGGACTGGTAAGTGCCTTGAAATAAATTCATTGGTTTTGCTGGACTTTTCAAATGTTAGGAGACCATTAAAGTTTCAGACTATTTCTAAAATTCAGCTCTTTGCTTCAGATAGACCTATTTTTCAGCTGATATAACTGTACTTGAAGATCTTTATCCTCTTTGAAGTATAATGGTATATAGCCTTAAAGTAGCCAAAAGTTGGCATTTATATAGCACTTTAAGTTTGCAAAAAAACAAAAACAAAAACAAAAAAATAAAACCAACCAAAAAAACACCTTAAATATTATTTCATTCTCTCTTCACAACAACCCTGGGAGGTGAATACTTCAATCATCACCATTTTACACAGGGAGATTATCATATCAATGAGAGAAGCTGGTTGTTGTTGTTTTTTTTTTTTTAATCTGTTATTTTTTTGGTTTGGAGACTCAGTTAAAAAAAAAAAAAACACCAAAAAATCAAAACAAACAAACAAACAAAAAACACACAAAAAAAACCTTCCTCTACCAAAGAGGATTTGTACTGTCTCTGCAACTTTAGGTCTTGAAGAGTTGCCTGGGAACACTCAAAATTGAAAGGATTTTTACATAGAATTACTGAGCCAATGTATGTCAGAGTTAGATTTGAAACTACATTGTTCTGCCTTGAGGGTCATATTACTATGCTTTATTACACATTATGATGATGATGATGATGAATGAACTTATTATTTATTCTTAATAAATTCAAGTTAATTATATAATTAATTCTTTATCCATGATATTTGATATTTGAAAACTATTAGCATTACTTTATCATGTGTGTCCTTAGATGGAGAATCTTTTCATTTAAAATTGGGCTGCCCACTTTAAATAAATAATAAATAAATACATAAATAAATAAATAAATAGCAGTGTTGAGACCAGAAATTAGGTGTACACCTAATATTTTTACCCAGTAGATTAGTGTTGTCAAACAGATGGCCCCATGTAGCTAGCAACATTCCTAGTATAGCCCCAAACAGATTAAAATGTAATTGGAAAATATTTAATTAAAATAAATAAAAATGTAATAGTAGATAACATTATATTTTAAGAAATGTGTGACCTGCCAGAATCCTTGTGTCCAGAGATAATCCTTATATACAATTGAATTTAACATCACTGCAGTAGACAGAGGGCTGCCTTCCTCCCCCATCAACTAATATGTAATTGTCAGAGAATCATTTCTCCCTCTTCTGCTTCCAGGTTAAACTGGCAAATTTGTATTGAATGCACTAATTCTACCAATTCTGGTCACAATATATCAAATTGATGATACCTGTCTAAGGAAGGGTACAGAAGGAAAGAATTCAACTAATTCAACTCTTTTGATGGAGTCACTTTTTTTCTTCCAGTTTTTAATGCTTTCTGTATATTTTTAAAACAGTTAGATAGTATTTGTGCCCTATCTTATTTTTAGCAAAAATCTTTGTATAAGACCCTTCTCAGAACTAATTATTCTGGAAATAGGCATCAGCTTATTATGGCTCATCTCTTTTACAATAATGGATTCTTTACCTTTGGTGGATTTATTTTAACACATTAAAAATGTTTCCAAAAGCAAATGTCAATTTGAAAAATTACCCTTTCTGTGTCTTCAGAAATGGAAAGGGAAGCTGATGAGTGCACCATCAGCAAATATGTATCAGTTTCTATGGTTAAGCAATAACATTGCCATCAGAACAGGTGAATGGATTAGAAGACTTAATTCCTTTTCTTAATTCTTTTTGCTTCTGAACTTTAAATATTTACTGCTGTTTAGGAATCTTGCCATTTGGAAATCTTTTCTAAATCAGGGATGTGTTTAGAATGATCACAAAGGTGCTCTGTAGAACAATCTTCCCCACTGCATTCTCTCCCCCATCCCTCCTCCCAAAGCCCATTCTAAGTAGGTTAGTTAAACTAGATCAGACATAAGTCTAAATAATTGAAGCAGGATTCCCTCTGGGAGCAGTTCCAACCTTGCTTTGTGGCCAGCAATATAACTGTAGTTTAATTTTTAATTTTTATCTAAGTGGAGTCTTTTTGCCTTCTCTCTTTCCATGGGCAGGCAGCATGCTGGCACACAGTAGGTACTCCATAAATATTTGTGTATTTAACTGGTTCCTTATCTTTTTAGGGATGGAGGAATGAGTTTGCTCTCTTAATCCTCTAATGAATTTAGCAGAAGTATTCAGAACTGATTTGTCAATTTATTTCTGTGGTTAGCACAATGAAAATTCATGCCAGGCTTTGTTCAAAACATTTTATTTTTATTTTTTGGCAAAGAACTCTTTGGAAAAGAAGGCTTGTTATTTCTAAGGAAATTGATCCAAAGCTGTAACTAGGAATTTTTTCTTGAAGCTAATTCATTTCTGCATGTGGTAGTGGTGATGGTAAGGTGAGGCAAGTGAAACAACATAGAGAATAACACAAATCTGTGTGCCGTCACACAAAAGGCAGGGATGGTCATTATTTACACAGTCCACCCTATGCCTCCATTTGGATTGGAGAGACATAGGTCTCATTAGAGGGATGCCATGGTAATTGGATTTAAGATAATGTAGAGAAATGGTGGTAGCTGAAGGGAAGTAATAGGCCAATACCTACCTTTTGTAAGGGGTCTTTTTTGTTCTCCCTCAGCTACTAAATGGACCCCTTTTTAGATTTCCTTATATTTATACCACATACAGATCACATGAAGGGAGAACTAATTACATATATGATGTCTCCTCTATTATAATCTAGACTCCTTAAAGCAAGGGTATTGCTGTTGGTTTCCCTTTTCCACAACTTAGAACAGTGCTTGACACAAAATTAGTGCCTAATAAGTGCTAGTAAATTGACTGACTCACTCCCCACTTCTCTAATATATTTGAGCCCTTGAGGAAAACCTCAGATTGCTCAAGCTAGTTATAATTCTTGTTGGAACTACATCTGATTTAGTGGAAATGTCTGGATTTTCCTGGATTTAATCCTGTGCATGGATAGTGTTCTTCCCTAAAAGGAAGGTCCAAATATACTTACAAAACAAGAAGAGTAAAATACACAGCACAAGGCCATTGTTTAGTTTTTCTAAAGTCAGTGAATCACTTTTGGCATCTTTTTTTGACATCCAGAAATTCTGGTAAACTCAGCAGTCATCAGGCAGACAGATGTATTATCAGTCTATTGGGTACTTTCTGGTTCATAAAATATGGTAATCATAACAACAATGGTTCATGCTTATGTTGTACTTTATAGTTTACAAAATGCTTTTTTTCCATCCTTTAATTTTATTGTCATAAAAAAAATCTGAGATATAGGCAACATTAATAATACATTTCATCACATTTTTTCTAGCACACTTCAAGTTATATAAATTGTTTAATTTATGAATTGTATAAAATTTGTTTCATAATAATTCTGACAAAGAACAGGAATGATTTTTATCTGTGTCTGGGAATCTTGGAATAGAAAGTCCCTTTAATGAAGAAGATCAGAAAGTAAATAAGTTATAATCTTAGGAGATGACCACAGTCCCTAAGCAATTGGTATAGGGTCACAGAATTGTTAAGTTTCAGAGGTAGTCCTGGAATCTTTATTTTTCCTGACTCCAAAGTTGGTCTTTCATCTTCTCCTACATCCCATATGCCTCATCTTATAGATCAGGAAAATGTATCACTCAACTAGTATCTTGGTACCTTATAGCATGCTGGAGAGAGTTTGGGTCTTAGAATCATGAAGAACTATGTTCAAACTAGCCATGAGACCAGAGACAACATACAACTTCTCTGAGGTTCAACTTCCTTATCAACAAATTCTATTTCTGATCACATATCACCAGCTCCTTAAATATTTGAATACAAGCTCTTCATTTTATACACAAAAATCAACACTTACGTATGTGTGTGTGTATGTGTGTGTATGTGTGTGTATGTATATATATATATATATATATATATATATATATATATGTACATACATACAAATGAAATAGATCCAGAAATAGACATACATAATCTAACTTAAGGCTAATAGTAGCACATACACACACAAAAGTGTTTGTATATATCTAAAATGTTGTGTGTTATCTTCTCCTTTAGAATGTGAGCTCTTCAAAGGGAGGAACTGGTTGTTTTATTTATTTATTGTAGGATGATTATTTTGTAGTTGTATTCACACACCCCACACTGTGTCTGACACATAATCAATAACTCTATGAATTTAAATTGATTGGTTGACTAAATAGTGGGAAATCTATTGTTTATAAAAAGCAACCAAACATTTTGAAATAGGATATATTAATACCTCATTGTATCTTTTATCAATAACAGATAAGGGAAAAACAGAATCTCCTTATTTTTTCAGTTTACTACTGCGAGAGTAATTCTGTATAGAACTCCATGTTAGAACTACACCATAGTATAAAAACTACTGAAGCCCCAAAACAAAGATCTCCCAAATTGGACAATGGTAAAACCCTTTACTTTCAACATGACTTTCACATTTGGTATTTCAACTAGTTAATTTGGATGAAAGTAAAGGAGAGAGAGAAAGAAGAGGAGGAGGTAGAGGAGGAAGAGGAGGAGGTAGAAAAGGAAGAAGAGGAGGAAGAAGAGGAGGAAAAGGAGGAGGAAGAATGTAGTCAAATTTGGCCAGAAGAGGAGGAAAAGGAGGAGGAAGAATGTAGTCAAATTTGGCCAATCCTCTAAAGTTTTGGCATTGTCTCCAACTTTTGGAGTAGTGAATTGGACGAGATTAAGTTTCCACATGACAGAGTGTGAAAAATTGCTCCACCTAAAGCACCAAAAAAGAAGAGATGTTTATATCACAACATGACACATGCCCTACTGCCCACCATACCTACACAATTTTAAATTATTCCAAAGTGCATTTCCTATCCTTTGCTCCTGATTCTGTGAAGTATAGAGTATACTATAATACAGTTGTAACCTGAGGTTTAAGCTTGATATATTTGTATAAGATTCTTACTGATAAAGAGAATGACATCATACGTTCCTCTTTTTTTTCCTTTTGTGTCCTCTATCTCCCTCTTTCTTGTTTTTCTTCTTGTTCTTTCTTGTAGTAGTTGCAGTATTTGTTGTTCTCTTCTCTCCTTCCTTCCTTCTTCTTCTTCTTCTTCTTCTTCTTCTTCTTCTTCTTCTTCTTCTTCTTCTTCTTCTTCTTCTTCTTCTTCTTCTTCGTTTCTTCTTTTTCTACTTATCTCTCTTATCTGTCTTTGTTTTGAAGCAAGAAGCAAGAAGAAGCTCTCTTTCTCCTCTAAGCTCTCCACAATTCCACCCTCATACATGTTCATGTTTTCAGAAATTATTTTATCCACTAATGGGAAAGGTATTATTCATATATACCTAACTTTAACCCAGATTACATAGACATTCCCATTAAATAGCAGTATTATGCTATTTTTTACCCCCAGAATATTTTTTTTTCTTGGCTGTCTCAGACAGCAAGATGATGGGGATTGGTGGCCATCAAAGTTTCTAAATACAGAAGAGTCCAGAAAAGAGAAAAGAGGGAGGGTTCTACACAAGCAAAAAGAATAGGATCAAATCCAGTTAATTAGTAAAAATCACTTAATAAGTATGTACTTGATACAAGGAGTTATGTAAGTACTGCAATCTTTTAGTTATGTAACTATTAAAATTGATTTTTTTCATTATGGTATGAAGTCCTTATATGTTCCCTCTTATTAATTATACCCATAACAAACCTATTAAGAACATCTGAAAGTTTTGGAAAAGATATTTGGCGATATGGATTAGCCAAACAAAAAAAGTAACTTCGGTGAATATGAAATATTAAGCCAAGATTACTGAAAAATAAATAAGACTTGGAGTAAAGAATTGAGTAAAAAATAGAAAATGTTACCTCTAATACATAAGCTCACTAGCTTGTAACAATTGTAAGTCAAAATATCAATTGGAAATTTTAAAGTAAGGCTAGTCATTTTTCCCCCTGGCTGTTAATATCTTTGAACCTCTCTCTAAGACCAAGACAGATCAATCCATTAGTAATTATCATCAGTAACATGTAATGCCTTTCGACCGTTCCTTACTGACGCCAGTGGTCTTAGCTCTGTGCCAATTACACATTTTTTCCCAAGTTGGATTTCTTCTTTTTTTAAATTTCCATTCTGGTATTACTATTATTTTCTTTTCAATTTCTAAGAGCCATATTAGTCTTACTAAGTATCTGATCCATTGAGATGTCTTATGTAAAAATATTTTTGAAACCAATGGCTATGCATGTATCATTCTTGTTTTAATGCAACTTAGTTTGATAGAAAATACATGAAAATGGCATATAATAGAAGCCCTGCCCACATTACTTCAAGAAGCAAAGGCTTAACAAATAAAATATGTCAACAAGGATATTTATCATTTTATTGAACACATAATTGAAATCATTTTTATAATTATGCAATTGATTTCAAAAGTTAAAAATATCTCTGTATATAATATTGTAAAGTAAAAATTTGAAAAAATTCTCTGTAATATAATGATTCCTTAAGAATTATAGGGACAATTTATAAAATGTAAAGAAATCATACTTAGAATACGTCCATTTGTATTGGCATTTTAGATGCCAATATTTTTTTAAAAATATGCTTAAAGATGTGAATATTTGAAGGATCTGTGATTTCATTGGTGCAAGAAAGTCCTGGTGTGGGAACTGCCTCTACACATAGAGATTACAACCTTTCTATGCATACTAGAATTTTTGAGGCACATAAAGTTACATGACTTGTTTAGGTTTAAATAAGTTTTAGGGGAAATATATTAGTTATAAAGCAAATTACATATTCTGCCCTTGAGATTAGCCAATAGTTTCTCAAATTCCACAGAGGGAATTGATATTTGGTCATAATGGATGGATTTACTTTCCTGTTTACTTCAATCAATTAACAACTAAATAAGCAAGAATTATTTATTAAGTATTTACTGAAAGCCGGGAACTGTGAAGCATAGGGGATACAAAGGGGAAAAAAAGAAATAGTCCCATGTCCTCAAACATCTTATATTTTATAAGAGAAAATATCATTTGCATATAGTATAATATACAAAATAAATTTTAGGTGACTTTACCTTTTTAGGTTGGTATTCATATTCAGGGTCAGGAAGAGTGTCAGGCAAAAGGTTATGTTTTAATTAAAATCTAAACCCAGGCATTCTATAAAATGATCTATTCAAGTGATGTTGATAATCATGGCTAGAGGATTCATCATTGATAATGTTCATTTAGGTTTGAAAGATAATAGATGTGGAACTGGAAGTTATCATAAAGGGCAGCTAGTCAAACTACTTCATTTTTTAGATGAGGAAACAAAGGTTCAGAGAATAGATTAGGTCATATATCTAATTCATTAACAAGGTGGGTTTTGAATAGATGGATAGTTCTTTCAACTCATATATTAAGGATGCAGAAGGAAGACAATCGCATCCATGCTAACATGAAATTCCTGCATGAATAATTATTTCTCTCTAGGTGCAAAATCTTGTAAAATAATTTCATCAATATATCTCTTCATATATATTATTTTTCCTTTTCTTCATTAAGGTTCTAGATGCCATTTCTGTTGGAAATCATAAAAGACAAAACAATAGCACAAATTAGTCAAAAGAGACTACATATATAGTTTTCTCTGAGTAGTTTGTCCTCATTTTAAAAATGTTCATACAGAACTTTCTCATATGATGAGCAAGAGTGAATTGGTGAGCAACAAGGAAGGCTACTCTGTTACTTATATTCTGGTTGATCTTAAAACATTTTACTTCTTTGGGACTCCATTTACTCACATGTAAAATTAAATGGTTGGAATAAATTCTCTCTGAAGTCCCTTCTAGCACTGTGGTCATGTGACTCTTTTGAGTGCTGTCATGTCATAGAAATTATGTAAATTGATGAAAATATAAGGAAGGAAGATAGAAGATTATACAGAATTAACTCATAAAACAGAGATGTGGAAGTTAGAACTATTTAAAATAAATATTGATAAGAGACTCAACAAAACAAAAATCCACATGAGATTATTTGAGAATAAAAATGGAAAAGACTGATAAAGATTTATATATATATATATACATATATCCTATACATATATACACATACACATACACACACACACACACACACACACACACACACACACACACACACACATATATATATATATATGGCCTAGACAATAGAGTCACTATACTTGAAATTCAATTCCATAGTCTTAGATATGTTTATAAAGGAATTTGAAATGGCATTAAGATAACAAAAACAGGAAAAGGATATGAATTAGATAAAGTGCAGGATGTTCCAAACATTTAAGTATAGTTTTAAGCTATTAAAGCTTAAAATTTTTGTTTTATACATATTTGTAACTGTGTTGGAGGTCATAAGATTGTATATCTGAAATAGGGAAAAATACCAAAGTCATAAAGAGGGGAAAAATCTATAAACCTTATTAATACTGAAAACTTCACTGAGAAAATATTAATACCTACTTATTTTTATGCCTACTATCTCACCTGTATAAAAAACATATCAATTGCCTGTATATACTTACAAGGGATTTTCAGTAAGAGCATTTCTGAGGAACAGCTAGGCTTTAATTGATGTTTCATAACAAATAATATCTCTACAATTTACTCCAAGAGGAGGTAAACACAATATCTCACTAGATTTATTCTTAGTTGATTACCAAAAAAAGCATTTCATTTGATACAGGAAAACCATCATCTTTAAAGTTTTCTTTTAATAGTCTGTTTCCCCTTAAAATATAAACATTATTCAATTTTTCTTGAAGGACTTAGCAGCAGAAATGACAGTGTTTGATAACCATTTATTTGAGCATAGCTATCAAGAAAGTATAAAACTGGGAAACTTAGGGTTATCAAGGTAAGTCAAGAAATATTTATTGAACTATTACTAAATAGTAGGCACTATGCTAAGCACTGAGAATCCAGTGAATGACAAAAAAATAATTCCTTACTTCAGGTGGTTCACAGTCTTGATTATCAGTGGCATGGAGGATATCCAGTATAAATTCCAAATTGAAGAGGGGTTTTCTATGGAGTATGAGATCTTCAAGTCACTTAACCGTGATTGCCTCCCAAAACAAAACAATAACAATAGCCATAATAACATTTATATAGTGCTTTAAAGTTTATAGAGGGCTTTGCTTATGCTATCTCATTTGAACTTTATAAAAACTTTGTGAGGAACATAATATTATCTCCATTTTATGGATGAGAAAAATGAAATTGAGAAATTATTTGATTTGTTCAAAGTCAACAAGCTAGTGAGTATCTGGAGTAAGATTTGAAATTATAACTTCTTGATTTCAAGTTTAGCACTCCCTATGCCACCAAGCCAAATGTCAGTGAGAAACCATTGAAAAGTATGCATCATTTCTTCTTATTGGCTTAGGATGATAGTGAGAGTGACAAAGAGGAATAAGAGTGGAGGGGGCATCAAACAAGATATATCATTTGAAAGCCTAGCAACTTTAGAAATGCCAAGACACAGATACAATTAATATAATTACTTGACTGAATCATAATATTCATAAATAATTTAATGGTGTGGTTATGATAGATTCATTAAATTCAGAACAGAGTAGAAGGCATAATACAATACATTTCAATTCAACAAATATTTCTTAGGTCCCTGTAATGCTCAATTCAAAGGTGTCATCTCTACAGTAAAGTCAAGTACTTAGCAATTCAAAGCTGATTTGCTAAAACATTATCTTAAAAAAGAAATAAAAATTAATTATTAATACAAAAATCATAATTACACTTATCCACTAGGTGTGTGTATGTATTTAGTTTTCATTTAATAAAGATAATCTGCTATGCCTTGGAGGGCTGGTGATCTCTTTTATTTTATTTATTTATTTATTTTAAAATGTATTTTATTAACAATAAAACAGTAAGAAAAAATAAAAATAGAAAAGGAGTACAAAAGAAAATTTAAAAACAAACAAACAAAAAAGAACATTGTCATGGGCGAAGCAGAACACTGGGGAGGATTCAAAATATATAACAGCAAGTTACCAGATCAAGAAAGTTTATATTCTTGAGTATCCACCTTTTCCTTTCTTCTTTATAAATTGTTTTGTTCTCTTCTGTTCACTTTATAAAATTTTATTCTTTTTCCCTCTTTTATTCCCAACACCAACCCCCAAGCAGCATATAGTTAAGATAGGATAAGATAGGATATATTTATGTATACATATATAAATATATACATACACATATCTTTCCTATGCTCACTGACTCTTTCTTTTAATTCTGCTGCTAACTTGCTTTGCTATTACTTAGCCTCCCCCTACCCATGAATCCCTCTCTTGGCTTCTTCCCACATCCTTTGTTACCTAGTCTGTCCACCCCTCCTCCCTTATTTCTTTATAGATTTTGGAGGGTGCTATATCCTTCATGGTATATATGTAAATGGTGCCTATTTAATCTATTCCCCTATGTATGTAGATTTTCAGAACTACAAGCCCTCCATCCACTTCTAAAGCTTCTGTGTTCTTCCTCTGCACCTCATTTCTATAACATAATTACTATTTTTACATTAACTGTTCCCCAGGCTTTCTTTTGAACTGTCCTATTGTTTATGTCGATCTTAAACATATGGTATTCATTTCCAATATAAAAACAACAACAACAATAACAACAACAACAACAACAACAAATTGTTTATGTTTAGTTCCTTGAATTTTATCTTTGATATTAGCTCTTATATGTTAAATTTTCTATTAAGTTTGGATTGGTTGATACAAAGTCCTGAAAATCTGCAAGTTCGTTGAATGTCCAGTTTTTCTTGTTCAATATTATAGATAATTTTCCTGTAGATAATACTTTTGGCCACAGGCCTATTTTTTTTTTTTTGATTATTGGTAAATATGATCCCAGAACCTGCAGTCTTTTATTGTGGCTGCTGATAAGTCCTATACTATTTTAATCGTAGCTCCATTCTATTTGAATTGTTTTTTCTTGTATCTTGCAAAATTTTCTTTTTGATCTGGGAGTTTTGAAACTTGGCAGTAATATCTCTATGTGTTTTAAACAAAGAATATTGTGGTGATGGATAGATTTTTTTATCTATTTCTATTTTCCTCTCATGTTCTATTACCCCAGGACAATTTTCTTGGATTATTTCTTGCATTATTTTGTTCAAGGTCCTTTTTTTGTCACAACTTTCAGGCAGTTCAATTATTGCTTTTCTTATGTTTCACATTCTGTTCTATTTTTTCATTTTTATAATCAGTTTTGTTATTTCTTGTCTCTCATAGCTTAATTGATTTCCCTTTCTCAATTTTAATATTTAAAAAGATATTTTCATCCTTGAGACTATCTCCTTTTCTAGTTGGTTAACTTTTTTTCATAATCTTGTTTTTCTTGGATTTTTTTTTTATATTTTTATTTTTAGCTTTCTTTCAATGCCTTTCATTTAATATTTAAATTCTTTTTTGAGTTCTATAAATTCTTTCTGGGAAGGGAACCATTTCATATTACTTTTTGGTACAGAAACTTTTTTTACTTCAATGTCCTCCTCTGTAGATGAACCCCAGTCTTTCCTTTCCCCATAGTATGTTTATGTTTCTATGGTGGGGTTCTTTCCTCTTTGCTGGTTCTTTTTTTTTTTTTTTAATAAGAAGTATTAGTGTAATCACATTTAATCATGGGATTGGGAGATAGTCCTCTGGCTTCATCTCAGCTCTTCTCCTCTCACCAGGAACCTTAAATCAAGAGCTCCCCCCTCCAGAAAGTGCTTACAGCCAATAGCATCCCTGCCCCACTGCCTCTGCACTCACCAGGTGTTGGCTCCTTCTCACCCAGGGGTGCATTCTGTAGCACAGACAGGACTGGTGTTCCTAATCAGCTGAGATTTCCTCTGTTACCTGGAACACAGATCCCAACTACACAAGCAGTCCAGGAGGTGGAAGTTTTTGTGGATTCCTCCTGAGGCTCCAGCTTCATTCCAAGCCTCCCTACTTGATATTTCCACAGAGCTTGTCCTGAATTGTTTGTACTTAACATGAATTAATCCCAGTCCCAGTTCTTTTTTTTTTAGATCTTGGATTTTTTGAGGAGGATGCTGTTCTGCCCCAGGTCTTCTTAATTTTTCACCAGTCTATGCTCATACTGAGGTCCAAATTTATTCTATTTGTGGGGAAAATTGAGAGAGCTTGAAATTTACCAGTCTATGGCTCTATCTTCCCAGAATCCTCCCCTGATGATCTCCTTTATACAAATGCTGGCAGTGACAAAATTTCAAAATTTTTACATATTTTAATTTTTGTTATTAAATATGAAAATCAGATGGTAAGAGATAGGAGGAACCTTATAGGTCATTGTATCCAGCCTATTCCTCTATTCCCTTTTCCCCATTTTATAGAAGTCTACAGACTTAAAAAAAAATGAAATAATTTGTCCTAAGTGAGTTAATGAAAAAAAACTAAGACTAGTACATGAGTTTCTTCTTATGTGAGAATTTTTCCCATAATAATAATAATAATGTACTCTGGAATTTTGACTCATCTTCCAGAAATAATTTTTTAGCTACATAGATTTAAAAAAGGTAAATATAATAATATTTTAAAATGTATAATATAGCATTGTAACTGAATAATCACTAATCAGTTTCTTCTTAGATCACTTGCCTTGAAGACTGAAAACAGTTTTTTTTTTCCCTATAATCAATATCTTAATCTTGGATATCAAGATAAAACACTGTCATTGGGTATATCAGGGCGCCAATAACTTTAAGGCATGGGAAAGCTATGAACTTGTTTATAAAAGAGATAATTTAAAAAAATAACAATAGCTTTTTATTTTCAAAATACATACAAAGATAGTTTCAATAGACACCCTTGTAAAACCTTGAGCTCCAAATTTTTCTTCTTCTTTCCTCCCACTACCCTCCTCTAGGCAGCAAGCAATTCAATATAGACTAAACATGTGTATTTAAAAGAAGTAAATTTTGTTATCATATTAATCCATTTCAAAGGAAGGCCCTGGGCTTTGTTCACCTCCATTTCTCCAGAGGAATATCCAGAAAAGATTTTAGACTGGAGAAATGGCATTTATACTAGAGAAATATTATTATTTAGAAATATATCTGGAGAAGCTTAGAAGGCCTTTTAAAAAATATTTATCCACATGTTTAAGAACTCTAGTTCCATACTGTAACCCAATATTTTTTATCTTGGGCAAGTCACTCAACTTTTTTGCCTGTAATTTCCCCAACTGTGTTACAGGAGAATTAATCACTGCCTCTACCCTCCTCACTGGGACAATTTGAGTATAAAATGAACTAAATGCTATGAAAATGGTTTGGAAGTAGGCAAGTTATACAAATGTAAAACATTCCATAGCCCATTATTTCTCTTTATTATATATTGAAATATAAAGTTAAATTATACTAAAGTACTTTCAATATGTGAAAACCAGAGAAATCAAATGGTTCTTTCATGGGCTAATGGAAAATGTGGAAACTATCTGTCAAATTCTTGTTACCTCCCTCCTATTCATTCTGCTTAATGCTTTCATAGACAAAGCTCCTTAACATATAAAGGCTGTTTTTCAAGAAAAATAGCCTCTAGAAGTGTCTTGGCATATTTGAACTCAAATGTCTTACCAGAGACATGACACATATTTAGACTTGATATTGTTTCAGCCAGAGGCAGTATGGTGTAGTAGATGGAGGGTTAGTGTTAAAGAGTGGAGTATCTTGGTTTAATGCTGGCTCAGACACATATTGGCTTGTGTGACTTGGAACTGTGGAACAGTGAATTAAGTGGAACCAAGGAATCTTGTTCCCCATTTTTGAGATTTGTTCCCTCC
The DNA here is from genome assembly GCF_048593235.1 of Sminthopsis crassicaudata. Taxonomy (NCBI): domain Eukaryota; kingdom Metazoa; phylum Chordata; class Mammalia; order Dasyuromorphia; family Dasyuridae; genus Sminthopsis; species Sminthopsis crassicaudata. The sequence goes on along the minus strand of NC_133619.1, from coordinate 56,384,004 downwards.
TCATCTCTGTCTCAATAAGTCCATTTTCCCCCTTTCAAAACTGAATATAATTGACTCCTTCAAAATTGAAGTCTATCTCTTTTTTTTAATTTAATTTTATTTATTTATTTATTTTAAATTTTATTTTGTTTTTTTTTATTAATTTTTATAATTATAACATTTTCTTTGACAATACATATGCATAGGTAATTTTTTTACAACATTATCCCTTGTACTCCCTTCTGTTCTGAGTTTTTCCCCTCCTTCCCTCCACCCCCTCCCCTAGATGGCAGGCATTCCCATACATATTAAATATCTTATAGTATATCCTAGGTACAACATATATGTGCAGAACTGAATTTTGTTGTTGTTGTTGCAAAGGAAGGATTGTATTCGCAAGGTAAAAATAATCTGGGAAGAGAAACAAAACAAAACAAAACAAAACAAAAAACAAAACAATGATCACAGTTTACACTCATTTCCCAGTATTCCTTTTCTGGATGTAGCTGATTCTGTCCATCATTGATCAATTGGAATTGGATTAGCTCTTCTCTATGTTGAAGATATCCACTTCCATCAGAATACATCCTCATATAGTATCATTGTTGAAGTGTATAATGATCCCCTAGTTCTGCTCATTTCACTCAACATCAGTTGATGTAAGTCTATCCATGCCTTTCTGTATTCCTCCTCTTGGTCATTTCTTACAGAACAATAATATTCCATAACATTCATACACCATAATTTACCCAACCATTCTCCAATTGATGGACATCCATTCATTTTCCAGCTTCTAGCCACTATGAAAAGGGCTGCCACAAACATTTTGGCACATACAAGTCCCTTTCCCTTCTTTAGTATTTCCTTGGGATATAAGCCCAGTAGTAGTACGGCTGGGTCAAAAGGTATGCACATTTTGATAACTTTTTGGGCATAATTCCAGATTGCTGTCCAGAATGGTTGGATTCTTTCACAACTCCACCAGCAATGCATCAGTGTCCCAGTTTTCCCACAGCCCCTCCAACATTCATCATTATTTGTTCCTGCCATCTTAGCCAATCTGACAGGGGTGTAATGATATCTCAGAGTTGTCTTAATTTGCATTTCTCTGATCAATAGTGATTTGGAACACTCTTTCATATGAGTGGAAATAGTTTTAATTTCATCATCTGAAAATTGTCTGTTCATATCCTCTGACCAATTATCAATTGGAGAATGGCTTGATTTCTTATAAATTCAATTCTCTGTATATTTTGGAGATGAGGCCTTTATCAGAACCTTTAATTGTAAAAATGTTTTCCCAATTGTTACTTCCCTTCTAATCTTGTTTGCATTAGTTTTGTTTGTGCAGAAACTTTTTAATTTCGTGTAATCAAAATTTTCTATTTTGTGATCAATAATGGTCTCTAGTTCTCCCTTGGACACAAACTCCTTCCTCCTCCACAAGTCTGAGAGGTAAACCATCTCATGTTCCTCCAATTTATTTATGATTTCGTTCTTTATGCCTAACTCTTAGACCCATTTTGATCTTATCTTAGTATGTGGTGTTAAATGTGAGTCCATGCCTAGTTTCTGCCATACTAATTTCCAGTTTTCCCAGCAGTTTTTGTCAAATAATGAATTCTTATCCCAAAAGTTGGGATCTTTGGGTTTATCAAACACTAGATTGCTATTTTTATTCACTATCTTGCCCTGTGAACCTAACCTATGCCATTGATCAACCAGTCTATTTCTTAGCCAATACCAAATGGTTTTGGTGTCTGTTGCTTTATAATACAGTTTTAGACCAGGTACAGCTAGACCACCTTCATTTAATTTTTTTTTCATTACTTCCCTTGACATTCTCGACCTTTTGTTGTTCCATATGAATTCTGTTGTTATTTTTCCTAGGTTATTAAAATAGTTTCTTGGGAATCTGATTGGTATAGCACTAAATAAATAGATTAGTTTAGGGAGTATTGTCATCTTAATTATATTCGCTTGGACTATCCAAGAGCACTGAATGTCTTTCCAATTATTTAAATCTGACTTTACTTTTGTGGCAAGTGTTTTGTAATTTTGTTCACATAATTCCTGACTCTCCTTTGGTAGATATATTCCCAAATATTTTATACTATTGACTGTTATTTTGAATGGAATTTCTCTTTGTATCTCTTGCTGTTGGATTGTGTTGGTATTATATAAAAATGCTGAGGATTTATGTGGATTTATTTTGTATCCTGCAACTTTGCTAAAATTCTGAATTATTTCTAATAGCTTTTTAGCAGAGTCTTTGGGGTTCTCTAAATATACCATCATGTCATCTGCAAAGAGTGATAATTTGATTTCCTCATTTCCTACTCTAATTCCTTGAATCTCTTTCTCGGCTCTTATTGCCCAGGCTAGAGTTTCTAGTACTATATTGAATAGTAATGATGATAGTGGGCAACCTTGTTTCACTCCTGATCTTACAAGGAAAGGTTCTAGTTTATCACCAATACATATGATGTTTACTGAAGGTTTTAAATATATGCTCATTATTATTTTAAGGAATAGTCCATTTATTCCTATACTCTCAAGCATTTTTAGTAGGAATGGATGTTGGATTTTATCAAATGCTTTTTCTGCATCTATTGAGATGATCATATGGTTTTTATTAATTTGATTATTAATATGGTCAATTATACTAATAGTTTTCCTAATATTAAACCAGCCCTGCCTTCCTGGTATAAATCCCACTTGGTCATAGTGTATTATCCTGGGGATGATTTTCTGAAGTCTTTTTGCTAATATCTTATTTAAGATTTTAGCATCAATATTCATTAAGGAAATTAGTCTATAGTTTTCTTTCTCAGTTTTCGATCTACCGAAGTCTATCTTAATCTCCTCAGATTCTAATGTTCCTTCTTCAAATTACACACACACACACACACACACACACACACACACACACACACACACACACATATATATCCCTTCATAAAAAATTACCTTTTCTTCAAGGTTACTTATTGAAGAAAAAAAATATATATATACACCCATACACCATACACACACACACTATATTATATATATATGCCCTCCAGTACGTGTGTGTGCTTTTAGATCTTTGTATATATTTTGTAAGTATTCATGTATGATTTTCAGTTATAGAATCCAAGCTCTTTGAGGGAAGTGACTATTGTATTTTAGTATTTGTTTGCTAGCATAGCATGTAGCTAAGTTAATAATTATCATTTGTTGATAGATTGTTTTCTTCTGTGAAGAATAGTTCTACAACAGGAGTTCTTCACAGAGATATGAACATACCCCAACTTTTTGTATTCTACTAAATAATTTATCTAACATTCAAAATATAAAGGCTTGACTGAATTCTTTGAGAAAAGGGGTGGGTTTTTTGTGCTTTGTGTGACAGGAACAGTATATTACACAAAATAAGCACTTAGCAAATATTCATTAAATTTAATTTTTAAAAAATGAAGGAATGTTACACAATGGAAAAGATGTGCATTATTTGAAGTCAAAGAATCTAAGTTAAAAATCTTAGTCATGCTATTTCATAGGATCATAGTTTGGGAGCTGAAAGTAATATTGGAGACCCTGCACATCAAATATCCTTTTTTTTCAGATGAAGAATGTGGAGTTCAGAGAGTTTAAGTAGTTATACCAGGATCACATAGTCAATGTTTGATGGAGAATTTGAACCCAAACATTCCTATCTCTACTTCAAGTGCCCTACTCACTAATCCTGAAGCAAAAAATGTAATCCTTCCAGTATATTTCTTCATTTCTAAAATTTAATGGCTTGCATTAAAAGACTTCTAAAGTCCCTTCTAGATTTAAAACTATGAGCCTAAAGATTAAAAAAATCATTCTAGTCAGATAAATCATCCTCACTTTACAGAATATGAAAAAATATGTCAGAGTCCTTTTACATTTAATTTAAAGGTTTTTAATTAAATTTGAATACCTGCTTTTTTATTTTTCAGTTAATTAATTTTTAAAATGGGCTTAGGTTTAGGACCTTTGAAAACAATATGCAAATTTTTGGTAAATGAGATGCAAACCTGCATTTTGAGCCAAGCTTCTTTGGCACTTCTTTTAACAAGATTTCTGAGGTGCCTTTTTAATCATTAGCTGGAGTTACATCTGTAAACTGACTCAGTGATAATTTGGCCCCTTCTAGTGGAAACATATACATCATGGCAGATGCTTAATCCATCAAGTTTGGTAACACCTCAGAATATGAGGATATTGATGAATCCACTACTTCTAAACCTGGTATGATATGTTCTGGTTTATACCTTCATTTTTCCAGATAAAACCTAACAGAGGTATCAATTCATATTAAGATTTGTTCTTTCTCTATAGCTTTCAGGTCCCGAGTCTGGGAAATTGTGTGTTGAGATAAGAATTCATAGAAAATCTATCATTTTCATTTCGAAAGGTACCACAGGCAAGTGGACCCTGGCACTTGATCATCTTGCCCTTGCTTCAACATCTCCCATGGACAAAATATTCATTTTAATGATAAAATCCATTCTATTTCTCCATAACCAAAGTGATTGGGAAGTTATGGATTCTACTTATTATCTCTCTGTAATTAGATCCATTCTTTCTAGTTGTGCCTTGGGAAAACACAGAATTAATTTGTTCCTTCTTCTCATTAAATTGTGAGCTCCTTGAGAACAGGAAAGGTCTTTTTCCTATCCTTATATTCCCTGCATTTAACCCAGAATGTAGCACATATTAGGCAATTAAATGTTTATTGACTAATAGTGTTAAAATTCTGGGACACAATGCTTTTTTTTCCCTTCATATTAAATATTCCTAGTTCTTTCATCAGACAATGAAGAAAATGTAAAACAATTGCCAATATATTTGGCCTAGGCCAGTATTATGATTAGATAATATGTTTTAATTAGATGGTTAGACTAAGGCTTTAACTCTCTCCAGGACCTAGATCACAAAGGTACTATTTCACACAGTTATCTGCTTTGAAATTTGGACATTTTGTTTCTACATTTTCTCTTAATTTCAAAAATAGATATGGGAATTTTGCCTCTCCTACCATTGTATAAATCAGAGTTAAATGACAGCTAGAGAAATGTGAGAAAGAAGTAGGTGGGTTTTGGGTTTTGGTTTGGTTTGGTTTTTCAGTTCTTTCCTGATCAGAATTTAGATGCTCTAGTTGTCACCTTGGGAAACCATGGCAGCCTGGTCTTTAGGGATGAATTGCAGGACAGATAATTTTCTAGGTGAGAGGGAGTGCCAGTGATAAGATTTTCTGAGTTAAGGAGTGGTGAAAATAAGAAATGCCTGAGAGCAGGTTTTTAACAACAATGGTGTCAAGAGCAACCTCTGAAAGGCTGCTTCTCTTCTTAAACACAGAGAAGAGCTGAAAGTTCAGATGGGAGGAGGTGATAGGAAGTCAGAAAAGTCTAAGAATTCTTTTTATCATGGTTCATCATGGATGTGGCAGAACTAGATTGGTTGTAGGGAAGATGGAGGGATTTCCTGTACTTCTTCTGCACAGCATTATCCTTTGAAAGCATACTACTAAAGCCTATTTCTGACTCCTTCATTTACTCTATTATTAGAGGCATTATTTTTTCTGTTCTAGTTTTACTTCTTATAAACATCTGCATTTGACCCAGATGTGCATATGTATTCCTTTGTTCCCAGCCTGTGTGTGTAGCAGGAGACACTTCCCAGCCTGTGTGTGAGGCAGGAGACACCTCTACATACTTTTGCTAGAGCTATCCCAGGATCACTTCCCCAAGTCAGACATTTTAAAATGAGGTTAAAACCTTAATTCTCTTAGAATAACAAACCTTTATTGTGGAACCATGGGTGGATCCCTAAGATAGTTGTGGGAAAAAGAATATAAGGAGAGATTGTGATTTCAGTTTTGCCTCCACCATGATCTCCTAAGCTATGTTACATACCTTGCATTCCAATTTTTTTTTTTAATTAAACTTGTGATTTCATTTGTTTAGGGAACTTTCATTGACGAGATCTCTTCGATCAAAGCAGTTTAATGACTATCTACAATGATAGTCAAAGAGAGTCCCCTAAGACAATAAGAGGCTAGATGACTTTTTTAGGATCATGCAGCCACAATATGTAAGAGGCAGGATATGAATCTCTCATTTTGAAGTCCAATCTTACCTATTTTTAAGGTAGGTGTATGAGGATAATATCTTGTAAAATACAAAAATAAAAGTCCAACTCTTCAACCACAATCATAACAACAACAAAAAGTACACACTTAAATATTGTTTACATATTTCAGGGAAATGACAATTTATTTATTTATTTATTTATTTATTTTTTTTTTTCTCTTTTGATTTCTGATTTATTTATTTTTTTTTAATTTTTTTTATTATATATATATATATATATTTTATAATATTATCCCTTGTATTCATTTTTCCAAATTACCCCCCCTCCCTTATTCCCTCCCCCCGACGACAGGCAATACCATACATTTTACATGTGTTACAATATAGTCTAAGTAAAATACATGTGTGTGAATATCATTTTCTTGTTGCACAATAAACATTAGAATCCGAAGGTATATGCAACCTGGGCAGACAGATATTAGTGCTAACAATTTACATTCCCCTTCCAGTGTTTCTTCTCTGGGTGTATCTACCTCTGTCCATCATTGATCAACTGAAGTGAGTTGGATCTTCTTTATGTTGAAGATTTCCACTTCCATCAGAATACCTCCTCATACAGTATCGTTGTTGAAGTATACAGTGATCTTCTGGTTCTGCTCATTTCACTCAGCATCAGTTGATTTAAGTCTCTCCAACCCTCTCTGTATTCCTCCTGCTGGTCATTTCTTACTGAGCAATAATATTCCATAACTTTCATATACCACAATTTACCCAACCATTCTCCAACTGATGGACATCCATTCATCTTCCAGTTTCTAGCTACAACAAAAAGAGCTGCCACAAACATTTTGGCACATATATGTCTCTTTTCCGCTCTTTAGTATTTCTTTGGGATATAATCCCAGTAGTAGCGCTGCTGGGTCAAAGGGTATGCACAGCTTGACAACTTTTTGGGCATAATTCCAGATTGCTCTCCAGAATGGCTGGATTCTTTCACAACTCCACCAGCAATGCATTAGTGTCCCAATTTCCCCACATCCCCTCCAACATTTGTCATTATTTGTTCCTGTCATCTTAGCCAATCTGACAGGTGTGTAGTGGTATCTCAGAGTGGTCTTAATTTGCATTTCTCTGATCAGTAGTGATTTGGAACATTCTTTCATATGAGTGGATATAGTTTCAATTTCTTCCTCTGAGAATTGTCTGTTCATATCCTTTGACCATTTATCAATTGGAGAATGGTTCGGTTTCTTATAAATTAGGGTCAGTTCTCTATATATTTTGGAAATGAGACCTTTGTCAGAACCTTTGTTTTTAAAAATATTTTCCCAATTTGTTACTTCCCTTCTAATCTTGTTTGCATTAGTATTATTTGTACAGAAACTTTTTAGTTTGATGTAATCAAAATCTTCTATTTTGTGATCAATAATGATCTCTAGTTCTCCTCTGGTCATAAATTCCTTCCTCCTCCACAAGTCTGAGAGGTAGATTATCCTCTGTTCCTCTAATCTATTTATTATCTCCCTCTTTATGCCTAAATCATGGACCCATTTTGATCTTATCTTGGTATATGGTGTTAAGTGTGGATCCATATCTAATTTCTGCCATACTAATTTCCAGTTTTCCCAACAGTTTTTTCCGAATAATGAATTTTTATCCCTAATGTTGGAATCTTTGGGTTTGTCAAAGATTAGATTGCTATAGATGTACCCTTTTTTGTCCTTTGTATCTAATCTGTTCCACTGATCTACCGGTCTATTTCGTAGCCAATACCAAATGGTTTTGGTGACTGCTGCTATATAATATAGCTTTAGATCAGGTACACTTAGACCACCTTCCTCTGAGTTTTTTTTCATTAGTTCCCTTGCAATTCTTGACCTTTTATTCTTCCATATGAATTTTGTTGTTATTTTTTCTAGGTCATTAAAATAGTTTCTTGGGAGTCTGATTGGTATAGCACTAAATAAATAGATTAGTTTGGGGAGTATTGTCATCTTTATTATATTCGCTCGGCCTATCCAAGAGCACTGAATGTCTTTCCAATTATTTAAATCTGATTTTATTTTTGTGGCAAGTGTTTTGTAATTTTTCTCATATAATTCCTGACTTTTCTTTGGTAGATGGATTCCCAAATATTTTATACTATCAACATTTGTTTGGAATGGAATTTCTCTTTGTATCTCTTGCTGTTGCATTTTGTTAGTGATATATAAAAATGCCGAGGATTTATGTGGATTTATTTTGTATCCTGCCACTTTGCTGAAATTTTGAATTATTTCTAGTAGCTTTTTAGCAGAGTCTTTGGGGTTCTCTAAGTATACCATCATGTCATCTGCAAAAAGTGATAGTTTAATTTCCTCATTTCCTACTCTAATTCCTTGAATCTCTTTCTCGGCTCTTATTGCCGAGGCTAGCGTTTCTAGTACTATATTGAATAGTAATGATGATAGTGGGCAACCTTGTTTCACTCCTGATCTTACAAGGAAAGGTTCTAGTTTATCACCAATACATATGATGTTTACTGAAGGTTTTAAATATATGCTCATTATTATTTTAAGGAATAGTCCATTTATTCCTATACTCTCAAGCATTTTTAGTAGGAATGGATGTTGGATTTTATCAAATGCTTTTTCTGCATCTATTGAGATGATCATATGGTTTTTATTAATTTGATTATTAATATGGTCAATTATACTAATAGTTTTCCTAATATTAAACCAGCCCTGCCTTCCTGGTATAAATCCCACTTGGTCATAGTGTATTATCCTGGGGATGATTTTCTGAAGTCTTTTTGCTAATATCTTATTTAAGATTTTAGCATCAATATTCATTAAGGAAATTAGTCTATAGTTTTCTTTCTCAGTTTTCGATCTACCGAAGTCTATCTTAATCTCCTCAGATTCTAATGTTCCTTCTTCAAATTACACACACACACACACACACACACACACACACACACACACACACACACATATATATCCCTTCATAAAAAATTACCTTTTCTTCAAGGTTACTTATTGAAGAAAAAAAATATATATATACACCCATACACCATACACACACACACTATATTATATATATATGCCCTCCAGTACGTGTGTGTGCTTTTAGATCTTTGTATATATTTTGTAAGTATTCATGTATGATTTTCAGTTATAGAATCCAAGCTCTTTGAGGGAAGTGACTATTGTATTTTAGTATTTGTTTGCTAGCATAGCATGTAGCTAAGTTAATAATTATCATTTGTTGATAGATTGTTTTCTTCTGTGAAGAATAGTTCTACAACAGGAGTTCTTCACAGAGATATGAACATACCCCAACTTTTTGTATTCTACTAAATAATTTATCTAACATTCAAAATATAAAGGCTTGACTGAATTCTTTGAGAAAAGGGGTGGGTTTTTTGTGCTTTGTGTGACAGGAACAGTATATTACACAAAATAAGCACTTAGCAAATATTCATTAAATTTAATTTTTAAAAAATGAAGGAATGTTACACAATGGAAAAGATGTGCATTATTTGAAGTCAAAGAATCTAAGTTAAAAATCTTAGTCATGCTATTTCATAGGATCATAGTTTGGGAGCTGAAAGTAATATTGGAGACCCTGCACATCAAATATCCTTTTTTTTCAGATGAAGAATGTGGAGTTCAGAGAGTTTAAGTAGTTATACCAGGATCACATAGTCAATGTTTGATGGAGAATTTGAACCCAAACATTCCTATCTCTACTTCAAGTGCCCTACTCACTAATCCTGAAGCAAAAAATGTAATCCTTCCAGTATATTTCTTCATTTCTAAAATTTAATGGCTTGCATTAAAAGACTTCTAAAGTCCCTTCTAGATTTAAAACTATGAGCCTAAAGATTAAAAAAATCATTCTAGTCAGATAAATCATCCTCACTTTACAGAATATGAAAAAATATGTCAGAGTCCTTTTACATTTAATTTAAAGGTTTTTAATTAAATTTGAATACCTGCTTTTTTATTTTTCAGTTAATTAATTTTTAAAATGGGCTTAGGTTTAGGACCTTTGAAAACAATATGCAAATTTTTGGTAAATGAGATGCAAACCTGCATTTTGAGCCAAGCTTCTTTGGCACTTCTTTTAACAAGATTTCTGAGGTGCCTTTTTAATCATTAGCTGGAGTTACATCTGTAAACTGACTCAGTGATAATTTGGCCCCTTCTAGTGGAAACATATACATCATGGCAGATGCTTAATCCATCAAGTTTGGTAACACCTCAGAATATGAGGATATTGATGAATCCACTACTTCTAAACCTGGTATGATATGTTCTGGTTTATACCTTCATTTTTCCAGATAAAACCTAACAGAGGTATCAATTCATATTAAGATTTGTTCTTTCTCTATAGCTTTCAGGTCCCGAGTCTGGGAAATTGTGTGTTGAGATAAGAATTCATAGAAAATCTATCATTTTCATTTCGAAAGGTACCACAGGCAAGTGGACCCTGGCACTTGATCATCTTGCCCTTGCTTCAACATCTCCCATGGACAAAATATTCATTTTAATGATAAAATCCATTCTATTTCTCCATAACCAAAGTGATTGGGAAGTTATGGATTCTACTTATTATCTCTCTGTAATTAGATCCATTCTTTCTAGTTGTGCCTTGGGAAAACACAGAATTAATTTGTTCCTTCTTCTCATTAAATTGTGAGCTCCTTGAGAACAGGAAAGGTCTTTTTCCTATCCTTATATTCCCTGCATTTAACCCAGAATGTAGCACATATTAGGCAATTAAATGTTTATTGACTAATAGTGTTAAAATTCTGGGACACAATGCTTTTTTTTCCCTTCATATTAAATATTCCTAGTTCTTTCATCAGACAATGAAGAAAATGTAAAACAATTGCCAATATATTTGGCCTAGGCCAGTATTATGATTAGATAATATGTTTTAATTAGATGGTTAGACTAAGGCTTTAACTCTCTCCAGGACCTAGATCACAAAGGTACTATTTCACACAGTTATCTGCTTTGAAATTTGGACATTTTGTTTCTACATTTTCTCTTAATTTCAAAAATAGATATGGGAATTTTGCCTCTCCTACCATTGTATAAATCAGAGTTAAATGACAGCTAGAGAAATGTGAGAAAGAAGTAGGTGGGTTTTGGGTTTTGGTTTGGTTTGGTTTTTCAGTTCTTTCCTGATCAGAATTTAGATGCTCTAGTTGTCACCTTGGGAAACCATGGCAGCCTGGTCTTTAGGGATGAATTGCAGGACAGATAATTTTCTAGGTGAGAGGGAGTGCCAGTGATAAGATTTTCTGAGTTAAGGAGTGGTGAAAATAAGAAATGCCTGAGAGCAGGTTTTTAACAACAATGGTGTCAAGAGCAACCTCTGAAAGGCTGCTTCTCTTCTTAAACACAGAGAAGAGCTGAAAGTTCAGATGGGAGGAGGTGATAGGAAGTCAGAAAAGTCTAAGAATTCTTTTTATCATGGTTCATCATGGATGTGGCAGAACTAGATTGGTTGTAGGGAAGATGGAGGGATTTCCTGTACTTCTTCTGCACAGCATTATCCTTTGAAAGCATACTACTAAAGCCTATTTCTGACTCCTTCATTTACTCTATTATTAGAGGCATTATTTTTTCTGTTCTAGTTTTACTTCTTATAAACATCTGCATTTGACCCAGATGTGCATATGTATTCCTTTGTTCCCAGCCTGTGTGTGTAGCAGGAGACACTTCCCAGCCTGTGTGTGAGGCAGGAGACACCTCTACATACTTTTGCTAGAGCTATCCCAGGATCACTTCCCCAAGTCAGACATTTTAAAATGAGGTTAAAACCTTAATTCTCTTAGAATAACAAACCTTTATTGTGGAACCATGGGTGGATCCCTAAGATAGTTGTGGGAAAAAGAATATAAGGAGAGATTGTGATTTCAGTTTTGCCTCCACCATGATCTCCTAAGCTATGTTACATACCTTGCATTCCAATTTTTTTTTTTAATTAAACTTGTGATTTCATTTGTTTAGGGAACTTTCATTGACGAGATCTCTTCGATCAAAGCAGTTTAATGACTATCTACAATGATAGTCAAAGAGAGTCCCCTAAGACAATAAGAGGCTAGATGACTTTTTTAGGATCATGCAGCCACAATATGTAAGAGGCAGGATATGAATCTCTCATTTTGAAGTCCAATCTTACCTATTTTTAAGGTAGGTGTATGAGGATAATATCTTGTAAAATACAAAAATAAAAGTCCAACTCTTCAACCACAATCATAACAACAACAAAAAGTACACACTTAAATATTGTTTACATATTTCAGGGAAATGACAATTTAAAAGGGAGGGAAGGGGAATACATTTTTTTGAAAACTGAATTTTGATCAAGAAAGTATAAGTTCAAATTCTTATGTTATTTACCAACTTTTTTTAACCAACTATTTTTACCAATTTTCCCACTATTTATCAACTTGGGAACTTTGGTCCACAAGTAATAAAACATGTATTATTATCTCTCTTGGACTCGGGTTCTTTGCAAAATCAGAAAATGTATTACATAGTGTGTAAGGTCCATTCCATTTCAATAATCCTATTATCAATTATGAATGAATCTTTCCCATCAGTACAATTAAGTCTGTGAACAATTCAGGTCAGTAATAAATAAGTTGTGAGTATGAGTGGGCCCCATAGATTGACAGGAAAGGCAAAGAGAAAACAATCCTAGATTCAAGCCCTTATAGCCAAAAAGACCTCTATGTGATCTTGTCTGGTCAGCTTTAGATATGTATAGGAGGAGGGAAAGAGCTAGCAAACATCATTTGTCTTTAATTATTTAAATGTTGGATGCAGAAGCCCACTTGAGACTTTTCTTTAGGGAAAACATAGCACAGTTAAAAGTATATGGAAAATTGAATCAGACAACCTAGTTTCAAATCTTGACTTCATGTACATGTGATTCTAGAGCAAACCCATTTGCCTCTAGGGTTCTTTTTTCTCTCAAATCAGAATATTGGACTAGAAGACTTCTAAAATACAGATTAGCTTTAATCTTTTGATTTAGATCTCTAAACCATGTCTAATTTTTTGATTGAATGATTCTATTAATGATGCTTTTGATGATGACTGCTTGAGGTAGAAATGAAAAAGGAGGAAGGGGAAAAGGAGGAAGCTTAAGGCAAAGATAGGAGTTGATATTTGAATGGAAATGCAGGGCAACATCTTATGATAGAGAGGAAGTAGACAAAGTATAAACATAATAAACATGGCTATGGTCAGGATTTATTTTGTTTGACTATGCTTGTTACAATTTTTTTCTTTCTTTTTCCATTCATTACTTTTATTTCTATATTAGAAGTTGGGAATAATAGTCATGTCAAAAATAGAACCATTGAAACATTTTTTAAGTACAGAGGAGGATAAAAAGTTCAGAAGGAAGTGTGGACAAGAAAATCATATTTTTATTTTATTTTTAATAGTTTTAATTAATGGAATAAAACAAACACTTCCATAACATAGTACAATAAAAAAGATGATTGAACATGAAACTGCAAATCTACTATGCACAACTTGTTATTCCTTTTTTTCTTTCCTCTGCACCACCTTGAAGATAACAGATATTAGACAACAATAGATGTGTTAAATGATTTTATTTCTAATTCTATCTCTGGAAGAGAGAGCATCTTTGTTAATATCGTCTTTGTGGTTTATTTTGGTATTTGTAACATTCAAAATCACTTATTCACTAAAAGTAATTCTTTAAAAAATATTGCATTTATTATATACAAGATTCTGCTTATTTGGTTCTGTTGGTCCTGCTCATTTTGCTCTTCATTATTTCATGCAGGTTCTTCCATACTTTTCCAAAATAAATGAGTTCATCCTTTCTTACATCACAGTAATATTCCTTCAAATTCATATTCCACATCTTCAATTATTCCCCAACTGATGGGCATCCCTGAAATTTCCAGTTCTTTGTCATCACAAAAAGAACTTCTATAAGCTTTTTATAACATATAGGTTGTTCTCCTTTCCTCCTAATTATCTTTGAAAATAGAAAACATGGTAGCATTGCTGTGTCAAAGGGTATAAGTAAGTTACTACCTTTGACTATAGTTCTAGATTGTTCTCCACAATGGTTGGATCATTTCACAATTCCATTAACAATTATTAGTATCCAAATTTTTTCACATTTCTTCCAACATTTTTTACTTTTCTCTTTTATCATTCTGACTAATCTGGTAAGTATGAGATAGTAGTTGCTTTAATTTGCATCTTCCTTATTAATAATAATTTAGAACATTTTTTCATATGATTATAATTTGTTTTGATATCTTAATTGGAAAAGGTCCTGTTTATATCATTTGACCATTTCTCATTTGGGGAATGACTCATATTATAAGTTTGACAAAGTTCTTCATATGTTTGAAATGTCAGAGTTCTATTTGATAAACTGTCTATAAATTTGTTCCCACATTTTCTGTTTTCCTTCTGATCTTGACTACATATGTTGTAGTGCATAAAACCTTTTTAAAATTTTAGATAATTGGGGGGCGGAGCCAAGATGGCGGAGAAGAAACACACGACTCAGTGAACGTCCTCACTCCCTCACAACCAATTAGATAAATTAAGTCTCAAAATTAGCTCAGGACTGATAGATACCACAAGGACTGGAAGCACGACTTACCAGCTGAAGAGAATCTGGAGTTTCAACAGGAAAGGTCAGTTCTCAGGGGAGGAATAAGAAAGACCAGCACAGACGGTGGGGTAGGGGCACACTGCGCCCTTTGCGCTGGGAAGGGCTCTGGGATCAGAGAAGCCACTGAGGTAAAGGAATCTGGCACAGGCTGTTAGCTCTTCTCTGCTAATTATTTAGCAGTTCAGAAGAGAAAGCCAAAATATTTTAAAACTCAGATTAGATTTTCCCCGGACCCTGGGGGTGACTCAACAGACTTGGCACCAGGGGGTGTGGCCTCAGCTACCACCTGAGAATAGTTAAGAGATTGACAAGTGGGTGGATACGGCCCAAGGCAACACACACTGCCTAGCTTAGCTGGAGGGAGTGGAACTCAGCTCCAGGAAGTCCCAGAGAAGCGGAACCTTTGAACTAGGGACCGCGGTTTCTGGCAGACACTTCCAGTTTGAGCGCAGGGGCTTCTCACGTCACCTGCTGCAGACATCCACTCCCCACCCGGACACAAAGGCTGGGCTTCGTGCTGTCTTCACTATTCTACGCCCTCGGGGCACAGCAGTGCTAATCACCTCTGAGGCACCTCCAGGGAGGGGGTGGGGAACTCTCTCCCAGAGCTCTCTCTTAGCTCAGGCTCAGGAGCCGCTGCATCCATCCGATCTGGGAGGAAGCTGGTAAAGAAGTAAATAATTTCCTACCCCAGAGACAGACCCCAAAAGATTTTTTTAAGTATGAGCAAAAAAGCTAGAAAAACCATAGATTCCTTCTATACAGAGAAAGAGCGGGTATCCAACCCCGAGGAAGTTGACAGCAGAGAATCAACAGACAACAACCTAAAGGGGAACGATTCCTGCCCCCCATCACATAACTCTCTCCTAGAAGAAGCTCTTAAAAAATTGAGGGAGATCGAAGAAAAATGGGGAAAAGAAAGGGAAGATATGATAGAGAATAACAACGTCCTGAAATTGGAGTTGGAAAAAATAAAGAATTCACAGGAGATGCAGGGAAACAAAATTAGTGAATTAGAAAAGGTTAAAAAAACACAGGAAAGTAGGATTTCTGAATTGGAAAAGATAAAAAAGTCTCAAGAAAATAGAATTTCTGAATTGGAAAAAGAAAATAATTCTCAAAAAAAAAAAATTAGGGAAATGGAAAAAAACTCAATAGAGCAAAATAATTCATTTAAAAACGAAATTGGGCATTTACAAAAAGAACTAAAAACTGTGAAAGAAGAAAATAACTCCTTAAAAGTCAGGATGGAACAAATAGAAATGAATGATTCACAGAGAACCCAAGAATCAGTCAAACAAAACAAAAAAAATGAGAAGCTGGAGAACAACGTCAAATACTTACTGGGAAAATCTATAGACCTGGAAAATAGATCTAGGAGAGATAATCTGCGGATTATTGGACTTCCAGAAAACTATGACCAAAAAAAGAGCCTAGATTCTATTTTACAGGAAATTATCAAAGAGAACTGTCCAGAGATAATAGAAACAGAAGGGAAAGTAGATGTGGAAAGAATTCATCGAACTCCTTCTGAAATAGACCCTAAAAAAAGAACACCACGGAATATTGTGGATAAGCTGCAGAATTACCACACAAAGGAGAAAATCCTGCAAGCAGCTAGAAAAAAACAATTTAAATACCAAGGTGCCACAATAAGGGTCACCCAAGATCTGGCTGCCTCCACATTAAAAGATAGAAGGGCCTGGAACCTGATATTCCGAAAGGCAAAAGATCAAGGACTGCAACCAAGAATGAACTACCCAGCTAAGTTTAGCATCTTTTTCCATGGAAGAAGATGGTCATTCAATGAAACAGAGGAATTCTATATGTTTCTAAGAAAAAAACCAGACTTAAACAAAAAATTTGATATACATCCACAAGACTGAAGAGAAACAGAAAAAGGTACACAGAACCCTTGAGAACTGTAACTCTGTTGTGGGTATATAAAAAATACTCAAGGATAATTTGATTTTACTGATATAAAAGAAAAAAAGGGGGGTGTGGTAAAGGGAAGGAGGTCGGTTCAGAAAAAGGGGAAGGAGTGATAAAAAGAGGGAAACTACATCCCAGGAAGAGACATAGAAAATACACCATATCTGAGGGAACTTAGTGAGGGGGAGAATCATTGTGTGAATCTTACTCTCATCAGAAGAGGCTCAAAGAGTAAATAATTAACATATTTGTTTTTCAGAGAATTTTCTCTCACCTCATTAAAAGGGGGGAGAGGAAAAGGGGAAAGGAAAAGGAGAATAAGTGAAGGGACTTGGAGGGAGGGGGGAGGGATCCTAAAAAAAAAAAAAAAAGAGGGAGGGTTGCGCGTCACAAGGGGGGTCTGTAAATTAAATATCGGGGAGGGGGATCAGGGGGGTCAAGGGAAAAAAGTATAATCTGGGGATAATACGATGGCAGGAAACACAGAATTAGTAATTTTAACTGTAAATGTAAATGGGATGAACGATCCCATCAAACGGAGACGGATAGCAGATTGGATCAAAAAGCAGAACCCTACAATATGTTGTCTACAGGAAACACACTTAAAGCAGGGAGATACATATAGAGTAAAGGTAAAAGGTTGGAACAGAGCCTATTATGCTTCAGGTAAAGCCAAAAAAGCAGGGGTAGCTATCCTTATCTCAGATCAAGCAAAAGCAGAAGTAGATCTCGTTAAAAAAGATAAGGAAGGAAACTATATCCTGCTGAAAGGTAGCATAAATAATGAAGCCATATCAATACTAAACATATATGCACCAAGTGGTATAGCATCTAACTTTCTAAAGGAAAAGTTAAGAGAACTGCAAGAAGAAATAGACAGTAAAACTATAATAGTGGGAGATCTCAACCTTGCACTCTCAGATTTAGACAAATCAAACCACAAAACAAACAAGAAAGAAATTAAAAAAGTAAATAGAACATTAGAAAAACTAGGTATGATAGACCTTTGGAGAAAACTGAATGGCAATAGGAAGGAATATACTTTCTTCTCAGCAGTTCATGGATCCTATACAAAAATTGACCATATATTAGGACATAAAGATCTCAAAATTAAATGTAGGAAGGCAGAAATAATAAATGCCTTCTTCTCAGATCACAATGCAATAAAAGCTACATTCAGTAAAAAGTTAGGGGTAAATAGACCAAAAAGTAATTGGAAACTGAATAATCTCATCTTAAAGAATGACTGGGTGAAAGAGCAAATTATAGAAACAATTAACAATTTCACCCAAGATAATGATAATGATGAGACATCATATCAAAATCTTTGGGATGCAGCTAAAGCAGTAATAAGGGGAAATTTTATATCTTTAGAGGCTTATTTGAAGAAAATTGAGAAAGAGAAGATTAACGAATTGGGCTTACAACTTAAAAGGCTAGAAAAAGACCAAATTATAAACCCCCAACCAAAAATTAAACTCGAAATACAAAAATTAAAAGGAGAAATCAATAAAATTGAAAGTAAAAAAACTATTGAATTAATAAATAAAACCAAGAGTTGGTTTTATGAAAAAGCCAATAAAATAGATAAACCTTTGGTAAATTTGATCAAAAAAAAGAAAGAGGAAAATCAAATTGATAGTCTTACAAATGAAAAGGGAGATCTTTCCACCAATGAAGAGGAAATTAGAGAAATAATAAGGAGTTACTTTGCCCAACTTTATGCCAATAAATTTGATAACTTAAGTGAAATGGATGACTTTCTCCAAAAATATAGGCTCCCTAGATTAACAGAGGAGGAGATAAATTGCTTAAATAGTCCCATTTCAGAAAAAGAAATAGAACAAGCTATTAATCAACTCCCCAGGAAAAAATCCCCAGGGCCAGATGGATTCACATGTGAATTCTACCAAACATTTAAAGAACAATTAGCCCCAATGTTATATAAATTATTTGAAAAAATAGGGGATGAAGGAGTCCTACCAAACTCCTTTTATGACACAGACATGGTACTGATACCTAAACCTGGTAGATCGAAAACTGAGAAAGAAAATTATAGACCAATCTCCTTAATGAATATTGATGCTAAAATCTTAAATAAGATATTAGCAAAAAGACTTCAGAAAATCATCTCCAAGATAATACACTATGATCAAGTAGGATTTATTCCAGGAATGCAGGGCTGGTTTAATATTAGGAAAACTATTAATATAATTGACCATATTAATAATCAAATTAATAAGAACCATATGATCATCTCAATAGATGCAGAAAAAGCATTTGACAAAATCCAACATCCATTCCTACTAAAAACTCTTGAGAGTATAGGAATAAATGGATTATTCCTTAGAATAATCAGGAGTATATATTTAAGACCGTCAGTAAGCATAATATGCAATAGAAATAAACTGCAACCTTTCCCAGTAAGATCAGGAGTGAAACAAGGTTGCCCACTATCACCATTACTATTCAATATAGTACTAGAAACGCTAGCCTCGGCAATAAGAGCCGAGAAAGAGATTCAAGGAATTAGAGTAGGAAATGAGGAAATTAAACTATCACTTTTTGCAGATGACATGATGGTATACTTAGAGAACCCCAAAGACTCTGCTAAAAAGCTACTAGAAATAATTCAAAATTTCAGCAAAGTGGCAGGATACAAAATAAATCCACATAAATCCTCGGCATTTTTATATATCACTAACAAAATGCAACAGCAAGAGATACAAAGAGAAATTCCATTCCAAACAAATGTTGAGAGTATAAAATATTTGGGAATCCATCTACCAAAGAAAAGTCAGGAATTATATGAGAAAAATTACAAAACACTTGCCACAAAAATAAAATCAGATTTAAATAATTGGAAAGACATTCAGTGCTCTTGGATAGGCCGAGCGAATATAATAAAGATGACAATACTCCCCAAACTAATCTATTTATTTAGTGCTATACCAATCAGACTCCCAAGAAACTATTTTAATGACCTAGAAAAAATAACAACAAAATTCATATGGAAGAATAAAAGGTCAAGAATTGCAAGGGAACTAATGAAAAAAAACTCAGAGGAAGGTGGTCTAAGTGTACCTGATCTAAAGCTGTATTATATAGCAGCAGTAACCAAAACCATTTGGTATTGGCTACGAAATAGACCGGTAGATCAGTGGAACAGATTAGATACAAAGGACAAAAAAGGGTACATCTATAGCAATCTAATCTTTGACAAACCCAAAGATTCCAACATTAGGGATAAAAATTCATTATTCGGAAAAAACTGTTGGGAAAACTGGAAATTAGTATGGCAGAAATTAGATATGGATCCACACTTAACACCATATACCAAGATAAGATCAAAATGGGTCCATGATTTAGGCATAAAGAGGGAGATAATAAATAGATTAGAGGAACAGAGGATAATCTACCTCTCAGACTTGTGGAGGAGGAAGGAATTTATGACCAGAGGAGAACTAGAGATCATTATTGATCACAAAATAGAAGATTTTGATTACATCAAACTAAAAAGTTTCTGTACAAATAATACTAATGCAAACAAGATTAGAAGGGAAGTAACAAATTGGGAAAATATTTTTAAAAACAAAGGTTCTGACAAAGGTCTCATTTCCAAAATATATAGAGAACTGACCATAATTTATAAGAAACCGAACCATTCTCCAATTGATAAATGGTCAAAGGATATGAACAGACAATTCTCAGAGGAAGAAATTGAAACTATATCCACTCACATGAAAGAGTGTTCCAAATCACTACTGATCAGAGAAATGCAAATTAAGACCACTCTGAGATACCACTACACACCTGTCAGATTGGCTAAGATGACAGGAACAAATAATGACAAATGTTGGAGGGGATGTGGGGAAATTGGGACACTAATACATTGCTGGTGGAGTTGTGAAAGAATCCAGCCATTCTGGAGAGCAATCTGGAATTATGCCCAAAAAGTTATCAAACTGTGCATACCCTTTGACCCAGCAGCGCTACTACTGGGATTATATCCCAAAGAAATACTAAAGAGCGGAAAGAGACATATATGTGCCAAAATGTTTGTGGCAGCTCTTTTTGTTGTAGCTAGAAACTGGAAGATGAATGGATGTCCATCAGTTGGAGAATGGTTGGGTAAATTGTGGTATATGAAGGTTATGGAATATTATTGCTCGGTAAGAAATGACCAGCAGGAGGAATATAGAGAGGCCTGGAGAGACTTAAATCAACTGATGCTGAGTAAAATGAGCAGAACCAGAAGATCACTGTACACTTCAACAACAATACTGTATGGGGATGTATTCTGATGGAAGTGGAAATCTTCAACATAAAGAAGATCCAACTCACTTCCAGTTGATCAATGATGGACAGGGGTAGCTGCACCCAGAGAAGAAACACTGGGAGGGGAATGAAAATTGTTAGCACTAATATCTGTCTGCCCAGGTTGCATGTACCTTCGGATTCTAATGTTTATTGTGCAACAAGAAAATGATATTTGCACACATGTATTGTACCTAGACTATATTGTAACACATGTAAAATGTATGGTATTGCCTGTCGTCGGGGGGAGGGAATAGAGGGAGGGGGGGTAATTTGGAAAAATGAATACAAGGGATAATATTATAAAATATATATATATATATATATATATATAAAATAAAAAAATAAATAAATAAATTTTAGATAATTGAATATCCATTTTGTTCATAAGTTGTTTCCTTGTGTATCTAATTAATAATACTCTTTGTGTTCTAATTTTCTTTTAAAATCTCTATTTTTATCCATTTTGTTCTTATCTTGGTAAGGTATAAGCTATTTATCTATGCCCAGTTATTTTACTCATTATTTTCCTTCTCAGGCTCTTTTTTCAACTTATTCTGCTTACCTTACTTTCTCCCCTTACCTTTTTATTCCTTATTTTAGTCATCCCTCTAACAGTCCCTCCTTTATTTAATCTTAATCTATATATTCTTCTAAACATCCCTCCTCCCATTTTATACTCAATTTTTTTCACCTATCTGGAAGTTCAGAATACTTTTAAACCTCTTCAGATATATATGTTGTTTTCTCTTTAAGAAAGTTGAGAATAAGGTTCCAATATTATCAGCCTTCCATCCTTACATGTTTCCTTTGTATTAGTTCTTCCTTTCACATTTTGCTAGCCATTTTTTTTTAGAATCACCTTATCATACATAACCCAGCCCCAGCCTTTCTTTCAAACTCCTTAATAATAACAATAGTAAGAATACTATTAATAATGATAATTACTAAATATTTTATAGATCATAAGTAAATAGTTTGATCTTCATCAGTGCCTTATAATAAATGTTTAATTATTTCATTATCTTTTTATATCAAAATTTCCATTGAATTCTGTTTTTTCTATTAGAAACACTTGAAAGTCTTTCAGATCATCAATATCCATTTTCCCATCTAGAACTATATTCAATTTTGCTATATCAGTTATTCTTGGATACAACCCCAGCTCCTTTGCTCTTTGAAAAATAATGTTCCAAGACCTACAAAAAGATAAAGTCTTTTTGTCTAGAAGTTGCTAAGTCTTATGAAATTCTGATTGTTTTTCCTCAGTATTAAATTATTTTTTAGGTTTGTTGCTTGCAACATTTTCTCTATAAACTTGGACTTTTGAAACTTGCTATATGACATTCCTGTAAGTTTTCTTTCTAAGATATTTTTCCATTAGCAATTGGTGGATTCTTTCTATTTCTACTTTACCTTCTTGTTCTAGAACTTTAAGGGAATTTTTCTTAATAACATCTTGTGATATTGCATCAAGATTTTTAAAAATCCTAACTTACAGGTAGTATGATAATTCTTATATTGTTTCTCCTTAACCTGTTTGTCAAATCAGTTATTTTTCTGAGATATTACAGATTCTCATCTATTTTTCTAGCTTTATTATATCTTGGTGTCTTATAATGTCATTGAATTCTATTTGCCCAAATCAAAGATATATTTTATTCCTTAAGATTTTTGTGTCTACTTTTGTAATTGGGTAATTTTCTTTTCACACTTTTGTTGGATTTCTTTTTTTTTTTAATTTTTTCTCATTCCCTCTTATTTTATTATTGAATTCATTTATAAATTCTTCCAAGATTTTTTTGGGGGAGGCTTATGATCATTTATTTAACCTTATTCATTAGTGCAGAAGTAGCTTTTTTCCCCTACCACACTATCTTCTGCAAATCAACCCATATCTTCTTTTACACCAAAGTAGCTATCAGTGTTTGGGTTCTTTTTCCTTTGTTTACTCATTTTTATTTTTGTCTCATTTTATTTTCTAGTAGCTTAATATTATTATTATGAAATTTTCTTCCAAAATTATTGATAATGTTACTGTAGGTAATGTACTGTAGGTCCTCCTTAATATTGTGTATTTAGTTCTGTCTAGGGGCAACCTTAGGGACTTCTCTCTTCTTTCCCTAAGCAGCAGCCAAATTGTCTTGAAAATATTCTTGCTTCTTCCTGTGGTATCATACTCACTGAGGTTGGGCTCAGTTCTCTTTTCCCATAGCCACAGCCAGGAGTTATGTCTGGTCAGTGCTATTAGGCCTGACTTCTAGGAACAACAGGGGGTCCTCTAATCTTATGGGGTTCTTGAAATGAAAGTTTGGAAGATAAAAGTTTCTGAGGAGAGAGTTCCTGACGTGAAATTTCTTGAGGCTGTGAATAGTAAATGATGTTGAAACAAAATTTTTGAAGTTCTAGTTGGCTTTCCTCAGGATCTACTCTATGTTGACTCAGTGAAGTCAGCTCATTCAGACTAAATCTCACGCTGTTATCTTAGATCAACTGTTTTAACTTTATTTTTGCAGGTCTATTCATTTTGTGAAGCTTTTCTACATATTTGTGGAGGAAATCTAGAAAGCCTGGAAATTTATGATCTACTCTGCCTTCAAGCAAGAATGTACCTCCCAGCAAGTAAGATTTTGAAAATTAAATGTTATTTTTTCATTAATCAAACAATCATCTTTGTCTCCTTTGCTATTTCATATTTCCAGTGAAAGAGAATAAAACACATAGACCTTTAACAAATAAATATAGCCAAAACAAATTCTCATATTGGTCTTTAGTTCTGGATCATTACATTTTTCTTAAACTTAGAAATTCTGGAGTTTGGTTATATTGCTACTGAGAGATTTCATTTTGACCTCTATGGGATCTAGGCAGTTTTCTTTCGTTATTTCTGGAAAATATGATATTCAGGCTTGTTTGAAAAAAATCATAATTTTAGGTAATCTAAATATTTCTTAAATTATCTTTCTTTGATCTATTTTTCAAATCATTTATTTCTGATAAGTAATATATTACACTTTCTTCTATTTTTCAATGTTTTGACAGTGTTTTTTAATATAACTTTTTGTACTTTTTATACTTGGTTGTTAATTCTCTTCCAAGTCTCCATAACTCTAATTTCTTTTTACAATTCTTTTCTCCAGCACTCTCCTTTGACTTCTAATATAATTTAAAACTCTTTAAAAGTACTTATTTTATTCCACTGTTTTTTAAATATTTTACTTCATTTAATTGATCTTGCAACAAAGTTGTTTAAATTTTTTTGTTTGTAGATGTTCTGGAGTTATTCTTGTTTTTAAAGTTTGTATGCAGGAGATCTCCAATGTCAAAATAGTTTTGATGAGTTTTGGCCCCAAATGATGGGGTCAGGGTAGCAATCCCTACATATGAGGGCACATGTGAAAAATTCACAAGAGTTTTTCTCTTTCCAAAAGTTTCCTTTATTTATGAAAGAAGGGGTAATGGTTAAACTGAAGAGGTAAAATAGACAACAATAGTGATAAATATGAAATAGATTCTGGAGAGCATATAGTTAGGAAGAAAAGGTTTTTAAATAATTAACTAGGGAAAAGACAAGTTCCCTAGTATAACTCATGATTAACTGGGAGAAAGGGAATACACCATGAAGCCAGAGTGTGCCATTAACTAAAAGGTTAAATCCTGAAAGGGAGACTTTTTCTAAAGACTTAGTTAGCTATAAGAATGAGAAAGATGTCAGGAAGCATAGGGGAGGCAAGTGAGAGGGGAAAGACAATATGAGGAAGGATGACTTGGCAGGCTAAAGAGGGATTTAGCAAAGATATCATGTCATGGATAGATTTATAGGGGAAATTTAACATGAGGAGTTGACATCATAATTTGATTTTCTGATTGGGTGCATTAAGGTAAGGTTTCCCAAGACTTTTAAAGGAGTAGAAATGTAAGGTTGAGCTGATCCTCATCAGTGGCCTTCCCTGTTTGTCTCAGGGGGTAATCTTAGCTTTCAGCTTTCTCTGACAACTGTTACCCAGGACCTCATCAGTTCACATTTTAAAAAAATATTTTGTTTTCTTTGTTTGTTATTTTACTCATTCTTCTATCCTTACTTTCTAGATGGAGATTTTGTATTAGGTTTAGTCTCTGGCCACTTATATTGTCAGGACTTACATGGTCCTGACCTTTCACATCTCTTTTTGTAGTTGCTGAGGTCAGAGGAACATTGTTGTGGCCTTCTCCTTCTGGGTCTAGTTCTGAGATTCGCTCTCCTGGGTTAGAGAGACATATCTCTACCTCTGCATACAATTTTTGAATTCACTTCTCCAGGGTACATGTATAGTACCATGACTCTTGCACCCAAGAGTTGAGTCTTGGATACTTCTTCAGGGGTCTTAGCAATAGCACTGTGACCTTTTCCTTTGTCTAGGGAATGACTCAGGGTGTTTTCTCTGGAACTAGAGAAACAAAAACATGATCTCTTTCTGCACCTTGGGGAAAAGTCTGAGATTCCAATATTCCTTTTCTGCTTCCAGAATTTGGTTCCAAGATTCAACCACATCCTTGTTCCATAGATCTTACTCTGTGGTCTTTTGTTATCTTCTGATTGTAGATCCTACGTAGATTCTCCTTACATTTCTGATCACTACCCTCCCTGGCACTTAGCTGAGATTTTTGTGTAATTGTTGGTGAATTTGGACCGTACAGCTTCTTCTTTCTCATCTTGGCTGTTCTCCCAAACAGGTGAATTTTGAATAAAATTACACCCACACCCACACACATATACACAAATATACATATATGTGAATGTGTATATGTATTTACATATTGAAATAGAGTTTCACATTTCCATATAGAATTTTCCCTTTGTGATCTGTTTTTTTTTGGGGGGAGGTGCTTAAATTCCAAATATATTTTCAAAGAAAGATTAAAAAAAATAAATTAGAAAGGAAAGATATAGGTATGATTTTTTTTCCTCAGCTGCCTGAACAGATTTTGCCATATATCCTGGATTTGGCTCCTGATAGCCTGTGCTAATTACCTCTATATATTGTGGTCAGTCTCCTGAATCATCAATTTTCTTTTTCTATCTTCCAGATCTAGTGCTATTCCAGTCATCAGCCAAGAGCTAGTGTTAACATCACTGGCTGACCCTCAGAACCATCATATTTCTTTTCCAAACCGAATTTCTGTCTCTTATCCTTACAGGCTGTCTGATCCACAATCTTCATTGTCAGCTGACTGCAAAACACACTCCAGGCTATCCCTCTTCTGCATCCTCTGGCATGTTTGCTCCTCTGTGTCAACACAGAAAAAAAAAAAAAAGATGAATTTTTAGGAATAGTTGAAGCTTATAATGAATTTCTATCATTAAAAATTCAACTATATGCGAAATGCATAATTAAAAAAAGTAACTTCTAAATAGCATATTGGAAATATGCAGATCTACAGGGCTTTCTTCCAAGGAGCCCTTTCTCCCCCAGCCACTTCTTGCCATTGCTAGTGAAGGAGTCAATCATTTCTCTTAAATCATCTGATGCTTTTAGTGTCATTTCCAATTCGGCAGCGCTGCAAATGATTCAGTTGTCATAGGAGACAGATTTGGGTATGATATCACTTGCAAATGATTTATTTCCATAAAGTACATAAAAATGCATTTTCGGCTCCCAGATTTAGGCTGCCAGTAGTAAACAACAGCGTAAAAAGAAATATCTTAATTTGTTCACAGTGTGAGGGGTGTCAAAGGGAAATAATCGTACATTTAAATTTTTTGAAAATAAGTTGATGAATGGGTTTACATGAGAAATGGAACCTGAAAAATATGAATGGAAATTGTGTGATTGTGGAGCTGTGGTGCTGAGTAGCTGGGGCACATTAATTTGGTTGGGTTTTTTTCCCTCAAAGTTTTTCTTTATTGTTGTTATTGTTGTTGTTTGTTTTTTGTATTTTTTGGGGGGGAGGTTGTTTTGTTTTGTTTTTTGGTGAGAGCTTGCAGGGAGGAGAGGGAATTCCTAGGAGAAACTGGAGGCATCTCCTCTAAGGATTCATCATCACAAAAAAGGATGGGTAAATGTTGTTCCAAAAGAATGAAATGGACAGTGGTTTTCAGAGAGGTATTAGAATTGTCCCAGTTTGGGTTTCCTATCTGTTAACATGTATTCAGCTGTTACTCTGTGAGCCAGCTCAGCTGCCATGTGCTTGCTAAATGTCACGAGCAAATCTCTGCTCTTATAGTTGGGGTGCTATTTGGATGTTTCTCAAGAGATCAGAGGACCATATATTTTGATCTGGAAAGTATATTAGAGATAATCTAGTCTATCCCATATCATTTTAAAGAAGGTGAAAATAGATTTGGGTAGAGGGAATCACTAGTCCTAGGTTTCACAGGTAATAAAAAAGCAAAGCTGAATTTGAAGTCCTGAGGCCTAGATCACTAGATTTCAGATCTGGTGCACTTTCTCCTACACTGAAAGGGTTTTTTTAAGGCCTTATTCCCCCCAGGAGCCTTATAAAATTTTGTGTACTATTTGCCAAGATGGTTTTTAATACTGTGGAATCAAATTCTTGCCACCACTAGAATGATGTTTATTTTTCAAAAGTTTTGATGCCTTTTGTTTGTCCATCACAATATCTTTCCCTTGACAATATCCCCATACACATTGAAACTTCCCTTGATACCCTATTTCTCATTCTAACCCTTATATATTAGTATATTGTGTACCCTGCTAAAATATAAGTTCTTGAGGGGAGGCACTATGTCATTTCTATCTTTGGTATATCTCCAGTGCCTGACACATAACAGATGCTTAAATGCTTGTTCAACATGTTGATATTATAAATCTTATATTAATATAAATACTTATATTAATATAAATTCTCCAATGTGTTTGTACATCAATTTAAGCTTTTCAAAACTGTTTCTTGCTAAAAGTTTTGTGATGGAAGTAATACAAGAATTATAATTCTCAGGAAACTGAGACTTGGAAAGGTTAAGGTACTTAGCTATAATCTCAAAACTATTAAATATGTTTAAAGTAGCATCCAAGACTATATCTCCTAACTTCAGGTTCATTTTACTTCCATCCTATCCTATTCTATATGCCTTTTACAAAGTTTTGAAGAAAATAAGACCATGGTCCTCACCTCAAGAAGTTTACAACTTAATATAATAATCAGGGGGATCTCTCCCATCCACCCTTTTCAATCTGCTTAAATTTTCTTGAGGGTGTACTGTGGAACATTTTGGTGGGCAAGCTCCTTACTATATGATAATTGTAAAAAGAAATTTCTTGTTGGTCTCCAGAGGTATCATACACATACTTATCTTCCTCTTGTAAGTAAGATTAATGTCAAAGATGGCTATTGCTCAGAGAAATGCAAATTAAGACAACTCTAAGATACCACTACATACCTGTCAGAATGGCTAAGATGACAGGAAAATATAACAATGAATGTTGGAGGGGATGTGAGAAAACTGGGACACTGATGCCTTATTGGTGGAGTTGTGAATGGATCCAACCATTTTGGAGAACAATTTGGAACTATGCTCAAAAAGTTATCAAACTGTGCATACCTTTTGACTCAGCAGTGTTACTACTGGGCTTATATCCAAAGAGGTGTTAAGGAAGGGAAAGGGACCCGTGTGTGCCAAAATGTTTGTGGCAGCCCTTTTTGTAGTGGCTAGAAACTGGAAAATGAATGGATGCCCATCAATTGGAGAATGGTTCGGTAAATTGTGGCATATTTATGTTATGGAATATTATTGTTCTATAAGAAATGACCAGTAGAAGGAATATAGAGAGGCTTGGAGAGACTTACATGAACTGATGCTAAGTGAAATGAGCAGAACCAGGAGATCATTATACACTTCAACAACAATACTATATGAGGATGTATTCTGATAGAAGTGGATATCTTCAGAAATGAGAAGATCCAATTCAGTTCTAATTCATTAATGATGGACAAAAACAGCTACACCCAGAGAAAGAACACTGGAACGTGAATGTAGATTACTTGCATTTTTCTTTTTCTTCCCAGGTTATTTTTACCTTTCTGATTCTGATTTTTCTTGTGCAACAAGAGAACTATACAGATGTGTACACACATATTGTATTCAAAATATACTTTAACATGTTTAACATGTATGAGACTGCCTGATACCTAGGGGAGGGAATGGAGGGAAGGAAGGAAAAAGTTGGAACAGTGATTGCAAGGGAATGTTGAAAAATTACTCAATAAATATGTTCTGTCAATAAAAAGCTATTAGAAGAAAGAAAGGAAGGAAGGAAGGAAGGAAGGAAGGAAGGAAGGAAGGAAGGAAGGAAGGAAGGAAGGAAGGAAGGAAGGAAGGAAGGAAGGAAGGAAGGAAGAGAAAGAAAGAAAGAAAGAAAGAAAGAAAGAAAGAAAGAAAGAAAGAAAGAAAGAAAGAAAGAAAGAAAGAAAGAAAGAAAGAAAGAAAGAAAGAAAGAAAGAAAGAAAGAAAGAAACCTACAAACATTTAACCAGAAACTGGACTCTTAGAGACTGGTCTCTAAGCCAGGAAATAGCACATTCAGAAGACTTTTAAAAAGGAGTGACTCTTTTCCCTTCATTCTTTTTTCCCCATCTGCCAAGCTTCTTGGGAACCTTAAAGACATTATTTGAACATGTGATATGTGGAGGGACTTCTTTCCTTCCTACCTCTCTTTCCCACACCCACTAGCTACCTCTCTTCCTACCTCTTTCTCCCATCCATTAGCCACTTCCCTTCCTACCTCTTTCCCCCATCCACTAGCTATCTCCCTTCCCACTTCTTTATGACATCTATTAACTACTTCCCTTCCTACCTCTTTCCCACATCCACTAGCTAGGATGGCTTTTCACATGCGGCATCCAAATATCTTTGGATGGGTTTTGCATTGATTTCTTTCTTTGAACACAGGTGATTAAATAGTGATTCTAATTTGGATATTTCTAACCTTCATGGATACCTCATGGACTTGAGAGTTCTGGAACCCTTGAGAAGTCCAGATTACTAGTACTAAAGAAATTTTCTTTTTCAATTATATCCCTCTCATAGGAGATGTCCATTGGCAAGAGGAGGAGCCCAAGCCATGCTCTGGTTTGTTAAACTACATAGACCTTGGATGAATTGCTTAAACAGTGTAAAACTGAGACAAAAGTAAAATAGTTGTTCCTATTTAAAACGTGTTCATGATGTTTTAGTTTAGTGTATGCTTATGAGTCTTTTGTATTCAATCATTTCTTTTATAGAAGAAGTAAATAGCTGAGGAAAATAAATAGCTGCTCTTAGTCTGAAATACTTCTTATACCTTATACCCTGTTAAGTAAACCTTAACTTTGTTTAAGAGACTATCCTCAGAATTTTTCTATGGAGTGAGGGTGCAATTAAACAGAGATGATGAGAAGCAAGTCTAACCCTTCTTTTTTTTTTTAAATCAAATGTAGACTCCTTTAGGAATGAGCCTGGTCCTCATAAGCTCAAATCTGGAGCCCATTAGTGGGAGATAGTGACAGATATGCTGAGCTCAGATTTTTTTTAAGCACTGGTAAGATTGATGAGCCACATAGACAATTAAATATCATGCAAAATAGAACATGACAATTATATCAAAAAAGAATTACATACCAAAATGATTTCATGAAATTTATTTATTAATTGAGCAAGCCACTTAACCTCTGTCTGCCTTAGTTTTCTTTTTCTGTAAAATTTGTTTAATGATAATGTGTACCTTCCAGAATTGTTTGAAGATACAATTAGATAATGTGTGTAAAGTGCTTTGTAAACTTTAAAGTGTGATATAGATGCTAGCTATTATTAGTCAGTTTTTTTTCCATGTGTCTGTCAGCTGGCCAAATAAAATAACTTTAGTAGTGATTTTTGCCAGATGAGAAAACCCTGAAACTATTTTGGATAATTCCCATTTTAAAAAATCTCGATTAAAAGGAATTATTCCTACAACTTACTTTAAAATAATCCTTTGTTTCACTTCAGATTCTTTTAGTGATTTTCCTCCAGTGCTTATTAAACCCCAAGGGTTCTGCATGCTGCTATTGTTGACATAATTATATTCTCAGACTAGTTTATTCTGCCAGATTACTTTCCATAGCTTCTCTCCCCTTTCTGATGATTTTATCTTTCATATGCTCATTCATGATTATTAGGCTTGTCCCATCTCTATTGGTGATATGTCTTAGTTCTTTTATTCTGTTCTCAAAATTCTATCCATTCAGCATTTAATCACATTTACATTTTACTGCAAATAGCAGGGAGTTGGGGGGGGGTACATGTATTCATATCTTTATGGGATGGGCTTTTCTTGTGATAAAGTCATGTGGAAATGAAGTAAAAATAAAAGAAACAAAACAAATGAATTTATTCTCAGTTGAAAAAGATGGTGATATTCTCAAATGGTAAATGTTTTGAGAAGGTACAATTTTATTTAATTAAGTAGTACCGAAGACCTACGCATTTTGTTTTAAAAATGAGATTTGTCCCTTTAATTCCCTTGAAATGATAGTGTTTTCAATATTGTATAATTCCCTTTTGGTAGAAAACGTACAGACTGGAAGCAAATGAAGAGTATTCCCTTGGACACATTAAGGCAGGATATGTTTCTTTCTGCTCTAGTTATTGGAGAAAGCAGAGTGGAAATAAATGAACTTTAAAATCCTATGAAATATACAACTCTTTTGGTTCTGTGCCCTGGATTTCTCTTATGAAATTTCCTTCTTGGAAAATTTTTGAAAACCTGAATGTAAGAGTGGGTAAGACTAATTGAAGCATCATGGAGTACAATTATCCCTTGCACATTGTGACTTTGCCCATCACAGTTTCTATATATTGTGGGTCAGCAAAAGTAATTAAGTAGGAATTTGGAAGAGTTTTGCAGAATCCACAGATGATACATGAAGGCCAACAGATACATAGAATCTGTGACTACATATTTAACTCAAATGTTACAATAAAACACTACAAATACCCCATTAGGGTTTCTCCTTTTTGCATATGAGGAACCTGAGGCAAATGGAGGTTAAGTGACTTTTTCAATTTTGTAGTTATTATCAAAGGGTGGATTTAGTGCTTTATTCACTTTGCAAACAGGTGTCCCAATAAAGTAAATGGTTATATATCCTGTTTCTTAGTATTAACAATGGATCAGACATTTGATTAATCAATGAAAAAGAACCATTTTTCCTTTCCAGACAACAAAAGAAGCTAAGAATGTGACAATGTGAAATTATTTTTTTTGCTTCATTTTGATATTTTATCCTTTACATTTCCTTTTCCATATCCAATCCTCAAACAAAAGAACAAAACTAATATTCTTAGTTTAAGAGAAACTCACAGTGTATTTGTGCATTAAAACCTATTAGATGATTATGGATTTAGGATTAGGAGAAAAACCCCAACTTTTTCATTTTATAGATGAAATCTTTGTTCAAAATTCCCTCTTCTGCCATTTACTATCCCTGTGACCTCAGACAAATGACTTAATTAACCTCTTAGCACTTCAGTTTTTCCATCTATAAAAGTAGTAGGAGACTAGATGACCTCCAGGGTCCCCTTTTAGGTCTACATCTGTGATCCTATGATCTCATGATTTCAAATCCAGGGGTGGAATTTCCTCATTTAGGTGCTAGGTGGACAGTTCAGTAAATAGTGTTGGACCTGAAGTCAGAAATTCTGGGATTCAAATCTAGCCTCAGACAATATTTTTGTGTGACATTGACTAAATCACTTAATCTGTTTGCCTTAGTTTCTTCATTTCTAAAATTGGAATAATATAATATCTCCCTTCCATAGCTAGTGTGAGAACAAAATGAGACCATATTTGTAGATAACTATGCAAATCTGAAAGTACTATGAAATGTTATTATTAATATTAATAATACTGCATATTTTTTTAAAAAATGTATCCCACCAATAAATATGAGGGCACAGGATTAACACAGCATATTCTTTCGCTAGTGACCAAAGAAGCAGAATATGCAAGTATTTCTTAGCTGTGCTGCCTCCCTGTCTCTCCTTTTTTTGCATTTGTTCATTTCCTCCTTTAAAACCATCTTTTCTTTGCTCTTTTCTATTATTACCCCAATTTTTGTAAGCAGGGATCATAGCTTACTCTTTATCCTATAGGGTGATGTTAAATCTAAATTTTCAATATATCCTGGAAGAGAAAGAATGCAGTCTAATAACGTATATGGAAGGAATATTCTTTTTTTTTTTTTTTTTTTTTTACTTTGGTGGACAGTGTTACTAAAAAGTCTAGAGGCCAGCAGATTTTGCTTAGACTATATTTCCTCATCAAAAACAAGCAATTAAGTTCAACAACTAAGGTAAGGTAAGCAAGAAAAATGAGTTAAAATTGGAAGTTACCATATTTTGAATGTACTATGTGGTCAGGTTCTAGATGAGCTTCTCCCTATTTTGTCACTACTAGTAGCCTCTGCAGCCCTGAGTTTTTACACACTGGGACTAATGTCCATGAATCTTTTCCTAACTTCCCTGATGGGTGCCAAGAAGCTCTTCCATTCAAATGATCTTGTTTCCTGAGGTCTCCCCCATTACAAATGAATTCACCTTCTAATTTCATTAGATTTCATTAAATATTCTGTGTTACTTGCCCAGAGTATCTCTTACAGTGCTTTCTCTGGAAAGCAGCATTAGACTAATGACTCTTACAGAGGTATTTGCTAATCATGGCTACCTCTGCTTGGATATATACACTCCCTTCAAGGAATATTTTCAGAGATTTTTCTTCTACCAAACTGCACTCAGTCTATATTTTGTCTCCATTTCAAAAACTATGAAATCTCTTAAAATAAAGTATCTCATCATTTATCTCAGCTTTAATGATGTGATATTTAGAGTTTATACATTATTTTCTTCTTAAAAACTTGAAGAATTGGAAATATAACTCCAAAACTTACTGAGTTGTAATTCTATTTTTTCGATCTCAATTTCTATAAGAATGGCTCTAAAATTCCCTCCAACATGCATTCATTATTACATGCTTACTATTTGTATGGCACTCATGCTACCCATGATGAAAGTGCAACAATCTCTATCCTCAAGAACTTACATTGTGGGGGGGGGTGAAGCATGACAAAAAAAAAAAACTGTCAAGAACCTGTGATTTCAAGTCATCTAAAACTCATCATTTTGAAGAGTTGTGTGAGTCATAGAAAGGCTGAGGAAGCAAAGGGTGTGTGTATGTATGTGTGTGTGTTTGTATGTGTATGTTTTACAGAGGGACAGTTTGCATGTATGTACCATCTATCCTTTATGGATAACTTATGAGATCTCTAAAAGAGAGAGAGAGAGAGAGAGAGAAGAAGAAGAAGAAGAAGAAGAAGAAGAAGAAGAAGAAGAAGAAGAAGAAGAAGAAGAAGAAGAAGAAGAAGAAGAAGAAGAAGAAGAAGAAGAAGAAGAAGAAGAAGAAGAAGAAGAAGAAGAAGAAGAAGAAGAAGAAGAAGAAGAAGAAGAAAAGAGAAAAGAGGGAGGGAGTGAAGGAGATGTAGAGGCAAAGAGAAAACCAGACAGACACAGAGAAAGAGAGGCAGATTCACATACACTGACACACACACAGAGTAACAGTGTTTTGTTTTGTTTTTTGAGGCAATTGGAATTAAATGACTTTCCCAGGGTCACACAGTTAGGAAGTGTTAAGTATCTGAGATCAGATTTGAACTTAGGTCCTCCTGACTTCAGGGCTGGTGTTCTATCCATTACTCCACCTAACTGCCCAAGTAACAGTGTTTTGGAAGGATAACCAGGGATATAGTGGTGTAAATGTCTGAGGAGTGAATGTGTGGGGGGTGAGGTGACAAGGTAATAGAAATATAGTGCCATGAGAGTAAAGTGCTATTAGAACTTTTATTTAATCAATGCATCAATAAAGAACACAATATTAAGTTCTTCATTGTGTTAGGCACAATGCCAAGTGACATTTAGAGTTAGAAGGAATTTCAGAGGTCATCTATTCCATTCACCTCATTTCACATATGAGGAAAATGGGACCCAGAAAAGTTAAATGATTTCACATAAAATGCATGGTTAATAAGCTGCTTTACCAGGGTCCAGTACTCTAGGTTTGAGCTCTTTCAACTTCATCACATTGCTTATACTAAGAGTTTTTAAAGAACCAGAGTTTGAGGAGCCAAATGAAGGAGCAATATAAGACAGCAACAAAAACAACAACATAGTAGCTAAATAGATATTCTCAAATTTATTCAGGAAAGAAAGAATTAGAATTTCAAATGTCTGACTCAGATTTATCATAATCACTTGAAAGGCAAAATCTCTACGAAAAATACTGGACTAAATTACTTAACTAATAGCCTCCAAATGCAAAAGGAAAAGAGACCTCAACTTGACTAGCATGAACACTAATACACAAAAACAATTCTAAATAAAAAAGAAGACAGTGTGTGTCTAAAACACACAGCTCATACAAGCTCTAAAGAAATCAAGTCACTCACAAAATGATTTAGTAAGCAAAATAGATAGTCTGGCATTTGAATTAATTTTTAAAAAATAATTGTAATAATGGAGCCAGTTTAATATAAATATAACCAAAAGCAACCAATAGAAAAGAGGAACAGGAAAGTGTCAAGTAAGTATCTCTTTGATGGGTTTTACAGACCCAACTGAAGAAAAGAAATGTGTGTAGAGTATGAAAATGGATTAACTAAATGGAACTCAGCCAGTTTTTTTTTCAAAATTAGCACAGTCATGCACATGATTAGAATTCTTTGATGTTCATTTTAAAATGTTCTTTTTATTGTAGAAACTGACAGACCATAAATAGTAGTACACATCAGCCAGGGGTAGATAGTAATAACTAGCCACCTGATAACCTTCTCAATAGCCATATTTTGCAATAATAATAAAAGTAACAACAAGAACAATAATTCTC
This sequence comes from Sminthopsis crassicaudata, assembly GCF_048593235.1. Lineage (NCBI taxonomy): Eukaryota > Metazoa > Chordata > Mammalia > Dasyuromorphia > Dasyuridae > Sminthopsis > Sminthopsis crassicaudata. The sequence goes on along the minus strand of NC_133619.1, from coordinate 56,348,108 downwards.
ATTTCTGTAAGTTTTTAAATATATAAAAACATCTTTAAATACATTATTTCACTTTGTAGACTCCTTTCCTTTTCAACACTCTATGCTATTTTGTATTTGACAGACACTCAAAATACAATGTATAATAAAATAAACTTAATCAACCTCATGATGAACAAGGGTTCATTGATTTGTATTGTGGTAACAACCAAGACAGAGCTTCTTTGCAAAGATATAAATAAATATGTAAAGGTTATTTCTGATGAAATTTAAATAGAGTGCTTAAGATGCTATTCAAATCTTTTCCTACTAGTTCAGAAGGACAAACTGTTTTTCCCATAAGTCATAAGGATATGTTTTTTGGGGAGGATAGGATCAAAACTAATGTGACATGTCCTTATAATCCAATATTTCTATTCATGAAATACTTGAAGCCAATCACAGAATGGTTAGAGCCATTAGAAGAATCATGGAGATCAATAAATTCTAGCCTTCTCTTTTTATTTTTAAAGAAATTAAAGTTTATTCTAGAAATGAAATGACTTGTTCAACATCAGATTGCCAGAATGATGATCTTGTGTTTTTTTTTAATTCATATGTTTGTAGGTTCTATGATTTTAGTAGTTCTCAACATTACTTCCTAAATTTTTGGTTTGGAAGGGATTTCAGGATTACCTAATCCAAGAGGCACTGTCAAATATTTAAGGCATGATTTAACTTTTGAAGATTTCTTCATCTTCACATGATCTTTACTATTTAGAACTATACTCAGAGGATGTCTCTTCCATCTCTGTATCTAGGAGATTCTCTGAATATACTTTCTTAGGACAATGTTTGACAACTAGTGTTTGCTTAATAAATGTTTATTGGCTGGCTTGAATTGATTTGTAGGATCTCTTCCAATGAGCAATCAGTTTTTCAATCAATCAACAAAATTTAGTAAATATCGCATTTGATTTGATATACATGACAGGCATAGAGACAAGAGCGAAAAGTCCCTGTCCTAAAGGAATTGCAACTTAGACAAAAATATATAGATTTTCCAATATTCAGTGTATAAAAGCTTACATTGAAATTTAACAATAGACTCCCATGAATTGGGGAGAAGCTTAGTCCAGCCTACCCCATTACATATAATACATGAAGCAAGAGGGAAAGAGAGTGAAAGAGAAACAAAGAGAGAGAGAGAGAGAGAGAGAGAGAGAGAGAGAGAGAGAGAGAGAGAGAGAGAGAGAGAGAGAGAGAGGGGGGGGAGAGAAAGACAGAAATAGAGAGAGATAGAGGGAGAGAGAGAGAGAGAGAAAGACAGAAAGAGAGAGGGAGAGAGAGAGAGAAAGACAGAAAGAGAGAGAGAGAGAGAGAGAGAGAGAGAGAGAGAGAGAGAGAGAGAGAGAGAGAGAGAGAGACAGGGAGAGAGACAGAAAAGACAGAGACAGAGAAAGGAAGTGAGGGAGAAAGAAGAGGGAGACAGGGAAGGAGGGAGGGAGAAATCCTAAATATAAGAATATTCATAACATTTTTGTGTTATCAAGAATTAAAATAAATTGAATAGCCATCAACTAGAAGAATGTTGTTAGAAATGATGAACATAAAGAATTCAAAGGAACTTAAGAAGACTCAAAATAGCTGATACAGAGAAAAGAGAGTTAAACCAAGAAAAAAACATATATATATATATATATAATGATAATAAAACATAAATAATAGAATACATATAAAAGGTAACAAATCAGACTAAATGCAAAAGACAGTTGATGACATACTACTTCTTCTTGATTGAGGACAGGGAGATAAAGAAGCTGAATATGGAAAGATAAGGACATATATATTTGTGCTATGGATTAATTTTACTTACCTGTTTTTTTTTTTTTTTTACTTCCAAGATCATATTTAAGGGGTAGGTATAATTTGGGAACAAAGCATTTGTTGTTGAATATGGACTGTGTATCTGCTTTGTTTAACTGTATTTTTTGTCACAAGAGAGGGAATCAGAAATCAAAAATTTAAAAATTTGATATGCCTGCATGGGAGATAGCCATCCTAGTTTAGAACATTGAGTCTACATGGAGCATCATGTGACTGAAAGTGGCAAAGTAGAACTAAATGTCCAGCTAAGGTTAGTGAAATTCATGGTCTTTAAATAGGCTTTTAGAAATGCTGGATCCACTGAGTGTTCAAAATTATAATTTATGCAATAATACCTTGCCAATACCTCCAGAATGAAGGAATCATATACACAAAACATTAAACTGAATAAAAATAATGTCCAGGACACATGAAATTGAGCCATCTGAAAATTCTCCTAGTTCTTATGGTTAGTCAAAAGATGATGAGGTCTCATTGTATATGCCGAATGCATATTTGTTGAGTTGAAATCATTGAATTGCATGACCATTGTAAGTAAAATCTTTTATTAGAAATTGTGTGTATGAATGAATGAAAACAATTGCTATTTGTAGGAAGGGCCAAAGATTTATCCCTATATTTTCCTTTCTGAATAGATATAAAAAGCTTTCCAGTGAATTCATGATCTTTCTTTCATTTAGCAAAGCAATAGACCATTGAGAAACCAAGGAAAGTAATTTATTTAGAACAATACTAATGATCTTGTCCCAGAACTGAGAATCGTATCTTATGGGCTCTATTTCTAACTCTCCTACCATGTGATTTTAACCATGATTGAGTTTCAGCTTATCCAACTGTAAAATACAGGTAATATATTCCCGTTTCATAGGGACAGGGGAAAAATATTCATATAATGTTTTATGATCCATAGATGAAAGGTATAATCTGTGACAACTTGGTTACATCAAAAGTGCTTTCAAACTCATACAGTCTTTTTTTTTCCAGTGTTGGTACAAGATTCTGCCTCCCTTGAGTTGTTCACACTGTTACAAAGCTTAGAATTCTCTTTTGAGATAGAGAGGGAAATTTTCTCTCATATATTTGTATATATATGAAATAAAAATTTTCAAAACATTTTATATTTTGTTTGACATTTGAAGCATGACTTAAGAAACCATAGAGTTTGTTTTCCCTTTCTCATAGTGTAGTTAAGGATCATAATAAATAGATTGAACTTTGGAAGAAGTCAAGATGAGGAAACTGAGACCTTGAAAAGTTAAATGATCTGTGCCAGGTCCTGCAGATAGTAAGTAATATGAGTAGAATTTGAAGTCCTTTTCCTGTACCATGACAGCTTCTAATCCAACATGATAATTAATAATGGAAGCTAATTCAAAATACTAATCTCAGTAACACATGACCTTTAATGATGGACTAGTCCCACTGAAAGCAAAGAGTTTAGAATATGTAATCAAGGCTGTGGCTATCAGTGATCTTATAACAAATTCATTATGTCTAAACCCTTCTGTGTATTTTGTGATATAGCAATTGTATAGCTAAATTGGAAGACATAGATATTCATAGTAAATTATTATCCTTGACTATAAAAGGTGTGTGTGTGTGTGTGTGTGTGTGTGTGTGTGTTGAGGTTGGCATGGGGCCATGATGGCACAGGATAGAAAGCACTTAGGCAACTTCTTCCAATGTTTGCCTCAAGACAACTTTAAAATAAACTCTCAAGTTGAATGAATTCTGGAGTGGCAGAGCCAACAAAAAGTTAATGAGATATTTTACTAGCCCAAACAAACTAAGAAAGTCAAAGAGATCTGTGACAGGGAGGTGGAGAATGACCTGAAATCCACATGGATGAAATATTGGTGGTGGGACTAAGTGGTAAAGGAAGCAGTAATAGCTTTGGGAATTTTTTAGTCAGAGACAGTAAGTGTATCTGTGAAAGGAAGTGGGAACCATGAGGGGCATCTGTTTGGTAATTTCAATGCCTATACCCATATGCCCATTCATGGACAGAGAGGAGCACTTTCAGTCAATAGGAACCAGAAATCCCAAAGGGCAGTATTATCTCAGATTCCAAAGGATAAGGAAAGCTAAGATATAATATCACTTTTGGTCTTAAAGTATCAGAGACCCTAAGGAATAGTGCTTAATGTAATCCCAATAGCCCAGGGGATTCATGGGAAAAACTAGAGTATAGACCAAGAGAACAGTAACTCACCTCTTCCCAGATCACATTACCCTGGAAGGACTGAAAATTTACAAACTCCAGAACTAGTTCTGAAAACAGCCATGTAGAATAAACTGAAGCTTATGATAGTATCCCTTGCATCCCCCATGCTATTTATAAAGTTCAACTTTAACATGCATTTCAAAATAAGTAATAGGGAGGCAAATAGACAAACAATGAAAGAACCTATCCGGTAAAAGTTACTATGGTGATAGGAAATAGCCAAACACAACCTCAGAATGAAGTCAAAACAGATTCAAGCAAAGTTTCAAAGAAAAAAAAAATGAATTGAACATAATCTCAGCAAGAATTCCTGGAAAAGTTTTAAGGATGATTTTTAAATTAAAATAAGAATGGTAGAAGAAAAAATTAGGCAAAAAGATAAAAGCAATGGATGAAAATTATGGAAAAAACCCAATTAACAGATTGGTAAAAGAGGGACAAGAAAATGCTAAAGAAAATAAGACCTTAAAAAACATGGCACAAAAGCTCACTCAAGAAAATAATTCCTTAACAATTAGAATAGGTTACGTAGAAGCCAATGATTCCATGAGACATTATCAAACAAAACAAATTCAAAAGAATGAAAAAAAAACTGAAAAAGTATGAAATATCTCTTTGGAAAAACAACTGTCCTGGGAAATACATCAAAGACAGATAATTTGAAAATTATTAGACTCTCTGAAAGTCATCATCAAAGGAAGAACATATACATTACATTTCAAGAAATTATGAAGCAAAAGTTCCCTGATATCCAGATATTACAAGATAAAATATAAATGGAAGGAATTCACAAATTGCTATCTGAAAGCGATCCCAAAATGAAAATTTATAGCCAAATTGCAGTAGTGTCGCATCAAAAAGAAAAACAAAATCAAATACTTTGGAGCCATAGTTAAAGTCATATAAGATTTAGCAATTACCATATTAAAAGAGCAGAAGTTTTAGAATATGATATTCTGGAAGGTAGAAGACCTGAAAATACAATAAAAATGGCCTATCTAGGAAAATTAAATATAATGATCAATGGGAATAATAATTAATGAGACAATTTCTATTTAATGAAATAGAGAACTTTAAAGCATCCCTGCTGAAAAGACCCAGACTGAATAGATAATTTTATTTTCAAGTATGAGATTCAAAAGAAGCATAAAAAGTAAATATTAAAGAGCAATCATAAAGGACTTAATAGCATTAAACTGTCTTTCTACAAGGGAAGGAAATGGATCTAACTTCTAAGACAACTTCTAAGGGACAATTAGAAATATTCTCCATAGAAAGAGGACATGGGAGTGAGTTGATTCTCTTGTAATGATGTAAAAAATGGATAGATGAGGAAGAGAGATGCCCTGAGAGAAGAAGGAAGAGAGAAGAATAATGAGGGAATTTATCTCACACAAAAATGACTCATGGAGACTTACATGAATTGATACCAAGTGAAATGATCTGCGCAGAACCAGGAGATCATTATACACAGCAACAAGAAGACTATATGATGCTCAATTCTGATGGATGTGGCTCTCTTCAACAATAAGATGATTCAAACTAGTTCCAATTGTTCTGTAATGAAGAGAATCATCTATACCCAGAGAGAGAACTATGGGAAATGAGTGTGGACCACAACATAGCATTTCCATTCTTTCTGTTATTGTTTGCTTGCATTTTTGTTTTCCTTCTCAGGTTTTTTTTTCCTTTCTTTCTGGATCTGATTTTTCTTGTGCAGTAAAATAACTATGAATATGCATACATATATTGGATTTAACATATACTTTATCATATTTTACATGTATTGGACTACCTGCCATCTAGGGGAGTGGGTGGGGGAAAGGAGAGAAAAATTTGGAAAACAAAGTTTTGCAAGGGTCAATGTTGAAAAATTATCCATGCATATGCTTTATAAATAAAAAGTTGTAATTTAAAAAAAGGCTCATGAAGAAGGGCTTTTACAGTAGAGGGGGAAATGATGGAGGAAGGCAGGCAATTATTTTTTTAAATTTATTTATAAATTTTTTGACAGTATATATGCATGAGTAATTTTTTTAACATTATCTCTTGTATACATTTTTTTTAATGATTTTTATTTTTTTTAAGCTATCACATTTTTTTTAAAATTATATATATATGTATATATATATATATATTATAATATTATCCCTTGTATTCATTTTTCCAAATTACCCCCCCTCCCTCTATTCCCTCCCCCCGACGACAGGCAATACCATACGTTTTACATGTGTTACAATATAGTCTAGGTACAATACATGTGTGCGAATATCATTTTCTTGTTGTACAATAAACATTAGAATCCGAAGGTACATGCAACCTGGGCAGACAGATATTAGTGCTAACAATTTTCATTCCCCTCCCAGTGTTTCTTCTCTGGGTGCAGCTACCCCTGTCCATCATTGATCGACTGGAAGTGAGTTGGATCTTCTTTATGTTGAAGATTTCCACTTCCATCAGAATACATCCCCATACAGTATTGTTGTTGAAGTGTACAGTGATCTTCTGGTTCTGCTCATTTCACTCAGCATCAGTTGATTTAAGTCTCTCCAGGCCTCTCTGTATTCCTCCTGCTGGTCATTTCTTACCGAGCAATAATATTCCATAACCTTCATATACCACAATTTACCCAACCATTCTCCAACTGATGGACATCCATTCATCTTCCAGTTTCTAGCTACAACAAAAAGAGCTGCCACAAACATTTTGGCACATATATGTCTCTTTCCGCTCTTTAGTATTTCTTTGGGATATAATCCCAGTAGTAGCGCTGCTGGGTCAAAGGGTATGCACAGTTTGATAACTTTTTGGGCATAATTCCAGATTGCTCTCCAGAATGGCTGGATTCTTTCACAACTCCACCAGCAATGTATTAGTGTCCCAATTTCCCCACATCCCCTCCAACATTTGTCATTATTTGTTCCTGTCATCTTAGCCAATCTGACAGGTGTGTAGTGGTATCTCAGAGTGGTCTTAATTTGCATTTCTCTGATCAATAGTGATTTGGAACACTCTTTCATGTGAGTGGATATAGTTTCAATTTCTTCCTCTGAGAATTGTCTGTTCATATCCTTTGACCATTTATCAATTGGAGAATGGTTTGGTTTCTTATAAATTATGGTCAGTTCTCTATATATTTTGGAAATGAGACCTTTGTCAGAACCTTTGTTTTTAAAAATATTTTCCCAATTTGTTACTTCCCTTCTAATCTTGTTTGCATTAGTATTATTTGTACAGAAACTTTTTAGTTTGATGTAATCAAAATCTTCTATTTTGTGATCAATAATGATCTCTAGTTCTCCTCTGGTCATAAATTCCTTCCTCCTCCACAAGTCTGAGAGGTAGATTATCCTCTGTTCCTCTAATCTATTTATTATCTCCCTCTTTATGCCTAAATCATGGACCCATTTTGATCTTATCTTGGTATATGGTGTTAAGTGTGGATCCATATCTAATTTCTGCCATACTAATTTCCAGTTTTCCCAACAGTTTTTTCCGAATAATGAATTTTTATCCCTAATGTTGGAATCTTTGGGTTTGTCAAAGATTAGATTGCTATAGATGTACCCTTTTTTGTCCTTTGTATCTAATCTGTTCCACTGACCTACCGGTCTATTTCGTATCCAATACCAAATGGTTTTGGTGACTGCTGCTATATAATATAGCTTTAGATCAGGTACACTTAGACCACCTTCCTCTGAGTTTTTTTTCATTAGTTCCCTTGCAATTCTTGACCTTTTATTCTTCCATATGAATTTTGTTGTTATTTTTTCTAGGTCATTAAAATAGTTTCTTGGGAGTCTGATTGGTATAGCACTAAATAAATAGATTAGTTTGGGGAGTATTGTCATCTTTATTATATTCGCTCGGCCTATCCAAGAGCACTGAATGTCTTTCCAATTATTTAAATCTGATTTTATTTTTGTGGCAAGTGTTTTGTAATTTTTCTCATATAATTCCTGACTTTTCTTTGGTAGATGGATTCCCAAATATTTTATACTCTCAACATTTGTTTGGAATGGAATTTCTCTTTGTATCTCTTGCTGTTGCATTTTGTTAGTGATATATAAAAATGCCGAGGATTTATGTGGATTTATTTTGTATCCTGCCACTTTGCTGAAATTTTGAATTATTTCTAGTAGCTTTATAGCAGTCTTTGGGGTTCTCTAAGTATACCATCATGTCATCTGCAAAAAGTGATAGTTTAATTTCCTCATTTCCTACTCTAATTCCTTGAATCTCTTTCTCGGCTCTTATTGCCGAGGCTAGCGTTTCTAGTACTATATTGAATAGTAATGGTGATAGTGGGCAACCTTGTTTCACTCCTGATCTTACTGGGAAAGGTTGCAGTTTATTTCTATTGCATATTATGCTTACTGACGGTCTTAAATATATACTCCTGATTATTCTAAGGAATAATCCATTTATTCCTATACTCTCAAGAGTTTTTAGTAGGAATGGATGTTGGATTTTGTCAAATGCTTTTTCTGCATCTATTGAGATGATCATATGGTTCTTATTAATTTGATTATTAATATGGTCAATTATATTAATAGTTTTCCTAATATTAAACCAGCCCTGCATTCCTGGAATAAATCCTACTTGATCATAGTGTATTATCTTGGAGATGATTTTCTGAAGTCTTTTTGCTAATATCTTATTTAAGATTTTAGCATCAATATTCATTAAGGAGATTGGTCTATAATTTTCTTTCTCAGTTTTCGATCTACCATCTTGTATACATTTTTTCCAAATTATCCCCTCCCTCCCTCTACTCCCTCTCCTAGATGACAGGCAATCCCATACATTTTACATGTGTTACAATATAACCTATAGACAATATATGTGTGTAAATCCCATTTTCTTGTTGCACATTAAGTATTAGATTCCGAAGGTGTAAGTAACCTGGGTAGATAGACAGTAGTGCTAACAATTTACATTCACTTCCCAGTGTTCCTTCTCTGGGTGTAGTTGTTTCTGTCCATCATTGATCAATTGGAAGTGAGTTGGATCTTCTTTATGTTGAAGATATCCACTTCCATCAGAATATATCTTCATACAACATTGAGGTGTACAGCGATCTTCTGGTTCTATTCCTTTCACTCAGCAACAGTTGATTTAAGTCTCTCCAAGCCTCTCTGTATTCTTCCTGCTGGTCATTTCTTACAGAGCAATAATATTCCATAACCTTCATATACCATAATTTACCCAACCACTCTCCAATTGATGGACATCCATTCACCTTCTACTTTCTAGCCACTATGGAAAGAGCTGCCACAAACATTTTGGCACATACAGGTCTCTTTCCCCTCCTCAGTATTTCTTTGGGATATAAGCCCAATAGCAGCAATGCTGGATCAAAGGGTATGCATAGTTTGATACCTTTTTGGGCATAGTTCGAAATTGCTCTCCAGAATGGTTGGATTCTTTCACAACTCCACCAAGAATGTATCAGTGTCCCAGTTTTCCCACATCCCCTCCAACATTCATCATTATTTGTTCCTATCATCTTAGCCAATGCGACAGGTGTGTAGTGGTATCTTGGAGTTGTCTTAATTTACATTTCTCTGATCAGTAGTGATTTGGAACACTCTTTTATATGAGTGGATATAATTTCAATTTCATCATCTGAGAATAGTCTGTTCATATCCTTTGACCATTTATCAATTGGAGAATGGTTTGATTTCTTATAAATTAGGGTCAGTTCTCTATATATTTTGGAAATGAGATCTTTATCAGAACCTTTAACTGTAAAAATATTTTCCCAGTTTGTTACTTCCCTTCTAATCTTGTTTGCATTTGTATTGTTTGTATGGAAACTTTTTAGTTTGATGTAATCAAAATTTTCTATTTTGTGATTAATAATGATCTCTAGTTCTCCTCTGGTCATAAATTCCTTCCTCCTCCACAGTCTGAGAGGTAGACTATTCTCTGTTCCTCTAATTTATTTATGATCTCATTCTTTATACCTAAATCATGGACCCATTTTGATCTTATCTTGGTATATGGTGTTAAGTGTGGATCCACATCTAATTGGAAGGCAGGTAATTCCTGAACCTCTCTCAGATATAAATTGATTCAAAGAGAGAAATTATATAAATATTCAAGTAGTTATAGAAGTTTATCTTATCCAAAAGGGAAATGGGAAGGGAAGGTGTAAGGAAAAGGAGTCATTGTGATAAAATGGAGGACAGATAAAAGAAGGCAGCAATCAGAAAGAAAATAGCTTTTTGAAGACGGACAGGAAAAAGGGAAAGAAAAGAATAAACACAAAAATATAGGATGGAGGGAAATACATATTTAATAATAATCATAACTGTGTGTGGGAATGGGGAATTCATCAGTAAAATGGAAATGAATAGTGGAAAGGATTAGAAGCAGAATCCATCAATACATTGTTTGCAATAAACATATTTGAAACTGAGAGACACACAAAGATTTAAAATAAGGGGTTGGAACAAATTTTTTATGCCTCAGCTAAAGTTAAAAAAAAAAAGGTGGGGGTAGCATCATGATTTTAGATAAAAGAAAAGCAAAAATATACTTAGTTAAAGAGAGAAGCAGAAAAATTGTATCTTGCCAAAAGTCATCACAGACAATGAAATAACATCAATACTAAATATGTACCAAGTGGCATAGCATCCACATTCTTAAAAGAAAAGTTAAATGAATTATAGGAGAAAGAGCAAAACTATAGTAATGTGTCTCCACTAAATAGAATAGGTAACTCTTCACAAATAAAGATGCCTGTTAGAAAAGACAGCAACAACAGAAATGCTGAAAGAAACAGACAGATATATGTATCTAGCAACAGAAAGATGAGTAGGCCAAAAACTCACTTACTTATTTAGGATGTAATGACCACATAGTTTCAGATAGGAACCAGCAAGATCTTACATACTTGAAGTATTCCCATAGTTTCTACTGAACTTTCCCCTGATTACTGAAATTGATATAAGAAGAAAAAGCAGAAACATGCTTACAATCAACAATTCGGTCCTTCAGGCCTTAGCCTGAGAGCACATTCATGACAGTTTAAAGTACCCTTAGCTCAGTTTGACTTTAGGTAATTGTATGCAATAAAAATTCCACTTTACAGCCAGAATTAGGAATAATCAGAAAGGTTCTTCTGCAAAGGAACACCACTGGGAAACTGAGTCAGAAGGATCCCACCTTAAACCACGACCAAGGTTGTCCTACCAGCTCTTGCCCAGATACTAACCTCTACCTGTAACAATTCAGGATCATATCCCTCTAAGTAGCTTCTGGCATATTCCTTTCAGATATTGGATTATTAGCTTGATGATCCATCAGACAATTATACCTTAATTCAAAACTCCAAATTATATCAGCTACAGTTCTAATATTAAAGAATGAGTAGGTCAGAAAACAAATCACAGAAACATCGATTTCATTTAAAAAAATAAGACAGCAATCCAAAAATTATTGATATGTATCAAAATGGTGCTTAAGTGGAAATGCATATCTCTTAATCCATGCATCAGTAAAAGGAGAAATAACTGATCAATTAATTAAGCATGCAACTTATCAAGCATGCAACTTTAAAAAATGACAAAATAACAAATTAAACACTAAAATAGAAATCCTGAATGTTAAAGTAGAGGTTAATAAAATTGAATGTCAAAAATAAAAGATTAAGCTAGTAATTAAAAGTACAAGTTGGTTTTATATAAAAATAATTGATAGAGCATCAGTTAATTTGATTTGAAGAAATAAAACTCAATTATTTGTATCAATAATTAAAAAGGTCACTTACCACCAATGGAAATGAAATTAAAGCAATTATTAGGAAATATTTCGCCTACTCATATGCCCGTAAAACTGATAACTATATGGAATGGATGAATATTTATAAAAAAAATCAAAATTGTCCAGATTAATAGATGAAGAAATATAGTATGTAAATAACAATATTTCAGAAAAAAGAAATGAACTGCAAAGAAAAAATTCCCCAATTCTAGGTGGATTTATAAGTGAATTATATATTATTGTTCTGTAAGAAATAACCAGCGGGATGATTTCAGAAAGTCCTGGGGAGACTTGCATGTACTGATGCTGAGTGAAATGAACAGGACCAGGAAATCATTATATATTTCAACAACAATACTACATGATGATCAATTCTGATGGGCATGGCTCTTTTCAACATTGAGATGAACTAAAGCAGTTCCATTTGTTTACTAAGGAATAGAACCAGCTACACCCAGCAAAAGAACTCTGGGAAATGAGTGTGAATCACTACATAGTATTTACAATTCCTCTGTTTTTGCCCATTTGCATTTTTTATTTCCTTCACAGGTTAATTGTACATTATTTCAAACTCCAATTCTTCTTGTACAGCAAAATAAGTGGATATGGATATGTATACATATATTGGATTTAATATATACTTTAATATATTTAACATGTATTGGACTGCCTGCCATTTAGGGGAGGGGATGGGGGGAAGGAGGGGAAAAATTGGAACAAAAAGTTTTCCAATTGTCAATGCTGAAAAATTACCCATACATATATCTTGTAAATTAAAAAGTTATAATAAAAAATAAAAAAAATAAGTGAATTCTAATAAGCATTTAAACAACAATTAATCCCAATATAATAGAAACTATTTTTAAACAAGTAAATATGAAGTCCTATTAAATTTCTTTAATTACACAAATATGATTTTGATACTTCACCCAGGAAAAGCAAAAATAGGGGAAAAAGTATAGATAAATTTCCTTAATAAATACCAATACAAAAATTTAAAATAAAACACAAGAATATTATAGCAATATTACAAAGATCATATTTTGTAATCAGATGTGATTTATAACAGAAATGCAAGATGTCATTTAATATAAGGAAAGTCAGTAACATAATATATGTATATATATGTTCATAACAACATATTGATCATATCAATAGCAAAAATTACAAAAAAAGATTATATAAATAGATGCAGAAAAGATAAAATGCAATCCTATTCCTATTAAAAAAAAAAGTAAAATCTAGAAAGCAAGTGGACAAATGGAACCTTTCTTAAAATGAAAACTAGTATCTATCTAAAACCAAGAGTAAGCATTACATGTAACCAGATTAAACTTGAAACTTTCCTAATAAGATCAGGGGTGAGGCAAGGATGAAATGCTAGTTATTCAATAAGACAAGAAAAAGGAATTGAAAGAATAAAAAATAGGCCGCAAAGAAACAAAACTACTCTTGTGCTGGTATGCTCAGAAAAACAAAATGACCTAAAAAAAAAATCGAATTTTCAAACTATTAGGCTGCCTTTCTATACTGTTTTCTTCATTGATTTCCTTGATATTCTTGGCCTTTTGTTCTTTCAAATGAATTTTGCTATTATTTTTTCCTAGCTCTATAAAATAATTCTTTGGTCATATGACTGAGATATACAGAATAATAAAATTAACTTAAGTAGGACTTCCAGCCAAGATGGCAGTGTGGAGGCAGACATCTGCTTGAGCTCCTCATTTTCTCTCAGAACTTACTTCATGACAAGCCTCAGACTTAATGCTTGACCCAGAAAGAAATCCACAAATAATCACCAAGAGAAGACATCCTTGAAAGTCGCCAGAAAAGGTCTGTGTTTGCTTGGGGGAGGGTCAATCAGACTGGGCGCAGACTGAGGGCAGGCAGCCAGAGCGAGACAGGCAGTTCACACAGCTCAGACCGGAGTGGGAGGGGTACGATCTCTGCCGTTCTGCCAAAAGGCTTTTACCTCAGTGTGGATATTCCATCTTGGCAGCAAGCCAGGAGCAGTGGTGAGGGTATAAACACCGGAGGTGAAGATTAAAACCCCAGAAAGCCACCCCCAACCCCCACCTGGACTGACTCAGCACGTTCTCAGAGCCTCAGAGCACAGACTCAGAACAGTCATTGCTGTTCTGTTAGTGGCTCTCTGCTGCCCTACCCCCAGTCTGTAGAGGAAGCCCATTAATACCATCCAGCCCCATCCCCCGCAAAACAGACCAATTGTTTCTCTTGTCAGTTTGTTTTCTTCAATTCCTACTCTGACAAAATGAACAAAAAATTCAAAAGGGCTCTAACCATTGACAACTTTTGTATGGAGAGAGAGCAGACTTCAAACACTGAGGAGACTAAAAACAGACTGTCCCCAGATGAATCCCCTAAGAGGGATATGAGCTGCTCCTCAATACAAAAGAATCTCATAGAGGAAATCAAAAAGGCTCTCACAAGAGAGCTGGAAGAGAAATGGGAAAAGGAAAGGGAAGCTTGGCAAGAGAGCCTGGAGAAGTCATCCCATGCATTCAAAGACAGAGTGGATAAAGAAATCAAATCATTGAGAAACAAGATTAGTGAGCTGGAAAAGGTAAACAACTCCAAGAAAAACAGGATTAGTGAGCTGGAAAAAGAAAACAGCTCTCTAAAAAATAAAATGGAAAAAAATTCCATAGAAGATAAAAACTCAATTGGACAATTACAAAGAGATATAAAAAAAGTGAGTGAAGAAAATACATCATTGAAAATTAGACTGGAACAAGTAGAAATGAATGACTCAAGGAGAAACCAAGAGGTAGTCAAGCAAAACCAGAGAAATGAAACAATTGAAAAGAATGTCAAGTACCTTATTAGAAAAACAACAGACCTGGAAAACATATCCAGGAGAGACAACTTAAGAATAATCGGACTCCCTGAAAAATGGGAGGAAAAAAAGAGCTTGGACACCATTTTCGAGGAAATTATCAAAGAGAACTGCCCAGACGTTCTGGAAACAGAGGGTAAAATAGACATTGAAAAAACTCATCGATCACCTACTGAAAGGGACCCTAAAATCAAAACAACAAGAAATATAGTGGCCAAGTTCAAGAACCATCAGACAAAGGAAGATATTGGAAGCTGCTAGAAAAAAGCAATTCAGATATGGAGGATCCACAATAAGGATAACCCAGGATCTAGCAGCGTCCACATTAAAAGAATGAAGGGCCTGGAATATGATCTTCCAAAAGGGTAAGGAGCTTGGTATGCAGCCAAGAATAACTTACCCAGCAAGAATGAGCATCGTTTTCCAGGGAAGAAGATGGACATTTAACGAAATAAATGAATTCCATCTATTTTTGATGAAAAAACCAGACCTACATAAAAGGTTTGATCTTCAAATACAGAACTCAAGAGATTTCTAAAAAGGTAAAAAGAAATCTTGAGAACTATACTTCTGCCAAAAAAATATGTAAAGAACATATGTACAATTTGTCTTAGAAACTAGAGGTGGAAAGGTAATTATATCATAAAAAAGTGTAAAGTGGTGGTACTGCATCTCATGAAGAGGCAAAGGTAACCTATTATATCTGAGAGAAAGAAAGGAGGGAGATGAACATAGTGTGTATCAATAGACATATTGGATTTATGGTGAAACTTCTTCCACTTCATTGAAAAGTGAAAGGGAAGGAGTAAGATAAGGGGAAGGGAATACAGAAATTGAGAGGAAAAGGGGTAAAATAAGGGGAGGAACTTTAAGGTGGGGGAGGGATCCTAAAAAGGGAGGGCTGTGAAAAGCAAGTGGTGTTCACAAGTTTAATACTGGGTAGGGAGGTAAGAGGCAAGGAAAGGGGAAAAGCATAAGCAGGGGTTAATAGGATGGCAAGCAATATAGAATTAGTCCTTCTAACCATAAATGTGAATGGGGCAAACTGCCTCATAAAGAGGAAGCAGTTAGCAGACTGGATTAAAAGTCAGAATCCTACTATATGTTGTTTACAGTAAACACACCCCAAACAGGGTGAGACATTCAAACTAAAAGTAAAAGGGTGGAGCAGAATCTATTATGCTTCAGGCAAAACCAAAAAAGCAGGAGTAGCCATCCTCATCTCAGATCAAGCAAAAACAAAAATTGATCTAATTAAAAGAGATAAGGAAGGGCATTACATCCTGCTAAAAGGCAGTATCAATAATGAAGCAGTATCAATATTAAACATATATGCACCAAGTGGTGCAGCATCTAAATTCTTTTTTTTTTTTTTTAATTTTTTTTTATTATATATATATATATTTTATAATATTATCCCTTGTATTCATTTTTCCAAATTACCCCCCCTCCCTTATTCCCTCCCCCCGACGACAGGCAATACCATACATTTTACATGTGTTACAATATAGTCTAAGTACAATACATGTGTGTGAATATCATTTTCTTGTTGCACAATAAACATTAGAATCCGAAGGTACATGCAACCTGGGCAGACAGATATTAGTGCTAACAATTTACATTCCCCTCCCAGTGTTTCTTCTCTGGGTGTATCTACCTCTGTCCATCATTGATCAACTGGAAGTGAGCTGGATCTTCTTCATGTTGAAGATTTCCACTTCCATCAGAATACATCCTCATACAGTATCGTTGTTGAAGTATACAGTGACCTTCTGGTTCTGCTCATTTCACTCAGCATCAGTTGATTTAAGTCTCTCCAACCCTCTCTGTATTCCTCCTGCTGGTCATTTCTTACTGAGCAATAATATTCCATAACTTTCATATACCACAATTTACCCAACCATTCTCCAACTGATGGACATCCATTCATCTTCCAGTTTCTAGCTACAACAAAAAGAGCTGCCACAAACATTTTGGCACATATATGTCTCTTTCCGCTCTTTAGTATTTCTTTGGGATATAATCCCAGTAGTAGCACTGCTGGGTCAAAGGGTATGCACAGTTTGATAACTTTTTGGGCATAATTCCAGATTGCTCTCCAGAATGGCTGGATTCTTTCACAACTCCACCAGCAATGTATTAGTGTCCCAATTTCCCCACATCCCCTCCAACATTTGTCATTATTTGTTCCTGTCATCTTAGCCAATCTGACAGGTGTGTAGTGGTATCTCAGAGTGGTCTTAATTTGCATTTCTCTGATCAATAGTGATTTGGAACACTCTTTCATGTGAGTGGATATAGTTTCAATTTCTTCCTCTGAGAATTGTCTGTTCATATCCTTTGACCATTTATCAATTGGAGAATGGTTTGGTTTCTTATAAATTATGGTCAGTTCTCTATATATTTTGGAAATGAGACCTTTGTCAGAACCTTTGTTTTTAAAAATATTTTCCCAATTTGTTACTTCCCTTCTAATCTTGTTTGCATTAGTATTATTTGTACAGAAACTTTTTAGTTTGATGTAATCAAAATCTTCTATTTTGTGATCAATAATGATCTCTAGTTCTCCTCTGGTCATAAATTCCTTCCTCCTCCACAAGTCTGAGAGGTAGATTATCCTCTGTTCCTCTAATCTATTTATTATCTCCCTCTTTATGCCTAAATCATGGACCCATTTTGATCTTATCTTGGTATATGGTGTTAAGTGTGGATCCATATCTAATTTCTGCCATACTAATTTCCAGTTTTCCCAACAGTTTTTTCCGAATAATGAATTTTTATCCCTAATGTTGGAATCTTTGGGTTTGTCAAAGATTAGATTGCTATAGATGTACCCTTTTTTGTCCTTTGTATCTAATCTGTTCCACTGATCTGCCGGTCTATTTCTTAGCCAATACCAAATGGTTTTGGTGACTGCTGCTATATAATATAGCTTTAGATCAGGTACACTTAGACCACCTTCTTCTGAGTTTTTTTTCATTAGTTCCCTTGCAATTCTTGACCTTTTATTCTTCCATATGAATTTTGTTGTTATTTTTTCTAGGTCATTAAAATAGTTTCTTGGGAGTCTGATTGGTATAGCACTAAATAAATAGATTAGTTTGGGGAGTATTGTCATCTTTATTATATTCGCTCGGCCTATCCAAGAGCACTGAATGTCTTTCCAATTATTTAAATCTGATTTTATTTTTGTGGCAAGTGTTTTGTAATTTTTCTCATATAATTCCTGACTTTTCTTTGGTAGATGGATTCCCAAATATTTTATACTCTCAACATTTGTTTGGAATGGAATTTCTCTTTGTATCTCTTGCTGTTGCATTTTGTTAGTGATATATAAAAATGCCGAGGATTTATGTGGATTTATTTTGTATCCTGCCACTTTGCTGAAATTTTGAATTATTTCTAGTAGCTTTTTAGCAGAGTCTTTGGGGTTCTCTAAGTATACCATCATGTCATCTGCAAAAAGTGATAGTTTAATTTCCTCATTTCCTACTCTAATTCCTTGAATCTCTTTCTCGGCTCTTATTGCCGAGGCTAGCGTTTCTAGTACTATATTGAATAGTAATGGTGATAGTGGGCAACCTTGTTTCACTCCTGATCTTACTGGGAAAGGTTGCAGTTTATTTCTATTGCATATTATGCTTACTGACGGTCTTAAATATATACTCCTGATTATTCTAAGGAATAATCCATTTATTCCTATACTCTCAAGAGTTTTTAGTAGGAATGGATGTTGGATTTTGTCAAATGCTTTTTCTGCATCTATTGAGATGATCATATGGTTCTTATTAATTTGATTATTAATATGGTCAATTATATTAATAGTTTTCCTAATATTAAACCAGCCCTGCATTCCTGGAATAAATCCTACTTGATCATAGTGTATTATCTTGGAGATGATTTTCTGAAGTCTTTTTGCTAATATCTTATTTAAGATTTTAGCATCAATATTCATTAAGGAGATTGGTCTATAATTTTCTTTCTCAGTTTTCCATCTACCAGGTTTAGGT
Organism: Sminthopsis crassicaudata; assembly: GCF_048593235.1. NCBI lineage: Eukaryota > Metazoa > Chordata > Mammalia > Dasyuromorphia > Dasyuridae > Sminthopsis > Sminthopsis crassicaudata. The sequence continues at coordinate 56,329,402 of NC_133619.1, read as the reverse complement.
ATCAGTACCATGTCTGTGTCATAAAAGGAATTTGGTAGGACTCCTTCATCCCCTATTTTTTCAAATAATTTATATAATATTGGGGCTAATTGTTCTTTAAATGTTTGGTAGAATTCACATGTGAATCCATCTGGCCCTGGGGATTTTTTCCTGGGGAGTTGATTAATAGCTTGTTCTATTTCTTTTTCTGAAATGGGACGATTTAAGCAATTTATCTCCTCCTCTGTTAATCTAGGGAGCCTATATTTTTGGAGGAAGTCATCCATTTCACTTAAGTTATCAAATTTATTGGCATAAAGTTGGGCAAAGTAACTCCTTATTATTTCTCTAATTTCCTCTTCATTGGTGGAAAGATCCCCCTTTTCATTTGTAAGACTATCAATTTGATTTTCCTCTTTCTTTTTTTTGATCAAATTTACCAAAGGTTTATCTATTTTATTGGCTTTTTCATAAAACCAACTCTTGGTTTTATTTATTAATTCAATAGTTTTTTTACTTTCAATTTTATTGATTTCTCCTTTTAATTTTTGTATTTCGAGTTTAATTTTTGGTTGGGGGTTTATAATTTGGTCTTTTTCTAGCCTTTTAAGTTGTAAGCCCAATTCGTTAATCTTCTCTTTCTCAATTTTCTTCAAATAAGCCTCTAAAGATATAAAATTTCCCCTTATTACCGCTTTAGCTGCATCCCAAAGATTTTGATATGATGTCTCATCATTATCATTATCTTGGGTGAAATTGTTAATTGTTTCTATAATTTGCTCTTTCACCCAGTCATTCTTTAAGATGAGATTATTCAGTTTCCAATTACTTTTTGGTCTATTTACCCCTAACTTTTTACTGAATGTAGCTTTTATTGCATTGTGATCTGAGAAGAAGGCATTTATTATTTCTGCCTTCCTACATTTAATTTTGAGATCTTTATGTCCTAGTATATGGTCAATTTTTGTATAGGATCCATGAACTGCTGAGAAGAAAGTATATTCCTTCCTATTGCCATTCAGTTTTCTCCAAAGGTCTATCATACCTAGTTTTTCTAATGTTCTATTTACTTTTTTAATTTCTTTCTTGTTTGTTTTGTGGTTTGATTTGTCTAAATCTGAGAGTGCAAGGTTGAGATCTCCCACTATTATAGTTTTACTGTCTATTTCTTCTTGCAGTTCTCTTAACTTTTCCTTTAGAAAGTTAGATGCTATACCACTTGGTGCATATATGTTTAGTATTGATATGGCTTCATTATTTATGCTACCTTTCAGCAGGATATAGTTTCCTTCCTTATCTTTTTTAAGGAGATCTACTTCTACTTTTGCTTGATCTGAGATAAGGATAGCTACCCCTGCTTTTTTGGCTTTACCTGAAGCATAATAGGCTCTGTTCCAACCTTTTACCTTTACTCTGTATGTATCTCCCTGCTTTAAGTGTGTTTCCTGTAGGCAACATATTGTAGGGTTCTGCTTTTTGATCCAATCTACTATCCGTCTCCGTTTGATGGGATCGTTCATCCCATTTACATTTACAGTTAAAATTACTAATTCTGTATTTCCTGCCATCGTATTATCCCCAGATTATGCTTTTTTCCCTTGACCCCCCTGATCCCCCTCCCCGATATTTAATTTACAGACCCCCCTTGTGACGCGCAACCCTCCCTCTTTTTTTTTTTTTTTTTTTTTTTAGGATCCCTCCCCCCTCCCTCCAAGTCCCTTCACTTATTCCCCTTTTCCTTTTCCCTTTTCCTCTCCCCCCTTTTAATGAGGTGAGAGAAAATTCTCTGAAAAACAAATATGTTAATTATTTACTCTTTGAGCCTCTTCTGATGAGAGTAAGATTCACACAATGATTCTCCCCCTCACTAAGTTCCCTCAGATATAGTGTATTTTCTATGTCTCTTCCTGGGATGTAGTTTCCCTCTTTTTATCACTCCTTCCCCTTTTTCTGAACCGACCTCCTTCCCTTTACTACACCCCCCTTTTTTTCTTTTATATCAGTAAAATCAAATTATCCTTGAGTATTTTTTATATACCCACAACAGAGTTACAGTTCTCAAGGGTTCTGTGTACCTTTTTCTGTTTCTCTTCAGTCTTGTGGATGTAGATCAAATTTTTTGTTTAAGTCTGGTTTTTTTCTTAGAAACATATAGAATTCCTCTGTTTCATTGAATGACCATCTTCTTCCATGGAAAAAGATGCTAAACTTAGCTGGGTAGTTCATTCTTGGTTGCAGTCCTTGATCTTTTGCCTTACGGAATATCAGGTTCCAGGCCCTTCTATCTTTTAATGTGGAGGCAGCCAGATCTTGGGTGACCCTTATTGTGGCACCTTGGTATTTAAATTGTTTTTTTCTAGCTGCTTGCAGGATTTTCTCCTTTGTGTGGTAATTCTGCAGCTTAGCCACAATATTCCGTGGTGTTCTTTTTTTAGGGTCTATTTCAGAAGGAGTTCGATGAATTCTTTCCACATCTACTTTCCCTTCTGTTTCTATTATCTCTGGACAGTTCTCTTTGATAATTTCCTGTAAAATAGAATCTAGGCTCTTTTTTTGGTCATAGTTTTCTGGAAGTCCAATAATCCGCAGATTATCTCTCCTAGATCTATTTTCCAGGTCTATAGATTTTCCCAGTAAGTATTTGACGTTGTTCTCCAGCTTCTCATTTTTTTTGTTTTGTTTGACTGATTCTTGGGTTCTCTGTGAATCATTCATTTCTATTTGTTCCATCCTGACTTTTAAGGAGTTATTTTCTTCTTTCACAGTTTTTAGTTCTTTTTGTAAATGCCCAATTTCGTTTTTAAATGAATTATTTTGCTCTATTGAATTTTTTTCCATTTCCCTAATTTTTTTTTTTGAGAATTATTTTCTTTTTCCAATTCAGAAATTCTATTTTCTTGAGACTTTTTTATCTTTTCCAATTCAGAAATCCTACTTTCCTGTGTTTTTTTAACCTTTTCTAATTCACTAATTTTGTTTCCCTGCATCTCCTGTGAATTCTTTATTTTTTCCAACTCCAATTTCAGGACGTTGTTATTCTCTATCATAACTTCCCTTTCCTTGCCCCATTTTTCTTCGATCTCCCTCAATTTCTTAAGAGCTTCTTCTAGGAGAGAGTTATGTGATGGGGGGCAGGAATCGTTCCCCTTTAGGTTGTTATCTTCTGAATCTTTGCTGTTAACTTCCTCGGGGTTGGATACCCGCTCTTTCTCTGTATAGAAGGAATCTATAGTTTTTCTAGCTTTTTTGCTCATACTTAAAAAATGTTTTGGGGTCTGTCCCTGGGGTAGGAAATTATTTACTTCTTTACCAGCTTCCTCCCAGACCGAATGGATGCAGCGGCCCCTGCGCCCGCGCTAAGAGAGAGCTCTGGGAGAGAGTTCCCCACCCCCTCCCTGGAAGCGCCTCAGAGGTGATTAGCACTGCTGTGCTTTGAGGGCGTAGAATAGTGAAGACAGCAAGAAGCTCAGCCTATGTGTCCGGGTGGGGAGTGGATGTCTGCAGCAGGTGACGTGAGAAGCCCCTGTGCTCAAACTGGAAGTGTCTGCCAGAAACTGCGGTCCCTAGTTCAAAGGTTCCACTTCTCTGGGACTTCCTGGAGCTTAGTTCCACTCCCTCCAGCTAAGCTAGGCAGTGTGTGTTGCCTTGGGCCGTATCCACCCACTTGTCAGTCTCTTAACTATTCTCAGGAGGTAGCTGAGGCCACACCCCCTGGTGCTGAGTCTGCTGAGTCACCCCCAGGGTGGGGGGGGGGGGGGATATCTAATCTGAGTTTTAAAATATTTTGGCTTTCTCTTCTGAACTGCTAAATAATTAGCAGAGAAGAGCTAACAGCCTGTGCCAGATTCCTTTACCTCAGTGGCTTCTCTGATCCCAGAGCCCCTCCCAGCGCAATGGGCGCAGTGTGCCCCTACCCCACCGTCTGTGCTGGTCTTTCTTATTCCTCCCCTGAGAACTGACCTTTCCTGTTGAAACTCCAGATTCTCTTCAGCTGGTAAGTCGTGCTTCCAGTCCTTGTGGTATCTATCAGTCCTGAGCTAATTTTGAGACTTAATTTATCTAATTGGTTGTGAGGGAGTGAGGACGTTCACTGAGTTGTGTGTTTCTTCTCCGCCATCTTGGCTCCGCCCCCCTCAGCATCTAAATTCTTAAAAGAGAAATTAAGAGAGCTGCAAGAGGAAATAGACAGCAAAACTATAATAGTGGGAGATCCCAACCTTGCACTCTCAGAATTAGATAAATCAAACCACAAAATAAATAAGAAAGAAGTCAAAGAGGTAAATAGAATACTAGAAAAGTTTGATATGATAGATCTTTGGCAAAAGCTAAATGGAGACAGAAAGGAGTATACTTTCTTCTCAGCAGTTCATGGAACCTATACAAAAATTGATCATATACTAGGGCATAAAAACCTCAAAATCAAATGCAGTAAGTCAGAAATAGTAAATGCATCCTTTTCAGACCATAATGCAATCAAAATTACATTTAATAAAAAGCCAGGGGAAAATAGACCAAAAAATAATTGGAAACTAAATAATCTTATACTAAAGAATGATTGGGTAAAACAGTAAATCATAGACATAATTAATAACTTCACCCAAGAAAATGACAATAATGAGACATCATACCAAAATGTGTGGGATACAGCCAAGGCAGTAATAAGGGGAAGTTTTATATCTCTACAGGCCTACTTGCATAAAATACAGAAAGAGAGGGCCAATGAATTGGGCTTACAACTAAAATTGCTAGAAAAGGAACAAATTAAAAACCCCCAGACAAACACAAAACTTGAAATTCAAAAAATAAAAGGTGAGATTAATAAAATTGAAAGTAAAAAAACCATTGAATTAATTAATAAAACTAAGAGTTGGTTCTATGAAAAAACCAACAAAATAGACAAACCCTTAATAAACCTGATTAAAAAAAGGAAAGAGAAAAAGCAAATTGTTAGTCTTGAAAATGAAAAGAGAGAATTCACCACTAATGAAGAGGAAATTAGAACAATAGTTAGGAGCTACTTTGCTCAACTTTATGCCAATAAATTCGATAACTTAAATGAAATGGAAGAATATCTTCAAAAATATAGCTTGCCCAGATTAACAGAGGAAGAAGTAAGTAGTCTAAATAGTCCCATCTCAGAAAAAGAAATAGACCAAGCTATTAACCAACTTCCTAAGAAAAAGTCCTCAGGACCAGATGGATTTACATATGAATTCTATCAAACATTTAAAGAACAACTAACTCCAATGCTATGTAAACTATTTGAAAAAAATAGGGATTGAAGGAGTCCTACCAAATTCCTACTGTGACACAGACATGGTACTGATCCCTAAACCAGGTAGATCAAAAACTGAGAAAGAAAATTGTAGACCAATTTCCTTAATGAATATTGATGCTAAAATCTTAAATAAGATATTAGCAAATAGACTTTAGAAAATCATCCCCAGGATAATACACTATGACCAAGTGGGATTTATACCAGGAAGGCAGGGCTGGTTTAATATTAGGAAAACTATTAGTATAATTGACCATATTAATAATCAAATTAATAAAAACCATATGATCATCTCAATAGATGCAGAAAAAGCATTTGATAAAATCCAACATCCATTCCTACTAAAAACGCTTGAGAGTATAGGAATAAATGGACTATTCCTCAAAATAATAAGGAGCATATATTTAAAACTTTCAGTAAACATCATATGTAATGGCGATAAACTAGAACCTTTCCCTATAAGATCAGGAGTGAAACAAGGTTGCCCACTATCATCATTACTTTTCAATATAGTACTAGAAACTCTAGCCTGGGCAATAAGAGCCGAGAAAGAGATTCAAGGAATTAGAGTAGGAAATGAGGAAATCAAATTATCACTCTTTGCAGATGACATGATGGTATACTTAGAGAACCCCAAAGACTCTGCTAAAAAGATACAAAATAAATCCACATAAATCCTTAGCATTTTTATACATTACCAACACAATCCAACAGCAAGAGATACAAAGAGAAATTACATTCAAAATAACGGTCGATAGTATAAAATATTTGGGAATATATCTACCAAAGGAGAGTCAGGAATTATATGAGCAAAATTATAAAAACACTTGCTACAAAAATAAAGTCAGATTTAAATAATTGGAAAGACATTCAGTGCTCTTGGATAGGCCGAGCGAATATAATTAAGATGACAATACTCCCTAAACTAATCTATTTATTTAGTGCTATACCAATCAGACTTCCAAGAAACTATTTTAATAACCTAGAAAAAATAACAACAGAATTCATATGGAATAACAAAAGGTCGAGAATTTCAAGGGAAGTAATGAAAAAAAAAAAATTAAGTGAAGGTAGTCTAGCTGTACCTGATCTAGAACTGTATTATAAAGCAACAGTCACCAAAACCATTTGGTATTGGCTAAGAAATAGACTAGTTGATCAGTGGCATAGGTTAGATTCACAGGGAAAGATAGTGAATAAATATAGAAATCTAGAGTTTGACAAACCCAAAGATCCCAACTTTTGGGATAAGAATTCATTATTTGACAAAAACTGCTGGGAAAACTGGAAATTAGTATGGCAGAAACTAGGCATGAACCCACATTTAACACCACATACTAAGATTAGATCAAAATGGGTCCAAGATTTAGGCATAAAGAATGAAATCATAAATAAATTGGAGGAACATGGGATGGTTTACCTCTCAGACTTGTGGAGGAGGAAGGAGTTTGTGTCCAAGGGAGAACTAGAGACCATTATTGATCACAAAATAGAAAATTTTGATTACACCAAATCAAAAAGTTTCTGCACAAACAAAACTAATGCAAATAAGATTAGAAGGGAAGTAACAAATTGGGAAAACATTTTTACAGTTAAAGGTTCTGATAAAGGCCTCATCTCCAAAATATACAGAGAATTGACTTTAATTTATAAGAAATCAAGCCATTCTGTAATTGATAAATGGTCAAATGATATGAACAGACAATTTTCAGATGATGAAATTAAAACTATTTCCACTCATATGAAAGAGTGTTCCAAATCACTATTGATCAGAGAAACGCAAATTAAGACAACTCTGAGATATCATTACACACTTGTCAGATTGGCTAAGATGACAGGAACAAATAATGATGAATGTTGGAGGGGCTGTGGGAAAACTGGGACACTGATGCATTGTTGGTGGAGTTGTGAAAGAATCCAACCATTCTGGACAGCAATCTGGAATTATGCCCAAAAAGTTATCAAAATGTGCATACCCTTTGACCCAGCCGTACTACTACTGGGCTTATATCCCAAGGAAATACTAAAGAAGGGAAAATGTTTGTGGCAGCCCTTTTCATAGTGGCTAGAAGCTGGAAGATGAATGGATGTCCATCAATTGGAGAATGGTTGGGTAAATTATGGTATATGAATGTTATGGGATATTATTGCTCTGTAAGAAATGACCAACAGGAGAAATACAGAGAGGCTTGGAGAGACTTACATCAACTGATGCTAAGTGAAATGAGCAGAACTAGGGGATCATTATACACTTCAACAATGATACTGTACGAGAATGTATTCTGATGGAAGTGGATATCTTCAACATAGAGAAGAGCTAATCCAATTCCAATTGATTAATGATGGACAGAATCACCTACATCCAGAAAAGGAACACTGGGAAATGAGTGTAAACTATTATTTTTACCTTCTGAATCCAATTCTTCCTGTGCAACAAGAAATTTGGTTCTACACACATATATTGTATCTAGAATATATTGTAATATATTTAACATGTATAAGACTTCCTGCCATCTGGGCGAGGGGGTTGGGGGAGGAAGGGAAAAAATTTGAACAGAAGTAAGTGCAAGGGATAATGTTGTAAAAAATTACCCATGCATATGTACTGTCAAAAAAAAAAGTTATAATTAAAAAATAAAATAAAAATTAAATAAACAAAAAAATTAACTTAAGTAAAATTGTCATGTTATTATATTGAATTAACTTATGCATAAATAATTAATATTTTTCTAATTATTTAAGTTTGTCTTTATTTGTGTGAAAAGTGCTTTGCAACTGTGGTCATATAATCCTTTGGGTTTGTCTTTGCAACTATGCTCCCAAGTATTTTATAATATCTACAAATTATTTGGAATTTCTATGAAATTTCTATTTCCTGTTTCTGGTTTTGTTGTTGCTACAAGGTAAGCATGTAGAAATGCTGGTGATTTATGTGGATTTATTTTATATCCTGCAACTTTGCTGAAGTTGACAATTGTTTCAACACCAATATTCTATCATTCTTCTTGATAGTAAAATTATAAGTAAATGAACACTATCACTGCCTCTGAAAAGAAATTGTCAATTGACTATCTTATTGTTCCAATCATCACCTGTGTAACTTTTCCATCAAAACACTCTTTCCTGCCCACTATTTCTCCTTTGTGTTGTTTCCCCTTGTACGCTGTAATCTCCCAAAGATTATTCACTAATGTATTTAATTCTTCATCTTTTAGGAGAGTGCTTGGGACATAGTAACTTACTAAATACTTCTTCATTTTATTCCTATATTATCATCTGTTCCTCATCTCTTCAATATCTCCACAGGAACATTTTAAAACCTGATACTTTATCAAAAGTTTTGCTATAATATATTATAAAGTTTTTTTCTTCATATTTAAGTACAGAAATCCTGTTTTAAAAAAGAAAGAAAGAAAGAAAGAAAGAAATGATGAAAACAGGAAATCTCATTAGTTCCTCACATAAAACAAACTCTACACTGAAGCCTGGAGCATCATAACCAAAATCTATTACTCCCACATCAAATAAAACAAATACTGTAAGCATCCAGAAAATAAGCAATGTAAGTACCAAGGTGCCATAGTCAGAATCACAAGAGATACAGAAACTACTTTAAAGGAAAAGAGAGAAATTTTGCAATACAAAACTGCAAAAGGCAAAAGATATAGACTTATAATGAAGAATGACCTACCCAATAAAGCTGAGTTTAATCTTATGTAAGCAATTGTCCTTTAATATAATTCTCCAATGTGCGTGGTAAAGAGTGCTGGAAGGAGAGCAATGAAAATTTTTGAAATGATAACTTCCTTCTACTTCATAATTCAGCAAATGAATAGAGAAATTAATTGTGGGATGTCATCCCCATTCAATTGGAAAAAAAAGTTAAACAAAAATCAGTACATCCCTCATATACTGTAAGTAGGATGGAAAGAAACAAAAAGGAACAATAGCTTAAGGATTTTTGAATCCTTACTATGTCTCTAAAGTCCTGCTGAAATAAGATCAGCATCTAACGATTACATAAATTGAAAAATTAGACAGAAAAGGGTTAATGTGACAGGAAACATGTTGGCTATGTGTACCATTAGTTCTATAAATTTTCAGGGTACAGTCAGTATAAATTCAAATCATGAATTCACAACCATGAATTACAGAAATTATAAGTTTGGATTGTTTTCTGGCACTCATTTTTCACCATCAGCTTAAAAAAGTGATGAATAATAGAATAGACTGAGTTGCTTTTGATATGACAAAATTAAAGCTTTAAAACTTAATGTAAGTCTTATTATAAACCAATTTAATATCTCATTTGCCAGTAAGTAACTACCTTAGAATATAAGGTAAAGATGCTAATATGAATTGATAGAGAACATTTCCTCACTGAGATGTTCCTATACCACAAATTAAGTTTCCTGATAGTGAACTGACTCGCCCAAGGATGCACAGATTATAAGTGAAAATTATTGTTCTTTAGATTTGTTCTGTAATTTGACAAAAATGAAAATGTAGACACTCTCAATTTCATATCAGGTCAACATTTGTCCCTTTTGTTAAAATGACCAATGCTTTTTTTTTTTTAAATTGGGGTAGGTGAAGAATACCTGTAGTCTTCTTCATATCTTATCATATCCATAAACTCATTTAAAGAAATGCTATAGGATAATTGCCAAGTTTAATAGCTTTATTTTCTTGGTATTGAGACAATGTTTGAAATATATATCTATATCCAGAAATCCCACTTGTAATCTTTATAAATCTTTGAGTTACACTCAGCTGAGCTCTGCAGGAAATTGGATGTTATATTGAATGAAGAGAGAATGCATGGTCATTTATGGTTATACAAATACATTTGCAATGGTTGGCAGAATTTTGGATGTATCCTTAGACACAAAAAGGAAGTTCATTCATGAATTTGGACATTAATTTTCACATTTAAAAGAAAAGTGTAAAAAAAAAAAAAAACTAACAACAACACTACTCTGATACATTTTACCTATATAATACCTGAGCAAGTCCTTTAAGTGCCCAGTCAATTCTTAAAAATATAAATTCAGTGGTCTTTCTAAGTTTGCTTTGGTAGAAGAAATTTCCTACATCAATAAAATCTCTAATGTGGTAAACAAATAAACAAAAAAAATCTAATTATGATAGTATGTCCTGATGGTCAAGGTTATCTGGTCATCTTGTAGCACCCAATGCTTTGGAATGATCTAAAATGGTAAGTATAATAATAATTATAGTTAGTATTTACATAACACTTTAAGGTTTGTGGGTCACCTTGTATATATTATTATTTGTATATATATTTACAGATTAGGAAACTGAAGATGAATATTCTTTAGGTTAAACTATGTCATTGTCAGTTTTTGGAGGTGAAGAGAAGGTTCACAGATAAATTCATTCTTGCTAAACAATGTAGGAAACAGAAAAATGAATTATATACAGTTGTCATCTTTGAGTATTTTGAACAAATTCACCTAACTAATAAATGATAGGGTTTTAAACAGAGATCTTCTGATTCATGGTTTTGAATCTTAAAGATCTATGATCCAATAAGAGCAGGGATCTACATTTGGAAGTGATTTAAGAACATCTCTTTCAAAACACAACATTTTATAAATTAAGAGATTGAAGTTCAGAGTGGTGACATATTAGAGCTTGGATGTAAGCCTCCATCTGCAGACTCTAAATCCAGGGCTCTTTCCAATACACTGTAGTCTCAGAAGAATCATAAAAGCAATTGATCCAGAGGACAATGAACATGAAGATAGTGGGTGTAAGGAGATTGTACTTTATTACCATTGATGAACATGCATCCCCAGTATGTCAAATGAATCTTTTGTGAGAGGTGTCAAGTAGGCACTTTGAAGAAATATTTCCAAATGTAGCCTGAACAAAATTAAAATATGATTTGGAAATATCTGATGAAGTAAATCAAAATAGAACATAGATAATTGTTTTAGATCAACATGTAGCTGTGGGGATCCTTATGTTCTGTTTAGTGGCTCCTATTTCTATTCGAGTTGGAACTTACTGTTTTATGAGATGTATAACCAGAAAATAATAAGATGATCCAAGTAGTGTGTAGTTAGCGTTAAAAATATTAAAAGTTTCAAACTAAGGCCATAGCACATTGGGTGAAAGATTTATAGAAAGCATTAACAAGAGACACACAAGGTGAGAAGATAGAAATGTGTTGTCATCTGTATCAGAATAAAATTGCCCATATTGGTCAGACCATAGGTTTATCAAAGTATTAACATTATTTTCTATGGGAAAATATATTTTTTTAAAGTTCCAACTTGAATTTTAGGAAACCATCTGCTGCTTTTGGTACATGTGATTGTGCACAGGGACATTTTTTTCTCTGCCTCCAACCTCCTGGGGAGTATGAATAAATTTAAGACATTAACATTGATTTCCAAGGTGAAGAGACATGAGGGTGGGTGAGATTGTTTTGGAATTAGGGATCTAGGATTGCCTTTAGGTGTGAGGGTGAAAGCTGAGAAGAAATAAGGGATAAGAATTGACATAAAAACCACTTGAGTTTTAGGGACACCAAGATTTTTCTGTGTATTATAAATAGCATTGTGACAACTTCATTGGAAGGAGTACCTTGTGAATATTGTGCCCGAGACCTATCTTGGTAGCAGGATGGCATTTGACCCTCTGGTGGTGGTATGGCTAAAGAAGTGAGGGCAATACAGATAATCATCATGTGAAGGGAGAAAACCTTTTGGATTTGTGTTACCATGGGAAGCAGCAGTGGAAGGAAGGCTAGGAGGAGAGGAAGAAAGTTCCACAGGGTTGCTCATATGCTCATGTTCTACTCTGCCTACTAGGCTCTGCCCTCATGGCAGGAGATAACTTCCCAGATGCCAACACTTCCACAAATTCCAGGACCCCCAAAACTCTCACCTATTTTTCAACAATAGAGAAATGTCTAGGTTAGAAATGGATATTATTAACTAAGTGCATACACAATGAGGAAGGCAGGCTTTTCTAATCAAAGATGTAGTCTGGAAGTAGGAGTATGATGTACTCAATGTCTCAGGAGGAATGTCAAGGTCAGTAGGTCAAAAATAATCTCAGAGCAGCCTAGATCCCAAAGGATTATGATAACAATGAAAGGGATTCTTAAAGACAGCTGCTGCTGGTAATCCTATGGGCACAGATACATTCTGATGAGCCAATATAGCTTTTTCTCCCCCGTCCATGTAGCATTGCACATAAGGTGTGTGTGTGGGAGCTGTCTTTCCTTCCACTTTCTCAGTCTGCCATATTGTTCTTGTTGGTTCTGCTATCTTCTCTTTCAATTTCTCTTGTTTTCTGTTGTATCTGTCAGAGAATTTGCTCTTTCCATTCATCCAAAGTACAACTCCCTGTTTACTCTGCTTGCAAAAGACTGATTGTGAAAGAAACAAAATCATCATATAATAAATGTCAACTGAAACAAAATGAGCAAAATTTATATAGAGAGTTTAAAATCCATAGGATTTATGACAGTTAATTCTGTCAGACTTAGTGGTGTTGTTACCACTTACTTTCAACTATATTGTCATGTTTTTAGATGTTCTGGAAAGGCTAGGATTCAGTATATCTGAGTGAGTAGGAAGTGTTACTCCAATAAATATGATAAAAGTAATATGATCAGTAACAAGGAAGAACAAGACTTATTATGTTATGATGGTACACTTATTAAGATTGTAGTGGGTTTTTTAGAAAAGACAGCTCTTTGATATCTACAAAATGTGATTAGATATCTAATCAGTGGTCAATTTCTTTTTATTAGATTCTATTCTATTCTATCAAGATCTTGGGACTAAAGAGAAAAACAATTTAAATATATTATTAAATTTGAAGAAATGGCATGATTTAAATCATTTTTTTAAATTCACAAATCATACAGTAAATACACATTAAAATTATGTGGAGAATAGTTCTTAATCAGTAGGGGGTAATTGTGAGAGGGAGCAGTGGGGCTAAATAAATAATAAATAAATTATTATAAATTTGTTTTCAAGATGCATTATTTACTGATTTCCCCCCCTTGAGTTTTGTGGTTTGTATTTTTTCTTCAATTACTTTAAACTATTGAATTATAGTAGTCAACATTGTTTTTTTTGTTGTTGTTGTTTCCTTGAAATTTTGTAAAATTGCAAGAATCTTACTTAATGTAATCATAGCTTTTTGACCTTGTTCTATTTTGGTTAGACATATTTTCATTTTTGTTTGCCTATAGTTGACCTAGAGATTTGTGGACAATGGAGAGAAGACTGGACTTAGAATAAAAATATTCACAGGATCAATGATTTAAGAATGGAAGACACATTAAAGCAAATCTAATCCATTCCTTCCCTCTACTTGATTTTATAAATATGAAGATGTGGCCCAAATGGCTAAATGACTTTCCAAGGCACACACAAGTAAGTAATAAAACTGGGATTCAATCTAAGAGTCACAATCTAGATTTCTTTCTTTTCCTTTTCACTATATTCCTCTGAGATTGAGTTTAGGCTCTGCCATGTGCTAATTGTTTGACCTTGGCACATTAGTGGCTTATACCACCTTTCCCACAGATATGGGCTGTACACAGGGAAGATGGGGCTGGGATATGACAAGTGTTTCCTTTTTGTTTTTAAAAAGCACTTCAGCTTGTTAGACAATGTAATCATAAATGCTATAGTTATATTTATTGTTGTAGTGTTTATCATTAGATGTAAGAGAATTTTGGGGAAAAGAACCAAATTCAAGCCTAAAAATTACAGTGTAATAAGAATTTTTGTATTGAAAAAAGAAAAGAAATAAAATGTTTCAAGTAGCTGCTCAGATAGTTAAAATAAAATCCTAGCCTGAAAGTATATTCAGATAAAATCTATCCATACCCCCAACCCTACAACTTTATATAAAGGGTACCAAAATATATGGAGATTGTCAATCTACTTAGGGAGATTCCCATCTAAAAATAGCTATTCTCCAAAGGACAATTCACATCCTGATAACTTCTGTGAGTCATTAGCTCATTGGGGATTAGTCCTAGACCCTATTCTTCCATTTTCTTTGATTAAATCTTAAATTTAATACATTATTTTCAACAGGCACACCAGGTCTAATTCCTTCCACTTGAAAGTAGGGTTTTGATTTTTATTCTTTAAAAACAACAACAAAAGCAATTCATTTTCACAATGAAATTAATGCATGCAGTGAGCTAAAATGCTTCTGAGTATATAGCTCCAAGAAAAGCTGATCTTTTCTTCTTTCCCTATATGTGACAAAACCCCTAACATTTTATGTTTTCTTGCCAGTTAGCATCTGGGTCTCTATTTGCATCACTGCTTTTGCAGCTTGTCCTCAGTTGATGTGAATAATTTCATGGAAATCTGTACTCTCCCCTCTTCATCTCAAGATGACAAAATATGATTCAAATCTAAAATACATAAATCTGCATGTTTAAGGACAATTTCAAAGGTATAAGAGCTGAGGTCAAAAGTAATGTAGAGAATATAGGCCATCATAAATAGATTCTCATTAAATCCCATTTAAGATGATAACATAGACATGAAGCTATCATGAATCAGGAAGGAGATCATTCTTGTCCATATCATTAAGGTAAATCTTCATCTGGAATTCCACATTAAGTTAAGGTATATAAATTATGTCAACAAAATAGAAAAGTTATAGAAGTTTCAAGTGACAAATGATGCAGGGGCTGACATGAAGAAAAACTCGAGCACAAAGATATATTGTTCAGATCAGATATAAAGACTTCAAGAGGGACATTACAGAATAACAGCAAGAATCACTCATGTTGGATGCCAATTCAGCACTGTCACTAGATATGTGATTTCCATGTTTCTGGGGCTTAGTTTCTATATCTACGAAATGAGTAGTCTAGACTAAAGGGCCTCTAACTTTCCTTTCAATTCTGTGTGCAATCTGTTTATTTCTATTTATTTGTTAGCTGCCCAGTGATTGTGTAGTATTTAGCATTTGGAACCATGGAAAAGGCATGATCCAATTGTTTTGTTCCTTCTTTCTAGGTAAATAGATGGTTTCCCTATAGGGTTCTTCTTGGATTTTTAGGTCACATCTCTGTCTCTTCCTCTTCTTCTTTCTCTTTCTCTCTCTCTTACACACAGAAAGACAGACAGACAGACACACACACACACACATTTTCCCTTGAAAAAGAATAACTTTGGTCTTCTCCATGTGAATTCAACATTCGCCTTTCATTTGTTGTAACTGATGGTCCTCTGCATCCATATTGGGCTCTCATCAACAGCCCTGATCAGAAATATTGTATTTTCTATCTCTCATTTTCTCTATCAACCTGTACACTGAAAAAAAAAATTATTTCACTGAAAGCATGTAGATAAATTTGAGAGGAAATTAATTCATAATCACATCTAAGAAAAAAAGAATAAATGAATCAATTTTGGGAAATCTATTTGCTGAATTGTATTACTAGGCCTATTTACATTCTTAAGCAAATATTATTTTAACCACTCCCAAGAAAAACAACATTAAAAAAGATATAGTTTTGGAGTGGAAGGGATGGAAAATAGGTAATGAAAAGATAATGAAAGATAATGGAAAAGAAGAATACACACATATGTATGTATTCAAATTGGTTGTGTTGAATGATCCTTAGACTGCACAGGAAAAAAATGCCTATTGGAGAGGTAATGACCGTTTTATAATGAATAGGGCAAGCCTATATCTAAGAGAGGAGTACACTTTAAAAAATATGAATTTATCCTTTTCACCATGAGTTTTATAAGACTGTGAATGCAATTAATATTCAAGGAATTGAAGAATTAAGGTAAGAGATGAGGCAAATGAGTTTTCATTCATGGGGAGAAACTGATACTGTACTCAAAAGATAATGGATGTCAGTATCTAGGGTCTAATTGGAAGTGAGGGGAAAAAAAAGCATCTGCAAATGTAATTTTTACACAAGTCCTTGTAAAGAACAACTGGGGGAAGCTACTGTTTGCATTTGCATGTTGGCAAGAATCTGCTTATAGCATATAAGGCAGGAAGCACCATAAGTTAGCTGGAAAGTTTGCTATTAATAAAGCCCAATTTTTTTTTCTCCATAGTCCATAGCAACAGAACTAAGTCATGACCACAGCATTAGGAGCTGATGACAGGATATACAGAGAATCTAGTGCCTCTGTTTGAGCAAGGGAAATATAAAAGTAGCCTTTTAAGTATGTACTGTCTTTATATTGCTGCTGGTGTTATATAAGTATTGTATGACACCCCAGTCTTTCTAGTAGACAAAGGAAAAAGTCTAAAGTAAAGATTTCTTAATTTTTTAGAGTGATGGAGGGAAAAGAAAGTGAACCTTGAAAGAATAGAAAATGTCCATTGAAGAAAAAAAAGGGGGGGAAAGTCATAAGAATTGAATAAATGTTCTGTATCAGGAGATTAGAAGATGGTGGCTCTGTGGAATAGTGGATGGATATCTAGGTCTGGAATCAGGAGTCAGGTTCCACAAATAATAACAGGAAGGAGAAGAGACAAATCATGAAGGCCAGAAGTTTCTTGTTGAGAGATACCAAGGAAACCAAAGTTGTAATGTGAATAAATGAAAGACATTTCCATATATAGAGACATTTTACATACACATATACATATATGCACACATATACATTGTGTGTGTGTGTGTGTGTGTGTGTGTGTGTGTGTGTGTATGGCATAAGCCTCTCCAAGCTTTTTTCAATCTTATGATCATTGACTGTTCTTGATAATTCATGAGGGGACAAATGGGAAGAACATAAATATTTTCTGGGGTTCTAAAATTCTGGGCAGTAAAATGAAGACATGAGCACAAGTATTGAAATTCTCTTTGCTGTCATTTGATGGTAAGGATTATGGGGGGAATTGATATTGGAAGTGAACAATAGATTGAAAAATTGAGAATTAGCTTAGTATTGCTAAATTGAGACTGAAGTTATAGGACTTATGGCTTTAAGCTGTAATGAGCATATCTAACAAAGAATAGCAAAATGTATTCCAGGGTCAGATGCAATTGAGTTTAAATCAGAACAGAAGGGGATTGAGAGAACTGCCCACATCTGATTACCAAGGCAGATATAATAGATTATCATATATGAAATAAAAAAATTGCTGAAAGAACATAACAAAGGAATTGATTTCAAAGAGGAATATCTGCTATAGAGGACTCAAGTCTCAAATATCTATGCACAAATGGTCAGGCACATTTCTTGAATTAAATGTACATATAAACAAATATTTGAAGAAATATGCATAACTTTCTTTATTTCAAGAACTATTTGTATTTTTCAGTATTTTGAAAGTCAAGAAATATGTTTAATTGTTCCTACAAAGCAAAATTAGTTTTTTTTTAAATTTTCATTATATTTTAAAAAATAATAGCTTTTTTCTTTTTTTTTTTCCCTCTGAGGCTAGGGTTAAGTGACTTGCCCAGGGTCACACAGCTAGGAAGTGTTAAGTGTCTGAGACCAGATTTGAACTTGGGTCCTCCTGAATTCAGGGCTGGTGCTCTATCCACTGCACCACCTAGCTACCCCTTATTTTTCAAAATATATGCAATGATAGTCCTCAACATTCACCCCTGAAATACCTTGCATTACATTTTTTACACTAAATTTACATTTTTTACATTTATTTTTACATTTACATTAAATTTAATTTTTAAAGTAAATGGAATATTTTAATATGAAGAGGTTTATTATTATTATCTTTTACTGAAAAGAAAATGAGATAAATAGTTATTAAGTTGTAAAACTGGTGCTAGTTGAACTGCATCTTAGGTTATATAAAGAACTGGCATATGTGATTCTTAGATCATTGCTTGTGATATTTGGAAACTCCTGGTCAGTGGGGGAAAGTGACCTAGAGAATGACAAATATCCATATTTTCTAAAATCAGTTCATTTTTGGACTGATGGACTTAATTACAATTCCTGGCAAAAATCCAGAGTGTATCACCAAAAATATAATTTATGACTAGTTAAAAGGGGAAATAGTGATAATTCAGAGCCATCATGGGGCATATTAAACCAAAATAATTTCCTTTTTTGTCTAGAATTACAAAGTAATTCTTTTGAAACAAGATAACCACATTTCTGCAAGGAATTTGCCAAATTTTTAGTTGCCTTTTGGAAAAAAATAGAGAGATGTTTTTGATAGCTCATTTTAATGTTTTCAGAATTAGCTGAATTAATGTATGCAAAGACCAAGGACAAATAAATTTATCTCTACAAAAGGAGAGGTTGCTATTGGAATATCTTGTGGATGCATTCTCAACCCAGTTCAGTTTATTTATTTTTTTAATCTGACTTTGGTGACGTCATAGATGTCATAAACAAAATTGTAGATGATTCAAAATAAAGAGGCACAGCTATCACGTTTGATTAATTGACATAGGATCCAAAGAAATCTTTCCGTTTTCTGCTGACCTTCTAATCTTGATTGCATTGACCATTTGTACAAAACCTCTCAATTTAATATAACCAAAATTATCCATTTTGCATTTCATAATGCTCTCCAATTCTTCTTTGGCCATAAATACCTTCTTTCTCCATAGATCTGAGAGGTAATCTACCCCTTGTTCTCTTAATTTGCTTATAGTATTACAGGGCAGAATTAATAACAGTACACTTAATTGCAAATCTTGTCTCTTGAAAAGGGGCTTTTTCCCAACAAAGGGAATGAGGAGGGGCGAAATTTGCTGAGGAATCTGGTAAAGAATTCTTGACTAAGTACAGAAAATTATCTAAGAAATTTCCTTGATGACTTAATTTTGTGTCTCAGCTTAAGTTTTTGTTTTTTTAATATGTTAACTTCATCTTCCTATAGTCCCTAGGCTTAAAGAATAATTCTTTTCTAGAGCATTTACAACCCCTTCACAACCTGGATTCAATCAACATTTATATATTTATTTACATATCATTCTCACTTACTTGTTTTCTAGCTGTAGACAAGTCTAGCTGAACAAGTCACTTAACCTCTGTTTGCCTCAATTTCCTTACCTACAAAATGGGATTGGTAATAGCAACCACATCTCAAGTTGCGATGATGATCAAATAACACAATATTTGTAAAATAGTTGTTACAGTACTTGGTGCATAGTAGGTACTAAAAAAAATGATTATTTCTCCCTTTATATACTCAATGATCAAGGCTTTCTTGCTATTTCTCACACACTATTCCATTTCCTATCACTATGTCTTTGATGAAACTAACCCTGAGCCTCCTAATTGATCCCCTTGCCTCAATTCTCTTACCTTTCTAATCAGTCTTTCATAAAGCCATTAAGTTTACTTTCCTAAAATTCCAATTTGAACATATCACCCCCTACTCAATAAACCACAGTAATTCCCTTTTATCTCCAGACCAAATATAAACTCTTCTCTTTTGGTATTTCAAAAGTTGCCTTCAAGCTACCTTTCTAGATTTATTATATATTATTGTCTTCTACTTAAATTGACTTGTTTTGCTATTCCTCATATATGGGATTCCATCTCCCACCTCTGTGGCTTTTCATTGGATATGTCCTTTGTCTTGAACTGTGCAATGAATCAACAAGTATTAAATGCCTACTGCATTCCAGACACTGTGGTAAGTATTATGGACACACACACGCACACACATGCACACACACACACACACACACATGCACACACACACACATACACACACACACTCTACTTTCAAAGAACTTATATTTTAATGGGGAAGATAAAGACACATTTATGAGTTTATGAAGTATGAATACAAAATTAATAAATATAAAGAGGATAAATACAGATTAGTGCAAAAAAGGAAAATAGAAGGTAGTTAGGGAGTGATCATTTGGGGAATCAGGAAAGACTTTGTGTGGAGATGCTATATGAATAATTGCCAGAAGGAAAATCTTATTAGACTGAGATAAGAAGGGAGTACATTGCAGGAATGAGGAATGACATCCCAAATTGTACAGAAGAACAACAAAAAGACCAGTACCATGCTATACAGATAAGAGATGGAGTGTTATTTATAAAGAACAGAAAGTTCCATGTGTATGTGTATGTGTATGTGCGTGTGTGCATGCACATAATAGCCATGGATACTATTGAGATGCTTAGTTAGAAAAGAGAATAATATGAATATTGCAAGAGAAAGAATTTAGTTTTTGTGTAAGGTAATGAAGTTGAAATAATATTGGGATAAAAGTAGGGATTTTTTTTCTGAGTGTGAGAAACTCCAAGGACAATGATAAAAGTCCTATATTATGAAATGCACTCAACTAGATAGGAGTCTGATGAGGAGGTATTCAGTGGAAACAAGAGGAACAATGAGAGATTTTTCATTTCTTATTTTTGCAATTCTGTTAAAACATCATACAATAATGTTTTCCTATCATCTACTTCACTTGTGGATCTGAAAAACAACCAAAAAAAAATCCCTAAATGATATATTATTATTTCTTCCTCTGTGAGTAGCAGAGGGAAATGTCAAAAAAGAGATACAGAGGTCATCATTACATGTAGGGATACAGGTGGTGTTAACTCTACCCCAGGACACATGACAGAGCAAAGCAGAGTACACTATGGTATTTGTCTCCTGCAAGGAAAGAAGTAGGTGTTCTATCCTTGAATAAACTCACAGAGAGTTTCCTGTTTACAGACAAAGGAATTAAGCTCACTGTGTAGTGTCATTAAGATGCTTTTATACATTGTGAGGTTTGTGGTCTGTTCTGTAAAATGCTGATGCATAATTCTGTCTTGCCTTTTGAGTGTTATTCTTTCACTTCAAGTTATCATGCTATTGATAATCAGGTTTTGAAGATCATCATAATTTTATTTATTTGCTTAAGAATTAAAAAGGCAGATCAACTAGCACCCTTGCTTTATAGATCGAATGTTGAGCTCACACCAGGAAGATTCAAGGCTCATTTCTGTCCATATGAATCTGGACACATGGACACATGGTCACATATACTTGCCATGTGACTCTAGTCAAGTTATTAAACTCTGCATTCCCCAGGTGGCTCTCTAATACAATTGCAAAGAGGTTTTTTCATTTTCAGTAGTATAAGAAATTTTCCCCAAAATTACAGAATCAAGAAAAAAGTAAATTCAAACTATCTCTACTTTTGTTCTTTCTTCATTCAAACACCACTGTTAATAAACTTCAATCAGAGAAAGAATTGCTGTCATGAAAAGTGAAATCTTGAGTCCAACAGATATATATATATATATATATATATATATATATATGTGTGTGTGTGTGTGTGTGTGTGTGTGTGTGTGTGTGTGTGTGTATTTTTCAATTACAACATTTTACATGGTCATTCAAAATCACATTTCTTTTCATAGTTTTTAATGCACAAAGTTTCCATTCTTTTAAAAGAGGGTATGCTCTTTCAAAACAGAAAATTATCTGAATGGTCTTTCAAAAAGCATTGAAATTCTTTGCATTGCTTATGTTCAAGGATTATTCATGATTCTGCCCTTTGGATGTAAAGAAAATCAGTGACTAATGGAATGGTGTTTTTTTTATAAATACCATAATATATTATATATGTAATACCTTTCTCATGATTTCTATGTTTAACAAAATGAACCAAGGTTACTTTAAAGAGTAGAATGAATGCATATGAACCAGGAATAAGTAACTTTCTTTTTCTTTCTTTTTTTCATGACAGGACATGGTTATTCAGATATTTTTCCTTCCAATTCACACAACAGCTTATTTATGTCTTACACATTTTCTTACCCTATTGTGCTTTGTATTGCATTGATTTAAATGGTAGGATTCCCTTTTCAACTAGACTGTGCCCAAATAAATCATAAAATCTCAGTTGGAAGGAACTTTCCATTATCCAGTCTAAGCTATATTTTAGTGGAATTCTACTTATATAATCTGATGAGTGGTCATCTAGTTTTTGCTTGAAATCCCTCAGTGTTGAAGAATTTGTTACTCCCATGCATTCTTTTCCATTTTGAAACGTCTGTAAAGTTTAAGATAAATTTCCTTTATATAGCACCTGAAATCTGCTTCTCTGCATCTTCCACCTACTGTTCTTAACTCTGTCAGATGGGACCAAACAAAACAGGTGTATTACTTCTTTCAGATAAGGGATCTTGCTAACATTTAGATATGGGGATTATGTTCTCCTTTTATATTCCCTTTTTCAAAATAAATTGTTTCAGTACCTTCAATCAATCCTTCTATAATATTGTCTTGAGAGCCCTCATTACCTAAACAATCCCATATAAATATATTCTAACTCAGAAACATTTTTCCAAAAACATAGCATCTAGTAATTTCAAGGTGGTGTGATTATACATACTGACATGCATCTCATAAAAAGTATAACTGAATTATTCTCTCTCTCTCTTTCTCTCTCTCTCTCTCTCACTCTCTCTCTCTCTCTCTCTCTCTCTCTCTCTCTCTCTCTCTCTCTCTCTTTCTGTGTGTGTGTGTCTTCTTCCCTCTTTTCTTCCCTTCCTGTGTCCCTCCTTCTCTCCCCCAGATATATACTCTCCCCCTCTGTTTTTATTCTGAGGACATTATAACCCTCCTAAGATAGTCAAAGATTGCACTGGGTTTTTCTAGTTTTCATTTATTGATCTTTGTAACCTCCCCTAGTGCTTAGCACAATTTTCTATGCATAAAATTTTATTGAATTAGATTACATTTTAAAAGTTAGAATGCAAATCATCCCACCTCCATCTCTAGTTCCTGTGCCAACTGTAACATTGCATGTCATTGCTATCACTCCCCATAATTGTAATCATATGAAGGTCTTAAAATTATATTGGTACTTTCTAATTGGTATTGATGGACCATACTTTAAAATGATTTTCTAATCTATAACTTCAAAACAATTGGTTTCAATGGAAATAGATTTTATGCAAAGATCTTAAGAAAAAGTTAATCCATAAAATATAAAACAAATAAAATCAATAAAGAAAAGTAATGATAAATTTTCTAAAGTTTGGAAAAAATAACTGCATTGCATTTATTTTATTAGAAACTATAATATATCCACAGGACACAGAGGTATCTTGATAAAAAATGTGAGACTTAAAAAAAATTGAATGTTTGAGATCATGCAAACAGCCTTTAACTGTAGAGTTCACCTCTAAGTTTCTTTGATTTCTTTCAATTTTCCCCCATACATAATATGGATATATGAGTGCTTGCACATATATGTTTGCTTTTCTTTGGATCCCTGAAACCTAGCTTAATGCCTGGCACATAGTATATGCCTGGTAAATGCTCGTTGACTTCATTTAACTTTAATTTAAAATAACACTTCTGCTTACTTTGATTTTAAAACACACTCAGATTTATCTAGACTAACAACATATCAGTTTATTATCAATCTTTCAACCATAAATTTGGTGGACAAATTATAAATGTAATTCATAAAGACACAAGACTGCAGAAGTGTTCCATCTGGTAGAAATCTGCAGGTGAGCAAGCATTAATGCATGAAATTCAAATATGGGGCAGAGGACAGAAATTCTTTCATCATGAAAAATTCAGTGGTTACATGGATGGATAAATCCCTGCTGACTACTTGTGAATATTAGGATTTGAGAATTGTTTGGAACTAGTGGGAGGGAACAAAGTATTCTGGAGTTTCAAGAGGATTAAAAAAAATGAACAAAGGGAGAGGAAGTACAAATAAGAGAAAATGACAATGAGAAAAACACTCAGAAAAGACGGGTGTGTTAATAACTATGGATGGATGGCAAAGCCAAGGTGGTAGAGTCCTAGGACTATCTAGAAATTTATCTCTGTTCTACTCATGAATTCCTCCAAACAGATCTAGAAAATGCTGAATTTTGATTGGGAAATCAAAGGAAAAAAAAAACTTCATGGTGAATATTTTGTTTTTTCAGCCTGAGCCAAGATATGAAAATATATCCATGGGAAATCTAATAAGGAAAGGCTATGTAGAACATACCAGCACAGAGAGAAAGGCAATGGATCAGAGCAAGAAGTGATATAGAGAACACTAACTTGGTGCCAGGAGAAGGAAGAAATGCCAAATAGCATCTCTGTCTTGGCCATAGATAAAGTAAAAAAAAATATATATATAAGGGCACTTGCACTTAGAGGTGATGTTCCAGGGTAAGAAGTAGTCAGGGCCTTAAGCTGTGTTTGCAAGAAGAAAATTCAGAAGCTAATAACAATTGTGTAGCTCTGACACCAGGAATTTCATTTTCAGCTTTCAGTCTATTCTAAATCTTGGAGCAAAGTAATCAGAACAGTAATTCCAGACCAAAGGAGGTCCCAAAATTCATTCATTCTGAACCTATAAAACTTTCCAGATTGTTGATGGTGGCTGATTTAAGCAAATCTACTGAAAATTCAAAAAGAGCAAAAACACAGTTATGTTGCATATACCCAGAAAAACAGCTAGCTAAGCTCACACTGAGAAAGCAGAGATCAGTCTCATTGCCCTTGATCAGATCACTTTAGGAGAATGGGAAGCTTGTAGGTCCTCAGCCTGAGTTGTCCCTAACATCCTTTGATAACACAACACTCAAAACAAGAAAGCAGCAATAAGATCATTCCAGACATCCCCTCCTTAAGTGTACAAAGACTGAATATTATAAGTTTTTCCATTGGAAATAATCCGGAAGAATGAGCTATTATTCTAATTGGGACATTTAACAAATAAACACAGAAAAAAAAAAAAAAAACAAAAACAAAAACAAAAAAAAGACTTCTAAATTCAACAAAGGATCAAATCATGTATGCCCAGTTTGGGTTAAGTTCAATGCTAAAAGTTAAAAATATTTTTGTAAATGAAATGAAAGTGCTAGGGAAAGATGATATCTATGGGAGAAAGAATTTGTAAAGGAATTAATAGTTTGACAGAAATAATATATAACCTTACTCAAGCAAAACAATAACAACAAAACAAATCCCTGAAAACCAGAATGGATGAAATAATAATGACTCCAGGAAATAACAATAAACATTAATAAAAATAAAAGCATTGCAAAAATAACTAATCTCTATGAGAAATAATCTAAAAATCATTGTTCTGCCTGAAAATCTTGCCTGTACAATTCTAATTGTAGTTCCAGTACATTTGATTTTTTTTTCTTGTTTCTTCCAAAATGTTGGATTTTGCAACTTGGCAATAATGTGTTTTCCACGAAGGATCTCTTTGAGATAGAGATGAGTGGATTTTTTTTCTATTTCTACTTTTCCCTTGTGCTCTATCACTCCAGTACAATTTTTTTGGATTATTTCTTGCATTATTGTGTCAAGGTCCTTTTTTGGTTCAGGAAGTCCAATTATTTTTATATTTTTTCTTCTTGATCTTATCTTCAGATCTGTTGTTTTTCTTATAACATGTTTCACATTCTATTCTATTTTCTCATTCTTTATAATCTGTTTTGTTATTTCTTAGTCTCTTATGGCTTCAATGGATTCTTCTTGTCTGATTCTAGTTTTCCTTTTTTATTAATTTTTTATTTTATTAAACTTTTTTTTTATTTTCAAGACATATGCATGGATAATTTTTTGACATTGACCCTTGCAAAACCTAGTGTTCCAAATTTCTCCCGTTCCCTTCATTTCCTCCCCTAGATGGCAAATAATACAATATATATTAAACATGTGCAATTCTTTTATATATATATTTTTACAATTACCATGCTGCACAAGAAAAATCACATGAAAAAGGGGAGGAAGTGAGAAAGTAAACAAAATGCAAGAAAACAACAACAAAAAGAATGAAAATGTTATGTTGTGATCCACATTCAGTTTCCATAGTCCTCTCTTTGGGTGCAGATGGTTCTCTTCATCGCAAAATTATTGGGACTGACATTGTTAAAAAGAGTCATGGTTATCAGAATTGATCATTATATATAATCTTGTTGTTGCCATGCACAATGACCTCCTGCTTCAGCTCATTTTACTTAGCATCAGATCATGTAAGTTTCTCTAGGCCTTTCTG
The DNA here is from genome assembly GCF_048593235.1 of Sminthopsis crassicaudata. Classification (NCBI taxonomy): domain Eukaryota; kingdom Metazoa; phylum Chordata; class Mammalia; order Dasyuromorphia; family Dasyuridae; genus Sminthopsis; species Sminthopsis crassicaudata. The sequence continues at coordinate 56,303,183 of NC_133619.1, read as the reverse complement.
AAATCATCCTGTTGGTCATTTCTTACAGAACAATAATATTCCATAACATTAATATACCATAACTTATTCAGCCACTGACTTAACATCTTGTAAGAATCCTTGTTTCAGAGCTCTGGCCCATAACAAGAAAGCACCTATGTGGTACATTGGATATAATATCATTTTTTTCAATAACTAAACAGTTTGACAGAATTTTTCTTTCTTCCTTTAACAAATTTTAAGAGATGGCTTTCTAGAAGGAGAGATAAGGAAAGTAGAATATGGGAACATTTAGGGCATGTAAAAATTTTTTTTGGTAAGAGATGGGTGAGGAAAAAGTGGGATGAGTGATGATTTGTAGAAAGTTACCATGGTGAGTGATAAATAAAATGGAAGTTAAATTAAAAGACCACTGAATATTAGTTTATTTATGTAGTCTTAGGTGTCACTCATATAATTCATTACTAAACAGAAATTTCAACTCCAATATCACTATCAATTGGTCATACAGAATCTTTAATAAATGATAGTTGAATAACTGCTAGTTGTATATGAAAAAAATCAGAGTGAACTGTGCCTGAAGAATGATAATGTCACACAAGGATGGCAGCCATTGGAAGAAAGCAGATTCCAGTTGACAGTAGCAGAGTAGCCATTATCTTTTCCCTGGCCACTATTTTTTGCTCCCTAGAGATAGATACTAGTGATTCAGACATGCAAAAAGTTTTCCTGTGGCCACTCAGTGCTCAAAATTAAAGCTCTTTTAACAAAGAATCACTAATAGATTATTGCCCAATCACCAGTGAGGGAAAGCACTGAGGTAGTCAAAGCCTTTGAAATTGGAGTATTTACTGAGTAGCTTAATACGGAATAAAAAATGAAGATCAGAGATCCAGAAAACTTAACTCTAACTGTACCACAATAAGCATATATATTGGGCATAGGTGGTGCTTCTATCAGGGTTAGTTGATCCTTTGCAATGCATGCTGGAGATATGAGATCCTCCCCTCTGGATCTCATATGCTTAGGAAATTCTATCACCCAGTTTGGAAACTTTGTCCTTTAAGAAGACATATGAAATATTTCCAAATTTTCAATAATTCTTTTTCTTCTCTTCCTTATTTTTGGCATACTGAGATAGTTTAAGATTCCACTCTGTTACTTCATACATTTTTTTCCTCTGTTCTCTTGAAAAACTTCTTTCAAAGAATGTTTTATTCTCTCTTTATCTAGAGAATAGATATTCCTTCAGTCCTTTGATCCATTCTAATTGTGTTACCAACTTTCTTATCTTGATTAAGGGCTATTTGGCACCAGCAGAAACACAAAACAAGAGTAGTCTCTTTAGTTTACTACAAAATTCCCTTGCTCTCCACACTTTTGTTGATTTTATGTTTTGATTTGATGCCAAACTGCTTGTTTATTAAGTCTTCTCACTGATGTGGGACCTTAATCACCCTGGGATTCATGAATGAGACTTTTGTCCACAATAGATATTCCTGCTTTTCCTCTTATCTTTTCTCATTTTTTGAACTATATGGAATTAGCTTGCTTAGATAATTTTGGAATACACTTAATACATCTTTCCAGAAGTACTATTTTGAATATAAACTGCCCCCATCTGTGTTTGGGGAGGTCTAAAGCAGAAATTCAACTTCCAACCAGTTCTTATCTGTTCCTCCTCCTACCTCTTCTCACAATTCATATTTTATTCAGATTTACTCATTTTGTCTTTTTGCTTCTTTTCAATATCTCTAGTGTATTGTTAGAAAAAGATAAGGTCAAGAAGCTATTATAATAAAAGGAAGCAATGAAATAGTACTTTTAGTTTTAAGCTTTACATTTTAATATTATTTTTGTTTTATATGAAAATAACTCTCCTTTTTTGATGGATTGTTCCCTAAATTTAGTCTTTCAAAAGCTACTTAAAATAAGTCTAGCATTTCCTTTGATTCTGAAAAACAAATGAAAGAATACAAGGGTATGCTGTTAGTAAATTTCAAGTTATTTAGGTTTTTATTTTCCTTATAATAAAAGAGTGATTTGCACTGTCATAATGGCTAAGTGGTGCTAATGGGGACAGCCTTCTTGCAGTTAAAAGATTTCTAGTCAATTTACAAAAAAAAAAGTCATAAAAAGAAACCAATTGGGCGGAGCCAAGATGGCGGAGAGGAAACACACGACTCAGTGAACGTCCTCACTCCCTCACAACCAATTAGATAAATTAAGTCTCAAAATTAGCTCAGGACTGATAGATACCACAAGGACTGGAAGCACGATTTACCAGCTGAAGAGAATCTGGAGTTTCAACAGGAAAGGTCAGTTCTCAGGGGAGGAATAAGAAAGACCAGCACAGACGGTGGGGTAGGGGCACACTGCGCCCATTGCGCTGGGAGGGGCTCTGGGATCAGAGAAGCCACTGAGGTAAAGGAATCTGGCACAGGCTGTTAGCTCTTCTCTGCTAATTATTTAGCAGTTCAGAAGAGAAAGCCAAAATATTTTAAAACTCAGATTAGATTTTCCCCAGACCCTGGGGGTGACTCAGGCACCAGGGGGTGTGGCCTCAGCTACCTCCTGAGAATAGTTAAGAGACTGACAAGTGGGTGGATACGGCCCAAGGCAACACACACTGCCTAGCTTAGCTGGAGGGAGTGGAACTCAGCTCCAGGAAGTCCCAGAGAAGCGGAACCTTTGAACTAGGGACCGCGGTTTCTGGCAGACACTTCCAGTTTGAGCGCAGGGGCTTCTTACGTCACCTGCTGCAGATACCCACTCCCCACCCGGACACATAGGCTGGGCTTCTTGCTGTCTTCACTACTCTACGCCCTCAAAGCACAGTAGTGCTAATCACCTCTGAGGCACTCCCAGGGAGAGGGTGGGGAACTCTCTCCCAGAGCTCTCTCTTAGCTCAGGCTCAGGAGCCGCTGCATCCATCCGGTCTGGGAGGAAGCTGGTAAAGAAGTAAATAATTTCCTACCCCAGAGACAGACCCCAAAAGATTTTTTTAAGTATGAGCAAAAAAGCTAGAAAAACCATAGATTCCTTCTATACAGAGAAAGAGCGGGTGTCCAACCCCGAGGAAGTTGACAGCAGAGAATCAGATAACAACCTAAAGGGGAACGATTCCTGCCCCCCATCACATAACTCTCTCCTAGAAGAAGCTCTTAAGAAATTGAGGGAGAACGAAGAAAAATGGGGAAAAGAAAGGGAAGTTATGATAGAGAATAACAATGTCCTGAAATTGGAGTTGGAAAAAATAAAGAATTCACAGGAGATGCAGGGAAACAAAATTAGTGAATTAGAAAAGGTTAAAAAAACACAGGAAAGTAGGATTTCTGAATTGGAAAAGATAAAAAAGTCTCAAGAAAATAGAATTTCTGAATTGGAAAAAGAAAATAATTCTCAAAAAAAAAAATTAGGGAAATGGAAAAAAACTCAATAGAGCAAAATAATTCATTTAAAAACGAAATTGGGCATTTACAAAAAGAACTAAAAACTGTGAAAGAAGAAAATAACTCCTTAAAAGTCAGGATGGAACAAATAGAAATGAATGATTCACAGAGAACCCAAGAATCAGTCAAACAAAACAAAAAAAAATGAGAAGCTGGAGAACAACGTCAAATACTTACTGGGAAAATCTATAGACCTGGAAAATAGATCTAGGAGAGATAATCTGCGGATTATTGGACTTCCAGAAAACTATGACCAAAAAAAGAGCCTAGATTCTATTTTACAGGAAATTATCAAAGAGAACTGTCCAGAGATAATAGAAACAGAAGGGAAAGTAGATGTGGAAAGAATCCATCGAACTCCTTCTGAAATAGACCCTAAAAAAAGAACACCACGGAATATTGTGGCTAAGCTGCAGAATTACCACATAAAGGAGAAAATCCTGCAAGCAGCTAGAAAAAAACAATTTAAATACCAAGGTGCCACAATAAGGGTCACCCAAGATCTGGCTGCCTCCACATTAAAAGATAGAAGGGCCTGGAACCTGATATTCCGAAAGGCAAAAGATCAAGGACTGCAACCAAGAATGAACTACCCAGCTAAGTTTAGCATCTTTTTCCATGGAAGAAGATGGTCATTCAATGAAACAGAGGAATTCTATATGTTTCTAAGAAAAAAACCAGACTTAAACAAAAAATTTGATCTACATCCACAAGACTGAAGAGAAACAGAAAAAGGTACACAGAACCCTTGAGAACTGTAACTTTGTTGTGGGTATATAAAAAATACTCAAGGATAATTTGATTTTACTGATATAAAAGAAAAAAAGGGGGTGTGGTAAAGGGAAGGAGGTCGGTTCAGAAAAAGGGGAAGGAGTGATAAAAAGAGGGAAACTACATCCCAGAAAGAGACATAGAAAATACACTATATCTGAGGGAACTTAGTGAGGGGGAGAATCATTGTGTGAATCTTACTCTCATCAGAAGAGGCTCAAAGAGTAAATAATTAACATATTTGTTTTTCAGAGAATTTTCTCTCACCTCATTAAAAGGGGGGAGAGGAAAAGGGGAAAGGAAAAGGAGAATAAGTGAAGGGACTTGGAGGGAGGGGGGAGGGATCCTAAAAAAAAAAAAAAAAAAAAGAGGGAGGGTTGCGCGTCATAAGGGGGGTCTGTAAATTAAATATCGGGGAGGGGGATCAGGGGGGTCAAGGGAAAAAAGTATAATCTGGGGATAATACGATGGCAGGAAATACAGAATTAGTAATTTTAACTGTAAATGTAAATGGGATGAACGATCCCATCAAACGGAGACGGATAGCAGATTGGATCAAAAAGCAGAACCCTACAATATGTTGTCTACAGGAAACACACTTAAAGCAGGGAGATACATACAGAGTAAAGGTAAAAGGTTGGAACAGAGCTTATTATGCTTCAGGTAAAGCCAAAAAAGCAGGGGTAGCTATCCTTATCTCAGATCAAGCAAAAGCAGAAGTAGATCTCGTTAAAAAAGATAAGGAAGGAAACTATATCCTGCTGAAAGGTAGCATATATAATGAAGCCATATCAATACTAAACATATATGCACCAAGTGGTATAGCATCTAACTTTCCAAAGGAAAAGTTAAGAGAACTGCAAGAAAAAATAGATAGTAAAACTATAATAGTGGGAGATCTCAACCTTGCACTCTCAGATTTAGACAAATCAAACCACAAAACAAACAAGAAAGAAATTAAAAAAGTAAATAGAACATTAGAAAAACTAGGTATGATAGACCTTTGGAGAAAACTGAATGGCAATAGGAAGGAATATACTTTCTTCTCAGCAGTTCATGGATCCTATACAAAAATTGACCATATATTAGGACATAAAGATCTCAAAATTAAATGTAGGAAGGCAGAAATAATAAATGCCTTCTTCTCAGATCACAATGCAATAAAAGCTACATTCAGTAAAAAGTTAGGGGTAAATAGACCAAAAAGTAATTGGAAACTGAATAATCTCATCTTAAAGAATGACTGGGTGAAAGAGCAAATTATAGAAACAATTAACAATTTCACCCAAGATAATGATAATGATGAGACATCATATCAAAATCTTTGGGATGCAGCTAAAGCAGTAATAAGGGGAAATTTTATATCTTTAGAGGCTTATTTGAAGAAAATTGAGAAAGAGAAGATTAACGAATTGGGCTTACAACTTAAAAGGCTAGAAAAAGACCAAATTATAAACCCCCAACCAAAAATTAAACTCGAAATACAAAAATTAAAAGGAGAAATCAATAAAATTGAAAGTAAAAAAACTATTGAATTAATAAATAAAACCAAGAGTTGGTTTTATGAAAAAGCCAATAAAATAGATAAACCTTTGGTAAATTTGATCAAAAAAAAGAAAGAGGAAAATCAAATTGATAGTCTTACAAATGAAAAGGGGGATCTTTCCACCAATGAAGAGGAAATTAGAGAAATAATAAGGAGTTACTTTGCCCAACTTTATGCCAATAAATTTGATAACTTAAGTGAAATGGATGACTTTCTCCAAAAATATAGGCTCCCTAGATTAACAGAGGAGGAGATAAATTGCTTAAATAGTCCCATTTCAGAAAAAGAAATAGAACAAGCTATTAATCAACTCCCCAGGAAAAAATCCCCAGGGCCAGATGGATTCACATGTGAATTCTACCAAACATTTAAAGAACAATTAGCCCCAATGTTATATAAATTATTTGAAAAAATAGGGGATGAAGGAGTCCTACCAAATTCCTTTTATGACACAGACATGGTACTGATACCTAAACCTGGTAGATCGAAAACTGAGAAAGAAAATTATAGACCAATCTCCTTAATGAATATTGATGCTAAAATCTTAAATAAGATATTAGCAAAAAGACTTCAGAAAATCATCTCCAAGATAATACACTATGATCAAGTAGGATTTATTCCAGGAATGCAGGGCTGGTTTAATATTAGGAAAACTATTAATATAATTGACCATATTAATAATCAAATTAATAAGAACCATATGATCATCTCAATAGATGCAGAAAAAGCATTTGACAAAATCCAACATCCATTCCTACTAAAAACTCTTGAGAGTATAGGAATAAATGGATTATTCCTTAGAATAATCAGGAGTATATATTTAAGACCGTCAGTAAGCATAATATGCAATAGAAATAAACTGCAACCTTTCCCAGTAAGATCAGGAGTGAAACAAGGTTGCCCACTATCACCATTACTATTCAATATAGTACTAGAAACGCTAGCCTCGGCAATAAGAGCCGAGAAAGAGATTCAAGGAATTAGAGTAGGAAATGAGGAAATCAAACTATCACTTTTTGCAGATGACATGATGGTATACTTAGAGAACCCCAAAGACTCTGCTAAAAAGCTACTAGAAATAATTCAAAATTTCAGCAAAGTGGCAGGATACAAAATAAATCCACATAAATCCTCGGCATTTTTATATATCACTAACAAAATGCAACAGCAAGAGATACAAAGAGAAATTCCATTCCAAACAAATGTTGAGAGTATAAAATATTTGGGAATCCATCTACCAAAGAAAAGTCAGGAATTATATGAGAAAAATTACAAAACACTTGCCACAAAAATAAAATCAGATTTAAATAATTGGAAAGACATTCAGTGCTCTTGGATAGGCCGAGCGAATATAATAAAGATGACAATACTCCCCAAACTAATCTATTTATTTAGTGCTATACCAATCAGACTCCCAAGAAACTATTTTAATGACCTAGAAAAAATAACAACAAAATTCATATGGAAGAATAAAAGGTCAAGAATTGCAAGGGAACTAATGAAAAAAAACTCAGAGGAAGGTGGTCTAAGTGTACCTGATCTAAAGCTATATTATATAGCAGCAGTCACCAAAACCATTTGGTATTGGCTACGAAATAGACCGGTAGATCAGTGGAACAGATTAGATACAAAGGACAAAAAAGGGTACATCTATAGCAATCTAATCTTTGACAAACCCAAAGATCCCAACATTAGGGATAAAAATTCATTATTCGGAAAAAACTGTTGGGAAAACTGGAAATTAGTATGGCAGAAATTAGATATGGATCCACACTTAACACCATATACCAAGATAAGATCAAAATGGGTCCATGATTTAGGCATAAAGAGGGAGATAATAAATAGATTAGAGGAACAGAGGATAATCTACCTCTCAGACTTGTGGAGGAGGAAGGAATTTATGACCAGAGGAGAACTAGAGATCATTATTGATCACAAAATAGAAGATTTTGATTACATCAAACTAAAAAGTTTCTGTACAAATAATACTAATGCAAACAAGATTAGAAGGGAAGTAACAAATTGGGAAAATATTTTTAAAAACAAAGGTTCTGACAAAGGTCTCATTTCCAAAATATATAGAGAACTGACCATAATTTATAAGAAACCGAACCATTCTCCAATTGATAAATGGTCAAAGGATATGAACAGACAATTCTCAGAGGAAGAAATTGAAACTATATCCACTCACATGAAAGAGTGTTCCAAATCACTACTGATCAGAGAAATGCAAATTAAGACCACTCTGAGATACCACTACACACCTGTCAGATTGGCTAAGATGACAGGAACAAATAATGACAAATGTTGGAGGGGATGTGGGGAAACTGGGACACTAATACATTGCTGGTGGAGTTGTGAAAGAATCCAGCCATTCTGGAGAGCAATCTGGAATTATGCCCAAAAAGTTATCAAACTGTGCATACCCTTTGACCCAGCAGCGCTACTACTGGGATTATATCCCAAAGAAATACTAAAGAGCGGAAAGAGACATATATGTGCCAAAATGTTTGTGGCAGCTCTTTTTGTTGTAGCTAGAAACTGGAGGATGAATGGATGTCCATCAGTTGGAGAATGGTTGGGTAAATTGTGGTATATGAAGGTTATGGAATATTATTGCTCGGTAAGAAATGACCAGCAGGAGGAATATAGAGAGGCCTGGAGAGACTTAAATCAACTGATGCTGAGTGAAATGAGCAGAACCAGAAGATCACTGTACACTTCAACAACAATACTGTATGAGGATGTATTCTGATGGAAGTGGAAATCTTCAACATAAAGAAGATCCAACTCACTTCCAGTTGATCAATGATGGACAGAGGTAGCTGCACCCAGAGAAGAAACACTGGGAGGGGAATGAAAATTGTTAGCACTAATATCTGTCTGCCCAGGTTGCATGTACCTTCGGATTCTAATGTTTATTGTGCAAAAAGAAAGTGATATTCGCACACATGTATTGAACCTAGACTATATTGTAACACATGTAAAATGTATGGTATTGCCTGTCGTCGGGGGGAGGGAATAGAGGGAGGGGGGGTAAATTGGAAAAATGAATACAAGGGATAATATTATAAAATATATATATATATATATATAATAAAAAAAAAAAAGAAACCAATTTATATTTTACTTATATTTTATTTTTCTTCTTTGGATATAACATAGTGATCTGGAATCTATTATCATTGACACTAATTATGGCAGTATTTGCAACCATATAATGTTAGAGTTGAATTGGATCTTAAATGTTATAGGTCATACTAATGGGCTTTGAATATTGATAGGGCAATAGAGATCCCGTTGAAAAATCTCATTCTTTTACACATAAAGGTACCCAAAGCAAAGAGAGGACAAATGATTACAAATTAGTGCAAAGCTATGATGAAAACCCAATACTTTTACTATCTGAATATCTTACTGACTTCCTAAATATATTCTACATATAAGGCTCAGGGTTAGGCTTCAGTTTTAATCTTGAATGTTTAAAACTAAACTAAGTATTTTGGGATACCCTGTATAATAAGAGTTTACAATTATGAAGGAAATTGCAACTTACAAAGTACTTATAACAATGTTGTGATAGGTATACATTGATTGTGTTAGTCTGAAACTCAAAAAGGGTTAAGATCCAAGCTGGTGTGGAGACCATGACTCAAGTCTTGGTTCTCAAGACTAATGCTCTGTCTATTATAATACTGATGCCTCTTCAGGCCTTTGTGACAAAAACTAATAATATAAGAAAGCATTAGACCTACCATGAGAGACCCATTGGTAAAGTGAACTCTACCATTGAAGGTTGTATAGTGTCTAATTATGATATACACATGAGAAAATGATAATGACTATATCATATGCCCAATAAATTGTGTGGGCAAAAAGTGTTGCTAACATATATAGTAAGCAAATGATTACTAAGAAATCATAATCATAATCAAGGAAGTTTTCATGAACAAAATTGGGTTTCTCTTCCTCTAATTTCTGGGCCTTGTAGGAAGAAATACGTAGCTTTTAGATAAGCAGAGAAAGTGGGGCATTTGGGACAAAGTGGAAAATGTGAACAAAGACAAAGGGAGGAGAATGCACTGGATGTGCATGGGGAACAATGGAAAGATCAGTCTGGCAGGAATTCATACAGAACTATGGGCTTTCTATGGACTATTGGCTCAGAGGAGTGATGAGGTATGATATCTCTCTCTAAAGAGAAAGGTCAAGTCCAAATCATAGAGAACCTTTGCTTTCAGGCTGTGGAATTTAGAATTTATGGTCTAGACAGAAAGGAGCCACTGAATTTTTCTGAACAGAATAATTTGCAAAATGGTCCTTAAGGCAGTTAATCTGGCAACATTACTGGGATAGACCAGAAGCAGAAAAAACAATTCAGGGAGACCGCTGAGTGAGTTTTGTAGTAATTTAGACTAGTAATGAGATTATAAATAATCATCATAGATGTGGGAATGGACTGCAAGTCTCTTCTTCCCCCCCCCCAATAAAATATATTTTGAATATATTTAAATGAAAAAAAGACAGAAAATGCTGTGGGAATTAATGCAAATTGTCTTACATCCAAGCAGTTGAATGAAACCTCAGGGTCAGACCTCTTTTTAAAAGTGTTCAGAAATATAAATGCTTTAATTAAAGGTCTTTCTAGGATAAAGATTTAAATATTGCAATAGAGAGGGAATTTTTTAAAAATGTAAGCATGTTTGTAATGAAGCTTTATTATCACAGAGGAGAAATCCAATATAAATTAACCTCAAAATTAGAATGAGAAGATTTATAAAGGTCTTGATTATAGAAGAATAACAGAAGAAGCTTCTGCTTGTGCTTAACTGTTGCAGGGAACTGATCCAACTAGATGAGTTTTGAGGCACAAGCTTTCTTATCTCAAGCAATTTAATCAAGCCTTTTTTTTGTGATTGTTATCAAATATAATATTTCAAGGGTCTTTCAAGCAATTAAAGAGCAACACTGACAAGCAATTACCTAATGGCCCAGAATGTGTACAGTTAATAAATAGATGGAAAGGTCATAGCAGCTGCCAAAATTTAGGTCTTAAATTCTATAAGTGACTAGGCATTTGTGCAGTGAGGGTAATCATGGCCTAGGGTGTTTTGAGTCTAATGGAATGAAGGAAGGAAGGAAGGGAAAAAAAAAAAAAAAGAAGAAAACAGGGAGGAAGGGAGGGTGAGAGGGAGGGAGGAAGGGAGGGAGGAAGGAAGGAAGGAAGGAAGGAAGGAAGGAAGGAAGGAAGGAAGGAAGGAAGGAAGGAAGGAAGGAAGGAAGGAAGGAAGGAAGGAAGGAAGGAAGGAAGGAAGGAAGGAAGGAAGGAAGGAAGGAAGAAAGGAGGGAAGGAAGGAAGGAAGGAAGGAAAGAAGCAGGTAGAGAGGGAAGGGAAAAAGGCAGAACAATTTCCAAATGAGCAAAAGCAGCCTATATAGTTTTAGATTGCCTTTATTATTACAGAGCCTAAAATTTGATGTTTCAAACTAGACATTAACCTTAATGGCCCAATTGTGCATATAATATTTGAAGACAAAAATTAGATAATCCAAAGAATGTACTAAAATTGGATCATTATAGTCACATCCTTGCTATTTAAACATTATCTTCATAAAAGCAATTAGAAAATGAAGATATAATAATCCATATAGGGAGTAGACTATGTCCTAGAAAATTTTTAATAATATAGTTCCATTGCTCAACCTAACCAAAGGCCATCTGGTGATTGCATATGTTTATAATCAGTTCTGCTACATAGATATCCTTAGCAAGTGCAAAATTTATGAGCCAAATATTCTGGCCCACACATAAGAGACTGGGATAATCTCAACTCATAGATATTGTGTGACATGGAGAAACAGGAAAAGACTTCTCCTTTGTGTTTATCTATACAGATTGTCAGAACCATAACTAGCAATCTTGGTGTCTGGGGCAAGAAACACAAAAATTTTCCTTGAGTGATAAGTATGAAATGTGTTCTTAATTCAATGTTTTTGCCTAAAGTGCAGCAGCCATTAGCAAGAGGAAGCATGCCATCTGGTAGTTTACTAGTCTAACTAGTTTTTCTGGTTAATTTGGTTTAAATTCTGCTGATTTTTAAACCTTAAAGAAGCAAATGTGCTATTAGCAAACCTTTCTAAATTGTAGTGCCCTGGCACAAATTTTAGTGCTCAACTCTGATTAGAACTGTTGCTTCTAAGAATATTATGTCGGGACTAAAATATGGTGGTCAAGGATTATCTTTGAACCAAATAAACATATTGGGACATTATAAGAAAACATTCTGTAGGTGAAGGGGTAATATCCTTTGGAACTTGAAATGAATAACTATCTTTTATGCATTTAAAAAAATGTTAGGAAACATTTGTAGAACTTTGAAAAGCAAGTTACATTTTGAGTTTGGATTTGAAGACATCATTTCTTTTCAAAAACCAATGAACACTAATACTTCTGAAAAGCCAGATTTTTAAATCGTGGAAACATAAAATGGTACAACTGGGAAAGACATTAGAGATAATGCCATTCAATCTCCCAATTATGCAAAACAAGAAACTGAGGCCCCAAAAAATAAAGTGTTTTTCAGAAGGCTACCCAAAAAGTAACATTTAGGATAAGAAACCAGGTCATTTGGTTTTCTTTTCAGGGAATTTTTCACTAAACCCCATTACCTTAGTTTTGATACCAACACGAATAATCCAAGAAATGTCAAGAAAATGGAAAGACATCATTTCAACCTCTGGCTATTTGCTGCAATGGTTTTAAAGCTTAAATTTATTTGACTCTGCTTTTAGGAAAGAGGTTGTCCCTTCAGGGTTCTTACATTAAAATACTAAATATTTAATAAGAAAAACATGATCAAATAAGAGATTCTTTACTCTCCAAATGACAATGAACAACTCCCTGTTAAAAGTATTTTTTTTTTGGCTGAAACATGATGTTCTATTAATGAAATCATCATGGGTAAAGAACAATGTCCTGAGAGAATATTGAATTTCCTTCTTTTTTTGACAGAACCTTTAATTTAAACTTTTTAAAGATTTGGATGAGAATGAAAATCTAAGAAATGATTGTGCTCCCACTAAAGTAGGAAGGATGTTTGGGACTGATGGCTAAAATATGTTATCCCAGAACGTTCCTTCTCTTTTCCTCATATACAAAGAGGACTTCTTTATTATTTGGTAAATATTTTGCTACAGTAGTTTAGGGTACTCTATTTTAGTTGAGCTATGTCATAATTGCCCTAACTTTATGATCCCTTTTCTCCCTTTATTTATTATTCAGAAAATATTACTTATCACAATATTTGATGCAGCATATGACATAATGGGTATATTTAGTAACTAATCATAGGAGGAAAAAAAAAACATGGATTAGTGAAATGTTTTCACCATGTCTATCAACTAACTAGGCTATCTTGTCTAGATTTCTCCTTCTATCTCTAGGGACCTTAAAGCGAAGGTTGAATTAAATTATTTCTGAGGTTTTTTCTAATTAAGAAACTGAGTTTTAGTAATGATAGAACCTTGTAAGAGTTATTTCCAGTTGCCAATCATAATATTTTAAGGTACTGAGAAAAATCAATTACTACTATTGTTACTTCTTAGTTTTTATCCAGGCAAATTGATTTTTATAAGAAGTCCACCACAGTGAAAACTGGGCCAAACATATTCTAGAATACAAATGTCTAAATCTTTCTTCTGACATGTACTGGCTGTGGGACAATATATAGGTCACTTAATTTAAATCATGTTTTATACTTTTTTTCATCTTTGACTCCTAAAGGTATCCCAAGAAAATCTCTAAGACTATTTGTTGCAGAAGTTATAATTCACATTACTGGAAGGAGTTTATATGAAGGACACTTGTCATCCTAATTGTTATCATAAGTCCCCACTTTAAAATGGCAGCATTCCATGGGACTCCCATATTCATGAGATACATTACTTGACTGTCAAGTTTTCCCTTGAGAGTTCCTCCACATTCCATTTATGATTTTATATTCTGACCAAATTCTCCCAGAGAAGAGTCCAGTGATTCAGAATGGAGAGCAGAATTCATGTTCAATAAAATGCAACAAGTTATTTTATTAATAACAATATATTAGATGGATTTAAATCTTATGGTTATAAAAGACAATAGTTCAGATAAAATGGTTAATGTCCCCTTTGCCTCTGCGTTTACCATAATGTCATCTATACTATGTCAGGAAGATATCCCTATAAAGTAGCAGCAATTTAGATTAAAAAATTTCTAATTTTGGAAAATACCATTTGCATCCAGAGAGAGAACTATGGAGACTGAGTGTGTATTGAAGCATAGTCACTTTTTGGTTTACTTGCTTGCTTTTACTTATAATTATTTTCCCTTTTAGTGTGATTTTTCTTGCACAACATGACAAATACGGAAATATGTTTTATAAGATTGTACATGTATAATCTATATCAGATTGCTTGCTGTTTGGGGGAAAGGGTAGTTAAGGGAGAGAGGAAGAGGAAAAAAAAACTTTGAAACATAAAATCTTACAAAAATATATGTTCAAAACTATCTTTACATGAATTTGGAAAAATAAAATATAATTGAGGGGGGAAAATGTAAAGACAGCCAACAACAAGAAAAATAAATAAATAAAAATTCTTAATTTGCTATAGTCATGAGACTTTTATGCCTGAGATAGCATAGAATCCAAACCATTGAAAATCTTAAGAATTTCTTCAACATTCCCTCAAAAGAAAACCAGTCTAGGTCATATAAGACAGGTAATTCTTCTATCTCGTTTTGGAAACTATAAACATGATAAATATGAGTTAGATCAAAACTTTCACATTTTAGTTCCATTTACGGTTGATGTAGTTTGAAACCTAAATGTATCATTTTTATTTGTGTTTAATTTCAATTGAGTAGCAATTCACAGAATTCTACTCATTACCAGGATGGAAAAGAATTAGCTGCAATGCTATTTTATCAGCAGCAAATTATGGTGCTTTCTTGATAGAATGGATCATTGACTTTTGATATTAAAGTGACCTATTTGTTTTAATGTATGAAAAGTCTAATTACTAAAATAGCCACTTCCTTACATCATTAAAGAAGTTAGATGTTTAGTATTTTGGAACTGAAAATACTGCAAAGTTTTAATCAAGTTCCTGGTGAGGCTCACTTAAAAAGACTCCATGGAGCATGCAACAGAGTATAAGACTTGTAAGAAGTAATACAACTAAGAAAAGAAGAATCAAAACATCCCAAATAGTCAATGAGTACATTAATGTAAAAATTAACTTGGAAAGGCAACAACATTCAGGTTAAGCTATGGTCAAAGTGAAGCCAAAATTATGAATGAATTTTTAAAGAAATACAGGCAAATCTGAATGATTGTAGCAATATCATTCATAGTCAAGTCATGATACTACATTAAAATGACAAGCTAATTTGCTTGTTTAGAACAATACCAATAAAACTACAAATTGATTACATTGTAGAACTAGAAAAATAATAATGAAATTCATCTATACTGATTAAAAGGTCAAAGAAATAATGGAGTAAAGTAGAAAGTAGTAGGAAACCTCAAAACATTACAAAAGATAAAATCAATACTATTAGAGAGAGAGAGAGAGAGAGAGAGAGAGAGAGAGAGAGAGAGAGAGAGTTTGTGGAAGGGAGAGAAGGAGAAAGAGAAAGGTAACTCATTGGATAGAGCACTAAGCCTAGAATCGAACACTTACTACCTATGTGACTTTGCTGAAATCATTTAACTAAGTTTGTTCTAATCCATTAGAGATGGAAATGACAAACTCTTCCAGTATTTTTGCCAAGAAAACTTCATGGACAGTATTGCCAGGTGGAAAGGTCAGGAAATCTGGACAAGTATACTTGAAACAAGGTGTTAACTCAGTGGAATTGATGACATGATGGTTCTCTAGTTCACATATATACTTAGTACTTAGTATGGTGATGTAATGGTTCTCTAGTTCACACATATTCAGTATACTATAATGATGTAATTGTAATAGGGTATTTAAACTGGGGACAAAGTCAGATTGGGGGGGAGATTGGTTGAAATTAGCAGACTGTCAGACTATTGAAGGAGACTGGCTCAGACTGAGACTTGGTCAGACTATGACAGACACAGAGTGTGTAAGAGACAATAAAAACTTTGGACTCTATTCTTGTCCATTCTCTGGTGTCTATCCTGCTGAGACAAGGCCCATCCAAGGACCTCCAGCTAGCCTGAACATCACA
The DNA here is from genome assembly GCF_048593235.1 of Sminthopsis crassicaudata. Taxonomy (NCBI): domain Eukaryota; kingdom Metazoa; phylum Chordata; class Mammalia; order Dasyuromorphia; family Dasyuridae; genus Sminthopsis; species Sminthopsis crassicaudata. The sequence goes on along the minus strand of NC_133619.1, from coordinate 56,287,199 downwards.
GGAATGCATGGTCCATGAGGTCACAAAAAAGTGAGATATAACTGAATGATTAAGCAAAACCAATAAAACAAATATGTATAAACATGTTATACATATATATATATATATGCATTTTTATGTGTGCATGCAAGTATATGCAAATAAACATAAAATATAAGGTGGAAGTGTACCTCAGAGTGGCCTTAATTCATTTATCTAATCAATAGTGAGTTTGAACATTTTTTCATATGACTAGAAATGGTTTTAATTTTTTCATCTGAAAATTGTCTGTTCATATCTTTTGACCATTAATCAATTGGAGAATGGCCTGTATTCTTATAAATTTGAGTCAATTATCCATATATTTTAGAAATAAGGCATTCATCAGAAACCTTGAATATGAAAATTTTCCTCCAGTTTTCTACTTCCCTTCTAATCTTAGCTGCATTGGTTTTATTTCTATAAAAACTTCTTAATCTAATATCATCAAAATTATCCATTTTGCATTTCAAAATGTTCTCTAGTTCTTCTTTGGCCATAAATTCCTTCCTTCTCCACATATCAGAGAGGTAGATTATCCCTTGTTCTCTTAATTTGCTTATACTTATAATTGCTTATCATCCAGTTCCAGCACCTGCTTCAACTGTTGAAGATGCTAGTAGTCGTAAAAATGATGGTGGTAATAGTCAGAAGCTCATATTATTTATCTGAGGGAATGCTATGTCGGGGGCCCCAATGGTACTAGTCAGTTACCAAAGCCTCCGATTATAATAGGTATTACTATAAAGAAAATTATTACAAAGGTGTGGGCTGTAAAAATTACGTTGTAGATTTGATATAAATCATGAACTCATTTGACCTTATCCTGATATAGAATGCTAGGTATTGGTCAATGCCTAGTATCTGCCATACTATTTTCTAGTTTTCCCAGGAATTTTAGTCAGATAGTGAGTTCTTATCCCAGAAATTTGAGTCTTTGGGTTTATCAAACACTAAATTACTATAGTCATTGACTAGTGTGTCTTGTAAACCTAAACTATTCCACTGATCCACTACTCTATTTCTTAGCCAATACCAAATGGTTTTAATGACTGCTTCTTTATAATATACTTTAAGTCTGGTACAGCTAAGCCACCTTCATTTGCATTTTTCATTAGATTAAATTTTTTTAAATAATAAAACTTTTTTTTTAAAGAAATGAATTTTATTGAGTACAGAATTGGCTAAGCTTTTCTAAAGAAATGTCAAAGCAAAATATTTTAGGTTTTTTTAACTTAAAAACAACACAGACCAAATATACAAAAGAAATTGAATTAAAGGTCCAGTTCCAGCAAATAGCTATGTAGCCTTTATAACTTTATAACTGTAACCTTGCTGTCCTTTATAATTTGATAAGATCATTTCCATAATTCTTTTAAGCTTTTATTTTATTTTATTTTTAATTTATGGAATAAAACAAGGATTTCCATAGAACAGTATAATGAAAATGATAGTTGTACCCAAACTGCAAATGAAGTATATACAGCTTGTTATTCTTTTCAAATTTACCCAAAAAATTATTATATATTTTTTTTTCTTCACTATTCCCCGCCCTCAAGATGGTTACCATTAGATACAATAGGTATATGTGTAAAATTATTCTACATATACTTCTACTTAATAGTTCTTTCTCTGGGTATAGAACAAACCTTTTTTTTCATATAAATTCCTTTATGTTCTAACATTTTTATGAATATACATGTATTTGGATTATGAATTTCTTCTATGAAATGAGGAAGGGGAGAGTAGGGAAGATTTTTTTTTCATTTATGAATTTTGTATTGAAAATTTGGAAAACACAAAAATAAAAATGAAATAATCTTACATATGTATTTATTTTTTAACTAAAACTTTTTATTTTTCAAAACATATGCATGGATAATTTTTCAACATTAACCCTTGAAAAACCTTGTCTTCCAATTTTTCTCCCTTTCTTCCCACCCACTTCCCTAGATGACAAGTAATTCTATATATGTGTGTGTGTGTATATATATATATATATATGTACATCTGACTTACAAGTTAAAATATTACAAAATTTTCAAGTTAAAAATAAAATAAAAATTGTATCAAAATTAAGCATTTTAACCAATCTTGTGAAATCTTCATTAGTCTTTTTACATAATGCAATCTTGTTGTAATTAAGAGCCATAATTAATGTAATGTATATGATGACTACTCAGTTGAATGTGTCATTTTGATGCAGAGGATTATGTTTCAGTAACACATAATTAAGTTTCAATGGTCTTATAGAAACTTTGAAAAATGTGTTATGATTTATATTCTTTTCTAAAGAAAGCAAAAATAAATTTCTAGTGATTAAACACGTGCAATATTTTTAACCAAACATTTCAAATTGGAATATTTACTCAATAGAATCTCTTTGACCTTACAAGTTATAATTGGATGGTTTAATGAACATTTTTTCAAAGCCTAAGATTTTCCATGTAAACCTTGAGCAGAGCTATTTCCCCCATTTTCTCATGAAATCATCAAAAACATATTTATAAATCAATCTGGGATACATTTGTGACTAGAACAATAAGCTCCAGCATAATCCCCAAGGCTTGAAGACTTATAGAGTCTGGTTTATATTAATGCCAGGGAAACTGTTGATTATGACAAAGAATAAAGAACATATCTGACCTACTGATAACATTGTAATCCATTAACCTGATCCCATTTAACAAGAAGAATAAGTCCTTGATCAAGTCCCATACTCAGGCTGGAGGTTAGATGGTTCATTACACTAGGGTGAAGTGCCAAGTTCCAAGTGCCAAGAAGCAAGAGTTAGAACTGAACATGGAACAATTGATTAGTTTAAGATTGGAAAAGATGAAAAGGATGTATATTGCCATCCTATTTTTTAAACTTATATTCAGAGCCCATAATCCAAAATGTTACACTGGATAAAAAACAAAAAATAAAACTAAAATTAAAATTGCCAGAAGAAATATCAACAATTTCATATAAGCAGATGATACTATTTTGATAGAAGAGAGTAAAGAAGAATTAAGAAATGTCCTGATGAGAGTGGAAGAGGAGAGCATAAAAGCTGACTTGAAACTTAAAAAAAAAAAAAAAAAAAAAAAACCTAAAATCTTATCGATCGTTATTTTGAATGGAATTTCTCTGTATCTCTTGCTGTTGGATTGTGTTGGTAATGTATAAAAATGCTGAGGATTTGTGTGGATTTTATTTTATATCCTGCAACTTTGCTAAGATTCTGAATTATTTCTAATAGCTTTTTAGCAGAGTCTTTGGGGTTCTCTAAGTATACCATCATGTCATCTGCAAAGAGTGATAATTTGATTTCCTCATTTCCTACTCTAATTCCTTGAATCTCTTTCTCAGCTCTTATTGCCCAGGCTAGCATTTCTAGTACTATATTGAATAGTAATGGTGATAGTGGGCAACCTTGTTTCACTCCTGATCTTACAGGGAAAGGTTCTAGTTTATTGCCGTTACATATGATGTTTACTGACGATTTTAAATATATGCTTGTTATTATTTTAAGGAATAGTCCATTTATTCCTATACTCTCAAGCATTTTAGTAGGAATGGATTTTGGATTTTATCAAATGCTTTTTCTGCATCTATTGAGATGATCATACGGTTTTTATTAATTTGATTATTAATATGGTCAATTATACTAATAGTTTTCCTGCATTCCTGGTATAAATCCTACTTGGTCATAGTGTATTATCCTGGGGATGATTTTCTGAAGTCTATTTGCTAATATCTTATTTAAGATTTTAGCATCAATATTAATTAAGGAAATTGGTCTATAGTTTTCTTTCTCAGTTTTTGATCTACCTGGTTTAGGGATCAGTACCATGTCTGTGTCATAAAAGGAATTTGGCAGGACTCCTTCAATCCCTATTTTTTCAAATAGTTTATACAGCATTGGAGTTAGTTGTTCTTTAAATGTTTGGTAGACTTCACATGTAAATCCATCTAGTCCTGGGGATTTTTTCCTTAGGGAGTTGGTTAATAGCTTGTTCTATTTCTTTTTCTGAAATGGGACTATTTAGACTACTTACTTCTTCTTCTGTTAATCTGGGCAAGCTATATTTTTGAAGATATTCTTCCATTTCATTTAAGTTATCGAATTTATTGGCATAAAGTTGAGCAAAGTAGCTCCTAACTATTGTTCTAATTTCCTCTTCATTAGTGGTGAGTTCTCTCTTTTCATTTTCAAGACTAACAATTTGCTTTTTCTCTTTCCTTTTTTTAATCAGGTTTACTAAGGGTTTGTCTATTTTGTTGGTTTTTTCATAGAACCAATTCTTAGTTTTATTACTTAATTCAATAGTTTTTTTTTTTTTACTTTCAATTTTATTAATCTCACCTATTATTTTTTGAATTTCAAGTTTTGTGTTTGTCTGGGTTTTTTAAATTTGTTCCTTTTCTAGCAACTTTAGTTGTAAGCCCAATTCATTGCCCCTCTCTTTCTCTATTTTATGCAAGTAGACCGGTAGAGATATAAAATTTCCCCTTATTACTGCTTTGGCTGTATCCCACACATTTTGGTATGATGTCTCATTATTGTCATTTTCTTGGGTGAAGTTATTAATTATGTCTATGATTTGCTGTTTTACCCAATCATTCTTTAGTATAAGATTATTTCGTTTCCAATTATTTTTTCGTCTATTTTCCCCTGGCTTTTTATTAAATGTAATTTTGATTGCATTGTGGTCTGAAAAGGATTCATTTACTATTTCTGCCTTACTGCATTTGATTTTGAGATTTTTATGCCCTAGTATATGTTCAAATTTTGTATAGGTATAACTGCTGAGAAGAAAGTATACTCCTTTCTGTCTCCATTTAGCTTTTGCCAAAGATCTATCATATCAAACTTTTCTAGTATTCTATTTACCTCTTTGACTTCTTTCTTACTTATTCTGTTGTTTGATTTATCTAATTCTGAGAGTGCGAGGTTGAGATCTCCCACTATTATAGTTTTGCTATCTATTTCTTCTTGCAGCTCTCTTAATTTCTCTTTTAAGAATCTAGATGCTGCACCACTTGGTGCATATATGTTTAATATTGATACTGCTTCATTATTGATGCTACCCTTTAGCAGGATATAATGCCCTTCCTTATCTCTTTTAATTAGATCAATTTTTGTTTTTGCTTGATCTGAGATGAGGATGGCTACCCCTGCTTTTTTGGCTTCACCTGAAGCATAGTAGATTCTGCTCCACCCTTTTACTTTTAGTTTGAATGTCTCACCCTGTTTCAGGTGTGTTTCCTGTAAACAACATAAAGTAGGATTCTGGCTTTTAATCCAGTCTGCTACCTGCTTCCTCTTTATAAGGGAATTTATACCATTCACATTTATGGTTAGAATGATTAATTCTATATTGCTTGCCATCCTGTTAACCCCTGCTTATGCTTTTCTCCTTTCCTTCCCTCTTACCCCCCTACCCAGTATTAAACTTGTGAACACCACTTGCTTTTCACAGCCCTCCCTTTTTAGTATCCCTCCCCCACCTTAAAGTTCCTCCCCTTATTTTACCCCTTTTCCTCTCAATTTCTGTATTCCCTTCCCCTTAGCTTACTCCTTCCCTCTCACTTTTCAATGAAGTGGAAGAAGTTTCACCATAAATTGAATATGTCTATTGATACGCACTATGTTCATCTCCCTCCTTTCTCAGATATAATAGGTTACCTTTGCCTCTTTATGAGATATAGTACCACCACTTTACACTTTTTTATGATATAATTTCCTTTCCACCTCTAGTTTCCAGGACAAATTATACATATGTTGTTTACATATTTTTATGGCAGAAGTATAGTTCTCAAGATTTCTTTTTACCTTTTTAGAAATCTCTTGAGTTCTTTATTTGAAGATCAAACCTTTTATGTAGGTCTGGCTTTTTCATCAAGAATAGATGGAATTCATTATTTGACAAAAACTGCTGGGAAAACTGGAAATTAGTATGGCAGAAACTAGGCATGGACCCACATTTAACACCACATACTAAGATAAGATCAAAATGGGTCCAAGATTTAGGCATAAAGAATGAAATCATAAATAAATTGGAGGAACATGGAATGGTTTACCTCTCAGACTTGTGGAGGAGGAAGGAGTTTGTGTCCAAGGGAGAACTAGAGACCATTATTGATCACAAAATAGAAAATTTTGATTACACCAAATCAAAAAGTTTCTGCACAAACAAAACTAATGCAAATAAGATTAGAAGGGAAGTAACAAATTGGGAAAACATTTTTACAGTTAAAGGTTCTGATAAAGGCCTCATCTCCAAAATATACAGAGAATTGACTTTAATTTATAAGAAATCAAGCCATTCTCCAATTGATAAATGGTCAAAGGATATGAACAGACAATTTTCAGATGATGAAATTAAAACTATTTCCACTCATATGAAAGAGTGTTCCAAATCACTATTGATCAGAGAAATTCAAATTAAGACAACTCTGAGATACCACTACACACCTGTCAGATTGTCTAAGATGACAGGAACAAATAACGATGAATGTTGGAGGGGCTGTGGGAAAACTGCAACACTGATGCATTGTTGGTGGAGTTGTGAAAGAATCCAACCATTCTGGAGAGCAATCTGGAATTATGCCCAAAAAGTTATCAAAATGTGCATACCCTTTGACCCAGCCGTACTACTACTGGGCTTATATCCCAAGGAAATCCTAAAGAAGGGAAAGGGACTTGTATGTGCCAAAATGTTTGTGGCAGCCCTTTTCATAGTGGCTAGAAACTGAAAAATGAATGGATGTCCATCAATTGGAGAACGGTTGGGTAAATTATGGTATATAAATGTTATGGAATATTATTGTTCTGTAAGAAATGACCAACAGGAGGAATACAGAGAGGCTTGGAGAGACTTACATCAATTGATGCTAAGTGAAATGAGCAGAACTAGGGGATCATTATACACTTCAACAATGATACTGTATGAGAATATATTCTGATGGAAGTGGATATCTTCAACATAGAGAAGAGCTAATCCAATTCCAATTTATCAATGATGGACAGAATCAGCTACATCCAGAAAAGGAACACTGGGAAATGAGTAAACTGTGAGCATTATTGTTTTGTTTTGTTTTGTTTTGTTTTGTTTCTCTTCCCAGATTATTTTTACCTTCCAAATACAATCCTTCTTTTGCAACAGCAATAACAACAAAATTCAATTCTGCACATAGATATTGTGCAGATTAATTTATAAGAAATCAAACCATTCTCCAATTGATAAATGGTCAAAGGATATGAACAGACAATTCTCAGATGATGAAATTGAAATTATATCCACTCATATAAAAGAGTGTTCCCAATCACTACTGATCAGAGAAATGTAAATTAAGACAACTCTGAGATACCACTACACACCTGTCAGATTGGCTAAGATGACAGGAACAAATAATGATGAATGTTGGAGGGGCTGTGGGAAAACTGGGACATTAATACATTGTTGGTGGAGTTGTGAAAGAATCCAACAATTCTGGAGAGCAATTTGGAACTATGCCCAAAAAGTTATCAAAATGTGCATACCCTTTGACCCAGCCGTACTACTACTGGGCTTATATCCCAAGGAAATCCTAAAGAAGGGAAAGGGACTTGTATGTGCCAAAATGTTTGTGGCAGCTCTTTTTGTAGTGCCTAAAAACTGGAAAATGAATGGATATCCATCAATTGGATAATGGTTGGGTAAATTATGGTATATGAAGGTTATGGAATATTATTGCTCTGTAAGAAATGACCAGCAGGTCGAATACAGAGAGGTTTGGAAAGACGTACATCAACTGATGCTGATTGAAAGGAATAGAACAAGAAGATCGCTGTGCACTTCAATGTTGTATGAAGATGTATTCTGATGGAAGTGGATATCTTCAACATAAAGAAGATCCAACTCACTTCCAGCTGATCAATGATGGACAGAAACAACTACACCCAGAGAAGGAACACTGGGAAGTGAATGTAATTTGTTAGCACTACTGTCTATCTACCCAGGTTACTTATACCTTCGGAATCTAATACTTAACGTGCAATAAGAAAATTGGATTTACACATATAAATTGTATCTAGGTTATACTGTAACACATGTAAAATGTATGGGGATTGCCTGTCATCTAGGGGAGGGAGTAGAGGGAGGGAGGGAGGAGATAATTTGGAAAAATGAATACAAGGGATAATGTTATAAAAAAATTACTCATGCATATATACTGTCAAAAAATTTATAATTATAAAATAAAAAAAAAGAATTGTGGTGCTGAAAAAGAGAAAGAAAAACTTTTAAGAGTCCCTTGGATACCAAAAATATCAAATTAGTGAATCCTTAAGGAAATTAATTCACAATATCCACTGGAAAGTCATATACTGAAGTTTAAATTTAAATATTTTGACCACATAATAATAAAGCAGTAATCTTTGGAAAATGATCCTGATATTGGGAAAGGTTGAAGGCAAAGGAAGAAGGAGATGGTAAAGGATGAGAGTAGATAGTGACATAGAAGCAATAAATGTCACCTTGGACAGACTTTGGGAGATAGTGGAAGAGAGGAGGACTTAATGTAATGTAGTGCATGAAATCATGATGAGTCATACAACTGAACAAGTACAAAAGAATGGTTCCCATTTGTAGCCTCTGTGGGTTTTGTGGATATTGTGGTTCATAGCATTGGCTGACAACAACACTAACCATGATCCTTCTCTTTAACTATCCTTATTAATTCTCACCCTGATTTTTAAGGGGATCAAGGAGGAATGTTTTGACAATTCCTTATAAATTTACATAAGTACAAAATTTCTTTAATTAATAATTTCATTAGATTTCAATCTTATGCCATTTTCCAGAGGATTAAAAATAATCTCAGTTCCCATAAACTTTCATTCAATTTCCTCTTAGTATCAAAACTTGATCTTATTGACTTAAATAAGCATCAATTTGACCGGTTATATAATTTATTGACAATGTAACAAATACTTAATGCAAAAATACATATTTCAGCTATATATCAAATATGAGAAAGATCATAACTAGAATCACCTTTAATCATCAACTCAATTTCTGTCTCAATAGACAGTGAAAATTTAGCCCTCTCAAGATACTAATTAAAAGTCTCTCAAGAATTTTTCTTCAGTATATTTTCTCTACAGCATATTTTCTCCATGGGATGAATCAAATTTATTTCTCTCAGGAAATGTTACCTTAGATTTTTTTTTCTCTTTGAGAAGTAATGCATGATGAAAAAAAATGGCATCACATATTAAGAAATTTAAGAAATTATGAAATAACTAATTTTACAATAAACTAACTTGGGAAAGTATATGAACTGATATAGAACAAAATGAGCATAATCAAGAGAATAATTTATATAACAATATTGGAAAGAACTTTGATAGACTTCTTTAAAAAAAACTCTTATCGATGCAATAATCAACCATGATTCTACCAATGATAAACTATTTTACTTTCCTTTTAACAGAGAGCAATAGACTAAAGATGTGAATGAAAAATAATTTTTGGACATGACTCATATGGGAACTTATTTTACCTGAATATCCATGTAGGATTTGAGGTTTTGTTCATTTTCCCCTTTTATTTTATTTTTTTTTACTTTGAAAGAAGTGAGATTTTAAAAAGTGCTTATTTATTTAAATAAAGTAAAATGAAATTAAAATGTTCATTATATATATTTAAAACAAAATAGGTATTATGCACCAGGCACTGTTCTAAGGACCATAGATTCAAGTATGAAATCCAAAAGAATTTCTACACTCAAGGTACTAATTTTCTTTCTAGAAAGACAGCATATGTAGGAGAGTGGAGCTATGAAGGGGTGTTTTGGAAATCTCAAAAATGGTGAATACAATTAAAAGACAATTGATTTCATGTCCCTTTGAGAATGTTTAGCTTTGTATTAATTACTGCTCCTAAAGCAAGAGCTATGTGTCTGATGGATAGTGAGGGAAATTGATTATAGGGGCTATGTCTTTGATATCATGGCTACAAGATGGTCAATGTACAACATGCTAGGTTTGGAATTGACTAGATATGATGAATGCTCATTTACCAATCAAGAAAATAGGGAGTTAAGACAGAAACTGCAGGCAGGTTCAGAGATAGGAGGTTCAACAGCACTTGAGCAGGTAAATGGAGCTAGAAGAAGTTAAATGACTTGCCTAGCATCATATAGCATTAGATGTGTGAAGCAAAATCTGAAATCTGTCTTGCTGATTCTGGGTCCAGCACTATATCTACTATTCCAACTAATTTAACACAGAAAGATTGATCTGAGTGAATGAACAAGTGATGTGAGGTACATCTTAAGCATTTGAAATGCACTGTGGGATTTAAGGTCACAGAGATAAAGAGAACAGAAGAAACAAGATAGTGAGGTTAGTGAGTGTCTCTGTTCCACTTCCCCTTCCTTCTACTACATCAACTTACTAATTGCTGTGAGGACTTGAGATTCTCTGCTGGTAGAAAGATGTCAAAATAGAAAATAAAGTGACATAAAAATCTGTGCAATTAATTTTGAATAAGCCTGTGGATTCCCAGAATAAAGTATTGGACTTATTCCCATCTTTATTAATCTAGGGGTTCTAAAATCACTGGGCCCAGAGATATATGGGAATTATAGTGTGGCTTTTTATACCTTTCCTTTATCTCTTTGAGGACATTTATCTTACAGGGATTTGGCGATGCTAAAACCTCCTCCACTGAAAAACTACAATGATTTGAATTAGTTCTGTCATTTGCCTAAGAAATTAGTCAGTGATTGTTAGCTTTTGGGAAATGAGGCAATTTTAGCATATGGGAAGTACTCCTTTAGAAAGACAGTCTCTTTTCAAGTTCTAGAGAGATGATAGGAACCTATGAACCACCTTTATTATTGGGAAGCAATAAAATTTACTCTTTTGGAGTTTTTGTTTTTTTGGAGGGAATCAGAGAAGTAGTATCAAAGGCAAATAGCTTCAGCCAGAAGAAATCTCTGGTCTGTTATTGAGTGGCTAAAGCTACCATGTAAGATGAACTTTGGTACTCATAAAATGGAGAAAACTCTGGATATTCTTTCTTCAGTGACTACCAAGACTTAACCTTATGACAGACAAATTTGTGTCAGCAAAATTTTTACTTTAACTGAGAAAAATACCCAGTGCCATCATGCAGAATTATTGTGGGAGGAGTGAGAACCAGCTATTGGGGGAAAATAAAGGATGAGGGTTAATAAAGAATAGTTTCTGATGCCAAATCATCTGAGAAACAAGGACTTTGAGGCACAGAGGAAAATCCATGCAATTTTCCAAGTCTTTTGTCCCAAATAATATGTAACTCCTAAATATATGGACTCCTGACTCTCTACTTTGACACTATGTTCTCACTAGGGTACCTCATCTTTGCTCCCTCTTTTCTGCTCCTTTTTGTATGTTTTCTTCCATTAGAATGCATGATATTTTATTGTTGCTTATATTTATATTCCTAGTGCTTAGCATAGTCCTTGGAACATAGGAAGTCCTTAATCAGTACTGCCTGCCACAAGGTCATCCTCAGACAAATCCAACCCTCTATGGATGTCTAATGTAGCACTAGCTCTGAAACCAAATCCTATGATTGTCTATGTTTTGAAAACTCAGATGTAATAATCCTCATTATCATCAACAATGCTGAATCATCCCATCAAATATCTATTAAGCACACATCTCATGCATATCATCAAATCAAAAGAAAATATAATATCATCTCTGTTTTTGTGTTTGAGAAATTTATGAGATAGATAAATAAATTTCCTTTCCTCTTAGCCCTTGGCGAGGATGAGATCTTCTATGAGCTGAGAGTCAAAACCCTGATTGAATGGGGATCAAGAATAGGCTACATCAGACAATTTCCACTCAGAGAAGGGCCATGAGACTCATGTCATATAAAAGGAAATACAGTGGCTAGGGATAAATAAGTTCTGGATTAGAAAGCTAATGATAGAAGTTTGTGTTCAAATAAGAAGAAAGGAAAGGAAGAGGGGAAAAAGAAAAGAAGGAAGGAAGGGAAATAAGAAAGAAGAAAAGAAGGGAAATAAAAAGCAAAAGATGGAGGAAGGGAGGGTGAGAGAGAGGAAGGGAGGAAAAAAGGAAAGAAGGAAAGAAGGAAAAAAGGAAGGAAGGAAAGGAGGGAGGAGAGAAGGAAAGAAGAGAAGGTGGGAGCAAGGCAGGAAGAAGTCAGGAAGACAGGAAGGCAAGAAGACAAGAAGGCAGGAAGGCAGGAAAGGAGAAAAACCTTCCTCTTCAAGGAAGATTGATGGCTGTGAGTATAATCAGCAAAAGTAACTGCCATCCAGCAGATGAAAAATAGACCTGGAATCACATATAGAAGCTGCACTTTCCCCAAAAAAAGTAAATGGAAAGGACAATTGTATAGGAGAGATACTATATGCACACTGAAAAAAGCAGCTGTGGTAGATGGAACATACTCAAGCAGTCTATGCCCCTCTCCATTAAATACAATTTCCTACTCTGCTCATACTCTGTCCTATTCCTCTCATACTCTGCCATCTTGCTGCTAGATCTTATGACGAAGTCCTGAAAAAAACTGCTTGTTATATCAGATCAGAATTAGAAGGGAGTCTTGAATGACATTTCAAGTGGAAAATAGCTTTTATTTCCTGATCCACTTCTTGAGATATATCATTTTTTTTCCTCCTATGATTATCAGATTTCTACTAATATACACATATATTTGTATATATATATATATATATATATATATATATATATATATTTCTCTCTGTGTGTGTGTACATATATATGTACTGAAAGATAGGAGAGAGACAGAGACAGAGAGACATATAGAGAAAGACAGAGACAAAGAGAGGGCATGGGGGATGGGAGGCTCTTCTGTTAGAAACAAGTTGACTCCTAAAGTCAGGTAACAAAGAAGTTTGATTAATAAACTCCAGAGGAAATGGTTGTTTCTGACCAGAAGTGGGAAGAGTGAGTAGGTACAGAGGCAAAAATGCTTTATGCTGTTAATTCTTCACAGTTCTACACTCCCCCCCCACCAAGAATGAATTGTTTACTTCTCCTTCTCCTTACTTTTTTTTTTTTTTTTTTTTTTTGCTGAGGCAATTGGGGTTAAGTGACTTGACCAGCATCACTCCTCTAGGACGTGTTAAGTGTCTGAGACTAGATTTGAATTCAGGTCTTCCTGACTTCAGATCTGGTGCTCTATCTATTGCGCCACCTAGCTGCTCCTCCTAACATTATTTCTTACATGCTACTCCCAAACATATTCCCCCCTCCCTCATTATACATCTCATACATGAGGTTCTAATTCTTTTTTAAAATAATAGCTTTTTATTTTCAAAATATATGCAAAAAAATGGTTTTCTACATTCATCCTTCCAAAACTTTGTGTTACAAATTTTTCTCCCTCCCTTCCTCCTTACCTCCTCCCTTAGACAAGTAATCCAATATATTTTAAATATGTGCAGTTCTTCTATTTCCACATTTATCATGCTGTACAAGAAAAATGAGATCAAAAAGAAAAAAATAAGAAAGTAAACAAAAAGCAAGCAAACATCAACAAAAAAAAAAAGGTGAAAATACTGTGTTGTGATCTATATTCAATTCCCATAGTCCTCTTCTTGGATGCAGATGGCTTGCTCCATCACAAGTCTATTAGCTCTGGCCTGAATTACCTCATTGTTGAAAAGAGCCACATCTATAAGAATTGCTTTTCACATAATATTGTTGTTGCTGTGTACAATATTCAATGAGTTTCTAGTTCTATTCCGGGTGTGCCAGTGTATATGCATAAAGAAAAGCCTTTTCCTGGTCCTTGAACCAGGTTAGTTTTAAACAAGGTTCTAGCCTAGTTTGTCTCTCACAGTCCTGTGAACCATTGTCTAGGAGAAGGTCTTATGGAGATCTCCATCTCCTCGGGTCTTCTCATGCTTACTTATTCCATTATTTTTTTCTTTTCTGCCTGTTATTAAGATCATTTCTATTTCTACTTTGTTCACCCAGCTTTGCTTATTTTGGGGGAAGACAAGTTATCCAGTCACTCAATCAAAGGAATCTACTCTAGCATTTACTGTATTAAGTAGGGTGCTTTAAAAAGGATTGGAGAAAAAGTAATACAATTCATGATTTGATATATACAAAAAAAAAAAAAAAAATTCACCCTCATAAACAATGATCAAATAAATCCTACTAGAGTGAGTAGTCAGTTCAGTTCTAAAAAACAGAGCCTACTCATTCAAAGATGACAACCTTTTCTGATGTTTAACATAACACCACAAAATTAGTGGCTTCAATCAAAAGAACAGTAAACAGTTTCCACAAATTTCCAACATAGGATTAACAGAAGGAGCTTTCTAAAGGTCAAATATAATATACTTTGAGGCAAATTGGTCAGACCTGTCCTTTCAGAAGAGTGATTTTTAATAGGGGTAAAAATAGCAGTTCCACACCACAACTTTCTTGATAAAGCTGAAAATATTTCAGCATTTCAAAAAACCTTGGAAATCTTCCTGATATTTTCTATTACCCTCAGTCCTATGGGGAAAAAAGGACTTTATAAACACCTCCTGCAAACAATGTTATTTGCTATTTGAGGGAGGAGGTAAGTTACCAGTGGTGCCTCTAGTCAGAGTACCCTGGGAGTACAGGGTAAAAAGAAAGCCCCATGCATTTCTTGGAAATACAAGACTCACTTTTTAAGTTAGGTAAAACAAAACAATGAAATCTGCTTTTTAGAAGGGTTTGTCACAATGAACTACACAGAAGATGTCCGTATGGATTCCAAGGAAGCAATTATATCTGCCAAGAACTTCATGTTCTGCTTCTTGAATGCATCCAATAATGAAAACATTATTAATGGGGTATTTACTCTGTCTTTTACTGGCCACTGCCTTGGGGGATTATAGAGACCCAGAAGTTATGTCTTCCCTTCAAGGAATTTATTATAGTCTAGTTTAGTTTAGCCTTTGGATTTTTAAAATAGTTTTAGTTTTAATTGAGTTATTCTATTATTCAGAATAGTCCTTCCTAAAGTGGGAATATATCTCTAAGGTATGTGTGTGTGCATGTGTATATGTACATATATATGTGTGTGACACACACATATATATGTACATACACACAACATAGGCTTTCTGATCCTTCAAAGATATAAAGTTGTTTAGGGTATCATAGCTTTCAAGCTGGGAGGAAATTTAAGTCACTCAATCTACCTAGATAGTGAGGCTTATAATGGTCAAGTGACTTAACCACATCAATTAAAAGTATCAGGGATGGAATCTGAACATGGGTCCGTTGACTTCAAATTCAACAGTCTTTTATCTATACTGATCTGCTATTATATAGATATACATAAAACCTTTCAAATGCAATGTTTCTATTTTTTTCTCTATCATAAAATCTTGTTGCATTTGTCACCATTCATAGAGCAAATGATGGTTAAAGTATGAATTGTGCTGGTCAGGGAAGAAAAATTAGTAGTGACCTGTACTTCTTAAGTCTGTAGAATTGCCTACAATTTATAGCTTAAGTCCTTTGAAAATTTTTCATTATTCCTCATAACTTTCCAGAAAAATGTAAAGTATATAGTTCAGTGATCTGATAACAGAATTTTTCATTGGACTGCTGAAATGGTGTTATACATAAGCTCTGCAACAGGGTTGCAAATATCATTGATATTGGTACAAGAGGAGATTTGTGCTCAAATTTAAAGATGTATGTGATCCTACTGACATTGTACTGACAGAATTTATCAGTCAACTAACCAGAAAGTTTTTGTTGAATCCCATACTTATATTTTCAGAGGTACAAGGAACTATGTTGGTGATGGTAATCTCCCAGGACAGGGAGAGAGGGAGATAATGAGAGAGAAAGAAGCGGGGAGGAGGAAGGGAGGAAGAGAGAAAGAAGGGAAGAGGTGGAAGGGAGACAGAGAGAGAGAGAGACAGAGAGAGAGGGAGAGAGAGAGAGAGAGAGAGAGAGAGAGAGAGAGAGAGAGAGAGAGAGAGAGAGAGAGAGAGAGAGAGGGAGAGAAGAGAGAGAGACAGAGACAGAGACAGAAAGACAGAGACAGAGACAGAGAGACAGAGACAGAGAGAGAGAGAGAGAGAGAGAGAGAGAGAGAGAGAGAGAGAAGAGAGAGACAGAGACAGAGAGAGAGAAGGAGGATGGAAAAGAGGAGGAGGAGGAGAAGAAGAAAAAAAAGGAGGAGAAGGAAAGGTGAAGAAAGAAGGATAAGGAGGGAGGGATGGAGAGAGAGACAAGCACTTGCCCTGCTCTTCAGGAAAAAACTATGTATATAAGAATCAAGATGCAAAAGAGCATTAAACATTAAATTGTATGCATTTGTCTAAAAGAGAAAAATAACTAGAGTTTCAATCCACTAATCCATTATAGCAATCTTTTCCAGTCATCTGCATTTATCTACAAGAAGCTTTTCTCAGTATCTTCTTTCTGTTGTATTTCCTATTTATCCTGTCTAGAGCTTGTTTGCACACATTTGTATACTTCTTGTCTCCCCTATTAGATTGTGGGCTCCTTGAGGTCAGGGATTGTCTTTTGTCTCTTTTTTATATTCCCAGAACTTAGCAAAGTGTCTGGTAAATAATGGGCTCTTTATAAATGTTTTTTGATTAACTGGTTGACCATTAAGCACTTTATATGACCATTAAGCACTTTATATGTAATAAAAGTATGGTCTTAAAGTAGAGGGACTGCCTAAGAGGGAGGCAGTTTTGGATATAGACTGCATATGTGACTATGTGATACATGAGTGACTATCACTTAATCTCTTTATACTTCAAATTTCTTTCTAATATTATTGTGTGGGACAGTG
This sequence comes from Sminthopsis crassicaudata, assembly GCF_048593235.1. Classification (NCBI taxonomy): domain Eukaryota; kingdom Metazoa; phylum Chordata; class Mammalia; order Dasyuromorphia; family Dasyuridae; genus Sminthopsis; species Sminthopsis crassicaudata. Next base: position 56,270,352 of record NC_133619.1, on the reverse strand, counting down.
TCAAATACAAAAACAATCAGAGATTTTCAGAGTAAGAAAAAGCAAAAAATGGTTTCTTATGATCTTGAGAGAAAGGGTATCTCCCATCTGACAAGGTGTTTCTCAGCAAAAAGAATGCAAAGTAAAAACTGCAAAACACAAGGTAAAATACCTTGAACCAGAAGCCCCCATCCCTGCCTGGCCTTTTCTCCCATTGTTTGCTGGAGTCCAGGTTTATATTCTAATCTTGGAAATCTAATCCAGAAATAAAAGAATAAATTGTTTTTAAAAGAGATACTTAAGTGCTAATTAAAAGATGGTGGTAATGAGGGAAAGGAAAGGGGGAACCCCATTTTTCAGCACAAAGATAATAAGATAATCCCATGAGGCACAGTGTCCCCTGTAAATGAATTTACAGGCCTGGAAACCTAGATTGATAAATAAAAGGTTTATTGTAGAAATTTGGAAGTAAAACTCAGTTAGAAAGACGCCAGGGCCAGAGATGGCCGCTGGACAGGCAGGAACCCTGACATGGTCGGAAGGATACCATGTGTTGGCAGGAGGGCTCCTGTAAAGAGGGGGCTCTGGTTTGGCCCTTTTATAACCAAAAGATTGTGGGCAGTTCCAAGTTCTTGGCGGGGTTTTCAGTTAGCTCAGATCAGGTGAGGGCTGGGGGAAGCTGAGCTGATGGTGGGGCTGGGCCCTGATATTCAAAGGGTGCCTTTGACCAGGATTTGTGAATCAAGGTCAGCCATGGGTTGGGAAATTAGAAAGGAATCATCCCCTATCAGTGGGAAACAAAAGGGGATAAACACCTGCAACTTTTTAGCTATAGTTCTATTTATTATTATAAAGCCTCAAGTCACAATTAAGGTATAGTTTAATAGTATATTCCCATGACAGGGTCTTTACTCAGTTAATTCCTCACATTATAAATCACAAAGGAGTTCCAAATTTCTATCTGTGCAGAGATGCTTATTCTCGGGGTTCATTTTACTCTTCCCCCACCTAAAAAAGATATTATTGAGTCACTGGATATACAAAGACAAAGCAAAAATTATATATATATCCTTTAAGCATACTACTGCTAGAGCTTCTTCTCTTTCCCCCAATATTTTTCCTACATATTAGGTTTAATTATATGCATCCATTCTGTTTTCTTCTCCCTATAGAATGCAGGCAAACACCATAAGAGCAGGACTCTTTCATGCTTTCTCTCACCATTTAGCATAGTTCCTTGTTAGTAGTAAGCACTTAATCAGGACTTGTTACTTTAAATACAAAAACCTTGGCTTCCTTTAGTGGTTTATTCAAAAGCTTTCTCCTCATAGGAGAATTGGGAATGGAAATCATTGACCAGCCTGCTCATTTCCAGGATAGAAAAGGTTTTGACAATCAAGATCACACAGGAAGAAAGGTTCAGAGGTAGTTTTATACCCAGGTCTTCTAAATTCAAAGATATTCTTTTTACTGTATTACACATTATATGTTCTTATATGTTATACATACATACACAAACACATACACCCCAACACATGAATATGTGTGCATATATGTATATATGATTTATATATATATTTTTTAATTGCATGCTTTCCCCTCAACACAGCTAAGTTTTTTCAAAACAAGGACTATGTTGTCTTTTCTACAGCTTAACACCATCCCTGGCACATAGCAGATGCCTTTTTGCCTTGAATTGATAGAACTTTTGTTTTATATCTCTATACAATTAAGGACTTAATAACAAATATGTGTCAAACATATGACTAACCATAAAATAGCATAGGAGAAAAAGTGTGATTCCATATATGCTTATCAGAATTCTTGACATAGTAGATGGTATTGAGAATTTAATTTCCTGATATAATTGTTGATCAATAACTCAAAGAATACTAGGCCAGTGTCTATTGTTCAACATTTTAAATCATCAATTTGATTAAGATATAGATACTGTGTTTATCAGATTTTGAGATATAGTTGAAAATTGCAGAACTATCTTTGATTGGGGTGATAGGATTAAGATCCAAAAAGAATTGGCAGACTGGAACAATAGATAGACAATTGGATAAGATTGGCAAGAATATGAAGTCGAACTTCAGGTTAATACAAGATCAGCTGCAGAAAGGATGAGAAAAAGAGATTTAACGGTAACTCAAAATAATAATAATTAAAAGAAACACTTAAAGACTTCAAGTTTCTTAGACAGTCAAGACAGTTCACAAAATGTGGTGTAGTTACAATAATGTAAGTGAATTTTATAAATAGATAGTGTATAGGCCTGAAATTCTTAATCTTTTGGTGTGTGTAGAAAAGACCCCTTTTAAAGTCTGATGAAATCATTGAATACCTCAGAATGGCTTTGTTTTACAATACCTAAAAGAAAATACATAGGATACAAAGAAAATCAATTATACTGAAATGCAGTTATCAAAATATACACATGCAGACCTATACAAAAGCTCCAAAACCTGAACTCAAGTAACTGATCCAGAAGAAGAGAGGCAATACTCTATTCTGTATATCCAGTGCTGGTTAAACTACTCTGGGGTATTTTGTTCTGTACTGGGTGTCACATATTTTAAAAGAAAAAGGAACAAATTGGATCTTGTTGAGAAAATGGTGACAGGGACAGTAAATAAGAAAGTGATTTGAAATTCTATCATAGAAGAATCTATTAAGGGACCTGGGATAATAGGGGAAATAGCTACCATGTACTTTGTATTAAGACAATTTTCTTCCCCTCCCCCCTTACTAAAAAGAGCCTACATTTCAAATGCAAAATCATCTGGTTATAAAAATCTCAAATGGTCATGTCAAAGACAATTTGTTGCATAGTTTGCAGTTATAAAATATTTTTTTTTTAAAATGAAATAGTCTATTGTAAAATGTCTTAAATTTTTTATTAGTACTATAGAATCAGTACATTAATTATAAATGTTTAGCCATTTGTTGGTGAAAAAAAGGCGGGATGTCATGGGGAAATCAAGAATTTTTTGTTGCAGCAATGTGTCTGTTGGACAGAAACTACTATTTGTTTAAAGCTTTATGTAACTTTAATAACGTACAGCAGTTGGTGGCTTGTAGTGGTTCTGGGCAATGACTGAATTTCCTTTTTCCTTGTTTGCTTTGTAACTGTAGAATGTTTACTGTATTAAAAGCAGACACACATACACACACACACACATATACACATATATACATACACACTCATATCCATTGTAACCAAAATATTACTCCAAGGATACCATATGGCACTAGCCCTGTACCTGAAATGCAAACAAAGCAATTAAAAACTGAGTTGGGGCTTCTCTTGGACTGAGAAGTTGTACTGACATCAATTAGACTTTTGAACTTGGAATGAGTTCAAATTGAACCTGTCAGTTGGCACTTGATAAGAATGAATTAAAGCCCATTCAGGCTCCCATGCATGTAAATGAAAAAGCCTGCCTCTTTTATCAATAGCATTAGCATTTTATCTGGAAATTAAGTCCCAGACTTTCTTAAAGGACCTCAGTAAGATCAGTGTGTATGGCATGGAGGGTTGGGGGTTTAAGGAGGACTAGTCCTTCTGGTATGGGGCTTGCTGAATGTTTTTCAGGGTTGTTCATCTACCTTGGGTGTCCACCTTTCTCCCAACTTTTACCTGTGGCTTCAAGAAGCTGTAGCATGATGGCTGGCTATATCATGATAAATCATCTCAGCAGATAAGCAAAACCAAGTTGAAGGTAACTTTGGGTGTGGAACCTGTTAGTGTGTTAGGTGGGTTATCTATTCCAAGTATGCAAAGACTTCCTAGGTGGAATGGGTAGATGAGAACAATTTATTCCAACAGGAGGTAAATAAAGCAGCTACTCTAAATTACTTCAATCAGACATTGGAAGTGCTGAAGTCATACACTGCATCTCTGACCATTGCCTTTTGTTTTGCTAATGGATTTCTACCTTTGTGGGAGAAAGAATGAGGCTAAATGACTATCTAGTTCTGCCTTATTTAAATCTGATTCACAAACAAATCAAGACATCACATGATATTAGTATTCTTAGAAAAGAACAAACAACTAGAAGATAGTTCAGGATAATACTATGAAGGATATGGACATATGGACATATGAAGACTGAACTCAGGGCTTTGACCATGTGACCAATAAGAGAAAAATAAAGAATGAGTGGATGCAAACAGATGCATGCATCTATCAATTAATTTCAATCTAATTATTATTTACTAGGTTCTTACTGCATTCAAGACACTAGGATTAAAAGACAGAAATGAAGAAAAAACCTAGTCCCTATCCTCATTGAGCTTACACAACACTGAAGGATCTAGGGAATTCTTAAAGATTTTAAATTTTAACATTTTTTTCTGAATTGGTTGTCTTTGGGGATGGTTTATTAAAAAACTGAGGATGTTTATTGAAAATTTTATGATATATAATACAACATTTCTTAAGGTTAAAACAATCAGCTTAGCCATTATTTTATTATATCACAGTACTGGGAAATAGATTTTTTCATTCCTCATCTTATAGAGGAGGAAACTGAACCTAAGATTTAAAAAGTGAATTGCCAAGGTAAGCAGCTCCAATTAAATCAAGGACAATTTAATCACAGGGACAGCCAAGTGGCTCAATGGATGAGGCACTGGACTTGGAAGGAGAAATACTCATCTTCATGAGTTCGAATCAGGCCTAAGACAATTAATTGTTCTGTGAATGAAGTCATTTAACTCTGAAGGCCTCAGTTTCCTCCTTTATAAAATAAGTCGGGTAAGAAAATAGTAAAACTCTTTCATATCTCTGCCAAGAAAACCCCAAATGGGGTCATGAAGAGTCATATCTGACTTATTTTCTGTTGTCTGAACAACAACTAACTTCAGTTTTAATCTGCTTTCCACTATTATACTGACTCTTACCTTAATTCTGTGTGGGAAGGGTTGTGTGCAAGACCCCCTTCCCAATCCAATTAACTAATCACAGACATCATCTGGTACAAAGAGAAAGCATTTATTTAATCCCTGCAAGGAGAGGCCCAGACACACCTGGGAGCTATCCCAGCTCCACCACATCCACCTGCTTCTGTCTTGTCCAGGGTTTAAAAGCAAAAGACTTGAGCCCTCTAATTGGATAGACTAACAAGATGTCACCATCCTTGACCAATGATTACTAATGCTGGCTGCCTCCCACAAGTCATGTCCCTTCCTGCAACTTCCTGCATCTCCAGGTTCAAAGTCCATTCCTTCAGAGAATAAAAGACCTTCCAAAGTCCAAAGTTTTGGGAACAGGGATCATGTGACAATACTGAGAAATACTTCATATAATCAGTCCCATTTAATTCACTTTGGAGGGTTTTATCCTTTGCACCAATGAAGTTTCTGGGGAATTTGGCTACACTGATTCCTAGAGATATATTCAAATTACTTTTAAGTGAAATCTTAGGCATTTCCACACATTTCATATGTTTTTCAGGTAAAAAACATCTTTTAATTTTAGTCCAGATTAGTGATTTCTTTAGATTAGGGAGGGACCCCTAAGGAACCTACCTTGACCAATTCATAACAAATAAAATCTTAGAGACTTACCTGGAGAATGAGAGATGACTTGTCTTTCTCAGGATTATGCAGCCATCATTGGCTAAAAGAACAACATGAATTCATGCTTTTCTCATTTCAAAACCAGTAAAATAATTATATGACAAATTATGTATCAGGATTTTTTTCTGAACCTCAAACAGATGAGATTCACTTCACAACATTCATTTATCAAAAAAGATAATCTCATTTAAAAATGATTTCTGGTGTACTATATAACATGTGACTTACTTTACACTTGAACATTTTCCTTCTGTCCTTTTCCTTCTGTCTAAGACTTCCTCATCTAGGTTAGCACCCTATTATGAAAGAAAATAAGATTTCTTGAAAACATATGAAGTGATATGTATGCTTTCTGAACTGAAAAGTGAAAAGAGAGATATTGTTGCATTTTAATAATTGCTCTTTTAAATCACAAAATAATTTATAGCCCTTTATGTGGGAGGTCAATAGCTCAATTAGATAAAAGCATATTCTTTTTCAGAAACTTTTAACTAACTGCTTTGTAACAATTTCTCAGGCAATGATATTTTTTTCCAGGCAAACTTTCTTTCAGATTTCAATTTCTATAAATTCTAAAATTTGTAAATTCAGATGGAGATTAGGCATTGTTGTTATCTGGAATTATAACCTAAGCATATCTTGCTTAATGATAAAATAATAGTGAACTTAACCTTCTCCCATCTAACTACTCTAAGTCCCTAAATAATTACAACAACAACAATAACAACAAAACCCACACATAAACAACAATGTTCTGTGAACAATTTAGGGAACAGATTCTTAACATGATATATGCATACATGCACCTCCATATCTATATCCACAGATATAGATATAGGTGTGTGAATGTGTGTGTGTATGTGGGGGTGTATGGGTGTGGGTGTGTGTTGTAAGTGGGACTAAGGGTGATCAATATAAATCTGAAAGTCCATGGAAAAAAATAGAGAGGAAGGAAGAATGTGTGTGCATTTTTTTTATTAAAATTAATCAAGAAATTTATTTCTTTTCATATTTGAGCAACAACTTTTTCAAAGTGCTGTTTGTCAGTATTCACAAAGAGAATAATGAAAAGTTGAGACCACTGCTGGTTAAGGAAGCTAATATTCTAGTAGCTTGTCATTCTTGAGTGTCAAATCATCTATATTTTTAACTTAAAAACTTTTTAAAAGTCTCATTATTCCTTGTAATTCATGCAAAAGGAAGATGCCAGTTCTTATTCCTGTTTTTAAAATGAAGAAACTGAGATAAAAGAATCATAAATTAAAAGCTGAATGGATCTTCATATATTATTTAATTGAATTCCCTCATTTTATGGATGAAAAAACTCAGGCTGAGGATAGCTAAAAGATTTGTCCCAGGTTATTCCCAGGAAGCATCCATTATAGGTAATTTTTGAACCCTGGACCTCTGACTCCAGAACCATTATTATAAGACCTCCTAAAGACTTATATTAAACCATTAGCAGACCAAGGAAAAATAAAAATATTGCACAGTATTTATATAGTGATTTAGGGCTTTAGAAAGTATTATATATATATATATATATACATATATATATATCATCCTATTTGAGATTCACTCTAATCCTGTGATAGAAAGGTACTTTTAACATATAACATATAACATATATAGTGTCTTACATATAGCATATGTTTGTTGAATTAGTTACAAGTGTTATTTCCCCAATATTATATAAGAGGAAACAGCTTCAGAATGTGTAAAAAATAATGTATTCATGGATCTTTCAAATATCAGGAAGACCTGAGTTCAAATTCTATCTATTGTATTTATATTCTGAACTTGACATTACTTATTCCTTTTCTGTGCCTTTGTTCAGGTTACCTTAGAATCCTGGAATTCATTCCTTACACATCCCTGCCTTTCCTATCCTTACCTAATTTTAAATATCATTTCAAAGGTAAAGTATTTCCTAATTTTCCTTAGTTCATCACAGTTTCTACCTCTTGAAATTTCTGTGTATTTGCTTATCTCTGTCCATGTTGTATCTTCCTTGGGGATTAGGACTATTATGTTTTTGACTTTGAATTCCAAGTATATGACCTATTTTGCACAATGTCTCACATATAATAAGCTCAATACATATGTAGCAAATGTAATTATTTTTTTCAACTATCGAGCAGAACGTGACAAAGGTCATCATGAACATCACCACTGCCATCATCATCATTAAATATTTATTATTCATCTATGCAATGACTTCTCAGTTTACCATACTACTGAGAATAGTTGCCAAAAGCCACTGTGTTAAGTGGATTCTTCTACAAAACCACAAAGAACTTCAGCTTTAGCTAATGAAATATCCTTGAATTCAATTATGGTCTTGTAATCAATGTGCATATATGGGTTGTATCTGACTTATATAGAACATTTCAAATTGATAGTCACAATGTAACTTGACTCTAACATAGTGATGTCATTTTGTTCCTCTTTGTGAATAGAAAACAATGATGTATAAGTGGAGAAATACCACCAGGACCTCTGAACACAAGAGACAAAGTATTTTTTCTCAGAGAATGGTTGCTGTATGGATCTATTTCACTGAGGACAGTCAGCAAAAACACCCTAAAATTAAAAAAAAAAAATTGGACTATCCAACCAGACAGGTGAATTAATATTCTGTGTAAGCAAATTTGCCTCTGAGGGGCCTTTATCATCCCCAAACTAATATAACTAGTCCTATATGTCTATGATTAGAGTATCGAAAATAGTAAATACAAAATTACTGGAAAGCCCAACCCCTCATTATTGATCATCAGAAAACATACTGTGGATAAAAATATTAATGAATAAGAGTGCTACTGATGTTATTATATTGGTCAGGACTTTGATAGCCAGAGATACAGTGGTGGATGTCTTGCAGAATCAGCAATCTGTTGCCTTGAACTCTCATGCATAATAGTTGATGTAAAAGATGCAGAGTATAACAAAAATCATCAGCTGCAAGAGCTTTATACTTCCCTTAGAAAATATGTATTTCTGTTATCTCAGATGAATGACATTCATAATGTAGGGATGGTATAACGAGTGCAAATCACAGATTGGTATGGTACTACTCACTAATATGGTACTATATTAACTGAAACATATAGAATAAGCCTCATTACTATAGGAAACTAAGTACATCCTTGGATTTAATCCTGTGGTGTAGATCTCACTGGGAAATTAATGAAAGGAAGCCATGCATTCAGATGGAAGGAATATGAGTATTTTATGTGGCTTGTAACTTTTTTGACATTGATGAAATGCTTCACGCTCTCCTACTCCATCTTGATATGACTTACATTTGATTTGTTTTCTAGTCAACTGTGATAATTTTTGCATCAATAGGAAAAAAAAAAATTTAGGACATCACTGACATAGGTGTGGCAGGCTATTCTTGTCTAGCAGTCAAGAAGAACACAGTCAAAATATAAAGAGCTAGAAGTCTGATTCTGTGTTTCTCCCAGTATTCTCAGCACATTATATTGTAGCCAATATAATTATAATGGGCATGTGAAGCTCAATAGGTTTTAAATAAGATCAGGTCTTTCCCAAGTGGATTAGAATATCCCAAATGGACATTATCTTGCCTGGTAACTGTTTGAATCATAACAAAATGTGAATATTCAATTGGGAACCACTAGTTAAGTATGGCACTGATTTTGAACAATATGTTAAAATGAAATAGAATTGAACTTTGAGGGAAAATCATAATCTAGTAGATAATGTTCTGAGCTTGGTATCAGGCAGGTATCAGAGTTCAAATCCTGCCTCTGACATTTACTAAATATTTAACTGCAGGCAAGTCAACTTAACTTCTCTGAGTCTCAATTTTCTCACATAATAAAATGGAGATGATAATGCATGAATAACAAGTACTTCATAGAGTTGTTATGAAGCTTAAGTGAAAGTTCATATGTAAAAACCCTTTGCAATTTTGCCATGCTATAATGCTAGTAATTAGCATTATAATTATCACCTTTATCTCATTTTCCCCATTTTTATGGGGTTCAGAGAGAAACAGACTTACAAGTCACTTTTTTTATCTTATTGTAATATATTTAATATTCTCTAGAATATCATATAAGTAGAGAAAAGAATCACTTTTTAAAATTGGAAAAGAGAATATTGAGATGCAAACTCATCTCTTATAAGCTCATGAAAAGCATCTTCAGGCCAATTCCAGTAGTTGACAGGATGACATGAATGACACTGCCTGGTCTCCAAAACCTCTAATTTTATCTACAATGTCTTTCCATTTTAAAGAGCTTTTCATTCTATGTGGTTAGAGATTTTTCAGTATTCATTATAGTGATATCTAGTAAAAATGTTATTCTTAAATTTTTATAGATTAATGGTATAACCAAAATGTTGGGAAAGAACTGTATCTATAATGACATTCTACTTGCAGTACAGCTTATTTGTTATTTCTTTAAGGATTTTTTTGGGGGGTGGTTATATGCATGATATAGGGATTTATGGTCTATTTATAAAGAATTAGTATGTTATGCTAGTCACCTTATCAAGTCGGATGACTTAGTATGTGAAATGTCACACAATTTCTACAACTTCATTGTATAAAATACATCGATTAGTAAATTCAGACTTTTAAGGGATAATTTTTATCATCATCATCATCATCATCATCATCATCATCATCATCATCATCATTGTTATTACCTAGAGGAAATTAAAAATAGAAGACAAAGTGTACAAGAGATATACTTTGTTTTAATTGAAAATTATTATATATTTGCTATTATTTCCTTACAATTTATACTTTTCTTTCTTGTAATGGGAAGACAAATTTATATAAAAAACCTACTGCCTAGAAAAACCAATCAACTTATTTCAGCAATTACTAAATGAAAATCCAATGAAAACAAACAATTAACAACAATCTTGAAAGGCCTTCCTCTCTACTCCCTTCCCCCTCCCATCACTGCCTCTACTCCTTCAACTAGTAGCTAGCTAATGCATTTCCACCCAAGTGACAAAGTCATGTTGCTTAATGAGAGTAGAAAGTTGGATTTAATAAGTGAATCAGCAAATGAGTATTGCAAACCCTCCCTTCAAGACTGAAGTGAGCGAATGAATAATTTAAGCTCTGAAAAATTAACATAACTTTAAACTAGACTCTGACAATAGATATCCAGACTTAAGTGTTTCTCTGACACACTTGTTTATTAACTTTGTTTTATGGCAGAGCATTGAAAGAATTTCTAATAAATTTCTGACTTAGAATAAAAAGAATATTGATATTAATCTATTAAAATATATGAGGAGTTATTCACTGAAAGGTACTTCCTGTCAGACTTCATGTTTTAAATCTATTGCTCAGAAATGGAATATTTTAGGACAAATGTTTCCAGATTGTTTCCAATTCCATTAGCATATCAATAAGTGAGTTGGTTAGTCAATACATGTTTATTAAGTACCCATTATGCAAGGGATGGGACAATCAGGTGGCAAAGTGGAGAAAGTACTGGACTTGGAATCAGGAAGACACATCTTCAAGAGTTCTAATTTGGCTTCAGATTCTTACAATATATTACTCTGGAAAAGTCACTTAACTTTTTCTCAGTTCCTCATAGGTAAAATAAGCTGGAGAAGGAAATTAATTACAAACAATTCCAGTATCTCTCCCAGGAAAGCGTAAAATGGGGTCATTAAAAGTCAGATATTACTGAAAAGATTGGACAACATGCTAAGTAGTAAGATTACAAAGACAAGTGAAAGTAGTCTCTATTCTTTAGCAACTTGCAATCTAATGAGGGAGAAAATATACAAATAATTATATACATATAAGCTATATATAACATAAACAATCAATAGAGGAAAAGCATTTCAATTCAAGGAGTTGGGAAAGGATTTTTGTAAAAGGTGGGATATTAACTGGGACTTGAAAGAAGCCAGGGAAGACAAAAGGCTGAGATGAAGATGGAATGCTCTCTCCTACAGGTGGGACAGTGATTGAATATGTCTGGAATTAGGGAATAGAACAGAAAACTGGAAAGGGGAAGCAGGAGCAGTTTGAATGCCCAAAAGATTCTGGAGGTACTAAGGAACCACTCAATTTTATTGAGTCAATCACGGTATTGATATAGTCAGACCTGTACTTTTAGGAAGATTATTTTGATAGCTAAGTAGAGAAAGAACTAAATAGGAAGAGATTTGTAGCAGAGAGATACTAAGAGACTATTGCAATAATCCTGGCATGAGGTAATGAAGGCTTACCTGTGCCAGATGATAGAGAGTAGAAAGTAAGAGAAAAATGGGCATGTGCAAGAGGTTTTACAAAAGTAAAGTCAACAAGCTCTGGCAAAAGATGGCAGATTGGAGATAAGTGAGAGGAAAAATTGAAGATGATATACAGGCTGGGAGACCTGCATACCAATAGAACAATAGTGGTGCCCTCAGCAGGAATAGGGGATTTTGTAAGGTGAAGAGTCTATGGAGAAAGAAAACAAATATTGATAGGATGTGCAGTTCAAGATCCTCAAAAAGAAGTTTGAGATTTTAAATGGCAGCTTAGCAAAGATATTAGGCTGGTAAGTGAATTTGACAATCATTAATATAGAGATCATAATTGAATCTTTGGGAGTTTATGAGGTACTGAATAAAAAAGTAGATAAGGAGAAGAGAAAAGGGTATAGAAGAAAACTCTATGGAATATTCAAGGTTATTAAGCATGACTTGGATAAAGATCAAGCAGAGAAGATTGAGCAGGAGTATAAGGTAGATAGAATGAGATCTAGGTGAAAGAAGTGACATAGAAACTTAGAGAGAAGAGAATATTCAGGAGAAGAGGATGATGGACAGTATCAATAGCTACAAAAACATTAAGAAGGGTGAGAAATGAGAAAAGTCTTTTAGATTTGGTAATTAAGAAGTTGTGAAGCTATAAGTAACTATGGAGTTAGTGGTTTCTGATGAATTCTGGGGTTGGAAGTCATACTCTTAAGATTTAAGAAGAGAGTTATAGGGGGAAAAAATAGTGTCACCCATCGTAGATGTACTTGTCAAGGAGTAAAGCCACAGAAGGCAGAGGAGATGTGGCAGGATAGTTAATAGGTATGGATGCAGTAAATGTGGATTTAGGATACATGAGAAATATGAGTATGCTTGTAGGCAACTTAGAAGTGTGTGGGAAAAAGGTGAAGAACTTACAGCACATATTGATCAGAGACTGTTAAAAAAAAGTAGACCAAGCCTATTAGGCCTCAGTTTCGGCTTCTCTAGAATTATGTGATTTTAGATAAGGCCTAAACAACATTCCATTGTCCAACATGGCCGAAGAAGCTGTACATCACCTTGTCTACTACATTCCACTGACCAACTAGGGGTACAGTAGACTTATGTGACCGATCACAACATATAGAGGGCAAGATTTTGGAGGTTCTTTGTTTGAAATGTATAAAACCTGTAAGCATTTTCAAGGCTCTGGCCCTATCCTATTGTGAAATTTGGCTCGCAGACCATGATGGGGGTCTGCTTCTCGAGATTCTAATAAATAATTCTGCTTTCTATGAGATCTCTGAGTGATCTGTTTGTCCCAAACAGAAGCATCCACTAGATAGGGAAATGTTGAAGATAAAATTAAAGATTGGAAATTAAAGAGGAAATTAAAAGAGGAAATTAAAAGAGGTAGGAAGATACTGGATGAAATGAGGAAACTTGTACATGTAGAGGGATTTGTCTTGACAAAAAGAAAAGCTACTTCTTTCTTGTGAGATTAAGGTATAGAAAGAGAATAGTGGCAGAAGGTATCTAGATGATGTTGAAGTGTATGAGAATCATGGATTCTCTTAAAGCCACAAAAGAGCTTTTTTACACTGTAGTTGGTGGGCTAGCCTCTAAAGGAAGCCTAGCAAATTAGAAATAGCTTGAGAGGGCTTTATATACTGAAAATCTGGGCTTATCTAGCAGTCTCAGTATATAAGGTTGTAAATTATGAAAGCGAGATATCAGGAGTCTAGTAAGAAGCAGGATGGCTTTTTGCAAAGTATTGTCAACCAGATTAGATGTTTTTTTATTTAGGGTTTGTTTGGTTTTTCCCAGAGAACAAATAAGGAGTAACAGATAAAAGGTTTTGTTGTTCCACATTTCTTAGGTAGGTATGCAGTTCTGAGTAGAATTTCAGTTCTGACCCATCACCTCCCCACTTTCTGGCTTTTGGAGAGAGGGGGACAAAGACTGGGGACCTATTAATACGAGGTGAGGAGAAGGGGAAAAGAGTGAGTCTTTCATGAATGACCTAATAATTTTCATTAAAATATGAGACAAGATTCTCAGCAGGAAGACTAGGGGCAAAAGAAACCAGGGGAAATTTGAGGAGGCATAATGATTATAACATTACTGTTATCTGATATTTCCCCTTTTCCCACCTCTTAATTTGTGAGAAGTTTGCTGACTTTTCAATTCATTTATTTTAAATATAAGGTAAGGAGAAGTGTGGGTTTTTTTGTTGTTTTTTTAATTACTAGCCTATTATTTCATATGGCTTTAATATATTTTGAGTAGGTTTATAAAATATTACAAAATATATTGCAATGTGCATTTATAGCAAGTTCTTTCAGCATATTTGAATAAATCATCAGAATAAGGTTATAGGGCTAAGGTTCTCCCTTAACTAGAATCATACAAACATCTAGGGTCTTTCAATAACCTATAAATCATAGAGAAAGTTACTAAAACCCTATTAGAAGAAAGTCTTTTTTTTAATAGGGGATCCAAAAAAAATTACAGAAAGGAAAATGAATTAAACTTAGTTTTTGGTAATAGAATTTGAGAAACCAAGGTGGGTAGGAGTAAAAGTTGGAAGGTTGAGGGATGGACATATTATAAGATTATTTCTATAAAAGGTTAGGCCCTAGTGATATGAATCTCATTAAAGTTACTATGGAGTATATTGTATTCCTTTAAATAGAATATAGAAATTAAGACATTCATAAGAAACCAGATTGAGATTGAAGAGAAAGGATTTTAGTTAGAATTGTACATCATATGTAATGCCAATATTTTCTTAGCTTTCAGGTTGCAAATTACTTCCAGTAAAAGGGAAAAGTAGATTGGAGGGAATGGTGCAATGCAGTGAGATGGTACAGAATCACTGTGAAAGGGATAACAAAACTAATAAACAGAAAACAGGAAAGAAATGTCCTATTTGTTGGGACATGGCCTTAACAATGGTTCAGCAAATGTGTGATATATTGCTATTAGTCTTCTAATTTCTGAAATCACCATTGTTTTAGTTCAATCTTGGGAAAGTGAATTGGAAAAGAAGGAAAATTAAAAGCTCAGCTGATCATGGTCTTGTTCTCTGATACCTCACTTTTGTTGTGTGATGTGACTCTAGGTCATGAAGGCTATGAAACTTCTTGGAAGGGGATTTTTAGCTTTTTCTGAATGTGTCACATAACTATTTAGGTTCCTTCTTAATAAATTTATGATGAATAAAAAATTGGATCACAAAGGAACTATAATAAAAAATAATGTTATACCTATATGTATATCTATCTATCTATATACAGATACATATATGAATATATATCACGAGTACAGAACACATACCAAAAGGGAGAACTATTGAGAGTGACTGGCTCTATATTTAGCTAGACTACTTCTCAGAAAACAGAAACAGTCTTTCACTGATAATCATACTCCAAGTTTGTTCTGTTCTCTGTGAATCCATGAAATAAAGACAACTACCAAATTGCCCTCAGAACTGAAGGGCTTTCTTCTATATTGATAGACCTGGTGATAATGAGAGGGTAGAGGTAGGCAGAAGAAACTAAGAATCATATTAGTTTATATCACCTGTAAACAGGAATGTAATTGTTGGTATTCTAAATTTAAGATTTCTGTCCAAAGGCCAATGATGCAATACTTTAATGGAAAAAAGTAATATTGCAAATGGAGCCAGAAAATAAGAAATTGTAGAGAAAAAAGGAAAGATGCCTGATTATAGACTTTCCTTGGAGAGGCAAGTAACAGAGGGTTTTTGTTGTTTTTCTTTTTGGTTGAGGGGGACTCAAAATCTCTTAAAAATAGCATTTCATTGGATCACTTCAGCATCCCTGAATTTCAGTGTTCGTGATAGGCACAAACAGATTGATATGAAAATAAATAAGTGAGCATTTATTAAGTTCCTACTATATACCAGGCATTTTGTTAAATGTTAGGGATATAAAGAAATAATAATACTAATAAAAAAAAAGTCACTGCTCTCAAGAATCTTATAGTATAATAGTAGAGACGATGCAAACAACTATATACAATCAAGATTGACTGGATAAATTAAAGATATTCTTAGAAGGTAGATACTAGCATTAAAAGATACTGGAGAAGGCTTGCAGGAGGTGGGGTTTAATTGAGATTTGAAGGAAGTAAGAGAAGCTGGGGAGTCAAGATAAGAAAGGAGAAAATTTCAGCTATGGAGAACTGTCAGAGAAAATGTCTGTAGTTTGGGAGATAGTAGAGGACAGCAAGGAAACCAGCATCCCTGGATCACTGCATATGGAGAGTGGGTAAATGGAGAGATCATTGGAAGTATAGGAATTCTAAAAAGAATGGGGACATCTCTTGCAAATTAAAGCATAATATCATGTAGTACTTACTGACATCAATAAAATGGTGAGTATAGAAGAGGATGGTAAAACAATCTATTGTGCAACATGGCTCTGAATGAGGAAACAAAAGACACTAAAAGGCTGTATATTAAGATGAAAATTAGAAAGACCAATGATTAGACAAAAACATTTTTGAATATATTGCCTTTTCTTGAGTATTACTTTGGGAACCAGTGATATTTAGTTTGAGAAGAAGGCAAAATCCATTTAAGGAGGCATAATTTTTTAAAACACTCTGATTAACCAATTAAAATATATAGTTATTCTATATATCCAACTCTAATTGCTACAGATTTCAATAAATGAAGTTTTTTCTTTTTCTTTCCTTCCTTCCTTCCTTCTTTCTTTCTTTCTTTCTTTCTTTCTTTTTTTTTCTCTTTTTTCTTTCTTTCTTTCTTTCTCTTTCTTTCTTTCTTTCTTTCTTTCTTTCTTTCTTTCTTTCTTTCTTTCTTTCTTTCTTTCACTGTGTTAAGAATTTGTATTCTTATACCTAAATAATTATCTGTAGTAAGAACTTAAATAATCTCCCTTCTGGTATCTTTCTCCTCCAATCTCCCTAAACTACTTCCTAATGTTTCTGTATTGACAAACTTGTAATGGCTCACTATTGTCTATTAGATACCTTGTAATTATAATTTCACCTGTCCAAGCTATTGGACCTCAATAATCCCCTAAAGCCTGCTTCTCGATTGCAAATACTTTTGTTAGGTTCATATGCTAAGGCAATGTTTGATTATCCTTATTCTTGTTAAGATAAAACAAGAGAGAAAGAATGAAGAGGGATGAAAGAAGATAAGAAGAGGAAGGTAGAAGAAGAATGGAGAAGAAGAAATGGAGCAATGGAAATAGAAAAGAAGAAGAGGGGGACAGGGAAAGACAGAGTCAGACACTTGCAGAAAAAAGTTTAACTTCCCTCCTCATCTTTTTTTTTTTTTTTTTTTTGAGGTTGTCTATATTGCTTCCTGGCTGAAATTGTAGTAGTTGTTCATGGGTGCAGTCTTATTGCCAATTGACATAGAAACCAATGTCACCAGTCAATGATATTTGCTCTGTTTTTAGCCTTGGCCAACTTGCTCCCTTAGGTGAAGGGAAAATAACAAGTATTAAGGTCCTAGCATGTGCCAGGCCTGTGCTAAGTGCTTTACGAATATCTGATTCTCACAACAACCCTGGAAATTAGACATTATTTTCATTTTACAAATAATGAAACTGAGACATATGGAAGTAAATTATTAGCCCAGGGTTATATAATTAGAAAGTATATGAGACCAGATTTGAATTTGGGTCTTTCTGAACCCAGACCTAGCACTTTGCCTACTTCACTACTAGAAAAAAGAAAAAAGTCAGGCAAACTAATCAATTCATCAAAAAATGTCTGAAAATATTATGCTTAAGGACCTTCCACTTTTGCAAAAGTTTCTTCTCACATCTCTTCTTTTGAGCCATGTCTATTTAACCCCTTGAAATGCCATCAAGTATTCTGTGCTTCTTCACCACTGTCTGGAGGAAAAGACATTCTTCACTAATTCACCTATTCTTCAGTATAAACAATTCCTCTACCTAACCCCTTGATCCTATTCCCTTTTCACCACCTTTAAGACCCTGCTCCAGGATCTATCTTTCTCTGACACATTGTCAATTTATCTTCCACTGGGAAATTCCCATCTGCTTAAACTCATGTTGATCTCTCCCAAGTTCTAAAGCAAAACAAAATACCAACCTTACTTATACTTAATGCATCCACTTCTTTATTATCTATTTGAAACTTGGTCTTTGAAACTGCCATTTCATTGATAATGTTTTCTCAGAGGACACCAATGTTCTTAAAGGATAAGATTTCAGAGCTGGAAACAACCTGGTCCACTTTTGGATTATTTTAATGACTTGGAAATTTTGGTGGACACTAAGTCCAAACTTATCTTGTTGTCACTTCTTCCCATTACTCTTCTGCAGTAATTCTGCAGTAGTTTTCTGCACTCTGGGAAAACTCAGGGCAAATACTTAGTATGACTGCTGTTAAAGTATTTGAATACAGCTATTATGTCTTCTGTGTGTCTAAATTTCTCTAGGTTAAATAAATACAAAGCCTTCAACAAATCCTTCTGTGATGTGTATTTAGAGTATTTCACCATTAGGTGCCTCTTCCTCTGGAGGTCTTCTAGTTTAACACCAACTATTTAAAATTGTAGTATCCTAAAGTGGACAGACTGTCCCATATGTAGTCTGACCAAGGAAAACTACAACAGATCTATCATCTCCTTACTCACTTATAGTACGATTTTCTTAATGAAACCCAAGATCTCATTGATTTTTGTAGTTATTGTTGGCCAAATCACATTTGTATTGGCACATTTGTATTGACTCACATTGAGCTTGTAATCCAGTAAAATCCTCAGATATATATTATTTTAAATAAGCTGCTCTCTAAAGCAATTTCTCCCTTCTAATTTTTTTGAAGTAGATTTTTCCCACCCAACTAAGACTTCATTTTTATCCCAAGTGAAATCAATTTTATTTGATTCTGCTTATTGTTCTGGCCCACCATGATCTTTATGGATCTTGACTGACATGTGGTATTGAGAACTTTTTGTCTAAGCTCTGTATCATCTGCAAATTTAGTCAATATGCCATCCAGGCTTTATTGAAATTATTGATAAAAATGTTAAAAAGCACAAGATTAAGCATGGAACTCAGATAGGCTCATTTAGTTACTTGTGTGATTGATTGTTGTTGTTGTTGTTTTTTTTTTTTTTTTTTTTTTTTTTTTGAAACTGCATGAGATTTTACATTTATCCATATAGAATTTTCTAGTCCCTTGTTTTGGCTTGTTAAAATCTTTTTCTAAAAAAATTCTGACTTTCTCTCATTCATTGCATAGGCTATTCCTTCTAGGAGTGTTTTCAGCAAATTTGATAGGGATACAATCTTCATTTTTATTAATGTCATTGTTATGTACAATGATTCCTTCTCCCCAGTTTCTTGTCTCTCTTCCTTTCCTTTTCTCTCTTGGTTCTTCCACTAACCCTTTCACTGATCTTTTTCCTTGTGTTTTCTTAGTTTCTTTTCTTTCCTTAAGATGTGTATATTCAGAGTTTAGTTCTTAAAATTCAACTCTTATAGCTAAATTGAGATGACAATTCTATCAACAATACCAAAGCTACCTAAGATCTAAAACTAAGTTGGAATACTTGTCTCCGGTTCCATATATGCTTTTATAGTTACCTCCCTTCTTATCTTTGCTTATGTGGTTCCCTTTCTGTAGAATTCTATCACCTCCTGATAAATCTTACTTAGGCATTGAAATCTATATCAAATATAATTTATTTCCTTTCCCCAAAGTTAGTCATGATCTTTTTTTCCACTTTGATCTTAGGTAATGCTTTTTCCTTCTTCTCTTTTGAACTTTCATTTATTGTTTTTGTATTACAGCTATTTTTACCTATGAGAAGGAAGGAAGGAAGAGAAGGATAGAAGGAGGGAGGAAGAGCAGAAGTAAGGAACTGTAACTAGTCACTTGGATTCCCAGATGCTACTACTCATAGATAGTTGTTTGTCTTTCTTTTTGGAAAAGCACCAAAGACTTCAGGAAGGTGATGTCTTGACTTGTAAGTAAATTGTATTTAAGAAAGGCAGCATTGTGCAAATTCATCAGCCTAACTTTATCCTCCAGCAATTGTTTTTGTTCTGTCAGAAACCCTGATAGTCTTCCCCTCACAGTTTGATTTACCTGACAGGATAAGATACCAGATACTGAGGTTCATTCTCGAACTAAACTGCCAGGCATTCCAACTCTTCTTCAGAGAGCACAGCTCTATTGGGCTGGTTGCATTGTTCAAATGCCAAATGTACATTTACTAAAAATTCTTTTTTTATGAAGAACCCCCATAGGGCAAGCACTCAGAAGATGGTAAAAAAAAAAAAAAAAAAAAAAAAAAAAGACAAAGATACTCTCAAGATGTTCCTTAAAAACTTTAGAATTGATTAAGTAACATGGGAGATACTGTCACAGGATCACCCATCATGGTGATAAGTGATAGCATCAGAGAAGGTGCTATATCCTATGAGCAAAGCAGAATTGAAGCAGCTCAGAAGAAACACAAGATGTGCAAAGTTAGAAAAGACACCCCAAATATTCACAGAGACTATTTTTGTCTGAGCTATGGGAGAGTATTTTGAGCTTATATTGGTTGGACCCATTGTAACTCTATTCTACTCTAACATAGTGATGCCATTTTGATCTTCTTCGAGAACAAAGGACAACAACTAACCAACAAACCAAGCAGGCAAACAAGACCATATCTGGCCTCATTTCTACTTGCCTTAAATCATAGAATGGATGTTTCTTCAGACAAACTAAGACCTGGGGAAAGCCATTGTTTAAAAAGGACAAGATCTCCTACTACATATAAAATTATCTCCAGTCATGATGACCTCTATCTTACCACAGGACTCAGATGACACTGGAGGAGAAAGTAAGACAGGGGACTGTGTAGCCCTGCTCCACCTAAATCCAAGTCACAAGTCAGGACATCATCTTCTGATATCACTGTTCCATTTCCAGAATGAAGGACAAACAACAACTACAATTGCCTATAAGATCTGGAAGAGCAAATCTATCTCAGTATTTCCATCAGTGTCTTAAATAGTGCTTTCTACATTTTAGATGTTTAACAAATACTTGCTGAATTAAAATAGACACCATAGGATTGACTTAACATACACTTTATGAGTGGATACAAAATATTAACACCAGCATCCATACTTCAAATATTTGTCTTTGACTGAATGCTACATGATGATTATATTCTATTTCAGATCACCATTCACTTGATTTACTATAAATGCTTATACTTTCAATTTCTTCACTGACACAAAACATTATTAATAGAGTTAAAATATAACTGAAATAAGGACTCATTATTTTTTTCTTTTCATATGGTTCAGTAATGTAGGAAAAGTGAGGGATTACATTACATCTTGCATATTAAATGTGATCTGAATAACTGATGTATAGATTGTGTGATCTCAATCTCTAGATATAGTCAAGGGAGTTAGAAAAGAGTCTACATTATAATGGGTGCATTTATGAGAGAATGCAGAAAAATTGACCATTGAATAATATGAATTGTTATCTGTATTGTTGGAGGGAATGCCCATAAGTATGAGATCACATATCCATTAACAGAGGGAAGAAATCATGAGCTATTTGTTTTGTATCTTAAAACACATTAGGCATATATGTTATTTTCCCTCAATTGCCCAAACCTCAAACTACATTTTATTATACTTGAGATCAGTAGCTATTACATATAATTCTTTTGAATCCTTAATTAAGTGTTAGTTTGCAAGCAAACATTTTATCAAGCTTTGTTGAATTGAATAATTAATACATATTGTTGTTTAGTCATTTTCAGTTGTATCCTCTTCTTTGTGATTCCATTTATGTTTTTCTTGGGAAAGATACTGGAGTGGTTTGCTATTTCCTTCTCCAGTTCATGTTATAGATAAGGAAACTGAGGCAAACAGAGTTAAATTATTTCCCCAGTTTAACACAGTTAATAAGTGTAATTGGATTTAAACTCAGGAATAGAAGTTTTCCTGACTTTAAGCCCAGAATTCTAATCACCATACTATTTAGCTATCCCTAATAAATAGATAGTAGAGACTTGTACACTGAACAGAATCATCAAATACATTCCAAATATCTACTACCTATAAATGATTGTACTTAGAGCAGTTATATAATTTATTTAAAAGTTCATGCCATAAGAAAGTTTTAACTTCAAAAGAGAGTAAAGAAATATGGAAACTGATCCATTTTTAAACATCTTCAACAATAATTTTTGGAGCTACTGGAAAACAAACAGAAATGAGGAGTCATTTTCACTGATGATTATGTTGATGAGATAAAAATCCTTTTTTTTTCCCCTAAAAAAATTAATTATCTATTATAGTTTCTTCTTCCATTAAGTTTCTATGATATTTAAAATATGGAAATAAAGTAATAGGAATGATACATACACACACACATATATATATTTATATACACATATTCATTTATATAGTCATATATCTATAAGTGTATATATGTGTATATATATGAGTGTATGCATAATAAATGCACACACACACGTATTTTAAAATGTAGTCATCTAAGCATGTATTGTCTTCAAAATAATCATCTTTTGAACTGATTTTCAGCTTTATCATGGGCTCTAAATTTAATTGTTCCCAAAATTTGATTACTAGCAATATTGTTAGACTGCATATATATCCTTTGGATGTGACTATTTTCAATAAAACACTTTTTCTTCGACAGTTATGTTTCTGTATTTTCATTAGTGGGTGCTAGTATGGGTGCTAGTATTTACTTGATTTGGGGGTCACTTATAAATAGCAAATTAACTGTTGGGATTCTAGGTGTGAGTTTCCTGTCCAGTGACTAACACAATGATGTCACCACAGGAATAGAAACATAGCCATAGAAATATTCTTATTATGAATAAAAATAAAAGACACTAATAGTTGTAGCCAAACAATAACATAGTTTATTTTAAAAATTGAGAATTTTGTTGATTTAATGTTGGATACCAATAGCATTATTTACTAGAACTCTTGTTCATCTCACTCTGCAAAGTTTGTGAGGAATATAGAGACCAAGTTTCACCTATCTTAAAGTACATATAATTCTCAACTAATTTTAGCATCACTATCATGTCATCCAAGAAATAATTTGAGGAAATGAGGGACAAGGGCATTCCTTGTCCCACTTTCCCTGGATCATGAGGAGCAACAGAAAGTAAGAAGTTTGTCTTTGGGGAGGTTTTATAAAATTTCTAAAGACCTCAAATGGATGTAGAAACAATCATAGGACACTCTACTCAGGGACTGAGGAAAATAGAAAATAAATAGAACCGATCAATTATTCTATCATGAGTAGGAAATAAAAATTTGATTAAGTAGGGTATGTAAGATGTGTTCCTCAATAAAATGAGAAAGACTGTTTAATAAAGGTTAGGAGTGGAGGATCCAGACCATAAAGAAGACATAACTTCCCAGAGTCTGTAGGTATTTTTCTATTCTATCTTTGCAGGCTATCTCCAAAAGCTCCCTGACTTCCCCTATTCCTCCAAAGGGTAAAAGTGCTATAAAGACTGTCAGAAGAGACACCTGTGTAGTCCTTTTACCAATTTCCAGGCCCTGGAGGTACCTAGAACCAAATGCTAAGAGCACAAGGTAAAGACCACCAAAAGAAAAATCAATTATACCTACTGGGAGAGGAGGACAATGGCATCAAAACAGGAAACATATGTCAGAATCTGATTTCCAGTAGTGAGTGATGATGGGGTGATTAAGTTTCCAGCCCTACTTTTCTGATACTTCACTCAAGACCACACCATGAATTACAGGAACTGATTGAGTTGTAAGAATTCAAGGAACCACAGAAAGGTAAAATTCTGAAATCCATGGGTTCCATTTTAGTACTTTGCATCTTTCTCTTTGTAGAGGAAAGTGCTTCTATACTGGAAGAGCCTAAGTATTTGAAGATATCTGAGTATTTGAGGAGACTATGGTACTATGGTACTACCATTGCCAAATGTGGTAGATACTGATATTTCTGGGTTTTGCCTAAGTCAAGTAGGCCTGATGAAATCAGTGTTCTGAAAACCACACCCAAGCACTCTTTATCAAGGATAAACCTCAGACATACAGATTAAAGAAATGATATAATTCAGAATTTATTTCATTTATACCTACTGGACATGGATACTGAATTATTTAGAGAATTTGTGAAACCAAAACTACACACATAGTCTAGGGTCCTTAACTCCTAATATGGTATTAAATATATTGTAATATTTTACAAGAAAAAAGTTTCCTTAGAAAGGGGGAAGAGAAAGAGCTTATGTAACATCTCTGCACCTGTTAAAGATAAGCCACAACAAAGACTTATTTCACAAGTGCAGATAAGGATGGGGACAACTCTATGCTTGACTATACTTTGTGTAATTGAATGCAGCTGGGTAATTAAAAAGGCTGTAATCTAATTAAGGCCTGTGCATTAGGTGTAGTCTGACTCAAGCTCTAAATGCTCAGTTCCCAGAGTCAGAATCCTCTTTTGCATCGAGAGAGAAATAAAACAAAAAAACCCAAAACAAAACAAATAAAAAATCCTGGAGTTCTGCTGAGAGTCAAATAGTCTGGGACAAGAGAATAGCAATGGTTGTTTTAATAAAGTGCTCTGGGACCCATCAGAATAGAGTCCTATGTACTATGTGATGAATCTTAAAGGCCATACCTGTTTGAAATTTGTAGCCTTCATATTTTTATTCATAGACCTTAGTTCTTCTACCTAAAATATTTTCAAGTAAGCAAAAGAGGAAAAAAATATTATTATAGAGCATGGGGGTGATAAAGGGAACTCCAAGTTAGCCAGAGCAGTTTTGAAACACTGGCTTGAAAGCCTCATCCTTAAAACAAAGAATTCTATATTACAAGTCTTCACCAACCCTTCAATGTCCTTAGCTTCCCTTCCTCCTTGGGTCCCTCTCCCAATTATTAAGCAGGATTAGCTAACAGGTGTTAAATAATTCTGAATGCACTGTCAACCTGAAGTACAGTTACAGGCCTAAAAGAAGAAAGAAAAAGAAAAACACTTCCTTCTGACCCCTATAGTGATTCTCTTTCTCTCCAAGATTGATTACTTTCATAAATGCCCTCTGCTATTATTGACCTGCCTTGGCAGACTTGACCCAGCAGCAAGAGACACAAATGGAGGTCCCAGGCAATCCTATCAATACTTGGGTGAGTGTTCCACATTTATAAAGGAAAGTTCAGTTGGAAAATATCCAGCCTCTTCTCTTTGGTCTTGGGCTACACCTCTGAATTGATTAGTATCTATTACCCTCAGAACCACGGGCAACTAGAACTCCTGAAAGGGAGAGATTGTATCTTCTACTTCCTCTATCACTCTCTATAACTCCCAGGGCAGTCCCCTCTATACATTGAGACTCAATAAAGGTTACTGCCTGATTGACAGCCCATTTCCAGAAGCACAATGCCACGGACTCAGAATCCACTGTGGTTTTCAGCTGCTGTAGCCATCAAAGTGGAGTTGGATGGTAAGCTTTTCTGCCAGGTCAGCTTGCAGTGACTATAAATGAGCCATGAATCACAGTGGGAAAGGAAAAGAAGGGGGTTTGTGTACATTGGAGAAGAGGGGGTGGAGGCTCATGAACACGGCTATGGGATGTATCTTTCTGAAGTCATTTTAAATGGCAGATTAAATCAATGCAAAGCATCAATGCATTCAGCTGCATTAGCCTCCATTAGTATAGATTGGGACTGTAGTAAGCTTCCTAATTAAAGCACTCAATTTAAAAGGAAGATATTTTGTTGCCAATGCTCAGAAAATTGAATTTAAAATCTGGCACAGTGCAATCCCCCTCCCCATTTATTCTATAATTAAACCATTGTTAAATACCACCACCACCCCCTCAGAGAGAGAAGAGAAAATGATGTGGTAAGAAAATGGCATGAGACAGATGAAATGAGCAACAGATAAGAAGTAATATTGTTGCTCTCTTTTATTATTATTTTTTTTTTGTCGCATGGACAGAGTTCACCTCACCTTTCTTATTTCATATCCTCTCTGAATCACTGAAATCACTGAAAAAAATGTCTGGTTTATATAAAAAAAAAGTGTCACAAAGAACTTTGATGCTCAGATCTCTGTTAAAATAATGGAAAAATCATACACTTGAATCTGATCTTCCATTTGGGAGAGAAATTTTAATTTAAGAAAAAAATTTGGTCAAATCTATAATGGGAGACAGTAAGAGTATTGTTATAACTGGAAAATCTCTTCCCCCTTAAAACAGAAGCTCTTTCAAATATGTTTTAGATTAAAATTTTCCTTAGACTCCCTGTACCATCTGTTGTTGGTGAGCTGGTAAGATTGTTATAATAGTCAATAGTCATTTTAAATGCTAAGAGAACCTATAATAGTCTCAATTCACTTTATTAAGCATTCTTTAAATATTAACTATGAGCCATATAATGGGCTAGGTCCTGGAGATCCAAAGACAATGAAATAATCAGCCCTCAAAAAGCTTGTGTTCTACTGGGGAGAAGGGAGAAGGCAACAAGTAGCTATAAAATAATTACAAAATATGTACATAGCAATTTCCTGGCATAAGATACATGTCTAATATGTTAACAATAGAACACAGACTCAAGAGAAGGCCTAAAAGAAAGGTAAGCATAAGTAGAATGAGGGAGAGTGAATGATAATTAGGAAAGGAAGTTCTGGGGGAGACACCCTACAACTAAGAACCACAAAGATTCTGAATGGAACCACAAGGAATCAATCTTCTGCCGCAACCTTCAGTCTAGCAAAGATAATATATTAACAATTCTTGAGGAGAAAGTGAGAGGTGACATGTATTTTCTTTGTTCCTTTGTGATGTTCAAGGCAGGGGGCACCAGAGTCTCACAGCCAGGATGGTTAGCAGAAGATAAGGAAGGTTTGAAGCCTTCCATCTCAGCAAGATCAGTTTTTTTTTTTCCCCCTCAAAAGTTGCCCCAGTATACAGTAGGTCTTAGAGTATATTTGATCTCACTTTGATATTTATCTTTACATTGTTGTCTTCTATCTTACACGTCTAGAGCATCATCCTATCTCATTGTCTTAAGTATTTTTAATTCATTGCCCACTAGTAAGCAAAAATTAAATCGAACTTGAATCAGTAAATCAACGTCACCAATATATTAAGAATTATCTCCTTGATATATGGAACTATTTACTAGCATACAAACATATACATTAGGTGAACTCTGCTACTTCCTAGCTATGTCACCTTGGGCAAATCATAACTCTCCGAAACATTTTTCCATCTGTAAAATGGCATTGCAGTGATTCTATGACCTATTTCTCAGCATTGTTATGCTCAAGTGATCCCAATTCATTTTATCTCCTACAAAATATCTCTATAATCCCAACTGTCTCACTTATCATAAAACTCTCTAAGTTGTCTATTGACTACTTCCCTACTGTCTACAAACATGTCAAATTGCTAAAGACCTTTATTAATTCTTCCAAAAATATAATATATAACTAGAAAAAGAATCACAGCTGAAAGAGATCTCTGAGATCACAAGATTGCTATTAGATATCTATGGCTATTATGCATCTATTTCAATTGTGTCTGACTCTTGTTGCTCACAGGTAGGGTTTTCTTACCAGAAATGCTGAAGTGGTTTGCCACTTATCTAGTTCATTTCACAGATAAGGAAACTAAGGCAAAAAGGTTAAGTGATTTGCTCAGGGCTCAGCATTCTGTGAATGTTGGTGCCACCAAGGACTGTTAAGGGCCTTCACTCTATAGTCCAAAGAAAATAGTCTCTTCATCATAAGTAATAAATGGTTATCCCACCTTTTCTTGAAAGTCTGCTAGCCTGAGAGACCCTTTTGTTTCCCCAAACTTGTCTCCTCTACTTTTGCATAGCTCTAATTAATTTTCTTTTCAATAAATTTCATCTATTGGTCTTAGTTCTGATGTGGGTCAAGATTCCTTTCTAATGCCCAACCCCCATGAATTCCAATGGGAGATATCCAGGCTCTCCCAAGTCACCATTGGATTTGAGCTAACTTGGGCTGTCCCAGCCCCCATCTAATGATCTGTTCAGGTTTCCCAACCCCCACCCCAAGCACAAACAGCTTCCTCCTTATCTAAAAACCCATTGAATTCTATTAAAATTCTAACCCTGGCTGAAACCCAACCAGGAGCCAACCTGGGACTCTACCCATAAGCCCCTTCAAGATTACCAAAAGCCCCCCATTATAAAAGGGGGAAACTGGAGTCCACTCTTTGCAGAAGTCCCAAATATGGCATCCTTACGCAAGTCATGTCAACGGTTTCTTGTCCACTGGACCTGTAATTCCGGTGCCCTTTTATCTCTACCCTCAATTTTACTAACTAAACTTTATTTCCAAATCCCACAGTAAACCTCTTTTATCAATCTAGATTTTCTGGCCTGTAAATTACTTTACAGGGGACTCTGTGCTTCCACTAGAACTCACTTAACTGTGTCCTTGTGCCAAATCCAAAAGGTGCAGGGGAGCTACATTTGACTTCCTGTACTCCAAACCTGCCACTAGACCTCAATTAAACCTAATTCAATTAGATACTCCTTACCTAATTCTCATCACTTCTACCCTCTGGACCTAAAGAGAACAAGTCTTATTCCTTTAAAGAAGAATGTACAATGATAAAGAATTTTGGATTTGGATAAGTTAAAAATTATCTTGTTCCAACATTTAACATATCTAGACTGTCATCCATTCTTTGCTGTAATCATAATGATAAATAAAGATCAGTGTGTCATGACATGTATTTAGGGCTTGAATAGGGGTATCTGTGTGTGTGTATGTGTGTGCGCGCGCACACATGCACATGTGTGTGTGTTTGTGAAAGAGATAGACAGAAAAAGAGACAAATTGACAGTATGATGTGTATGTGAGAGAGAGAAATGTAGTTCTAAAAGTAAAATTCATTAAATCTGAGATTGTTGATGTATTTCTTCTAGTATATCAGTTGTATGTTCTGCTCCATATATTTTGAGTACTCAATAAATATTTACAACAGCCAACTGTTGTAGGCCACAGGAGAGTTTTGGTCAGATATCAACTGAATAGGTGGTAATATAATTTGTTCCATTAAAGAAAAATAACAAGTGTATTAAAGGGAAGGCCATTCTTTAGAACCCTCAGTTAAGTTATGATTTTTTGTGCTCTTCTTTGAAAATAAAACAAAGAGCAAGCTTCTACAAATATTCAATAAATGCCTTCCATGGTCCAGTTTCTTGCATCTTTTCAGTCCCCATTTGCTGAAGTTACAATTATGTGAATTAGAATTGTTATGATTATCTTGATTGGGGCAAGAAGATGTTCTTGCCTGAAGTTCACATTTTAGTTGATAGGAAACTAATGTGAATATTCACCCAAAATGAGAAAGTCACTAAAGTAGGAAACTTGACACAGGTAGTTAGCACTCATTTGCCAGAGGCCTGGAGTCAACAGAGAAGCTTTTAAAGGTCCAAAGATCAATGTCAAAAAAGTAGAAACCAGTTAACAAATAGAAATTTGGAGATTCTCATACTTCTGGATTAAGGAAACAATGCAGGAGCTATGTGGTCCTTGAAAATATAACTGTTTGCTTCATTTGCTGAAACATACCCTTTTAAGCGCAAAAAAAAATCATGACTGATTTATAATTTCAATAGTTTCAATTATCAAAGACTGAATAAGATTTATAATTTTTATACTCATGGCAGTTCCTTCTAGCTACTAAAGGCACTTCCGGGTGCCTCAGACACCAAGGCCTTTTTACTTCCTTGTTGCACCATGCTAAGTTCCTCTTTGGACCCTTACATATCTTCTTCTTGAAATGGGTTGTACTCCAAATATTTGAGTTTTTTTACTCCAAAACCAATTTAGAAGCTTAATCTACTCTTGATTTGAGAAAAGGTCAGAGGAGGACATAGAAAGTCCTGTCTACTTTTCACTATCTTGGCTCTACTTCTAGTCAATTTTATCTGAACATGAACTTTTTCCAATGAAAGAGAAACTTCTAGATTCTCTTTATTTATTGCTAAGTGTTTATCAAGCTTTAAATTTATGATCTGATGGACTTGAGTCTGCAGTACAATTATGACATGTCCCAAATGTTTTAGTTAAAGATATACAGCCCAAATGGCAGACTAAAGGTAGGAACTCACATAGGCTCTCTTCCAAACTTCTACAAATTCTTTTAAATAATGACTTGAAACAATTTTTAGAGTGTCAGGATCTACAAAAAGATGGAGTGGAGCAAAATCCAGGTGAAGAGAATTTAGAAAGTCAGCAGGAAAGGTTTCTTGCATCAGGGTGGAAGTCCAGCACAAGCTATGCTAGTTTGGCCTTAGCCCCAGCAAACCAGAAATGGGACTTGGGGACTTTAAAACACTGGCAGCATTGGCAGTTTCCAGATCTCTCAACCCAGAGACAGCAAAGACCTCTAAGAAGGTCATCAGGAAAAGCTTGTCTCACTAGAGTGAGAGCATATCTCATCTGGAGCAAACTTTGGGAGCTCCTGAATCAGCAGTGACAACAGTAGAAGCAACAGCAGCAGGGATAGTGGTGGCAGTTTCTGGAAGTCTCAACTAACAGATGGTAAAGGGAGATAGAAGTAGTTAGAAGGAGACTTCTTTTCTATCACTGAGGAAGGAATCTTTGGCACACTATAACTTACAGCCACAGTGGAATGAGGACACTCCTTGCAGTTGTAGGGCAGAAAACAGTTCTTGTGGTTAGGTTTCTAGAATGATCTCTGAAAACAGCTGCACAAAACCTCTGAAACTTGGGAAAGTGCACCTTTCATCTTGGAAACACAGCCCTCCTTTAACAAAGAATTAAAAGTCAAATCATAGGCTAGAAAAATGAGCAGACAACAAAAATTTTCTGACCATAAAAAGCTATTATGATGACAAGGAAGATGAAAACACATTCACCGAAAAAAATTAACAAAGTCAAAGCTCCTACATCCAAAGCCTCCAAGAAAATTTAGAATTGATCTCAGGCCATAGAAGAGCTCAAAAAGGATTTTGAAAATCAAGTAAGAGAGGTAGAAGAAAAACTGAAGAGAAAAATGAAAGTGGTGCAAAAGGAAATACAAAAAGCTAATGAGAAGAATGCCTTAAAAATAAAAATAGGCCAAATGGCAAAGGACATATAAAAAGTCACTAAAGAAAATAATTACATAAAGATTATAATTAATCAAATGGAAACTAATGATATTATGAGAAATCAAGAAATAAGAAAACAAAACTAAAAGAATGAAAAAAAAAGAAAAAGAATATTAATAGAATAGAATCAAATAGAAATAGAAAACAATGTGGTATGTCTCATTGGACCTATATTATATGCACAAAAATATTTATAGCAGTTCTTTTTTTCAGGGAAAAGAATTGGAAATTGAGGGGATGCCCATCAACTGGGGAATGGCTGAATGAATTGTGATATATGATTATGATAATATATTATTGTTCTATAAGAAATGATAGGTAAATGCTTTCAGAAAAATTTGAAAAGTACTCCATGAAGTCAAACAAACTGAAATGTTCTTTGTACAAACTTATAGCAATGTTTGGGGATGATCAGCTGTGAATAACTTTGCTATTTTCAGCAATATAATGATCTAAGACTGCTCTGAAGGACTTATGATGAAAAATGGTATCCACATACAGAAAAAAAAAATTGTGTCTGAATACAAATTGAAACATTTTTTAAATTTTATTTTTATTCAGTTTTTTGGTGGGAGTTTGGGTGCTGGGGAAATTTGTTTTATTTTGCAACATGATTTTTATTGAAATGTTTTTGCATAACTTCACATGTGTCTTCTCAATTGGGGATGATGGGGAGAAAGAGAGAATCTGAACCTAAAAGGTTTAAAAAAATGTTTTATATGTAATTGGGAAAAATAAAAATAATAAGGATAAAAAAGTGAAGAAAAAAGTCTTAGTAAAGGTCTAAGCCCTACATTAAGACTTTTGACACTTCTTGTACAACATATATCCCTTTAATGATCTGTATCTTTGAGTCTTCATTTATTTCCTTGGTTCTTTTTGAAAATTTATTTCCTTGGTTCTTTGGTAGAAGATGTTTGTTTCTATCAAAAACAGTTTTATCTGTCATCTCTGCTCATGAAAATTGTGTTGAATATTGAATGAATTTTGCATTTTGACTCAGAAGACCTCAATTCAAGTCCTCTCTCTGTATTTCCTCCCAGTGTGACTTTGTCATAATTATCAAGCCCCCTTTTTTGTCTATAAAATGAAAGGGTTTGATTAGATGACATCTAAAGTCCCTTCCAGCTCTAAATTTGGGATCCTGTAAAATAGGATCAAAATGGGCATTAGTACAAAACATTTCCTAGTTCATTTAATCCAGTAAACCAAATATTTCCAGAAGTGTTTTAGAAAGAATAAGACTTCACTAGTGATATTTTAAATAATTTGAACCCCAGAGGCAAGACACAATAAAATATAACATTGCAGATCTCTTCCTATTCCTCTTGCTATACTGATCAACCTGCTGGCTTCCTCCTTTGGCAACCCTTGGCATAATTCCCTGTTCTATCCACAGCCTTTCACAAAAAGAGCACTGTCTTTGATCTCATTATAGCAACACATTGACGTTTATTGTTTAACATCATTACTAACAATCTGAAAGAAATATGTTAATTAAATTCACTAATGATGCTAAATTGGATGGTTTTTGAATTCACAAGAGAAGCCAGGAAGATAATCTAAAAGGGTCTGAAGAGGTTAGAAATATGGGCAGGAAAATTGAGATTCATACTGAAAACATGCAAAGTAATACATCAGGGGAAAATTAAGTTGGAACTCAGCTGTTCACTGGTAAAGACTTGCAGCTCCTTGAAGATATGGTGTTTGGCTAACCCAAAGTTTTTATTGCATTGCTGTTGATAATGGCTTCTATTGATAGAGCAATTCACTCTGAGACATCTATTACCCTTTTGGGATTAATAAGTGGAGACTGTGATAAACCCTATATTACAGAATGAGAAAACTTTTAAGAAACAGAAAATTTATAAGATTTGTCCAAGGTCAAGGGAAGAGTTGTTGACTCCTAGTCTAAATAGATAATTACTAAGATTAGGTTTAAATATATCCACTAATTGCAGCTGCACATTTTCTTAGTTCACTTGTTTCATTACCTAACTCTTCTGCTTCTACTAACAACATTTTCCCCTAACATCTAATTAAAATTAGCATCACTCCAGCTTAATTCCCCCCAGACACTTAGCACTTGACATACTACCTTTGTAAACTTATAATTTATCTCAGTACAGCAGGAAGGAGGACCAAGGGAATACAAAGAATGATAGATCAGGAGGACTACATTAGGAGGCATATCATATTACAAGTCAGAAAGTAAGACCATTCTTTGACTGGGACACTGAGCACTATTTCCCATTCTGAGCGGCTAAGATTTTGAAAGAGACAGAAATTGAAGGAAATCTGAAAGTACAAAAATTCACTGGAATTTTTTTTCAAAACACACTTGATGTTATTATTTTCTCTTTCTGTTCCAAAGAATTGTTATTCCCTGGCTCTTTTTCACTTCCTATATATAAAGGTTAGAATCACTTTCCATGACATTCAGGAATCTCCACCCTAGAATTCCAGCCTACCTTCAATTTTCTGTACATTATTCATTTCTGTTAATTCTATATGTTCACCAAATTTACTAAATGTCTTCATTCTTCTCCTTTGTACCATTCTTTATTATTATCCCTTGTTCTTTTGAAATAGTATTCAATTGCCTCTAATCTGACTTCCATAAAATTTTTTTTCCTTTCAGCCTTTAAGTCATAGAGATGGAAAGGACCATAAAGATCTTATGGTCAAACAATCTTTAGCTAGATGGCATAGTGATTAGAGTGTCCAGCCTTGGAGTAAGAAGGACCTAAGTTCATTTCATATTCTAAATATCTAACTGTCTTAGATGCTTACTAGATCTGTGAATTTGGACAAGTCCTTTAATGTCTCCCTCAGATCCTTCAAATATAAAATGGAAATAATAATAGCTCCTCCACCCCAGAGTGACTGGGAGGATGAAATAATATTTATTTATTTTTATTTTTTGCTCAGGCAATTGGGGTTAAGTGACTTACTTAGGAAGTGTTAAGTGTCTGAGGCCAGATTTGAAGTCAGGTCCTCCTGACATCAGAGCATGGATACACTGTGCTATCTAGATGCCCTGAAACAATATTTATAAAGCACTTCTTTGCATAATATCTAGCACTTGGAAGGAAATTTTTAAAATGCTTGTTCATTTCCTCTTACACAAGGAGAAACTGAAGTCCAGTGAATTAAAATATATTTTCCAAGTGTACATAGTTTAATAAATGGAAAAGCAAAGGTGCATATTTTCTAACTGCAATTCTAAAACTCTCAAATATGCCATGCTGTCTTTCCTTCAAGGGCTTGTTAATGTCATAACTGAAATGACTCAACAGCAATAGCAACAACAACAACAACATCACACCTCTTCCATGAAGCTTTTTCTGATACTCTACCACTCCATCTCTAAGCAATCAAAGAATTATGAAATCTAGGTATAGAATGAACCTTAGAGATTTAATCCCATTGTTTTGTAGAAACTGGAAATTGAGACCCAGAGTGTCTAAATGAATTGCTTATAATAACATATCTAGTTAAACAGTTAAATGAAATCTAGTTAAACTGGAACCCAAGTTCTTTGAATTCAAAATAGTATTCTTTCTCATTCACTACTGTAATGTCTCCCAAACTCTTTGGAATTCTCATAGAGATGTGTGTGTATAACTTTCCTATGTACTGCTCAAGTACTCATAAGTTTTATTGTTTTTTTATACATAGCTTCTCTCATTCCTTCAAAATTGTAATTTGAGGCAATATGGCAGTGAATAGAAAACATAGTTGGGAGTCAGGAATACGTTGGTTCAAGTGTCTCTTCTGACACATATCTCTTCTGACCAACTATGGTCAGATCACTAAATTTCTCTAGACTTGTGGCAATATTCTAAGAAATTAAGATGTAAAATAATACCTGGTGTTCTTTGTTAGTCTCATTTTCCTTACTGGGAATTCCCCATATCAATGAAATCACAATTATGAGGTCAGGAAGTGAGGAAGGGAGCATAAGGAAAAAAATTAGCATTCTTTATATCACTGGAAGTTTCAAAAATTGTAAGATTTTGACTCTAGGTTATATTGAGTCTGGACAAGGACCATCATTTTCAGATTTCTTAAAATTATATCATTTAAGAATACAAATTTGAGGATCTGAAAATTCTTACCCTTCTTCTTTCTCATAAGAAGTTGGCTAATTACAGTTATCTTTCTAACTAGTTTACATTATGCCAAAGCTTTAAGCCAGAGATAAGCACAAATGTTTTCACAACAAAGTACTTTAAGGAGAATGCTGCTATTCCCTGTACTTTATGATTTTAATATAGCCAAAATCTTTTCTGCTGCTTCCTTCAATTATGCTCCCTTCTCCCTGCCCCTTTTCATCACCTGTAAGAGGACTATTAGCATGTATTATAGTGTGGTTCCAAAGCAAATAAAAAACTTTATTAATGAAATAAGATGAAAACATTGTATCTATGTGAACCCCTCTTTTTTTAGAACACTTAAAATCTTACATATAGCAATGCCCTCGAGTAGCAGCAGTTCCTCACATTAATTCTTTACATCACCCTGGGGACTTATAGCTCCATCTGAGGGTTATATTAGAGATTCACAAACACAAACTTTCCAATTGAAGAAAAAAGATACTTACAAACATAGAATATAAATCCTTAGCTTGCCTATTGCTGTTACCATTCATTCCAAATATAGACTTAAAAAGGACTTGTTCATTGATGTGTGGCAGGAATCAGAGGAGAAATTGGGTTAAGCAGCTAGTAGAATAGTTACTTGTTCTTACTGTCCCCTTGTTCAATCACAAAGCTCTATCAATTTGTTAAGGGGGTGGTACATTTTAGTGAGGCCTTGACCTCATCTGGCACAAAAGGCTGAAACTTGAAAAAAGAGTTTGTTTTAGCAATTCTGCCATTCTTGAACTTCCTGATGTTTTTCTTTGCCTATTTGGCAAGAGAGAGTAAGGAAGTAAAGAACTTATAAATGCATTTTATAAAGGAATTATTGCTTTATAAAGCTCCAATTGAGCAAAGATGAATTTGGGAAGCAAGAATATTGTGATAACAATCAGGGATAGTCTTGTCAATTAAAGTTCATATTTCTAGAGTTGGAAAAATTTTTAGAGATGACCCAGTCCAAACTTTGCATTTTTCAGAAATAAAAAGAGTCTCAGAGTTGTTCACTGATTTGTCTAAGGTTACACAGCATCATTGGATTTAATTCAATTTACAACATATTTAGTAAATGTTTGATATTTTTATATAGCATAGTATAATCTGGAAGCTCATTACATTCATTCTCTCTTCTCAGGAAGAGGCTAGTAGCATTCTCATTTTATAGAGCACGAAACTAAGTTACATGGTTTGTCTAAGATATCTAGACAATAAAGATGGAAGGCAGGTTTTTAACTTAGGCCTTCCTGAATTCACTTGACCTAGGCTAGGCTAGATCAGGGTATACAAGTCTGATCTTTGAAACATACTAACTTTATGGGACCATAGGCATTAAGCTTTCAGTGCTCTAGGAAAGTCTCTACATTCTATGTGTGTCAGAGAAGAGGCTGATCTATGTTGATAAAGATAGACCTTTCATCTGGGATTTTCCTACATCAATGAAGCTAAAAGCTAATCCCTAACTCTTATTAAATACCTACAAGGTATCAGGCACTGTGCTAGACAAATGGCTACACAAAGACAAAACTCAAAATTTCTAAGGCCCTGGGAAGCTCATATTTTCTATTTAGGCCATTTTGAAATTTAGGACTACTAAGAATAATCTTTGTGAATGTCTTTTATCAATATATTTTCCAAAAGAATTTTGAATTCTAACCATAGCAACTTTGCATTTATAACTTCCCTGTCTACTTTACTATCTGTCAAGGATTATATTTCACTACTATTAAGGAACAGCATTCATGTCAAAGTTGATACTCTATCTTACAATGCAAGTTAGAATCTCTCTTTAAGTTGGCGTATAACCTTCAAGGGTATGTTTCTATATATGTATGTATATATGTGTGTATACATATGTATAAATGTGTGTGTGTGTGTGTGTATGTATAGGTATATGTATATATGTGATGAGGTTCAGGGTATCAGTTGGGAAAGAGGTTGGCAGAGTTGGAATAGGTTGGTAGAGAAACCCTAAATAACTGATTTATTTATTTATTTATATTACATATATATATATATATATATATATATATATATATATATATATATTATAATACTCCTTGAGACAAGCAGGAAGGACACTGATGGGATTAGCTCAGCCCTAAGTAAACCATTTTTTAAAAAAATAGATCTTTTATCCAAGTGGACTTTCGGATTCACCCTCTGTGGAGGTATTTGATAAATCCCATTTTACTGCATCTAATCAAAAAGCTAAATTATGATGTTATAGCCCTGAGGTTAAATGTCTCTTATAAATCTGCCCATGGCCTATGCCATCTTGCTAAATCCCTTTTATCCTGCTGTGTGGGACAATATTTACCAAAAATACAATCAGAGACTCTCAAAGTAAGAATCAGCAAAAAAGGCTTTATTACGTTCTTGTGAAAAAGGGCATCTCCCATTTGACAAGGTGTTTGTAAGTAAAAGAAGTGCAAAGTAAAAACTGCAAAACACAAGATTAAATAGCCTGGATGCAGAAGGCCCAATCCCCTCTTTCCTACCTCCCTGTAAAGTTCTGACTAGCTCTCTGTAGGACCTTGGGATCAACCCAAGTCCTTGGTCTTAGTGGAGTAGTGAAGGAGGCAGGAGAGCTATTTCGGGGGCTGGTCAAAGGTGGCATCCAGATTATGGAATCTGGTATCTTCTCTTGTGTCTGTGGCTGAGAGAGCCTTAAATACTTCAGTAAGATTACATCACTACACCACTCTGAGCATGCACAACCATTACATCACCATAGAGAACCATTATCTCAAGTTGAATAGGTATCTAACTATAAGCACCATTCTGACCTAGATTTAAGTATACCTTTTCAGAATTCTGGCCCTCTGTAAGGGCCCTTTAAATGGGCGGACACAGTGCATCGGGAGATTGAGGCCCAGAAGTATTAGGACTGCCCTTGGGCGGGATCCTGGCCATATTGAGATAGTTTTGTAATGGGTGACTCTCTCGCTGATTGGCTGTGTGTGTGACCTCACAGGCCCTATATAAGCCCACTGCAGGCAGCAACCGCCCTCTTTAACCTCCTGCTGTTCACCCTGGCTCCTAGCCTGGGTGGCCAAGCCAAGATGGGTAGCCGAAAGAGGTAAGGATTTTGGTAGTGAACACATGGGTCTTCTGACCAGGTGTTCACCAGGGAACCAACAAGTCAGGGCATCAGTTAGGGCATTATGTGAGTAGGTATAATAAAGGCTTTTAAGATTACACGTGGTTGTTCTTGAGTGCGCTATCGGTTATTAAGCTATAGATTCAAGAGATTGTGGCCAGAGACCTTAGAAGGCCTCAGAGGAGGCGAGCCGGGTAGAGCTCACACTGCAAAGGACAGTGGTCAAAGGTTCTCTGGTGGGTCTAGGACAGACTAGAAATTGTAACTGCCAGGAGAGCACGTTACAAATGGCGCCCAACGTGGGGCATCAGGAATTATCAGGTTTTGAAAATATTTAATATTCAGAATTAAGATTCTGAAAGATCCGGTAGAAACGCCACTTAAGAGGGAAGACAGAGAAGCAATATGGACCCAGGTAAATCTGGGATCAGACTCAAGGACACAGCTGAACATAATGCTTATTATATAAAGAGGTTAAAGAGCCAGATGGAAGATCTTTTAACAAAGATCACCACTGAAGAACAGCAGGAAGCTTGTAGTCAAGCTCCACAAAGGCTATCCCCACACCCAGTAAATAGAGCTAGGAGAGGGAGCAACCTAGAACTAATGCGATTGTATGACAGTATAGAGTATAAAATGCCACAGCAAGAGTTGCTGGAATTGCAGGTTAAACTACAGATTGAGCTAGAGAAAGAAGAAAAAGCTAGGTTACTACAGATAGAACAGGAAGAGTTCAAACCAGTGGCTGAAACTAAGGAAGGAAATAAACGAACCACATGGATTTCAGTTGTAGAAATTCTTCTTAGCGTTTTGTTGGTTTACCTCCTGCATGGTTGTTTTAAGGAATTTATTGATTACTCTTCCATTGAGAAGAAGTTTAGTTCTTTTTATGTGCAAAGCTCAGGTTTGATTTTAAATCAGCCTTTGGGGAATTTTCCAATTCTTCCCTCTGCCTCACCTTCTTGGGCCAAGGGAGAAGGGGGAGGAGGAAAAGGAAGGGCGATAATACCATCAGCACTGCCCATTAATCCATTCAAAACTCCTGTGTCTTCATTTCAAAAGACCGGAGTAGGCTTTATGCCCCAAGGCAAAAAGGAATTGTGGGGTATTGAGTATAATCAGAAAAGTTTTAAAAATACAGTTCAGTTAATTTCTAAGAAACCTTACAGGGATAAGATCTTGCAGTTAGAGAGAGTGGAATTTTATACTTGTAAAACTGCTAGGATCGTCTTTGAAGAGTTGGAACTCCTCTTTTCATACCTCGTGGATTTTCCACTTCCACAGGTGAGCTTGATTTCCCAACCCCCTACGGGTACTTATAAAACAGTGTTTATGTCTAGAATGGGTTGGAAAATTGCTGTTTTAATCACTAGAATAAATAGACAGTGTGTGATCTTTGATCCAGGAGGAAAATATCAGATTTATTGATTCACACTCCTGAAGTACAATTCGGTATTAGAAATTCAAACTTTGATTTTTATAGGCAAAAGAATTCAGGGATATAGCCGAGTGTTCTAGTAAAGTCATTACTGCACAGACTATCCCCAAGATCTTCTCTTCTAAACAAGAGAAGGGAATTTTGGGATATGTGATTGCTTACAATTTTTAAATTTTGATTTTACATTTTAAAACATTTTTGATTTTACATCTTCAAAGTATTTTGATTTTACATTTTAAAGTTATTTTGGTTTTATATTTTTAATCTATTTCGGTTTTACACTTTTAAATTATTTTGGTTTTACATTTTTAAATTCTTTGCATTTTACCTTAGCAATGCACTTCGGGCATACACAGAAAGTGCAGCTAAGTGACAGACTGACTTTTGTCTGACTTGTTAATCTTTTTGACAACAACTTTGTTTCCACTGTGATGTGGAAAGGCCTGGATGGCATTTGGAAAGGCCCAAGTTGGGCCCCGGGGACATTCCTTCCTAGATGCAGATCCAGCAGCAGAGTTCATCCCCACCAGAGACATTTGTAACCTGGGGATCCAAGAGAAGGACCAGACAACAGTCCAGAGAGACCAGCCAGATGTCAGCAGCCCTTCAGACATTGATGGCAGCGATGCCCCTCCTGACCGGAACACCAGAGACACCAGACACAGTTCCAGTGTTGCAGCTGAAATGGACTGTTTTGGGTGATACACAATATAAAGACTGTAAATGGACAATGGGCCTGCTTGCTTCTCCCGTGGCCACTTGCCATATGGTGGCCTGGGAAGAGGCTTTGCCCTATGCTTTCTATTGAAGGACTATGCTTTTAAATTAGTGGGTGAAAAACCAACACACCCACCTGCCATTGTTATTGAGACAATGTTACTGGACATGACTTTGCTTATGTGCACCTGTGAAACTAGAATTGTTCTAGAATTGTGAAAAGTGCAATAGAGAATTGTGATAAGCTAGAATTGCTCTAGGATTGTGAAAAGTGCAATAGAGAATTGTGATAAGCTAGAATTGTTCTAGAATTGTGAAAAGTGCAATAGAGAATTGTGATAAACTAGAATTGTTCTAGAATTGTGAAAAGTGCAATAGAGAATTGTGATAAGCTAGAATTGCTCTAGGATTGTGAAAAGTGCAATAGAGAATTGTGATAAACTAGAATTGTTCTAGGATTGTGACAAGTGCAATTGAGAATTGTGATAAGCTAGAATTGTTCTAGGAGTGTGAAAAGTGCAACAGAAAATTGTAAGAAACTAGAATTGGTCTAGAACTGTGATGAATGTAACTAGAATTGTGACAACCTACCTCACTGAAATTTGTTAACTAGAATTGTGATGTTTTACCTTGTTGACTTCCCACCTCAGTGTTGACATCCTACCTCATTGGCATCCAACCTCTTTGGCTTATTATCTCGAGTATGACTTTGATGAATGGGTTGAACACTTGGGCCACTGTTGAGCCTGATTCTCATTGTCATACTTCTGTTTACTGATTTGCTGCTTTGTACCTCCTTGGGCATAACACTCTGTCATCTCATGGATCAAGTGAACTATAGCTGGTGCTAAAAGTTTAGCTTGATGAGATGTGCGGTTCCCGCAAAACAAGAGAAAGGGAATTGTAAGGGCCCTTTAAATGGGCGGACACAGTGCATCGGGAGATTGAGGCCCAGAAGTATTAGGACTGCCCTTGGGCGGGATCCTGGCCATATTGAGATAGTTTTGTAATGGGTGACTCTCTCGCTGATTGGCTGTGTGTGTGACCTCACAGGCCCTATATAAGCCCACTGCAGGCAGCAACCGCCCTCTTTAACCTCCTGCTGTTCACCCTGGCTCCTAGCCTGGGTGGCCAAGCCAAGATGGGTAGCCGAAAGAGGTAAGGATTTTGGTAGTGAACACATGGGTCTTCTGACCAGGTGTTCACCAGGGAACCAACAAGTCAGGGCATCAGTTAGGGCATTATGTGAGTAGGTATAATAAAGGCTTTTAAGATTACACGTGGTTGTTCTTGAGTGCGCTATCGGTTATTAAGCTATAGATTCAAGAGATTGTGGCCAGAGACCTTAGAAGGCCTCAGAGGAGGCGAGCCGGGTAGAGCTCACACTGCAAAGGACAGTGGTCAAAGGTTCTCTGGTGGGTCTAGGACAGACTAGAAATTGTAACTGCCAGGAGAGCACGTTACAAATCACGTTACAGCCCTCCATACCTTCTATATCCCCCTCAAACTTTTCTCCTATTGTTTGTGGGAGTCTTGTTTACATTCTAATCTATCCCAGAAATAAAAGAACAAATTGCCTTTAAAAAAGATACTTAAATTCTCATTAAGAGGTGGTGGGAAGCAGAAGGGG
The DNA here is from genome assembly GCF_048593235.1 of Sminthopsis crassicaudata. Classification (NCBI taxonomy): domain Eukaryota; kingdom Metazoa; phylum Chordata; class Mammalia; order Dasyuromorphia; family Dasyuridae; genus Sminthopsis; species Sminthopsis crassicaudata. The sequence goes on along the minus strand of NC_133619.1, from coordinate 56,228,345 downwards.
ATGAACACCTGTAACCTTTAGCTTTGTCCTTTAAGGCTATATTCAGTGTCTTCATTCAGTTGATTCCACACACTGCCATGGCTCTGCATCATGGTGTTTATTTTCTACCCTCCCCCACTCCCATCCCCACCTCCCATAGCCTCATGATGTCTTTATTTTTGTTATAGCTGATTTTTTTTTAGGATGCCCAATATCTTTTAAGATTAGCTCACCAAATAATGGTGGAGTCCCCTTTTCCCTGATAACCCCTTTTGGGGTTAATTTGCTAAAGCCCTCTATGAATTTAGCCTGCCAGTCAATAGTGCTTTCCCACCTCTTAGTGAATTCCCTTTCTTCTGGCAAATTGTGAGTTCCATTGAGGAACTTCTCTACTACATTTTTTTTTTTTTATTGCTCTCCCAAATCTATTTCATATTTATCACTTCTGATGTCTGTTTTACCTGCTCATTTTGTTTTTAACCTCTCCTCATAAATAAAGGTACCTTTTGGCAAAAAGAATATGACCGTAAATTCTTCATATGTGTTTTGGGCCTTGTGCCTCATATTTTGAACTGAGAATTCCTATCCCTGTTCCCTTCTTATCAATATATGTATACACTAATATTTTATATATGCGTACATATGTATATGTGTATACATACATACATACATGAATTATGAAGTCCAGGGTAATTATGTGGGATTAGCAGAGAAAGTATGAAGTACTGATAAGATTACTTCTTGTAGTAAGTTTAGAAGGACACTAATGGGAATCTATTCAACTTTAAAGTCCTACCCTTTCTGGAAGGTTTGTGTAATCCTACCTTGCTGCATCCAGTCATAAATCCAAAAATTCAAGTTCTATCAACCCCCTGAGGTTAAATTTCACCTATAAATTTGCCTATGACCCACTCCATTTTTGCTGAATTCCTTTAGGGTTAGTCTGCCAGGATGTTCTACCTCTTGGTGTCTTTCTTTTCCTCCTCTCTCATACCTCATGATGCCTTTCCTCTCATCTCCCCACTGTATCTCATGGGTTTTCTCCTTCTTATAGCTAACTAACTCTTTTAGGGTTCCAAACTCTTATGTGGATTTAGCCTGCCAGTTAATGGAGTTTCTCTCCAATATGAATTTTCTGATGTTTGGCAAGAGGTATTATATGGCAGAAAGCCTTCCTACATTCTTTACACTGATAAGATTTCTCTCCAGTGTGAATTTTCTGAAGTTGAGTGAGATGTGTGCCTCCGTGGAAGGCTTTCCCGCATTCGTTGCATTCAAATGGTTTCTCTCCTGGTTAATTGTAAATTCCACTAGGGAACTTAACTTTTTCTTTTTTTTTCTTTCTTTCTTTCTTTTTTTTTTTTTAATAACTTTTTATTGACAGTACATATGCATGGGTAAATTTTTTTTTTTTAAACAACATTATCCCTTGCACTCACTTCTATTCTGATTTTTCCCTTCACTCCCTCCACCTCCTCCCCTAGATGTCAGGCAATTTTATACATGTTAAAATGTTATAGTATATCCTAGATACAATATATGTGTGCAGAACTGAACAGTTCTCTTGTTGCACAGGAAGAAGTGGATTCAGAAGATAAAAATAACCTGGGAAGAAAAGCAAAAATGCAAACAGTTTCCATTTCATTTAAGTTATCGAATTTATTGGCATAAAGTTGAGCAAAGTAGCTCCTAACTATTGTTCTAATTTCCTCTTCATTAGTGGTGAGTTCTCCCTTTTCATTTTCAAGACTAACAATTTGCTTTTTCTCTTTCTTTTTTTTTAATCAGGTTTACTAAGGGTTTGTCTATTTTGTTGTTTTTTTCATAGAACCAACTCTTAGTTTTATTAAATAATTCAATAGTTTTTTTACTTTCAATTTTATTAATCTCACCTTTTATTTTTTGAATTTCAAGTTTTGTGTTTATCTGGGGCTTTTTAATTTGTTCCTTTTCTAGCAATTTTAGTTGTAAGCCCAATTCATTGGCTCTCTCTTTCTCTATTTTATGCAAGTAGGCCTGTAGAGATATAAAACTTCCCCTTATTACTGCTTTGGCTGTATCCCACACATTTTGGTATGATGTCTCATTATTGTCATTTTCTTGGGTGAAGTTATTAATTATGTCTATGATTTGCTGTTTTACCCAATCATTCTTTAGTATAAGATTATTTAGTTTCCAATTATTTTTTGGTCTATTTTCCCCTGGCTTTTTATTAAATGTAATTTTGATTGCATTGTGGTCTGGAAAGGATGCATTTACTATTTCTGCCTTACTTCATTTGATTTTGAGATTTTTATGCCCTAGTATATGATCAATTTTTCTATAGGTTCCATGAACTGCTGACAAAAAAGTATATTCCTTTCTGTCTCCATTTAGCTTTTGCCAAAGATCTATCATATCAAACTTTTCTAGTATTCTATTTACCTCTTTAACTTCTTTCTTATTTATTCTGTGGTTTGATTTATCTAATTCTGAGAGTGCAAGGTTGAGATCTCCCACTATTATAGTTTTGCTGTCTATTTCTTCTTTCAGCTCTCTTAATTTCTCTTTTAAGAATTTAGATGCTGCACCACTTGGTGGGTATGTGTTTAATATTGATACTGCTTCATTACTGATGCTACCCTTTAGCAGGATATAATGCCCTTCCTTATCTCTTTTAATTAGATCAATGTTTGTTTTTGCTTGATCTGAGATGAGGATGGCTACCCCTGCTTTTTTGGCTTTGCCTGAAGCATTGTAGATTCTGCTCCACCCTTTTGCTTTTAGTTTGAATGTATCACCCTGTTTCAGATGTGTTTATTGTAAACAACATATAGTAGGATTCTGACTTTTAATCCAGTCTGCTAACTGCTTCCTCTTTATGAGGCAGTTTGCCCCATTCACATTTATGGTTAGAATGACTAATTCTATATTGCTTGCCATCCTATTAACCCTTGCTTATGCTTTTCTCCTTTCCTTCCCTCTTACCCCCCTACCCAGTATTAAACTTGTGAGCACCACTTGCTTTTCACAGCCCTCCCTTTTTAGGATCCCTCCCCCACCTTAAAGTTCCTCCCCTTATTTTACCCCTTTTCCTCACAATTTCTGTATTCCCTTCCCCTTAGCTTACTCCTTCCCTCTCACTTTTCAATGAAGTGGAAGAAGTTGCACCATAAATTAAATATGTTGGTATATGGTGTTGTGTGGATCCATATCTAATTTCTGCCATACTAATTTCCAGTTTTCCCAAAAGTTTTTTCCAAATAATGAATTTTTATACCTAATGTTGGTATCTTTGGGTTTGTTAAAGATTAGATTGCTATAGATGTACCCTTTTTTGTCCTTTGTATCTAATCTGTTCCTCTGATCTACAGGTCTATTTCTTTTTTTTTTTTTAATTTAATTTAATTTTATTTTTTTAATTCATTTTTCCAAATTATCCCCTCCCTCCCTCCACTCCCTCCCCCAGATGGCAGGTAATCCCATATATTTTGCATGTGTTACAATATAACCTAGATACAATATATGTGTGTAAATACCTTTTTCTTGTTGCACATTAATTATTAGCTTCCGAAGGTATAAGTAACCTGGGTAGATAGACAGTAGTGCTAACAATTTACATTCCCTTCCCAGTGTTCCTTCTCTGGGTATAGTTATTTCTGTCCATCATTGATCAACTGGAAGTGAGTTGGATCTTCTTTATATTGAAGATTTTCACTTCCATCAGAATACATCCTCATACAGTATTGTTGTTGAAGTGTATAGTGATCTTCTGGTTCTGCTCATTTCACTCAGCAACAGTTGATTTAAGTCTCTCCAAGCCTCTCTGTATTCCTCCTGCTGGTTATTTCTTACAGAGCAATAATATTCCATAACCTTCATATACTACAATTTACCCAACCATTCTCCAGTTGATGGACATCCATTCAACTTCCAGTTTCTAGCTACAACAAAAAGAGCTGCCACAAACATTTTGGCACATACAGGTCCCTTTCCACTCATTAGTATTTCTTTGGGATATAATCCCAATAACAGCAATGCTGGGTCAAAGGGTATGCACAGTTTGACAACTTTTTGGGCATAGTTCCAAATTGCTCTCCAGAATGGCTGGATTCTTTCACAACTCCACCAACAATGTATCAGTGTCCTAGTTTTCCCACATCCCCTCCAACATTCATCATTATTTGTTCCTGTCATTTTAGCCAATCTGACAGGTGTGTAGTGGTATCTCAGAGTTGTCTTAATTTGCATTTATCTGATCAGAAGTGATTTGGAACACTTTTTCATATGAGTGGAAATAGTTTCAATTTCATCATCTGAGAATTGTCTGTCCATATCCCTTGACCATTTATCAATTGGAGAATGATTTGATTTCTTATAAATTAGGGTCAGTTCTCTATATATTTTGGAAATGAGACCTTTATTAGGACCTTTAATTGTAAAGATATTTTCCCAATTTGTTACTTCCCTTCTAATCTTGTTTGCATTAGTATTGTTTGTACAGAAACTTTTTAGTTTGATGTAATCAAAATCTTCTATTTTGTGATCAATAGTGATCTCTAGTTCTTCTCTAGTCATAAATTCCTTCCTCCACAGGTTTGAGAGGTAGACTATTCTCTGTTCCTCTAATCTATTTGTGATCTCATTCTTTATGCCTAAATCATGGACCCATTTTGATCTTATCTTGGTATATGGTGTTAAGTGTGGATCCATATCTAATTTCTGCCATACTAATTTCCAGTTTTCCCAACAGTTTCTTCCTATAATGAATTTTTGTCCCTAATGTTGGTATCTTTGGGTTTGTCAAAGATTAGATTGCTATAGATGTACCCTTTTTTGTCCTTTGTATCTAATCTGTTCCACTGATCTACCGGTCTATTTCTTAGCCAGTACCAAATGGTGACTGCTGCTATATAATATAGCTTTAGATCAGGTACACTTAGACCACCTTCCTCTGACTTTTTTTTTCATTAGTTCCCTTGCAATTCTCGACCTTTTATTCTTCCATATGAATTTTGTTGTTGTTTTTTCTAGGTCATTAAAATAGTTTCTTGGGAGTCTGATTGGTATAGCACTAAATAAACAGATTAGTTTGGGGAGTATTGTCATCTTTATTATATTCGCTCGGCCTATCCAAGAGCACTGAATGTCTTTCCAATTATTTAAATCTGACTTTATTTTTGTGGCAAGTGTTTTGCAATTTTGCTCATATAATTCATGACTATTCTTTGGTAGATGGATTCCCAAATACTTTATACTCTCAACATTTGTTTGGAATGGAATTTCTCTTTGTATCTCTTGCTGTTGCATTTTGTTGGTGATATATAAGAATGCTGAGGATTTATGTGGATTTATTTTGTATCCTGCCACTTTGCTAAAATTCTGAATTATTTCTAATAGCTTTTTAGCAGAGTCTTTGGGGTTCTCTAAGTATACCATCATGTCATCTGCAAAGAGTGATAGTTTGATTTCCTCATTTCCTACTCTAATTCCTTGAATCTCTTTCTCGGCTCTTATTGCCGAGGCTAGCGTTTCTAGTACTATATTGAATAGTAATGGTGATAGTGGGCAACCTTGTTTCACTCCTGATCTTACTGGGAAAGGTTGCAGTTTATTTCTATTGCATATTATGCTTACTGACAGCCTTAAATATATGCTCCTGATTATTCTAAGGAATAATCCATTTATTCCTATACTCTCAAGAGTTTTTAGTAGGAATGGATGTTGGATTTTGTCAAATGCTTTTTCTGCATCTATTGAGATGATCATATGGTTTTCATTAATTTGATTATTAATATGGTCAATTATACTAATAGTTTTCCTAATATTAAACCAGCCCTGCATTCCTGGTATAAATCCTACTTGATCATAGTGTATTATCCTGGGGATGATTTTCTGAAGTCTTTTTGCTAATATCTTATTTAAGATTTTAGGATCAATATTCATTAAGGAAATTGGCCTATAATTTTCTTTCTCAGTTTTCAATCGACCTGGTTTAGGTATCAGTACCATGTCTGTGTCATAAAAGGAGTTTGGTAGGACTCCTTCATCCCCTATTTTTTCAAATAGTTTATATAGCATTGGGGCTAATTGTTCTTTAAATGTTCGGTAGAATTCACATGTAAATCCATCTGGTCCTGGGGATTTTTTCCTGGGGAGTTGATTAATAGCTTGTTCTATTTCTTTTTCTGAAATGGGAGTATTTAAGCAATTTATCTCCTCCTCTGTTAATCTAGGAAGCCTATATTTTTGGAGGAAGTCATCCATTTCACTTAAGTTATCAAATTTATTGGCATAAAGTTGGGCAAAATAACTCCTTTTTTATTTCTCTAATTTCCTCTTCATTGGTGGAAAGATCCCCCTTTTCATTTGTAAGACTAACAATTTGATTTTCCTCTTTCTTTTTTTCTGATCAGATTTACCAAAGGTTTATCTATTTTATTGGCTTTTTCATAAAACCAACTCTTGGTTTTATTTATTAATTCAATAGTTTTTTCACTTTCAATATTATTGATTTCTCCTTTTAATTTTTGCATTTCAAGTTTAATTTTTGGTTGGGGGTTTTTAATTTGGTCTTTTTATAACTTTTTAAGTTGCAGGCCCAATTCCTTAATCTTCTCTTTCTCTATTTTCTTCAAATAAGCCTCTAAAGATATAAAATTTCCCCTTATTACTGCTTTAGCTGCATCCCACAGATTTTGGTATGATGTCTCATCATTGTCATTATCTTGGGTGAAATTATTAATTGTTTCTATAATTTGCTCTTTCACCCAGTCATTCTTTAAGATGAGATTATTCAGTTTCCAATTACTTTTTGGTCTATTTAACCCTAACTTTTTACTGAATGTAGCTTTTATTGCATTGTGGTCTGAGAAGAAGGCATTTATTATTTCTGCCTTCCTACATTTAATTTTGAGATCTTTATGTCCTAATATATGGTCAATTTTTGTATAGGATCCATGAACTGCTGAGAAGAAAGTATATTCCTTTCTATTGCCATTCAGTTTTCTCCAAAGGTCTATCATACCTAGTTTTTCTAATGTTCTATTTACTTTTTTAATTTCCTTCTTGTTTGTTTTGTGGTTTGATTTGTCTAAATCTGAGAGTGCAAGGTTGAGATCTCCCACTATTATAGTTTTACTGTCTATTTCTTCTTGCAACTCTCTTAACTTTTCCTTTAGAAAGTTAGATGCTATACCACTTGGTGCATATATGTTTAATATCGATATGGCTTCATTTTTTATGCTACCTTTCAGCAGGATATAGTTTCCTTCCTTATCTCTTTTAATTAGATCAACTTCTGCTTTTGCTTGATCTGAGATAAGGATTGCTACCCTGCTTTTTTGGCTTTACCTGAAGCATAATAGATTCTGCTCCAACCTTTTACCTTTACTCTATATGTATCTCCCTACTTTAAGTGTGTTTCCTGTAAACAACATATTGTAGGGTTCTGACTTTTGATCCAGTCTGCTATCTGTCTCCGTTTGATGGGAGCGTTCATCCCATTCACATTTACAGTTAAAATTACTAATACTGTATTTCCTGCCATCATATTATCCCCAGATTATGCTTTTTCCCTTGACCCCCCTGAACCCCTTCCCCAATATTTAATTTATAGGCCCCCCTTGTGATGCACAGCCCTCCCTATTTTTTTTTAGTATCCCTCCCCCCTTCCTCCACGTCCCTTCCCTTATTCTCCTTTTCCTTTTCCCTTTTCCTCTCCCCCCTTTTAATGAGGTGAGAGAGAATTCTCTGAAAAAAAAATATGACAATTATTTACTCTTTGAGCCTCTTCTGATGAGAGTAAGATTTACACAATGATTCTCCCCCTCTCTAAATTCCCTCAGATATGGTATATTTTCTATGCCTCTTCCTGGGATGTAGTTTCCCTCTTTTTATCACTCCTTCCCCTTTTTCTGATACTATCCCCTTCCCTTTACAACACCCCTCCTTTTTTTTTCTTTTATATCAGTAAAATCAAATTATCCATGCATACTTTCTATATATCCACAACAGAGATACAGTTCTCAAGGGTTCTGTGTACCTTTTTCTGGTTCTCTTCAATCTTGTGGATGTAGATCAAATTTTTTGTTTAAGTCTGTTTTTTTTCTTAGAAACATATGGAATTCCTCTATTTCATTGAATGACCATCTTCTTCCATGGAAAAAAATGCTAAACTTAGCTGGGTAGTTTATTCTTGGTTGCAATTCTTGATCTTTTGCCTTTCGGAATATCAGGTTCCAGGCCCTTCTATCTTTTAATGTGGAGGCAGCCAGATCTTGTGCGACCTTTATTGTGGCACCTTGGTTTTTAAATTGTTTTTTTTCTAGCTGCTTTCAAGATTTTCTCCTTTGTGTGGTAATTCTGCAGCTTAGCCACTATATTCCGTGGTGTTCTTTTTATAGGGTCTATTTCAGAAGGAGTTCGATGAATTCTTTCGACGTCTATTTCCCCTTCTGTTTCTATTACCTCTGGACAGTTCTCTTTGATGATTTCCTGTAAAATAGAATCTAGGCTCTTTTTTTGGTCATAGTTTTCGGGAAGTCCAATGATCCTCAGATTTTCTCTCTTATATCTATTTTCCAGGTCTATAGATTTTCCCAGTAAGTATTTGACGTTACTCTCCAGCTTTTCATTTTTTTTTTTTTTTGTTTGTTTTATTTGACTGATTCTTGGGTTCTCAATGAATCATTCATTTCTATTTGTTCCATCCTGAATTTTAAGGAGTTATTTTCTTCACTCACAGTTTTTAGTTCTTTTTGTATATGCCCAATTTCATTTTTAAATGAATCATTTTGCTCTATTGAATTTTTTTCCATTTCCCTAATTTTTTTTTTGGAGAATTATTTTCTTTTTCCAATTCAGAAATCCTACTTTCCTGTGATTTTTTAACCTTTTCTAATTCACAAATTTTGTTTCCCTGAATCTCCTGTGAATTTTTTATTTTTTCCAACTCCAATTTCTTAGCTTCTCTTTCCTTTCCCCATTTTTCTTCAAACTCTCTTAATTTTTTAATAGTCTCTTCTAGGAGAAAGTTATGTGATGGGGGGCAGGTTTCGTTCCCCTTTAGGCTGTTATCTGCTGACTCTCTGCTGTTAACTTCCTCGGGGTTGGACATCCGCTCTTTCTCTGTGTAGAAGGAATCAATGGTTCTTTTTTGCTTTTTTACTCATATTTAAAAAAATCTTTTGGGGTCTATCCCTGGGGTAGGAAATTATTTATTTATTTCTTTACCAGATTCCTCCCAGACTGGATGCAGCGGCTCCTGTGCCTAAGCTAAGAGAGAGCTCTGGGAGAGAGTTCCCCACCCGCTCCTGGAAGTGCCTTGGAGGTGATTAACAGGGCTGTGCTTTGAGGATGCTGTGTGTCCTAGTGACTTACCTGAGGTTTAAGAATGAACAGTAAAGGCAACACAAAGCCCAGCCAATGCGTCCTGTGGGGTGTGGATGTCAGCAGCTGATGTGAAAAGCCCCTGCGCTCAAACTGGAAGTGTCTGCCCAGAAACCGCGTTCCCTATTTCAAAGATTCCACTTCTCTGGGACTTCCTGGGCTGAGTTCCACAGCCTCCAGCCCAGCAAGGCACTATGTGTTGCCTTGGGCCGTGTCTGCCTGCTTTTCAATCTCTTAACTACCCCAGGTGAAAGCCACACCCACAATGCCAAGATCTGTTGAGTCACTTCCAGATTGCAGTGGTTCTAGTATCTGGCTTTATATTTTAAAGTGGCTTGATTTCTCTTCTGAACTGCTGTTTTATAAGCAGAGAAAAGCTAACAGCCTGTGCCAGATTCTTCTATCTCAATGGCTTTTCTGATCCCAGAGTCCTCCCCAGCATGATCGGAGCACTGTGCTACCACCCAACTGTCTATGCTGGCCTCTTTTTTTTCCTCCCCTGGGAACCGACCTTTTCTGTTGAAACTCCGGTTTCTCTTCAGCTGGTAAGTCATGCTTCCAGTCCTTGTGGTTTCTATCAGTCCAGGGCTATTTTTGAGCCTGATTTAACTAATTGGTAATGAGGGAAGAAGGGAGCTCACAAAATCGCATGTATCTTTCCCCCCATCTTGGCTCCACCCCATCCAATTCTGATTTTCAATGAATTATTTTCTTCACTCACTTTTTAAATATATTTGTCTAATTGTCCAATTGAGTTTTTAAGTGAGTTGTTTTGTTCTATGGAATTTATTTTCCATTTAGCCAATTTTATTTTTTAGAGAGCTATTTTCTTTTTCCAATTCACTAATTCTGTTTTTCAAGGATTTGATTTCTTTATCCACTCGATCTTTCAATGAGTGGGATGACTTATCCACACTCTCTTGCCAAGCTTCCCTTTCCTTTTCCTATTTTTCTTCTAGCTCTCTTGTGATAGCCTTTTTAATTTCTTCTATGAGAGTCTTGTGTGTTGAGGACCAGACCATATCTCTCTCTGGGGATTCATCTGGAGACAGTCTGTTTTTAGGATCCTCAGGGTTTAAAGTCTGCTCTTTATCCATATAGAAGCTATCAATAGTTAGTGTCTGTTTTGATTTTTTGGTCATTTTGTCAAAGAAGAATCAAAGAAAACAAACTAGCAAAAAAAAAAAAAAAAACCCAAAAAAACAAATGCAGTCTGCTTTTTTTCGGGGGAGGGGAGGCTGGATGGATGGTATTACCGAGCTTCTTCTACAGACTGTGAGGGGGCAGCAGTGAGGCATTAGCAGGACAGCAATGGCTGTACTGTGTCTGTGCTCTGAGACTCTGAGACATTCCAAGTGGGTGTGGCCAGGTCCTGAGAGACCCCAACCTTTTGGGTTTATAGTCTCTGCCCCTATGTTCACAGCTCCTCCGCTGATCTATTGGCTTGCTGCTAGGGCAAAACCTCCACACTGTGGCAAACATCTCCCTGCAGTAACAGTTGAGACTACACCCCACCCCCTCAGTCAGCTCCTTGCTCTCACTGCTGTGCTGCAGTTGTCACTGCCTACCTTCAGTCTGTGCCCAATCTAACCATCCCCACCCGCAAGCAAAAACAGACATTTTCTGGTGAATTTTGGGGATATCTTCTCTTGGTAATTATTTGTGTTTTTTTTTTCCCAGTCAAGCACTAATTCAGAGGGCTTGTCATGAAATAAATTCTGAGAGCAAAGATGGAGATTAAGTAGATGTGTGTGTCCTCTCCATCTTGGCCAGAAGTCCTGGAACTTAACTTTTTCAATGTTAACTATATGCTCTCCCAAATCTATTTATTATTGCTATTCCTGGTGTCTATCATATCTCTTTATTTTTCCTGTAATCTCTTCTAAATAAATGACCCTTTTGGCAAAAGAGAATGACCATTATAAATTCTTTACATTTTTGCTTGAACATCAACCTCATCATTTGGTCCTGAAATTCAAACATATCAATTTGTGCATATACACACACACACACACATAAATATATATATATATATATATATATATATATACATATACATATATATATATATATATATATACATATACATATATATATATATATATACATACATATACACTATATATATATACATACATATACACTATATATATATATATATACACACACATATATAAAGGCATATTCAATACATATATTATATATATATATATATATATACTTATTTATATGCATATATGCCTATATATGCATATATAAAGTATGTATTTATATATGTGTATATGACTATACAATTTATTAATGAGTTTTTCTGAATTTAGCTCTATTGCTCTTCAGGTCATAGATACAGTCCAACCAGACCTGTATTCAAAACCTGTTTATCTTGGCAGAATCTGTAAGAATATTGTTCCATTGGCATAGCATCCAAGAACCTAAGGTCAACTTCATGACATAATGGTAGTATTGAAGAAGGATTCTGATAGGGACTCTAATTACAGATTTTGAACTGGAAGGGACTTTGCAGATCATCTATAAATCATATGAAATAAGTGCTTAGACCAAGAAATAAAGGAGAAAAAGGAAAATAATTTTAGAAGCTGTGTAGTATAACAACACTGATTAGGAATCCTCTCTACAACTTTCCCAACTATTGGCTATCTAGGTTATATTTGGATCTCTCAAAAGACAGTCAACTCTAATTATCAAAACAATGATATTAATCAAATATAAATTTAACTATGAGTTAATGAAATTCTTTTGTAGACACAATCTCAGGAGAAATCTCAAATATCATCTAATCTAAGTTTTTTAAATAATACACTCAACAAATAAACCATCTGGGTAGCACTGAATATCCCAGTTATGGAAAAATGACTTCCTAAAATGGCAGGATATTCCATACAAATAATTTTGGAAAGTCCTAATTGTTATAAATTAGGTAAATATTTTATAAATCTATAATTGCTAGGAAAAAAAATCCCCATACATTGACCCTAAAGCTGAATCTCTATAATCCTTTCCCTCACATCCCACCCCCCATTCCTAAATCAAGTACCTTAAAATAGGTAGTAAGTTTCATAGCAGAAATTCAACTTAATACTCACGAACACATTTTGATAGTAAAATCTGATGCACTAGTAACATCAGTTGAGAATTTTTTTTTTTAAAGAGATTGTCCAGCATCTTGCCCTTATATACATTCCCTGAAGTATCACAGCTGAGAACTATGGTTTCCTGCTCTGAATTTTATCAGAGAGAAGAAAGTGGGAAGATAAGAGCTTTCTGGTAACTTGGATGCCTTGAAATTTCATGATAAATACTCTGAAAGAACTGGACTTTTCAGGAGAAAAGAATACCTGTCATAAAAATAGATAAATTGGAGAGGAGGTTATACTCATTATGCAAATGATCTTCACTTTACAAAGGGATTAGCCATGGGGTTCTTTCAAATAGCCAGTTTCTTTAGTATACTTAAAATAGTATCCAATTTACATAGAATATATTCAGAAACTTAGCTATGGTTGAAAGGGGGCTCCCTATTTCTTCTAAGATAAAATACAGAATCTTTTGTTTGTCTCTTAAAGACTTGTAAAATCTTCCAGTTTCTCATTGCAGAATTGCCATTTTACTCTCCCTCATTTTAGTGTAAAATTGAAGGACCATTTCCTGTCCATAACATTTCATTTTCTGCCTCTGTGTTTGTCCATCAAGCTCTGAATTGCTTTCCTTTCTTACTTCTGCTTCTTAAAATCTCTAGCTTTCTTTAGTACTCAATTCAGGTGTTCCCTTACACACATGGTTCTTTTGTTAGGACTCTCCATTAACTGAAGTTAACTTTGTTTTTATTTAATTGTGTTAATGCTTTATGCACTCCTCTAAATCTAGTAGAATGTAATCTCCTTAAGGGTAGGGACTGCTATTTTTAACTTTCTCCCAGAAACAAGAACAATATTGATAAGTAAGAAATACCTTAAAATAATGCTTATCAAAATAAATCTCAGATGTACTTGTGTTTATTTCTTTAAAACATTTTATTCTCTCTCCTTCCCTTCTTCCTTCACTACCTCCCTCCCTCCTCCTTCTCCTCATCTTCTTCCTCCTTTCTTCTTTCTTCCTCCTTCTTCTTTGTTCTTCTTTTCTCTGTCTCTGTCTCTGTCTCTATCTCTCTGTCTCTGTCTTTGTGTCTCTGACTTTGTCTCTTTCTGTCTCTCTCTTGCCATTTCTATAAACTTTTGTCCAGATAAATGAGGGAACCATATTTCTTCACCTCTTCTGGGGCTGTTGACTTATTAAAACGATACAAAATTCAGTTAATTTTTCTTTTCCCTTACATTGTTGTCATTACAGCCAAATTTTTTTTTTCCTAACTCTCACTTACTTTTCTCTGCATCAGTTGGCCAGTCTTTCTATGTTTCTCTGGATACCTCCATTCGATATGTCTTATTGATGAGAACTAGATAAGGAATATCTAAATGAAATTAGGTTTAATTGATTCAGGGTACAGGGAGTCAAATAGAGCTCCCCTGCAACCCCTTTAGATTCAGCACAAAGATACAGAGTTAAATGAAATCTAGTAGTGGCACAAGAGTCCTCTGTAAAGGAATTTACAGACCTGAAAACCTAGATTGATAAAAGAGGTTTATTGTGGGGTTTGAAAGTAAAGTTTAGTTAGTAAAGTTGAGGGTAGAGATAAAAGGGCACCAGAACTACAGGTTCCGTGGGCAGAAACCCTTGACATGACTGGCCTAAGGATCCCATGTTTGGGATCTCTGCAAAGATAAGGATCCCATGTTTGGGATCTCTGCAAAGAGTGTACTCCAGTTTGGCCCTTTTTAAAATAAGGAGGCTTTTAAAAATCTGAAGGGGCTCCTGGGTGGAGTCTTAGGCTGGCTTCTGGCTTGAGCTTCAGCCAGGATTAGAATTTGAATAGAATTCAATGGGTTTTTAGATAAGGAGGAAACTATTTGTGCTTGGGGTTGGGGTTGGGAAACCTGAGCAGATCATTAGAACGGAGGCTGGGACAGCCCAAGTTAGCTCAGATCTGATGGGGGCTGGGAGAGCCCAGATATCTCCCATTGTAATTCAAAAGGGTGCTTTTGACCAAGATTTGTGATTCTAGCTTCTTCAGCCATTGAGATTGGGAATCAAATGGAATCTTAAAGGGACTATATAACCCACATCATGATGGTGCAATAATATTTCATTATATTCATATACAAGTCTTTTTGTCAATAGTGAATCACTTTGTTTCTAGTTCTTTGTTTTAATAAAAAAGAATTATGAATGTTTTAGTATATTTGGGAGCTTACTTTTTACTTTTTATCTCCTTGAGATCAGTGCTTAGGGATTTCTGCTTTAAAGGGTATCAACTATTTAATCACTTTGTTACCAATTCTTTTTTAGATATGTAATACCAATTCAGAGTTCTACCAATGATATATTGGTATGTGTGGTGGTATTTCTACCTTAATACTGTCTGAGAAATAAAATATGCACAAGGGCACAAAATCAACATTTAATTTTAATGAAAGTATTTCAAGCCTTTTTTTCAAGTTAATCTTATATCAAAACTATGAAATTCAACCAAAATTTGTATTTAACTGATGTTGTGACTCTAAAATCTTAATAAAAATATGATCCTTGGATGAGCACAACACAAATACCATAAGGACAAACTTTATTCCTAGTTCCAAAATAGTTTTTATTCATTTAAATAACTAACACTATCCTTTTATACATTAAGCTCTTTATTTTAATAATATTCCCAAGATGATATTTTTTTTTCCTAGATGGATTGGTGCTAAATAAATAAATAAATAAACAAACAAACAAACAAACAAATAAATAAATAAATGAAAACATAAAAAAAAAAAGCAATATGAATGGCTAGTTAAGATACATGCAAACTTTAAATACTTGGAAGAATGTTTAAATTCAAAATGTGGCTCACTATCCTATTTCATTTTTAAATTTCAATTAGTAATAAATGCAATGAAGAACTGTTTTTGTCACCAGCTGTTTGGATAGAATATGCTACCTATTTAAGAATTCATCACAGAAAAAAAAAATAGCATTTCTTCACTTTTTTGTTTGAATTTTCATTTGAATTAAGTAGAACCTACCTGTAGGTAATTAGTTTATTAGCCTTTTAACTTTCAGTCCTTTAGGCCACTAGGAAAAAATGAAGGGGAAATGAAGAAATGAGCATCTTATATAATGAATGGAAGTAACTTCCAAAGAAAACTTCATTAAGAAACCTATTCTCTCTATCCCATTTGAAGTTAATAGCTGTTTTCAAGTATTCAAGAGAGAATAGACTGTTCTTTGCATTTGTGGACTGAGCAATTTTTCTCCTTTTTCATCACTGCACTGACTCCCAAATCTCAACAGAATAAAAATGTTCTTGTCACAAAAGGATAAACAATATGTAACCAGGAGATGCTATTTTATTGTTTTTCTCAATTGTTTTTTTTTTTTTTTTTTTCAGTTTAAGACAATTTGCATTTTCAGGGTGATTACCCTTTATACTTTCCTCATGCTCTACCATTCCTATTCCCAAGTCATTGGAGTTTGAAGGGACCACTGACTGCTCATCTGTTTATTCCTTTGCATCTTGGTAGGATTGGTTCCATTATCCCTAATAGATGATACTCTAGATGAAATGTGAATATCTTTAGTGATAGCAAATCCACAATCCCCTAGGTCATTTCTTTCAATGCTTGAGCTGCTGTTCTCTGTACTCTAGGCCCCTAATTCAGTTTGTTTTTGTTTTTACTAATCAAATTTTAATTGACTTAGAATTGCTTTAGAATGCCTATCTAGGACATATACCAGGATGCTTCTTTCCTCTAGGAGAACACCTGTGAAAATAAGCCTATCCTTGAACTTATTGAATAGAGCCAGCAGAGAGACTTGAGTTCAAAACTCAAAACTAACAATCCTGGATATAATATTCTCTTTCTCTGTTTCAGTTTCATCATCTACAAAATGGTAGAAGGATTAGTGCCTCTAAAATCTTTTTTAGATATGTGAAAATACAAAAACAAACAAACAATTCTTATTTTTGTTTGCTTTCATGATGTTGGTTTTTACATTAGTTTAAATTAGTCATGGATTGATGGACATGATAAAACCTGAATCATTTGAAGGAATTTCCAAATTGATGAGATCACAGATTCATTTGAATGTTTGAGTCAAATAAAATTAGACATAACATCATAGTGTTGGAAGTGACCTCAGAGCTTATTTAGACTAACAACAGCATTTTATAAGTGATAAAAGTAAGACTCAAAGAGATAAAAGGAGTTGTATAATATTGCTTTTCTAAAGTAGCATAGATTCACATTACTTTTGAAAAGCAATATTATGCAAATATAGGCTTCAAATACTTATATTGAGCTCAATGATGCCATATACCAACTTGTTCCTCTCATTCCACTTCTCCCCCTCCATGATATGAATCAATAACCCATCTGTGACTGCCCATTTACTTCAATTCTTGTTAATGTTCTCCTATAAATACACCATAAGGATTTCACTGAACATTCTGGAGGTTCTCTTTGTTTCGCTTGACATCACAGAGATACCAATGAAACAAAGGAGTTATCCTTATGTTTTATCTCTGACTCACCTTCCATTAAACTCCAGGGAACCTAATTTTTAAAAAACTAGGTGAGTATTTTATTTCTGAAGGGAACACATTTCACATTATTTACTTACCCCAGCACTTATCTTCATCTCTCATCTCTAGTATTTGTTTGGATGATGGGTTATTGTCAACCTTCAGAAAGAAATCTTTGTGGATTTGTAAGGGCTACAAGAAGATGTTTATTCCATATAGTAGAAACTTAACAAATGCTTGTTTCCATGCTTTTTTTGTTCCCAGAGCTAAACACAATGCCTGGAATGCAGTGGGTGCTTAATAATTGTTTATTGATTGATTGCCTAAAAGGATTGTTGAACCATACTCATCAGATGAGATACAATAAATGAAGTGTTTTGTAAAATTTAGAGCCCTATAAAATATTAACTTTTGTTATGATTATTTGTTATTAATTTAAAATATCCTTATCTAATAAAGTAGTGACTAACAAAGCTACCATTTATCTGGTGCTATTATTATCAATGTGAAAGATAATTACTTAATTATTTAGAAATGTTTATGGATACAAGTCTTCTTTTGAGGAAAAACTAACCTTGGCTTCCCCTTGTTAGAATCATCTGTGTTCATGTAGAAATGTTCAATTTAAGTATTTACTTTTATTTATCTGTGTATGTTGATATCAGTGTTTGTACAGACATTTATGTATGCATTCAATAGGATAAATAAGGCTATTTTAAATTTTTAGTAGCACTATTCACCTCTTTTGTAGGGTTTTTTAAGTATGTGAACTTAAAATGTTTCATTTATGATATCGTATTTATATATAATTAGTTTTCTTTGTGACCCTTTGCATTTCATTTTATGCATTTGAAAATATTGTTCTTACTTTAAGAAATTTTATTTTTCTTATTTTTGTCCATTTTCTTTTGTAGCTTGGCTAATATGAAAATATATTCTGCATAACTTCACATATATAACTGATAGTATATTGCTTATCTCTCAAGGGGAGGAGCAGGAGGAATGAAAAGAATTT
The DNA here is from genome assembly GCF_048593235.1 of Sminthopsis crassicaudata. Classification (NCBI taxonomy): domain Eukaryota; kingdom Metazoa; phylum Chordata; class Mammalia; order Dasyuromorphia; family Dasyuridae; genus Sminthopsis; species Sminthopsis crassicaudata. Next base: position 56,210,361 of record NC_133619.1, on the reverse strand, counting down.
GGAATTCCAATTTTTTTTTAAAGAAATTGTTACTCAGGTCTTTACCTGTAATTCAAAATATTTAAAGAAAAAAATAAAATGTATTAAAACAAAAAGAAAATATCATTCTGAGGAGTTTGTAAGTTTCGCCAGACTGTCAATGACACAAATGCATGCATGAATAAATGTTTTAATATCTCAAAGACCCAAAACTGAATCAATGTAGTGTACTCTTAACTATTTCAGATGGAAAGCTCTCTACAATTTAATAGGTGGGTTTTGAGAATTTCATGGCCTAAATATTCTGTCACCTTATTGTCAACCTATCTAGATGGTTCATATGAAAAAGATCCATAGTCTGTCTCTGGGACAATAACACTTGGAAGACTTTCCAGATTGATGAGAGCTCTTATTCTACCACTGGAGATCTGTGAAGATCTAGGGACACCTCCACACTACAATGAAGCAGACCAACTCGCTATCATCACTACATGGCTGAATGAACAATTGTAATAGACTCCTTACAGGTCTTCCATATACTCTCCTTTTTTAAAACCATTCTTTAGAGATCTTCTAGAATATGCTTCTTTATGTGGAAATTTATTTAGTGTTCTTCAGTTCAAAAAACTTCAGTAATTAAGCAAGCTAAAATCCATGAAATTCAAGTGCCTCCACATATGGGCCCATCTCTTCCCAGCCTTATTTCATTAACCTTCCCTTATTCACAGAGAATAGGAAAGACCATCAAGGCCAACCTCCCATTTTATAGAAGAGGAATCTGATACTGAGTTTAAGTGAATTGCCCAGGGTTTGTACAATTAGTATGTACATATGAGAAAATTTGAACTCAGACCCTCTTTAATTCTAATCCAAGTACTTTCTCCATTTTTGTATACATTTTTATACTTGAAGGGGCAGAAGGATCTTGGTTCATATCACTATAGACCTATAACTTGATGTTATCACAGAAATCCTCTAATATGATCCCATCATTTTCTAGTATGATTCTATCATTTTATTGCTTAAGAACCTTCTTCACTGAATCTTTCCCATTTCCCCTTAATGCTAATGCCTTTCCTTCCTGATTATCTCTTATTTATCTTGTATATATCTTTTCAGTACATAGTTATTTAAATATTATTTTCATGTTATATGCCTTATTAAATTGTGAGCTCCTTGAAGGCAGGGCTGGCCTTTCTTTATATCCTTAGTGCTCAGAAAATAATAGGTTTTTAATAAATGTATTTTTATTTGACTTAAAGACACTAGGACAGAAAGAAAATAAGTGTTTTCTCCAACATTACACAGCTAGTAAGAGCAATACTATGGTCCTCATACCTACTGTGTAAGACAAACTTAAATTTTCTTTCTCTTCAACATGACATTAACATTTTGGTTAACTAAATGAACATTATGTATTTCCCTATTCTGCTCAGTTTTATTAGTTTAGTTATTTAAAACACTCCACAATCTGGCTCCCACCTACCTCTTACAGTTTTATGTCACATTACTCCCCTTCACAAACTCTCTGTTCCAGTCAAACTGACCTGCTAACTCTTCCTTATTTGTGATATCCACCTCCAGTGATTGGGCTTTTGCAGAACTGGTCTCCCATATTGGGAATGCAGTCCCTCATCATCAAATATTAAGAAAAACCCTGATTTCCTTCACAATATAACTTAGATATAATATCTTATAGGAAATCTCCTTAATCTTTTCAATATATACTTTATTTATTGAAATTACCATGTAAATACTTGAGATTTATTTATTTACATATTATTGTATTCCTCAGGAAATTGTAAAGTCTCTGAGGACAAGATTTATTTCATTTTTTCTTTTTTTTTTTTTATTCATTTTTCCAAATTATCTCCTCCCTCCCTCCACTCCCTCCCTCCGATGACAGGTAATTCCATACATTTTACATGTGTTACAATATAACCTAGATACAATATATGTGTGTAAATACCATTTTCTTGTTGCACATTAATTATTACCTTCCAAAGGTATAAGAAACCTGGGTAGATAGACAGTAGTGCTAACAATTTACATTCACTTCCCAGTGTTCCTTCTCTGGGTGTAGTTATTTCTGTCCATCATTGATCAACTGGAAGTGAGTTGGATCTTCTTTATGTTGAAGATTTCCACTTCCATCAGAATACATCCTCATACAGTATTGTTGTTGAAGTGTATAGTGATCTTCACTCAGCAACAGTTGATTTAAGTCTCTCCAAGCCTCTCTGTATTCCTCCTGCTGGTCATTTCTTACAGAACAATAATATCCCATAACATTCATATACCACAATTTACCCAACCATTCTCCAATTGATGGACATCCATTCAACTTCCAGTTTCTAGCTACAACAAAAAGAGCTGCCACAAACATTTTGGCACATATATGTTTCTTTCCGCTCTTTAGTATTTCTTTGGGATACAATCCCAATAACAGCAATGCTGGGTCAAAGGGTATGCACAGTTTGATAACTTTTTGGGTATAGTTCCAAATTGCTCTCCAGAATGGCTGGATTCTTTCACAACTCCACCAGCAATGTATTAGTTTCCCAGTTTTCCCACATCCCCTCCAACATTCATCATCATTTGTTCCTGTCATCTTAGCTAATCTGACAGGTGTGTAGTGGTATCTCAGAGTTGTCTTAATTTGCATTTCTCTGATCAGTAGGGATTTGGAACACTCTTTCATATGAGTGGATATAGTTTCAATTTCATCATCTGAGAATTGTCTGTTCATATCCTTTGACCACTTATCAATTGGAGAATGGTTTGATTTCTTATAAATTAGGGTCAGTTCTCTATATATTTTGGAAATTAGACCTTTGTCAGAACTTTTACTTTTAAAAATATTTTCCCAATTTGTTACTTCCCTTCTAATCTTGTTTGCATTAGTATTGTTTGTACAGAAACTTTTTAGTTTGATGTAATCAAAATCTTCTATTTTCTGATCAATAATGATCTCTAGTTCTCCTCTGGTCATAAATTCCTTCCTCCTCCACAGGTCTGAGAGGTAGACTATTCTCTGTTCCTCTAATCTATTTATTATCTCATTCTTTATGCCTAAATCATGGACCCATTTTGATCTTATCTTGGTATATGGTGTTAAGTGTGGATCCATATCTAATTTCTGCCATACTAATTTCCAGTTTTCCCAACAGTTTCTTCCGAATAATGAATTTTTGTCCCTAATGTTGGTATCTTTGGGTTTGTCAAAGATTAGATTGCTATAGATGTACCCTTTTTTGTCCTTTGTATCTAATCTGTTCCACTGATCTACCGGTCTATTTCTTAGCCAGTACCAAATGGTTTTGGTGACTGCTGCTATATAATATAGCTTTAGATCAGGTACACTTAGACCACCTTCCTCTGACTTTTTTTTTCATTAGTTCCCTTGCAATTCTCGACCTTTTATTCTTCCATATGAATTTTGTTGTTGTTTTTTCTAGGTCATTAAAATAGTTTCTTGGGAGTCTGATTGGTATAGCACTAAATAAACAGATTAGTTTGGGGAGTATTGTCATCTTTATTATATTCGCTCGGCCTATCCAAGAGCACTGAATGTCTTTCCAATTATTTAAATCTGACTTTATTTTTGTGGCAAGTGTTTTGCAATTTTGCTCATATAATTCATGACTATTCTTTGGTAGATGGATTCCCAAATACTTTATACTCTCAACATTTGTTTGGAATGGAATTTCTCTTTGTATCTCTTGCTGTTGCATTTTGTTGGTGATATATAAGAATGCTGAGGATTTATGTGGATTTATTTTGTATCCTGCCACTTTGCTAAAATTCTGAATTATTTCTAATAGCTTTTTAGCAGAGTCTTTGGGGTTCTCTAAGTATACCATCATGTCATCTGCAAAGAGTGATAGTTTGATTTCCTCATTTCCTACTCTAATTCCTTGAATCTCTTTCTCGGCTCTTATTGCCGAGGCTAGCGTTTCTAGTACTATATTGAATAGTAATGGTGATAGTGGGCAACCTTGTTTCACTCCTGATCTTACTGGGAAAGGTTGCAGTTTATTTCTATTGCATATTATGCTTACTGACAGCCTTAAATATATGCTCCTGATTATTCTAAGGAATAATCCATTTATTCCTATACTCTCAAGAGTTTTTAGTAGGAATGGATGTTGGATTTTGTCAAATGCTTTTTCTGCATCTATTGAGATGATCATATAGTTTTTATTAATTTGATTATTAATATGGTCAATTATACTAATAGTTTTCCTAATATTAAACCAGCCCTGCATTCCTGGTATAAATCCTACTTGATCATAGTGTATTATCCTGGGGATGATTTTCTGAAGTCTTTTTGCTAATATCTTATTTAAGATTTTAGCATCAATATTCATTAAGGAAATTGGTCTATAATTTTCTTTCTCAGTTTTCGATTGACCTGGTTTAGGTATCAGTACCATGTCTGTGTCATAGAAGGAGTTTGGTAGGACTCCTTCATCCCCTATTTTTTCAAATAGTTTATATAGCATTGGGGCTAATTGTTCTTTAAATGTTCGGTAGAATTCACATGTAAATCCATCTGGTCCTGGGGATTTTTTCCTGGGGAGTTGATTAATAGCTTGTTCTATTTCTTTTTCTGAAATGGGAGTATTTAAGCAATTTATTTCCTCCTCTGTTAATCTAGGAAGCCTATATTTTTGGAGGAAGTCATCCATTTCACTTAAGCTATCAAATTTATTGGCATAAAGTTGGGCAAAGTAACTCCTTATTATTGCTCTAATTTCCTCTTCATTGGTGGAAAGATCCCCCTTTTCATTTGTAAGACTAACAATTTGATTTTCCTCTTTCTTTTTTTTGATCAAATTTACCAAAGGTTTATCTATTTTATTGGCTTTTTCATAAAACCAACTCTTGGTTTTATTTATTAATTCAATAGTTTTTTTTTTTTACTTTCAATATTATTGACTTCTCCTTTTAATTTTTGTATTTCAAGTTTAATTTTTGGTTGGGGGTTTTTAATTTGGTCTTTTTCTAGCCTTTTAAGTTGCAAGCCCAATTCGTTAATCTTCTCTTTCTCTATTTTCTTCAAATAAGCCTCTAAAGATATAACATTTCCCCTTATTACTGCTTTAGCTGCATCCCACAGATTTTGGTATGACGTCTCATCATTGTCATTATCTTGGGTGAAATTATTAATTGTTTCTATAATTTGCTGTTTCACCCAGTCATTCTTTAAGATGAGATTATTCAGTTTCCAATTACTTTTTGGTCTATTTAACCCTAACTTTTTACTGAATGTAGCTTTTATTGCATTGTGGTCTGAGAAGAAGGCATTTATTATTTCTGCCTTCCTACATTTAATTTTGAGATCTTTATGTCTTTATATCTATATGGTCAATTTTTGTATAGGATCCATGAACTGCTGAGAAGAAAGTATATTCCCTTCTATTGCCATTCAGTTTTCTCTGAAGGTCTACCATACCTAGTTTTTCTAATGTTCTATTTACTTTTTAAATTTTTTTCTTATTTGTTTTGTGGTTTGATTTGTCTAAATCTGAGAGTGCAAGGTTGAGATCTCCCACTATTATAGTTTTACTGTCTATTTCTTCTTGCAATTCTCTTAACTTTTCCTTTAGAAAATTAAATGCTATACCACTTAGTCATATATGTTTAGTATCGATATGGCTTCATTATTTATGCTACCTTTCAGCAGGATATAGTTTCCTTCCTTATCTCTTTTAACTAGATCAACTGCTGCTTTTGCTTGATCTGAGATAAGGATAGCTACCCCTGCTTTTTTGGCTTTACCTGAAGCATAATAGATTCTGCTCCAACCTTTTATCTTTACTCTATATGTATCTCCCTACTTTAAGTGTGTTTCCTGTAAACAACATATTGTAAGGTTCTGATTTTTGATCCAGTCTGCTATCCATCTCCCTTTGATGGGAGTGTTCATCCCATTCACATTTACAGTTAAAATTACTAAGTCTGTATTTCCTGCCATCATATCATCCCCAGATTATGCTTTTTCCCTTGACCCCCCTGAACCCCTTCCCCAATATTTAATTTATAGACCCCCCTTGTGATGTGCAGCCCTCCCTTTTTTTTAGTATCCCTCCCCCTCCCTCCAAGTCCCTTCCCTTATTCTCCTTTTCCTTTTCCCTTTTCTTCTCCCCCCTTTTAATAAGGTGATAGAGAATTCTCTGAAAAACAAATATGACAATTATTTACTCTTTGAGCCTCTTCTGATGAGAGTAAGATTTACACAATGATTCTCCCCCTCTCTAAATTCCCTCAGATATGGTGTATTTTCTATGCCTCTTCCTGGGATGTAGTTTCCCTCTTTTTATCACTCCTTCCCCTTTTTCTGATACTACCCCCTTCCCTTTACTACACCCCCTCCTTTTTTTTTCTTTTATATCAGTAAAATCAAATTATCCATGCGTACTTTCTATATACCCACAACAGAGATATAGTTCTCAAGGGTTCTGTGTACCTTTTTCTGTGTCTCTTCAGTATTGTGGATGTAGATCAAATTTTTTGTTTAAGTCTGGTTTTTTCTTAGAAACATATGGAATTCCTCTATTTCATTGAATGACCATCTTCTTCCATGGAAAAAAATGCTAAACTTAGCTGGGTAGTTTATTCTTGGTTGCAATCCTTGATCTTTTGCCTTTCGGAATATCAGGTTCCAGGGCCTTCTATCTTTTAATGTGGAGGCAGCCAGATCTTGTGTGACCCTTATTGTGGCACCTTGGTATTTAAATTGTTTTTTTCTAGCTGCTTGCAGGATTTTCTCCTTTGTGTGATAATTCTGCAGCTTAGCCACAATATTCTGTGGTGTTCTTTTTTTAGGGTCTATTTCAGAAGGAGTTCGATGAATTTTTTCGATGTCTATTTCCCCCTCTGTTTCTATTACCTCTGGACAGTTCTCTTTGATGATTTCCTGTAAAATAGAATCTAGGCTCTTTTTTTGGTCATAGTTTTCGGGAAGTCCAATGATCCACAGATTATCTCTCCTAGATCTATTTTCCAGGTCTATATATTTTTCCAGTAAGTATTTGAAGTTATTCTCCAGCTTTTCATTTTTTTTTTTGTTTTGTTTGACTGATTCTTGGGTTCTCAATGAATCATTCATTTCTATTTGTTCCATCCTGAATTTTAAGGAGTTATTTTCTTCATTCACAGTTTTTAGTTCTTTTTGTAAATGCCCAATTTCATTTTTAAATGAGTTATTTTGCTCTATTGAATTTTTTCCATTTCACTAATTTTTTTTGAAAATTATTTTCCTTTTCCAATTCAGAAATCCTATTTTCTTGAGACTTTTTTATCTTCTCCAATTCAGAATTCCTATTTTCTTGAGACTTTTTTATCTTTTCCAATTCAGAAACCCTTCTTTCCTGTGATTTTTTTACCCTTTCTAATTCACTAATTTTGTTTCCCTGCATCTCCTGTGAATTCTTTATTTTTTTTTTCAACTCCAATTTCATAGCTTCTCTTTCCTTTCCCCATTTTTCTTCAAACTCTCTTAACTTTTTAATAGTCTCTTCAAGGAGAGAGTTATGTGATGAATCGTTCCCCTTTAGGTTGTTATCTGCTGACTCTCTGCTGTTAACTTCCTCGGGGTTGGATACCCGCTCTTTCTCTGTGTAGAAGGAATCTAAAGTTTTTCTTGGCTTTTTACTCATACTTAAAAAATCTTTTAGGGTCTTTCCCTGGTGTATGAATTTATTCATTTATTTCTTTACCAGCTTCCTCCCAGACTGGATGGATGCAGCGGCCCCTGCACCTGAGCTAAGAGAGAGCTCTGGGAGAGAGTTCCCCACCCCCTCCCTGGAAGTGCCTCACAGGTGATCAGCACTGCTGTGCTTTGAGGGCGCTGTGTTCTAGCGGCTTCCCTGAGGTTTGAGACTGAACAGTAAAGGCGACTCAGAGTCTAGCCTATGCGTCCCGGTGGGTCGTGGATGTCAGCAGCAGGTGATGTGAAAAGCCCCTGCACTCAAACTGGAAGTGTCTGCCAGAAAAGGCGGTCCCTAGTCCAAAGGTTCTGCTTCCCTAGGACTTCCTGGGGCTGAGTTCCACAGCCTCCAGCTGAGCCAGGCACTATGAGTTACCGCCCTAGGCACTTTTCAATCTCTTAACTACCCCCAGGTGAAAGCCTGGATTGCCTATGTGGGCCACACCCACAGTGCCGAGATCTGCTGAGTCACCCCCGGGATCCGGGAAGATCCAATCTGGTTTTAAATTTTAAGTTGGCTTGATTTCTCTTCTGAACTGCTGTATTATAAGCAGAGAAGAGCTAACAGCCTGTGCCAGGTTCCTCTATCTCAGTGGTTTCTCTGATGCCAGAGCCCTCCCCAGAGCGATTGGCGCAGTGTGCCACTACCCCACTGTCTGTGCTGGCCTCTCTTCTTCCTCCCCTGGGAGCTGACATTTCCTGTTGAGACTCCAGATTCTCTTCAGCTGGTAAGTTGTGCTTCCAGTCCTTGTGGATTCTATCAGTCCAGCGCTATTTCTGAGGCTGATTATATCTAGTTGGTTGTGAGGGAAGAAAGGAGCTTACACAGTCTCGTGTATCTTCTCTGCCATCTTGGCTCCGCCCTCATTTTTTTCTTAATATCTTAAGTACCTGGCACAGTCCTTTGCATATAGTTTTGGCTTAGTTAGTATTTGCTAGATTGAGCTGAACTAGTCCATGAATCATTGAGTATACTATTCAGCACCTTCTTAGAATCTTCACTCATTTTCCCCTTTTGATTGGAGGGATACAGAGTAGAGAAAAAAGCCTTTTCCATAGCCTTAGTTTATGGAGGGCTTAGAAATTTTGAAGTAACTTTATTTTTCATCAATTTTTTTTTTTTTACTGACAGCAACAATACAAAATGTTTTTATGATATCCTGAAGGCTATTTATGGATCAAAGACTTATGATGTACCTCAACTGCTCAGTGCTGCTGGAGCCACATTAATTAGTGACAAGGACATGATCCTGAAAAGACAGGTTGAAGAGTTCCATAGTGTTCTCAATAGACCATCATCAGTTGTTGCTGAAGCCATTGACTGTATTTCTCAGCTTAAAGTCAACCTCTCTATTCCCCAACTTCTAACTGAAGAAGAAAGTTTGAATGTCATTAGGATCCTCTTGTGTGGCAAAGCTCCTGGTGTTGCTTCTATTCCAACTGAGATTCACAAAGCATGAGGTCCACTGCTTATACAAAAGCTGACTGAAATTTTTCAGGATATATGGCAAGAGAAAGTTATCCCCCAGAAGTTCAAGAATATCTCCATTTTCCATCTATGAAGATAAAGGAAATAATTGATTGTCCTTTGACAATCATGGTGGGGTGGGGATGGGGGATGTCTCTCTGTTAATCATTGTCAATAAGATTCTTGCCAGAATTCTGCTTTAATAGGCTGATCCTTCATCTACCCAAGAGCCAGTGTAGCCTTTGAAAAGGCCGAATACGATTGTTGTAATGGTTTTTATAATGGTTGTTATGGTGTTTTCTGACAACTCTAAGAGAAATGCTACAGTCTGATCAAAGCCTTCTACATTGTCAGTCATGAATAAAATTTGGAAAAACTTGATTGTTCAGAGAAGTTTGTCAATATTATACATCAGTTTCATAATGGCCTTTTTGTACCAGGTTCTGGATGATGGATGTTGCTCTTGAGCTTTCTCAATCACCAAGAGAGTGAAGCAAGACTGTATGCTTGCTCCTATCTTTTTATCACGATGTTTCCAGAAATATTGTCAGATGCTTTGAAAGAGGACAAAAAATGATATCAAGATCAGGCAGCACACTGATGGTAAATCATTTAACTTGAAAAGGCTATAAGTCAAGTCTAGCATGAAGGGAAACTAGGTTTATGCTTCTTTTTTTTTTTTTTTTTTTTTTTTTTTGTGTGTGTGTTCACAGGTGATTGTGCATTCAGTGAAATCTCTAAAGCTGAGTTTGGATAGATAGATTCTATGCTAATTTGGGCCTGATTAATGCCAAGAAAAGAGAAGTTTTTCACAAACCAGCACTGCACCATCCATGAATGGAGCCACTGGTCACAGCAAATGGAGAAACTCTGAATGCTATGGATAAAGTCACTTACCTTGACAGTATATTTTATAGGGATGTCCATATAGATCATAAAGTTGATGCATGCATTGCCAAAGCTAAGTCAGCATTTGGGAAACTCTAAAGTATGGGAGAGAAAACGTATTAGACTACCTACCAAAATGAAGGTCTATATAGCCATTGTGTTAACTTTGTTGTTGTATGCTTATAAAAGCTGGACAATATACTAGTGCCATGCCAGAAAACTGATTTTTTTTTCCATTTGAATTATCTAAGGGAAGATTCTGAAGATCATATGCAAAGTAAGGTAGTAGATAGTGAGGTGCTTTCTTGAGATAAACTGCCAAGCATTCAAACTCTAGTGCAGAAAGTACAACTCCAAGGAATTCTGAATGCCAAAAGTACATTTGCCTAAACTCTAATGATGTCATATTGGTCTGCTTCAAGAACAAAAGACAACAAGGAATCAACCAACTCCATGTATCTTTTCTCATTAAACTGTCATTAAACTCGAACTATACTTGGAGGAAGGGCCTATTTTCCCATTCTTTCTTACTAGATAATCTCTCTCTCTGGATTTCCATGAAACTATTGATTCCTACTTCTTCTGCCTGGTTCAATTGGTTCTTATACACATTTTCTTTGTTCATAATTTATATTATATGTTGCCCCTTAACTATGAGTGCTCCTGAAAGCTCTATTATTTTTCCCACTGTGGGAAAAATTGTGGTTGAGGTGATTTGCCCAGACTCACACAGCTAGAAAGTGTTATGTGTCTGAGACTGGATTTGAATTCAGTTCCTTCTGACTTAGCTGGATGCTCTATCCAAAGCATCACCTAGCTACCCTTAAACACTCTATTCTTGAATTTCTTTATTTCCTTTCTTCTGTTCTCATCTCCTAGAAGCTCTATTCTGAACTCCTAGAAGCAGTTTCATGTCTAAAATTTTTCATAATCTGGCCTCTATCCCTTTTTTTCAACACCATTGATTATCCTCTCCTTTGAGACCTCTGTAATCCAGATAATCTAGGGTCCTCTTTGTTTCTCATCCAAGATGCTCCATTTGCTATCTCCATGGCTTCACACAGCCTATTCCCCATACCTAGAATGTATGTATTCTTTTTGAACCTTTGTCTCATAAAATCTCTTTCTTCCTCCAAGATGCAACTCAAACAAAATCCTCAACACAAAACCTTTCCTGAAGCTCTCAACTGATAATGATCTTCCAATTAAGCATCCTTGAACTGAACTACTTTGCACTTATTCTCTTTTTATTCTGCATATACCTCTTTATATTCTTGTCTTTTCCTTTAGAATAGGGATTTCTTGCAGATAGGGATTGTTTCATTCTTTTTTACTTGTATCCCTAACACCCAGCACTGTGCCTGTAACATAATAGATGCAAAAAATAATTGTTGATTGAGAATTCAGCTCTGCATTCTGAAAGGGGTATTGAGTTTTTGGTTACTTCCTGTATGCCAAGGAGCTATATGTAGGGGAAGAGATAGATAGCATAAATGAGTTACAAGATATATCCACTTCTATAACATCACTGATAAATTGCAGTTTTGTAATATCATAATTTCATATTTGGTACCATTCATGAGACAGAGATGTGATTAAGGTGATTATAAATGCTAAAATGAGAAAATGTTATTTACAGGATGCTGCTTTAGCATAGCCTTGAAGATTCTAAACTTGGATATAAAATTCATAGTGGAAATAGACAAGCCGATTCTTATGTACAAGTAAATCTCTTCATCTCCTGTCAAGGAATTATAGTCATGAATGTCATAAAGATTTTTATTGGAAAACATTCTTTAGGGAAACAGAGCTTCAGTTAAATATTATTGCATCTCTTGTGTTTTTTCTTGGTTATGTAAGAAGGTCTTTGTTGGTTTAGTTACCGAAGATGGGTTATTTGCTTTTAATGAATACATTCTGCTAACTATGATGAATATGTTAATTTTTAATGCTGTGCTTACTTTAGAGTTTAATGAAAAGAACAGAGATATTTGAATGACAAAGAGCCATAAATATAGGAGCTTTGTTTTTATTTCTTCTACAAAAAAATTCTGCTTTACTGCTAAAACTAAGGAAGTGGGCATAGAGGGAGTGCCCCCATCCTATGTTTATTCTAGAAATGATCTGAATATTGATTGTAATGGCAAATGTGAGGCCACTTTGCAGCAAACCTTTAGCCTTATTTTTCTGCATTTGCTGATATTCATCCATCTAAATCAAAATGGTCAAATCCCATTTTTTCTTTTTATGTAATTAGAATGTTTAATAAAGTGAAAATATATTTTGAGATGGCACTTAAAACAAATTCCTAAATTGTTCTTTACTAAACAGAATACTGAGCTTCAGATGGTGTCCATCTATTTTAAGCATCTTTGAGAAGAACTTATGTTCTATACCATACAGATTCATTGGGGTGTTATTTTATCTTAATTAGTGGGAACTTTGCTTTATGGGTGCTAGAGAAATTGTCTAATGGAAACACTGACAGACCATTAACTATAGTACTGCTAATGGGTGATATAATAGAGAAAGATTTTTAATTGTAAAAGGTTAATTGGTAGCCCACATTTATTTTCTTTGCCTTAGCTGTTGCTGTCTCACAGTGTATATTCATGGAGAAAAATGTGTCAGGACTGTCTAAAGAATTAAATAATTTCTCCAAGAAGCTCTCCCTAGAAGAGAAAAACAACAACAAAAAAAGAGAAATACTTGTTTTAATCTGCATTTATCTTTTTGTGCATTTTATTTAGCTTCTTTAAAAAAAAAAAGAAACCTGAAACATATGTTGTAAGCATATTATAATTATGATCAAGCAATCAATTTTGAAAAGGTTGAATTGCTTACTGGTTGAATTTTCAATGGCACTAGAATAGGGCAGGCTTCTTTCACACCTAATTTTGTTAAAAGCATTTCAGTTAATTTAGGTGTTCAGAATGGTTAATGAAAGAATAATCCACATGACTGGTTTCTGTCTCTGTCCACCAATTTTGACTCTAATCCAACAGTCAGGGGGGGGTAACCTATAAATCATTAGCATTAGTCAATTTCCTTACTCATTTGCTCCTTCTATTGACTTCTGTAAGGTTCCAATGAAATGGTAAAGATAAGGCTCTTTCAGTATCAGAGTAAACTGCAATATTGGTATGTAGCTTCTTATCATTTTTTTAGCTTTTTATTTTCAAAATATATGCATAGATAGATAGTTTTCAACATTCACCCTTGCAAAACATTGTGTTCCAAATTTTTTTCTCCCTCCCTTTTCTCCCACCTCTCACTTAGACAGCAAGTAATCCAATATATGTTAAACATGTGTAATTCTTCTATATAGATTTCTATTTATTTTATTTATCCTGCTGCACAAAAAAGGAAAGAAAATAAGAAAGAAAACAAAAAGCAAGGAAACAACAACAAAAAGGTGAAAATACCATGTTGTGATCCACATTCAGTCCCAACTCTCTTTGGATATAGATGGCTCTCTTCATCACAAGTCTATTTGAATTGGCCTGAATCACCTCATTATTGCAAAGAACCACATCCATCAGAACTGATCATGCATAATTTTGTTTTCTGTGTATAATATCCTTTTGGTTTTACTCATTTCAGTTAGCATCAGTTCATGCAAGTCTCTCTAGGCCTTTCTGAAATCATCCTGATGATCGTTTCTTATTAAAATAATAATATTCCATAACATTCATATAGCATAATTCTCCATTCTCCAGCTGATGGACATCCATTCAGTTTCCATTTCCTAGCCATTACAAAAAGGGCTGTGTAGCTTCTTTTTTAAACTTGCATTTCCTGCTCTTATGCTGGCATTTGACCCTATCTTTTGTACTCATTTACCATCATTATGGATTTGTCAATTCTATACTGTAGCTGTCTATGTTGATTTCAATTATCTCTTGTTTATGTCTTAGACTCACTCTCTCATGTTTGTTTTCTTGCACCAGTTCTTACTTCCTGTCCTATTAAGTCTTTTCTAGTACTTCTCTTTGTTTCCTTGGAGTAAGAAATAAGAATTTAGTATTAGAGCCAGAGGTATAGGGTTAGAGTAGATGGTTAGGGTTAGAACAGAGGATTCAGAGTCAGAGTTATAGTTAGAGTTGCTATTGGAGTTGGAAGTGAATTTGGGGATAGAATTGGAGGTAGTACTTTTTTTTAAACATTTGGTAGAGAGCTTGTAAACATGGAGAAAACCTATATAGAAAAGAAAGAGGATATATTTTAAAGGTAGTTCTATGAAAATAAATTTTTTACTCCATATCCTGGCTTCAAGCTATATCATATACTTGTTACTATAAGGGAGTCATTCATTTGTCCATAGATAAATACCAAATTTTCTTGACTTCAAATCAATTATTCTTTTACAAACACTATGTAGCATCCTATGTGTCTGAACTTAAAAAACAAAACAAAACAACAACAAAAAAAACTCTTACAATTGAGATTTTGGCTCCATGAGTAGGCAACAGGAGGCAACTTGGTGATTCCCCATACTTCACACACAGGGCCATAGTCTTTATGGGGTTCCATCCTTCTCATCTATGCAGCAAGGAGTAACACATTCTGAGGGAGGTGTTATCTCACTTCTGTTTCACAGATGGCAAATTAAGGGATAGATAAAAGTGCTTAAAGTTTATGAGCAAATGTCAAAGGCAAAAAAAGAATGAAACTTTAATCAACTTTCCAAAAAGTATGATGCTTTGAGAGAGGCTCTTATCAGGCTCTTATGCTCTAACCACTACTTTTTTTTTGGGGGGGGTGTCTTTATGTCAACCCAATATTTTTGGAATTCATGGTCAGTTGACCTTGATATGTGGATGACTTTCTCATAGTTCTTCTCCACATTTCCCAATATGTTATAATGAGATATACAAAATTCTAGATTTTGAAAGAAACTAGAATTTTTAGTCCCAAGTCTCTAAGAACTATAAGACTAGATAAATCCTTTAAGTATCCTGTGCCTGAGATTCTTCACCTGCAAACTTAGAAGATCCGATGTATGGATCATTCAGTATGACAAAGTGGATAGAGAGCCAGTCTTAATCAATAAGATCTGAGTTGAAGTTCTGCTTCTAACATATTACTTTTGGCAAATCACTTAATTTCTCATGCTCCAAAACTCTAACATAGAACTGTATTGATAGAAGGTAATTCTCATTAATGGTTTCTTATATAAATCAAATAATAAGTCTCAGCTCTATTGCTCAGTTTTTTTTTTTTTAAATACAAGGCACAGTAAAAAGACAAACAGAGAGTAAATAACCCTGTGTGTGTGTGTGTGTGTGTGTGTGTGTGTGTGTGTGTTCTGTGGCACAGTCCATTTCCCAAACTTGTAAATTAAGTAGGAAGGACTATTGAGGACTATTGGTAGCATTTTATAAAGAAAACATTCTGAATTTAGAATTAGGTGATTGAGAGACTGAGATGCAGATCCTAGTTCTTTAATTTTCATCTATGTAGCTTGAGACAAATTATTTCACAAATTAAACTTCAACTTTCCTATCTATAATTGAAAATAAAAACACCTCACAGGTTATTATACATATGGAGAACATTTTGCAACTATAAAATCTTTGAAAAGTTATAGAAATAAGAATTGTTCATTACCAAGGGGAGGGAACCAGCAGTTGAAAACATTTGCTTGAATTAAGTTTGTCACTAACATCATTTCCATATACAAAAGGACATTATTTTTGGGCTATTGCCAACATTTATTTTTAACATGAGCTTTTATTTTGGATTTCTGCAAAGCCAATTGAATGAGATAAACATTTATTAAACATGTACTTTGAACAAGTAACTTTTTATAACAACAAAACTCATATATGTTTCTTAAGGTCATAATTTTTTAGAGCTAGAACGGATCTTAAAAATTATTTCATCCAATTCCTTCCATTTATGGATGGGGAAAATTCAGCTCCCCAAAGTTAAGTTACTCCCTTGAGGATCTGCAGATAGTAAATAGTAGTCAGAATTTCAGTGGTGGTACTTTAATGCCAAATTCAGAATTCTTACCATTAACATACCAGAAAGTTCTACTCAACTGTTTAATCATGTGTTAGGGTACTTGTAGGCTATATGAAAAAGATACAAACTCAGGCTTTGACAAACTTGAAAAGCTTCTTCAACTACAAAGTTATCTATTATCAAGGATCAGCTTATCAAATCCAAAGATTCTTTCTTCTTGTACCATCTCCATCAGGTTAGAGCTAAATGAAACAATTTAATAAGTCAGGAGATGGAATGTAAATCTGACTTACTTAAGAGAATACCCACACCAGAAAAATCATGGATCTTTGAAAGCCCTGAGATATACTTCCTAATAAATTTGTTTTGAGTTCAGAAAGAGTATGATCCATAGGAAAATAAATTCTGGGTTTCTGAAAAAAAAAAAAAAGGCATTAACAGAATTGGCTAGCTCATACCAGGTGACTCAACTGCTGCTGGATGAAAACAAGACTTTTAGAAAAGTAGGGTAACTTTTCCCCTGCAGTTCTAAAATCTATTGGAGCTCATATTTATGTATATATGTGTATTTAACTTTCTTTAGCATTCAGAGCCCCTTTCTAAGGATTTATTTAATTCTGGGAAGAAGCTTAGATGAATTTAACACCATTCACAATTTAATTATCTTCCCTGTATTTTTAAGCAAACACACACACACACACACACACACACACACACACACACACAACCCCACACATACCATTAACAATGGAATGTGGACCAAAAGCTTATTTAAACCAGATCTGAATCCTACTTCCAAAATAGTCATTCAATCAAAATAGAGAGCTGAGTCTAGAAGTAGGAAGCCTAGAATTCAAATTCAGACTCATTCACTTAATAGTTATGTAATCCTAGGCAAGATACTTAACTTGTTGATTCAGTTTCCTTACTTGTAAAATGAGAAATGAGGATAATAATAGCACAGCAGATTCCCTAATCCAGTGCCCCAAACACATTCCAATTAAGGTGTTTATATTCTGTCAACTTAAATATCTTTCATATTTTCACCTTGATAAATAATCCATCACACTGAATTCTGAAAAAATAAATAAACATGTTGTATAATTCTAACTGGGGCATGGTGGCTGCCACGTTTCTAAACTAGAAGTGTGGGTATTTTTAGTGTCTTGCTTGAGAAAAGACTCTTGTATAGATAGTCTATTCAAACAACCCATTAGGATTCTCTTTGTAAAAGGCATGGCATGAATATAAGGTCTTATAATTATTGCTATAAAAGGTCCTTACTCTGTAATCATAGGCAAGGCAGTATTATTGAGAAGTACCATGTAGAATACCATGGCAACTGAACTCAACTGCCTGTACCACACAGAGGAGTTATTATTGGGGAGTTTAAAAGAGACTCAGCATATGAAATGGTCAATACTACAAGCAGGTAAACACCCACCTGTTGCTATAAGAAATTTTCTCCTTGCTTAAGATTCAAAGGCACTAGAGATGAAGAGGCAGTTTTGTTTTGCAAGGCAACATCAGAATACAAATGAAGGTGCATTGTTCTCTCAGATTCTCGCGCCTCATTTCATTTTTTTTCCCCTAAGAACTCTGTAAGAATGTAAGAATGAATAGGCATGTCAGAAAATGTCATTGTTGATGGGAAAATCACTATATCTACCTGGGACCATGTGTGAGAGAGAATGAACCAAAGAAGAATCCTAGAGGCAACTTGGTGGGGTGAATAGAAAGTTGAAGTTGGATACTATAAGATCTGGATTCAAATCCCAATTTTAGGTTAAAATCTGTATGACTTAATTGAATAGATTTCTTTAAACCTCAGTTTCTTTGTCTATGAACTAGAAGGGTTGGAATGGATCATAATATTTAGCCTTTAAGTTTTCTTGGGGAAAAAAGGCTTGTAAGATAAATATTATTTTACTTTATTCTTATAACAACCCAGAGATGTAAGTGCTATTATTATCCTCATTTTATAAGTAAGGAAACTGAATCAACAAGTTAAGTGTTTTGCCTAGGATTACATAACTATTAAGTGAATGAGTCTGAATTTGAATTCTAGGCTTCCTACTTCTAGATTCAGCCCTCTATTTACAACATGGTTGTATCTAAAGGCAACAGTATTAAATATGAGATTAAAATTTTAGTTATGTCTTTTGTTTCTAAATGGAAAATGGATATGGCTAAAATCATTTCAATAGATTATAAATTATTTGAGGGAGAAAGTGTTTGATGACTTCCAAATTTTTCTTACTAATCCTTCTATCTTCTATCCCCACCCTATTCAATCACTTTACAGATTTATATATACAGTCAAGGACCTGTATGAGAATTCTCAGTGTGGGAAGTATCTCTTACCACTTACAAATTAACACCTATCCATAATTTAGCATAAAGTATTTAAAACAAGAACTTCTTGATTCCAGTTCCAACATGCTAAATAGTTGATGCTGAATTTAACGCAGTTTTCTGTTCCTGATATATTTTTTCCCCCAGAGGTGGATTAGACCCATTGCAGAGTAAGAGGTGATGCCTTCAGGATTTATAGGATCAGAGGTAGAAAGCATTCATGAAGTCTAGTGCCTCTTTCCTCATTGCAAACTCTTACTCCTTTGTAATATGAACCTTTTTTTTTTTTTTTTTTAGCTACCTCAAATGATGATAGGGAGGAAAGTGCTCACCAAAATCTAAAGCATTACAAAAGTATGGCATACTCAAGGTGCCATTCTTTAAGCTGGCAAGCAAAGTCCCTCCCTAGTTCCAAGTAACAACCTATGTAGAGAACAATATCTAATTAAGTAGATTTCTACAAAAGTGCTGTCCAGTTTCATAGGAGATAGCCAATATCCTTTTTACTTATTGGTGGACTTGAGAGACCATGTGGTCTTAGCTTTCTTTTTGAAAGCTGATGAAATTTATAGATAGTTTAGACATTGAACTTAATAAAAAAATTGACTAATGTTGTCATGAAATGTTAAAAGGGAGATTATTCATTTGGGCTTTTAATCTGATTAAAAATATAAAACTCAGGACAAAAAGAATTAAAAGGATTTTATTATAAGTATATCAAGGTAGTGTCATGTTGATGGGCTGATCACTGGAGATCAGCAATGAGATGGGGACAGATTTTACAGGTAATTTTAAGTCAATTTAGATAGATCCACCTCAACAAAACAGGTTAGACCCTTGTATCTCATTTCCTCCCCAAGGTAGCAAGAGTGTGACAATTTACATGTAGGGACATGTGAAAAACAACAGGTGATACAGAAAGCTGCAGACTTGGTGTCTCCTTTCCTGGGAGAACCTACCCCAATACTGGTTGATAAGCAGGACTGGGAACAATGGGATACTGAGTCAACATGATTTGCAACAGGAACTTATATTGGGCTGCCTTTGTCTTCAAGTGGTGGTTTACCTGCTATCTCTCGTATACAAACTACAAGTAGGGATTGTGCTTTGTACTATTATATACTCAGTAAATATTTGTTTGGTAAATGAAACTGACTGGATGATCAAATATTGTATGAGTAGATCATTATTGTGATACAATGTTTATATAAGGAATCTGAGATAAATTTTCTCTCTGTTACCAGGAGTGATTGAACTTGCCACAGAATCTCTAGTCCTATCTTATTATGGTAGTCAACAGCCCCTATGGACAAAGAATGGACCCCACAAATCTCTTTGTATTTTATGAAAACATTCAGAAAACATTTGCATTAAGAAAAGAATGCTGTCTCTTTTAGGTTTAGAATTGATCAGTATCTCCTATGATCTAAGCTGATGTTTTCTTCTTATTCATTATTTCTATATTGTTAAAATTATATTCATTGCTAATATATATTCCCATATATTGACACTGATACATGGGAACAGCAAATTATATCTATTGAATAACTGGAAAGGATGACAGACTTATTTGAATGAATATTTATATCAATGCATCAAGGATATGCGATTGTGTTGATGAGAGTGTTCCATTTCCTAAAAGACCACAAGCGCTCTATGACTTAGTACATGGTCTCTGGGAGTGGCAAAAATCCAAAAATTTTTAACTTTGTGGCCTACCTGATAAGAAGTTTCTCTGTATTTAGCTAATATGCTCCTCAGACAACAAATGCATAATCTATCACTAGGCATAGTAAAGTTTTACTGAAGACATTATTCTAAGGCTGTTTGGTGATATAGAAGCCAGAAGCCATTTTGAGCTTTCAAGAGTTTTTGTTTTTTTTTTTTTCCCCTGAGGCTGGGGTTAAGTGACTTGCCCAGGGTCACACAGCTAGGACTTGTTAAGTGTCTGAGATCAGATCTGAATTCAGGTGCTCCTGAATTCAAGGCTGGTTCTCTATCCACTGCGCCACCTGCTGCCCCCTCAAGAGTTTTGCTAGTACAATGAAGAGTCTGGAATTTACCAGTTACTTGGATGTACTATGCATTATTGAGGGAATCACCAAATATTAATTGAGTAATATGAAATAATCCCTATGCTAAAATGCTAAGGATACTGAAAAATGCAAAAACAAATTTCCTGTCCTCAAAGAATTCATATTCTTATGGATCAGAAAACATAAAAATAACTATGTCAATAATGTAAATGCTAGGTAATGCTTCCTAGAGGGAAAGAACTAAAATGGGGGAAGGAGAGACCATGAAAAGTCTCATTCATTAGTAATGATTATTTAAAGAAAGTCATAATTAAAAATCTATATGATAGAACAATTATATATGACATATGTAATATAACTATTAAAACTTAATCTCCAGGAGTATATAGGACTTCTAGAACTCCTTCAAAGGACCTACTTTAAACTGTCCCATTCAGAAAGACATTTTTCTTAGCTTTAAAGATTTTTAGGAAAGGAAATTTTATTCTTTTCCTTAGCAGCCCATTCTTCTTGCTCCACAAGTAACTATTATTGTGGGAAGTGCTGGGAAGGGAAAGTTTATTTCTTTTAGCAAAAGGAAGTATAGCATTGATAGGAGAAATAGAAAAATTATGAGAGAAAAAGGTTATGTTAGCACTGAGAAAAGAAGTATAAGAGGGAGGAGAGAAGAAAAGTATAGTTAAAAGAGTGAAATATAGATCTGAAAAGAAACAGCTGTTAAGTAATAATGAAGCTCTCATTATCCTGTCCAGATCCATTGTTACTTTCATTCAGGAACTGCTGTTGTTCATTCTTCATTTTGGAAGAAGATCAATGACATCACAAGGTGGTCTTGATGAATTGGATTTAAATGAGGCTGATTTGTTACAGTTTCACTCTCTTTTCCAGAGTCATTGAAGTTCAGTGACAAGACTAAAGTCAGACAACTGGTCATGGTCATGCAGTGGATAATCTTGATGTCTACGATGTCTGACCAAGTTCTAAGCACTTCACAGTACCTATTTAAGCTTTCTTCCTATGTGTTGCAACAATTTGTTTTCATTCTCTATTTTGCTTGGAAAAGTTTTCACATCTCCTTAACTCACCAACAGGTCTGAGGCTTATGGTTACCCATAGTCAAGCACTCTATCATCTTCAATATGTTCCATACTTTAAGAGATGCCCAGGAGTCAGCTCAAACTGGGTCCCTACTAGATAGTTAAGTATTCGATTAAATGGTCAATTCATAGTTTGGAAATCAACAAACACTACAAATGTTGTTTTTCAGTAATTTCAGTCACAGCTGACTCTTTTTTTGGTGAAGATCCTGGAGTGGTTTGTCATTTTTTTCTCAAATTCATTTTACAATTAAGTAAGGAAACTGAGACAAACAGGGTCAATGGTTTTTGCCCAGGGGTAGTGTCTGGGACCAAATTTGAACTCAGAAGACCTGAGTGTTTATGACTCTAGACCCACTACATTATACACTCAACCATTACAAATAGACTCTTGATAACACAGGTTAATCATATAAGTATGACAATTGTGTTATTCTCCCCCCCCCCCAACCCCCACAGGGAATAAATTGTTAACATTTACTGACCATGGCTCATGGTCTTCTTCTCCATGCCACGGATTGCCTCCGCTGAATACCTTTTTCTCTATTCCCAACTTTCTGTCTCTGTCTGTCTTTATCTTTCTCTGTTTTTGTTTCTACAACTGTCTCTCTGCCTTTCTGACCATCTGTCTCCATTTCTGTTTGTCTTCAGCTCTCTTTCTGACTTTTGTACCTATCTCTGTCTTAAAGTCTTTATCTGTCTATTTTTGCCTTTTTTTCTATCTCTCTTCTTTCCTTCCTTGTGCCTTTCTTACTGGTTTCCCTTCTTCAGGCATTAATTTCCTCTTTCTCACCAAAATTGGTAGCTAAGGGTTTTGTTTGCCAAATATGAACACCACTTTCCCTATCTTTTATTTATTAATTACCTAGATGAAATTAAGCAGATGCTTTTTGGTATGATACTTGATCTTAGTATATATGCCTCTTCTCCCCTTGCTTTTAGGGAAGAAAAGATCTGAACTGGTGAAAATTTGATTTTCTTAACTGAATGTCTCTAGCTTTATTAGCCAAGATCTGAAGGATTGATGTTAAATCATTCTGAGGTTATGAGCCACAAAGTTGGAAAAAGTTTGAAGGAAGAGAACAAAGAAAAGAGGTATATACCAAAATCCAGAATGAAAGGCATCTACTTTTCTGAACAGCTGATGGTTACTTGCTACCAGTAGTAATACTTGGGCTTCCTTGAAGGGGAGCATTATTTCATATCACTCATTGCTGCTGTCCAATATTCCTCTTTCATATTCTCATGACATTGGGGCCTTCTGTTATTCAATAAGCATTTATTTAATGTTTGCTATGTGTAAGGCACTAGTGATAAAGAGAAAGGCAGAAAAGAAAAAGAAAACAAATCAAAACTACAGTCTCTGCCCTCAAGGAACTCACCTTTTAGGGAGAAAACAGAACAAATATATGCAAACAAGATAAATGTGTGTGTGTGTGTGTGTGTGTGTGTGTGTGTGTGTGTGTGTGTGATTGGATCCAAGAGTAGGTGGGGAGGTACAAAAAGATTGGAAAGGTGAAACAAAATATTTTTATATTTGATTCAGGAGGAGACATTGAAGCTTTTTGACTATGAGGAGAATATGGTCAGGCCAGTGCTTTAGGAAAATCACTTTGGCAACTCTGTGGAAGAAAGACTTGACACAAGCAACCCCATCATAGGCTATTGTAACAGTCCATACTTGAGATAATGAAGGCTTATACTAAAATGTTGGTAGTGTCTTATTCCAAAGTTGTTGTAAAAATGAAATTGATAACCCTTGGCCACAGAGAATTATGTAGAGAAAAACTGAGGAATCTGATCACTCAAGGAATTTCTTGGAAGGTTCTCCACACTTGATGTCTCCAATCCCAGAGGTTTAAGGGTCATATGTCTCTGTCCCACCTCTGGTTATATTGGGAGGCTTCAGCTTGTTTGCCTACACTAGTGCCTATATATTGAAGATTTTGCTAGCATAATCCTTCATATATCCCATGGACATCTGACCAACTGTATATTTCTGGCCTAGGACCTGCCAGTTACTTTTCTTGAAAAGCATTTGATCTGGTGAAAATAAGGTTTTAGATAGAGTGGATATATGAAAACTGTGCTATCTGCCTCCATTTAGTTAGCCAACCATCTTGGTATACTTTCCAACAAATATATACAGTATATATACACTGTAGGAAAAGTGGATACAATCTTAAAAGTAGGTAATTACTATAAAATAGCCAACTACTTTAAAGTAGGCCACAAACTTAAAAAAAAGTAACAAGGCACAAAATGTTAAATATGTAGCAAACTTCTATTTACTAGAAGTATTTTTCTCCCTTGGTAGATTCCTCATGAAGTTATCCTTAGTTGTAACTTTTTTACTAGCTGGTAAGTCAATCCTTTTGTGGATTTTGTATCCAATACTTCTCACCAATACAATAGATAATATTCCTTGATGTCTCTCATTCTTGGTTTACTAATCTGCCTCGCTGGACAAGTTGTCTACTAATATTTTCAATAATACTATCAAGGCGGTGTGGGAGAGGAGAAAAAAAAGAAAGAAATATTCTTTTCCCCTTTCTCAAGAGTATTTCCTTTTAAAGGAATGGGCTCAATTCTCAAAATGGAATCCTCTAAAATGGAGTACTTTTATACTAAATTGGTTTACCCCTTATTAGCTCACAATGGATGTGGCTGCAATTAAAAAAAAAAAAAAAGACCAAACCTTTTTCTTTTTCTTTTGATTTAATCGAAGAGGTTCAGATTTCTTAAGATGAGCACAGGACACAAAGCATTGTGCTTCCATCTTTAAAATTTTATCATATCCATGGGTTAGTTGAATGATTTAATTGAAATGCATGAACTTTCCACAATTACAGAAATTAGGGTGAATTTTTACATATCCATTGGAGGTACTATGCCATTCAAATTTTACCTATGGTGATTCACACTTAATAGAGTTTAGAAAACAAAGCTGAATTATCTTTTGTATGAAATTGATTTCAGCATGTTTGACTATTTTGTAAAATGGAATTAAATGTATCTAATATGATCTAAAATAATTTTGCAAATCTGTACCTTAGGTGATTTTTATATTAACATGCAAAGTGATGGAAGAAAACCTCACAGTGGGAGTGCTAGGTATTGGTTTTCAATTGTATTTGGTAGCCAAGGTATTTCAATATGTTATGTTGCGATAATAAAATGCAATTAAGAGGGGAAATCCAATAAGACATTTTCAAAGGAAGACACACTAGAATTATGGAAAGGGTAGAACAGAAGTTCAAAGTTGGAAGGAATAGACCTCAGTGTCTTTCTAATCCAACTTATACCCCCCCCCCAAGAATCCTCACTACAACATGTCTGATGTGATTAATCATCTTTGAATGCCAGTCTGTTTTTACATTTTAATTTTTCTTGACTTTAATTGTTAGGAAGTTTTCCTCAATATCACCTCTAAATTTATTATTTTGCAACTTCAAGAAATCTTTCTTAGTTCTGAGACCAAAGCGAGAAACTCCTTGAAGAATGCTATTGTATCCTTTACCCCTACTCTTTTTTTTTTCTTCAAATAAATAACTCTTCTTTTAACTGAACCATGTCTTAATTCTTGTTGCTTTCCTCTGGATTTCTCAAGATCATCAATATCTAATGCTTCACACAGTATTTGGCGATGTAATAGGCACTTAATATATGCTTTTCTCCTCCCTTTTTCTTTCCATCCTTTTTCAACCCTCCTAAAATGTAATGCCTGAACTGAAGATGGTACTCTGTATGAGATGCGACTAATGTAGAGACAGAGGGAAAATCAGCTTTTTCCTGGAAAGTTATGTCTCTTTTAGTTCATGATCACACTTACACACATATATGCATATGAGTTTGTATATATCTATATTTAAATATATGTATATATTTATATATAAATATATATAGATATAGATATAACTTGTAGATAGATGGTAGATAGATAGATAGATAGATAGATAGATAGATAGATAGATAGATAGATAGATGGATGCCAGGTATAGAGTAAGGAATATCTATCTTTTTGTGTTTAAGTCTGACCCTGGGCAAGTCCCTTGACCCTGTTTACCTCAGTTTCTGCACCTGTAAAATGAGCTGGAGAAAAAAATGTCAAACCACTCCAGTATTGACAAGAAAATCCCAAATGGAGTCACAAAGAGTTAGACACAACTATGAATATGACTGAACAAGATTTCACATATATGTATCTATATGCTTTATGTATGTAGACAATGTAGTTGATTCATTAAGCTTATAGTTTACTAAAACTAACATACTTTTTCAGCAAACTTCTGTCAAATCACTCTTCTCCTATTTTGGACTTCTGACACCAAATTCTTGAACCCAAGAGTAAGAGTACATTTATGCCAACTGAGTTTCATCTTAGTAGATTCAGGCTAGTGTTCTTGTCTGTCAAAATGGTTTTGAATTCTGACACTGTCATTCACTCAGTGTGTTAGCTGTCTGGCCTGCTTTTATGTCATCTGCAAGATTTTTTTGCTTAACATAGTGACAGGCATATCCTAAGCATTTAATAAATGCCTTCTATTTCATTCTTTCACTTTATCATTATACCTTTTTTAAAAAGTTACTTATTTGTGTATGCCTTTTTTAAACTGCTCCTTTCATTGCTCTGTTGAACAACAGACAATACCATGATCATGCCTGGTTTAACAAAACCAATAGCCACAAGAATATCTCTGTGTGTATTGTGTGTGTGTGTGTGTGTGTGTGTGTGTGTGTGTGTGTTTTAAGTTCATAAGCTCTCTGACAAGAGGTGTGTTATGCCTTTTTAAAAAAAAATATTTTATTGATCACTATTTTCCCCATATGTCTCCTAACTCCAGACCCTAGATTGAACTCCTTTGCAATAGGACAAAGCTGCATATGAATTCCTCATAATCATTCTTTTTTGCTGCATAATAATATTCTAGTTTTTGCTATCACAATGAATGCTAGAATGAATTTTTTGAAACATATTTGTTCTTTATTTTCATTGTTTACTTCCTCGGGAATATTTGTGCAGTTCTTGATTCCTAGGAGAAGAGATATGAAAAATCTTATTACTTTTTATTGTTTCAAATTGATATTTTAAATTATAACATTTCATATTCCTTTCATCTCCCATCCCCATCAACATTGTTCCAGTTTTGTAAGGTGCAAGTAAAAAGTTGTTATTTTAGTTTGCATTCCTCTTATTATTAATTTTATGAGACATTTTAAATGATCATTTATTATTTGGAATTCTCTGCTCTTTTCCTTGGGCTACTTATATTTTGGGAAAATTACTATTGCTATTTGTATTTGTGTCAATTCCTCAAATATCTTGGATCTTAGACATGCAAGTTTATTTTTTTTTTTTTGTTTCATATGCTTGAGGTTTGTTCTAAAAAAATTTAGAACACAAGATTTTGTAAGGGTGAATGTTGAAAATTATCCATGTATAAATTTTGAAAATAAAAAACTTTAATAAAAAGATTTCTAGGTAGCTCTGGAATCAGATGTTTTTATTTTCTGGCCAATGTCTTTTTCATTCTACAAAGCAGAATGGCTCAAATTATCAAAATTACAAAAATTATCAAAATACATTAGCTCAAATTCATACTAAGGAGAAAATGACTAACATTAATCAGATCCTGCTCTTGAAAGAGGGAAGAACAAAGCAAGTGTGTGTGTGTGTGTGTGTGTGTGTGTGTGTGTGTGTGTGTGTGTGTGTGTGTGGAGAGAGATAGGAGAATGGGACATTTGCAGGAAAGGAGAGACTGCAGGCTCTAGAAATAAGCTAATTACTTTTTTTTTTTTTTTTTTTTTTTTGCCAAGGGCTATCCTTCCCTGCAGGCCTTCAATCACACCTCAAGGATGATTACTTAATTCTCCTTTTTTGGGTACAGAAACCTAATTCTAGTTCTTCTGAAGCAGCTATGATCCAATTCCTTGCTCTTGAAAGAGTTAAAATCATATTCCTGGATGGAATATATAATTTGCTGCAGACTGCTTTGCCAATAGAAGTATATCCCAAAGGAAGGGAAACAGAAGCCATTCAAAGGAAGATTTATCCAGCCCTGTTTGGATTGTTGCTGCTGGTGTATACCTGCAGATTGAACTTTCCTAGCTTGATCTTTGCCACCAGATATTTCCATATGATTCCTCTTTTTCCACTTCATTGATGAAATCACTCCTCAAATCACTCCCCACTTTTTCTGCTTTAAAAATCCCCTCAAAGGGTTGCCTTTGGGTTTAACCAAACAGAAGGCAGAGGAGCAGAATCTAGGTTGCAGCTTTCATTTGTTTCTTCCACTGCTCCCACTAATTAGCTGCCGGGGGTTTTCAAATACTTATTAACTCCATGTGAGTTTAAATAAGACGACAATGGCCCCATTCAGCACAGGCAAGCTGCAGCCTTTTGTGCCACAGAAGGCAAAGGAATAGGCAAACCTTGGCTCACTATCAAGCCAAACATCCCCCATGGAACTTGAGGAGGTAGATGGAGGATGTCTACTCTGTACTAACGGGTCTTAGAGGGGAAGTCTGAGTCCCCAAAAGATTTGGTTTTCTTCTATCTTCTGGCAGTGTTTTCTTCTACCAATCCCATTATTATTCCCTCTTACTCCCTCCTTCCTTCATATAGTGATCTTTTCCTTGATATCATCAAATCAGTTTCTGGCTGTACTAATTCAAAATAACCTATGCTGGTGACCCCACCCATCTGCTTTCAAAACCAGCAGCCAATGCTGGTTTTTAAAAATTGTCATAGGAACCTTGGTGGTTAGTTAGTATTAGGGACCATAATTCAAGTGGTGGTGTTGGGGATCATAATTCAATGAATTTGTTACTTTACAGAAGAGGAAACTGAGGCCTGAAAAAGGTGAAATGACTCACCTAAAATCAGGCAAGTAGGAAATAGCAGAATCCTGAAATTCTTATTCTAAATTCTAATCTTTCCATAGTTCTTTTGTTTGAATCAAAGCAGAAAACTATTGGTTAAAAGACAGCTTTACCCTCGGAGGGTGGATGCCTATGAAGTTCCTATTTCAGGAAACAGCAGTCTCGTGATTTCAGACATCACCAGCTTTTTTGTCCTGTCTTCCTCCCTTCAAATCAGAGCAATGACCTCCTCATCAGTGCCTTTCTAGGGTAGTTTTGAAAGGGTCAGGCCTAAAGACTATTGAACACCAAGATTATACCTTAGTGGGGTCCTGTTAAAACAGAATCTCTTTAAATCTTTACAGAATGACTATTTGGCAGATGCAACAAGGAGGGAGGGCCTGCTTCACTTCATACATTTCTTGGCATGGGGACACTTCATTCCCTGCCAGTTTGCTCCCTTAGCATTATTTAAGTGTGGCTGTTTGTATTATTAGACTATAAATCACAGCTTCCCCCACACTTACTCAGTGTTCGGGGTCCTGGCGAATTCCAATGACTGCACACTGCCCTTGAGCTGAGTGTGTGTGACTCCTGTTGACTTCCATGGCAGTTAGAAGCACAAATCATGGGGAGGAGCATATGGCCTTTATTTTGCTAAGAGTTTCATTTCATGCCATTACCAGAATACTCAGAAATCCTGATTGGATGAGAAGGAGATTAGCTCTTTCCCTAGTGGAATCATTTCATTATAGCTGGGGTGTTGCCTCTCTAAAGATGTGGAGAGTATATTAGGAAGGCTACCAATCATGGGAAAGTGGAACTGCTTTACAATAACTTTAAATATATCTTCAGAGAGAACCTCTTAGAGTGTTTCCACCTAGCTCTTTATATTTAAGGGGGCAGAGTTGGCTGATTTTCTTTCCTTGCTTTATTCACACTTCTCTCATACTTATCACTCACAAAGTATCGAGTTTACATAAAAGGCAACTCTCCCTTAGTCCGTCTGATTTATAGAATGCAGAGCACTTCTAATATTCCATCATCTTCATATTTTGTCTCCATTCTCTCACTTGTCCCTATTTAACACTTTCAGTGACAACTTAATTTATGCCACATAGTTGATGAGAGTGAATATAAAAATCAAGATCTAATTCTTGAGTACTTCCTTTTTTCCATTTGTTTCTTGATGCCTTTTGCTTTTTACATCACAGTAATTTCCCAATATTATCCAACTCCCACACATAGAACTGTCTCCTAACAAAGAAAAAAACAGTTATTCAAAACCAAACAATTTATCCAATTGTATATCAGGGTATTAATCCCTTCCTCCCCACTAACTGGGTGGGATGAGAGAGGTATGTTTTATTATCTATAATCTATAATATTATCTATAATGACCAACATTGGTCATTGCATTTAATCTGAGCTGCCTTTTTTATTGTATTTATATATATGACAGAAGTATATATATATACACACATAAGTAAAATTTCCTCTCTCCTGGTTTTTCTTACTTAACTGCAAAAATTCTTACAAGTCTTCCTATGATTCTCTGAATTATTCTTATTTGTCATTTCATATAGTAGAATGATGTTTTCTTTCATTAACAGACTCATATTTGTCTAGTTGATTTCCAATCAATGGATATCTATTTTGTTTCTAATTTGTAGTAACCTCCATAAGGAATTCTATGAACATTTCACTATATGTGAGATCTGTCCTTCTGTGTTTGATCCCTTAAGAGTTCAAATCTAGTACTGGCATCAATGAGTCAAAGGGCATGAACTTTTAGCTATATTTTTGTCTAATATGAAATGAATTCCAGAAATATTGGACTATTTCACTGTTCTATTAAGAATATATTAGTGTCTTCTTTCTTAAAGTCTCTCCAATAATTATTGTTCTATCATTTCAGACACATCTGACTTTTTATGACCCCATTAGGGTTTTTCCTAGTGTTTTTCAACAACATTGTGATCTTTTATCATCTTTGATTATTTAATGGTTCTGAGGTGTGTTTTAGTCTAGGTCTGACTTCATTCAATCTGGTGGTTCAAGCTTGGAATTGGAGCAAAATCAGATATTATTAGAACATCTAACATTAAAAAAAGTTTAAGAACATTATACATAGTATATTCAGCAAGAAATACAATATTAATTCAACTTATTGAAATTCTCTTGACTATGCATTTTCCATGGTGTTATGTTTTCACCAGCATGTGTCAAGACTGAGGAACCACCTACTCTTCATGTGCTAGATTACATTTTCCTTATGCTAGTTTACATTTCCCTTGTTATTGGTGATTGGGTTTTTTTTTTACATTGTTGTTGATGGTTTGCTATTCTTTTTGGCATTTGGGAATTTTGTAAGGGAATCCAAACAATTTCCTTTTCTTCCCTATAATTTATTTTTATGGTATTAAGTTTGTGGTTAATGAAAACCTATTAATCAAAATTACCTCCCATTAAGTGAAAACTGATTTTTCCTAAGTTCCAGGTGTATGATATTGGAATAATAGAGTCAGCTATCTTCTAGAATAGTGATGCTTGGATAGTATAAACACTTTTGCTCTTCTTGGCTAGGAAAAATAAAAAGAATAAGGAATACATCTGCCAAGTCACTGCACACACATATCATATATTCTGCTTTCCTTAGGCTACTCAAACAGTATATGGACATGACATATTTCAAGCCCAAGAGTTATGGGAAATAACATATTTAGATATTTTATTCCCACCCAAACTGCTCCTCCTGGAAGTATGCAAAGAAAATTAGGAAGTACATTAGTCTATCAGAAAGAGGGAGCTGATCTTAGCTAACTGTACAGATCAGAATCTCAGTGGATAAGATCAGTAGCCCCTACCAGCTTTTGAGATCACTATTTTCTCACACTCATTTTCTCTAATCCTTTCTCTATTAACTGCTCTCTAATTCATTATTAATGGAGTAGTAGGGCAAAATAGATATAGAAAGACTGTGTATCATATATGATCTTACCATCTCTGTTCTGCTCTGTCTTTGAGTTTTTACATATACTGGGAACGAGGCCTCCTCACTCATTTTCCTACCATCTTCTTACTATGTTGCTCACTCTCTGGCCATAATCTCTCATCTTCCTCCCAACAAAATCTTGGTCTCCACCCTTATATCCCTCAGTTTGAAAAATGAGTCTTTGCCTTCTCTACTTGAGAAAGAGTTCCATTTAATTTCCTGGTCATCTCATTGTGTTATTGCTTCTGTACTTCCCTCCAACTGTACTGCTTTCTGGTACCTCTGTATATATTGCTTCCCTCATTAGCATGAAAGCTCCATGAGGGAAAGGACTTCTAGTATTAGAACTTAGTGATTAATACAATTCCTGGAACAAAATAATTACTTAAATGCTCCTTTTATATATTTATCTATACTCCACTTCTTCCACTTGGTCAATATGTCATTTCGTGGCCTCTTTTGTTTTGTATCCTGGGTGAAAGATTGAAAAGTGAGAAGACTCCTACATATAAATATTGGATATTAATAGTAACATAAGATTGAAGTATTTCAGGAGTCTAATATTTGTGAAAGTGAAAATACCATCCAACACCTCCATGTCTTCATACCTCTTCTAGTAAATGATATGTTCTATTAGATATAAGATATGACATTAAAAAAAAGAATATGTTTTATGTCTCAATTTTTGGCTTTTTCTTCACTTCCATTAAGCCTTCCTTTGTAACAAAGAAGGTGAAAGGAAGGAGGAGGAAGCAGAACAGCTAATAATCAACTGAGTCTGGTAATGTATGTAGTTTATGACTCTGATGTGGCATATGACATAGTGATAAATCCCTGAAAGTAGTCATATGATATATAAAAGTTCAGCCTAGATAGCTATGGGGAATAAAGAAAGGAAGGAAGGTGACAAAATGGATAGAACATTAGATCTGAAGTCAAAAGACCAGAGTTCAAATCCAGCCTCAGACTAATTGTAAGCATGGACAAGCCACTTCATCTTGCATATATGTATTTTCTTCATTAAGAAAATAGAGATAATAACAGAACCTATTTTCCAGGGTTGTTGTGAGGATCAAATGAGATGTTTATGAAACTCTTTACAAACCTTAAAGAAAGGAAGATGGAGAAGGCGGAAGAAAGCAAAGAAGGAAAGAAGGAAAGTTGGAAGGGAATAAAGAAGAGAGAGAAGGGGAAAAAAGAAAGAGAAAGAACAAGAATTATTTATTTCAGCTGGTTAAAGTTCACATTCTGTGTAACTGCAGTATACAGAATAACAAAAGAACAAAATTACAAAGAGTAAAAAAATCAAGCTTTATATAACAGTGAAAGTGTGGGGGAAATAGAATAATATCTATTCTATTATTAGGAGGAAAAAACTTCCTAATAATTAAAGCTCCTCCAAAATGAAAACATTATCTTAAAATAGTGATGAAAATAATAGTAACTCATACCAAGGTACTGTTTCAAGATTTTGCAGAGTACCTTACATGTTCCCTCAAATTTCCCAAACTACAATATAATTTTTAAATGGGCAAATATTTAGCAATTTATGGAAGACTCAAATAGAAAGTATCAACAAAACTATTTTTAAAGGCAGTGTGGGATTGCTCAAAGCAAAAACAACATAGGAGAATATTCTAAGCATAGGCACACTAGGCATGGCAGAGAGAAGGGATGAAATGCCATAAAACACTGAATAGCATAATTTGGTTATAGAGGGTATAAAAAGAAATACTGTGAAATAAGTGTGGAAATATAATTTTAAAAGTTTTAAAATGCCAAATAGTAAGTACCATTTTATTAGGGTCAGTAGGCAACTATTGAATCTCCTTGAACAGGAGAATAATATGGTTAGAGTTGTGCTTTAGGAACATGAAGTTGGATTCAAGAAGGGAGAAAAGAGACAGGGAAATCAAATACAGGGCTAAACAAGGGGGCAGCTGGATGGCACAGTGGATAGAATACCAAGCCCTGGATTCAGGAGGACCTGAGTTCAAATTTGACCACAAGCAACTTATCACTTCACATTTTCTAGCTATATGAACCTGGGCAAGTCACTTAATCCCAATAACCTTGTCAAAAAAAAAAAAAAGACTTAGTTGATTAAAATGTAACTCCAGAATAAACTTTTAAAAAAGAAAAGAGGTAATGAGTGCATGTATTAAGATAAGTTAATCTATAAGTAGAAGTAAGGAAACTGTTGTTTGGGGAGGAAAGAGTTAAAAGAGCAATTTCCCCAATTGATAAGTGGTTAAAGAATATGAATAGATGGTTTTCAGATGAAGAAATAAAAGCTATCTATAGGTATATGAAGAAGTGCTCTAAATCATCTTTGATTAAAAGAAATGCACATTAAAATGAATCTGTGGTAGCATATCACACTTGTCAGATTGAATACTGTGACGGAAAAGGGAAATGAGAAATGTTGGAGAGGATGTTGGAGATGGAGAATTGGAACACTAATGCACCATTGATAGAGCTGTGAGTTGTGGTGAAGTTGGAACTGATTCAACCACTCTGGAGAGCAATTTGAAACTATGCCTAAAGGGCAACCAAATTGTGAATGCCCTTTGATACAGCATCCTGGAGAGTGGTATCCTAAAGAAGTCATAAGAAGGTGGGGAAAGGATCTACATGTGCAAAAATATTTATAGCAGCCCTTTTCAGTATGAACAAATATTGGAAATTGAGGGGATGTTCATCAATTGTTGGACAAGTTATGCAATACTATAGAATACTATTATTCCACTACATTTATATAACACAGCTTATTCAGCATTAACAACAAA
The DNA here is from genome assembly GCF_048593235.1 of Sminthopsis crassicaudata. Lineage (NCBI taxonomy): Eukaryota > Metazoa > Chordata > Mammalia > Dasyuromorphia > Dasyuridae > Sminthopsis > Sminthopsis crassicaudata. The sequence goes on along the minus strand of NC_133619.1, from coordinate 56,176,209 downwards.
TGAAAAGAGTTGTATGAATTGATGCAAAGTGAAATGAGCAAAATCAAGAAAATGTACAGAATATAAAAAATCATATGTGATGGCCAAATATAAATGGCTCAGCTCTTCTCTGCAATACAATGATTCAAGACTATAGGGTCACAGTCAGTGGGTAAACTCTGGGTAAGGTATAAGACCCTTCAGCCCAGAGGGAACCTGCTAATAATGTCTGGTTTGGCTCCCCATCTTCCCTAAGGGCTTCTTGAGAAGTCAGGAGGCAGTGACAACTTGTGTTGAGATTGAAGCAGAGTGATACCAAGTGGAAGAGTGATACCAGGTGGCAAACTACATACAATAGCAAGTTGTTTATGTGGTCCCATGTGCACAGTGTTGTTTTTGTTACATTATATAAAGGAGAAAGTCCTTGAAATAAATGGACTCCATTTTCCTACCGTCCTCAGGAATCCTGCCTCATCCCTTCTCCACTAGGCAGGTATAACTAGAAAGTTGTAGTCTTTGATCTCAAGGAGTTCTAGACTAACAGAAGAGAAAATATACAAACTTCTTAATCACACCAGTGTGGGTGCTCTGGAAAGCAATAGTACATTTTGTCACCTCAACTTGGGGGCTCTAGAAAGCAGGACAAAACACAAAAACAAAGAACTCATAAAAGAATATGCTACCCACATCCAGATAAAGAATTGAAGAACTAAATGAAGATTGAAGCATATTCTTTTCATTTATTTTATTCTTCTTTTCATTTTTTTCTTTTGATCTGTTTCTCTTTTACAACTCCAAAAAATATGGAAATATACATAATTTCTATATCAAATTGCCTACCATTTTAAGAAGAGGGGAGGGGAGAGAAAGAGGAAGGAAAAAAATTTGGAACTCACACTCTTGTTTAAATTGAATGCTAAAAATTGTCTTGACGTGTAATTGGGGGAAAATAAAATGCTGTTTAAAAGTAGAGAGAGCAGACAGGACTTGGCAAGTAATTTGGATAAAGAAGTGTGGAAGAAACAGAGTGTGGAAACCAGAGTAATTCAGAATATGTAAATATATGTGACTGTAAGAATGGTAGAGCTCTTAATAGAAATAAGAAAGTTATTAAGAGGGAGGGATTAATGGGAAAAGACAGAGTTCTTTTGGGGATATGTTGACTTTGATATGTCTATGATATATTTAGGTAATATACAATAAGCAGTTGGCAAGAAGATTGGAGTTCATATGAAAACTGATGAATATATATATGCATATGTATTAATATGTGTGTATGTGTGTATATATACATAGAAAGAAGACAGAGGGAGAAAGTGGGTGGGAAAGAAGAAGAAAAAAGAAGAAGAAGAAGAAGAAGAAGAAGAAGAAGAAGAAGAAGAAGAAGAAGAAGAAGAAGAAGAAGAAGAAGAAGAAGAAGAAGAAGAAGAAGAAGAAGAAAGAGAGACAAAGAGGAAGGATTAGAGGGAGGAAGGGAAGAAGGAAAGGAGAGAATGAGAAAAAGAGAGTGAGTTATATATGGGATAATTCAAGTACCAAGTTCTCATATTAAGCATATACTATGAACCAGAAATTTTGCTAATTCCCAGGGAAGCAAAGAAATGGGGGAGATTTTTTTCTCATTCTCAAAGTACTATTGGGTTAATAGGATAAACAATATGCAGACATCCATTTATAAACAGATATCTTAGGAACAATTTAGATTGAACAAGCAGAGGAAAGAGACTACCTAATTAATGGGGATTAGGAAAGTCTTCTGATACAATGATGGATTTTAGCTGGGGTGGCAAGGAAGCCAACAAGGGGGAAAACAGAGATGAGAGAGAGAATTCAAAGTATAGGGGACAAACACTGAAGATGCTTGGAGGTGAGAGACAGAGTAGAATAGCATGGCTTTTAGATGGCTGAAAAATTTTCTGGCCTGGTTTTATCCTCAGGGCTCAGAGTCCTAGAGGCTTTGGGTGGGAGTCTGAGTTCCAAAACAAGTGTAGAGAGTCAGAGTAGAGGCAGCACAGGGTTAGGTATGGTTAGAATATAAGATGAGGAGATTGCAAACTCAAATGAGTTTGTTAAATTTAAAGGATATCTAGACATATTTAAATGCACAAGAGGAGACAATAAGTAGATTTGGCAGAAAAATAGTATGTTATTGTACAGCAATTTAAAATGAGAGAAAATGTGGCAAAGTGGATTTGAGAACTAAACACATACACATGTATGTGTGTATATGTGTGTGTGTGTGTGCATTTAAGAGTTAGAGTTAAAAAATGGATCAGTCCAAATTAGTTCAATCATTCAATAAGTACCTGATATTATACCAGGTATTTTACTAAATTTCAGGGACACAAAGAAAAAAAAGTCAAGATCTGAACTCAAAGCCAATTAATAAATATTTATTTAAAATACTTAATTTGTTCTGGGCATTATGCTAAAGGTCAAGGATAAAAGAAAGATTATATATTTTTTGTTCTCAAAAAGTTCTAGACTAACAGAAGGGAAAACATACAAACTACCATGCAAAAAAGAAAAAAAAAAGACACAACGACAACATTATCTAACCAGGATGCATTGGGTGTAATCAATATACAGATAACATTAGGTATGGGAAAGATTTCCAGTAGAAAGTGAGATTTTAGCTATACTTGAAGGAAGTCAGAGAAACCAGAGAGGTGAGAAGGGAAAATGTTTCTTAAATGGGGGCAATCATTGAAAATTTCCAGAATGAGGAAATTGAGTGTCTTGCCTGAATAACAAATAGTAGGCTTGTGTCACTGAATCCCAGATTATTTGAATTGGGGTATAAAGTGAAAATGTGAGGGGGCAGACTATGAAGGGCTTTAAATACAAGAGAATTTGATATTTTTATCTTGATTGTGATAAGAAGCTGCTGGAATTTATTAAGTGGGGTACTGACATGATCAGACCTGCACTTTTGAAAGGTCACTTTGACAAATGAATGGAGGTTGGAGTGGAATGAGGAGGACTAAAGACCAACCACCAGGTGATTGCAATTGCTCAGCAATTATCCAGGCAGAAAGTGATAAGAACTTGCATACATCTTGGCTACATGATCTTGAGAAAACATCTTAACTCTCAGTACTCTAGGAAACACTCTAATACTCTGAGTGTCATAGAATAGGTCAACCTATATTAGTAAAGTTTTCACAAATTAGAGTTTCTTGAAACCATTATAATTCCCCTTCAAGTTGTACTTCCAACATTCTAGGCTTCAATAATTCACCTTGGCTTCAATCTCACCTTGTAATTTCATTCAGTGTATGGGGTTTCTTCATTCTGGAACATCCCTCCACCATGTCAGCCCCTCTTCCATTTCACTTTCCTCTCCAGGCCTCCATTTTATAGGGGTTCTAGGACTGAACCTTCATTCTCTTTCTGCCTGTTTTTTACTTTCAAAACAATGCCTTTTAGTGGCACCACATCCCATCACAGGCAAGGATAATTTTTCTTTTAACTTGTATTTGCATCCCTAGCACATAGCATAGAACCTGATTTAATAAATGTTTGTCCCCCTTCCCCGATACCAATGAAATTACAGTCCTGACAAGTACCCTAACCCTTCATGAAGTTTGCTAAGTGTTTTCAGTTTCTTATTTCTTGATCTTCCCGGTGACCCTTTGAAGGTCCTATCTTTCCTACACTACATGTGAAGATCTTGAAGTGATAAAGATAAATGATTTATACAAAGTCAATGCAAGTCAAAAAGCCTTTATTTAGGAAAGACTATATGACAGGCCTTGAGATATAAGCACTAGGTTCAAAACGAGGATTTGGCTAGGGTCTGTGATTCATAGTTTAGGGCTTGTATCATTTCTATATTTGTGATCATGGAAAATCCTAGAATTAAAAGATCCTTCTGTCCTTTTCTGTTACCTAATTGATTTTGGAGTACATAGTATAACCTCACTAATTAAAGAGGAGAGATGAATCATATTGGATATGACTTATGTGTAGTATTGACTGAAGACTCTTAAACCTCTAGGTATAATTCTAGATTTCAATATTTTGATGACTATGTCTTCAATCTATCCCCAAAGGAAGTAATAATGATATTTAGCTATTTGAAAACTTTGGTATGATGGTAACTGTACATTTTTATTCGCATATCTATTCCAATAAATGAATACTTATAAGAGGCCAGAAAAGTAATTAGCCTCTAAATGTACTTCAGGACCTCTGGAAATAATATTTAATGCCATTTAAATTTGTTCTATTATTTTATTAATAATTTAACGTTATTTGAAATAATTATTAATATTTTTCTTATTAGTATTCTCTCCAGTGGCATATCAATGGCTTAGTCAAATGAAACATAGAGGGACAGCTAGATGGTATAATGAATAAGTCATGAAGACTCAGATTCCTAAGTTCAAATCTAGACTCAGACATTTATTAGATGGGTTACCCTGGGCAAGTCACTTAACTCTGTTTACCTCAGTTTCCTCATATTTAAAATGAGCTGGAGAAGAAAAGACATGACTGAAAATGACTGAAGAACAGCAATAAATGAAACATCACAAAAACCATGAGTTGCTTTAGGGATTAAGTGTAAAGTTCACTGTTCTAATTTCCTTGGACTTTGTACATATCAAATATAATTTTCTACATCCTGTTTTTTTTTTAAGCAAAGAGGGTCATGGATTGAAGGCATATTATAAATCTGGGGCAATTCGTCTTATCAAAGCATGTTTTTTATTTGGGTGAGTGGGAAGTTGGTTTTTAAGCTCATTTTCTTTGGAAACTGTAACAAAGTTCCTTTAATTATGCAGGAGCTCACTAAAAATTGTGAATACATCAAGATACATACATTTTGACTCTCAGAAAAGAAAAGGCTCTTTAAATGAAAAAAATAGTGAGACAGATGAAATAATCAAAGGCAATCAAGGAGAAATCATCAGAAATCTAGGAATACAACAAGAGGAGATCAGAAACACAAAACAATTCAAGTTAACAGACATTTTAAATGCTCCCTATGGGCAATCAAGGAGAAATCATCAGAAATCTAGGAATACAACAAGAAGAGATCAGAAACACAAAACAATTCAAGTTAACAGACATTTTAAATGCTCCCTATGTGGTAAGTATTATGCTAAATCCTGGACATACAAAGAGAAAAAATAATTCTTGCCCTAAAGGAAATGCTGTTCTATGGAAGGAGACAGTTGTGAACAGATATACACATTCAAGAAATATATAAACTTAATTGGAGGTAATTTCTTGCAAAATGAAAGGGAAGGAACAATTCGTTAAGTACCAACTATGTGCCAGGGATTATGGTGAGTGCTTTACAAATATTATTTCATTTGATACTCATAATAATCCCATGAAGTAGATCCTGTTTATTACTCTCATTTTAGAGTTGAAGAAATAGAGGTGGACAGATTCTTAAGACTGTTGTTGATTTCAGCTGTATCTAACTCTTCATGAACCCATTTGGAATTTTAATGATACTGGAATAGTTTATCATTGCCTTCTCCAGCTCCTTATTACAGAAGAGGAAATTGAGTCAAATAAAATTAAATGATTTGCTGGAGGTCATACAGCTAGTAAGTGTCTTTGGCCAGATTTGAATTCAGAAAGAGGAGTCTTTCTGAGTCCATTACCAGCTCTCTGAATACTCTGTGCACTATGGCTCCACCTAGCTGCCATTCTTGTAGCTGCAAAGTGACTAAGGTCAAATTTGAACTCATGTCTTCTTCACTTCATTTCCAGTTCTCCAGTGGATTTATTCATTGTACCACCTACTTGCCTTAGAATATCCATAGGCAAGGAATGATCACTAAATTTAAAAGCTACAGATAAGTCAAAAATTATGAGGACAATGAATAAGTCATTTGAATGAAAATAGAAAACAATGAAAAAAGCAGACTATGATGATCAGTCTTAATTCTAGAGAACAAAAGCTAAATAATTATGCATGTATGTGTGTGTATATATACACACACATATACCCACATGTTATTTATATGTACATTACACCTACAAATACATACACATCTCATTGAAGATATACACACAAAAATGCACAAACATCTACATAGTATATATACACATATATATGAATAAAAATCTACACACTATATAAGTACAAATATGTGTACTGTATATTTACACACAGAAATATAAAGATCAATATCTATATATCTATAAACATTAATTCTCTGTCACTAAGAAATATACACCCAAATATGTGTATATTTATATTTTAAAATTTCCTGTCAATACAAAGCCAAAGAACTATGAATACAAAACAAAGCATATTCTATTAGATATAGTCATTATGTCAGTTGATTTTGCTTAAGTGTTTTTCTTTGTTGTATCAGAGGGTTTAATGGGGTAGTATATTTGAATAATAATTATGTGCTTAAAAAATAAAGACCTTTATAAATCCTGAAAAAATAAAATACATGGACAATTTGAAAAGTAAATATATTTGTAAATTAATACTCTCTTTATTTGTAAGAAATTCACTTAAATTAAATAATAAACATATGTCAAGATAATAATATGTCAAATAATAATACCTGACGTGGTACTACAAAGTTTGTAAAGTGCTTCATACATGAATAGTAGAAAATTAAAATAATGAAGAGACAGATTATAGAAGTTACAAAATTGCTCATTCTTAAGGAAATACAAATCTTAATTTTTATGAGTTAAGAATATACTTACATTAGTTACGTTATTTTCATTTTTAATGTTAAAAGTAGTTAATTTTTGTTTAAAGACTGCACATACATTATGCAGATCCTCTCCAAGTGGGATAGTTCTGTGTTTCTGCCATGGGAGCAGGTGGTCGAAGGTTGTTTTGATGAGGTTACAAAGCTCCTCCCCTCTTTCCCCAAGCAGCAGTCCAATGTACGTCAGCAGTAATTGTATGCCTTACACTGCTGTACAGTGAGGGTGAGTGTAAAAGACATATCAAAAAGAGGTATCAAACTGAGACCTAGATCTTCCTTTTCAATGATTGCTCATTTCCATGAGCCATGTTTGGGATAAAGGTTACAACTTACACATTCTCACATATTTATTTTCTTGGTTTCATATCCTTCCTATCCAATCAAACTGGATTGGGGATATAGTTGTTATGAAGACTATTTCTTTTTCTTTTTTCCTCTTCTTTATTTTTTCACTGGATTATTTGCTAATCAGACTTCAGTGCAGTCAAGATAAAAGAGAGAAAATCTGTTGCCTAAATAGGAGGCTTTTAATGAGGATGTGAGCCCCTGGGAGCTGGATTCAGAAGTAGAACGATGCTGCCTGCTGTTCCTCTTGTCATTTCTTCAGTTGCTTCTTTTCCCTTTTCCAATGGGCCTAGTAAGCAGGAACTATCCAAGGTACTAGGATGCTGGAAGCTTTGCTTTTGAATGCAGACGGTTTGCAGAAACAGAGAAGAAACAGATTACTGCTTATTTCAGAAGGTAGGCTCTTTGTTTCAGAATCCCTGATTAATCAACAGTAGCATCCACAGACTAAGGCAGCTGGAGAGAGAGAGAAAAGGAGAGGAGAGGGGAATAGGGAGAGAGCGAGAGGGAGGGAGGGGGGAGAGAGGGAGAGAGGGAGAGAGAGAGAGAAGAAGAGAGAGAGAGAGAGAGAGAGAGAGAGAGAGAGAGAGAGAGAGAGAGAGAGAGAGAGAGAGAGAGAGAGAGAGAGAGAGAGAGAGAGAGAGAGAGAGAGAGAGAGAGAGAGAGAGGCTGCCGGTTGTCACGGGGGAGGGACGATGCCACAAGCTAGACTGCTTCAAACCTTCTGTATCTAAGTGGCAATGAGAGAGAACATCTTTTTGACTGGGAGAAGCCATTTGGATAGGATGTTTTTTATTCCTTGTTTTCATTTATTTTTGTCTCTGCAGAATCTATTCAAATGAGGCACCTTAGCAAACCCGGGTGATTGCATTTGGTATTGTAATCATCTATGTGGCAAAGTGGGTAAAAATCATCCAATTTCTTCTCTGCTGGACCTCAAATCAGAGGGCTGTGTGGGTGTACCCATCCATTAGCTATGCCCTCTTTTCTCTGAGTGTTGATTTAAAGAAGCAAGTACCTGTCTTCTTTTGCCACGGCATTTTACCGGGAAAACTTTAAAGGCTATTCTAGCTGATAGGAAGAAGATCAATAAAACACTGATCTCTAGTGATGAAGAATCTGATACTATGGACACTTTTGCCATCCAGATATAATGCACTTTAACTGAAGAACAAACTGAGCTGTACTACAAGTCTGTTTCTTTTGGTGCTGGAATATTCCTGCAGACTGCACTGAGATAAAGCACGGGAAAGGGCTTTGACAGACACAAGTCACCTTTTGATTATTGCACTTAGCTATCCCTGGGGACTTAAATTTTGGTATGTATCTCATTTTTCACATTCTCTAAGCATGCTAATTGATCCCTGTGCTCATTAAATTGAGTAATCTGCTTATAAAATGCAGTGGATTTTATTCAGGGATACTTAATGCTGAAGTTTGCATGTCTTTTGAAGTGAGCAGAAATCAAGCTAAGCCATTTACTCTGGTTAAATTCTACAGACTATTATATACATACATATATACATATATATGTATATATATATATATATATACATATCTATATCTATAGATATGTATATTCATGTAGTTGCTTGACCACAGGCATATTCACAACTGGCATCTAATTTGTGTAAAAGAGAAAAAAGCAGCATTGAATTATTAAAAACATTGTTTAATTTTTTGTGGTATATCAATTGGTATTCAAAATGTGTGCTAGCTACTTATCAGCTATTCCATACCATAAATATTTAAAACATCCTTAGTACAGTTGTATTAGCAGTGAGAACCCAATATCACTGTTTCCAAAAAAAAAAAAAAAAAAAAAAGAAAGAAAAGAGAAACTACTGCACACACATAGCACCTAAAACTGCTTTTTCTTACTGAATTGAAACATATACACTCTCTTCCTGACACATTTTCAAAAATCCCATCCTCTACCAAGAAGATTATCTAAATCTCATTACAATTAAGGTTTGCTATCACAAATCCATATGGATTTGTTACACTTGGGAACACCATAGCTTTAGTGGAAGGTTTTTTTTTTCTTTTAAGGTTTTCTTGGCTAAAGTGTCCACCTATTATGATACTCACAGCAACATTCTGAATTCCAAGGGAGTAAGCAGTCAATTTCTGTAAAGAATTTTGAAAAAAAAAAAAAAAGAAAGAAAAATAGGGGGACTTATCCATTTTTATTTGCAAATCCTCAAATTGTCGATTTTTGTTTTTTACCTCTGTGCATATTGACCTTGTCATTTCTTTTCTTAAATTTTAGCAATAAATGGGGAAGGGCATTTTGAATCTTGGCAAACATCCACTTTTTATCTTTACGGATATGACAAATATAATAGCTCTCAAATTTGGGGTTAAATTCACCATAAAATGCTTATAAATGAATTGTGCAGATTAGTAAGTATAAGGTAATCCTGCTAAAATTAACTTATCGCTAATTATTTACATTTTGCACTGTTCTATATTTTCATCTTTGCATTACTAAGTACCAATTATTGGGCAGTTGCATGAAAGTTTGAACTATTGACTCATAATTATACTGACATGATATTAATTGGGGAAAACTGACATACTTTTTGACATTTGCAGAGGAGCATTTGTTATGACTATATGAAAGATTTTTGAAATCCAGTGTATCTACATGTATAAACACATACACATATATACATATATATGTGTATGTGTGTGTGTGCATGTGTATGTGTGTAATCACAAAAGAGAACATCTTTGTGAGGGACAAAGTACAAATAGAAGTTATAAAGTTTGGTGATGGGAGCTATCACTAACCAAATATAGATGGCAGGTCATCTGAGTGTTTTAAACAAAGTAAAGGATAAACTCCCAATCCAATTAGATTCCTCTTGTAGTTCTAGTCAGCAGTTTGCAAAATGGTATGTAGCTAGTTTGCAGATACGCCTTGTAAGCATCTAGAACCATGTGACCTAAAGCTCAGGAGAGGTCTGTGGTCAATGATTATTTTGTGAATATATGTAGTGAGTGGATATTGTGAACACTAATTTAAGTTGGAGGAGAAATCTGATTAGTACATTGTCAAGTCATACTGAAAAAAGAAGGTAGGGAACAAAACTTACTTATAAGTTTAAAGGGAAAGACAAGAGAATTTTTTTTTTTAGCATTTCAGTCAGCTGTTTGGTTTTTATTTCATAATTTCCCATTTTTTAAAGAAATGCTGTATTTTGAGGCCTTTGAGTATGGTAAAAAGATTTTGAAGTTTCCTGGGTTTAAGCATAAACACAAGGAAATGATACTTCAGGTTATTGATGTAATGTAATAAGAAGTCACCATAATTATTCAATCCTGTACTTTTCCATATAGCATGCACATATGGAGGATATACAGACATCCTGTAGGGTGAGGTTTCATTTACATTCATCTCCTGGTTTTACACCATCTTTCTATTTACATATTCCACATTTTTACATAACCTCTCATTATTTAATCACATGATCTCATTTGGAATGTGTTATCTCAAATAGCTTTCAATCCATGAAGAAAACAGGAAGTATTGTTTTACCCCATTGGCAAAAACTGTGCCCAAACTGCCACAAAAATTGTTCAGTTAGTTGCAGAAATACTCCTGGGCAAAATTGGGCTCTCTGCCTCAGAGAAAATTCACTGATTGGAAAAAGCAAAAAGAGCAGATTCTAGCAACTTCTCTCACTGAATCAAGGCAGATGTTCTTTGTAACCTCAGGAGGAAAAGAAATGGTAAAGCTTTCAGAGATTTACCTGTTGATAAAAGAAAATAGACTCTCCTGGAGTTATGGGTAGGAGTGAGGAAATGAAGTGTGAGCTAAAGATAAAACCTATTTCATAAAATTATCATCCAAATTTATCCTACTCAATATATTATGTGCTTTCTACTTATTAAATATGTGAGTTTAATAACATTACTAAGTCACCAATAAACTTCTTATCCTACATATAAGATAATCTTGAAATGGAAAGTGTATTTTAAATCTGATCTTCCAGAAGCCTTTTGTACTGCAGGAATTGGGTGCTAGATTTACAGGTACATAAATGTCTTCTAGAGATTTGTCCACCTATGTTACCCAGTATATGTGGCGAATACTCAGATTGATGGAGTCTTTACAACTTTTATATCTTGGAAAATGATAAGCAACAGATGGAGAACAGCTCCTTTCCAGAAATGCTGGATAAAAGATCTATGAAAAGAGAAAGAATTAGAGCCCATATGAGTCTGTGGGATGCTTCACTCATCTGACACTTGCTGATAAAAATAGAATTCTGTTTCTTGGTCAATGGGATACATTGGAAATCCTCTCCCCCACATATTTTGTGCTTATTTATTTTTCTGTCCTTTTGGAAGAATTTAAAATTCACAAAAGGTGGAATTATTGAAACAGAAATTTGTATTAAGTTTTATAAAATGGACTTGGGAAAATGGAAATATTTGCATCAGTGTGTCAATTCCAACTTACATTTTTCTGGCCTTAATTTATTTCTGCCTTTGTCAACAAAAGTCACTTTTAAAATCATAAGCATCTTGTTACACAGGGGTGCCCAATTTCTGCATCATTGCATAGTATTTTAGCTACTCTCCAGGAAATCAATGACAACACAACATTTGCATTTGAAATTAACATAGTAACAAAACTAAGTGGATAACTACATTTATTTTTGAATACACTTACTTCACAATAAATTCTCCCAGACCACTTGATATCATCAGCATTAAGACTCATGCAGTTTATCTGTGTTGTATTCATTCTGTCTTTAGCTAGAGGAAGTATCCATGGGGAAGATATGAAAAGAGGAGCTACACATTTATGTTTCTTGGACTCTATTCAGATCTAATTGCTTGTATTTTGCACCCTTCAAGTATTTCACATGCAATAGATATTTTATCACAATGCAAATACTCAAATGGAAATCATTTAGCGATCAGATCTGTCTTCAGTATTAGGGAAATCCAATGATAATTTAACATTTGAACTTACTGTGGGGAGTAAAGGAGATAGTAATTATAAAGTGCTTAGTACAGTGTCTGGGCACATAGGAAACACTAAATAAATGCTAGATATTATTAATTAATAGATAAAGGTGGGATCTGGTATTCTAGATACACCTGAATCAAGCTTTCTGAATGTTATTTTTGTAAAGGAAAACCAAACAAAATATTAAGACCTACAAATGTTCAGGTGCTATACAAATTAAGTACAGTAAAGTATTTCAGTAGGCAGTATATATATATATATATATATATATATATATATATATATATATATATATATATATATATATATATATCTTCAAGGAAAGAAAAGATGATTGGTTCATTGTTCAGAATCATTAAACTGAACAAAATGGCTTTCATTCTTGCAACAAATTAGGTCAATACAGCAATCCAAAAGATCAGACAAAGGAATTCTTCAGTCTACCAAATACTGATAACTACATAGAGAGATACTGAGTAACTATGTCTTTGAGACAGAATTCCTGAAAAAGGGTTGATGCCTGAAATGCTACTCAAAGGCTGACATGAAAAGTTAAGTGTTTCTGATGGGATGGTCTCTGACAAATATTATTGGTTGTCTAGGCACTGGACATTGGAAATGAGTTTGCTTACAAGTTTCTTTATATTTCCTGAAGCTCTTAGGGTCTTTTCCAGGGTGGAAGTGGAGGAAGAAATCTGTTAAATTAAATTTTGCTAAGTAAGTCATCAGTAAGTAAATCTTTCCAGAAACTTCTATGCAAGAAATGAATAGGTCATTTCCTAACTCACTCATTCTTTCCCTTCTGTTACATCTGAACAATGTTTAATAAAGTTGGTGCTGATCAATGATGTCATAGCTGAAGGGAATTTTATGAATTGCTACAACTGTCTCTTGAATTAAGGTTTCCTGTTTCTTCCATAAAGGCTTTTTGAAGATTGTTATTGCTGGTTACTTTTTACAAATAATAGGCAAAGCTATTGTGAAGTAATTTTGCCATTGAAATACATTGAGGGCAAAAAATATATTCATATTTGCCATATGTACACAGATACTCCATTCTGCCATTACTTGTATGGAGGTTGTGGGGGAAAATGTCTTCAAGATCCACATATATGTAAAGAAATATGGTCTATGATTATCTGTCTATTCAATTCTCATTTAAATGACAGTACTTATAAAAGAAGTAAATATTTGTTATGGTCAACATATCCTCTAAGTATAGATATAAACTTATTTCTCTATAACTTACCTGCATATGAAATGTGCTCTGATTAGGAAGGTAGATATGTACAATTTTAGAACTAGAATCAACGAGGCTAGGCCCCTTTTTGTATCTCATCTCTGATATTCACTAGTTGTATGATGTGGAACTTCAGATGGCTTCTTTAATTATCAATTTTCCCATTTGTAAAGTGATTATAGTAACATGCCCACCCCCTATTTCAAAGGGATCTTGTGAAAAAATATTTGTAAATATTAAAGTGTTATAATAATATATTTTATAATTATGAATATTGATATAAAGGAGCTCAGAGGAACTGGGTCACATGTCCAAGGTGTAAAAGTACTTTCCTCAGCAAATTGAAGATATTTATAGGTCCAGAATGAATAAAGCCTCTTCAGTTTTATGATTCCCTGTTCTCTCATTTGTACAATGGGCAGACTTGTCTAGATTAAATTGATTTCAATTCAATTGCACAAGTATTTATGGAGCCATTCTATGTATAGGGTCATTGTGCTAGGCAATAAAATAAATATAGACACAAATAAAATATAATCTATTTTCTTAAGAAGTTTTCCCTTAAGAAAATGAGAGGAAATATGTAGATAACTAATAATAATAAAAACTGCTTAGTTCATGGGAAAATGATAAAGCTAATGTTAAGAAAGTTTGGATCCCTTCTAGATGGGTGAATTTAAAAAAATAATATAAAGAAGATGGACTTTAGTCTGGGATTTGAAGGACAAGTAAATTTTTAACAAATGGAATTGGGGAGGAGCTGATTTTAGGCATAAGAGATGGTATGATAAAAGGCATGAAAATAAAGGATGAGATAAGGCTGAAGAGCAGTGAGTGATCTACTTTAGCTAAAGTGTATAGTATAGGAAGAGCAGTGTGAAATGTTTGGAAAGATGATTAGATCGTTAGAAGGTTATATGTATATTGAATACATAAAATGCCAGAGAAAATATTTATTCTGTAGATAATGACAAACCACTGAAAGTTTTAAGCAGGACAGAGATCTTGGTGTCTTTAGCTGTGAAAAGAGCATATTATTGAACTAGATGATTTCTAGGAATTTTTTTCTAGTTCTAATATTTTATGAGTCTCTGGATTAAATTTATACATTAAGAAGATAAATCTGGAAGATGAATTAGATGTAGGAGAAAGATAAAATGGTAAGGAGGCAATAAAGTTAGTCTTGATGGGAATGAATAAAAGATCTGACCTATTATAATGAGAATGAAAAAGAAAGAAACTACAAAGATAGTAGCAGAACTTGGGGAATAACTAATAATGCAGGATGAGGTAGAAAGGACTAGAGGGTAAAAGACTGGAAAGATATCCGTGACATCATCAGAGAAGGGGAAACATATTATAGAGGAAGATTAATTTATTTTTGGATATTTGAGATTTCAAAATAGAAGTGAAAGATTCTGATGGGGATAAACAATAAGCAGGTAGAAATTTGATTACTGAACTAGTAAAAATGATTATGACCACATAGATAAAATTAGAACAATTCCATATTTAGATAAAGTATAATACCAGAATAATGAATATTTATTGAAAAGGAAAGAAGATTGAGTACAGCGATGAGAGAGAGAGAGAGAGAGAGAGAGAGAGAGAGAGAGAGAGAGAGAGAGAGAGAGAGAGAGAGAAAGAGAGAATATGTGTGTATGTCTGCACTTAGTATAGACTGAGGAAAAGGATCCAGAAAATGAGAGGGAGAAAAAAAATGGACTGAGCAGAACACTTAGAGGACAATATTGCAAAGATTCATTGGATTAATAAGGATAAGATGAAGCAAGTATGTGGTACAGTTATAGAGCACTAGCCCTGGAGTCAAGAAAATCTGAGTTCAAATCTGACCTCTGGCACTTGATACTTTCTGTCTGTGTGACACTGGGGAGTCAATTAACTCCAATGAACTCTTTGCCTTCCCATCACTACCCCCCCAAAATGAAAGGAAAGAATGGCCAAAAGTGTTAAATAATCTAGTTAAATCAGGGGACTAAGGCCTGAAGATACTTTTTGAAAATTAGCATATCATTGTTAACCTTTGAAAGAATAATTTAAATAGGCTGATGGAGAGGGAAATATATATTACTATAGTTTGAGGAGTGAGTGGATAACAAAAAAATAAGAACAGATCAAGTATAGCCGACTCTTTTGAGAAATCTCCATCCAATATAAGAAGGGAGAAGCCAAATAATATTTCTCATAAAGTTAATATTCAAATGCAGGATTTCAGTCTTGTGTCTGGTACCTAGGAATAGTTATCAGAGGTTTATTTCATTTTTTTTTCATTTTTAAATACCTTTTAACTTTTGAAATACCTGCAAGGATAATTTTCAACATTCACCCTTGCAAAACCTTGTGTTGCAGATTTTTCTCCATCCCAGCCCCACCCTTCCTCCCACAGACAGCAAGTAATCCAATATATGTTAAACATGTGCAGTTCTTCTATACATAGTTCAACGTTTATCATACTGGAAGCAAACAACAACAAAAAAGATGAAAATACTATATTGTGATCCACATTCAGTACCCAAAGTACTTTCTGGATGTAGATAGCTCTCTCCATCACAGGTCTATTGGAACTAGTCTGAATCACGTCATGATTGAAAAGAGCCAAGTCCATTAGAGTTGGTCATCACATATTTGTGGCTATGTATAATGTTTTCTTGGTTCTACTCACTTCACTTAGCATCAGTTCTCTCCAGACCCTTCTGAAACATCCTGCTGATCATTTCTTACAGAACAATAATATTTCATAACATTCATATACCAAAACTTATTCAGTCATTCCCCAACTTATGGGCATCCACTCAGTTTCCAGTTCCTTGTCATTACAAAAAGAGCCCTACAAACATTTTGTACATGTGGATCCTTTTCTCTTTTTGATGATCTCTTTGGGATACCGGCCCAGTAGAAACACTGATTGATCAAAGGGTATACACAGTTTTATAGCCCTTTGGGCATAGTTCCAAACTGCTCTCCAAAATGGTTGGATCAGTTCACAACTCTACCAGTAATATATTGGTGTCCCAGTTTTCCCACATTTCCTCCAACATTTATCATTTTTTTCCTTTCATCTTAGCAAATCTGAGAGGTATGTAGTGGTACCTCAGAGTTTGAAGAGAAATTTCAAAGAGTTTGCCTTAATGTAAGGTAAAACTTTTTAACAATTACAGCCATACCAAAGATGAATGAATGGTCTTTCTTGAGAGGTATTTTACCTTTACTAGAAGTCTTAAGCATGAATGGATGATAGGTAAAATAGTTTATAGAGAGATTATCTTTCAGATATGGGTTTGTTTGGATTTCTGCAGTTCCTCCCAACTCTGAATTTATATAATTTATAGTCCCCCTAGTTATACTATAATATTTAAGCTTTACAAATCATAGAAAACTAACAGAACAGAACATATATACATATATATGTGTATATATATATACATATATATATATATATACACATATATATGTATATTTTATATATATATATATATATATATATATATAATTTTTTGCTGGGGCAATTGGGATTTTATATATATGTGTGTGTGTGTGTATATATATATATATGTATGTATATATATATGTGTGTGTATATATATATATATATATATATATATATATATATATATATATATATATATATATATATATAAAATCATTATTTATTTATTTATTTATTTATTGCTGAAGCAATTGGGATTAAGTGACTTGCTTAGGGTCACATAGGAAATATTAAGTGTCTGAGGTCAGATTTGAACTCAGGTTCTCCTGACTTGAAGGCTGATGCTCTATCTACTGCACCTCCTAGTTGCCCCACTTAACTGTATCTTAATGAATATCCAGATCCAACTCTTATAATTTTACATATGCATAAACTGAGACCAAGGTGGTGAAATTCATTCAACAATGACAAATCCTTTATTTTGTACTGTGATAATGAGACATTGCAAATTGAAAGTCTCAAATATTGTCTTAGTATCATAAATTATTAAATGAACCAAAGAAGGGATTAAATGTTTTGACTACATGTACTTTGGGAAATCGATGAAAAAGTACAAATATTACTCTCATGAACAAAAGAATGGATACATTGTGATCCATAATATGAATAAGTGACAGTGTTAGATGATGGGCATTCTGTTTATTTGTGTGTGTGCAAAGTATTGTAAAGAGTCAAGGATACACATGAAAAAGTATGATTACTGAAATGAGATAAACAAAAGGAAAAAATATATGCATAATATTTATAGCTTCTCTTTCTGTGATGACAAAATGGAAGCTAAAAAAGAAATGTCAAGCAATTGGGGAATGGCATAATAAATTATTATGTATGACTATACTATGATACTACTCTGTTATAAGAAATAATAACACAGAAACTTTAGAGATATCTGGAAAGACAGTACCAGAAGAACAATAGAATTACAACAACATTGTGAAGACATATAACTCTAAAAGATTTGAGAACTCTGAAGAATACAATAATTATTCAGTATTATAATTATTCAGTATTCTAGAGAACCCATGATATAACATTCTACTCACCTCCTAACCCAGAATTGATAGAATCAGGACACAGATTGAGACATAGAAATTTTTAGACAAGAATGCAGACATTTGTTTTGTTGATTATGCATATCTGTAGTAAGAATTTTTTCCCCAATGAAGCAAGTAGTAGGAGGGTGAGAAAACAGATGCTTTTTGTCTATTAAAAAAATTAAAAATAGAAGAAATTAGAAAGAAAGTGAATTAGAAATAAAAGAGGCTGGAAGTAGGAAGCTCAGTTAAAAGCTATTAGAGAAGTCCTGGTAAGAAGTGATAAGGGCCTGAAATATGGTAGTGGTTCTATGAGTAAAGAGAATTGAACAAATAGAAAGATTCCTGGAACTGTGTAGCACAAAACTGCTCAAACAATGGGATTCATGGAATGAGGAAGAGAAAAAGCCAGTGAGACTAAAATTTCAAGCCTAGATAACTGGGAGGATATCAATACTCTTTTATATAAGCAGGGGGAGAGGGGGAAGAAAAGAAAAGAAAAGGAGAGAATCAGGTTTGGGGTAGGGGAGATAGGAATTTTGGTTTCAGATATATTGGGTTTGAGTTGCTGTTTATAAATCCAGGTAGAGATGTCAGGCAGTAAAATAGGACTTAAGCAAGAAATTGGGTCTAAATCTCTAACAATTCCATTTCTCATGTGGCAGTCTTATACACTGAGGTGACAATTGAATCAGTGGGATCAGATGAGTTCAGCAAGGGAAATAGTGTACAGAGGAGGTAGAAGTTATAAGTCACATGTTGAGAAGAGAAGGATGGACCAAACAAAACCAAGAAGTGAGGTCCAATAGGCAGAAGAAGAATCAGAAAAGAGAAATGGTGCTGAAGGATGAAAAAAATATTTAGGAGGGAGGAATCAACAGTAACAAAAAAAAGCAAAATATTAAAGGAAGAATGAGAACTGAAAAGTTTATGTTTTTGGTGATTAAATGTTACTGATGATCTAGGAGAAATACTTTTGGTAGAATGTTAACAAGGGAAAGAACTAGGCATATTTAACCTGGAGAAAAGAACACAATAGTGGGTGGGGAGTTGGAAGTAGCTGGGAGGAGGAAGTATCTGTCATATAAGTAGAAAAACTTAAACATGGAGGAAAATTAAATATTCTCTCTTTTAGCCTCAAAAAATATAATCAGTGACAACAAGTAGACTCTGTAAAGTCTAATTTAAATTGGATGCCAGGAAACACATAGGAATTAATGATTAGTGCTCACTTATACTTAAGTGAATTTCCATAAGTGCTACCATAATTTTTAAAACAAATTCATATTTATGACAGATTAAGAGATTGAGAAGTTCCTGTTTTATTCTCAAAAAAGTTGATGATATGAGACAGGGTATGCCTGGTTTAAGTGTATATACATTTCTGGTACCTTGCTTCCAGAAACTATGTACAATAACATCATAAAATCTTTATCTATAACTATCTAGTTCTCATTTATTTTAAGAAATACAGTTGAAAAGTTGTAGTTTGGCTTGATGAATAGAGGGGAAGTATAGGAATCAAATTAGGTACAGGAACATGAGCAAGTCTCTGACAATTTCTTACAGTTTTACTGATTGGCAGAGGGACTTTCTGCAACTGCACAGATACAGACAAAAATAACAAAAAAAAATGCTCATTAAATGAGCAACCTCCACTAAATAAATAGGTAATTTAAATATCAAATTATTTCTAGTAAATTGATTTAGGTTGCATACAATCAAGAGAACTCCTCATTTATTTATAAACTCCTTAGGAAGATAATTATTATTATGCTGCTCTCTAGGCCTAAATTTTATATTTTTAGAATGTGGCATGGACTTCACAAGGGAAAGTGTTCAGGTATTATCTAAGAATGTATAATAATACACACATGTATAGCAAAATTCCTTAAAGGATCAAAAGTATTTCAAGTCCAGATTCAGACACATCAGATATGTGACCCTGGTCAAGTCATTTAACTTCTGCTAGAATAGTATTGGCACTAATCTCTTAGTGTTGTATAAATTGTTTTAAATTAATATGTTTAAAAAAGGACTTATCAGTGGAACAAGTGGCATGTAATAGTGGGAGAGGGTAATTTTTCTTTAGGTGCTCTGATTTAGCCCTTCACTTTTCCAAGGGACTGGCATGAAGAAAGCTCAAAAGTTATGCATGTCTGAAACTAGAGAAACTCATAGACAGCATCCAGTTCAACCTTCTTATTATACCCATGAGGAAACTCAGACCCAGAAAAAAAAAAAGTGGTGTGACTATGATCATTTGAGATCAGGGGCAGAACTAAAATGTGTAAATAGTTCTCCTTACAACATTCCCATACACTTCCCAATATATATAGATTGTCACAATGTTAAGACAACTATCAGTGCTTTTGGGAGCATATATCCAAGGAAGCTAGCAGGAACAATAGAACAATAACATACATTTTGCCACAGCTAAGCACTTGAAATTTAACTAAATGTTTTAGTCGATTAGAGGAGATTTATTATGTCATAGAATTATAAACCTAAATGTAGAGGGAATTTCATAGACCATATGATGGAATCAATTCATTTTATTGAAGCTCAAGGAGACAGAAAAATAGGCTCATTTATTTGGGACAGTGCATTTTCACTATTATCTGCTCCTAATATTCATTACATCCACAACTCTTCCAACCTATCAGTCTAGCTATTTAGTATTTCATTCCCATATAACTGCATAAAAGGAGGACATAAGAGTTAGGATCTCCATCCTCCCCTCTTCCCATGTTACCTGTGGCTAACATCACTTCTTTATTTTAACCATGCTTTTATAACATGAAAAAGAAAATAATTTTATGTGGATGGTCTTGGAAGATATGGTGAGGGCGTGATTGGTGATGCTCTGATGCTTGAATTAAAATTTTATGTGAATATAAAGCATTATTGCAGGTGATGTTGCTACTTGAAAAAACAGAACTATTATAATACATACTTATGCTTTTTTGGAAAATATTATTAGCAATTTTTTTGCATTATAGGGAAATTCTACTCTAATCTAATAATTTGTTTCATGAATTTTTGTGGTAATTGGAAAATTTGAATAATAGAATACACAATTCATTTTAAATGTGTATGTATTTCATTGAGATTGAAAGGAGGAAACTTTTATGATAATTGGCAATGAAAAATAATCAGATGTGATTTCTCATCTCAAACATCTAAGGATGACATTTTGAATAATGTCACCCATGACAGTAATTATTATCCAAGCCACAGTTTTCTCTTGAAACCTAAAGTATTATTTGACATAACATTTATTTTTAAAACATATTTATAAAACAAATACCCAAACAACCTCCTCATCCCAAAGTACACTCCATAGAGATGTGAAGCTGAAAGAAAAAAAATGTATTCTTAATCTTTTGATATTAAGGAATTAACAATAGTTGCTTTATTTGACTAGCATTTTCTTTGACATAGCCTTTCAGAAAAAAAAGGTATAAAGAACATTAGAATTATAGTCAGAGGCTCTGCATTCAAATGTTGGCTGTCATTAGTGCTATAGCTGTGGGCAAACTACTTACTCACTCAGAATCTTAATTTATTATTTGAAAAAATGAGAAGGTTGGATTTGATGCTGCTAAGTTCTCTCTTTAAAAAAAAAGAAATTAATTTATGGAATAAACCAAATATTTCCATAAGTTAATATAATAAAAGAGTGATTGCACATGAAACTGCAAATCTAACCATTCCCTTTAAATATATAACAGGAATTATTATGTAAATTTCTTTTTTTTCTTTTTTGTTTCTCCTTCCCTTCCCTTTTTCTACCATAGAGGTGGCTACCATTAGACACAGGCACATTTCTATTTATCAGTTCTTTCAGTTCTGAAATCCTGAAACATAAATCCATTATTTTATTAGGGGTGTTTGCCATCTGCAACTCAAACTAAGTCCTGTTAATATGGTAACCAAATTCTTTGGTTTCCTGTAGGGAAACTCTCCAAATGTTTTACCCTAAGTTTTATAAATGAGAATTGACAAGATTTTAGCTAAAATAAACTGCTATTTTCCCACTGATGAAGATATAATGTGTTTTCCACTTGCAGGAACTGTATCTTCCTTTTTAACATGATCTCCTGCAAGATGATGGGTTCTAATTCAGAGGAAGACACTTTGGATGCTTTTCTTCAGTATATAGAGGATATGGGAATGAAGGCCTATGATGGCTTGGTTATTCAGAATGCATCAGACATTGCTCGAGAGAATGATCGCTTAAGGAATGAAACAAACCTGGCTTACTTGAAAGAAAAGAATGAAAAACGTCGCAAACAAGAAGAAGCAATAAAACGGTAACTATAAATAGAATCTTTCTGAGCCATTCAAGGCAAAAGAGAATTTGTTTAAGATGCATAAAATGTAATATCATTACAGGGACAAGAGGAAGATTGTTGGAAGGTATTATAGATGATGACATAAAGAATATGAAAGTAGAAGTAGGAACAGAGAGAGAAAAAGATGGTAGAAACAGAAACAGAGATAGAGACAGAGACTAAGTTAGAGAGAAAAGCAGAGAGACAAAGAAAGTCACATAGGCAGGGAGAGAGAGAGAGAGAGAGAGAGAGAGAGAGAGAGAGAGAGAGAGAGAGAAAGAGAGAGAGAGAGAGAGAGAGAGAGAGAGAGAGAGAGAGAGAGAGAGAGAGAGAGAGAGAGAGAGAGAGAGAAACTCATCCACTTGTCTTATTTTTCCTTAGCTAATGGATTTGGTAAATGACTTGGTAAGAATTGACTTTCTTTGAACAGAAGTGGATTTCTAAGTATCCCCTTGGTAACAGTCCAGAAGAACAGACTGTTATACACCAAAAGAACAGTTTAGTAGTGGAAGTTTGATGAAGATGTTCAACTTTAAAGGCACTCAATGGTGTTGCATTACTAATCAGGCAGTTTCTGTTCCTTCCCATGTTGTGCCCAATTCCCATTAGTGTTGATAGGAATTCTGTGCACTACTGAGGGGAGGACAAATCCACTGTGGGAACCTTCTGTGCAGCCATCACTAACTCTTGACTTTCTCTATGGGCACCAAATGTTCCTTATATATATGTGTAGAGTCATGTATGCATGGAAATCTTAAATAGAAGTCATACCTGAAAGATTTTTCAACACAGCAAATATTCTGGGTACATATAGACAGATACTAGCCATATGTTTAGAAATCATTTGTTCTGGTATCAAACCTTCCAGGTATGACCTATTCTATTTAAGATTTGCATGTTTCAAACAAAGATTAAATATTTCAAGTCTTTAAAAGAAGCATGTTAGAAAGAAATTTTTCCCTTTCTACATTTGATATCATATATGTTAACATATACATATCATGTCATATCATGCAGATGATAATAAATATATAGTATGTATTTGTGTCTGTGTGTATACACATTCACAAAATGAGTTTTATTATGTGTTTCTTCCTTTGTTTGTGGATGAATTGACATACTGTATTTGGGTCAATGAGATTTGTGCCAATAGTTTAGTTTAACTATACTAAAGGAATTTCACAAAGTACCTGAAATTTATTGGCTATAGGACTGAAGAAGTCTTGTCTGTGCAATTTTAAACAGAAAGCTTTTTCTGATAAATTGGTGATTTGCTCTCTCCTTGAATTGATAATGATGTAGGCTTTTGGTGACAATTTTTTATTTTTCATGTTTATAAGTCAGCTGGAGTTGCCTTGGATTAAT